>NC_083681.1:0-1250000 GCF_033118175.1 Dama dama
GTGTGAAAATATGAAGAGCTTCAAAACGTGTCAAAAATTATGAGGAGCATGAAACGGTCCTGAAAAATAGGAGGAGCATGAATCGGTATTCAAAAACATGAAGAGCTTCAAAAGGTGCTGAAAACATATGAAGAGCTTCAAAAGGTAGTCAAAAATATGAGGATCATGAAACGGTACTGAACAATAGGAGGAGCATGAAGTTGTGTTGAAGAACATGTAGAAACTGAAAAGGTAGTGAAAAATATGAAGAGCTTCAAAAGATGTGAAATACATTGAGGAGCATTAAACGGTCTGAAAAATACGAGGAGCATGAAGCGCTGTTGAAAACATGAAGAGCCAGAGAAAGGTGTGAAAAATATGAAGAGCTTCAAAAGGTGTGAAATGCATGAGGAGCATGAAACGGTCTGAAAAAAGGAGGAGCATGAAGTGGTGTTGAAAACATGAAGAGCCTGAAAACAGGTGTGAAAAATATGAAGAGCTTCAAAAGGTGTCAGAATTATGAGGAGCATGAAACGGTCTGAAAAATAGGAGGAGCATGAAGCGGTGTTCAAAACATGAAGAGCCTTAAAAGATGTGAAAAATATGAAGAACGTCAAAAGGTGTCAAATATATGGGGATCATGAAACGGTCTGAAAAATAGGAGGAGCATGAAACGGTGTTCAAAATCATGAAGAGCCTGAAAAGTCTGAAAGTATGAAGAGCTTCAAAAGGTGTGAAAAATATAAGGAGCATGAAACGTTCTGAAAAATAGGAGGAGCATGAAGCGCTGTTGAAAAACATGAAGAGCCTGAAAAGGTATGTGAAAGATATGAAGAGTTTCAAAAGGTGTCAAAAATATGAGTAGCATGAAACAGTCTGAAAATTAGGAAGAGCATGAAGTGGTGTTCAAAAACATGAAGAGACTGAAAAGGAGTCAAAAATATGAAGAGCTCCAAAGGTGTCCAAAATATGACGAGCATGAAACAGTCTGAAAATTAGGAAGAAGCATGAAGTGGTGTTCAAAAACAGGAAGAGCCTGAAAAGGGGTGAAAAATATGAAGGAGCTTGAAAAGTTGTCAAAAATACGAGGAGCATGTAACGGTCTGAAAAACAGGGGGAGCATGAAGTGATGTTGAAAACATGAAGAGCCTGAAAACGTGTGAAAAATATGAAGAGCTTCAAAAATATGAAAAATATGAAAAGATTCAAAAGGTGTGAAAAATATGAAGAGCTTCAAAAGGTGTCAAAAATATGACGAGAATGAAACGGTCTGAAAAATACGAGGAGCATGAAGTGGTGTGAAAAACATGAAGAGCCTAAAAGGTGTGAAAATATGAAGAGCTTCAAAAGGTGGTCAAAAAATATGAGGAGCAGGAAACGGTCTGAAAAATAGGAGAAGAATGAAGTGGTGTTGAAAATCATGAAGAGCCTGAAAAGGTGTGAAAAACATGAAGAGCTTCAAAAGGTGTCAAAAATATGAGGGGCATGAAACGGTCTGAAAAATTGGAAGAGCAAGAAACGGAGTTCAAAAAACATGAAGAGCCAGAAGAGATGTGAAAAATATGAAGAGCTACAAAAGTTGTCAAAAATATGAGGAGCATGAACCGTCTGACAAATAGGAAGAGCATGAAGCGGTGTTCAAAAAACATGAAGAGCCTGAAAAGGTGTGAAAAATATGAAGAGCTTCAAAACGTGTCAAAAATATGAGGAGCATGAAACGGTCCTGAAAAATAGGAGGAGCATGACATGGTATTCAAAAACATGAAGAGCACTGAAAAGATTTGAAAAATATGAAGAGCTTCAAAAGGTGTCAAAAATATGACGAGCATGAAACGGTACTGAAAACTAGGAGGAGAATGAAGTGGTGTAGAAAAACATGAAGACCTGGAAAATGAGTGAAAAATATGAAGAGCTTCAAAAGTGTCAAAAATATGCATAGAGAAAGAATAGCATAACGGTCTAAAAATAGGAGGAGCATAAGCGGTGTTCAAAAACATGAACAGCCTGAAAAGGTGTGAAAAGAATGAAGAGCTTCAAAAGGTGTGAAAAAATAAGAAGAGCTTCAAAAGGTGTCAAAAAATTAGATTAGCATGAAAGGGTCTGAAAATGGTGAGCAGCATGAAGTGGTGTGAAAAACATGAAGTGCCTGAAAGGTGTGAAATATCATGAACAGCTTCAAAAGGTGGTGAAAAATATGAAGAGCTTCAAAAGGATGTGAAAAATATGAAGAGCTTCAAAATTTGTCAAAATGAGATGAGCATGAAACGATCTGAAAAATAGGAAGATTATGAAGCGGTGTTCAAAATATGGAGAGCCTGAAAGGTGTGAAAAAATATGAACAGCTTCAAAGGTGTCAAACATATGAGGAGAATGAAACGGTCTGAAAAATAGGAGGAGCATTAAACGGTGTTTCAAAACATGAAGAGCCTGAAATGGTGTGAAAAATATGAAGAGCTTCAAAGGTGTCAAAAATAGGAGGAGCATGAAAACGGTCTGAAAAAATAGGAGGACACGAAGCGGTGTAAAATCATGAAGACCCTAAAAGGTGTGAAAAATATGAAGAGCTTCAAAAGGTGTCAAAAATATGAGGATCATGAAACAGTCTGAAAAATAGGAGGAGCATGAAGCGGTGTTCAAAAACATGCAGAACCTGAAAAGGTGGAAAAAATATGAAGAGCTTCAAAAGGTGTCAAAAATAGTAGGAGCATGAAACGGTCTGAAAAATAGGAGGACATGAAGCTGGTGTAAAAAACATGAAGACCCTAAAGTGAAGTGAAAAATATGAAGAGCTTCAAAAGGTGTCAAAAATATGAGGAGCATGACACGGTCTGAAAAATAGGAGGAACATGAAGCGGAGTTCACAAAAATGAAGAGCCTGAAAAGGTGGAAAAAATATGAAGAGCTTCAAAAGGTCTCAAAAATTTGAGGAGCATGAAACGGTCTGAAAAATAGGAGGAGCGTGAAGCGGTGTTCGAAAACATGAAGAGTTGAAAAGGTGTGAAAAATATGAAGAGCTTCAAAAGTTGTGAAAAATATGAAAAGCATGAAACAGTCTGAAAAATAGGAGGAGCATGAATTGGTTTGAAAAACAAGAAGAGCCTGAGAAGGTGTGAAAAATATGCAGAGCTTCAAGAGATGTCAAATATATGAGGATCATGAAAATTTCTGAAGAATACGAGGAGCATGAAGCGGTTTTGAAAAACATGAAGAGCCTGAAAAGGTGTCAAAAATATGAAGAGCTTCAAAAGGTGTCAAAAATATGAGGAGCATGAAACGGTCTGAAAAATAGGAAGAGCATGAAGCGGTTTTGAAGAACATGAAGAGCCTGAAAAGGTGTGAAAAATATGAAGCGCTTCAAAATGTGTCAAAATTATGACGAGCATGAAACAGTCTGAAAAATAGGAGGAGCATGAATTGGTTTTGAAAAACATGAAGAGCCAGAAAAGGTGTGAAAAATATGAAGAGCTTCAAAAATTGTGAAAAATATGAGGAGCATGAAAAGGTCTGAAAAATAGGAAGAGCATGAAGCGGTGTAGAAAAACATGAAGAGCCTTAAAAGGTGTGAAAAATATGAAGAGCTTCAAAGGTGTCAAAAATATGAGGAGCATGAAACGGTCTGAAAAATAGTAGGAACATGAAGCGGTGTTGAAATACATGAGGAGCCTGAAGACGTGAGAAAAACATGAAGAGCTTCAAAAGGTGTCAAAAATATGAGGAGCATGAAACGGTCTGAAAAATAGGAGGAGCATGAAGTGGTATTCAAAAACATGAAGAGCCAGAAAACGTGTGAAAAATACGAAGAGTTTCAAAAGGTGTCAAAAATATAAGGAGCATGAAACGGTCTGAAAAATAGGAGGAGCATGAAGCGGTATTCAAAAACATGAAGAGCCTGAAAAGCTGAGAAATTATGTCAAGCTTCAAAAGGTGTGAAAAATATGAGGAGCAGGAAACGGTCTGAAAAATAGTAGGAGCATGAAGCGGTGATAAAGAACATGAAGAGCCTGAAAAGGTGTGAAATATATGAAGAGCTTCAAAAGGTGTCAAAAATATGAGGCGCATGAAACTGTCTGAAAAATAGGAGGAGCATGAAACGGTGTTAAAAAACATGAAGAGCTTCAAAAGGTGTGAAACATATAAAGAGCTTCAAAAGGTGTCAAATATATGAGGAGCAGGAAACGGTCTGAAAAATAGGAGGAGCATGAAGTGGTGTAGAAAAACATGAAGACACTGAAAAGGTGTGAAAAATATGAAGAGCTTCAAAAGGTGTCAAAATATGAGGAGAATGAAACTGTCTGAAATATAGGAGGAACGTGAAAAGGTGTTAAAAAACATGAAGAGCTTCAAAGGGTGTGAAACATATGAGGAGCGGGATACGTTCAGAAAAATACGAGGAGCATGAAACGGTGTTAAAAAATATGAAGAGGTTCAAAAGCTGTGAAACATATGAAGAGCTTCAAAAGGTGTCAAATATATGAGGAGCAGGAAACGGTCTGAAAAATAGGAGGAGCATGAAGCGGTGTTGAAAAACATGAAGAGCCTGAGAACGTGTGAAAAATATGAAGAGCTTCAAAAGGTGTCAAAAATGAGATGAGCATGAAACGGCCTGAAAAATAGTAGGAGCAGGAAGTGGTGTTGAAAAATATGATGAGCCTGAAAAAGTGGGAAATATATGAAGAGCTTCAAAAGGTGTCAAAAATATGAGGAGCATGAAACGGTCTGAAAAATAGGAGAAGAATGAAGTGGTGTTGAAAAACATGAATTGCCTGAAAAGATGTGAAAAATATGAAGAGCTTCAAAAGGTGTCAAAAATATAAGGAGCATGAAACGGTCTGAAAAATAAGAGGAGCATGAAGCGGTATTCAAAAATATGAAGAGCTTCAAAAGGTGTGAAACATATGAAGAGCTTCAAAAGGTGTCAAAAATATGAGGATCATGAAACGGTCTGAACAATAGGAGGAGCATGTAGTTGTGTTGAAGAACATGTAGAAACTGAAAAGGTGTGAAAAATATGAACAGCTTGAAAAGGTGTCAAAAATATGAGGAGCATGAACGGTCTGAAAAATAGGAGGAGCATGAATCGGTGTTGAAAAACATGAAGAGCCTGAAAATGTGTGAAAAATATGAAGAGCTTCAAAAGGTGTGAAAAATATGAGGAGAATGAAACGGTCTGAAATATTGGAGGAGCAAGACACGGAGTTCAAAAACATGAAGAGCCAGAAGAGATGTGAAAAATATGAAGAGCTACAAAAGTTGTCAAAAATATGAGGAGCATGAACCGTCTGAAAAATAGGAGGAGCATGAAGCGGTGTTGAAAAACATGAAGAGCCTGAAAAGGTGTGAAAAATATGAAGAGCTTCAAAACGTATCAAAAATATGAGGAGCATGAAACGGTCTGAAAAATAGGAGGAGCATGAATCGGTATTCAAAAACATGAAGAGCCTGAAAAGATTTGAAAAATATGAAGAGCTTCAAAAGGTGTCAAAAATATGACGAGCATGAAACGGTCTGAAAAATAGGAGGAGAATGAAGTGGTGTAGAAAAACATGAAGACCCGGAAAATGAGTGAAAAATATGAAGAGCTTCAATAGGTTTCAAAAATATGAGGAGCATGAAACGGTTTGAAAAATAGGAAGAGCATGAAACGGTGTTAAAAAACATGAAGAGCTTCAAAAGGTGTGAAACATATGAAGAGCTTCAAAAGGTGTCAAAAATATGAGGATCATGAAACGGTCTGAACAATAGGAGGAGCATGAAGTTGTGTTGAAGAACATGTAGAAACTGAAAAGGTGTGAAAAATATGAACAGCTTGAAAAGGTGTCAAAAATATGAGGAGCATGAACGGTCTGAAAAATAGGAGGAGCATGAATCGGTGTTGAAAAACATGAAGAGCCTGAAAATGTGTGAAAAATATGAAGAGCTTCAAAAGGTGTGAAAAATATGAGGAGAATGAAACGGTCTGAAATATTGGAGGAGCAAGAAACGGAGTTCAAAAACATGAAGGGCCAGAAAAGGTGTGAAAAATATGAAGAGCTTCAAAAGATGGGAAATACATGAGGAGCATTAAACGGTGTTCCAAAACATGAAGAGCCTGAAAAGGTGTGAAAAACATGAAGAGCTTCAAAAGGTGTCAAAAATATGACGAGAATGAAACGGTCTGAAAAATACGAGGAGCATGAAGTGGTGTTGAAAAACATGAAGAGCCTAAAAGGTGTGAAAAATATTAAGAGCTTCAAAAGGTGTCAAAAATATGAGGAGCATGAAACGGTCTGAAAAATAGGAGAAGAATGAAGTGGTGTTGAAAATCATGAAGAGCCTGAAAAGGTGTGAAAAACATGAAGAGCTTCAAAAGGTGTCAAAAATAGGAGGAGCATGAAACGGTCTGAAAAATAGGAGGAGCATGAAGCGGTTTTGAAAAACATGAAGAACCTGAAAAGGTGTGAAAAATATGAAGAGCTTCAAAAGGTGTCAAAAATATGAGGAGCATGAACGGTCTGAAAAATTGGAGGAGCATGAAGCAGTGTTGAAAAACATGAAGAGCCTGAAAATGTGTGACAAATATGAAGAGCTTCAAAAGGTGTCAAAAATATGAGGGACATGAAACGGTCTGAAAAATTGGAAGAGCAAGAAACGGAGTTCAAAAACATAAAGAGCCAGAAGAGATGTGAAAAATATGAAGAGCTACAAAAGTTGTCAAAAATATGAGGAGCATGAACCGTCTGAAAAATAGGAGGAGCATGAAGCGGTGTTGAAAACATGAAGAGCCTGAAAAGGTGTGAAAAATATGAAGAGCTTCAAAACGTGTCAAAAATATGAGGAGCATGAAACGGTCTGAAAAATAGGAGGAGCATGAATCGGTATTCAAAAACATGAAGAGCTTCAAAAGGTGTGAAACATATGAAGAGCTTCAAAAGGTGTCAAAAATATGAGGATCATGAAACGGTCTGAACAATAGGAGGAGCATGAAGTTGTGTTGAAGAACATGTAGAAACTGAAAAGGTGTGAAAAATATGAAGAGCTTCAAAAGATGTGAAATACATGAGGAGCATTAAACGGTCTGAAAAATACGAGGAGCATGAAGCGCTGTTGAAAAACATGAAGAGCCAGAAAAGGTGTGAAAAATATGAAGAGCTTCAAAAGGTGTGAAATGCATGAGGAGCATGAAACGGTCTGAAAAAAAGGAGGAGCATGAAGTGGTGTTGAAAAACATGAAGAGCCTGAAAAGGTGTGAAAAATATGAAGAGCTTCAAAAGGTGTCAGAAATTTGAGGAGCATGAAACGGTCTGAAAAATAGGAGGAGCATGAAGCGGTGTTCAAAACATGAAGAGCCTTAAAAGATGTGAAAAATATGAAGAACGTCAAAAGGTGTCAAATATATGGGGATCATGAAACGGTCTGAAAAATAGGAGGAGCATGAAACGGTGTTCAAAATCATGAAGAGCCTGAAAAGTTCTGAAAAGTATGAAGAGCTTCAAAAGGTGTGAAAAATATAAGGAGCATGAAACGTTCTGAAAAATAGGAGGAGCATGAAGCGCTGTTGAAAAACATGAAGAGCCTGAAAAGGTGTGAAAGATATGAAGAGTTTCAAAAGGTGTCAAAAATATGAGTAGCATGAAACAGTCTGAAAATTAGGAAGAGCATGAAGTGGTGTTCAAAAACATGAAGAGACTGAAAAGGAGTCAAAAATATGAAGAGCTCCAAAGGTGTCCAAAATATGACGAGCATGAAACAGTCTGAAAATTAGGAAGAGCATGAAGTGGTGTTCAAAAACAGGAAGAGCCTGAAAAGGGGTGAAAAATATGAAGAGCTTGAAAAGTTGTCAAAAATACGAGGAGCATGTAACGGTCTGAAAAACAGGGGGAGCATGAAGTGATGTTGAAAACATGAAGAGCCTGAAAACGTGTGAAAAATATGAAGAGCTTCAAAAATATGAAAAATATGAAAAGATTCAAAAGGTGTGAAAAATATGAAGAGCTTCAAAAGGTGTCAAAAATATGACGAGAATGAAACGGTCTGAAAAATACGAGGAGCATGAAGTGGTGTTGAAAAACATGAAGAGCCTAAAAGGTGTGAAAAATATGAAGAGCTTCAAAAGGTGTCAAAAATATGAGGAGCAGGAAACGGTCTGAAAAATAGGAGAAGAATGAAGTGGTGTTGAAAATCATGAAGAGCCTGAAAAGGTGTGAAAAACATGAAGAGCTTCAAAAGGTGTCAAAAATATGAGGGGCATGAAACGGTCTGAAAAATTGGAAGAGCAAGAAACGGAGTTCAAAAACATGAAGAGCCAGAAGAGATGTGAAAAATATGAAGAGCTACAAAAGTTGTCAAAAATATGAGGAGCATGAACCGTCTGACAAATAGGAAGAGCATGAAGCGGTGTTCAAAAACATGAAGAGCCTGAAAAGGTGTGAAAAATATGAAGAGCTTCAAAACGTGTCAAAAATATGAGGAGCATGAAACGGTCTGAAAAATAGGAGGAGCATGAATCGGTATTCAAAAACATGAAGAGCCTGAAAAGATTTGAAAAATATGAAGAGCTTCAAAAGGTGTCAAAAATATGACGAGCATGAAACGGTCTGAAAAATAGGAGGAGAATGAAGTGGTGTAGAAAAACATGAAGACCTGGAAAATGAGTGAAAAATATGAAGAGCTTCAAAAGGTGTCAAAAATATGAGGAGCATGAAACGGTCTAAAAAATAGGAGGAGCATAAGCGGTGTTCAAAAACATGAACAGCCTGAAAAGGTGTGAAAAGAATGAAGAGCTTCAAAAGGTGTGAAAAATAAGAAGAGCTTCAAAAGGTGTCAAAAATTAGATTAGCATGAAAGGGTCTGAAAAATGGGAGCAGCATGAAGTGGTGTTGAAAAACATGAAGTGCCTGAAAAGGTGTGAAATATATGAACAGCTTCAAAAGGTGTGAAAAATATGAAGAGCTTCAAAAGGTGTGAAAAATATGAAGAGCTTCAAAATTTGTCAAAAATGAGATGAGCATGAAACGATCTGAAAAATAGGAAGATTATGAAGCGGTGTTCAAAATATGGAGAGCCTGAAAAGGTGTGAAAAATATGAACAGCTTCAAAAGGTGTCAAACATATGAGGAGAATGAAACGGTCTGAAAAATAGGAGGAGCATTAAACGGTGTTCAAAAACATGAAGAGCCTGAAATGGTGTGAAAAATATGAAGAGCTTCAAAAGGTGTCAAAAATAGGAGGAGCATGAAACGGTCTGAAAAATAGGAGGACACGAAGCGGTGTAAAATCATGAAGACCCTAAAAGGTGTGAAAAATATGAAGAGCTTCAAAAGGTGTCAAAAATATGAGGATCATGAAACAGTCTGAAAAATAGGAGGAGCATGAAGCGGTGTTCAAAAACATGCAGAACCTGAAAAGGTGGAAAAAATATGAAGAGCTTCAAAAGGTGTCAAAAATAGTAGGAGCATGAAACGGTCTGAAAAATAGGAGGACATGAAGCGGTGTAAAAAACATGAAGACCCTAAAAGGTGTGAAAAATATGAAGAGCTTCAAAAGGTGTCAAAAATATGAGGAGCATGACACGGTCTGAAAAATAGGAGGAACATGAAGCGGAGTTCACAAAAATGAAGAGCCTGAAAAGGTGGAAAAAATATGAAGAGCTTCAAAAGGTCTCAAAAATTTGAGGAGCATGAAACGGTCTGAAAAATAGGAGGAGCGTGAAGCGGTGTTCGAAAACATGAAGAGTTGAAAAGGTGTGAAAAATATGAAGAGCTTCAAAAGTTGTGAAAAATATGAAAAGCATGAAACAGTCTGAAAAATAGGAGGAGCATGAATTGGTTTGAAAAACAAGAAGAGCCTGAGAAGGTGTGAAAAATATGCAGAGCTTCAAGAGATGTCAAATATATGAGGATCATGAAAATTTCTGAAGAATACGAGGAGCATGAAGCGGTTTTGAAAAACATGAAGAGCCTGAAAAGGTGTCAAAAATATGAAGAGCTTCAAAAGGTGTCAAAAATATGAGGAGCATGAAACGGTCTGAAAAATAGGAAGAGCATGAAGCGGTTTTGAAGAACATGAAGAGCCTGAAAAGGTGTGAAAAATATGAAGCGCTTCAAAATGTGTCAAAATTATGACGAGCATGAAACAGTCTGAAAAATAGGAGGAGCATGAATTGGTTTTGAAAAACATGAAGAGCCAGAAAAGGTGTGAAAAATATGAAGAGCTTCAAAAATTGTGAAAAATATGAGGAGCATGAAAAGGTCTGAAAAATAGGAAGAGCATGAAGCGGTGTAGAAAAACATGAAGAGCCTTAAAAGGTGTGAAAAATATGAAGAGCTTCAAAGGTGTCAAAAATATGAGGAGCATGAAACGGTCTGAAAAATAGTAGGAACATGAAGCGGTGTTGAAATACATGAGGAGCCTGAAGACGTGAGAAAAACATGAAGAGCTTCAAAAGGTGTCAAAAATATGAGGAGCATGAAACGGTCTGAAAAATAGGAGGAGCATGAAGTGGTATTCAAAAACATGAAGAGCCAGAAAACGTGTGAAAAATACGAAGAGTTTCAAAAGGTGTCAAAAATATAAGGAGCATGAAACGGTCTGAAAAATAGGAGGAGCATGAAGCGGTATTCAAAAACATGAAGAGCCTGAAAAGCTGAGAAATTATGTCAAGCTTCAAAAGGTGTGAAAAATATGAGGAGCAGGAAACGGTCTGAAAAATAGTAGGAGCATGAAGCGGTGATAAAGAACATGAAGAGCCTGAAAAGGTGTGAAATATATGAAGAGCTTCAAAAGGTGTCAAAAATATGAGGCGCATGAAACTGTCTGAAAAATAGGAGGAGCATGAAACGGTGTTAAAAAACATGAAGAGCTTCAAAAGGTGTGAAACATATAAAGAGCTTCAAAAGGTGTCAAATATATGAGGAGCAGGAAACGGTCTGAAAAATAGGAGGAGCATGAAGTGGTGTAGAAAAACATGAAGACACTGAAAAGGTGTGAAAAATATGAAGAGCTTCAAAAGGTGTCAAAATATGAGGAGAATGAAACTGTCTGAAATATAGGAGGAACGTGAAAAGGTGTTAAAAAACATGAAGAGCTTCAAAGGGTGTGAAACATATGAGGAGCGGGATACGTTCAGAAAAATACGAGGAGCATGAAACGGTGTTAAAAAATATGAAGAGGTTCAAAAGCTGTGAAACATATGAAGAGCTTCAAAAGGTGTCAAATATATGAGGAGCAGGAAACGGTCTGAAAAATAGGAGGAGCATGAAGCGGTGTTGAAAAACATGAAGAGCCTGAGAACGTGTGAAAAATATGAAGAGCTTCAAAAGGTGTCAAAAATGAGATGAGCATGAAACGGCCTGAAAAATAGTAGGAGCAGGAAGTGGTGTTGAAAAATATGATGAGCCTGAAAAAGTGGGAAATATATGAAGAGCTTCAAAAGGTGTCAAAAATATGAGGAGCATGAAACGGTCTGAAAAATAGGAGAAGAATGAAGTGGTGTTGAAAAACATGAATTGCCTGAAAAGATGTGAAAAATATGAAGAGCTTCAAAAGGTGTCAAAAATATAAGGAGCATGAAACGGTCTGAAAAATAAGAGGAGCATGAAGCGGTATTCAAAAATATGAAGAGCCTGAAAAGCTGTGCAATTATGTCAAGCTTCAAAAGGTGTGAAAAATATGAGGAGCATGAAACTGTCTGAAAAATAGGAGGAGCATGAAGCGGTGTTGAAAAACATGAAGAGCCTGAAAATGTGTGAAAAATATGAAGAGCTTCAAAAGGTGTCAAAAACATGAGGAGAATGAAACGGTCTTAAATATTGGAGGAGCAAGAAACGGAGTTCAAAAACATGAAGAGCCAGAAAAGATGTGAAAAATATGAAGTGCTTCAAAGGTTGTCAAAAATATGAGAAGCATGAATGGTCTGAAAAATAGGAGGAGCATGAAGCGGTGTTCAAAAATATGAAGAGCCTGAAAAGGTGTGAAAAATATGAAGAGCTTCAAAAGTTGTCATATATATGAGGAGCATGAAACGTTCTGAAAAATAGGAGGAGCATGAAGCGGTATTCAAAAACATGAAGAGCCAGAAAAGGTGTGAAAAATATGAAGAGCTTCAAAAGGTGTCAAAAATATAAGGAGCATGAAACGGTCTGAAAAATAAGAGGAGCATGAAGCGGTATTCAAAAACATGAAGAGCCTGAAAAGCTGTGAAATTATGTCAAGCTTCAAAAGATGTGAAAAATATGAGGAGCAGGAAACGGTCTGAAAAATAGTCGGAGCATGAAGCGGTGTTAAAGAACATGAAGAGCCTGAAAAGGTGTGAAATATATGAAGAGCTTCAAAAGGTGTCAAAAATATGAGGGGCATGAAACGGTCTGAAATATAGGAGGAGCATGAAATGGTGTTAAAAAACATGAAGAGCTTCAAAAGGTGTGAAACATATAAAGAGCTTCAAATGGTGTCAAAAATATGAGGAGCAGGAAATGGTCTGAAAAATAGGAGGAGCATGAAGTGGTGTAGAAAAACATGAAGACCCTGAAAAGGTGTCAAAAATATGAAGAGCTTCAAAAGGTGTCAAAATATGAGGAGCATGAAACTGTCTGAAATATAGGAGGAGCATGAAACGGTGTTAAAAAACATGAAGAGCTTCAAAAGGTGGGAAACATATGAAGAGCTTCAAAAGGTGTCAAAAATATGAGGAGCATGAAAGGGTATGAAAAATAGGAGGAGCATGAAGTGGTGTTGAAAAACAAGAAGAGCCTGAAAAGGTGTGAAAAATATGAAGAGCCTGAAAAGGTGTGAAATATATGAAGAGCTTCAAAAGGTGTCAAAATTATGAGGAGCATTAAACGGTCTGAAAAATAGGAAGAGCATGAAGCTGTGTTCAACAACATGAAGAGACTGAAAAGGTGCGAAAAATATGAAGAGCCTGAAAAGGTGTGAAAAATATGAAGAGCTTCAAAAGGTGTCAAAAATTAGATGAGCATGAAACGGTCTGAAAAATAGGAGGAGCATTAAACGGCGTGGAGAAACATGAAGAGCCAGAAAAGGTGTGGAAAAATAGGAGGAGCTTCAAAATGTGTCAAATATATGAGGAGAATGAAACGGTCTGAAAAATAGGAGGAGCATGAAATGGTCTGAAAAATAAGAAGAGCATGAAACGGTCTGAAAAATAGGAGGATCATGAAGCGGTGTTGAAAATCGTGAAGAGCCTGAAATGGTGTGAAAAATGTGAAGAGCTTCAACAGGTGTCAGAAACTTGAGGAGAATGAAACGGTCTGAAAAATAGGAAGAGCATGAAGCTCTGTTGAAAAACATGAAGAGCCTGAAAAGGTGTGTAAAATATGAAGAGCTTCAAAAGGTGTAAAAAATGAGATGAGCATGAAACGGTCTGAAAAATAGAAGGAGCATGAACTGGTGCTGAAAACATGAAGAGCCTGAAAAGGTGTGAAAAATATGAAGAGCTTTAAAAGGTGTGAAAAATATGACGAGCATGAAACGGTCTGAAAAATAGGAGGAGCATGAAGCTGTGTTCAAAAACATGAAGAGCCAGAAAAGGTGTGAAAAATATGAAGAGCTTCAAAAAGTGTCAAAAATATGAGGAGCAAGAAACGGTCGGAAAATAGGAGGAGCATGAAATGATCTGAAAAATAGGAGGAGCAGGAAGCTGTGTTCAAAAACATGAAGAGCCTGAAAAGGTGTGAAAAATATGAAGAGCTTCAAAAGGTGTAAAAAACTTGAGCAGCATGAAACGGTCTGAAAAATAGGAGGAGCATGAAGTGGAACTGAAAAACATGAAGTGCCTGAAAAGGTGTGCAAAATATGAAGAGTTTCAAAAGGTGTAAAAATGAGATGAGTATGAAACGGTCTGAAAAATAGGAGGAGCATGAACTGGTGCTGAAAAACATGAAGAGCCTGAAAAGGTGTGAAAAATATGAAGAGCTTCAAAAGGTGTGAAAAATATGAGGAGCATGAAACGGTCTGAAAAATAGGAGGAGCATGAAGTGGTGTTCAAAAACATGAAGAGCCTGAAAAGGTGTGAAAAATATGAAGAGCTTCAAAAAGTGTCAAATATATGAGGAGAAACAAACGGTCTGAAAAAAAGGAGGAGCATGAAGTGGTGTTCAAAAACTTGAGCCTGAAAAGGTGTGAAAAATATGAAGAGCTTCAAAAGGTGTGAAAAATATGAAGAGCTTCAAAACCTGTCAAAAATGAGATGAGCATGAAACGGTCTGAAAAAAAGCAGGAGCATGAATCTGTGCTCAAATACATGAAGCGCCTGAGAAGGTGCGAAAAATATGAAGAGCTTCAAGAGGTGTGAAAAATATGAGGAGCATAAAATGATCTCAAAAATAGGAGGAGCATGAAGCGGTGTTAAAAAACATGAAGAGCCTGAAAAGGTGTGACAAATATAAAGAGCTTCAAGATGTGTGAAACATAGGAGCAACATGAAACGGTCTGAAAAATAAGAGGAGCATGAAATGGTGTTGAAAAACAGGAAGAGCCTGAAAATGTGAGAAAAATATGAAGAGCTTCAAAAGGTTTCAAAAATATGAGGAGCATGAAACTTTCTGAAAAAGAGGAGGAGCATGACCGGTGTTGAAAAACATGAAGAGCCTGAAAAGGTGTGAAAAATATGAAGAGGTTTAAAGGTGTCAAAAATATGAGGAGCATGAAACATTCTGAAAAATAGGAGGATCATGAAACCGTGTTCAAAAACATGAAGAGCCTGAAAAGGTGTGAAAAATATGAAGAGCCTTAAAAAATGTCAAAAATATGAGGAGTATGAAACGGTCTGAAAAATAGCAGGAGCATGAAGCGGTGTTGAAAAACATGAAGAGCCTGAAAATGTGTGAAAAATATGAAGAGCTTCAAAAGGTGTCAAAAATATGAGGAGAATGAAACGGTCTGAAAAATAGGCGGAGCATGAAACGGTCTGAAAAATAAGAAGAGCATGAAACGGTCTGAAAAATAGGAGGATCATGAAGCGGTGTTGAAAATCGTGAAGAGCCTGAAATGGTGTGAAAAATGTGAAGAGCTTCAACAGGTGTCAAAAACTTGAGGAGAATGAAACGGTCTGAAAAATAGGAGGAGCATGAAGCTGTGTTGAAAAACATGAAGAGCCTGAAAAGGTGTGTAAAATATGAAGAGCTTCAACAGGTGTCAAAAATATGAGGAGCATGAATGGTCTGAAAAATAGGAGGAGCATGAAGCGGTGTTCAAAAACATGAAGAGGCTGAAAAGGTGTGAAAAATATGAAGAGCTTCAAAAGGTGTCATATATATGAGGAGCATGAAACAGTCTGAAAAATAGGAGGAGCATGAAGCGGTATTCAAAAACATGAAGAGCCAGAAAAGGTGTGAAAAATATGAAGAGCTTCAAAAGGTGTCAAAAATATAAGGAGCAGGAAACGGTCTGAAAAATAGGAGGAGCATGAAATGGTGATAAAGAACATGAAGAGCCTGAAAAGGTGTGAAGTATATGAAGAGCTTCAAAAGGTGTCAACAATATGAGGGGCATGAAACGGTCTGAAAAATAGGAGGAGCATGAAATGGTGTTAAAAAACATGAAGAGCTTCAAAAGGTGTGAAACATATAAAGAGCTTTAAATGGTGTCAAAAATATGAGGAGCAGGAAACTGTCTGAAAAATAGGAGGAGCATGAAGTGGTGTAGAAAAACATGAAGACCCTGAAAAGGTGTGAAAAATATGAAGATCTTCAAAAGGTGTCAAAATAGGAGGAGCATGAAACTGTCTGAAATATAGGAGGAGCATGAAAAGGTGTTAAAAACATGAAGAGCTTCAAAACGTGTGAAACATATGAGGAGCGGGAAACGATCAGAAAAATAGGAGGAGCATGAAACGGTGTTAAAAAACATGAAGAGCTTCAAAAGGTGTGAAACATATGAAGAGCTTCAAAAGGTGTCAAAAATACGAGGAGCATGAAACGGTATGAAAAATAGGAGGAGCATGAAGCGGTGTTGAAAAACAGGAAGAGCCTGAAAAGGTGTGAAAAATATGAAGAGCTTCCAAAGGTGGCAAAAATATGAGGAACATGAAACGGTCTGAAAAAGAGGAGGAGCATGAAATGGTGTTGAATAACATGAAGAGCCTGAAAAGGTGTGAAAAATATGAAGAGCTTCAAAAGGTGTCAAAAATATGAGGAGCATGAAACGGTCTGAAAAATAGGAGTAGCATGAAACGGTGTTGAAATACATGAAGAGCCTGAACAGGTGTGAAATATATGAAGAGCTTCAAAAGGTTTCAAAAATATGAGGAGCATGTAACGGTCTGAAAATTACGAGGAGCATGAAGTTGTGTTGAAAAACATGAAGAACCTGAAAAGGTGTGAAAAATAGGAAGAGCTTCAAAACGTGTCAAAAATATGAGGAGCATGAAACGGTTTGAAAAATAGGAGGAGCATGAAGCGGTGTAGAAAAACATGAAGAGCCTGAAAATGTGTGAAAAATATGAAGAGCTTCAAAAGGTGACAAAAATATGAGGAGAAAGAAACGGTCTGAAATATCGAAGGAGCAAGAAAAGGAGTTCAAAAACATGAAGAGCCTGAAAAGGTGTGAAAAATATGAAGAGCCTCAAAATGTGTCATGTATATGAGGAGCATGAAACGGTCTGAAAAATAGGAGGAGCATGAAGCGGTATTCAAAAACATGAAGAGCCTGAAAAGCTGTGAAATTATGTCAAGCTTCAAAAGGTGTGAAAAATATGAGGAGCAGGAAACGGTCTGAAAAATAGTAGGAGCATGAAGCGGTGTTAAAGAACATGAAGAGCCTGAAAAAGTGTGAAGTATATGAAGAGCTTCAAAAGGTGTCAAAAATATGAGGGGCATGAAACGGTCTGAAAAATAGGAGGAGCATGAAACGGTGTTAAAAAACATGAAGAGCTACAAAAGGTGTGAAACATATAAAGAGCTTCAAAAGGTGTCAAAAATATGAGGAGCAGGAAACGGTCTGAAAAATAGGAGGAGCATGAAGTGGTGTAGAAAAACATGAAGACCGTGAAAAGGTGTGAAAAATATGAAGAGCTTCAAAAGGTGTCAAAATATGAGGAGCATGAAACTGTCTGAAATATAGGAGGAGGATGAAAAGGTGTTAAAAAACATGAAGAGCTTCAAAAGGTGTGAAACATATGAGAAGCGGGAAACGATCAGAAAAATAGGAGGAGCATGAAGCCGGGTTGAAAAACATGAAGAGCCTGAAAACGTGTGAAAATTCTGAAGAGCTTCAAAAGGTGTGAAATATATGAAGAGCTTCAAAAGGTGTCAAAAATGAGATGAGCATGAAATGGTCTGAAAGATAGGAGGGGCATGAAGCGGTGTCGAAAAACATGAAGAGCCTGAAAAGGTGTGAGAAATATGAAGATCTTCAAAATGTGTCAAAAATATGAGGAGCATGAAACGGTCTGAAAAATAGGAGGAGCAAGAAGTGATGTTTAAAAACATGAAGAGCCTGAAAAGGTGTGAAAAATATGAAGAGCATCAAAAGATGTGAAAAATATGAGGAGCATGAACTGGTCTGAAAAATAGGAGGAGCATGAAGCGGTTTTGAAAAGCATGAAGAGTCTGAAAAGGTGTGGAAAATATGAAGAGCTTCATAAGGTGTCAAAAATATTAGGAGCATGAAACGGTGTGAAAAATAGGAGGAGCATGAAGCGGTTTTTAAAAACATGAAGAGCCTGAAAGATATGGAAAATATGAAGAGCTTCAAAAGGTGTCAAAAATATGAGGAGCATGAAACGGTCTGAAAAATAGGAATAACATGAATCTGTGCTCAAATACATGAAGCGCCTGAGAAGGTGCGAAAAATATGAAGAGCTTCAAAAGGTGAGAAAAATATGAGGAACATGAAACGATCTCAAAAATAGGAGGAGCATGAAGCGGTGTTAAAAAACATGAAGAGCCTGAAAAGGTGTGACAAATATAAAGAGCTTCAAGATGTGTGAAAAATATGAGGAGCATGAAACGGTCTGAAAAATAGGAGGAACATGAAACCGTGTTCAAAAACATGAAGAGCCTGAAAAGGTGTGAAAAATATGAAGAGCCTTAAAAAATGGCAAAAATATGAGGAGTATGAAACGGTCTGAAAAATAGCAGGAGCATGAAGCGGTGTTGAAAAACAGGAAGAGCCTGAAAATGCGAGAAAAATATGAAGAGCTTCAAAAGGTTTCAAAAATATGAGGAGCATGAAACTTTCTGAAAGAGAGGAGGAGCATGAACCGGTGTTGAAAAACATGAAGAGCCTGAAAAGGTGTGAAAAATATGAAGAGGTTTAAAAGGTGTCAAAAATATGAGGAGCATGAAACATTCTGAAAAATAGGAGGATCATGAAACTGTGTTCGAAAACATGAAGAGCCTGAAAAGGTGTGAAAAATATGAAGAGCCTTAAAAAATGGCAAAAATATGAGGAGTATGAAACGGTCTGAAAAATAGCAGGAGCATGAAGCGGTGTTGAAAAACATGAAGAGCCTGAAAAGGTGTGAAAAATATGAAGAGCGTCAAAAGGTGTGAAAAATATGAAGAGCTTCAAAAGGTGTCAAAAATATGAGGAGAATGAAACGGTCTGAAAAATAGGCGGAGCATGAAACGGTGTTCAAAAACATGAATAGCCTAAAAAGGTGTGAAAAATATGAAGAGCGTCAAACCGTGTCAAAATATGAGGAGCATGAAACGGTCTGAAAAACAGGAGGAGCAAGAAGCGGTGTTGAAAAACATGAAGAGCCTGAAAATGTGTGAAAAATATGAAGAGCCTGAAAAGGTGTGAAAAATATGAAGACCTTCAAAAGGTGTCAAAAATTAGATGACGATGAAACGGTCTGAAAAATAGGAGGAGCATTAAACGGCGTGGAGAAACATGAAGAGGCGGAAAAGGTGTGGAAAAATAGGAGGAGCTTCAAAATGTGTCAAATATATGAGGAGAATGAAAGGGTCTGAAAAATAGGAGGAGCATGAAACGGTCTGAAAAATAAGAAGAGCATGAAACGGTCTGAAAAATAGGAGGATCATGAAGCGGTGTTGAAAATCGTGAAGAGCCTGAAATGGAGTGAAAAATGTGAAGAGCTTCAACAGGTGTCAAAAACTTGAGGAGAATGAAACGGTCTGAAAAATAGGAGGAGCATGAAGCTGTGTTGAAAAACATGAAGAGCCTGAAAAGGTGTGTAAAATATGAAGAGCTTCAAAAGGTGTAAAAAATGAGATGAGCATGAAACGGTCTGAAAAATAGGAGGAGCATGAACTGGTGCTGAAAACATGAAGAGCCTGAAAAGGTGTGAAAAATATGAAGAGCTTTAAAAGGTGTGAAAAATATGACGAGCATGAAACGGTCTGAAAAATAGGAGGAGCATGAAGCTGTGTTCAAAAACATGAAGAGCCAGAAAAGGTGTGAAAAATAGGAAGAGCTTCAAAAAGTGTCAAAAATATGAGGAGCAAGAAAAGGTCGGAAAATAGGAGGAGCATGAAATGATCTGAAAAATAGGAGGAGCAGGAAGCTGTGTTCAAAAACATGAAGAGCCTGAAAAGGTGTGAAAAATATGAAGAGCTTCAAAAGGTGTAAAAAACTTGAGCAGCATGAAACGGTCTGAAAAATAGGAGGAGCATGAAGTGGAACTGAAAAACATGAAGTGCCTGAAAAGGTGTGCAAAATTTGAAGAGGTTCAAAAGGTGTAAAAATGAGATGAGCATGAAACGGTCTGAAAAATAGGAGGAGCATGAAATGGTCTGAAATATAGGAGGAGCATGAATCTGTGCTAAAATACATGAAGCGCATGAGAAGGTGCGAAAAATATGAAGAGCTTCAAATGGTGTGAAAAAATGAGGAGCATGAAACGTTCTGAAAAATAGGAGGAGCATGAAACGGTGTTCAAAAATATGAAGAGCCTGGAAATGGTGTGAAAAATATGAGAGCCCCAAAACGTGTTAAAAATATGAGGAGCATGAAATGGTCTGAAACATACGAGGAGCATGAAGTGGCGTTCAAAAACATAAAGAGCCTGAAAAGGTGTGAAATATATGAAGAGCTTCAAAAGGTGTAAAATATTTGAGCAGCATGAAACGGTCTGAAAAATAGGAGGAGCATGAAGTGGAGCTGAAAAACATGAAGTGCCTGAAAAGGTGTGACAAATATGAAGACCTTCAAAAGGTGTCAAAAATATGAGGAGCATGAAACGGTCTGAAAAATACGAGGAGCATGAAACGGTGTTCCAAATATGAAGGGCCTGAAAAGGTGTGAATTATATGAAGAGCCTCAAAATGTGTCAAAAATATGAGGAGCATGAAACTGTCTGAAAAATAGGAGGAGCATGAATCGGTGTTGAAAAACATGAAGAGACCGAAAACGTGTGAATAATATGAAGAGCTTCAAAAGGTTTGAAAAACATGAAGAGCCTTAAAAGGTGTGAAAAATATGAAGAGCGTCAAAAGTGTGAAAAATATGAGGAGCATGAGACGGTCTGAAAAAAAGGAGGAGCATGAAGTGGTGTTGAAAAACATGAAGATGCTGAAATGGTGTGAAATATATGAAGAGCTTCAAAATGTGTGAAACATATGAGGAGCTTCAAAAAGTGTCAAAAATATGAGGAGCATGAAATGGTCTGAAAAATAGGAGGAGCATGATGCGGTGTTCAAAAACATGAAGAGCCTGAAAAGGTGTGAAAAATATGAAGAGCTTCAAAATGTGTCAAAAATATGAGGAGCATGAAACGGTCTGAAAAATAGGAGGAGCATGAAGCGGTGTTCAAAAACATGAAGAGCCTGAAAAGGTTTGAAAAATATGAAGAGCTTCAAAGGTGTCAAAAATATGAGGAGCATGAAACGGTCTGAAATATAAAGGAGCATGAAACGCTGATCAAATACATGAAGAGTCTGAAAAGGTGTGAAAAATATAAAGAGCTTCAAAAGCTGTCAAGTATATGAGTAGCATGAAACGGTCTGAAAAATAGGAGGAGCATGAAGCGGTGTTCAAAAACTTGAAGAGCCTTAAAAGGTGTGAAAAATATGAAGAATTTTAAAAGGTGTCAAAAATATGAGGAGCATGAAACGTTCTGAAAAAGAGGAGGATCATGAAACGGTGTTCAAAAACATGAAGAGCATGAGAAGTTGTGAAAAATATGAAGAGCTTCAAAAGGTGTCAAAAATATGAAGAGCTTCAAAAGGTGTCAAAAATGAGATGAGCATGAAACGGTCTGAAAACAAGGAGGTGCATGAAGCGCTGTTGAGAAACATGAAGAGCCTGAAAAGGTGTGAAAAATATGAAGAGCTTCAAAAGGTGTCAAAAATATGAGGAGCATGAAACGGTCTAAAAAATAGGAGGAGCATGAAGTGTTGTTGCAAATCATGAAGAGCCTGAAAAAGTATGAAATATATGAAGAGCTTCAAAAGGTGCCAAAAATATGAGGAGCATGAAACGGTCTGAAAAATAGGAGGAGCATGAAACGGTGTTGAAAAACATGAAGAGCCTGAAAAGGTGTGAAAAATATGAAGAGCTTCAAAATGTGTCAAAAATATGAAGAGCATGAAACGGTCTGAAAAATAGGAGGAGCTTGAAGCGGTGTTCAAAAACCTGAAGAGCCTGAAAAGGTGTCAAAAATATAACGAGCATGAAACGGTCTGAAAAATAGCAGGAGCATGAAGCGGTGTTGAAAAACATGAAGAGCCTGAAAATGTGTGAAAAATATGAAGAGCTTCAAAAGGTGTCAAAAATATGAGGAGAATGAAACGGTCTGAAAAATAGGCGGAGCATGAAACGGTCTGAAAAATAAGAAGAGCATGAAACGGTCTGAAAAATAGGAGGATCATGAAGCGGTGTTGAAAATCGTGAAGAGCCTGAAATGGTGTGAAAAATGTGAAGAGCTTCAACAGGTGTCAAAAACTTGAGGAGAATGAAACGGTCTGAAAAATAGGAGGAGCATGAAGCTGTGTTGAAAAACATGAAGAGCCTGAAAAGGTGTGTAAAATATGAAGAGCTTCAACAGGTGTCAAAAATATGAGGAGCATGAATGGTCTGAAAAATAGGAGGAGCATGAAGCGGTGTTCAAAAACATGAAGAGGCTGAAAAGGTGTGAAAAATATGAAGAGCTTCAAAAGGTGTCATATATATGAGGAGCATGAAACAGTCTGAAAAATAGGAGGAGCATGAAGCGGTATTCAAAAACATGAAGAGCCAGAAAAGGTGTGAAAAATATGAAGAGCTTCAAAAGGTGTCAAAAATATAAGGAGCAGGAAACGGTCTGAAAAATAGGAGGAGCATGAAATGGTGATAAAGAACATGAAGAGCCTGAAAAGGTGTGAAGTATATGAAGAGCTTCAAAAGGTGTCAACAATATGAGGGGCATGAAACGGTCTGAAAAATAGGAGGAGCATGAAATGGTGTTAAAAAACATGAAGAGCTTCAAAAGGTGTGAAACATATAAAGAGCTTTAAATGGTGTCAAAAATATGAGGAGCAGGAAACTGTCTGAAAAATAGGAGGAGCATGAAGTGGTGTAGAAAAACATGAAGACCCTGAAAAGGTGTGAAAAATATGAAGATCTTCAAAAGGTGTCAAAATAGGAGGAGCATGAAACTGTCTGAAATATAGGAGGAGCATGAAAAGGTGTTAAAAACATGAAGAGCTTCAAAACGTGTGAAACATATGAGGAGCGGGAAACGATCAGAAAAATAGGAGGAGCATGAAACGGTGTTAAAAAACATGAAGAGCTTCAAAAGGTGTGAAACATATGAAGAGCTTCAAAAGGTGTCAAAAATACGAGGAGCATGAAACGGTATGAAAAATAGGAGGAGCATGAAGCGGTGTTGAAAAACAGGAAGAGCCTGAAAAGGTGTGAAAAATATGAAGAGCTTCCAAAGGTGGCAAAAATATGAGGAACATGAAACGGTCTGAAAAAGAGGAGGAGCATGAAATGGTGTTGAATAACATGAAGAGCCTGAAAAGGTGTGAAAAATATGAAGAGCTTCAAAAGGTGTCAAAAATATGAGGAGCATGAAACGGTCTGAAAAATAGGAGTAGCATGAAACGGTGTTGAAATACATGAAGAGCCTGAACAGGTGTGAAATATATGAAGAGCTTCAAAAGGTTTCAAAAATATGAGGAGCATGTAACGGTCTGAAAATTACGAGGAGCATGAAGTTGTGTTGAAAAACATGAAGAACCTGAAAAGGTGTGAAAAATAGGAAGAGCTTCAAAACGTGTCAAAAATATGAGGAGCATGAAACGGTTTGAAAAATAGGAGGAGCATGAAGCGGTGTAGAAAAACATGAAGAGCCTGAAAATGTGTGAAAAATATGAAGAGCTTCAAAAGGTGACAAAAATATGAGGAGAAAGAAACGGTCTGAAATATCGAAGGAGCAAGAAAAGGAGTTCAAAAACATGAAGAGCCTGAAAAGGTGTGAAAAATATGAAGAGCCTCAAAATGTGTCATGTATATGAGGAGCATGAAACGGTCTGAAAAATAGGAGGAGCATGAAGCGGTATTCAAAAACATGAAGAGCCTGAAAAGCTGTGAAATTATGTCAAGCTTCAAAAGGTGTGAAAAATATGAGGAGCAGGAAACGGTCTGAAAAATAGTAGGAGCATGAAGCGGTGTTAAAGAACATGAAGAGCCTGAAAAAGTGTGAAGTATATGAAGAGCTTCAAAAGGTGTCAAAAATATGAGGGGCATGAAACGGTCTGAAAAATAGGAGGAGCATGAAACGGTGTTAAAAAACATGAAGAGCTACAAAAGGTGTGAAACATATAAAGAGCTTCAAAAGGTGTCAAAAATATGAGGAGCAGGAAACGGTCTGAAAAATAGGAGGAGCATGAAGTGGTGTAGAAAAACATGAAGACCGTGAAAAGGTGTGAAAAATATGAAGAGCTTCAAAAGGTGTCAAAAATATGAAGAGCTTCAAAAGGTGTCAAAAATGAGATGAGCATGAAACGGTCTGAAAACAAGGAGGTGCATGAAGCGCTGTTGAGAAACATGAAGAGCCTGAAAAGGTGTGAAAAATATGAAGAGCTTCAAAAGGTGTCAAAAATATGAGGAGCATGAAACGGTCTAAAAAATAGGAGGAGCATGAAGTGTTGTTGCAAATCATGAAGAGCCTGAAAAAGTATGAAATATATGAAGAGCTTCAAAAGGTGCCAAAAATATGAGGAGCATGAAACGGTCTGAAAAATAGGAGGAGCATGAAACGGTGTTGAAAAACATGAAGAGCCTGAAAAGGTGTGAAAAATATGAAGAGCTTCAAAATGTGTCAAAAATATGAAGAGCATGAAACGGTCTGAAAAATAGGAGGAGCTTGAAGCGGTGTTCAAAAACCTGAAGAGCCTGAAAAGGTGTCAAAAATATAACGAGCATGAAACGGTCTGAAAAATAGCAGGAGCATGAAGCGGTGTTGAAAAACATGAAGAGCCTGAAAATGTGTGAAAAATATGAAGAGCTTCAAAAGGTGTCAAAAATATGAGGAGAATGAAACGGTCTGAAAAATAGGCGGAGCATGAAACGGTCTGAAAAATAAGAAGAGCATGAAACGGTCTGAAAAATAGGAGGATCATGAAGCGGTGTTGAAAATCGTGAAGAGCCTGAAATGGTGTGAAAAATGTGAAGAGCTTCAACAGGTGTCAAAAACTTGAGGAGAATGAAACGGTCTGAAAAATAGGAGGAGCATGAAGCTGTGTTGAAAAACATGAAGAGCCTGAAAAGGTGTGTAAAATATGAAGAGCTTCAACAGGTGTCAAAAATATGAGGAGCATGAATGGTCTGAAAAATAGGAGGAGCATGAAGCGGTGTTCAAAAACATGAAGAGGCTGAAAAGGTGTGAAAAATATGAAGAGCTTCAAAAGGTGTCATATATATGAGGAGCATGAAACAGTCTGAAAAATAGGAGGAGCATGAAGCGGTATTCAAAAACATGAAGAGCCAGAAAAGGTGTGAAAAATATGAAGAGCTTCAAAAGGTGTCAAAAATATAAGGAGCAGGAAACGGTCTGAAAAATAGGAGGAGCATGAAATGGTGATAAAGAACATGAAGAGCCTGAAAAGGTGTGAAGTATATGAAGAGCTTCAAAAGGTGTCAACAATATGAGGGGCATGAAACGGTCTGAAAAATAGGAGGAGCATGAAATGGTGTTAAAAAACATGAAGAGCTTCAAAAGGTGTGAAACATATAAAGAGCTTTAAATGGTGTCAAAAATATGAGGAGCAGGAAACTGTCTGAAAAATAGGAGGAGCATGAAGTGGTGTAGAAAAACATGAAGACCCTGAAAAGGTGTGAAAAATATGAAGATCTTCAAAAGGTGTCAAAATAGGAGGAGCATGAAACTGTCTGAAATATAGGAGGAGCATGAAAAGGTGTTAAAAACATGAAGAGCTTCAAAACGTGTGAAACATATGAGGAGCGGGAAACGATCAGAAAAATAGGAGGAGCATGAAACGGTGTTAAAAAACATGAAGAGCTTCAAAAGGTGTGAAACATATGAAGAGCTTCAAAAGGTGTCAAAAATACGAGGAGCATGAAACGGTATGAAAAATAGGAGGAGCATGAAGCGGTGTTGAAAAACAGGAAGAGCCTGAAAAGGTGTGAAAAATATGAAGAGCTTCCAAAGGTGGCAAAAATATGAGGAACATGAAACGGTCTGAAAAAGAGGAGGAGCATGAAATGGTGTTGAATAACATGAAGAGCCTGAAAAGGTGTGAAAAATATGAAGAGCTTCAAAAGGTGTCAAAAATATGAGGAGCATGAAACGGTCTGAAAAATAGGAGTAGCATGAAACGGTGTTGAAATACATGAAGAGCCTGAACAGGTGTGAAATATATGAAGAGCTTCAAAAGGTTTCAAAAATATGAGGAGCATGTAACGGTCTGAAAATTACGAGGAGCATGAAGTTGTGTTGAAAAACATGAAGAACCTGAAAAGGTGTGAAAAATAGGAAGAGCTTCAAAACGTGTCAAAAATATGAGGAGCATGAAACGGTTTGAAAAATAGGAGGAGCATGAAGCGGTGTAGAAAAACATGAAGAGCCTGAAAATGTGTGAAAAATATGAAGAGCTTCAAAAGGTGACAAAAATATGAGGAGAAAGAAACGGTCTGAAATATCGAAGGAGCAAGAAAAGGAGTTCAAAAACATGAAGAGCCTGAAAAGGTGTGAAAAATATGAAGAGCCTCAAAATGTGTCATGTATATGAGGAGCATGAAACGGTCTGAAAAATAGGAGGAGCATGAAGCGGTATTCAAAAACATGAAGAGCCTGAAAAGCTGTGAAATTATGTCAAGCTTCAAAAGGTGTGAAAAATATGAGGAGCAGGAAACGGTCTGAAAAATAGTAGGAGCATGAAGCGGTGTTAAAGAACATGAAGAGCCTGAAAAAGTGTGAAGTATATGAAGAGCTTCAAAAGGTGTCAAAAATATGAGGGGCATGAAACGGTCTGAAAAATAGGAGGAGCATGAAACGGTGTTAAAAAACATGAAGAGCTACAAAAGGTGTGAAACATATAAAGAGCTTCAAAAGGTGTCAAAAATATGAGGAGCAGGAAACGGTCTGAAAAATAGGAGGAGCATGAAGTGGTGTAGAAAAACATGAAGACCGTGAAAAGGTGTGAAAAATATGAAGAGCTTCAAAAGGTGTCAAAATATGAGGAGCATGAAACTGTCTGAAATATAGGAGGAGGATGAAAAGGTGTTAAAAAACATGAAGAGCTTCAAAAGGTGTGAAACATATGAGAAGCGGGAAACGATCAGAAAAATAGGAGGAGCATGAAGCCGGGTTGAAAAACATGAAGAGCCTGAAAACGTGTGAAAATTCTGAAGAGCTTCAAAAGGTGTGAAATATATGAAGAGCTTCAAAAGGTGTCAAAAATGAGATGAGCATGAAATGGTCTGAAAGATAGGAGGGGCATGAAGCGGTGTCGAAAAACATGAAGAGCCTGAAAAGGTGTGAGAAATATGAAGATCTTCAAAATGTGTCAAAAATATGAGGAGCATGAAACGGTCTGAAAAATAGGAGGAGCAAGAAGTGATGTTTAAAAACATGAAGAGCCTGAAAAGGTGTGAAAAATATGAAGAGCATCAAAAGATGTGAAAAATATGAGGAGCATGAACTGGTCTGAAAAATAGGAGGAGCATGAAGCGGTTTTGAAAAGCATGAAGAGTCTGAAAAGGTGTGGAAAATATGAAGAGCTTCATAAGGTGTCAAAAATATTAGGAGCATGAAACGGTGTGAAAAATAGGAGGAGCATGAAGCGGTTTTTAAAAACATGAAGAGCCTGAAAGATATGGAAAATATGAAGAGCTTCAAAAGGTGTCAAAAATATGAGGAGCATGAAACGGTCTGAAAAATAGGAATAACATGAATCTGTGCTCAAATACATGAAGCGCCTGAGAAGGTGCGAAAAATATGAAGAGCTTCAAAAGGTGAGAAAAATATGAGGAACATGAAACGATCTCAAAAATAGGAGGAGCATGAAGCGGTGTTAAAAAACATGAAGAGCCTGAAAAGGTGTGACAAATATAAAGAGCTTCAAGATGTGTGAAAAATATGAGGAGCATGAAACGGTCTGAAAAATAGGAGGAACATGAAACCGTGTTCAAAAACATGAAGAGCCTGAAAAGGTGTGAAAAATATGAAGAGCCTTAAAAAATGGCAAAAATATGAGGAGTATGAAACGGTCTGAAAAATAGCAGGAGCATGAAGCGGTGTTGAAAAACAGGAAGAGCCTGAAAATGCGAGAAAAATATGAAGAGCTTCAAAAGGTTTCAAAAATATGAGGAGCATGAAACTTTCTGAAAGAGAGGAGGAGCATGAACCGGTGTTGAAAAACATGAAGAGCCTGAAAAGGTGTGAAAAATATGAAGAGGTTTAAAAGGTGTCAAAAATATGAGGAGCATGAAACATTCTGAAAAATAGGAGGATCATGAAACTGTGTTCGAAAACATGAAGAGCCTGAAAAGGTGTGAAAAATATGAAGAGCCTTAAAAAATGGCAAAAATATGAGGAGTATGAAACGGTCTGAAAAATAGCAGGAGCATGAAGCGGTGTTGAAAAACATGAAGAGCCTGAAAAGGTGTGAAAAATATGAAGAGCGTCAAAAGGTGTGAAAAATATGAAGAGCTTCAAAAGGTGTCAAAAATATGAGGAGAATGAAACGGTCTGAAAAATAGGCGGAGCATGAAACGGTGTTCAAAAACATGAATAGCCTAAAAAGGTGTGAAAAATATGAAGAGCGTCAAACCGTGTCAAAATATGAGGAGCATGAAACGGTCTGAAAAACAGGAGGAGCAAGAAGCGGTGTTGAAAAACATGAAGAGCCTGAAAATGTGTGAAAAATATGAAGAGCCTGAAAAGGTGTGAAAAATATGAAGACCTTCAAAAGGTGTCAAAAATTAGATGACGATGAAACGGTCTGAAAAATAGGAGGAGCATTAAACGGCGTGGAGAAACATGAAGAGCCGGAAAAGGTGTGGAAAAATAGGAGGAGCTTCAAAATGTGTCAAATATATGAGGAGAATGAAAGGGTCTGAAAAATAGGAGGAGCATGAAACGGTCTGAAAAATAAGAAGAGCATGAAACGGTCTGAAAAATAGGAGGATCATGAAGCGGTGTTGAAAATCGTGAAGAGCCTGAAATGGAGTGAAAAATGTGAAGAGCTTCAACAGGTGTCAAAAACTTGAGGAGAATGAAACGGTCTGAAAAATAGGAGGAGCATGAAGCTGTGTTGAAAAACATGAAGAGCCTGAAAAGGTGTGTAAAATATGAAGAGCTTCAAAAGGTGTAAAAAATGAGATGAGCATGAAACGGTCTGAAAAATAGGAGGAGCATGAACTGGTGCTGAAAACATGAAGAGCCTGAAAAGGTGTGAAAAATATGAAGAGCTTTAAAAGGTGTGAAAAATATGACGAGCATGAAACGGTCTGAAAAATAGGAGGAGCATGAAGCTGTGTTCAAAAACATGAAGAGCCAGAAAAGGTGTGAAAAATAGGAAGAGCTTCAAAAAGTGTCAAAAATATGAGGAGCAAGAAAAGGTCGGAAAATAGGAGGAGCATGAAATGATCTGAAAAATAGGAGGAGCAGGAAGCTGTGTTCAAAAACATGAAGAGCCTGAAAAGGTGTGAAAAATATGAAGAGCTTCAAAAGGTGTAAAAAACTTGAGCAGCATGAAACGGTCTGAAAAATAGGAGGAGCATGAAGTGGAACTGAAAAACATGAAGTGCCTGAAAAGGTGTGCAAAATTTGAAGAGGTTCAAAAGGTGTAAAAATGAGATGAGCATGAAACGGTCTGAAAAATAGGAGGAGCATGAAATGGTCTGAAATATAGGAGGAGCATGAATCTGTGCTAAAATACATGAAGCGCATGAGAAGGTGCGAAAAATATGAAGAGCTTCAAATGGTGTGAAAAAATGAGGAGCATGAAACGTTCTGAAAAATAGGAGGAGCATGAAACGGTGTTCAAAAATATGAAGAGCCTGGAAATGGTGTGAAAAATATGAGAGCCCCAAAACGTGTTAAAAATATGAGGAGCATGAAATGGTCTGAAACATACGAGGAGCATGAAGTGGCGTTCAAAAACATAAAGAGCCTGAAAAGGTGTGAAATATATGAAGAGCTTCAAAAGGTGTAAAATATTTGAGCAGCATGAAACGGTCTGAAAAATAGGAGGAGCATGAAGTGGAGCTGAAAAACATGAAGTGCCTGAAAAGGTGTGACAAATATGAAGACCTTCAAAAGGTGTCAAAAATATGAGGAGCATGAAACGGTCTGAAAAATACGAGGAGCATGAAACGGTGTTCCAAATATGAAGGGCCTGAAAAGGTGTGAATTATATGAAGAGCCTCAAAATGTGTCAAAAATATGAGGAGCATGAAACTGTCTGAAAAATAGGAGGAGCATGAATCGGTGTTGAAAAACATGAAGAGACCGAAAACGTGTGAATAATATGAAGAGCTTCAAAAGGTTTGAAAAACATGAAGAGCCTTAAAAGGTGTGAAAAATATGAAGAGCGTCAAAAGTGTGAAAAATATGAGGAGCATGAGACGGTCTGAAAAAAAGGAGGAGCATGAAGTGGTGTTGAAAAACATGAAGATGCTGAAATGGTGTGAAATATATGAAGAGCTTCAAAATGTGTGAAACATATGAGGAGCTTCAAAAAGTGTCAAAAATATGAGGAGCATGAAATGGTCTGAAAAATAGGAGGAGCATGATGCGGTGTTCAAAAACATGAAGAGCCTGAAAAGGTGTGAAAAATATGAAGAGCTTCAAAATGTGTCAAAAATATGAGGAGCATGAAACGGTCTGAAAAATAGGAGGAGCATGAAGCGGTGTTCAAAAACATGAAGAGCCTGAAAAGGTTTGAAAAATATGAAGAGCTTCAAAGGTGTCAAAAATATGAGGAGCATGAAACGGTCTGAAATATAAAGGAGCATGAAACGCTGATCAAATACATGAAGAGTCTGAAAAGGTGTGAAAAATATAAAGAGCTTCAAAAGCTGTCAAGTATATGAGTAGCATGAAACGGTCTGAAAAATAGGAGGAGCATGAAGCGGTGTTCAAAAACTTGAAGAGCCTTAAAAGGTGTGAAAAATATGAAGAATTTTAAAAGGTGTCAAAAATATGAGGAGCATGAAACGTTCTGAAAAAGAGGAGGATCATGAAACGGTGTTCAAAAACATGAAGAGCATGAGAAGTTGTGAAAAATATGAAGAGCTTCAAAAGGTGTCAAAAATATGAAGAGCTTCAAAAGGTGTCAAAAATGAGATGAGCATGAAACGGTCTGAAAACAAGGAGGTGCATGAAGCGCTGTTGAGAAACATGAAGAGCCTGAAAAGGTGTGAAAAATATGAAGAGCTTCAAAAGGTGTCAAAAATATGAGGAGCATGAAACGGTCTAAAAAATAGGAGGAGCATGAAGTGTTGTTGCAAATCATGAAGAGCCTGAAAAAGTATGAAATATATGAAGAGCTTCAAAAGGTGCCAAAAATATGAGGAGCATGAAACGGTCTGAAAAATAGGAGGAGCATGAAACGGTGTTGAAAAACATGAAGAGCCTGAAAAGGTGTGAAAAATATGAAGAGCTTCAAAATGTGTCAAAAATATGAAGAGCATGAAACGGTCTGAAAAATAGGAGGAGCTTGAAGCGGTGTTCAAAAACCTGAAGAGCCTGAAAAGGTGTCAAAAATATAACGAGCATGAAACGGTCTGAAAAATAGGAAGAACATGAAGCGGTGTTCAAAAACATGAAGAGCCTGAAAAGGTGTGAAAAATATGAAGACCTTCAAAAGGTGTCAAAAATATGAGGAGCATGAAACGGTCTGAAAAATACGAGGAGCATGAAACGGTGTTCAAAATATGAAGGGCCTGAAAAGGTGTGAATTATATGAAGAGCCTCAAAATGTGTCAAAAATATGAGGAGCATGAAACTGTCTGAAAAATGGGAGGAGCATGAAGCGGTGTTGAAAAACATGAAGAGACTGTAAACGTGTGAATAATATGAAGAGCTTCAAAAGGTTTGAAAAATATGAAGAGATTCTAAAGGTGTGAAAAATATGAAGAGCTTCAGAAGGTGTCAAAAATGAGATGAACATGAAACGGTTTGAAAAATAGGAGGAGCATGAAACGATCTGAAAAATAGGAGGAGCATGAAACGGTGTTGAAAACATAAAGAGCATGAAAAGGTGTGAAAAATACGAAGAGCTTCAAAAGGTGTCAAAAATATGAGGCGCATGAAACGGTCTGAAAAATAGGAGGAACAGGAAGCGGTGGTGAAAAACATGAAGAGCCTTAAAAGGTGTGAAAAATACGAAGAGCTTCAAAAGGTGTCAAAAATATGAGGAGCATGAGACGGTCTGAAAAATAGGAGGAGCATGACGGGGTTCAAAAACATGAAGAGCCTGAAAAGGTGTGAAAAATATGAGAGCTTCAAAAGGTGTGAAATACATGAGAAGCATGAAACGGTCTGAAAAATAGGAGGAACATAAAACGGTGTTCAAAAACATGAAGGGCCTGAAAAGGTGTGAAATATATGAAGATCCTCAAAACGTGTCAAAAATATGAGGAGCATGAAGCGGTGTTGAAAAACATTTAGAGACTGAAAACGTGTGAAAAATAAGAAGAGTTTCAAAAGGTGTGAAAAATATGAAGAGATTCAAAGGTGTCAAAAATATGAGGAGCATGAAACGGTCTGAAAAATAGGAGGAGCATGAAACGGTGTTCAAAAACATGAAGAGCCTGAAAAGGTGTGAAAAATATGAAGAGCTTCAAAAGGTGTGAAATATATGAGGTGCAAGAAACGGTCTGAAAAATAGGAGGAGCATTAAGCGTTGTTGAAAAACATGAATAGGCGGAAAAGGTGTGAAAAATATGAAGAGCTTCAAAAGGTGTCAAAAATCTGAGGAGCATGAAACGTTCTGAAAAAAAGGAGGAGCATTAAGCGGTGTTGAAAAACATGAAGAGCCTGAAAACGTGTGAAAATATGAAGAGCTTCAAAAGGTGTGAAAAATATGAAGAGCTTCAAAAGGTGTCAAAAATCTGAGGAGCATGAAACGTTCTGAAAAAAAGGAGGAGCATTAAGCGGTGTTGAAAAACATGAAGAGCCTGAAAACGTGTGAAAATATGAAGAGCTTCAAAAGGTGTGAAAAATATGAAGAGCTTCAAAAGGTGTCAAAAATATGAGGAGCATGAAACGGTCTGAAAAAATATAAAAAGCATGAAGCGGTGTTCAAAAACATGAAGAGCCTGAAAAGGTGTGAAAAATATTAAGAGCTTAAAAAGGTGTCAAAAATATGAGGAGCATGAAACGGTCTGAAAAATAGGAGGATTATGAAATGGTGTTCAAAAACATGAAGAGCCTGAAAGGGTGTGAAAAATATGAAAGCCTCAAAACCTGTCAAAAATATGAGGAGCATGAAACCGTCTGAAAAATAGCAGGAGCATGAAGCGGTGTTGAAAAACATGAAGAGTCTGAAAACGCGTTAAAAAATGAAGAGCTTCAAACATATGAAAAATATGAAGAGCTTCAAAATGTGTGAAAAATATGAAGAGCTTCAAAAGGTGTAAAAACTGAGATGAGCATGAAACGGTCTGAAAAATACGAGGAGCATGAAGCGGTGTTGAAAATCATGAAGAGCCTGAAAAGGCGTGAAAAATATGAACGACTTCAAAAGATGTGAAATATATGAAGAGCTTCAAAAGGTGTCAAAAAGATGAGGAGCATGAAACGGTCTGAAAAATAGGAGGAACATGAAGCGGTGTTCAAAAACATGAAGAGCCTGAAAAGGTGAGAAAAATATGAAGAGTTTCAAAAGGTGTGAAATACATGAGGAGCATGAAACTTTCTAAAAAATAGGAAGAGCATGAAGCGCTGTTCAAAAACATGACAGCCTGAAAAGGTGAGAAAAATAAAAAGAGATTCAAAAGGTGTGAAAAATATGAGGAGCATGATACGGTCAAAAAAATAGGAGGAGCATGAATCGGAGTTCAAAAATATGAAGAGCCTGAAAAGGTGTGAAAAATATGAAGAGCCTTAAAAGGTGTCAAAAATATGAGGAGTATGAAACGGTATGATAAATAGCAGGAGCATGAAGCGGTGTTGAAAAACATGAAGAGTCTGAAATCGTTTGAAAATTATGAAGAGCTTCAAAAATGTTAAAAATATGAAGAGCTTCAAAAGGTGTAAAAAATATGAAGAGTTTCAAAAGGTGTCAGAAATTAGATGAGCATGAAACGGTCTAAAAAATAGGAGGAGCAACAAGTAGTGTTGAAAAAAATGAAGAGCCTGAAAAGGTGTGAAAAATATGAAGAGCTTCAAAAGGTGTGAAAAATATGAGGAGCATGATACGTTCTGAAAAATAGGAGGAGCATGAAGCGGTGTTCAAAAACATGAAGAGCCTGAAAAGTTGTGAAAAATATGCAAAGCTTCAAAAGGTGTCAAAAATCAGAGGAGCATGAAACGGTCTGAAAAATAGGAGAAGCATGAAGTCGTGTTCAAAAATATGAAGAGCCTGAAAAGTTGTGAAAAATATGACGAGCTTCAAAATGTGTGTAATATATGAGGAACATGATACGGTCTAAAAAATAGGAGGAGCATGAAGCGGTGTTGAAAAACATGAAGAGCCAGTAAAGGAGTGAAATATATGAAGAGCTTCAAAAGGTGTCAAAAATATGAGGAGCATGAAACCGTCTGAAAAATAAGAGGAGATGCAGTAGTGTTCAAAAACATGAAGAACCTGAAAATGTGTGAAAAATACGAAGAGCTTCAAAAGGTGTCAAAATATGAGGAGCATGAAACGGCCTGAAAAATAGCAGGAGCATGAAATGGTATGAAAAATAGGAGGAGCATGAATCCGTGTTCAAAATCATGAAGAGCTTGAAAAGTTGTGAAATATATGAAGAGTTTCAAAAGGTGTCAAAAATAGGAGGAGAATGAAACTGTCTCAAATAAAGGAGGAGCATGAAGCGGTGTTGAAAACCATGAAGAGCCTGAAAAGGTGTGAAAAATATGAAGAGCTTCAAAAGGTGTCAAACATAGGAGGAGAATAAAACGGTCTGAAAAATAGGAGGAGCATGAAGCCGTGTTCAAAAACATGAAGAGCCTGAAAAGGTGTGAAAAATATGAAGAGCTTCAAAAGGTGTCAAAAATATCAGGGGCATGAAATGGTCTGAAAAATAGGAGGAGCATGAAGCGGTGTTCAAAAACATGAAGAGCCTGAAAAGGTGTGAAAAATATGAAGAGCTTCAAAAGGTCTGAAAAATATGAAGAGCTTCAAAAGGTGTCAAAAATGGGATGAGCATGAAACTGTCTGAAATAAAGGAGGAGCATGAATTGGTGTTCAAAAACATGAAGAGATTGAAAAGGTGTGAAATATATGAAGAGCTTCAAAAGGTGTCAAAAATAGGAGGAGAATGAAACTGTCTGAAATAAAGGAGGAGCATGAAGCGGTGTTGAAAACCATGAAGAGCCTGAAAAGGTGTGAAAAATATGAAGAGCTTCAAAAGGTGTCAAACATAGGAGGAGGATAAAACTGTCTGAAAAATAGGAGGAGCATGAAGCCGTGTTCAAAAACATGAAGAGATTGAAAAGGTGTGAAATATATGAAGAGCTTCAAAAGGTGTCAAAAATAGGAGGAGAATGAAACTGTCTGAAATAAAGGAGGAGCATGAAGTGGTGTTGAAAAACATGAAGAGCATCAAAAGGTGTCAAAAATATGAAGAGCTTCGAATGGTGTCCAAAATATTATGAGCATGAAACGTTCTGAAAAATAGGAGGAGCATGAAGCGGTGTTGAAAAACATGAAGAGCTTGAAAAGGTGTCAAAAATATGAAGAGCTTCAAAAGGTGTCAAAATTATGAGGAGCATGAAATGGTCTGAAAAATAGGAAGAGCAGGAAGCTGTGTTGAAAAACATGAAGAGCCTGAAAAAGTGTGAAAAATATGAAGAGCTTCAAAAGGTGTCAAAACTATGAGGAGCATGAAACGGTCTGAAAAATAGGAGGAGCATGAAGCGGTGTTGAAAAACATGAAGAGCATGAAAAGGTGTGAAAAATATGAAGAGCTTCAAAAGGTGTCAAAAATATGAGGAGCATGAAACGGTCTGAAAAATAGGAGGAGCATGAAGCGGTGTTGAAAAACATGAAGAGCCTGAAAAGGTGTGAAAAATATGAAGAGCTTCAAAAGGTGTCAAAAATATGAGGCGCATGAAATGGTCTGAAAAATAGGAGGAGCATGAAGCGCTGTTGAAAAACATGAAGAGCCTGAAAAGGTGTGAAAAATATGAAGAGCTTCACAAGGTGTCAAAAATATCAGGAGCATGAAACGGTCTGAAAAATAAGAGGAGATGCAGTAGTGTTCAAAAACATGAAGAACCTGAAAATGTGTGAAAAATACGAAGAGCTTCAAAAGGTGTCAAAATATGAGGAGCATGAAACGGCCTGAAAAATAGCAGGAGCATGAAATGGTATGAAAAATAGGAGGAGCATGAATCCGTGTTCAAAACCATGAAGATCTTGAAAAGTTGTGAAATATATGAAGAGTTTCAAAAGGTGTCAAAAATAGGAGGAGAATGAAACTGTCTCAAATAAAGGAGGAGCATGAAGCGGTGTTGAAAACCATGAAGAGCCTGAAAAGGTGTGAAAAATATGAAGAGCTTCAAAAGGTGTCAAACATAGGAGGAGAATAAAACGGTCTGAAAAATAGGAGGAGCATGAAGCCGTGTTCAAAAACATGAAGAGCCTGAAAAGGTGTGAAAAATATGAATAGTTTCAAAAGATGTGAAAAATTTGAAAAACTTCAAAAGCTGTCAAAAATGAGATGAGCAGGAAACGGTCTGAGAAATAGGAGAAGCATGAAGTGGTGTTGAAAAAAACGAAGAGCTTGAAAAAGTGTGAAATATATGAAGAGCTTCAAAAGGTGTCAAAAATATGAAGAGCTTCAAAAGGTGTCAAAAATATGAGGAGCATGAAACGGTCTGAAAAATAGGAGGAGCATTGTAACATTGTTGAAAAAATTGAAGAGCCTGAAAAAGTGTGAAAAATATGAAGAGCTTCAAAAGGTGTGAAAAATATGAGGAGCACGAAACGGTCTAAAAAATAAGAGGAGCATGAAGCCGTGTTGAAAAACATGAAGAGCCTGAAAAGGTGTAAAAAACATGAAGGGCTTCAAAAGGTGGCAAAAATATGAGGAACATGAAACGGTCTGAAAAATAGGAGGAGCATGAAGTGGGGTTGAAAATCATGAAGAGTCTGAAAAGGTGTGTAAAATGTGAAGAGCTTCAAAAGGAGTGAAATACATGAGGAGCATGAAACCGTCTGAATTATAGGAGGAGCATGAAGCGGTGTTCATAAACATGAAGAGGCTGAAAAGGTGTGAAAAATATGAAAAGCTTCAAAAGCTGTCAAATATGAGATGAGCATGAAACGGTCTGTAAAATAGGAGGAGCAGGAAGTGGTGTTGAAAAACATGAAGAGCCTGAAAAAGTGTAAAATATATGAAGACCTTCAAAATTTGTGAAAAATATTAGGAGCTTCAAAAGAGGTCAAAAATATGAGGAGCATGAAACGGTCTGAAAAATAGGAGGAGCTTGAAACGGTTTTGAAAAACACGAAGGGCCTGAAAAGGTGTGAAAAATATGAAGAGCTTCAAAAGGTGTGAAATACATAGGGGCATGAAACGGTCTGAAAAATAGAAGGAGCATGAAGCTGTGTTGAAAAACATGAAGAGCCTGAAAAGATGTGAAAAATATGAAGAGCTTCAAAAGGTGTCAAAAATATGAGGAGAATGAAACGGTCTGAAAAATAGGTGGAGCATGAAGCAGGGTTTAAAAACATGAAGAGCCTGAAAAGGTGTGAAAAATATGAAGAGCTTCAAAAGGTGTTAAAAATAGGAGGAGCATGAAGCGGTGTTCAAAAACATGCAGAGCCTGAAAATGTGTGTAAAATATGAAGAGCTTCAAAACGTGTCAAAAATATGAGGAGCATGAAACGGTCTGAAAAATAGGTGGATCAAGAATCGGTCTTGAAAAACATAAAGAGCGTGAAAACGTGTGAAAAATATGAAGAGCTTCACAAGGTGTGAAAAATATGAAGAGCTTAAAATGGTGTCAAAAATGAGATGAGCATGAAACGGTCTGAAAAATAGTTGGAGCATGATGTGGTGTTGAAAAATATGAAGAGCCTGAAAAGTTGTGAAAATATGAAGACCTTCAAAAGGTGTCAAAACTATGAGGAGTATGAAAGGGTCTGAAAAATACGAGGAGCATGAAACGGTGTTCAAAAACATGAAGAGCCTGAAAAGCTGTGAAAAATATGAAGAGCCTCAAGGTGTGAAATACTTGAGGAGCATGAATCGGTCTGAAAAACAGGAGGAGCATGAAGCGGTGTTGAAAAACATGAAGAACCTGAAATGGTGTGAAAAATATGAAGAGCTTCAAAAGGTTTCAAAAATATAAGGAGCATGAAACGGTCTGAAAAATAGTAGGAGCATGAAACGGTGTTCAAAAAGATGAGAAGCCTGAAAAGGTGTGAACAATATGAAGAGCTTCAAAATGTGTGAAATACTTGAGGAGCATGAAACGGTCTGAAAAATAGGAGGAGCATAAATCGGTGTTCAAAAACATGAAGAGCATTAAAAGGTGTGAAAAATGTGAAGAGCTTCAAAAGACGTCAAAAATATGAGGAGCATGAAACGGTCTGAAAATAGGAGGGGCATGACGCGGTGTTGAAAAACATGAAGAGCCTGAAAAGGTGTCAAAAATATGAATAGTTTCAAAAGATGTGAAAAATTTGAAAAACTTCAAAAGCTGTCAAAAATGAGATGAGCATGAAACGGTCTGAGAAATAGGAGAAGCATGAAGTGGTGTTGAAAAACATGAAGAGCTTGAAAAAGTGTGAATTATATGAAGAGCTTCAAAAGGTGTCAAAAATATGAAGAGCTTCAAAAGGTGTCAAAAATATGAGGAGCATGAAACGGTCTGAAAAATAGGAGGAGCATTGTAACATTGTTGAAAAAATTGAAGAGCCTGAAAAAGTGTGAAAAATATGAAGAGCTTCAAAAGGTGTCAAAAATATGAGGAGCATGAAACGGTCTGAAAAATAGGAGGAGCATGAAGCTGTGTTGAAAAATATGAAGAGCCTGAAAAGGTGTGAAAAATATGAAGAGCTTCAAAAGGTGTCAAATATGAGATGAGCATGAAACGGTGTGTAAAATAGGAGGAGCAGGAAGTGGTGTTGAAAAACATGAAGAGCCTGAAAAGGTGTGAAAAATATGAAGAGCTTCAAAACGTGTGAAAAATATGAGGAGCATGAAGCAGTCTGTAAAATAGGAGGAGCAAGAAGCGGTGTTGAGAAACATGGAGAGCCTGAAAAGGAGTGAAAAATATGAAGAGCTTCAAAAGGTGTGAAATACATGAGGAGCGTGAAACGGTCTGAAAAATAGTAGGAGCATGAAGCAGTGTTGAGAAACATGGAGAGCCTAAAAAGGTGTGAAAAATATGAAGAGCTTCAAAAGGTGTGAAATACATGAGGAGCATGAAACGGTCTGAAAAATAGGAGGAGCATGAAACGGTGTTCAAAAACCTGAAGAGAATGAAAAGGTGTGAAAAATATGAAGAGCTTCAAAAGTTGTCAAAAGATGAGGAGGATTAAACGGTCTGAAAAATAGGAGGAGCATGAAGCAGTGTTGAAAAACATGAAGAGCCTGAAAAGGTGTGCAGTACATGAAGCGCTTCAAAAGTTGTCAAAAATATGAGGAGCATAAAAATGTATGAAAAATAGGAGGAGCATGAAGCTTTTTTGAAAAATATGAAGAGCCTGAAAAGGTGTGAAAAATATGAAGAGCTTCAAAATGGTGTCAAAAATATGAGGAGCATGAAATGGTCTGAAAAATAGGAGGAGCATGAAGCGGTGTTCAAAAACATGAAGAGCCTGAAAAGGTGTGAAAAATATGAAGAGCTCAAAAGGTGTGAAACACATGAGGAGAATGAAACGGTCTGAAAAATAGGAGGAGCATGAAGCGGTGTTGAAAAACATGAACTGCCTGAAAAGCTGTGAAAAATATGAAGAGCTTCAAAAGGTGTGAAAAATATGAAGAGCTTCAACAGGTGTCAAAAATATGAGGAGCATGAAACGTTCTGAAAAAAAGGAGGAGCATGAAACGCTGTTGAAAAACATGAAGAGCCTGAAAAGTTGTGAAATATATGAAGAGCTTCAAAAGGTGTCAAAAATATCAGATGAGAGAGACACGGTGTTCAAAAACGTGAAGAGCCTGAAAAGATGTGAAAAATACGAAGAGATTCAAAAGATGTCAAAAATAGGAGGAGCCTGAAACGGTGTTGAAAAACATGAAGAGCATCAAAAACTGTGAAAAATATGAAGAGCTTCAAAAGGTGTCAAAAATATGAGGAGTATGAAAAGGTCAGAAAAATAGGAGGAGCATGAAGCGGTGTTGAAAAACATGAAAAGCCTGAAAAGGTGTGAAAAATATGAAGAGCTTCAAAAGGTGTGAAAATTATGAAGAGCTTCAAGGTGTGAAAAATATGAGGAGCATGAAACGGTCTGAAAAATAGGAGAAGCATGAAGCGGTGTTGAAAAACATGAACAGCCTGAAAAGGTGTGAAAAATATGAAGAGCTTCAAAAGGTGTGAAAACTATGAGGAGCATAAAACGGTCTGAAAAATAGGAGGAGCATGATGCTTTGTTGAAAAACATGAAGAGCCTGAAAAGGTGGGAAATATATGAAGAGCTTCAAAAGGTGTCAAAAATATGAGGAGCATGAAACGGTCTGAAAAATAGGAGGAGCATGAAGTGGTGTTGAAAAATATGAAGAGCCAGAAAAGGTGTGAAAAATATGAAGAGCTTCAAAGGTGTCAAAAATATGAGGAGCATTAAACGGTGTTCAAAAACATGGAAAGCAAGAAAATGTGTGAAAAATATGAAGAGCTTCAAAAGGTGTCAAAAATATGAGGAGCATGAAACGGTCTGAAAAATAGGAGGAAAATTAAGCAGTGTTGAAAAACATGAAGAGCTTGAAAAGGTTTGAAAAATATGAAGAGTTGGAAAATGTGTCAAAAATATGAAGAGCAGGAAACGGTCTGAAAAATAGGAGGAGCATGAAGTGGTGTTGAAAAACATGAAGAGCCTGAAAAGCTGTGAAAAATATGAAGAGCATCAAAACCTGTCAAAATATGAGGAGCATAAAACGGTGTTCAAAAACATGAAACGCCTGAAAAGGTGTGCAATATATGAACAGCTTCAAAAGGTGTCAAAAATAGGAGGAGCATGAAGCGGTGTAGAAAAACATGAAGACCCTAAAAAGCTTTGAAAAATATGAAACCTTCAAATCGTGTCAAAAATATGAGGAGCATGAAACGGTCTGAAAATTGGAGGAGCATGAAGCAGTTTTGAAAAACATGAAGACCCTGAAAAGGTGTGAAAAATATGAAGAGCTTCAAATCGTGTCAAAAATATGAGGAGCATGAAACGGTCTGAAAATTGGAGGAGCATGAAGCGGTGTTGAAAAACATGAAGAGCCTGAAAAGGTGTGAAAAATATGAAGAGCTTCAAAAGGTGTCAAAAATATGAGGAGCATGAAACGGTTTGAAAAATAGGAGGAGAATGAAACGGTGTTCAAAAACATGAAGAGCCTGAAAAGGTGTGAAAAATATGAAGAGCCTGAAAAGGAGTGAAAAATATGAAGAGCTTCAAAACGTGTGAAAAAAATGAAGAGCTTCAAAACGTGTCAAAAATATGAGGAGCATGAAACGGTCTGATAAATAGGAGGAGCAAGAAGCGGTGTTGAAAAACTTTAAGAGCCTGAAAACGTTTGAAAAATATGAAGAGCTTCAAAAGGTGTGGAAAATATGAAGAGCTTCAAAATGTGTCAAAAGCGAGATGAGTATGAAACGGTCTGAAAAATAGGAAGAACATGAAATGGTGTTGAAAAACATGAAGAGCCTGAAAATGTGTGAAATATATGAAGAGCTTCAAAATGTGTCAGAAATGAGAGAAGCATGAAACGGTCTGAAAAATAGGATGAGCAAGAAGGGGTGTTGAAAAACATGAAGAGCCTGAAAACGTTTGAGAAACATGAAGAGCTTCAAAAGGTGTGAAAAATTTGAAGAGCTTCAAAAGTTGTTAAAAATGAGATGAGCATGACACAGTTTGAAAAATAGGAGGAGCATGAAACCGTGTTCAAAAACATGAAGAGACTAAAAAGGTTGAAAAATATGAAGAGCTTCAAAAGGTGTGAAAAATATGAGGAACATGAAACGGTCTTAAAAATAGGAGGAGCATGAAGTGGTGTTGAAAAACATGAAGAGCCTGAAATGGTGTGAAATATATGAGGAGCTTCAAAAGGTGTCAAAAATAAGAAGAGCATGAAACCGTCTGAAATATAGAAGAGCATGAAGTGGTGTTGAAAAACATGAAGAGCCTGAAAAGGTGTGATATATATGAATAGCTACAAAAGGTGTCAAAAATAAGAGGAGCATGACACGGTGTTGAAAAACATGAAGAGCCTTAAAATGTGAGAAATATATGAAGAGATTTAAAGGTGTGAAAAATATGAGGAGCATGAAACCGTCAGAAAAATAGGAGGAGCATGACACGGTGTTGAAAAATATGAAGAGTATGAAAAGGTGTGAAAAATAGGAAGAGATTCAAAAGCTGTCAAAAATATGAGGAGCCTGAAACGTTCTGAAAAATAGCAGAAGCATGAAGTGGTGTTGAAAAAGACGAAGAGCCTGAAAAGGTGTGAAAAATATGAAGAGCTTCAAAAGGAGTCAAAAATATGAGGAGCATGAAAAGGTCTGAAAAATAGGAGGAGCATGAAGCGGTGTTCAAAAACATGAAGAGCCTGAAAAGTTGTGAAAAATTTGAAGAGCTTCAAAAGGTGTGAAATACATGAGGAGCATGAAACGGTCTGAAAAAAAGTAGGAGCATGAAGCAGTGTTCAAAAACTTGAAGAGTCTGAAAAGATGTGAAATATATGAAGAGCTTCAAAAGGTGTCTAAAATATGAGGAGCATGAAACGGTCTGAAATATAGGAGGAGCAAGAAGCGGTGTTCAAAAACATGAAGAGCCTGAAAAGGTGTGAAAAATATGAAGAGCTTGAAAAGGTGTGTAATATATGAGGAGCATGAAACGGTCTAAAAAATAGGAGGAGGTGAAGCGGTGTTGAAAAACGTGAAGAGCCTGTAAAGGAGTGTAATAAATGAAGAGCTTCAAAAGGTGTGAGAAATATGAAGAGCTTCAACAGGTGTCAAAAATGAGATGAACATGAAATGGTCTGAAAAACAGGAGGAGCATGAAGTGGTGTTGATAAACATGAAGAGACTGACAAGTTGTGAAATATATGAAGAGCTTCAAAAGGTGTCAAAAATATGAGTAGTATGAAACGGTCTGAAAAAGAAGAGGAGCATGAAGCGGCGTTCAAAAACATGAAGAGCCTGAAAAGGTGTGAAACATTTGAAGAGCTTCAAAATGTGTGAAATACATGAGGAGCATGAAACGGTTTGAAAAAAAGGAGGAGCATGAAGCGGTGTTCAAAACCTTTAAGACTCTGAAAAGGTGTGAAATATATGAAGAGCTTCAAAAGCTGTCAAAAATATGAGGAGCATGAAACGGTCTGAAAAACTGGAGGAGCATGAAGTGGTGTAAAAAAACATGAAGAGCCTGAAAAGGTGTGAAAAATTCGAAGAGCTTCAAAAGGTGTGAAATACATGAGGAGCAGGAAACTGTCTGAAAAATTGGAGGAGCATGAAACGTTGTTCAAAAACATGAAGAGCCTGAAAAGGTGTGAAAAATATGAAGAGCTTCAAAAGGTGTGAAAGACATGAGGAGCATAAAACGATCTGAAAAATGGGAGGCACATGAAATCGTGTTCAAAAACATTAAGAGCCTGAAAAGGTGTGAAAAATATGAAGAGATGCAAGAGGTGTGAAATAGGTGAGGAGCATGAAACGGTCTGAAAAATAGGAGGAGCATGAAGTGGTGTTCAAAAACATGAAGAGCCTGAAAAAGTGTGAAAAATATTAAGAGCTTCAAATGGTGTGAAAAATAAGACGAGCATGAAGCGGTGTGGAAAAACATGAAGAGCCCCAAAACGTGTGAAAAATATGAAGAGCTTCAAAAGGTGTGAAAAATATGAAGAGTTTCAAAAGGTGTCAAAAATGAAATAAGCATGAAACGGTCTGAAAAATAGGAGGACCATGAATAGGTGTTCAAAAACATGAAGAGCCTGAACATGTGTGAAACATATGAAGAGCTTCCAAAGGTGTCAAAAATGAAATGAGGATGAAACGGCCTGAAAAATAGGAGGAGCATGAAGCGGTGTTTGAAAACATGAAGAGCCTGAAATGATGTGAAAAATATGAAGAGCTTCAAAAGATGTCAAAAGTATGAGGAGCATGAAACGGTCTGAAAAATAGGAGGAGAATGAAACGGTGTTCAAAAATATGAAGAGGCTGAAAAGGTGTGAAAAATTTAAATAGCTTCACAAGGTGTCAAATACATGAGGTGCATGAAACGGTATGAAAAATAGGAGGAGCAAGAAGCGGTGTTCAAAAACATCAAGAGTCTGAAAAGGTGTGAAATATATGAAGAGCTTCAAAAGGTGTCAAAATTATGAGCAGCATGAAACGGTCTGAAAAATAGGAGGAGCATGAAGCGATATTCAAAAACATGAAGAGCCTGAAAAGGTGTGGAAAATTTGAAGAGCTTCAAAAGGTGTGAAATATATGAGGAGCATGAAACGGTCTGAAAAATAGGAGGAGCATGAAGCGGTGTTCAAAAACATGAAGAGTCTAAAAAGGTGTGATATATATGAAGAGCTTCAAAAAGTGTCAAAAATATGAGGAGCATGAAAAGGTCTGAAAAATAGGAGGAGCATGAAGCGGTGTTGAAAAATATGAAGAGCCGCAAAAGGTGTGAAAAATATGAAGAGATTCAAAAGGTGTTAAAAATATGAAGAGCTTCAAAAGGTGTGAAATACAATAGGAGCATGAAACGGTCTGAAAAGTAGGAGGAGCATGAAGCAGTGTTGAAAAACATGAAGAGCCTGAAAAGGTGTGACAAATATGAAGAGCTTCAAAATGTGTGAAATACATTAGGAGCAAGAAACGGTCTGTAAAATAGGAGAATCATGAAACTGTGTTGAAATACATGAAGAGCCTGAAAAGGTGTGAAACATATGAAGAGCTTCAAAAGGTGTGAAAAATATGAGGAGCATGAAACGGTCTGAAAAATAGGAGAGGCTGAAACTTTGTGGAAATACATGAAGACCCTAAAAATGTGTGAAAAATATGAAGAGCTTCAAAAGGAGTGAAATACATGAGGAGCATGAAACGGTCTGAAAATTAGGAAGAGCATGAAGTGGTGTTGAAACACATGAAGAGCCTGAAAAGTGTGAAAAATATGAAGAGCTTCAAATGGTGTCAAAAATATGAGGAGCATGAAACGGTCTGAAAAACAGGAGGAGCATGAAGCGGTGTTGAAAAACATGAAGAGCCTGAAAACGTGTGAAAAAATACGAAGAGCTTCAAAAGGTGTGAAGAATATGAAGAGCTTCAAAAGGTGTCAAATATGAGATGAGCATGAAACGGTCTGAAAAAAAGGAGGAGCATGAAGTGGTGTTGAAAAAAAAAGAAGAGCCTGAAAATGTGTGAAATATATGAAGAGCTTCAAAAGGTGTGAAATACACGTTGACCATGAAACGGGTTGAAAAATAGGAGAAGCATGAAGTGGTGTGTAAAAACTTGAAGAGCCTGAAAAGGTGTGAAAAATATGAAGAGCTTCAAAAGGTGTGAAATACATGAGGAGCATAAAACTCTCTGAAAAATAGGAGGAGCATGAAGCGGTGCTCAAAAACATGACGAGCCTGAAAAGGTGTGAAAAATATGAAGAGCTTCAAAAGGTGTGAAATAGATGAGGCACATGAAACTCTCTGAAAATTAGGAGGAGCAGGAAGCAGTGTTGAAAAACATGAAGAGCCTGAAAAGGTGTGAAAAATATGAAGACCTTCAAAAGGTGTAAAATACATGAGGCGCATGAAACTCTCTGAAAATTAGGAGGAGCAAGAAGCAGTGTTCAACAACATGAAGAGCCTGAAAACTTGTGAAAAATATGAAGAGCTTCAAAAGGGGTAAAAAATATGAAGAACATGAAACCGTCTGAAAAATAGGAGGAGCATGAGGTGGTGTTGAAAAACATGAAGAGCCAGTAAAGGAGTGAAATATATGAAGAGCTTCAAAAGGTGTGAGAAATATGAAGAGCTTCAACAGGTGTCAAAAATGAGATGAGCATGAAATGGTCTGAAAAACAGGAGGAGCATGAAGTGGTGTTGATAAACAAGAAGAGCATGAAAAGTTGTGAAATATATGAAGAGCTTCAAAAGGTGTAAAAAATATGAGGAGTATGAAACGGTCTGAAAACGAAGAGGAGCATGAAGGGGTGTTCAAAAACATGAAGAGCCTGAAAAGCTGTGAAAAATATGAAGAGCTTCTAAAGGTGTCAAAAATATGAGAAGTATGAAACGGTCTGAGAAATAGGAGGAAATGAAGTGGTGTTGAAAAAGATGAAGAGCCTGAAAAGGTGTGAAAAATATGAAGAGCTTCAAAAGGTGTCAAAAATATGAGGATCATGAAATGATGTGAAAAATATGAGGAACATGAAACGGTCTGAAAAATAGGAGGAGCATGAAATGGTGTTCAGAAACATGAAGAGCCTGAAAAGGTGTGAAAAATATAAAGAGCTTCAAAGTGTGACAAAAATATGAGGAGCATGAAACGGTCTGAAAAATAGGAGGAGCTTGAAGTGGTGTTGAAAAACACGACGAGCCTGAAAAGGTGTGAAATATATGAAGAGCTTCAAAAGGTGTGAAATACATGAGGAGCACGAAACGGTCTGAAAAACAGGAGGAGCATGAAGCGGTGTTCAAAAACATGAACAGCTTGAAAAGGGGTGAAAAATATGAAGAGTTTCAAAATGTGTCAAAAATAGGAACAGAATGAAACTGTCTGAAATAAAGGAGGAGCATGAAGCGGTGTTCAAAAACATGAAGAGCTTAAAAAATGTGAAAAATATGAAGAGCTTCAAAAGGCGTCAAAAATACGAGGAGCATGAAACGGTCAGAAGAAGAGGAGGAGCATGAAGCAGTGTTCAAAAACATGAAGAGCTAGAAAAGGTGTGAAATATATGAAGAGCTTAAAAGGTGTCAAAAATAGGAACAGAATGAAACTGTCTGAAATAAAGGAGGAGCATGAAGCACTGTTGAAAAACATGAAGAGCCTGAAAAGGTGTGAAAAATATGAAGAGCTTCAAAAGGTGTCAAAATATGAGGAGCAAGAAACCGTCTGAAAAATAGGAGGAGCATGAAAAGGTCTGAAAAATAGGAGGAGCATGAATCGGTGTTGAAAACATGAAGAGCATGAAAAGGTGTCAAAAATATGAAGAGCTTCAAAATGTGTCAAAAATATGAGGAGCAAGAAACCGTCTGAAAAATAGGAGAAACATGAAGCGGTGTTGAAATACATGAAGAGCATGAAAAGGTGTCAAAAATATGAAGAGCTTCAAAGGGGGTGAAAAATATGAAGAGCTTCAAAAGCTGTCAAAAATGAGATGAGCATGAAACGGTCTGAAATATAGGAGGAGCTTGAAGTGGTGTTGAAAAAAAAGAAGAGCCTGTAAAGGTGTGAAATATATGAAGAGCTTCAAAAGGTGTCAAAATATGTGGAGAATGAAGCGGTCTGAAAAATAGGAGGATCAAGAAACGGTGTTGAAAAACATGAAGAGCCTGAAAACGTGTAAAATATGAAGAGCTACAAAAGGTGTCAAAAATGAGATGAGCATGAAACGGTCTGAAAAATAGGAGGAGAGAGAAGCGGTGTTCAAAAACATGAAGAGGCTGAAAAGGTGTGAAAAATATGAAGAGATTCAAAAGGTGTGAAAAATATGAGGAGCATGAAACGGTCTGAAAAATAGAAGAAGCATGAAACTGTGTAAAATAAAAAATGAAGAGTTTGAAAATGTGTGAAATAATGAAGAGCTTCAAAAGGTGTCAAAAATGAGATGAGCATGAAAAGGTCTGAAAAATAAAGGAGCATGAAATGGTGATCAAAACGTGAAGAGCCTGAAAAGGTGTGAAAAATATGAAGAGCTTCAAAAGGTGTGAAATACATGAGGAGCATGAAACGGTCTGAAAAAGAGGAGGAGCATGAAGCGGTGTTGAAAAACATGAGGAGCCTGAGAACTTGTGAAAAATATGTAGAGCTTCAAAAGGTGTCAAAAATGAGATGAGCATGAAACGGTCTGATATACAGGAGGAGCTTGAAGTGGTGTTGAAAAAAATAAAGAGCCTGAAAAGGTGTGAAATATATGAAGAGCTTCAAAAGTTGTCAAAAATATGAGGAGAATGAAACGGTCTGAAAAATAGGAGGATCATGAAGCTGTGTTGAAAAACATGAAGAGTCTGAAAAGTTGTGAAAGATATGAAGAGTTTCTAAAGATGTCAAAAATATGAGGAGCATGAAACGGTCTGAAAAATAGGAGGAGCATGAAGTGGTGTTGAAAAACATGAAGAGGCTGAAAGGGTATGAAAATTATGAAGAGCTTCAAAAGGTGTAAAAAATATGAGGAGCATGCAACGGTCTGAAAAATAGGAGGAGCAAGAAACGGTGATCAAAAACATGAAGAGCCTGAAAAGGTGTGAAAAATATGACGAGCTTCAAAAGGTGTGAAAAACACGAGGAGCATGAAACGGGCTGAAAAATAGGAGAAGCATGAAGTGGTGTTGAAAAACATGAAGAGCCTGAAAAAGTGTGAAAAATAAGAAGAGCTTCAGAAGGTGTGAAAAATATGAAGAGCTTCAACATGTGTCAAAAATTAGATGAGCATGAAACGGTCTGAAAAATTGAAGGAGCAAGAAGTAGTGTTGAAAAAAATGAAGAGCCTGAAAAGGTGTGAAAAATATAAAGAGCTTCAAAAGGTGTCCAAAATGAGATGAGCATGAAACGGTCTGAAAAATAAGAGGAGCATGAAGCGGTGTTCAAAACCTTGAAGAGCCTGAAAACATATGAAAAATATGAAGAGCTTCAAAAGGTGTCAAAAATATGAGGAGCATGAAACGGTCTGAAAAATAGGAGGAGCATGAAGCAGTGTTCAAAAACATGAAGAGCCTGAAAAGTTGTGAAAAATATGAAGAGCTTCAAAAGGTGTCAAAAATATGAGGAGCATGAAACGGTCTGAAAAATAGGAGGAGCATGAAGAGGTGTTCAAAAACATGAAGAGCCTGAAAAGGCGTGAAAAATATGAAGAGCTACAAAAGGTGTTAAAAAATATGAGGAGCATGATACGGTCAGAAAAATAGGAGGAGCATGAATCGGTGTTCAAAAACATGAAGAGCCTGAAAAGTTGTCAAAAATATGAAAAGCTTCAATAGGTGTCAAAAATGAGATGAGCATGAAACGATCTGAAAAATAGGAGAAGCATGAAGCGGTGTTGAAAAACATGAAGAGCCTGAAAAGGTGTGAAAAATATGAAGAGCTTCAAAAGGTGTGAAAACTATGAGGAGAATGAAACTGTCTGAAATATAGGAGGAGCATGAACCGGTGTTCAAAAATGAAGAGCCTGAAAAGGTGTGAAAAATTTGAAGAGCTTCATAAGGTGTCAAGAATATGAGGAGCACGAAACGGTCTGAAAAATATGAGGAGCATGAAGCGGTGTTCAAAAACATGAAGAGCCTGAAAACGTGTGGAAAATATGAAGAGCTTCAAAAGGTGTGAAAAATATGAAGAGCTTCAAAAGGGGTCAAAAATGAGATGAGCATGAAACGGTCTGACAAATAGGACGAGCATGAAGTGGTGTTGAAAAAAAAGAAGAGCCTGAAAAGGTGTGAAATATATGAAGAGCTTCAAAAGGTGTCAAAAATATGAAGAGAATGAAACGGTCTGAAAAATAGGAGGAGCATGAAGGGGTGTTCAAAAATATGAAGAGCCTGAAAAGGTGTGAAAAATATGAAGAGCTTCAAAAGGTGTCAAAAATATGAGGAGCATGAAACGGTCTGAAAAATAGGAGGAGCATGAAATGCTGATCAAACACATGAAGAGCCTGAAAAGTTTTGAAAAATATAAAGAGCTTCAAAAGGTGTGAAATACATTTGGACATGAAACGGTCTGAAAAATAGGAGGAGCATGAGGCGGTTTTCAAATAAATGAAGAGCCTGAAAAGTGTGAAAAATATGAAGACCATCAAAAGGTGTCAAAAATATGAGGAGCAAGAAACGGTCTGTAAAATAGGAGGAGAATGAAGCTGTGTTGAAAAACAAGAAGAGCCTGAAAAGGTGTGAAATATATGAAAAGCTTCAAAAGGTGTAACAAATATGAGGACCATGAAACAGTTTGAAAAATAGGAATAGCATGAAACGGTGTTCAAAAACATGAATAGCCTGAAAAGGTGTGAAAAAATATGAAGAGCTTCAAAAGGTGTCAAACATAAGAGGAGCATGAAACGGTCTGAAAAATAGGAGGAGCATGAAGAGGTGTTGAAAAACAAGAAGAGCCTGAAAATGTGTAAAAAATATGAAGAGCTTCAAAAGGTGTCAAAAATATGAGGAGAATGAAACGGTCTGAAAAATAGGAGGAGCATGAAACGGTCTGAAAAATAGGAGAGGAATGAAGGGTTGTTGAAAAACATGAAGTGCCTGAAATGGTGTGAAATATATGAAGAGCCTCAAAATGTGTGAAAAATATGAGGAGCTTCAAAAAGTGTCAAAAATATGAGGAGCAAGAAACGGTCTGAAAAATACGAGGAGCATGAAGAGGTGTTGAAGAAAATGAAGAGCCTGAAAAGGTGTGAAAAATATGAAGAGCTTCTAAAGGTGTGAAAAATATGAGGAGCATGAAGGTCTGAAAAATAGGAGGAGCATGAAGTGGTGTTGAAAAACATGAAGAAACTGAAAAGTGTGAAAAATATGAAGAGCTTCAAAAGGTGTCAAAAATATGAGGAGCATGAAACGGTCTGAAAAATAGGAGGAGCATGAAGCGGTGTTGAAAAACATGAAGAGCCTGAAAACGTGTGAAAAAATATGAAGAGCTTCAAAAGGTGTGAACAATATGAAGAGCTTCAAAAGGTGTCAAAAATGAGATGAGCATGAAACGGTCTGAAAAATAGGAGGAGCATGAAGTGGTTTTGAAAAAAAAAAGAAGAGCCTGAAAAGGTGTGAAATATATCAAGAGCTTCAAAAGGTGTCAAAAATATGAGGAGCATGAAACGGTCTGCAATATAGGAGGAGCATGAAATGGTGTTCAAAAACATGAAGAGCCTGAAAAGGTGTAAAAAATATGAAGTGATTCAAAAGGTGTGAAATACATGAGGAGGATTAAACGGTCTCAAACATAGGAGGAGCATGAAGCGGTTTTGAAAAACATGAAGAGCCTGAAAACGTGTGAAAAATATGAAGAGCTTCAAAATGTGTGAAAAATATGAAGAGCTTCAAAAAGTTTCAAAAATTAGATGAGCATGAAACGGTCTGAAAAATAGGAGTAGCATGAAGTGGTGTTGAAAAATATGAAGAGCCTGAAAACGTGTGAAAAATATGAAGAGCTTCAAAATGTGTGAAAAATATGAAGAGCTTCAAAAGGTGTCAAAATGAGATGAGCATGAAACGGTCTGAAAAATAGGAGGAGCATGAAGCGGTGTTTAAAAACATGAAGAGCCTGAAAAGCTGTGAGAAATATGAAGAGCTTCAAAAGGTGTCAAATATATGAGGAACATGAAACGGTCTGAAAAATAGGAGGAGCATGACGCCGTGTTGAAAAATATGAAGAGCCTGAAAACGTGTGAAAAATATGAAGAGCTTCAAAAGGTGTGAAATACATGAGGAGCATGAAACGGTCTGAAAAATAGAAGCAGCATGAAGCGGTGTTGAAAAACATGAAGAGCCTGAAAACGTGTGAAAACTATGAAGAACTTCAAAGTTGTGAATAATATGAAGAGATTCAAAAGGTGTCAAAAATGAGATGAGTATGAAACGGTCTGAAAAATAGCAGGAGCATGAAGCGGTGTTGAAAAACATGCAGCGCCGGAAAAGGTGTGAAAAATATGAAGAGCTTCAAAATGTGTCAAAAATATGAGGAGCATGAAACAGTCTGAAAAATAATATGAGCATGAAGTGTTGTTGAAAACATGAAGAGATTGAAATGTTTTGAAAAATATGAAGAGCTTCAAAAGGTGTCAAATATATGAGGAGCATGAAAAGGTCTGAAAAACAGGAGGAGCATGAAGTATTTTTGAAAACATGAAGAGATTGAAAAGTTGTGAATAATATGAAGAGCTTCAAAAGGTGTCAAATATATGAGGAGGATGAAATGGTCTGAAAAATAGGAGGAGCATGAAGCGGTGTTCAAAAACATGAAAAGACTGAAAACGTGTGAAAAATATGAAGAGCTCAAAAGTTGTCAAAAATATGAAGAGCATGAAACGGTCTGAAAAATAGGAGGAGCATGAAGCGGTGTTCAAAAACATGAAGAGCCTGAAATGTTGTGAAAAATATGAAAAGCTTCAAAAGTTGTCAAAAATGAGATGAGCTTGAAACGGTCTGAAAAATAGGAACAGCATGAAGCGGTGTTGAAACACATGAAGAGCTGAAAACATGTGAAAAATATGAAGAGCTTCAAAATGTGTCAAAAATATGAGGAGCAAAAAACGGTCTGCAAACAAGGAGAAGCATGAAGCGTGTTCAAATACATGAAAAGCCTGAAAAGGTGTGAAAAATATGAAGAGCTTCAAAAGATTTGAAATACTTGAGGAGCATTAAACGGTCTGAAAAATACGAGGAGCATGAAATGTTTTTGAAAACATGAAGAGATTGAAAAGTTGTGAATAATATGAAGCGCTACAAAAGGTGTCAAATATATGAGGAGGATGAAATGGTCTGAAAAATAGGAGGATCATGAAGCGGTGTTGAAAAAGTAGAAGAGCCTGAAAAGGTGTGAAAAACAGGAAGAGTTTCAAAAGGTGTCAAAGATATGAGGAGCATGAAACGGTCTGAAAAATAATAGGAGCATGAAACAGTGTTGACAAATATGAAGAGCCTGAAAAGGTGTGAAAAATATGAAGAGATTCAAAAGGTGTCAAAGATACGAGGAGCATGAAACAGTCTGAAAAATAGGAGGAGCATGAACGGTTTTGAAAAAGATGAAAAGGTGTGAAAAATATTAAGAGCTTCAAAAGGTGTCAAAAATATGAGGAGCATGAAACGGTCTGAAAAATAGGAGGAGCATGAAGCTGTCGTCAAAAACATGAAGAGCCTGAAAAGGTGTGAAAAATATGAAGAGCTTCAAAAGATGTGAAAAATATGAGGAGCATGAAACGGTCTGAAAAATAGAAGCAGCATGAAACGGTGATGAAAAACATGAAGAGCCTGAAAAGTTGTGAATAATATGAAGAGCTTCAAAAGGTGTCAAATATATGAGGAGCATGAAACGATCTGAAAAATAGGAGGAGCATGAAACGGTGTTCAAAAACATGAAGAGCCTGAAAAGGTGTGAAAAATATGAGGAGCTATAAAAGGTGTCAAAAATATGAGGAGCATGAAACGGTCTGAAAAATATTAAAAGCATGAAATGCTGATCAAAAACATGAAGAGCCTGAAAAGGTGTGAAAAATATGAAGAGCTTCAAAAGGCGTGAAATACATGAGGAGCATGTAACGGGCTGAAAAATAGGAGAACCATGAAGTGGTGTGCAAAAACATGAAGAGCCTGAAAAGGTGTGAAAAATATGAAAGGCTTCAAAAGGTGTGAAATACATGAGGAGCATGAAACTCTCTGAAAAAGAGGAGGAGCAAGAAGCACTGTTCAAAAACATGAGGAGCCTGAAAACTTGTGAAAAATATGAAGAGCTTCAAAAGGTGTGAAATACATGAGGCGCATGAAACTCTCTGAAAATTAGGAGGAGCAAGAAGCAGTGTGCAAAAACATGAAGAGCCTGAAAACGTGTGAAAAATATGAAGAGCTTCAAAAGGTGTGAAATACATGAAGAGCATGAAACTCTCTGAAAAATAGGAGGAGCATGTAGTGGTGTTCAAAAACATGAAGAGTCTGAAAAGGTGTGAAAAATATGAAGAGCTTCAAAAAGTGTCAAAAATATGAGGAGCATGAAACGGTCTGAAAAATAGGAGGAGCATGATGCGGTCTTGAAAAACATGAAGAGCCTGAAAACGTGTGAAAAATATGAAGAGCTTCAAAAGGTGTAAAATATATGGGGAGCATGAAACGGTCTGCAAAAAAGGAGGAGCATGAAGTGGTGTTGAAAAACTTGAACAGCCAGAAAATGTGTGAAAAATATGAAAAGCTTCAAAAGGTGTGAAAAATATGAAGAGCTTCAAATGTGTCAAAAATGAGATGAGCATGAAACGGTCTGAAAAATAAGAGGAGCATGAAGTGGTGTTGAAAAAAAGAAGAGGCTGAAAAGGTGTGAAATATATGAAGACCTTCAAAAGGTGTAAAAAATATGAGGAGAATGAAACGATCTGAATAATAGGAGGAGCATGAAGCGGTGTTGAAAAACATGAAGAGCCTGAAAACGTGTGAAAAATATGAAGAGCTTCAAAAGTGTGAAAAATATGAAGAGCTTCAAATGTGTGAAAAATGAGATGAGCATGAAACGGTCTGAAAAATAAGAGGAGCATGAAGTGGAGTTGAAAATAAAGAAGAGCCTGAAAAGTTGTGAAATATATGAAGAGCTTTAAAAGGTGTGAAAAATATGAAGAGCTTCAAAAGGTGTGAAAAATATGAAGAGCATCAAAAGATGTCAAAAATATGAGGAGAATGAAACGGTCTCAAATATAGGAGGAGCATGAAGCGGTGTTCAAAAACATGAAGAGCCTGAAAAGTTTTGAAAAATATGAAAAGCTTCAAAAGGTGTCAAAAATGAGATGAGCATGAAACGGTTTGAAAAGTAGGAGGAGCATGAATTGGTGTTGAAAAAAAAGAAGAGACTGAAAAGGTGTGAAAAATATGAAGACCTTTAAAAGGTGTGAAAAATATGAGGAGCATGAAAAGGTCTGCAAAAAGGAGGAGCATGAAGTGGTGTTGAAAAACTTGAAGAGCATGAAAAGGTGTGAAAAATATGAGGAGCTTTAAAAGGTGTCAAAAATATGAGGAGCATGAAACGGTCTGAAAAATAGGAGAAGCATGAAATGCTGATCAAAAACATGAAGAGCCTGAAAAGGTGTGAAAAATATGAAGAGCTTCAAAAGGCGTGAAATACATGAGGAGCATGTAACGGGCTGAAAAATAGGAGAACCATGAAGTGGTGTGCAAAAACATGAAGAGCCTGAAAAGGTGTGAAAAATATGAAAGGCTTCAAAAGGTGTGAAATACATGAGGAGCATGAAACTCTCTGAAAAATAGGAGGAGCAAGAAGCACTGTTCAAAAACATGAAGTGCCTGAAAACGTGTGAAAAATATGAAGAGCTTCAAAAGGTGTGAAATAGATGAGGCGCATGAAACTCTCTGAAAATTAGGATGAGCAAGAAGCAGTGTTGAAAAACATCAAGAGCCTGAAAAGGTGTGAAAAATATGAAGACCTTCAAAAGGTGTGAAATACATGAAGAGCATGAAACTCTCTGAAAATTAGGAGGAGCAAGAAGCAGTGTTCAAAAACATGAAGAGCCTGAAAACTTGTGAAAAATATGAAGAGCTTCAAAAGGGGTCAAAAATATGAAGAACATGAAACCGTCTGAAAAATAGGAGGAGCATGAGGTGGTGTTGAAAAACATGAAGAGCTTGAAAACGTGTGAAAAATATGAAGAGCTTTAAAAGGTGTGAAAAATATGAAGAGCTTCAAAAGGTGTGAAATATATGAAGAGCTTCAAAATGTGTCAAAAATATGAGGAGCATGAAACGGTCTCAAAAATAGGAGGAGCATGAAGCGGTGTTCAAAAACATGAAGAGCCTGAAAAGGTTTGAAAACTATGAGAGCTTCAAAAGGTGTCAAAAATATGAGGAGCATGAAACGGTCTGAAAAATAGGAGGAGCATGAAGCGGTGTTCAAAAACATGAAGAGCCTGAAAAGGTGTGAAAAATATGAGAGCTTCAAAAGGTGTCAAAAATATGAGGAGCATGAAACGTTCTGAAAAATAGGAGGAGCATGAAGCGGTGTTCAAAAACATGAAGAGCTTGAAAGGTGTGAAAAATAAGAAGAGCTTTAAAAGGTGTCAAAAATATGAGGAGCATGAAACGTTCTGAAATATAGGAAGATCATGAAACGTTGTTAAAAAAAATGAAGAGCTTGAAAAGGTGTGAAAAATATGAAGAGCCTCAAAAGGTGTGAAAAATATGAAGAGCTACAAAAGGTGTAAAAATTTAGATGAGCATGAAACGGTCTGAAAAAAAGGAGGACCATGAAGCGGTGTTCAAATACATGAAGATCCTGAAAAAGTGTGAAAAATATGAAGAGCTTCAAAAGGTGTCAAATATGAGATATGCATGAAACGGTCTGAAAAATAGGAGGAGCATGAAGTGGTTGTTAAAAACATGAAGAGCCTGAAAAGTTGTGAAAAATATGAAGAGCTTCAAAAGGTGACAAAAATGTGATGAGCATGAAACGGTCTGAAAAATATGAGGAGCATGAAGCGGTGTTGGAAATCATGAAGAGCCTGAAGAGGTGTGAAATATATGAAGAGCTTCAAAAGGTGTGAAATACATGAGGAGCATTGAACGGTCTGAAAAATAGGAGAAGCATGAAGTTGTGTTGAAAAACGTGAAGAGCCTGAAAAGGTGTGAAAAATATGAAGAGGTTCAAAGGGTGTGAAAAATATGACGAGCATGATACGGTCTTAAAAATAGGAGGAGCATGAAGCGGTGTTCAAAAACATGAAGAGCCTGAAAAGTTGTGAAAAATATGAAAAGCATGAAAAGGTTTCAAAAATATGAGGAGCATGAAACGATCTGAAAAATAGGAGGAGCATGAAGCGGTGTTCAAAAACATGAAGAGCCTGAAAAGGTTTGAAAAATATGAAAAGTTTCAAAAGGTGTCAAAAATATGAGGAGCATGAAACGGTCTGAAAAATAGGAGGAGCATGAAGTGGTGTTGAAAAACATGAAGAGCCTGAAAAGGTGTGAAAAATATGAAGAGCTTCAAAAGGTGTCAAAAATATGGGGAGCATGAAACGGTCTGAAAAATAGGAAGAGTATGAAGCGGTGTTCAAAAACATGAAGAGCCTGAAAAGGTTTGAAAAATATGAAGAGCTTCAAAACGTGTCAAAAATATGAGGAGCATGAAACGGTCTGAAAAATAGGAGGAGCATGAAGCGGTGTTCAAAAACATGAAGAGCCTGAAAAGGTGTGAAAAATATGAAAAGCCTCAAAACCTGTCAAAAATGTGAGGAGCATGAAACGGTCTGAAAAATAGCAGGATCATGAATCGGTGTTGAAAAACATGAAGAGTATGAAAACGTGTGAAAATATGAAGAGCTTCAAAAATATGAAAAATATGAAGAGCTTCAAAAGGTGTGAAAAATATGAAGAGCTTCAAAAGGTGTCAAAAATGAGATGAGCATGAAAGGGTCTGAAAAATACAAGGAGCATGAAGCGGTGTTGAAAATCATGAAGAGCTTGAAAAGGCGTGAAAAATATGAAGAGCTTCAAAAGGTGTCAAAAATATGAGGAGCATGAAACGTTGTGAAAAATAGGAGCAGCATGAAACGGTGTTCAAAAACATGAAGACTTTGAAAAGGTGTGAAAAATATGAAGAGGTGCAAAAGGTTTGAAATATATGAGGAGCATGAAACGGTCTGAAAAATATGAGGAGCATGAAGCGGTGTTCAAAAACATGAAGAGCCTGAAAAGTTGAGAAAAATATGAAGAGCTTCAAAAGGTGTGAAATACATGAGGAGCATTAAACGGTCTGAAAAATAGGAGGAGCATTCAGCGGTGTTCAAAAACATGAAGAGCCTGAAAAGGTGTCAAAAATATGAAGAGATTCAAAAGGTGTGAAAAATTTGAAGAGCTTCAAAATGTTTCAAAAATGAGATGAGCATGAAATGGTCTGAAAAAGATGAGAAGCATGAAGTGGTGTTGAAACACATGAAGAGCCTGAAAAGGTGTGAAAAATATGAAGAGGTTCAAAGGTGTGAAATACATGAGGATCATGAAATGGTTTGAAAAATAGGAGGAGCATGAAGCGGTGTTCAAAAATATGAAGAGCCTGAAAAGGTTTGAAAAATATGAAGAGTTTCAAAAGGTGTCAAAATCATGAGGAGCATGAAACCGTCTGAAAAATACGAGGAGCATGAAGCAGTGTTCAAAAACATAAAGAGCCTGAAAAGGTTTGAAAAATATGAAGAGCTTTAAAAGGTGTGAAAAATAGGAGGAGCATGAAGCGGTGTTCAAAAACATGAAAAGCCTGAAAAGGTGTGAAAAATATGAAGAGCATCGAAAGGTGTCAAAAATATGAGGAGCATGAAACGGTCTGAAAAATAGGAGAAGCATGAAGCGGTGTTGAAAAACATGAAGATCCTGAAAAGGTGTTAAAAATATGAAGAGTTTCAAAAGGTGTCAAATATATGAGCAGCAAGTATCGGTCTGAAATATAGGAGTAGCATGAAACGGTGTTCAAAAATATGCAGAGCCTGAAAAGTTGTGAAAAATATGAAGAGCTTCAAATGGTGTCAAATATATGAAGAGCTTCAAAAGGTGTCAAAAATATGAGGAGCATGAAACAGTCTGAAAAATAGGAGGAGCATGAAGTGGTGTTGAAAAACTTGAAGATCCTGACAAGGTGTGAAAAATATGAAAAGCTTCAAAAGTTGTCAAAAATATGAGGAGCATGAAAAGGTCTGAAAAATAGGAGGAGCATGAAGCGGTGTTCAAAAACATGAAGAGCCTGAAAAGGTGTGAAAAATATGAAGAGCTTCAAAAGGTGTCAAAAATAGGAGGAGCATGAAACGGTCTGAAAAATAGGAGGATCATGAAGCGGTGTTGAAAACATGCAGAGCCTGAAAAGATGTGAAAAATATGAAGAGCTTCAAAAGGTGTCAAAAATATGAGGAGCATGAAACGGTCTGAAAAATAAGAGGAGCATGAAGCGGTGTTGAAAAACATGAAGTGCCTGAAAACGTGTGAAAAATATGAAGAGCTTCAATAGGTGTGAAATACATGAGGAGCATTAAATGGTCTGAAAAATAGGAGGAGCATGAAGTGGTGTTCAAAAACATGAAGAGCAAAAAAAAGGTGTGAAAAATATGAAGATTTCAAAAGGTTTCAAAAATGAAATGAACATGAAACGGTCTGAAAAATAGAAGGAGTATGATCTGGTGTTGAAAAAAAGGAAGAGACTGAAAAGGTTTGAAATGTATGAAGAGCTTCAAAAAGTGTGAAATACACGAGGAGCATTAAACGGTCTGAAAAATAGGAGAAGCATGAAGCGGTGTTCAAAAACATGAAGAGCCTGAAAACGTGTGAAAAATATGAAGAGCTTCAAAAGGTGTGAAATACACGAGGAGCATTAAATGGTCTGAAAAATAGGAGAAGCATGAAGAGGGGTTCAAAAACAGGAAGAGCCTGAAAAGTTGTGAAAAATATGAAGAGCTTCAAAAGTTGTCAAAAATATGAGTAGCATGAAACGGTCTGAAAAATAGGAGGAGCATGAAGAAGTGTTCAAAAACATGAAGAGCCTGAAAAGGTGTGAAAAATATGAAGAGCTTCAAAAGGTGTGAAATACATGAGGAGCATGAAACTCTCTGAAAAATAGAAGGAGCATGATGTGGTGTTCAAAAACATGAAGAGCCTGAAAACGTGTGAAAAATACGAAGAGCTTCAAAACGTGTGAAAAATATGAGGAGCATGATACGGTTTGAAATATAGGAGGAGCATGAAGCGGTGTTGAAAAACATGAAGAGTCTGAAAACGTGTGAAATTATGAAGAACTTCAAAAATATGAAAAATATGAAGAGATTCAAAAGGTGTGAAAACTATGAAGAGCTTCAAAAGGTGTCAAAATGAGATGAACATGAAACGGTCTGAAAAATTTGAGGAGCATGAAACGGTGTTGAAAATCATAAAGAGCCTGAAAATTTGTGAAAAATATTAAGAGCTTCAGAAGATGTGAAAAACATGAAGAGCTTCAAAAGGTGTCAAAATGAGATGAGCATGAAACGGTCTGAAAAATAAGAGGAGCATGATGTGGTGTTGAAAATAATGAAAAGCCTGAAAAGGTGTGAAATATATGAACAGCTTCAAAAGGTGTCAAAAATATGAGGAGAATGAAATGGTCTGTAAAATAGGAGGAGCATGAAATGGTGTTCAAAAACATGAAGAGCCTGAAGAGGTGTGAAAAATATGAAGAGCTTCAAAAGGTGTCAAAAATATGAGGAGCATGAAAAGTTCTGAAAAATAGGAGGAGCATGAAGCGGTGTTCAAAAACAGGAAGCCCCTGAAAAGTAGTGAAAAATATGAAGAGCTTCAAAAGGTGTCAAATATATGAGGAGCATGAAACGGTCGGATAAATAGGAGGAGCAAGAAAGGGTGTTGAACAACATGAAGAGCCTGAAAAGCTGTGAGAAATATGAAGAGCTTCAAAATGTGTCAAAAATATGAGGAGCATGAAACGGTCTGAAAAAGAGGAGGAGCAGGAAGCGGTGTTGAGAAACATGAAGAGCCTCAAAATGTGTGAAAAATATGAAGAGCTTCTAAAGGTGTCAAAAATATGAGGAGCATGAAACGGTCTGAAAAATAGGAGGAGCATGAAGCGGTGTTGAAAAACATGAAGAGCCTGAAAAGGTGTTAAAAATATGAAGAGCTTCAAAAGGTGTCAAATATATGAGCAGCAAGAATCGGTCTGAAATATAGGAGTAGCATGAAACGGTGTTCAAAAATATGCAGAGCCTGAAAAGTTGTGAAAAATATGAAGAGCTTCAAATGGTGTCAAATATATGAAGAGCTTCAAAAGGTGTCAAAAATGAGATGAGCATGAAACGGTCTGAAAAATAGGAGGAGCAAGAAGTGGTGTTCAAAAAAATGAAGAGCCTGAGAAGGTGTGAAATATATCAAGAACTTCAAAAGGTGTCAAAAATATGAGGAGCATGAAACGGTCTGAAAAATAGGAGGAGCATGAAACGGTGTTGAAAAACATGCAGAGCCTGAAAAGGTGTGAAAAATATGAAGAACTTCAAAAGGTGTGAAATATATGAGGAGCATGAAACGGTCTTAAAAATAGGAGGAGCATGAAGCGGTGTTCAAAAATATGAAGAGCCTGAAAAGGTGTGAAAAATATGAAGAGCTTCAAAAGGTATGAAATACATGAGGAGTATGAAACTGTCTTGAAATTAGGGGGAGCATGAAGCGGTGTTAAAAAACATGAAGAGGCTTAAAAGGTGTGAAAAATATGAAGAGCTTCAAAAGGTGTGAAAAATATGAGGAGCATGAAACGGTCTGAAAAATAGGAGGAGCATGAAGCCATGTTGAAAAACATGAAGAGCCTGAAAAAGTGTGAAATACATGAAGAGCTTCAAAAGGTGTAAAAAATATGAGGAGGGGAGGAGCCAAGATGGCGGAGGAGTAGGACGGGGAGACCACTTTCTCTCCTACAAATTCATCAAAAGAATAACTGAACGCAGAGCAAACTTCGCAAAACAACTTCTGATCGCTAGCTGAGGTCATCAGGCGCCCAGAAAAGCAGCCCATTGTCTTCGAAATGAGGGCTGCATAGTTGGAGAAGTCCTGAAACTACAGGAAGAATAAAACTGAAATCCAGAGGCAGGAGACTTAAGCCCAAAACCTGAGAACACCAGAAAACTCCTGACTACAAGGAACTTTAAGTAATAAGTGACTGTCCAAAAGCCTCCATACCTACACTGAAACCAACCACCACACAAGAGCCAATAAGTTTTAGAGCAAGACATACCACGCAAATTCTCCAGCAACGCAGGAACATAGCCCTGAACATCAACATACAGGCTGCCCAAGGTCACACCTAACACATAGACCCATCTCAAAACTCATTACTGGGCACTCCATTGCTCTCCAAAGAGTAGAAATCAAGTTCCACGCACCAGAACACTGACGCAAGCTTCCCTAACCAGGAAATCTCGACAAGCCAATCGTCTAACCCTACCCACTGGGTTAATCCTCCACAACAAAAAGGAACCACAGACCTCCAGAATACAGAAAGCCCACTCCAGATACAGCAATCTAAACAAGATGAAAAGGCAAAGAAATACCCAACAGGTAAAGGAACATGAAAAATGCCCACCAAGTCAAACAAAAGAGGAGGAGATAGGGAATCTACCTGAAAAAGAATTTAGAATAATGATAATAAAAATGATCCAAAATCTTGAGAACAAAATGGAGTTACAGATAAATAGCCTGGAAACAAAGATTGAAAAGATTCAAGAACTGTTTAATAAAGACCTAGAAGAAATAAAAAAGAGTCAATTACAAATGAATAATGCAATGAATGAGATCAAAAACACTTTGGAGGGAACCAAGAGTAGAATAACGGAGGCAGAAGATAGGGTAAGTGAGGTAGAAGATAAAATGGTGGAAATAAATGAAGCAGAGAGGAAAAAAGAAAAAAGGATCAAAAGAAATGAGGACAACCTCAGGGACCTCTGGGACACTGTGAAACGCCCCAACATTCGAATCATAGGAGTTCCAGAAGAAGAAGACAAAAAGAAAGGCCATGAGAAAATACTCGAGGAGATAATAGCTGAAAACTTCCCTAAAATGGGGAAGGAAATAGCCACCCAAGTCCAAGAAACCCAGAGAGTCCCAAACAGGATAAACCCAAGGCGAAACACCCCAAGACACATATTAATCAAATTAACAAAGATCAAACACAAAGAACAAATATTAAAAGCAGCAAGGGAAAAACAACAAATAACACACAAAGGGATTCCCATAAGGATAACAGCTGATCTATCAATAGAAACCCTCCAGGCCAGAAGGGAATGGCAGGACGTACTGAAAGTAATGAAAGAGAATAACCTACAACCTAGATTACTGTATCCAGCAAGGATCTCATTCAGATATGAAGGAGAATTTAAAAGCTTTACAGATAAGCAAAAGATGAGAGAATTCAGCACCACCAAACCAGCTCTTCAACAAATGCTAAAGGATCTTCTCTAGACAGGAAATGCAGAAAGGTTGTATAAACGTGAACCCAAAACAACAAAGTAAATGGCAACGGGACCACACCTATCAATAATTACCCTAAATGTAAATGGGTTGAATGCCCCAACCAAAAGACAAAGATTGGCTGAATGGATACAAAAACAAGACCCCTATATATGCTGTCTACAAGAGACCCACCTCAAAACAAGAGACACATACAGACTAAAAGTGAAGGGCTGGAAAAAAGTATTTCATGCAAACGGAGACCAAAAGAAAGCAGGAGTCGCAATACTCATATCAGATAAAATAGACTTTCAAATAAAGGAAGTGAAAAGAGACAAAGAAGGACACTACATAATGATCAAAGGATCAATCAAAAAAGAAGATATAACAATTATAAATATATATGCACCCAACATAGGAGCACCGCAATATGTACGGCAAACGCTAACAAGTATGAAAGAGGAAATTAATAGTAACACAATAATAGTGGGAGACTTTAATACCCCACTCACAACTATGGATAGATCAACTAAACAGAAAATTAACAAGGAAACACAAACCTTAAATGACACAATGGACCAGCTAGACCTAATTGATATCTATAGGACATTTCACCCCAAAACAATCAACTTCACCTTTTTCTCAAGTGCACACGGAACATTCTCCAGAATAGATCACATCCTGGGCCATAAATCTGGTCTTGGAAAATTCAAAAAAATTGAAATCATTCCAGTCATCTTTTCTGACCACAGTGCAGTAAGATTAGATCTCAATTACAGGGAAAAAATTGTTAAAACTTCAAACATATGGAGGCTAAATAACACGCTTCTGAATAACCAACAAATCATAGAAGAAATCAAAAAAGAAATCAAAATATGTATAGAAATGAATGAAAATGAAAACACAACAACCCAAAACCTATGGGACACTGTAAAAGCAGTGCTAAGGGGAAGGTTCATAGCATTACAGGCTTACATCAAGAAACAGGAAAAAAACCAATTAAATAACCTAACTCTACACCTAAAGCAATTAGAGAAGGAAGAAATGAAGAACCCCAGAGTTAGCAGAAGGAAAGAAATCTTAAAAATCAGGGCAGAAATAAATGCAAAAGAAACTAAAGAGACCATAGCAAAAATCAACAAAGCTAAAAGCTGGTTTTTTGAAAAAATAAACAAAATTGACAAACCATTAGCAAGACTCATTAAGAAACAAAGAGAGAAGAACCAAATTAACAAAATTAGAAATGAAAATGGAGAGATCACAACAGACAACACTGAAATACAAAGGATCATAAGAGACTACTACCAGCAGCTCTATGCCAATAAAATGGACAACTTGGATGAAATGGACAAATTCTTAGAAAAGTATAACTTTCCAAAACTGAACCAGGAAGAAATAGAAGATCTTAACAGACCCATCACAAGCAAGGAAATCGAAACTGTCATCAAAAATCTTCCAGCAAACAAAAGCCCAGGACCAGATGGCTTCACAGCTGAATTCTACCAAAAATTTAGAGAAGAGCTAACACCTATCTTACTCAAACTCTTCCAGAAAATTGCAGAAGAAGGTAAGCTTCCAAACTCATTCTATGAGGCCACCATCACCCTAATTCCAAAACCAGACAAAGATGCCACAAAAAAAGAAAACTACAGGCCAATATCACTGATGAACATAGATGCAAAAATCCTTAACAAAATTCTAGCAAACAGAATCCAACAACATATTAAAAACATCATACACCATGACCAAGTGGGCTTTATCCCAGGAATGCAAGGATTCTTTAATATCCGCAAATCAATCAATGTAATACACCACATTAACAAATTGAAAGATAAAAACCATATGATTATCTCAATAGATGCAGAGAAAGCCTTTGACAAAATTCAACACTCATTTATGATTAAAACTCTCCAAAAAGCAGGAATAGAAGGAACATACCTCAACATAATAAAAGCTATATATGACAAACCCACAGCAAGCATCACCCTCAATGGTGAAAAATTGAAGGCATTTCCCCTGAAATCAGGAACAAGACAAGGGTGCCCACTCTCACCACTACTATTCAACATAGTGTTGGAAGTGCTGGCCACAGCAATCAGAGCAGAAAAAGAAGTAAAAGGAATCCAGATAGGAAAAGAAGAAGTAAAACTCTCACTGTTTGCAGATGACATGATCCTCTACATAGAAAACCCTAAAGATTCTACCAGAAAATTACTAGAGCTAATCAATGAATATAGTAAAGTTGCAGGATATAAAATTAACACACAGAAATCCCTTGCATTCCTATATACTAACAATGAAAAAACTGACAGAGAAATTAAGGAAACAATACCATTCACCATTGCAACAAAAAGAATAAAATACTTAGGAGTATATCTACCTAAAGAAACAAAGGACCTATACATAGAAAACTATAAAACACTGATGAAAGAAATCAAAGAGGACACAAACAGATGGAGAAACATACCGTGTTCATGGATTGGAAGAATTAATATTGTCAAAATGGCTATTCTACCCAAAGCAGTCTATAGATTCAGTGCAATCCCTATCAAGCTACCAACGGTATTTTTCACAGAACTAGACCAAAGAATTTCACAATTTGTATGGAAATACAAAAAACCTCGAATAGCCAAAGTAATCTTGAGAAAGAAGAATGGAACTGGAGGAATAAACCTGCCTGACTTCAGACTCTACTACAAAGCCACAGTCATCAAGACAGTATGGTACTGGCACAAAGACAGAAATATAGATCAATGGAACAGAATAGAAAGCCCAGAGATAAATCCACGAACCTATGGACACCTTATTTTTGACAAAGGAGGCAAGGATATACAATGGAAAAAAGACAACCTCTTTAACAAGTGGTGCTGGGAAAACTGGTCAACCACTTGTAAAAGAATGAAACAAGAACACTTTCTAACACCATACACAAAAATAAACTCAAAATGGATTAAAGATCTAAATGTAAGACCAGAAACTATAAAACTCCTAGAGGAGAACATAGGCAAAACACTCTCCGACATAAATCAAAGCAAGATCCTCTATGACCCACCTCCCAGAATATTGGAAACAAAAGCAAAACTAAACAAATGGGACCTAATGAAACTTAAAAGCTTTTGCACTACAAAGGAAACTATAAGTAAGGTGAAAAGACAGCCCTCAGATTGGGAGAAAATAATAGCAAATGAAGAAACAGACAAAGGATTAATCTCAAAAATATACAAGCAACTCCTGCAGCTCAATTCCAGAAAAATAAATGACCCAATCAAAAAATGGGCCAAAGAACTAAACAGACATTTCTCCAAAGAAGACATACAGATGGCTAACAAACACATGAAAAGATGCTCAACATCACTCATTATTAGAGAAATGCAAATCAAAACCACAATGAGGTACCATTACACGCCAGTCAGGATGGCTGCTATCCAAAAGTCTACAAGCAATAAATGCTGGAGAGGGTGTGGAGAAAAGGGAACCCTATTACACTGTTGGTGGGAATGCAAACTAGTACAGCCGCTATGGAAAACAGTGTGGAGATTTCTTAAAAAACTGGAAATAGAACTGCCATATGACCCAGCAATCCCACTTCTGGGCATACACACTGAGGAAACCAGATCTGAAAGAGACACGTGCACCCCAATGTTCATCGCAGCACTGTTTATAATAGCCAGGACATGGAAGCAACCTAGATGCCCATCAGCAGATGAATGGATAAGGAAGCTGTGGTACATATACACCATGGAATATTACTCAGCCATTAAAAAGAATTCATTTGAACCAGTCCTAATGAGATGGATGAAGCTGGAGCCCATTATACAGAGTGAAGTAAGCCAGAAAGATAAAGAACATTACAGCATACTGACACATGTATATGAAATTTAGAAAGGTGATAACGATAACCCTAAATGCAGAACAGAAAAAGAGACACAGAAACACAGAACAGACTTTTGAACTTTGTGGGAGAATGTGAGGGTGGGATATTAGAAAAGAACAGCATGTATACTATCTATGGTGAAACAGATCACCAGCCCAAGTGGGATGCACGAGACAAGTGCTCGGGCCTGGTGCACTGGGAAGACCCAGAGGAATCGGGTGGAGAGGGAGGTGGGAGGGGGGATCGGGATTGGGAATACATGTAAATCCATGGCTGATTCATATCAATGTATGACAAAACCCACTGGGAAAAAAAATAATAATAATAAAAATTAAAAAAAAAATATGAGGAGATTCAAAAGGTGTCAAAAATATGAGGAGCATGAAACGGTCTGAAAAATAGGAGGAGCATGAAGCTGTCGTCAAAAACATGAAGAGCCTGAAAAGGTGTGAAAAATATGAAGAGCTTCAAAAGATGTGAAAAATATGAGGAGCATGAAACGGTCTGAAAAATAGAAGCAGCATGAAACGGTGATGAAAAACATGAAGAGCCTGAAAAGTTGTGAATAATATGAAGAGCTTCAAAAGGTGTCAAATATATGAGGAGCATGAAACGATCTGAAAAATAGGAGGAGCATGAAACGGTGTTCAAAAACATGAAGAGCCTGAAAAGGTGTGAAAAATATGAGGAGCTATAAAAGGTGTCAAAAATATGAGGAGCATGAAACGGTCTGAAAAATATTAAAAGCATGAAATGCTGATCAAAAACATGAAGAGCCTGAAAAGGTGTGAAAAATATGAAGAGCTTCAAAAGGCGTGAAATACATGAGGAGCATGTAACGGGCTGAAAAATAGGAGAACCATGAAGTGGTGTGCAAAAACATGAAGAGCCTGAAAAGGTGTGAAAAATATGAAAGGCTTCAAAAGGTGTGAAATACATGAGGAGCATGAAACTCTCTGAAAAAGAGGAGGAGCAAGAAGCACTGTTCAAAAACATGAGGAGCCTGAAAACTTGTGAAAAATATGAAGAGCTTCAAAAGGTGTGAAATACATGAGGCGCATGAAACTCTCTGAAAATTAGGAGGAGCAAGAAGCAGTGTGCAAAAACATGAAGAGCCTGAAAACGTGTGAAAAATATGAAGAGCTTCAAAAGGTGTGAAATACATGAAGAGCATGAAACTCTCTGAAAAATAGGAGGAGCATGTAGTGGTGTTCAAAAACATGAAGAGTCTGAAAAGGTGTGAAAAATATGAAGAGCTTCAAAAAGTGTCAAAAATATGAGGAGCATGAAACGGTCTGAAAAATAGGAGGAGCATGATGCGGTCTTGAAAAACATGAAGAGCCTGAAAACGTGTGAAAAATATGAAGAGCTTCAAAAGGTGTAAAATATATGGGGAGCATGAAACGGTCTGCAAAAAAGGAGGAACATGAAGTGGTGTTGAAAAACTTGAACAGCCAGAAAATGTGTGAAAAATATGAAAAGCTTCAAAAGGTGTGAAAAATATGAAGAGCTTCAAATGTGTCAAAAATGAGATGAGCATGAAACGGTCTGAAAAATAAGAGGAGCATGAAGTGGTGTTGAAAAAAAGAAGAGTCTGAAAAGGTGTGAAATATATGAAGACCTTCAAAAGGTGTAAAAAATATGAGGAGAATGAAACGATCTGAATAATAGGAGGAGCATGAAGCGGTGTTGAAAAACATGAAGAGCCTGAAAACGTGTGAAAAATATGAAGAGCTTCAAAAGTGTGAAAAATATGAAGAGCTTCAAATGTGTGAAAAATGAGATGAGCATGAAACGGTCTGAAAAATAAGAGGAGCATGAAGTGGAGTTGAAAATAAAGAAGAGCCTGAAAAGTTGTGAAATATATGAAGAGCTTTAAAAGGTGTGAAAAATATGAAGAGCTTCAAAAGGTGTGAAAAATATGAAGAGCATCAAAAGATGTCAAAAATATGAGGAGAATGAAACGGTCTCAAATATAGGAGGAGCATGAAGCGGTGTTCAAAAACATGAAGAGCCTGAAAAGTTTTGAAAAATATGAAAAGCTTCAAAAGGTGTCAAAAATGAGATGAGCATGAAACGGTTTGAAAAGTAGGAGGAGCATGAATTGGTGTTGAAAAAAAAGAAGAGACTGAAAAGGTGTGAAAAATATGAAGACCTTTAAAAGGTGTGAAAAATATGAGGAGCATGAAAAGGTCTGCAAAAAGGAGGAGCATGAAGTGGTGTTGAAAAACTTGAAGAGCATGAAAAGGTGTGAAAAATATGAGGAGCTTTAAAAGGTGTCAAAAATATGAGGAGCATGAAACGGTCTGAAAAATAGGAGAAGCATGAAATGCTGATCAAAAACATGAAGAGCCTGAAAAGGTGTGAAAAATATGAAGAGCTTCAAAAGGCGTGAAATACATGAGGAGCATGTAACGGGCTGAAAAATAGGAGAACCATGAAGTGGTGTGCAAAAACATGAAGAGCCTGAAAAGGTGTGAAAAATATGAAAGGCTTCAAAAGGTGTGAAATACATGAGGAGCATGAAACTCTCTGAAAAATAGGAGGAGCAAGAAGCACTGTTCAAAAACATGAAGTGCCTGAAAACGTGTGAAAAATATGAAGAGCTTCAAAAGGTGTGAAATAGATGAGGCGCATGAAACTCTCTGAAAATTAGGATGAGCAAGAAGCAGTGTTGAAAAACATCAAGAGCCTGAAAAGGTGTGAAAAATATGAAGACCTTCAAAAGGTGTGAAATACATGAAGAGCATGAAACTCTCTGAAAATTAGGAGGAGCAAGAAGCAGTGTTCAAAAACATGAAGAGCCTGAAAACTTGTGAAAAATATGAAGAGCTTCAAAAGGGGTCAAAAATATGAAGAACATGAAACCGTCTGAAAAATAGGAGGAGCATGAGGTGGTGTTGAAAAACATGAAGAGCTTGAAAACGTGTGAAAAATATGAAGAGCTTTAAAAGGTGTGAAAAATATGAAGAGCTTCAAAAGGTGTGAAATATATGAAGAGCTTCAAAATGTGTCAAAAATATGAGGAGCATGAAACGGTCTCAAAAATAGGAGGAGCATGAAGCGGTGTTCAAAAACATGAAGAGCCTGAAAAGGTTTGAAAACTATGAGAGCTTCAAAAGGTGTCAAAAATATGAGGAGCATGAAACGGTCTGAAAAATAGGAGGAGCATGAAGCGGTGTTCAAAAACATGAAGAGCCTGAAAAGGTGTGAAAAATATGAGAGCTTCAAAAGGTGTCAAAAATATGAGGAGCATGAAACGTTCTGAAAAATAGGAGGAGCATGAAGCGGTGTTCAAAAACATGAAGAGCTTGAAAGGTGTGAAAAATAAGAAGAGCTTTAAAAGGTGTCAAAAATATGAGGAGCATGAAACGTTCTGAAATATAGGAAGATCATGAAACGTTGTTAAAAAAAATGAAGAGCTTGAAAAGGTGTGAAAAATATGAAGAGCCTCAAAAGGTGTGAAAAATATGAAGAGCTACAAAAGGTGTAAAAATTTAGATGAGCATGAAACGGTCTGAAAAAAAGGAGGACCATGAAGCGGTGTTCAAATACATGAAGATCCTGAAAAAGTGTGAAAAATATGAAGAGCTTCAAAAGGTGTCAAATATGAGATATGCATGAAACGGTCTGAAAAATAGGAGGAGCATGAAGTGGTTGTTAAAAACATGAAGAGCCTGAAAAGTTGTGAAAAATATGAAGAGCTTCAAAAGGTGACAAAAATGTGATGAGCATGAAACGGTCTGAAAAATATGAGGAGCATGAAGCGGTGTTGGAAATCATGAAGAGCCTGAAGAGGTGTGAAATATATGAAGAGCTTCAAAAGGTGTGAAATACATGAGGAGCATTGAACGGTCTGAAAAATAGGAGAAGCATGAAGTTGTGTTGAAAAACGTGAAGAGCCTGAAAAGGTGTGAAAAATATGAAGAGGTTCAAAGGGTGTGAAAAATATGACGAGCATGATACGGTCTTAAAAATAGGAGGAGCATGAAGCGGTGTTCAAAAACATGAAGAGCCTGAAAAGTTGTGAAAAATATGAAAAGCATGAAAAGGTTTCAAAAATATGAGGAGCATGAAACGATCTGAAAAATAGGAGGAGCATGAAGCGGTGTTCAAAAACATGAAGAGCCTGAAAAGGTTTGAAAAATATGAAAAGTTTCAAAAGGTGTCAAAAATATGAGGAGCATGAAACGGTCTGAAAAATAGGAGGAGCATGAAGTGGTGTTGAAAAACATGAAGAGCCTGAAAAGGTGTGAAAAATATGAAGAGCTTCAAAAGGTGTCAAAAATATGGGGAGCATGAAACGGTCTGAAAAATAGGAAGAGTATGAAGCGGTGTTCAAAAACATGAAGAGCCTGAAAAGGTTTGAAAAATATGAAGAGCTTCAAAACGTGTCAAAAATATGAGGAGCATGAAACGGTGTGAAAAATAGGAGGAGCATGAAGCGGTGTTCAAAAACATGAAGAGCCTGAAAAGGTGTGAAAAATATGAAAAGCCTCAAAACCTGTCAAAAATGTGAGGAGCATGAAACGGTCTGAAAAATAGCAGGATCATGAATCGGTGTTGAAAAACATGAAGAGTATGAAAACGTGTGAAAATATGAAGAGCTTCAAAAATATGAAAAATATGAAGAGCTTCAAAAGGTGTGAAAAATATGAAGAGCTTCAAAAGGTGTCAAAAATGAGATGAGCATGAAAGGGTCTGAAAAATACAAGGAGCATGAAGCGGTGTTGAAAATCATGAAGAGCTTGAAAAGGCGTGAAAAATATGAAGAGCTTCAAAAGGTGTCAAAAATATGAGGAGCATGAAACGTTGTGAAAAATAGGAGCAGCATGAAACGGTGTTCAAAAACATGAAGACTTTGAAAAGGTGTGAAAAATATGAAGAAGTGCAAAAGGTTTGAAATATATGAGGAGCATGAAACGGTCTGAAAAATATGAGGAGCATGAAGCGGTGTTCAAAAACATGAAGAGCCTGAAAAGTTGAGAAAAATATGAAGAGCTTCAAAAGGTGTGAAATACATGAGGAGCATTAAACGGTCTGAAAAATAGGAGGAGCATGCAGCGGTGTTCAAAAACATGAAGAGCCTGAAAAGGTGTCAAAAATATGAAGAGATTCAAAAGGTGTGAAAAATTTGAAGAGCTTCAAAATGTTTCAAAAATGAGATGAGCATGAAATGGTCTGAAAAAGATGAGAAGCATGAAGTGGTGTTGAAACACATGAAGAGCCTGAAAAGGTGTGAAAAATATGAAGAGGTTCAAAGGTGTGAAATACATGAGGATCATGAAATGGTTTGAAAAATAGGAGGAGCATGAAGCGGTGTTCAAAAATATGAAGAGCCTGAAAAGGTTTGAAAAATATGAAGAGTTTCAAAAGGTGTCAAAATCATGAGGAGCATGAAACCGTCTGAAAAATACGAGGAGCATGAAGCAGTGTTCAAAAACATAAAGAGCCTGAAAAGGTTTGAAAAATATGAAGAGCTTTAAAAGGTGTGAAAAATAGGAGGAGCATGAAGCGGTGTTCAAAAACATGAAAAGCCTGAAAAGGTGTGAAAAATATGAAGAGCATCGAAAGGTGTCAAAAATATGAGGAGCATGAAACGGTCTGAAAAATAGGAGAAGCATGAAGCGGTGTTGAAAAACATGAAGATCCTGAAAAGGTGTTAAAAATATGAAGAGTTTCAAAAGGTGTCAAATATATGAGCAGCAAGTATCGGTCTGAAATATAGGAGTAGCATGAAACGGTGTTCAAAAATATGCAGAGCCTGAAAAGTTGTGAAAAATATGAAGAGCTTCAAATGGTGTCAAATATATGAAGAGCTTCAAAAGGTGTCAAAAATATGAGGAGCATGAAACAGTCTGAAAAATAGGAGGAGCATGAAGTGGTGTTGAAAAACTTGAAGATCCTGACAAGGTGTGAAAAATATGAAAAGCTTCAAAAGTTGTCAAAAATATGAGGAGCATGAAAAGGTCTGAAAAATAGGAGGAGCATGAAGCGGTGTTCAAAAACATGAAGAGCCTGAAAAGGTGTGAAAAATATGAAGAGCTTCAAAAGGTGTCAAAAATAGGAGGAGCATGAAACGGTCTGAAAAATAGGAGGATCATGAAGCGGTGTTGAAAACATGCAGAGCCTGAAAAGATGTGAAAAATATGAAGAGCTTCAAAAGGTGTCAAAAATATGAGGAGCATGAAACGGTCTGAAAAATAAGAGGAGCATGAAGCGGTGTTGAAAAACATGAAGTGCCTGAAAACGTGTGAAAAATATGAAGAGCTTCAATAGGTGTGAAATACATGAGGAGCATTAAATGGTCTGAAAAATAGGAGGAGCATGAAGTGGTGTTCAAAAACATGAAGAGCAAAAAAAAGGTGTGAAAAATATGAAGATTTCAAAAGGTTTCAAAAATGAAATGAACATGAAACGGTCTGAAAAATAGAAGGAGTATGATCTGGTGTTGAAAAAAAGGAAGAGACTGAAAAGGTTTGAAATGTATGAAGAGCTTCAAAAAGTGTGAAATACACGAGGAGCATTAAACGGTCTGAAAAATAGGAGAAGCATGAAGCGGTGTTCAAAAACATGAAGAGCCTGAAAACGTGTGAAAAATATGAAGAGCTTCAAAAGGTGTGAAATACACGAGGAGCATTAAATGGTCTGAAAAATAGGAGAAGCATGAAGAGGGGTTCAAAAACAGGAAGAGCCTGAAAAGTTGTGAAAAATATGAAGAGCTTCAAAAGTTGTCAAAAATATGAGTAGCATGAAACGGTCTGAAAAATAGGAGGAGCATGAAGAAGTGTTCAAAAACATGAAGAGCCTGAAAAGGTGTGAAAAATATGAAGAGCTTCAAAAGGTGTGAAATACATGAGGAGCATGAAACTCTCTGAAAAATAGAAGGAGCATGATGTGGTGTTCAAAAACATGAAGAGCCTGAAAACGTGTGAAAAATACGAAGAGCTTCAAAACGTGTGAAAAATATGAGGAGCATGATACGGTTTGAAATATAGGAGGAGCATGAAGCGGTGTTGAAAAACATGAAGAGTCTGAAAACGTGTGAAATTATGAAGAACTTCAAAAATATGAAAAATATGAAGAGATTCAAAAGGTGTGAAAACTATGAAGAGCTTCAAAAGGTGTCAAAATGAGATGAACATGAAACGGTCTGAAAAATTTGAGGAGCATGAAACGGTGTTGAAAATCATAAAGAGCCTGAAAATTTGTGAAAAATATTAAGAGCTTCAGAAGATGTGAAAAACATGAAGAGCTTCAAAAGGTGTCAAAATGAGATGAGCATGAAACGGTCTGAAAAATAAGAGGAGCATGATGTGGTGTTGAAAATAATGAAAAGCCTGAAAAGGTGTGAAATATATGAACAGCTTCAAAAGGTGTCAAAAATATGAGGAGAATGAAATGGTCTGTAAAATAGGAGGAGCATGAAATGGTGTTCAAAAACATGAAGAGCCTGAAGAGGTGTGAAAAATATGAAGAGCTTCAAAAGGTGTCAAAAATATGAGGAGCATGAAAAGTTCTGAAAAATAGGAGGAGCATGAAGCGGTGTTCAAAAACAGGAAGCCCCTGAAAAGTAGTGAAAAATATGAAGAGCTTCAAAAGGTGTCAAATATATGAGGAGCATGAAACGGTCGGATAAATAGGAGGAGCAAGAAAGGGTGTTGAACAACATGAAGAGCCTGAAAAGCTGTGAGAAATATGAAGAGCTTCAAAATGTGTCAAAAATATGAGGAGCATGAAACGGTCTGAAAAAGAGGAGGAGCAGGAAGCGGTGTTGAGAAACATGAAGAGCCTCAAAATGTGTGAAAAATATGAAGAGCTTCTAAAGGTGTCAAAAATATGAGGAGCATGAAACGGTCTGAAAAATAGGAGGAGCATGAAGCGGTGTTGAAAAACATGAAGAGCCTGAAAAGGTGTTAAAAATATGAAGAGCTTCAAAAGGTGTCAAATATATGAGCAGCAAGAATCGGTCTGAAATATAGGAGTAGCATGAAACGGTGTTCAAAAATATGCAGAGCCTGAAAAGTTGTGAAAAATATGAAGAGCTTCAAATGGTGTCAAATATATGAAGAGCTTCAAAAGGTGTCAAAAATGAGATGAGCATGAAACGGTCTGAAAAATAGGAGGAGCAAGAAGTGGTGTTCAAAAAAATGAAGAGCCTGAGAAGGTGTGAAATATATCAAGAACTTCAAAAGGTGTCAAAAATATGAGGAGCATGAAACGGTCTGAAAAATAGGAGGAGCATGAAACGGTGTTGAAAAACATGCAGAGCCTGAAAAGGTGTGAAAAATATGAAGAACTTCAAAAGGTGTGAAATATATGAGGAGCATGAAACGGTCTTAAAAATAGGAGGAGCATGAAGCGGTGTTCAAAAATATGAAGAGCCTGAAAAGGTGTGAAAAATATGAAGAGCTTCAAAAGGTATGAAATACATGAGGAGTATGAAACTGTCTTGAAATTAGGGGGAGCATGAAGCGGTGTTAAAAAACATGAAGAGGCTTAAAAGGTGTGAAAAATATGAAGAGCTTCAAAAGGTGTGAAAAATATGAGGAGCATGAAACGGTCTGAAAAATAGGAGGAGCATGAAGCCGTGTTGAAAAACATGAAGAGCCTGAAAAAGTGTGAAATACATGAAGAGCTTCAAAAGGTGTAAAAAATATGAGGAGGGGAGGAGCCAAGATGGCGGAGGAGTAGGACGGGGAGACCACTTTCTCTCCTACAAATTCATCAAAAGAATAACTGAACGCAGAGCAAACTTCGCAAAACAACTTCTGATCGCTAGCTGAGGTCATCAGGCGCCCAGAAAAGCAGCCCATTGTCTTCGAAATGAGGGCTGCATAGTTGGAGAAGTCCTGAAACTACAGGAAGAATAAAACTGAAATCCAGAGGCAGGAGACTTAAGCCCAAAACCTGAGAACACCAGAAAACTCCTGACTACAAGGAACTTTAAGTAATAAGTGACTGTCCAAAAGCCTCCATACCTACACTGAAACCAACCACCACACAAGAGCCAATAAGTTTTAGAGCAAGACATACCACGCAAATTCTCCAGCAACGCAGGAACATAGCCCTGAACATCAACATACAGGCTGCCCAAGGTCACACCTAACACATAGACCCATCTCAAAACTCATTACTGGGCACTCCATTGCTCTCCAAAGAGTAGAAATCAAGTTCCACGCACCAGAACACTGACGCAAGCTTCCCTAACCAGGAAATCTCGACAAGCCAATCGTCTAACCCTACCCACTGGGTTAATCCTCCACAACAAAAAGGAACCACAGACCTCCAGAATACAGAAAGCCCACTCCAGATACAGCAATCTAAACAAGATGAAAAGGCAAAGAAATACCCAACAGGTAAAGGAACATGAAAAATGCCCACCAAGTCAAACAAAAGAGGAGGAGATAGGGAATCTACCTGAAAAAGAATTTAGAATAATGATAATAAAAATGATCCAAAATCTTGAGAACAAAATGGAGTTACAGATAAATAGCCTGGAAACAAAGATTGAAAAGATTCAAGAACTGTTTAATAAAGACCTAGAAGAAATAAAAAAGAGTCAATTACAAATGAATAATGCAATGAATGAGATCAAAAACACTTTGGAGGGAACCAAGAGTAGAATAACGGAGGCAGAAGATAGGGTAAGTGAGGTAGAAGATAAAATGGTGGAAATAAATGAAGCAGAGAGGAAAAAAGAAAAAAGGATCAAAAGAAATGAGGACAACCTCAGGGACCTCTGGGACACTGTGAAACGCCCCAACATTCGAATCATAGGAGTTCCAGAAGAAGAAGACAAAAAGAAAGGCCATGAGAAAATACTCGAGGAGATAATAGCTGAAAACTTCCCTAAAATGGGGAAGGAAATAGCCACCCAAGTCCAAGAAACCCAGAGAGTCCCAAACAGGATAAACCCAAGGCGAAACACCCCAAGACACATATTAATCAAATTAACAAAGATCAAACACAAAGAACAAATATTAAAAGCAGCAAGGGAAAAACAACAAATAACACACAAAGGGATTCCCATAAGGATAACAGCTGATCTATCAATAGAAACCCTCCAGGCCAGAAGGGAATGGCAGGACGTACTGAAAGTAATGAAAGAGAATAACCTACAACCTAGATTACTGTATCCAGCAAGGATCTCATTCAGATATGAAGGAGAATTTAAAAGCTTTACAGATAAGCAAAAGATGAGAGAATTCAGCACCACCAAACCAGCTCTTCAACAAATGCTAAAGGATCTTCTCTAGACAGGAAATGCAGAAAGGTTGTATAAACGTGAACCCAAAACAACAAAGTAAATGGCAACGGGACCACACCTATCAATAATTACCCTAAATGTAAATGGGTTGAATGCCCCAACCAAAAGACAAAGATTGGCTGAATGGATACAAAAACAAGACCCCTATATATGCTGTCTACAAGAGACCCACCTCAAAACAAGAGACACATACAGACTAAAAGTGAAGGGCTGGAAAAAAGTATTTCATGCAAACGGAGACCAAAAGAAAGCAGGAGTCGCAATACTCATATCAGATAAAATAGACTTTCAAATAAAGGAAGTGAAAAGAGACAAAGAAGGACACTACATAATGATCAAAGGATCAATCAAAAAAGAAGATATAACAATTATAAATATATATGCACCCAACATAGGAGCACCGCAATATGTACGGCAAACGCTAACAAGTATGAAAGAGGAAATTAATAGTAACACAATAATAGTGGGAGACTTTAATACCCCACTCACAACTATGGATAGATCAACTAAACAGAAAATTAACAAGGAAACACAAACCTTAAATGACACAATGGACCAGCTAGACCTAATTGATATCTATAGGACATTTCACCCCAAAACAATCAACTTCACCTTTTTCTCAAGTGCACACGGAACATTCTCCAGAATAGATCACATCCTGGGCCATAAATCTGGTCTTGGAAAATTCAAAAAAATTGAAATCATTCCAGTCATCTTTTCTGACCACAGTGCAGTAAGATTAGATCTCAATTACAGGGAAAAAATTGTTAAAACTTCAAACATATGGAGGCTAAATAACACGCTTCTGAATAACCAACAAATCATAGAAGAAATCAAAAAAGAAATCAAAATATGTATAGAAATGAATGAAAATGAAAACACAACAACCCAAAACCTATGGGACACTGTAAAAGCAGTGCTAAGGGGAAGGTTCATAGCATTACAGGCTTACATCAAGAAACAGGAAAAAAACCAATTAAATAACCTAACTCTACACCTAAAGCAATTAGAGAAGGAAGAAATGAAGAACCCCAGAGTTAGCAGAAGGAAAGAAATCTTAAAAATCAGGGCAGAAATAAATGCAAAAGAAACTAAAGAGACCATAGCAAAAATCAACAAAGCTAAAAGCTGGTTTTTTGAAAAAATAAACAAAATTGACAAACCATTAGCAAGACTCATTAAGAAACAAAGAGAGAAGAACCAAATTAACAAAATTAGAAATGAAAATGGAGAGATCACAACAGACAACACTGAAATACAAAGGATCATAAGAGACTACTACCAGCAGCTCTATGCCAATAAAATGGACAACTTGGATGAAATGGACAAATTCTTAGAAAAGTATAACTTTCCAAAACTGAACCAGGAAGAAATAGAAGATCTTAACAGACCCATCACAAGCAAGGAAATCGAAACTGTCATCAAAAATCTTCCAGCAAACAAAAGCCCAGGACCAGATGGCTTCACAGCTGAATTCTACCAAAAATTTAGAGAAGAGCTAACACCTATCTTACTCAAACTCTTCCAGAAAATTGCAGAAGAAGGTAAGCTTCCAAACTCATTCTATGAGGCCACCATCACCCTAATTCCAAAACCAGACAAAGATGCCACAAAAAAAGAAAACTACAGGCCAATATCACTGATGAACATAGATGCAAAAATCCTTAACAAAATTCTAGCAAACAGAATCCAACAACATATTAAAAACATCATACACCATGACCAAGTGGGCTTTATCCCAGGAATGCAAGGATTCTTTAATATCCGCAAATCAATCAATGTAATACACCACATTAACAAATTGAAAGATAAAAACCATATGATTATCTCAATAGATGCAGAGAAAGCCTTTGACAAAATTCAACACTCATTTATGATTAAAACTCTCCAAAAAGCAGGAATAGAAGGAACATACCTCAACATAATAAAAGCTATATATGACAAACCCACAGCAAGCATCACCCTCAATGGTGAAAAATTGAAGGCATTTCCCCTGAAATCAGGAACAAGACAAGGGTGCCCACTCTCACCACTACTATTCAACATAGTGTTGGAAGTGCTGGCCACAGCAATCAGAGCAGAAAAAGAAGTAAAAGGAATCCAGATAGGAAAAGAAGAAGTAAAACTCTCACTGTTTGCAGATGACATGATCCTCTACATAGAAAACCCTAAAGATTCTACCAGAAAATTACTAGAGCTAATCAATGAATATAGTAAAGTTGCAGGATATAAAATTAACACACAGAAATCCCTTGCATTCCTATATACTAACAATGAAAAAACTGACAGAGAAATTAAGGAAACAATACCATTCACCATTGCAACAAAAAGAATAAAATACTTAGGAGTATATCTACCTAAAGAAACAAAGGACCTATACATAGAAAACTATAAAACACTGATGAAAGAAATCAAAGAGGACACAAACAGATGGAGAAACATACCGTGTTCATGGATTGGAAGAATTAATATTGTCAAAATGGCTATTCTACCCAAAGCAGTCTATAGATTCAGTGCAATCCCTATCAAGCTACCAACGGTATTTTTCACAGAACTAGACCAAAGAATTTCACAATTTGTATGGAAATACAAAAAACCTCGAATAGCCAAAGTAATCTTGAGAAAGAAGAATGGAACTGGAGGAATAAACCTGCCTGACTTCAGACTCTACTACAAAGCCACAGTCATCAAGACAGTATGGTACTGGCACAAAGACAGAAATATAGATCAATGGAACAGAATAGAAAGCCCAGAGATAAATCCACGAACCTATGGACACCTTATTTTTGACAAAGGAGGCAAGGATATACAATGGAAAAAAGACAACCTCTTTAACAAGTGGTGCTGGGAAAACTGGTCAACCACTTGTAAAAGAATGAAACAAGAACACTTTCTAACACCATACACAAAAATAAACTCAAAATGGATTAAAGATCTAAATGTAAGACCAGAAACTATAAAACTCCTAGAGGAGAACATAGGCAAAACACTCTCCGACATAAATCAAAGCAAGATCCTCTATGACCCACCTCCCAGAATATTGGAAACAAAAGCAAAACTAAACAAATGGGACCTAATGAAACTTAAAAGCTTTTGCACTACAAAGGAAACTATAAGTAAGGTGAAAAGACAGCCCTCAGATTGGGAGAAAATAATAGCAAATGAAGAAACAGACAAAGGATTAATCTCAAAAATATACAAGCAACTCCTGCAGCTCAATTCCAGAAAAATAAATGACCCAATCAAAAAATGGGCCAAAGAACTAAACAGACATTTCTCCAAAGAAGACATACAGATGGCTAACAAACACATGAAAAGATGCTCAACATCACTCATTATTAGAGAAATGCAAATCAAAACCACAATGAGGTACCATTACACGCCAGTCAGGATGGCTGCTATCCAAAAGTCTACAAGCAATAAATGCTGGAGAGGGTGTGGAGAAAAGGGAACCCTATTACACTGTTGGTGGGAATGCAAACTAGTACAGCCGCTATGGAAAACAGTGTGGAGATTTCTTAAAAAACTGGAAATAGAACTGCCATATGACCCAGCAATCCCACTTCTGGGCATACACACTGAGGAAACCAGATCTGAAAGAGACACGTGCACCCCAATGTTCATCGCAGCACTGTTTATAATAGCCAGGACATGGAAGCAACCTAGATGCCCATCAGCAGATGAATGGATAAGGAAGCTGTGGTACATATACACCATGGAATATTACTCAGCCATTAAAAAGAATTCATTTGAACCAGTCCTAATGAGATGGATGAAGCTGGAGCCCATTATACAGAGTGAAGTAAGCCAGAAAGATAAAGAACATTACAGCATACTGACACATGTATATGAAATTTAGAAAGGTGATAACGATAACCCTAAATGCAGAACAGAAAAAGAGACACAGAAACACAGAACAGACTTTTGAACTTTGTGGGAGAATGTGAGGGTGGGATATTAGAAAAGAACAGCATGTATACTATCTATGGTGAAACAGATCACCAGCCCAAGTGGGATGCACGAGACAAGTGCTCGGGCCTGGTGCACTGGGAAGACCCAGAGGAATCGGGTGGAGAGGGAGGTGGGAGGGGGGATCGGGATTGGGAATACATGTAAATCCATGGCTGATTCATATCAATGTATGACAAAACCCACTGGGAAAAAAAAATAATAATAATAAAAATTAAAAAAAAAATATGAGGAGATTCAAAAGGTGTCAAAAATATGAGGAGCATGAAACGGTCTGAAAAAGAGGAGGAGCATGAATCGGTGTTGAAAATCATGAAGAGCCTGAAAACGTGTGAGAAATATGAAGTGCTTCAAAAAGTGTCAAAAATATGAAGAGCTTCAAAAGGTGTCAAAAATGAGAGGAGTATGAAGCGGTATGAAAAATAGGAGGAGCATGAAGTGGTGTTCAAAAACATGAAGAGCCTGAAAAGGTGTGAAAAATATGAAGAGCTTCAAAAGGTGTCAAAAATGAGATGAGCATGAAACGGTCTGAAAAATAGGAGGAGCATGAAGTGGTGTTGAAAAAAAAGAAGAGACGGAAAAGGTGTGAAATATATGAAGGGCTTCAAAAGGTGTCAAAAATATGAGGAGAATGACGCGGTCTGAAAAATAGGAGGAACATGAAGCGGTGTTCAAAAACATGAAGAGCCTGAAAAGGTGTGAAAAATATGAAGAGCTTCAAAAGGTGTCAAAAATATGAGGAGCATGAAACGGTCTGAAAAATAGGAGGACCATGAAGCGGTTTTCAAAAACATGAAGAGCCTGAAAACGTGTGAAAAATATGAGGAGCTTCAAAAGGTGTGAAATACATGAGGTGCATTAAACGGTTTGAAAAATAGGAGGAGCATGAAGCGGTGTTCAAAAACAGGAAAAGCCTGAAAAGTTGTGAAAAATATGAAGAGCTTCAAAAGTTGTCAAAAATATGAGGAGCATGAAAAGGTCAGAAAAATAGGAGGATCATGAAGCGGTGTTCAAAAACATGAAGAGCCTGAAAATGTGTGCAAAATATGAAGAACTTTAAAAGGTGTCAAAAATACGAGGATCATGAAACGTTCTGAAAAATAGGAGGATCATGAAGCGGTGTTCAAAAACATGAAGAGCCTGAAAAGGTGTGAAAAATATGAAGAGCTTCAAAAGGTGTCAAAAATATGAGGAGCATGAAACGGTCTGCAAAAAAGGAGGAGCATGAAGTGGTTTTGAAAAACTTGAAGAGCCTGACAATGTGTGAAAAATATGAAAAGCTTCAAAAGTTGTCAAAAATATGAGGAGCATGAAACGGTCTGAAAAATAGGAGGAGCATGAAGCGGTGTTGAAAAACATGAAGAGCCTGAAAATGTGTGAAAAATATGAAGAGCTTCAATACGTGTGAAATACATGAGGAGCATTAAATGGTCTGAAAAATAGGAGGAGCATGAAGTGGTGTTCAAAAACATGAAGAGCCTAAAAAAGGTGTGAAAAATATGAAGATTTCAAAAGGTTTCAAAAATGAAATGAGCATGAAACGGTCTGAAAAATAGAAGGAGTATGATGTGGTGTTGAAAACAAAGAAGAGACTGAAAAGGTGTGAAATATATGAAGAGCTTCAAAAAGTGTGAAATACATGAGGAGCATTAAACGGTCTGAAAAATAGGAGAAGCATGAAGCGGTGTTCAAAAACATGAAGAGCCTGAAAACGTGTGAAAAATATGAAGAGCTTCAAAAGGTGTGAAATACATGAGGAACATTAAACGGTCTGAAAAATAGGAGAAGCATGAAGAGGGGTTCAAAAACAGGAAGAGCTTGAAAAGTTGTGAAAAATATGAAGAGCTTCAAAAGTTGTCAAAAATATAAGGAGCATGAAACGGTCTGAAAAATAGGAGGAGCATGAAGAAGTGTTCAAAAACATGAAGAGCCTGAAAAGGTGTGAAAAATATGAAGAGCTTCAAAAGGTGTGAAATACATGAGGAGCATGAAACTCTCTGAAAAATAGAAGGAGCATGATGTGGTGTTCAAAAACATGAAGAGCCTGAAAATGTGAAAAATATGAAGAGCTTCAAAAGGTGTGAAAAATATGAGGAAGATGATACGGTTTGAAAAATAGGAGGAGCATGAAGCGGTGTTGAAAAACATGAAGAGTTGAAAACGTGTGAAATTATGAAGAACTTCAAAAATATGAAAAATATGAAGAGCTTCAAAAGGTGTGAAAAATATGAAGAGCTTCAAAAGGTGTCAAAATGAGATGAGCATGAAACGGTCTGAAAAATAAGAGGAGCATGAAGTGGTGTTGAAAATAATGAAAAGCCTGAAAAGGTGTGAAATATATGAAGAGCTTCAAAAGGTGTCAAAAATATGAGGAGAATGAAACGGTCTGTAAAATAGGAGGAGCATGAAATGGTGTTCAAAAACATGAAGAGCCTGAAGAGGTGTGAAAAATATGAAGAGCTTCAAAAGGTGTCCAAAATATGAGGAGCATGAAAAGTTCTGAAAAATAGGAGGAGCATGAAGCGGTGTTCAAAAACAGGAAGACCCTGAAAAGTAGTGAAAAATATGAAGAGCTTCAAAAGGTTTCAAAAATATGAGGAGCATGAAACGGTCTGAAAAATAGGAGGACTATGAAACGCTGTTCAAAAACATGAAGAGCCTGAAAAGGTGTGAAAAATATGAAGAGCTTCAAAAGGTGTCAAAAATATGAGGAGCATGGAACAGTTTTAAAAATAAGAGGAGCATGAAGTGGTGTTGAAAAACATGAAGAGCCTGAAAAGGTGTGAAAAATATGAACAGCTTCAAAAGGTGTCAAAAAAATGAGGAGCATGAAACGTTCTGAAAAATAGGAGGAGCATGAAGCGGTGTTGAAAAACACGAAGAGCCTGAAAAGATGTGAAAAATATGAAGAGCTTCAAGAGGTGTCAAAAATATGAGGAGCATGAAACGTTCTGAAAAATAGGAGGAGCATGAAGCAGTGTTGAAAAACATGAAGAGCCTGAAAAGGTGTGAAAAATATGAACAGCTTCAAAAGGTGTCAAAAATATGAGGAGCATGAAACGGTCTAAAAAATAGGAGTACCATGAACCGGTGTTGAAAAACATGAAGAGCCTGAAAAGGTGTGAAAAATATTAAGAGCTTCAAAATGTGTGAAAAATATGAAGAGCTTCAAAAGGTGTCAAAAAAGAGATGAGCATGAAACCGTCTGAAAAATAGGAGGAGAATGAAGTGGTGTTGAAAAAAATGAGGAGCCTGAAAAGGTGTGAAAAATATGAAGAGCTTCAAAAGGTGTAAAAAATGAGATGATCATGAAACGGTCTGAAAAATAGGAGGTGCATGAGGTGGTGTTGAAAAAAAAGAAGAGACTGAAAAGGTGTGAAATATATGAAGAGCTTCAAAAGGTGTCAAAATATGAGGAGCATGAAATGGTCTGAAAAATAGGAGGATCATGAAGCGGTGTTCAAAAACATGAAGACCCTGAAAAGGTGTGAAAAATATGAAGAGCTTCAAAATGTGTGAAAAATATGAAGAGCATGATACGGTCTGAAAAATTGGAGGAGCATGAAGCGGTGTTCAAAACATGAAGAGCCTGAAAAGTTGTGAAAAATATGAAAAGCTTCCAAAGTTGTAAAAAATGAGATGAGCATGAAACGGTCTGAAAAATAGGAGGAGCATGAAGCGGTGTTGAAAAAATGAAGAGCCTGAAAAGGTGTGAAAAATATGAAGAGCAACAAAAAGTGTCAAAAATATGAGGAGTATGAAACGGTCTGAAAAATAGGAGGAGCATGAAGTGGTGTTGCAAAACATGAGGAGCCTGAAAAGGTGTGAAAAATATGAAGAGCTTCAAAAGGTGAGAAAAATATGAAGTGCATGTAACGGTCTGAAAAATAGGAGGAGCATGAAGCGGTGTTGAAAAACATGAAGAGCCTGAAAAGGTGTGAAAAATATGAAGAGCTTCAAAAGGTGTGAAATACATGAGGAGCAAGAAACGATCTGAAAAATAGGAGGATCAAGAAGCGGTGTTCAAAAACATGAAGAGCCTGAAAAGGTGTGAAAAATAAGAAGAGCTTCAAAAGGTGTGAAAAATAGGAGGAGCATGAAGCGGTGTTGAAAAACATAAAGAGCATGAAATCTTGTGAAAATTATGAAGAGCTTCAAAAGGTGTGAAAAATATGAACAGCTTCAAAAAGTGTCAAAAATGAGATCAGGATGAAGCGGTCTGAAATATAAGAGGAGCATAAAGTGTTGTTGAATAACATGAAGAGCCTGAAAAGGTGTGAAAATATGAAGAGCTTCGAAAGGTGTGAAATACATGAGGAGCATTAAACGATCTGAAAAATAGGAGGAGCATGAAGCAGTGTTGAAAAACATGAAGAGCCTGAAAAGGTGTGAAAAAGATGAAGAGTTTCAAAAGGTATGAAATACAGGAGGAGCATTAAACGGTCTGAAAAATAGGAGGAGCATGAAGCGGTGTTCAAAAACATGAAGAGCCTGAAAAGGTTTGAAAAATATGAAGAGCTTCAAAAGCTGTGAAATATAGGAGGAGCATGAAATGCTTTGAAAAATAGGAGAAACATGAAGCGAAGTTGAAAAACATGAAGAGCCTGAAAAGGTGTGAAAAATATGAAGAGCTTCAAAAGGTGTGAAATACATGAGGAGCATGAAACGGTCAGAAAATTAGGAGGAGCATGAAGAGTTGTTAAGAAACATGAACAGCCAGAAAAGGTGTGAAAAATATGAAAACCTTCAAAAGATGTCAAAAATATGAGGAGCATGAAACGATCAGAAAATTAGGAGTAGCATGAAACCTTGTTCAAAAACATGAAGAGCCTGAAAAGATGTGAAAAATATGAAGAGCTTCAAAAGGTGTGAAATACATGAGGAGTATGAAATGGTCTGAAAAATAGGAGGAGCATGAAGAGGTGTTCAAAAACATGAAGATCCTGAAAAGTCGTGAAAAATGTGAAGAGCTTCAAAAGGTGTGAAAAATATGAGGAGCATAAAACGGTCAGAAAAATAGGAGGAGCATGAAGCGGTGTTCAAAAACATGAAGAGCCTGAAAAGGTGTGATAAATATGAAGAGCTTCAAAAGGTGTGAAATACATGAGCAGCATGAAACTGTTTGAAAAATAGGAGGAGCATGAAGCGGTGTTGAAAAACATGAAGAACCTGAAAACGTGTGAAAAATATGAAGAGCTTCAAAAGGTGGCAAAATATGAAGAGCTTCAAAAGGTGTCAAAAATGAGATGAGCGTGAAAAGGTCTGAAAAATAGTAGGAGCATGAAGTGGTGTTCAAAGAAATGAAGAGCCTGAAAAGGTGTGAAATATATGAAGAGTTTCAAAAGGTGTCAAAAATATGAGGAGCATGAAGCGGTGTCAAAAACATGAAGAGCCTTAAAAAGTGTGAAATATGAAGAGCTTCAAAAGGTGTCAAAAAAATGTGGAGCATGAAACGGTCTGAAAAATAGGAAGAGCATGAAACGGTGTTCAAAAATATGAAGAGCCTGAAAAGGAGTGAAAAATATGAAGAGACTCGAAACGTGTCAAAAATATGAGGAGAATGAAATGGTCTGAAAAATAGGAGGAGTATGAAGTTGTGTTGAAAACCATGAACAGCCTGAAAAGGTGTGAAAAATATGAAGAGCCTCAAAAGGTGTCAAAAACATGAGGAGCTGAAACCGAGAGAAAAACAGGAGGAGCAAGAAGCGGTGTTGAAAAACATGAAGAGTTTGAAAACGTGTGAAAAATATGAAGAGCTTCAAAGGTGTGAAAAATATAAAGAGCATCAAAAGGTGTGAAAAATAGGAGGAGCATGAAATGGTCTGAAAAATAGGAGGAGCATGAAGCGGTGTTCAAAAACATGAAGATCCTGAAAAGTTGTGAAAAATGTGAAGAGCTTCAAAAGGTGTGAAAAATATGAGGAGCATGAAACGTTCTGAAAAATAGAAGCAGCATGAAATGGTGTTGAAAAACATGAAGAGCCTGAAAAGGTGTGAAAAATATGAAGAGCTTCAAAAGGTGTGAAATACATGAGGAGCATGAAACGGTCTGAAAAATAGGAGAAGCATTAAGTGGTGTAGAAAAAAAAAGAGCCTGAAAAGGTGTGAAAAATATGAAGAGCTTCAAAAGGTGTGAAAAATATGAGGAGCATGAAACGGTCTGAAAAATAGAAGCAGCATGAAAAGGTGTTGAAAAACATGAAGAGCCTGAAATGGTGTGAAAAATATGAAGAGCTTCAAAAGGTGTGAAAAATATGAAGAGCTTCAAAAGGTGTCAAAAATGAGATGAGAATGAAACGTTCTGAAATATAGGAGGAGCATGAAGCGGTGTTCAAAAACATGAAGACCCTGAAAAAGTGTGAAAAATATGAAGAGCTTAAAAAGATGTGAAAAATATGAAGAGCTTCAAAAGGTGTCAAAATTTGATGAGCATGAAACGGTCTGAAAAATAGGAGGAGCATGAATCGGTGTTGAAAAACATAAACAGCCTGAAAAGGTGTGAAATATATGAAGACTGCAAAAGGTGTCAAAAATATGAGGAGCATGAAACGTTCTGAAAATAAGAGGAGCATGAAATGGTGTTCAAAAATATTAAGAGCCTGAAAAGGTGAGAAAAATATGAAGAGCTTCAGAAGCTGTGAAAAATATGAGGAGCATGAACCGGTGTTCAAAAACTTGAATACTGAAAAGATGTGAAAAATATGAAGACCTTCAAAAGGTGTCAAAAGATGAGGAGCATGAAACGATCTGAAAATCAGGAGGAGCATGAAGCGGTGTTGAAAAACATGAAGAGGCTGAAAAGGTGTTAAAAATATGAAGAGCTTCAAAAGGTGTGAAAAATATGAGGAGCATGATACGATCTCAAAAATAAGAGGAGCATGAAGTGGTGTTCAAAACATGAAGAGCTTGAAAACTTGTGAAAAATACGAAGAGCTTCAAAAGGTGTCAAAAATATGAGGAGCATGAAACGGTCTGAAAAATAGGAGGAGCAAGAAGCGGTGTTCAAAAACATGAAGAACCTGAAAAGATGTCAAAAATATGAAGAGGTTCAAATGGTATCAAAAATACGAGGGGCATGAAACGGTCTGAAAAATAGGAGGAGCATGAGGCACTGTTGAAAAATATGAAGAGCCTGAAAAGGTGTGAAAAATATAAAGAGTTTCAAAACGAGTCAAAAATATGAGGAGCATGAAACGGTCTGAAAAATAGGAGGAGCATGAAGTGGTGTTGGAAAACATGAAGAGCCTGAAAAGGTGTGAAAAATATGAAGAGCTTCAAAAGGTGTGAAAAGTATGAAGAGCTTCAAAAGGTGTCAAAAATATGAGTAGCATGAAACGGTCTGAAAAATAGGAGAAGCATGAAACCATGTTCAAAAACATGAAGAGCCTGAAAATGTGTGAAAAATATGAAGAGCTTCAAAAAGTGTCAGAAATATGAAGAGCAAGGAACGGTCTGAAAAATAGGGGGAGTATGAAGCAGTGTTCAAAAACATGAAGAGCCCGAAAAGGTGTGAAAAATATGAAGTCCTTCAAAAGGTGTCAAAAATATGAGGAGCATGAAACGGTCTGAAAAATAGGAGAATCATGTAACGGTATTCAAAAACATGAAGAGCCTGAATAGGTGTGAAATACATGAAGAGCTTCAAAAGGTGTCAAAAATATGAGAAGCTTGAAACGGTATGAACAATAGGAGGAGCATGAAACTGTGTTGAAAAACATGAAGAGCCTGAAAAGGTGGCAAAAATATGAAGAGCTTCAAAAGGTGTGAAAAATAAGAGGAGCATGAAACAGTCTGAAAAATAGGAGGAGCATGAAACGGTGTTCAAAAACATGAAGAGCCTGAAAAGGTGTGAAAAATATGAAGACCTTCAAAAGGTGTCAAAAATATGAGGAGCATGAAATGGTCTGAAAAATAGGCGGAGCCTGAAACTGTGTTGAAAACATGAAAGGCCTGAAAAGTTGTGAAAAATTTGAAGAGCTTCAAAAGGTGTGAAAAATATGAATAGTTTCAAAGGTTTGAAATACATGAGGATCATGAAACGGTTTGAAAAATAGGAGGAGCATGAAGCGGTGTTCAAAAACATGAAGAGCCTGAAAAGGCTTGAAAAATATGAAGAGCTTCAAAAGGTGTGAAATAAATGAGGAGCATGAAACGGTCTGAAAAATAGGAGGAGCATGAAGCGGTGTTGAAAAACATGAAGAGCCAGAAAACGTGTGAAAAATATGAAGAGTTTCAAAAGGTATGAAAAATATGAAGAGCTTCAAAAGGTGTCAAAAAAGAGATGTGCATGAAACCGTCTGAAAAAGAGGGGAAGCATGAAGCAGTGTTGAAAAACATGAAGAGCCTGAAAAGGTGTGAAAAATATGAAGAGCTTCAAAAGGTGTCAAAAATATGAGAAGCATGAAACGGTCTGAAAAATAGTAGGAGCATGAAACGCTGTTCAAAAACATGAGGAGCCTGAAAACGGGTGAAAAATATGAAGAGCTTCAAAATGTGTGAAAAATATGAATAGCTTCAAAACGTGTCAAAAATATCAGGAGCATAAAGCGGTCTGGAAAATAGGATGAGCATGAAGCGGTGGTGAAAAACATGAAGAGCCTGAAAACGTGTGAAAAATATGAAGAGCTTCAAAAGGTGTGAAAAATATGAAGAGCTTCAAAAGTTGTCAAAAACGAGATGAGCCTGAAATGGTCTGAAAAATAGGAGGAGCATGAAGCAGTGTTCAAAAACATGAAGAGTCCGAAAGGGTGTGAAAAAATATGAAGAGATTCAAAACGTGTGAAAAATAGGAGGAGCATGAAGCGTTGTTCAAAAACATGAAGAGCCTGAAAAGGTGTGAAAAATATGAAGAGCTTCCAAAAGTGTGAAATACATGAGGAGCATGAAACGGTCTGAAAAATAGGAGAAGCATGAAGCGGTGTTGAAAAACATGAACAGCCTGAAAAGGTGTGACAAATATGAAGAGCTTCAAAAGGTGTCAAAAATATGAGGAGTATGAAACGGTCTGCAAAAAAAGGACGAGCATGAATTGGTGTTGAAAAACATGAAGAGCCTGAAAAGGTGTGAAAAATATGACAAGCTTCAAAAGGTGTCAAAAATATGAGGAGTATGAAACTGTCTGAAAAATAGGAGGAGCATGAAGTGGTGTTCAAAAACATGAACAGCCTGAAAAGGTATGAAAAATATGCAGAGCTTCCAAAGGTGTGAAATACATGAGGAGCATGAAACGGTCTGAAAAATAGGAGAAGCATGAAGTGGTGTGGAAAAACATGAAGAGCCTGAAAAGGTGAGAAAAATATGAAGAGCTTCAAAAGGTGTGAAAAATATGAGGAGCATGATACAGTAGACAAAATAGGAGGAGCATGAGGCGGAGTTCAAAAACATGAAGAGGCTGAAAAGGTGTGAAAATTATGCACAGCTTCAAAAGGTGTGAAATACATGAGGAGCATGAAACGGTCTGAAAAATAGGAGGAGCATGAAGTGGGGTAGCAAAACATGAAGAGCCTGAAAAGGTGTGAAAAATAAGAAGAGCTTCTAAAGGTGTCAAATATGAGATGAGCATGAAACAGTCTGAAAAATAGGAGGAGCATGAAGTGTTGTTAAAAAACATGAAGAGCCTGAAAAGTGTGAAAAATATGAAGAATTTCAAAAGGTGTCAAAAATATGAGGGGCAAGAAACGGTCTGAAAAATACGAAGAGCATGAAGCTGTGTTCAAAATCATGAAGAGCCTGAAAAGGTGTGAAAAAAATGAAGAGCTTCAAAAGGTGTGAAAAATATGAGGAGCGTGAAACGGTCTGAAAAATAGAAGCAGCATGAAATGATGTTCAAAAACACGAAGAGCCTGAAAAGGTGTGAAAAATATGAAAGCTTCAAAAGGTGTCAAAAATATGAGGAGAATGAGACGGTCTGAAAAATAGGAGGAGCATGAAGTGGTGTGGAAAAACATGAAGTGCCTGAAATGGTGTGAAAAATATGAAGAGCTTCAAATGGTGTGAAAAATATGAGGAGCATGAAATGGTCTGAAAAATAGAAGCAGCATGAAATGGTGTTCAAAAACATGAAGAGCCTGAAAAGGTGTGAAAAATATGAAGAGCTTCAAAAGGTGTGAAATTCATGAGGAGCATGAAACGGTCTATAAAATAGGAGGAGCATGAAGCGGTGTTCAAAAACATGCAGAGACGGAAATCTTGTGAAAAATATGAAGAGCTTCAAAAGGTGTGAAAAATATGAGGAGCATGAATCGGTCTGAAAAATAGGAGGAGCATGTGGCGGTTTTGAAAAACATGAAGAGCCTGAAATTGTGTAAAATATGAAGAGCTTCAAAATGTGTGAAAAATATGAATAGCTTCAAAATGTGTCAAAAATATCAGGAGCATAAAGCGGTCTGGAAAATAGGATGAGCATGAAGCGGTGGTGAAAAACATGAAGAGCCTGAAAACGTGTGAAAAATATGAAGAGCTTCAAAAGGTGTGAAAAATATGAAGAGCTTCAAAAGTTGTCAAAAACGAGATGAGCAGGAAACGGTCTGAAAAATAGGAGAAGCAAGAAGTGGTGTTGAAAAACATGAAGAGCCTGAAAAGGTGTGAAAAATCTGAAGAGCTTCAAAACGTGTGAAAAATATGAGGAGCATGAAACTGTCTGAAAAAGAGGAGGAGCATGAAGCGGTGTTCAAACACATGAAGAGCCTGAAAAGGTGTGAAAAATATGAAGAGCTTCAAAAGGTGTGAAAGAAAAGAGAAGCAAGAAACAGTATGAAAAATAGGAGGAGCATGAAGTGGTGTTGAAAAACATGAAGAACCTGAAAAGGTGTGAAAAAATTGAAGAGCTTCAAAAGGTGTCAAAAATATGAAGAGCATGAAACGGTATGAAGAATAGAAGAAGCATGAAACGCTGTTCAAAAACATGAGGAGCCTGAAAAGGAGTGAAATATATGAAGAGCTTCAAAAGGGGTGAAATACAAGTGGAGCATGAAACGGTCTGAAAAATAGGAATAGCATAAAACGGTGTTCAAAAATATGAAGAGCTGAAAAGGTGTGAAAAATATGAAGAGCTTCAAAAGGTGTCAGAAATATGAGGAGCATGAAACGGTCTAAAAAATAGGAGGAGCAAGAAGCGGTGTTCAGAATAATGAAGAGCCTGAAAAAGTGTGAAAAATATGAAGAGCTTCAAAAGTTGTCAAATACATGAGGAGCATTATACGGTCTGAAAAATAGGAGGAGCATGAAGCAGTGTTCAAAAACATGAAGAGTCCGAAAAGGTGTGAAAAAATATGAAGAGATTCAAAACGTGTGAAAAATAGGAGGAGCATGAACGGTGTTCAAAAACATGAAGAGCCTGAAAAGGTGTGAAAAATATGAAGAGCTTCCAAAAGTGTGAAATACATGAGGAGCATGAAACGGTCTGAAAAATAGGAGAAGCATGAAGCGGTGTTGAAAAACATGAACAGCCTGAAAAGGTGTGACAAATATGAAGAGCTTCAAAAGGTGTCAAAAATATGAGGAGTATGAAACGGTCTGCAAAAAAGGACGAGCATGAAACGGTTTTTTAAAAGATGAAAAGCATGAAAAGGTGTGAAAAATATGAAGAGCTTCAAAATGTGTAAAAAATTTGAGGAGCGTGAAACGGTCTGGAAACTAGGAGGAGCATGAAGCGGTGTTCAAAAACATGAAGAGCCTGAAAAGGTGTGAAAAATATGAAGAAATTCAAAAGGTGTGAAAAATATGAGGTGCATGAAACGGTCTGAAAAATAGGAGGAACCTGAAGGAGTGTTGAAAAACATGAAGAGCCTGAAAAGGCGTGAAAAATATGAAGAGCTTCAAAATGTGTCAATTATATGAGGTGCATGAAACAGTCTGAAAAATATGAGGAGCATAAAACGGTGTTGAAAAACATGAAGAGCGTGAAAAGGTGTGAAATATATGAAGAGGTTCAAAGGTGTCAAAAAGATGAGGAGAAGGAAACTGTCTGAAAAATAGGAGGAGCATGAAGCGGTGGTCAAAAACATGAAGAGCCTGAAAATGTGTGAAAAATATGAAGAGCTTCAAAAGGTGTGAAAAATATGAGGAGCAGGAAACGGTCTGAAAAATAGGAGGAGCATGAAGCGGTCTTGAAAAACATGAACAGCCTGAAAAGGTGTGAAAGTATGAAGAGCTTCAAAAGGTGTCAAAAATATGAGGAGCATGAAACGGTCTGAAAAGTAGGAGGATCATGAAGCAGTGTTCAAAAACATGAAGAGCCTAAAAAGGTGTGAAACATATGAAGAGCTTCAGAAGGTGTCAAAAATATGAAAAGCATGAAACGACTGAAAAATAGGAGGAGCATGAAGCGCTGTTTAAAAACATGAAGAGCCTGAAAAGGTGTGAAAATTATGAAGAGCTTCAAAAGGTTTCAAAAATATGAGGAGCATGAATCGGTCTACAAAATAGGAGGAGCATGAAGCGGTGTTCAACACTATGAAGAGCATGAAAAGGTGTGAAAAATATGAAGAGCTTCAAAATGTGTCAAAAATATGAGGATCGTAAAACGATGTGAAAAATAGGAGGAGCAAGAAGCGGTGTTGATAACATGAAGACCCTGAAAAGTTGTGAAAAATATGAAGAACTTGAAGGGTTTCAAAAATATGAGGAGCATGAATCGGTCTACAAAATAGGAGGAGCATGAAGCGGTGTTCAACACTATGAAGAGCATGAAAAGGTGTGAAAATTATGAAGAGCTTCAAAAGGTGTGAAAAATATGAGGAGCATGAAACGGTCTGCAAATTAGGAGGAGCATGAAGCGGTGTTGAAAAACATGAAGAGCCTGAAAAGGTGTGAAAAATTAGAAGAGCTTCAAAAGGTGTGAAAACTATGAACAGCATCAACAGGTGTCAAAATTAGGAGGAGCATGAAACGGTCTGCAAATTAGGAGGAGCATGAATCTCTGTTTAAAAACATGAAGAGCCTGAAAAGGAGTGAAAAATATGAAGAGCTTCAAAATGTGTGAAAAATATGAGGAGCATGAAACGGTCTGAAAAACAGGGGGAGCATGAAGCGGTGCCCAAAAACATGAAGAGCCGGAAAAGGTGAGAAAAATATGAAGAGCTTCAAAAGGTGTGAAAAATATGAGGAGCATGAAACGGTCTGAAAAATAGGAGGAGCATGAAGCGGTGCCCAAAAACATGAAGAGCCGGAAAACGTGTGAAAAATATGAAGAGCTTCAAATGTTGTCAGAAATATGAGGAGCATGAAACGGTCTGAAAAATAGGAGGAGCATGAAGTGGAGTTGAAAAATAGGAAGAGCATGAAAATTGTGAAAATATGAAAAGCTTCAAAAGGTGTGAAACATATGAAGAGGTTCAAAAGGTGTCAAAAATATGAGGAGAATGAAACGGTCTGAAAAATAGGAGAAGCATGAAACGGTGTTCAAAAACATGAAGAGCCTGAAAAGTTGCGAAATATATGAAGAGCTTCAAAACATGTCAAAAATATGAGGAGCATGAAACGGTCTGAAAAACAGGAGAAGCATGAAGCGGTGCCCAAAAACATGAAGAGCCTGAAAACGTGTGAAAAATATGAAGAGCTTCAAAAGGTTTCAAAAATAGGACGCGCATGAAATGGTCTGAAAAACAGGGGGAGCATGAAGCATTGTTGAAAAACATGAAGAGCATGAAAAGGTGTGAAAAATATGAAGAGCTTCAAAACGTGTTAAAAATATGAGGAGCATGAACGGTCTGAAAAATAGGAGGATCATTAAACGGTGTTCAAAAAATGAAGAGCCTGAAAAGGTGGGAAAATTTGCAGAGGTTCAAAAGTTGTCAAAAATATGAGGAGCATGAATTGGTCTGAAAAATAGGAGGAGGATGGAGCGGTTTTCAAAAATATGAAGAGCCTGAAAAGGTGTGAAAAATATGAAGAGCTTCAAAAGGTATCAAAAATATGAGGAGCATGAAACGGTCTGACAAATAGGAGGAGCATGAAGCGGTGTTCAAAATCATGAAGAGTCTGAAAAGGTGCGAAGAATATGAAGAGCTTCAAAAGGTGTGAAATACATGAGGAGCATGAAACGGTCTGAAAAATAGGATGAGCATGAAGCGGTGTTGAAAAACATGAAGAGCCTGAAAAGGTGTGAAAAATATGAAGAGCTTCAAAAGGTGTCAAAAATGAGATAAACATGAAACGGTGTGAAAAATATGAGGAGCATGAAACGGTGTTCAAAAACATGAAGAGCCTGAAAAGATGTGAAGAATATGAAGAGCTTCAAAAGGTGTGAAATAGTTGATTAGCATGAAACGGTCTGAAAAATAGGAGGAGCATGAAGCGGTGTTGAAAAACATGAAGAGCCTAAAAGGTGTGAAAAATAGGAAGAGCTTCAAAAAGTGTCAAAAATATGAGGAGCATGAAATGGTCTGAAAAATAGGAGGAGCATGAAACGTTGTTCAAAAACATGAAGAGCCTGAAAAGGTGTGAAAAATACGAAGAGCTTCAAAAGGTGTGAAAAATATGAAGAGCATGAATCGGTCTGAAAAATAGGAGGAGCACGAAGTGGTGTTGAAAAACATGAAGAGCCTGAAAAGGTGTGAAATATATGAAGAGCTTCAAAAGGTGTCAAAAATATGAGGAGCATGAAACGGTATGAAAAATAGGAGGATCATGAAGCGGTGTTGAAAACCATGAAGAGCCTGAAATGATGTGCAAAATATGAAGAGCTTCAAAAGGTGTCAAAAATATTAGGAGCAGGAAACGGTCTGACAAATAGGAGGAGCATGAAGCGGTGTTGAAAAACATGAAAAGCCTGAAAATGTGTGAAAAATATGAAGAGTTTCAAAATTTGTCAAAAATATGAGGAGCATGATACGGTCTGAAAAAAAGGAGGAGGGTGAAGCGGTGTTCAAAAACATGAAGAGCCTGAGAATGTGTGAAAAATATGAAGAGCTTTAAAAGGTTTCAAAAATATGAGGAGCATGAAACGTTCTGAAAATTAGGAGGATCAAGAAACCGTGTTCAAAAACAAGAAGAGCCTGAAAAGGTGTGAAAAATATGGAGAGCCTCAAAAAATGTCAAAAATATGAGGAGTATGAAACGGTCTGAAAAATAGCAGGAGCATGAAGCGGTGTTGAAAAACATGAAGAGCCTGAAAACGTGAGAAAAATATGAAGAGCTTCAAAAATGTGAAAAATACGAAGAACTTCAAAAGGTTTGAAAAATATGAGGAGCATGAAACGGTCTGAAAAATAGGTGGAGCATGAAGTCGTGTTGAAAAACATGAAGAGCCTGAAAAGGTGTGTAAATATCAAGAGCTTCAAAAGGTGTGAAAAATATGTAGAGCTTGTAAAGGTGTTAAAAATGAGATTAGCATGAAACGGTCTGAAAAATAGGAGGAGCATGAAGTGGTATTGAAAAACTTGAAGAGTCTGAAAAGGTGTGAAATATATGAAGAGCTTCAAAAAGTGTGAAAAATATGAGGAGCTTCAAAAAGTGTCAAAAATATGAAGAGCATGAAACCGTCTGAAAAATAGGAAGATCATGAAGTGGTGTTGAAAAACATGAAGAGCCTGAAAAGGTGTGAAAATTATTAAGAGCTTCAAAAGGTGTGAAAAATATGAGGAGCACGAAACGGTCTGAAAAATAGGATGAGCATGAAACTGTTCTGAAAAAGATGAAGAGCATGAAAAGGTGTGAAAATATGAAGAGCTTCAAAATGTGTCAAAATATGAAAAGCATGAAACGACTGAAAAATAGATGGAGCATGAAGTGGTGTTGAAAAACAGGAAGAGATTGAAATGGTAAGAAATATATGAAGAGCTTCAAAAGGTGTCAAAAATAGGATGAGGATGAAACAGTCTGAAAAATAGGAGGAGCATGAAGTGTTATTGAAAAACTGGAAGAGCCCGAAAAGGTGTGAAAAATACGAAGAGCTTCAAAAGGTGTCAAAAATATGAGGAGCATGAAACGGTCTGAAAAACAGAAGCAGCATGAAGCGGTGTTGAAAAACATGAAGAGCCTGAAAACGTGTGAAAAATATGAAGAGCTTCAAAAGGTGTCAAAAATATGAGGAGCATGTAACGATCTGAAAAATAGGAGGAGCATGAAGCGATGTTGAAAAACATGAAGAGCCTGAAAAGGTGTGAAAAATATGAAGAGCTTCAAAAGGTGTCAAAAATATGACGAGCGTGAAACTGTCTGAAAAATAGGATGAGCATGAAACGGTTTTTAAAGACGAAGAGCATGAAAAGATGTGAAAAATATGTAGAGCTTCAAAATTTGTCAAAGTTATGAGAAGCATAAAACGGTCTGAAGAATAGGAGGAACATGAAGTGTTGTTGAAAAACATGAAGAGCCTGAAAAAGTGTGAAATATATGAAGAGCTTCAAAAGGTCTGAAAAATATGAGGAGCAGGAAACGGTCTGAAAAATATGAGGAGCATCGAGCGGTCGTCAAAAACATGAAGAGCCTGAAAAGGTGTGAAAAATATGAAGAGCTTCTAAAGGTGTGAAAAATATGAGGAGCATGAAACGATCTGAAAAATATGAGGAGCATGAAGTGGTCGTCAAAAACAGGAAGAGCCCAAAAAGATGTGAATAATATGAAGAGCTTCAAAAGGTGTCAAAAATATGAGGAGCATGAAAAGGTCTGAAAAATAGGAGGAGCATAAAACAGTTATCAAAAACATGAAGAGCCTGAAAAGGTGGTAAAATATTAAGAGATTCAAAGGGTGTTAAAAATTTGAGGAGCATGAATGGTCTGAAAAATAGGATGAGCATGAAACCGTTATCAAAAACATGAAGAGCATGAAAAGGTGGGTAAAATATGAAAAGCTTCAAAACCTGTCAAAAATATGAGGAGCATGAAACGGTTTGAAAAATAGCAGGAGCATGAAGCGGTGTTGAAAACATGAAGAGTCTGAAAACGTGTAAAAATAAAGAGCCTCAAAAATATGAAAAATATGAAGATCTTCAAAAGGTGTGAAAAATATGAAGAGCTTCAAAAGGTGTCAAAATGAGATGAGCATGAAAAGGTCTGAAAATTAGGAGGAGCATGAAGCGGTGTTGAAAATCAAAAATAGCCTGAAAAGTTGTGAAAAATATGAAGAGCTTCAAAAGATGTGAAAAATATGAAGAGCTTCAAAAGGTGTCAAAATGAGATGAGCATGAAACGGTCTGAAAAATAGGAGGAGCATGAATTGGTGTTGAAAAAAATGAAAAGCCTGAAAAGGTGTGAAAAATATGAAGAGCTTCAAAACGTATCAAAAATATGAGGAGCATGAAACGGTCTGAAAAATAGGAGGACCATGAAGTGGTGTTGAAAAAAATGAAGAGCCTGAAAAGTTGTGAAATATATGAAGAGCTTCAAAAGGTGTCAAACATATAAGGAGAATGAAACGGTCTGAAACATACGAGGAGCATGAATCGGTGTTGAAAAACATGAAGAGCCTGAAAAGGTGTGAATAATATGTAGAGCTTCAAAAGGTGTGAAAATATGAAGAGCTTCAAAAGCTGTCAAAATAAGATGATCATGAAACGGTCTGAAAATTAGGAGGAGCATGTAGTGGTTTTGAAATATATGAAGAGCCTGAAAAGGTGTGAAATATATGAAGAGCTTCAAAAGGAGTGAAAATATGAGGAGCTTCAAAAGCTGTCAAAATGAGATGAGAATGAAACGGTCTGAAAATTAGGAGGAGCATGAAACGGTGTTCAAACAAATGAAGAGCCTGAAAAGGTGTGAAAAATAAGAAGAGCTTCAAAAGTTGTGAAATACATGAGGAGCATGAAACTGTGTGTAAAATAGGAGGAGCATGAAGTGGTGCTCAAAAACATGAAGAGCCTGAAAAGGTGTGAAAAATATGAAGAGCTTCAAAAGGTGTGAAATACATGAGAGGAATGAAACTGTCTGAAAAATAGGAGGAGCATGAAGCGGTTGTGAAAAACATGAAGAGCCTGAAAACGTGTGAAAAATATGAAGAGCTTCAAAAGGTGTGAAAACTATTAAGAGCTTCAAAATGTGTCAAAAATGAGATGAGCATGAAACGGTCTGAAAAATAGGAGGATCATGCAGTGGTGTTGAAAAACATGAAGAGCCTGAAAACGTGTGAAAAATATGAAGAGCTTCAAAAGGTGTGAAAACTATGAAGAGCTTCAAAAGGTGTCAAAAATATGAGGAGCATGAAACGGTCTGAAATATATATTAGGAGCATGAACCAGTGTTCAAAAACATGAAGGCCTGAAAAGGTGTGAAAAATATGAGGAGCTTCAAAAGGTGTGAAAAATATGAAGAGCTTCAGATGTGTCAAAAATGAGATGAGCATGAAACGGTCTGAAAAATATGAGGAGATTGAAGTTGTGTTGAAAACATGAAGAGCCTGAAAAGGTGTGAAATATATGAGGAGCTTGAAAAGGTGTCAAAAATATGAGAAGCATGAAACGATCTGAAAAATAGGAGGTGCATGAAGTGATGTTGAAAAACATGAAGGCCTGAAAAGGTGTGAAAAATATGAGGAGCTTCAAAAGGTGTGAAAAATATGAAGAGCTTCAAAATGTGTCAAAAATGAGATGAGCATGAAACGGTCTGAAAAATATGAGGAGATTGAAGTTGTGTTGAAAAACATGAAGAGCATGAAAAGGTGTGAAATATATGAGGAGCTTCAAAAGGTGTCAAAAATATGGCGAGCATGAAACGGTCTGAAATATAGGAGGAGCATGAAGCGTTGTTGAAAATATGAAGAGCCTGATAACATGTGAAAAATATGAGGAGCTTCAAAAGGTGTGAAAAATATGAAGAGCTTCAAAAGATGTTAAAAATGAGATGAGCATGAAACGGTCTGAAAAATAAGAGGAGCAAGAAGTGGAGTTGAAAACCAAGAAGAGCATGAACAGGTGTGAAATATATGAGGAGCTTCAAAATGTGTCAAAAATATGAGGAGCATGAAACGGTCTAAAAAATAGGAGAATCATGCAGCGGTGTTGAAAACATGAACAGCCTGAAAAGGTGTGAAAAATATGAAGTGCTACAAAAGGTGTCAAAAATATGAGTAGCATGAAATGGTCTGAAAAATAGGAGCAGCATGAAACGGTTTTGAAAAACATGAAGAGTCTGAAAAGGTGTGAAAATTAGGAAGAGCTTCAAGGTTTCAAAAATATGAGGAGCATGAAACAGTCTGAAAAATAGGATGAGCATGAAATGGTTTTGAAGAATATGAAGAGCATGAAAAGGTATGAAAAATATGAAGAGCTTCAAAAGGTGTCAAAAATATGAGAAGCATGAAATGAGTGAAAAAAATGAGGAGCATGAAGAGGTGTTGAAAAACATGAAGAGCATGAAAAGGTGTGAAAAATATGAAGAGCTTCAAAAGGTGTCAAAAATATGAGGAGCATGAAACCGTCTGAAAAATAGGAGGAGCATGAAGCGGTTTTGAAAAACATGAAGAGCCTGAAAAGGTGTGAAAAATATGAAGATCTTCAAAAGTTGTCAAAAATATGAGGAGCATGAAACAGTCTGAAAAATAGGTGGAGCATGAAACGGTATTCAAAAACATGAAGAGCATGAAAAGGTGTGAAAAATATGAAGAGCTTCAAAAGTTGTCAAAAATATGACGAGCATGAAACAGTCTGAAAAATAGGTGGAGCATGAAACGGTATTCAAAAACATGAAGAGCATGAAAAGGTGTGAAAAATATGAAGAGCTTCAAAAGGTGTCAAAAATATGAGGAGCATGAAACAGTCTGAAAAATAGGATGAGCATGAAATGGTTTTGAAGAATAGGAAGAGCATGAAAACCTGTGAAAAATATGAAGAGTTTCAAAAGGTGTTAAAAATATGAGAAGCATGCAATGAGTGAAAAAAGGAGGAGCATGAAGAGGTGTTGAAAAACATGAAGAGCCTGAAAAGGTGTGAAAAATATGAAGAGCTTCAAAAGGTGTCACATATATGAGGAGCATGTAACGGTCTGAAAAATAGGAGGAGCAGAAACATTGTTTAAAAACATGAAGATCCTGAAAAGGTGTGAAAAATATGAAGAGCTTCAAAAGGTGTCAAAAATATGAGGAGCATGAAACAGTCTGAAAAATAGGATGAGCATGATACGGTTTTGAAAAAGATGAAGAGCATGAAAAGGTGGAAAAATATGAAGAGCTTCAAAAGGTGTCAAAAATATGAGCATGAAACGGTCAGAAAAAAAGGAGGAGCATGAAGAGGTGTTCAAAAACATGAAGAGCCTGAAAAGGTGTGAAAAATATGTAGAGCTTCAAAAGGTGTCAAAGATATTAGAAGCATGAAACAGTCTGAAAAATAAGATGAGCATGAAACGGTTTTGAAAAAGATGAAGAGCACGAAAAGTTGTGAAAAATATGAAGAGCTTCAAAAGGTGTCAAAAATATGAGGAGCATGAAACGGTCTGAAAAATAGGATGAGCATGAAATGGTTTTGAAGAAGATGAAGAGCATGAAAAGGTGTGAAAAATATGAAGAGCTTCAAAAGGTGTCAAAAATATGAGAAGCATGAAATGACTGAAAAAAAGGAGGAGCATGAAGCGGTGTTGAAAAACATGAAGAGCATGAAAAGGTGTGAAAAATATGAAGAGCTTCAAAAGGTGTCAAAAATGAGATGAGCATGAAACGGTCTGAAAAATAGGAGGAGCATGAGGTGGTGTTGAAAAACATGAAGAGCCTGAAAATTGTGACAAATATGAAGAGCTTCTAAAGGTGTCAAAATTATGAGGAGCATGAAACGGTCGGAAAAATAGGAGGAGCATGAAGTGGTGTTGAAAAACATGAAGAACCTGAAATGGTGTGAAATATATGAAGAGGTTCAAAACGTGTGAAAAATATGAGGAGCTTCAACAGTGTCAAAAATATGACGAGCATGAAACGGTGTGCAAAATAGGAGGAGCATGAAAAGTTGTTGAAAAACATGAAGAGCCTGAAAAGGTGTGAAAAATATGAAGAGATTCAAAAGGTGTTAAATAAATGAGGAGCATGAAACGGTCTGAAAAATAGGAGGAGCATGAAGCGGTGTTCAAAAACATGAAGAGCCTGAAAAGGTGTGAAAAATATGAAGAGCTTCAAAATGTGTCAAAAATATGAGGAGCATGAAACCGTCTGAAAAATAGGAGGAGCATGAAACGGTTTCAAAAACATGAAGAAACTGAAAAGTTGTGAAAAACATGAAGAGCTTCTAAAGGTGTCAAAAATAGGAGGAGCATGAAACTGTCTGAAAAATAGGAGGAGCATGAAACCGTTTTCAAAAAAATGAAGAGCCTGAAAAGGTGGGAAAATTATAATGAGCTTCAAAATGTGTGAAATACATGAGGAGCATGAAATGGTCTGAAAAGTAGGAGGAGCATGAGGCAATGTTCAAAAACATGAAGAGCCAGAAAAGGTGTGAAAAATATGGAGAGCTTCAAAAGGTGTCAAAAATGAGATGAGCATGAAACGGTCTTAAAAATAGGAGGAGCATGAAGTGGTGTTGAAAAACATGAAGAGCCTGAAAAAGTGTGAAATATATGAAGAGCTTCAAAAGCTGTCAAAAATATAAGGAGCATGAAACGGTCTGAAAAATAGTAGGAGCATGAAGCGGTGTTCTAAAACATGAAGAGCCTGAAAAGGTGAGAAGAATATGAAGAGCTTCAAAAGGTGTCAAACATATGAAGAGCATGAAACGGTCTGAAAAATAGGAGGAGCATGAAGCTGTGTTCAAAAACATGAAAGACTGAAAACTGTGATAAATATGAAGAGCTTCAAAAGGTGTGAAATACATGAGGAGCATGAAACGGTCTGAAAAAATAGGAGGAGCATGAAGCGGTGTTGAAAAACAGGAAGAGCCTGAAAAGGTGTGAAAAATTAGAAGAGCTTCAAAAGGTGTGAAAAATATGACGAGCTTCAAAAGGTGTCAAAAATTACATGAGCATGAAACGGTTGAAAAATAGGAGGAGCATGAATTGGTGTTGAAAAACATGAAGAGCCTGAAAAGGTGTGGAAAATATGGAAAGCTTCAAAAGTGTCAAAAACATGTGGAGCATGATACGGTCTCAAAAATAGGAGGAGCATGAAGCGGTGTTCAAAAACAAGAAGAGCCTGAAAAGGTGTGAAAAATATGAAGAGCTTCAAAAGGTGTCAAAAATATGTGGAGCATGATACGGTCTGAAAAATAGGAGGAGCATGAAGCCGTGTTCAAAAACATGAAGAGCATGAAAAGGTGTGAAAAATATGAGGAGCTTCAAAAGGTGTGAAATACGTGAGGAGCATTAAACGGTCTGAAAATAGGAGGAGCATGAAGTGGTGTTTAAAAACATGAAGAGCCTGAAAAGGTGTAAAAATATGAAGAGGTTAAAAAGATGTCAAAAATATGAGGAATATGAAACGTTCTGAAAAATAGGAGGAGCATGAAGCGATATTCAAAAACATGAAGAGCCTGAAAATTTGTGAAAAATATGAAGAGCTTCAAAAGGTGTCAAAAATATGAGGAGCATGAAACGGTCTGAAAAATACGAGGAGCATGAAGCGGTGTTGAAAAACATGAAGAGCCTGAAAAGGTGTGAAAAATATGAAGAGCTTCAAAAGGTGTGAAAAATATGAGGTGCATGAAATGGTCTGAAAAATAGGAGGAGAATGAAGCGGTGTTGAAAAACATGAAGAGCCTGAAAATGTGTGAAAAATATGAAGAGCTTCAAAAGGTGTGAATAATATGAAGAGCTTCAAAAGGTGTCAAAAATTAGATGAGCATGAAACGGTCTGAAAAATAGGAGGAGTTTGAAGTGGTGTTGAAAAAAATGAAGAGCCTGAAAAGTTGTGAAAAATATGAAGAGCTTCAAAAGGTGTCAAAAATATGAGGAGTATGAAACGGTATGATAAATAGCAGGAGCATGAAGCGGTGTTGAAAAACATGAAGAGTCGGAAATCGTGTGAAAAATATGAAGAGCTTCAAAAATGTGACAAATATGAAGAGCTTCAAAAGGTGTGAAAAATATGAAGAGCTTCAAAAGGTGTCAAAAATATGAGAAGCATGAAACGGTTTGAAAAAGAGGAGGAGCATAAAGAAATGTTCAAAAACATGAAGAGCCTGAAAAGGTGTGAAAAATATGAAGAGCTTCAAAAGGTGTCAAAAATTAGATGAGCATGAAACGGTCTGAAAAATAGGAGGAGCAAGAAGCGGTGTTGAAAATCATGAAGATAAAGAAAAAGTGTGAAAAATATGAAGAGCTTCAAAAGGTGTCAAAAATATGAGGAGTATGAAAAGGTATGATAAATAGCAGGAGCATAAAGTGGTTTTGAAAAACATGAAGAGTCTGAAATCGTGTGAAAAATATGAAGAGCTTCAAAAATGTGAAAAATATGAAGAGCTTCAAAAGGTGTAAAAAATATGAAGAGCCTCAAAAGGTGTCAAAAATTAGATGAGTATGAAACGTTCTAAAAAATAGGAGGAGCAACAAGTAGTGTTGAAAAAAATGAAGAGCCTGAAAAGGTGTGAAAAATATGAAGAACTTCTAAAGTTGTGAAAAATATGAGGAGCATGATACGGTCTGAAAAATAGGAGGAGCATGAAGCGGTGTTCAAAAACATGAAGAGCCGGAAAAGTTGTGAAAAATGTGCAAAGCTTCAAAAGGTGTCAAAAATGAGAGGAGCATGAAACGGTCTGAAAAATAGGAGGAGCAGGAAGTCGTGTTCAAAAATATGAAGAGCCTGACAAGGTGTGAAAAAATGAAGATCTTCAAAAGGTGTGAAAAATATGAGGAGCATGATATGGTCTGAAAAATAGGAGGAGCAAGAAGCGGTGTTCAAAAACATGAAGAGTCTGAAAAGTTGTGAAAAATATGCAAATCTTCAAAAGGTGTCAAAAATATGAGGAGCAAGAAACGGTCTCAAAAATAGAAGCAGCATGAAACGGTTTTGAAAAACATAAAGAGCCTGATAACGTGTGAAAAATATGAAGAGCTTCAAAAGGTGTGAAAAATATGAAGAGCTTCAAAAGGTGTGAAAAATATGAGGAGCATGAAACTGTCTGAAAAATAGAAGCAGCATGAAACGGTTTTGAAAAACATAAAGAGCATGATAACGTGTGAAAAATATGAAGAGCTTCAAAAGGTGTGAAAAATATGAGGAGCATGAAACGGTCTGAAAAATAGAAGCAGCATGAAACGGCATTGAAAAACATGAAGAGCCTGAAAACGTGTGAAAAATGTGCAAAGCTTCAAAAGGTGACAAAAAAGAGATGAGCATGAAACGGTCTGAAAATCAGGAGGATCATGAAGCGGTGTTCAAAAACATGAAGAGCCTGAAAAGGTGTGAAAAATATGAAGAGCTCAAAAAGTGTCAAAAATATGAGGAGCATGAAACGATCTGAAAAATACGAGGAGCATGAAGCAGTGTTCAAAAACATGAAGAGCCTGAAAAGGTGTGAAAAATATGAAGAGCTTCAAAAGATGTGAAATATATGAGGAGAATGAAACGGTCTGAAAAAAAGGAGGATCATGAAGCGGTTTTCAGAAACATGAAGAGCATGAAAAGGTGTGAAAAATATGAAGAGCTTCAAAAGGTGTGAAATATATGAGGAGAATGAAACGGTCTGAAAAATAGGAGGATCATGAAGCGGTTTTCAGAAACATGAAGAGCATGAAAATGTGTGAAAAATATGAAGAGCTTCAAAAAGTGTGAAATACAGGAGGAGCATGAAACTCGCTGAAAAATAGGAGGAGCATGAAGCGGTGTTCAAAAACAGGAAGAGCCTAAAAATGTGTGAAAAATATGAAGAGCTTCAAAAGGTGTCAAAATTGAGATGAGCATGAAACGGTCTGAAAAATAGGAGGAGCATGAAGTGGTGTTGACAAAAAAGAAGAGACTGAAAAGGTGTGAAATATATGAAGAGCTTCAAAAGGTGTGAAAAATATAAAGAGCTTCAAAGGTGACAAAAATGAGATGAGCATGAAACGGTCTGAAAAATAGGAGGAGCATGAAGTGGTGGTGAAAATCATGAAGAGCCTGAAAAGGTGTGAAAAATATGAAGAGCTTCAAAATGTTTCAAAAATATGAAGAGCATGAAACGGTCTGAAAATCAGGAGGATCATGAAGCGGTGTTCAAAAACATGAAGAGCCTGAAAAGGTGTGAAAAATATGAAGAGCTTCAAAAGGTGTCAAAAATATGAGGAGCATGAAACTGTCTGAAAAATAGGAGGAGCATGAAACGGTGATCAAAAACATGAAGAGCCTGAAAAGGTGTGAAAAAAATGAAGAGCTTCAAAAGGTGTGAAATACATAAGGAGCATGAAACGGGCTGAAAAGTAAGAGAAGCATGAAGTGCTGTGGAAAAACATGAAGAGTCTGAAAAGCTGTGAAAAATATGAAGAGCTTCAAAAGGTGTGAATTACATAAGGAGCATGAAACGGGCTGAAAAATAGGAGAAGCATGAAGTGGTGTGGAAAAATATGAAGAGCCTGAAAATGTGTGAAAAATATGAAAAACTTCAAAAGGTGTCAAAAATGAGATGAGCATGAAACGATCTGAAAAATAGGAGGATCATGAAACGGTGTTGAAAAACATGAAGAGCCTGAAAAGATGTGAAAAATATGAAAAGCTTCAAAAAGTGTCAAATATATGAGGAGCAAGAAACGGTCTGAAAAATAGGAGGAGCATGAAGCTGTGTTCAAAAACATGAAGAGCCTGAAAAGGTGTGAAAAATATGAAGAGCTTCAAAAGGTGTCAAAAATATGAGGAGCATGAAACGGTCTGAAAAATAGGAGGAGCATGAAGCTGTGTTCAAAAATATGAAGATCTTAAAAGGGTGTGAAAAATATGAACAGCTTCAAAAGGTGTGAAAAATATGAGGAGCATGAAACGGTCTGAAAAATAGAAGCAGCATGAAACGGTTTTGAAAATCATAAAGAGCCTGATAACGTGTGAAAAATATGAAGAGCTTCAAAAGGTGTGAAAAATATGAAGAGCTTCAAAAGGTGTGAAAAATATGAGGAGCATGAAACGGTCTGAAAAATAGAAGCAGCATGAAACGGTATTGAAAAACATGAAGAGCCTGAAAACGTGTGAAAAATATGAAGAGCTTCAAAAGGTGTGAAAAATATAAAGAGCTTCAAAGTTGACAAAAATGAGATAAGCATGAAACGGTCTGAAAAATAGGAGGAGCATGAAGTGGTGTTGAAAAAAAAGAAGAGACTGAAAACGTGTGAAATATATGAAGAGCTTCAAAAGGTGTCAAAAATATGAGGAGAATGAAACGGTCTGAAAAATAGGAGGAGCATGAAGCTGTGTCGAAAAACATGAAGAGCCTGAAAAGGTGTGAAAAATATGAAGAGCTCAAAAAGTGTCAAAAATACGATGAGCATGAAAAGATCTGAAAAATAGAAGGAGCATGAAACGGTGATCAAAAACATGAAGAGAGTGAAAAGGTGTGGAAAATATGAAGAGCTTCAAAAGCTGTGAAATACATGAGGAGCATGAAACTCTCTGAAAAATAGGAGGAGCATGAAGCGGTGTTCAAAAACATGAAGAGCCTGAAAAGTTGTGAAAAATATGAAAAGCTTCAAAAGGTGTCAAAAATGAGATGAGCATTAAACGGTCTGAAAAATAGGAATAACATGAAACGGTGTTGAAAACCATGAAGAGCCTGAAAAACTGTCAAAAATATAAAGAGCTTCAAAAGGTGTCAAAAATATGAGCAGCATGAAACGGTCTGAAAAATAGGAGGAGCATGAAACCGTCTGAAAAATAGGAGCAGCATGAAACAGTGTTGAAAGACATGAAGAGCTTCAAAAGTGTCAAAAATATGAGGAGCGTGAAACGGTCTGAAAAATAAGAGGATCATGAAACGGCCTGAAAAATAGGAGCAGCATGAAACGGTGTTGAAAGACATGAAGAGCTTCAAAATGTGTCAAAAATATGAGGAGAATGAAACGGTCTGAAAAATAGGAGGACCATGAAACAGTCTGAAAAATAGGAGGAGCTTGAAACGGTGTTGAAAAACATGAAGAGCTTTAAAAGGTGTGAAATACAGAAGGAGCTTCAAAAGGTGTCAAAAATATGAGGAGCATTAAACGGTCTGAAAAATAGGAGGAGCATGAAACGGTGTTGAAAAACATGAAGAGCCTGAAAAGGTGTGAAAAATATGAAGAGCTTCAAAAGGTGAGACATACATGAGGATCATGAAATGGTCTGAAAAATAGCAGGAGCATGAAGCGGTGTTGAAAAAAATGAATAGATTGAAAAGGTGTGAAAAATATGAAGAGCTTCAAAAGGTGTGAAAAATATGAAGAGCTACAAAAGGTGTCAAAAATGAGATGAGCATGAAACTGTCTGTAAAATAGGAGGAGCATGAACCGGTGTTGAAAAACATGAAGAGCCTGAAAAGGTGTGAAAAATATGAAGAGCTTCAAAAGGTGTCAAAATTATGAGGAGCATGAAACGGTCTGAATAATAGGAGGAGCATGAAGTGAAGTTGAAAAAAGTGAAGAGCCTAAAAAAGTGTTAAATATATGAAGAGCTTCAAAAGGTGTGAAATATAAGAGGAGCTTCAAAAGGTGTCAAAAATAAGAGGAGCATGAAACGGTCTGAAAAATAGCAGGAGCATGAAGCGGTGTTGAAAAACATGAAGAGCCTGAAAAGGTGTGAAGTATGTGAAGAGCTTCAAAATGTGTCAAAATTATGAGAAGCATGCAACGGTCTAGAAAATGGGACGAGCTTAAAACGGTGTTGAGAAATATGAAGAGCCTGAAAAGGTGTGAAATATATGAAGAGCTTCAAAAGGTGTCCAAAATATGAGGAGCATGAAACGGTCTGAAAAATAGGAGGAGCATGAAGCGGTGTTGAAAAACATGAAGAGCCTGAAAAGGGGTGAAAAATATGAAGAGCTTCAAAAGGTGTAAAAAATATGAGGAGTATGAAACGGTCTGAAAAATAAGAGGAGCAAGAAGCGGTGTCCAAAAACATGAAGAGCCTGAAAACGTTTGAAAAATATGAAGAGCTTGAATCGGTGTGAAAAATATGAAGAGCTTCAAAAGGTGTCAGAAATGATAGGAGCATGAAACGGTCTGAAAAATAGGATGAGCATGAAGCGGTGTTGAAAAACATGAAGAGCCTGAAAAGGTGTGAAGTATATGAAGAGCTTCAAAAGGTGTCAGAAATGAGAGAGCATGAAACGGTCTGAAAAATAGGAGGAGCATGAAACGGAGTTCAAAAACATGAAGAGCCTGAAAAGGTGTGAAAAATATGAGAGCTTCAAAAGGTGTGAAATACATGAGGAGCATGAAACATTCTGAAATATAGGAGGAGCATGAAAAGGTATTCAAAAATATAAAGAGCTTCAAAAAATGTCAAAAGTATGACGAGCATGAAACGGTCTGAAAAATAGGAGGATCATAAAGCGGTGTAGAAAACCATGAACAGCCTGAAATGGTGTGAAAAATATGAAGAGCTACAAAAAGTGTCAAACATTTGAGGACCATGAAGCGGTCTGAAAAATAGGATGATCAACAAGCGGTGTTCAAAAACATGAAGAGCCTGAAAAGGTGTGAAAAATATGCAGAGCGTCAAGAGGTTTGAAATACATGAGCAGCATGAAAAGGTCTGAAAAATAGGAGGAGCATGAATCGGTGTTGAAAAACATGAAGAGCCTGAAAAGGTGTAAAAAATAAGAAGAGCTTCAAAAGGTGTCAAAATTATGAGGAGCATGAAACGGTCTGAATAATAGGAGGAGCATGAAGTGGAGTTGAAAAACGTGAAGAGCCTAAAAAAGTGTTAAATATATGAAGAGCTTCAAAAGGTGTGAAATATATGAGGAGCTTCAAAAGGTGTCAAAAATAAGAGGAGCATGAAACGGTCTGAAAAATAGCAGGAGCATGAAGCGGTGTTTAAAAACATGAAGAGCCTGAAAAGGTGTGAAGTATATGAAGAGCTTCAAAATGTGTCAAAATTATGAGAAGCATGCAACGGTCTAGAAAATGGGACGAGCTTAAAACGGTGTTGAAAAATATGAAGAGCCTGAAAAGGTGTGAAATATATGAAGAGCTTCAAAAGGGGTCGAAAATATGAGGAGCATGAAACGGTCTGAAAAATAGGAGGAGCATGAAGCGGTGTTGAAAAACATGAAGAGGCTGAAAAGGGGTGAAAAATATGAAGAGCTTCAAAAGTGTGAAAAATATGAAGAGCTTCAAAACTTGACAAAAATGAGATGAGCATGAAACGGTCTGAAAAATAGGAGGAGCATGAAGTGGTGTTGAAAACATGAAGAGCCTGAAAGGGGGTGAAAAATATGAAGAGCTTCAAAAGGTGTGAAAAATAGGAGGAGCATGAAACGGTCTAAAAAAATAAGAGGAGCATGAAGTGGTGTTGATAAACATGAAGAGCCAGAAAAGGTGTGAAAAATATGAAGAGCTTCAAAAGCTGACAAAAATATGAGGAGCATGAAACGGTCTGAAAAATAGGAAGAGCATGAAGCGGTGTTGAAAAACATGAAGAGCCTGAAAACGTGTGAAAAATATGAAGAGCTCCAAAAGGTGTGAAAAATATGAAGAGCTACAAAAGGTGTCAAAAATGGGATGAGCATGAAACTGTCTGTAAAATAGGAGGAGCATGAACCGGTGTTGAAAAACATGAAGAGCCTGAAAAGGTGTGAAAAATATGAAGAGATTCAAAAGGTGACAAAAATATGAAGAGCTTCAAAAGCTGTCAAAAATATGAGGAGCATGAAACGTTCTGAAAAAGAGGAAGAGCATGAACCGGTGTTGAAAAACATGAAGAGCCTGAAAAGGTGTGAAAAATATGAGGAGCTTCAAAAGGTATCAAAACTATGAGGAGCAATAAATGGTCTGAAAAATTGGAGGAGCATGAAACGGTATTCAAAAACACGAAGAGCCTGAAAAGTTGTGAAAAATATGAAGAGCTTCAAAACCTGTAAAATATGAGGAGCATTAAACGGTCTGAAAAATTAGAGGAGCATGAAGCAGTGTTCAAAAACATGAAGAGCCTGAAAAGGTGTGAAAAATAGGAAGAGCATTAAAAGGTGTCAAAAATATGAGGAGCATGAAACGGTCTGAAAAATAGGAGGAGCATGAAACGGTGTTCAAAAATATGAAGAGACTACAAAGATGTGAAAAATATGAGAGTTTCAAAAGGTGTGAAATACATGAGGAGCAATATACAGTCTGAAAAAAAGGCGGAGCATGAAGCGGTGTTCAAAAACATGAAGAGCCTGAAAAGGTGTGAAAGATATGAACAGCATCAAAAGGTGTGAAAAATAGAAGCAGCATGAAACGGTGTTCAAAAACGTGAAGAGCCTAAAAATGTGTGAAAAATAAGAAGAGCTTCAAAAAGTGTGAAAAATATGAGGAGCATGTAACGGTCTGAAAAATAGGAGGAGCATGAAACGTTTTGAAAAATACGAGGAGCATGAAACTATGTTCATAAACATGAAGAGCCTGAAAAGGTGTGAAAAAAATGAATAGCTTCAAAAGGTGTGAAATACATGAGGAGCATGAAACAGTCTGAAAAATATGAGGACCCTAAAACGGTCTGAAAAATAGGAGGATCATGAAGCCGCGTTGAAAAACATGAAGAGCCTGAAAAGGTGTGAAAAATATGCAGAGCTTCAAAAGCTGTGAAATACATGAGGAGCATGAAACGGTCTGAAAAATAGGAGGAGCCTGAAGCGGTGTTGAAAAACATGAAGAGCCTGAAAAGGTGTGAAAAATATGAAGAGCTTCAAAAGGTGTCAAAAATATGAGGAGCATGAAACGGTCTGAAAAATAGAAGGAGCATGAAGCGCTGTTCAAAGACATGAAGAGCCTGAAAAGTAGTGAAAAATATGAAGAGCTTCAAAAGGTGTGAAATACATGAGTAGCATGAAACATTCTGAAATATAGGAGGAGCATGAAAAGGTATTCAAAAATATGAAGAGCTTCAAAAGGTGTCAAACGTATGACGAGCATGAAACGGTCTGAAAAATAGGAGGATCATGAAGCGGTGTAGAAAACCATGAACAGCCTGAAATGGTGTGAAAAATATGAAGAGCTACAAAAAGTGTCAAACATTTGAGGACCATGAAGCGGTCTGAAAAATAGGAGGATCAACAAGCGGTGTTCAAAAACATGAAGAGCCTGAAAAGGTGTGAAAAATATGCAGAGCGTCAAGAGGTGTGAAATACATGAGCAGCATGAAAAGGTCTGAAAAATAGGAGGAGCATGAATCGGTGTTGAAAAACATGAAGAGCCTGAAAAGGTGTGAAAAATATGCAGAGCGTCAAGAGGTGTGAAATACATGAGGAGCATGACACGGTCTGAAAAATAGGATGAGCATGAAGCGGTGTTCAAAAACATGAGGAGCCTGAAAAGGTGTGAAATATATGAAGAGATTCAAAAGGTGTCAAAAATATGAGGAGTATGAAACGGTCTGAAAAATATGAGGATCATGAAGCGGTTGTGAAAAACATGAAAAGCCTGAAAATGTGTGAAAAATGAAGAGCTTCAAAAGTTATCAAATATATGCGGAGCATGAAACGGTCTGAAAAATAGGAGGAGCTTGAAACCGTGTTCAAAACATGAAGAGCCTGAAAAGCTGTGAAAAATATGAAGAGCATCAAAAGGTGTGAAAAAAATGAAGAGCTTCAAAAGGTGTCAAAAATATGAAGATCATGAAACGGTCTGAAAAAAAGGAGGGGCATGAAACGTTGTTCAAAAGATGAAGAGTCTGAATAGGTGTGAAAAGTATGAAGAGCTTCAAAAGGTGTGAAATATATGAAGAGCTTCAAAAGGTGTCAAAAATATGAGGAGCATGAAACGGTCTGAAAAAAAGGAGGAGCATGAAACGTTGTTCAAAAGATGACGAGCCTGAATAGGTGTGAAAAATATGAAGAGCATCAAAAGGTGTGAAAAATATGAAGAGCTTCAAAAGGTGTCAAAAATATGAGGAGCATGAAACGGTCTGAAAAATAGAAGGAGCATCAAGCTGTGTTGAAAAATATGAAGAGCCTGAAAAGGTGTGAAAAATATGAAGAGCTTCAAAACGTGTCAAAAATATGAGGAACATGAAAGAGTCTGAAAAATAGGAGGAGCATGAAACGGTGTTCAAAATATGAAGGGCCTGAAAAGGTGTGAAATATATGAAGAGCCTCAAAAAGTGTCAAAAATATGAGGAGCATGAAACGGTGTGAAAAATAGGTGGAGCAAGAAGCGGTGTTGAAAAACATGAAGAGACTGAAAACGTGTGAATAATATGAAGAGCTTCAAAAGGTTTGAAAAATATGAAGAGATTCAAAAGGTGTGAAAAATATGAAGAGCATCAGAAGGTGTCAAAAATGAGATGAGCATGAAACGGTTTGAAAAATAGGAAGAGCATGAAACGATCTGAAAAATAGGAGGAGCATGAATCGGTGTTCAAAAACATGAAGAGCCTGAAAAGGTGTGAAGAATATGAAGAGCTTCAAAAGGTGTCAAAAATATGAGGAGCCTGAAACGGTCTGAAAAATAGGAGGAGCATGAAGCGGTGTTCAAAAAAATGAAGAGACTGAAAATGTGTGAAAAATATGAGGAGCTTCAAAAGGTGTCAAATTATGAGGAGCATGAAAAGGTCTGAAAAATCGGAGGAGCATGAAATGGTATTCAAAACATGAAGAGCTTAAAAGGTGTGAAAAATATGAAGAGCTTCAAAAGGTGTAAAAAATATGAGGAGCTTCACAAGTTGTCAAAAATATGAGGTGCATGAAATGGTCTGAAAAATAGGAGGAACATTAAGTGGTGTTGAGAAACATGAAGAGCCTGAAAAGGTGTGAAAAATATGAAGAGCTTCAACAGGTGTCAAAAATATGAGGAGCATGAAACGTTCTGAAAAACAGGAGGAGCATGAATCGGTATTCAAAACATGAAGAGCTTGAAAAGGTGTGAAAAATATGAAGAGCTTCAAAACCTGTCAAAAGAATGAGGAGCATGAAATGGTCTGAAAAGTAGGAGGAGCATGAAGCAGTGTTGAAGAACATGAAGAGCCTGAAAAGTAGTGAAATATATGAAGAGCTTCAAAAGGTGTCAAAAATATCAGGAGAGAGAAACGGTGTTCAAAAACGTGAAGAGCCTTAAAAGGTGAAAAATACGAATAGATTCAAAAGATGTCAAAAATAGGAGGAGCCTGAAACGGTGTTGAAAAACATTAAGAGCATGAAAAGGTGTGAAAAATATGAAGAGCTTCAAAAGGTGTCAAAAATATGAGGAGCATGAAACTGTCTGAAATATAGGAGACGCATGAAGCGGTGTTGAAAAACATGAAGAGTCTGAAAACGTGTGAAAAATATGAAGAGCTTCAAAAGGTGTCAAAAATATGAGGAGTATAAAAAGGTGTGAAAAATAGGAGGAGCATGAAGCTGTGTTGAAAAACATGAAAAGCCTGAAAAGGTGTGAAAAATATGAAGAGCTTCAAAACGTGTCAAATATACGAGGAGCATGTTAAGATCTGAAAAATAGGAGGAGCATGCAGCGGTGTTGAAAAACATGAAGAGCCTGAAAAGGTGTGAAAAATATGAAGAGCTTCAAAAGATGTGAAAAATATGAGGAGCATGAAACGGTCTGAAAAATAGGAGAAGCATGAAACGGTGTTGAAAAAAATGAAGAGCCTGAAAAGGTGTGAAAAATATGAAGAGCTTCAAAAGGTGTGAAAAATATGAGGTGCATGAAACGGTCTGAAACATAGGAGGAGCATGAAGCTTTGTTGAAAAACATGAAGAGCCTGAAAATGTAGGAAATATATGTAGAGTTTCAAAAGGTGTCAAAAATATGAGAAGCATGAAATGGTCTGAAAAATAGGAGGAGCATGAAGTGGTTTTGAAAAACATGAAGAGCCCGAAAAGGTGTGAAATATATGAAGAGCTTCAAAAGGTGTCAAAAACATGAGGAGCATGAAACGTTCTGAAAAATAGGAGGAGCATGAAACGGTGTTCAAAAACATGAAGTGCCTGAAAAGCTGTGAAAAATATGAAGAGCTTCAAAAGGTTTAAAAAATATGAAGAGCTTCAAAAGCTGTGAAATAGATGAGGAGCATGAAACAGTCTGAAAAATAGGAGGAGCATGAAGTGGTGTTCAAAAACATGAAGAGCCTGAAAAGTTGTGAAATATATGAAGAGATTCAAAAGGTGTCAAAAATAGGAGGAGCATGAAACGCTCTGAAAAATAGGAGGATCATGAAGCGGTGTTGAAAAACATGAAAAGCCTGAAAAGGTGTGAAAAATATGAAGAGTTACAAAAGGTGTCAAAAATATGAGGAGCATGAAACTGTCTGAAAAACAGGAAGAGCATGAAACCGTGTTCAAAAACATGAAGTGCTTGAAAAGGGGTGAAAAATATGAAGAGCTTCAAAAGTGTGAAATACATGAGGAGCATGAAATGGTCTGAAAAATAGGAGGAGCATGAAGTGGTGTTGAAAAACATGAAGAGCCTGAAAAGGTGTGAAAAATATGAAGAGCTTCAAAAGGTGTGAAAAATATGACGAGCATGAAGCGGTCTGAAAAATAGGAGGAGCATGAAGCGGTGTTGAGAAACATGGAGCGCCTGAAAAGGTGTGAAAAATATGAAGAGCTTCAAAAGGTGTGAAATACATGAGGAGCATGAAACGGTCTGAAAAATAGGAGGAGCATGAAGCGGTGTTGAGAAACATGGAGAGCCTGAAAATGTGTGAAAAATATGAAGAGCTTCAAAAGTTGTCAAAAATATGAGGATCATGAAACGGTCTGAAAAATAGGAAGAGCAAGAAGCGGTGTTGAGAAACATGGAGAGCCTGAAATGGTGTGAAAAATATGAAGAGCTTCAAAAGGTGTCAAAAATATGAGGAGCATGAAACGGGCAGAAAAATACGAGGAGCATGAAACGGTGTTGAAAAACATGAAGAGCCTGAAAAGGTGTGAAAAATATGAAGAGCTTCAAAAGGTTTCAAAAATATGAGGATAATGAACTGGACTGAAAAATAGGAGGAGCATGAAGCGGTGTTGAAAAACGTGAAAAGCCTGAAAAGGTGTGAAAAATATGAAGAGCTTCAAAAGGTGTCAAGAAGATGAGGAGGATGAAACGGTCTGAAAAATACGAGGAGCACGAAGCGAAGTTGAAAAACATGAAGAACCTGAAAAGATGTGAAAAATATGAAGAGATTCAAAAGGTGTCAAAAATATGAGAAGCATGAAACGGTCTGAAAAATAGGAGGAGCATGAAAAGGTGTTCAAAAACATGAAGAACCTGAAAAGGTGTGAAGTATATGAAGAGCTTCAAAAGGTGTCAAATATATGAGGAGCATGAAACGGTCTGAAAAATAGGATGAGCAAGAAGGGGTGTTGAAAAACATGAAGAGCCTGAAAACGTTTGAGAAATATGAAGAGCTTCAAAAGGTGTGAAATATATGAGGAGCATGACACGGTTCAGAAATATAGGAGGAGCATGAAGTGGTGTTGAAAACATGAAGAACCTGAAAAGTTGTGAAAAATATGAAGAGCTTCAAAAGCTGTCAAATATATGAGGAGTATGAAACGGTCTGAAAAATGGGAGGAGCATGAAGCGGTGTTCAAAAACATGAAGAACCTGAAAAGGTGTGAAAAATATGAAGAGATTCAAAAGGTGTCAAAAATATGAGAAGCATGAAACGGTCTGAAAAATAGGAGGAGCATGAAGCGGTTTTGAAAAAGATGAAGAGCTTGAATACGTGTGAAAAATGTGAAGAGCTTCAAAAGGTGTCAAAAATATGAAGAGCTTCAAAAGGTGTCAAAAATATGAGGAGCATGAAACAGTCTGAAAAATAGGAGGAGCATGAAACGGTGTTCAAAAATATGAAGAGACTACAAAGATGTGAAAAATATGAGAGTTTCAAAAGGTGTGAAATACATGAGGAGCAATATACAGTCTGAAAAAAAGGCGGAGCATGAAGCGGTGTTCAAAAACATGAAGAGCCTGAAAAGGTGTGAAAGATATGAACAGCATCAAAAGGTGTGAAAAATAGAAGCAGCATGAAACGGTGTTCAAAAACGTGAAGAGCCTAAAAATGTGTGAAAAATAAGAAGAGCTTCAAAAAGTGTGAAAAATATGAGGAGCATGAAACGGTCTGAAAAATAGGAGGAGCATGAAACGTTCTGAAAAATACGAGGAGCATGAAACTATGTTCATAAACATGAAGAGCCTGAAAAGGTGTGAAAAAAATGAATAGCTTCAAAAGGTGTGAAATACATGAGGAGCATGAAACAGTCTGAAAAATATGAGGACCCTAAAACGGTCTGAAAAATAGGAGGATCATGAAGCCGCATTGAAAAACATGAAGAGCCTGAAAAGGTGTGAAAAATATGCAGAGCTTCAAAAGCTGTGAAATACATGAGGAGCATGAAACGGTCTGAAAAATAGGAGGAGCCTGAAGCGGTGTTGAAAAACATGAAGAGCCTGAAATGGTGTGAAAAATATGAAGAGCTTCAAAAGGTGTCAAAAATATGAGGAGCATGAAACGGTCTGAAAAATAGAAGGAGCATGAAGCGGTGTTCAAAGACATGAAGAGCCTGAAAAGTAGTGAAAAATATGAAGAGCTTCAAAAGGTGTGAAATACATGAGTAGCATGAAACATTCTGAAATATAGGAGGAGCATGAAAAGGTATTCAAAAATATGAAGAGCTTCAAAAGGTGTGAAAAAAATGAAGAGCTTCAAAAGGTGTCAAAAATATGAAGATCATGAAACGGTCTGAAAAAAAGGAGGGGCATGAAACGTTGTTCAAAAGATGAAGAGTCTGAATAGGTGTGAAAAGTATGAAGAGCTTCAAAAGGTGTGAAATATATGAAGAGCTTCAAAAGGTGTCAAAAATATGAGGAGCATGAAACGGTCTGAAAAAAAGGAGGAGCATGAAACGTTGTTCAAAAGATGACGAGCCTGAATAGGTGTGAAAAATATGAAGAGCATCAAAAGGTGTGAAAAATATGAAGAGCTTCAAAAGGTGTCAAAAATATGAGGAGCATGAAACGGTCTGAAAAATAGAAGGAGCATCAAGCTGTGTTGAAAAATATGAAGAGCCTGAAAAGGTGTGAAAAATATGAAGAGCTTCAAAACGTGTCAAAAATATGAGGAACATGAAAGAGTCTGAAAAATAGGAGGAGCATGAAACGGTGTTCAAAATATGAAGGGCCTGAAAAGGTGTGAAATATATGAAGAGCCTCAAAAAGTGTCAAAAATATGAGGAGCATGAAACGGTGTGAAAAATAGGAGGAGCAAGAAGCGGTGTTGAAAAACATGAAGAGACTGAAAACGTGTGAATAATATGAAGAGCTTCAAAAGGTTTGAAAAATATGAAGAGATTCAAAAGGTGTGAAAAATATGAAGAGCATCAGAAGGTGTCAAAAATGAGATGAGCATGAAACGGTTTGAAAAATAGGAAGAGCATGAAACGATCTGAAAAATAGGAGGAGCATGAATCGGTGTTCAAAAACATGAAGAGCCTGAAAAGGTGTGAAGAATATGAAGAGCTTCAAAAGGTGTCAAAAATATGAGGAGCCTGAAACGGTCTGAAAAATAGGAGGAGCATGAAGCGGTGTTCAAAAAAATGAAGAGACTGAAAATGTGTGAAAAATATGAGGAGCTTCAAAAGGTGTCAAATTATGAGGAGCATGAAAAGGTCTGAAAAATCGGAGGAGCATGAAATGGTATTCAAAACATGAAGAGCTTAAAAGGTGTGAAAAATATGAAGAGCTTCAAAAGGTGTAAAAAATATGAGGAGCTTCACAAGTTGTCAAAAATATGAGGTGCATGAAATGGTCTGAAAAATAGGAGGAACATTAAGTGGTGTTGAGAAACATGAAGAGCCTGAAAAGGTGTGAAAAATATGAAGAGCTTCAACAGGTGTCAAAAATATGAGGAGCATGAAACGTTCTGAAAAACAGGAGGAGGATGAATCGGTATTCAAAACATGAAGAGCTTGAAAAGGTGTGAAAAATATGAAGAGCTTCAAAACCTGTCAAAAGAATGAGGAGCATGAAATGGTCTGAAAAGTAGGAGGAGCATGAAGCAGTGTTGAAGAACATGAAGAGCCTGAAAAGTAGTGAAATATATGAAGAGCTTCAAAAGGTGTCAAAAATATCAGGAGAGAGAAACGGTGTTCAAAAACGTGAAGAGCCTTAAAAGGTGAAAAATACGAAGAGATTCAAAAGATGTCAAAAATAGGAGGAGCCTGAAACGGTGTTGAAAAACATGAAGAGCATGAAAAGGTGTGAAAAATATGAAGAGCTTCAAAAGGTGTCAAAAATATGAGGAGCATGAAACTGTCTGAAATATAGGAGACGCATGAAGCGGTGTTGAAAAACATGAAGAGTCTGAAAACGTGTGAAAAATATGAAGAGCTTCAAAAGGTGTCAAAAATATGAGGAGTATAAAAAGGTGTGAAAAATAGGAGGAGCATGAAGCTGTGTTGAAAAACATGAAAAGCCTGAAAAGGTGTGAAAAATATGAAGAGCTTCAAAACGTGTCAAATATACGAGGAGTATGTTAAGATCTGAAAAATAGGAGGAGCATGCAGCGGTGTTGAAAAACATGAAGAGCCTGAAAAGGTGTGAAAAATATGAAGAGCTTCAAAAGATGTGAAAAATATGAGGAGCATGAAACGGTCTGAAAAATAGGAGAAGCATGAAACGGTGTTGAAAAAAATGAAGAGCCTGAAAAGGTGTGAAAAATATGAAGAGCTTCAAAAGGTGTGAAAAATATGAGGTGCATGAAACGGTCTGAAACATAGGAGGAGCATGAAGCTTTGTTGAAAAACATGAAGAGCCTGAAAATGTAGGAAATATATGTAGAGTTTCAAAAGGTGTCAAAAATATGAGGAGCATGAAATGGTCTGAAAAATAGGAGGAGCATGAAGTGGTTTTGAAAAACATGAAGAGCCCGAAAAGGTGTGAAATATATGAAGAGCTTCAAAAGGTGTCAAAAATATGAGGAGCATGAAACGTTCTGAAAAATAGGAGGAGCATGAAACGGTGTTCAAAAACATGAAGTGCCTGAAAAGCTGTGAAAAATATGAAGAGCTTCAAAAGGTTTAAAAAATATGAAGAGCTTCAAAAGCTGTGAAATAGATGAGGAGCATGAAACAGTCTGAAAAATAGGAGGAGCATGAAGTGGTGTTCAAAAACATGAAGAGCCTGAAAAGTTGTGAAATATATGAAGAGATTCAAAAGGTGTCAAAAATAGGAGGAGCATGAAACGCTCTGAAAAATAGGAGGATCATGAAGCGGTGTTGAAAAACATGAAAAGCCTGAAAAGGTGTGAAAAATATGAAGAGTTACAAAAGGTGTCAAAAATATGAGGAGCATGAAACTGTCTGAAAAACAGGAAGAGCATGAAACCGTGTTCAAAAACATGAAGTGCTTGAAAAGGGGTGAAAAATATGAAGAGCTTCAAAAGTGTGAAATACATGAGGAGCATGAAATGGTCTGAAAAATAGGAGGAGCATGAAGTGGTGTTGAAAAACATGAAGAGCCTGAAAAGGTGTGAAAAATATGAAGAGCTTCAAAAGGTGTGAAAAATATGAGGAGCATGAAGCGGTCTGAAAAATAGGAGGAGCATGAAGCGGTGTTGAGAAACATGGAGCGCCTGAAAAGGTGTGAAAAATATGAAGAGCTTCAAAAGGTGTGAAATACATGAGGAGCATGAAACGGTCTGAAAAATAGGAGGAGCATGAAGCGGTGTTGAGAAACATGGAGAGCCTGAAAATGTGTGAAAAATATGAAGAGCTTCAAAAGTTGTCAAAAATATGAGGAGCATGAAACGGTCTGAAAAATAGGAAGAGCAAGAAGCGGTGTTGAGAAACATGGAGAGCCTGAAATGGTGTGAAAAATATGAAGAGCTTCAAAAGGTGTCAAAAATATGAGGAGCATGAAACGGGCAGAAAAATACGAGGAGCATGAAACGGTGTTGAAAAACATGAAGAGCCTGAAAAGGTGTGAAAAATATGAAGAGCTTCAAAAGGTGTCAAAAATGAGATGAGCATGAAACAGTCCGAAAAATAGGAGGAGCCTGAAATCGTGTTCAAAAACATGAAGAGCCTAAAAAGGTGTGAAAAATATAAAGAGCTTCAAACGGTGTGAAATACATGAGGAGCATGAAACGGTCTGAAAAATAGGAGCATGAAGTCGTGTTGAAAAACATGAACAGCCTGAAAAGGTGTGAAATATATGAAGAGCTTAAAAAGGTGTCAAAAATTGGAGGAGCATGAAACGGTCTGAAAAATAGGAGGAGCATGAAGTGGTGTAGAAAAACATGAAGAGACTGAAAAGGTGTGAAAAATATGAAGAGCTTCTAAAGGTGTCAACAATATGAGGATCATGAAACGGTGTGATAAACAGGAGGAGCATGAAGTGTTGTTGAGAAACATCAAGAGGCTGAAAAGGTGTGAAAAATATGAATAGCTTCAAAAGTTTTCAAATATATGAGGAGCATGAAACTGTCTTTAAAATAGGAGGAGCATGAAACGGTGTTGAGAAACATGAAGAGCCCTAAAAGGTGTGAAAAATATGAAGAGCTTCAAAAGATGTCAAAAAGAGGAGGCACATGTAACTGTCTGAAAAATAGGAGGAGCATGAAGTGGTGTAGAAAAACATGAAGAGCCTGAAAAGGTGTGAAAAATATGAAGAGCTTCAAAATGTGTCAAAAATATGAGGAGCATGAAACGATCTGAAAAATAGGAGCAGCATGAAGCGGTGTGAAAAAACATGAAGAGACTGAAAAGGTGTGAAAAATATGAAGAGCTTCTAAAGGTGTCAAAAATATGAGTATCATGAAACGGTCTGAAAAATAGGAGGAGCATGAAGTGGTGTAGAAAAACATGAAGAGCCTGAAAAGGTGTGAAAAATATGAAGACCTTCAAAAGATGTCAAAAAGAGGAGGATCATGAAACGGTGTGAAAAACAGGAGGAGCAAGAAGGGTGTTGAAAAACATGAAGAGCCTGAAAACGTTTGAGAAATATGAAGAGCTTCAAAAGGTGTGAAAAATATGAAGAGCTTCAAAAGTTGTTAAAAATGAGATGAGCATGACACAGTTTGAAAAATAGGAGGAGCATGAAACGGTCTGAAAAATATGAGGAGCATGAAACGGTGTTCAAAAATATGAAAACCATGAAAAGGTGTGAAATATATGAAGAGGTTCAAAAGATGTCAAAAATAGGAGGAGCATGAAGCGGTGTAGAAAAACATGAAGAGCATGAAAAGGTGTGAAAAATATGAAGAGCTTCAAAACTTGTCAAAAATATGAGGAGCATGACACGGTCAGAAATATAGGAGGAGCATGAAGTGGTGTTGAAAACATGAAGAACCTGAAAAGTTGTGAAAAATATGAAGAAATTCAAAAGGTGTCAAATATATGAGGAGCATGAAACGGTCTGAAAATTAGGAGGAGGATGAAACGGTGTTCAAAACATGAAGAGCCTGAAAAGGTTTGAAAAATATGAAGAGCTTGAAAAGGTGTCAAAAATATGAGGGGCATGAAACTGTCTGAAAAATAGGAGGAGCATGAAACGTTGTTCAAAAACATGAAGAGCCTGAAAAGGTTTGAAAAATGTGAAGAGCTTGAAAAGGTGTCAAAAATATGAGGGCCATGAAACGGTCTGAAAAAGAGGATGAGCAAGAAGCGGTGTTGAAAAACATGAAGAGCCTGAAAAGGTGTGAAAAATATGAAGAGCTTCAAAAGGAGTCAAAATATGAGGAGCATGAAACGGTCTGAAAAATAGGAGGTGAAAGAAACGCTGTTCAAAAACATGAACAGCCTGAAAAGGTTTGAAAAATGTGAAGAGCTTGAAAAGGTGTCAAAATTATGAGGGGCATGAAACTGTCTGAAAAATAGGAGGAGCATGAAACCTTGTTGAAAAATATGAAGAGCCTGAAAAGGTGTGAAAAATATGAAGAGCTTCAAAAGGTGTCAAAATATGAGGAGCATGAAACGGTCTGAAAAATAGGAGGAGCATGAAACGGTGTTGAAAACATGAAGAGCCTGAAAAGGTGTGAAAAATATGAAGAGCTTCAAAAGGTGTCAAAAATATGAGGAGCATGAAACGGTCTGAAAAATATGAGAAGCATGAAACAGTGTTCAAAAACATGAAAACCCTGAAAAGGTGTGAAATATATGAAGAGCTTCAAAAGATGTCAAAAGTAGGAGGAGCATGAAGCGGTGTAGAAAAACATGAAGAGTCTGAAAAGGCGTGAAAAATATGAAGAGCTTCAAAAGTTGTCAAAAATATGAGGAGCATGACACGGTTCAGAAATATAGGAGGAGCATGAAGTGGTGTTGAAAACATGAAGAACCTGAAAAGTTGTGAAAAATATGAAGAGCTTCAAAAGCTGTCAAATATATGAGGAGTATGAAACGGTCTGAAAAATGGGAGGAGCATGAAGCAGTGTTCAAAAACATGAAGAACCTGAAAAGGTGTGAAAAATATGAAGAGATTCGAAAGGTGTCAAAAATATGAGAAGCATGAAACGGTCTGAAAAATAGGAGGAGCATGAAGCGGTTTTGAAAAAGATGAAGAGCTTGAATACGTGTGAAAAATATGAAGAACTTCAAAAGGTGTCAAAAATATGAAGGGCTTCAAAAGGTGTCAAAAATATGAGGAGCATGAAACAGTCTGAAAAATAGGAGGAGCATGAAGCGGATTTGAAAAGCATGAAGAGCCTGAAGAGGTGTGAAATATATGAAGAGCTTCAAAAGGTGTAAAAAATATGAGGAGCTTGAAAGGGTCTGAAAAATAAGAGGATCTGGTTTCTTCAGTGTGTATGCCCAGAAGTGGGATTGCTGGGTCATATGGCAGTTCTATTTCCAGTTTTTTAAGAGATCTCCACACTGTTTTCCATAGGAGCTGTACTAGTGGGCATTCCCACCAACAGTGTAAGAGGGTTCCCTTTTCTCCACACCATCTCCAGCATTTATTGCTTGTAGACTTTTGGATAGCAGCCATCCTGACTGGCATGTAATGGTACCTCATTGTGGTTTTGATTTGCATTTCTCTAATAATGAGTGATGTTGAGCATCTTTTCATGTGTTTGTTATCCATCTGTATGTCTTCTTTGGAGAAATGTCTGTTTAGTTCTTTGGCTCATTTTTTATTGGGTCATTTATTTTTCTGGAATTGAGCTGCAGGATTTGCTTGTATATTTTTGAGATTAATCCTTTGTTTGTTTCTTCATTTGCTATTATTTTCTCCCAATATGAGGGCTGTCTTTTCACCTTACTTATAGTTTCCTTTGTAGTGCAAAAGCTTTTAAGTTTCATTAGGTCCCATTTGTTTAGTTTTGCTTTTATTTCCAATATTCTGGGAGGTGGGTCATAGAGGATCTTGCTTTGATTTATGTCGGAGAGTGTTTTGCCTATCTTCTCCTCTAGGAGTTTTATAGTTTCTGGTCTTACATTTAGATCTTTAATCCATTTTGAGTTTATTTTTGTGTATGGTGTTAGAAAGTGTTCTATTTTCATTCTTTTACAAGTGGTTGACCAGTTTTCCCAGCACCACTTGTTAAAGAGGTTGTCTTTTTTCCATTGTATATCCTTGCCTCCTTTGTCAAAGATAAGGTGTCCATAGGTTCGTCTGAAAGAGACACGTGCACCCCAATGTTCATCGCAGCACTGTTTATAATAGCCAGGACATGGAAGCAACCTAGATGCCCGTCAGCAGATGAATGCATAAGAAAGCTGTGGTACATATACACCATGGAATATTACTCAGCCATTAAAAAGAATTCATTTGAATCAGTCCTAATGAGATGGATGAAGCTGGAGCCCATTATACAGAGTGAAGTAAGCCAGAAAGATAAAGAACATTAGAGCATGCTGACACATGTATATGGAATTTAGAAAGGTGATAACGATAACCCTATATGCAGAACAGAAAAAGAGACACAGAAATACAGAACAGACTTTTGAACTTTGTGGGAGAATGCGAGGTTGGGATATTTCAAAAGAACAGCATGTATGCTATCTATGGTGAAACAGATCACCAGCCCAGGTAGAATGCACGAGACAAGTGCTCCGGCTTGGTGCACTGGGAAGACCGAGAGGAATCGGGTGGAGAGGGAGGTGGGAGGGGGGATTGGGATTGGGAATACATGTAAATCCATGGCTGATTCATATCAATGTATGACAAAACCGACTGGGAAAAAAAAATAAAAATAATAAAAAAAAATTAAAAAAAAATAACAATAAAAAAAAATAAGAGGAGCATGAAATGGTGTTCAAAAACATGAAGAGCCTGAAAAGGTGTGGAAATTATGAAGAGCTTCAAAAGGTGTCAAATATATGAGGAGCATAAAACGGTCTGAAACATAGGAGGAGCATGAAGCGGTGTTGAAAAACATGAAGAGCCTGAAAAGGTGTGAAAAATATGAAGAGCTTCAAAAGGTGCCAAAAATATGAAGAGCATGAAACGGTCTGAAAAATAGGAGGAGCATGAAATGGTGTTCAAAAACATGAAGACCTGAAAAGGTGTGAAAAATATGAAGAGCTTCAAAAGGTGCTAAAAATATGAGGAGCATGAAACGGTCTGACAAAGTGGAGGAGCATGAAGCGGTGTTGAAAAACATGAAGAGCCTGAAAAGTTGTGAAAAATATGAAGAGCTTCAAAAGGTGTCAAAATATGAGAAGCATGAAACGGTCTGAAAAATAGGAGGAGCATGAAGCAGTGTTGAAAAACATGAAGAGTCTGAAAAGGTGTGAAAAATATGAAGAGCTTCAAAGGTGTCAAAAATATGAGGAGCATGAAACGGTCTGAAAAATAGGAGGAGCATGAAGCGGTGTTGAAAAACATGAAGAGCCTGAAAAGGTGTGTAAAATATGAAGAGCTTCAAAATATGTGAAAAATATGAAGAGCTTCAAAAGTTGTCAAAAATGAGATGAGCATGAAACGGTCTGAAAAATAGGAGGAGCAATAAGCAGCGTTGAAAAATATGAAGAGCCTGAAAAGGTGTAAATAATATGAAGAGCTTCAAAAGGTGTGAAAAATATGAAGAGCTTCAAAAGGTGATAAAAATGAGATGAGCATGAAACGGTCTGAAAAATATGAGGAGCATGAAGCGGTGTTGGAAATCATGAAGAGTCTGAAAAGGTGTGAAAAATATGAAGAGCTTCAAAAGGTGTCAAAACTATGAGGAGCATGAAACGGTCTGAAAAATAGGAGGAGCATGAAAAGGTGTTCAAATGCATGAAGAGCCTGAAAAGTTGTGAAAAATATGAAGAGCTTCAAAAGGTGTCAAAAATATGAGGAGCATGAAATGGTCTGAAAAAAGGGAGGAGCATGAAGCGGTGTTCAAAAACATGAAGAGCCTGAAAAGTTGTGAAAAATATGAAGATCTTCAAAAGGTGTGAAAATATGAAGACCTTCAAAAGGTGTCAAAAATTAGATTAGCATGAAAGGGTCTGAAAAATAGGAGGAGCATGAAGCCGTGTTCAAAAACATGAAGAGCCTGAAAAGGTGTGAAAAATATTAAGAGCTTCAAAAGGTGTGAAAAATATGAAGAGCTTCAAAAGGTGTCAAAAATCGATGAGCAGGAAATGGTCTGAAAAATAGGAGGAGCATGAAGTGGTGTTAAAAATATGAAGAGCCTGAAAAGGTGTGAAATATATGAAGAGCTTCAAAAGGTGTCAAAAATATGAGGAGAATGAAACGGTCTGAAAAATAGGAGGAGCATGAAGTGGTGTTGAAAAACATGAAGATCCTGAAATGGTGTGAAATATATGAAGAGCTTCACAATGTGTGAACAATATGAGGAGCTTCAAAAAGTGTCAGAAATATGAGGAGCATGAAACGGTCTGAAAAATAGGAGGAGCATGAAATGGTGTTGAAAAACTTGAGGAGGCCTGAAAAGTGTGAAAAATATGAAAAGCTTCAAAAAGTGTCAAAAATATGAGGAGCATGAAACGGTCTGAAAAATAGGAGGAGCATGAAGCGGTGTTGAAAAACATGAAGAGCCTGAAAAGGTGTGAAAATATGAAGAGCTTCAAAAGCTGTCAAGAATAGGAGGAGCACGAAACGATCTGAAAAATAGGAGGAGCATGAAGCGGTGTTAGAGAACATGAAGAGCCTGAAAAGGTGTGAAAAATATGAAGAGCTTCAAAAGGTGTCAAAAATGAGATGAGCATGAAACGGTCTGAAAAATAGGACGAGCATGAAGTGGTGTTGAAAAAAAAGAAGAGCCTGAAAAGGTGTGAAAAACATGAAGAGCTTCAAAAGGTGTCAAAAATATGAGGAGAATGAAACGGTCTGAAAAATAGGGGGAGCATGAAACGGTGTTCAAAAACATGAAGAACCTGAAAAGGATTGAAAAATATAAAGAGCTTCAAAAGGTGTGAAATACAGGAGGAGCATGAAACGTTCTGAAAAATAGGAGGACCATGAAGCGGTGTTCAAAAACATGAAGAGCCTGAAAAGGTGTGAAAAATATGAAGAGCTTCAAAACGTGTGAAAAATATGAAGAGCTTCAAAAGGTATCAAAAATGAGATGAGAATGAAACGGTCTAAAAAATAGGGGGAGCATGAAACGTTGTTCAAAAACATGAAGAGCCTGAAAAGGTTTGAAAAATATGAAGAGCTTCAAAAGGTGTGAAAATTATGAGGAGCATGAAACGGCCTGAAAAATAGAAGCAGCATGAAACGGTGTGGAAAACATGAAGAGCCTGAACAGGTGTGAAAAAATTTAAGAGCTTCAAAAGGCGTCAAAAATATGAAGAGCATGAAACGGTCTGAAAAATAGGAGGAGCATGAAACGGGGATCAAAAACATGAGAAGCCTGAAAAGGTGTGAAAAATATGAAGAGCTTCAAAAGGTGTGAAATTCATGAGGAGCATGAAACGGTCTGAAAAATATGAGAAGCATGAAGTGGTGTGGAAAAATATGAAGAGCCTGAAAAGGTGTGAAAAATATGATGAGCTTCAAAAGGTGTTAAAAATATGACGAGCATGAAACGGTCTGAAAATTTGGAGGATCATGAGCGGTGTTCAAAAACATGAAGAGCCTGAAAAGGTGTGAACAATATGAAGAGCTTCAAAAGGTGTCAAAAATATGAGAAGCATGAAACGGTCTGAAAGAAGGGGGAGCATGAAGCGGTGTTCAAAATCATGAAGAGCCTGAAAACGTGTGAAAAATATGAAGAGCTTCAAAAGGCGTCATAAATATGAGCAGCATGAAACGTTCTGATAAATAGGAGGAGCATGAAACGGTGAGCAAAAACATGAGGAGCCTGAAAAGATGTGAAAAATATGAAGAGCTTCAAAATGTGTGAAATTCATGAGGATCATGAAACGGTCTGAAAAATAGGAGAAGCATGAAGTGGTGTTCAAAAACATGAAGAGCCTGAAAAGGTGTGAAAAATATGAAGAGCTTCAAAAGGTGTCAAAAATATGAAGAGCATGAAACGATCTGAAAATTTGGAGGATCATGAGCGGTGTTCAAAAACATGAAGAGCCTGAAAAGTTGTGAAAAATATGAAGAGCTTCAAAAGGGGTCAAAAATATGAAGAGGATGAAACGGTCTGAAATTTTGGAGGATCATGAGCGGTGATCAAAACATGAGGAGCCTGAAAAGATGTGAAAAATATGAAGAGCTTCAAAAGTTGTGAAATACATGAGGAGCATGAAACGGTCTGAAAAATATGAGAAGCATGAAGTGGTGTGGAAAAACATGAAGAGCCTGAAAAGGTGTGAAAAATATGAAGAGCTTCAAATGGTGTCAAAAATATGAGGACCATGTAACGTTCTGAAAAATAGAAGGAGCATGAAACGGTGATCAAAAACATGAGGAGCCTGAAAAGGTGTGAAAAATATGAAGAGCTTCAAATGGTGTGAAATTCATGAGGAGCATGAAACGGTCTGAAAAATAGGAGAAGCATGAAGTGGTGTGGAAAAACATGAAGAGCCTGAAAAGGTGTGAAAAATATGAAAAGCTTCAAAAGGTGTCAAAAATATGAAGAGCATGAAACGGTCTGAAAAATAGATGCGGCATGAAATGGTGTTGAAAAACATGAAGAGAGTGAAAACGTGTGAAAAATATGTAGAGCCTCAAAACGTGTGAAATACATGAAGAGCATGAAACGAGCTGAAAAAAAGAAGCATGAAGTGGTGTGGAAAAACATGAAGAGCCTGAAAAGGTGTGAAAAATATGAAGAGCTTCAAAAGGAGTGAAATACATCAGGAGCATGAAACTCTCTGAAAAATAGGAGGAGCATGAAGCGCTGTTCAAAAACCTGAAGAGCCTAAAGAGTTGTGAAAAATATGAAAAGCTTCAAAAGGTGTCAAAAATATGAGGAGAATGAAACGGTCTGAAAAAATGAGGAGCATGAAGTGGTGTTGAAAAACATGAAAAGCCTGAAAACATGTGAAAAATATGAAGACCTTCAAAAATGTGCAAAATATGAAGAGCTTCAAAAGGTGTGAAAAATATGAGGAGCATGAAACGGACTGAAAAATAGCAGGAGCATGAAGCGTTTTTGAAAAACATTAAGAGCCTGAAAAGGTGTGAGAAATATGAAGAGCATCAAAAGGTGTCAAAAATACGAGGAGCATGAAACGGTATGAAATATAGGAGGAGCATGAAACGGTGATCAAAAACATGAAGTGCCTGAAAACGTGTGAAAAATATGAAGAGCTTCAAAAGGTGTGAAATATACGAAGAATTTCAAAAGGTGTCAAAAATGAAATGAGCATGTAACGGTCTGAAAAATAAGAGCAGCATAAAAGGTGTTGAAAAAAAGGAAGAGCCTGAAAAGGTGTGAAAAATATGAAGAGCTTCAAAATGTGTCAAAAATATGAGGAGCTTGAAAGGGTCTGAAAAATAGGAGGAGCATGAAGTGGTGTTGAAAAACATGAAGATCCTGAAAGTTTTGAAAAATATGAAGAGCTTCAAAAAGTGTCAAAAATATGAGGAGCATGAAACGGTTTTAAAAATAGGAGGATCATGAAGCGGTGTTGAAAAACATGAAGAACCTGAAAAGGTGGAAAAATGTGAAGAGCTTCAAAAGGTGTCAAAAATATGAGGAGCATGAAACGGGCTGAAAAATAGGAGAAGCATGAAACGGTGATCAAAAACATGAAGAGCCTGAAAAGTTGTGAAAAATATGAAGAGCTTCAAAAGGTGTCAAAAATATGGGAAGCATTAAACGTTCTAAAGATAGGAGGAGCATGAAGCGGTGTTGAAAAACATGAAGAACCTGAAAAGGTGGAAAAATGTGAAGAGCTTCAAAAGGTGTCAAAAATATGAGGAGCATGACACGGTCTGAAAAGTAGGAGGAATATGAAGCGGTGTTGAAAAACATGAAGAGCCTGAAAAAGTGTAAAAAATATGAAGAGCTTCAAAAATATGAAAAATATGAGGAGCTTCAAAAGGGGTGAAAAATATGAGGAACATGAAACGATCTGAAAAATAGGAGGAGCATGAAACGGTTTTCAAAACATGAAGAGCCTGAAAAAGTGTGAAATATATGAAGAGATTCAAAAAGTGTGAAAAATATGAAGAGCTTCAAAAGGTGTCAAAAATGAGATGAGCATGAAACGGTCTGAAAAAGAGGAGGAGCATGAAGCGTTGTAGAAAAAAATGAAGAGTCTGAAAAGGTGTTAAATATATGAAGAGCTTCAAAAGTTGTCAAAAATATGAGGAACATGATATGGTCTGAAAAAGAGAAGGAACATGAAGCGGTGTTGAAAAACATGAAGAGCCTGAAAAAGTGTGAAAAATATGAAGAGCTTCAAAAGGTGTCAAAAATATGACGAGCATGAAATGGTCTGAAAAATAGGAGGAGCATGAAACGGTGTTCAAACATGAAGAGCCTGAAAAAGTGTGAAAAATATGAAGGGCTTCAAAAGGTGTGAAAAATATGAAGAACTTCAAAAGCTGTCAAAAATGAGATGAGCATGAAACGGTCTGAAAAATATGAGGAGCATGAGGTGGTGTTGAAAAACATGAAAAGCCTGAAAACGTGTGAAAAATATGAAGAGCTTCAAAACGTGTCAAAAATGAGATGAGCATTAAAGGGTCTGAAAAAAGGAGGAGCATGGAACGGTGTTCAAAAACATGAAGAGCCACTACAATGTGAAAAATATGAAGAGCTTCAAAAGGTGTCAAAAATATGAGGAGCATGAAACGGTCTTAAAAATAGGAGGAGCATGAAGTGGTGTTGAAAAACATGAAGAGCCTGAAAAGGTGTGAAAAAAATGAAGATATTCAAAAGGTGTCAAAAATATGAGGATCATGAAACGGTCTGAAAAATAGGAGGAGCATGAAGTGGTGTTGAAAAACATGAAGAGCTGAAAAGGTTTGAAAAATAGGAAGAGCTTCAAAAGGTGTGAAATATATGAGGAGCATGAAACGGTCTGAAAAATAGGAGAAGCATGAAGCTGTGTTCAAAAACATGAGAACCAGAAAAGATGTGAAAAATATGAAGAGCTTCAAAAGGTGTGAAATATATGCGGAGCATGAAACGGTCTGAAAAATAGGAGGAGCATGAAGCGGTGTTCAAAAACATGAAGAGCCTGAAAAGGTGTGAAAAATATGAAGAGCCTAAAAACTTGTCAAAAATATGAGGAGAATGAAACGGTCTGAAAAAATGAGGAGCATGAAGTGGTGTTGAAAAACATGAAAAGCCTGAAAACATGTGAAAAATATGAAGACCTTCAAAAATGTGCAAAATATGAAGAGCTTCAAAAGGTGTGAAAAATATGAGGAGCATGAAACGGACTGAAAAATAGCAGGAGCATGACGCGTTTTTGAAAAACATTAAGAGCCTGAAAAGGTGTGAGAAATATGAAGAGCATCAAAAGGTGTCAAAAATACGAGGAGCATGAAACGGTATGAAAAATAGGAGGAGCATGAAACGGTGATCAAAAACATGAAGTGCCTGAAAACGTGTGAAAAATATGAAGAGCTTCAAAAGGTGTGAAATATATGAAGAATTTCAAAAGGTGTCAAAAATGAGATGAGCATGTAACGGTCTGAAAAATAAAAGCAGCATAAAAGGTGTTGAAAAAAAGGAAGAGCCTGAAAAGGTGTGAAAAATATGAAGAGCTACAAAATGTGTCAAAAATATGAGGAGCTTGAAACGGTCTGAAAAATAGAAGGAGCACGAAGTGGTGTTGAAAAACATGAAGATCCTGAAAATTTTGAAAAATATGAAGAGCTTCAAAAGGTGTCAAAAATATGAGGAGCATGAAACGGTCTTAAAAATAGGAGGATCATGAATCGGTGTTGAAAAACATGAAGAACCTGAAAAGGTGGAAAAATGTGAAGAGCTTCAAAAGGTGTCAAAAATATGAGGAGCATGAAACGGGCTGAAAATTAGGAGAAGCATGAAACGGTGATCAAAAACATGAAGAGCCTGAAAAGTTGTAAAAATATGAAGAGCTTCAAAAGGTGTCAAAAATATGCGGAGCATGAAACGGTCTGAAAAATTGGAGGAGCAAGAAGCGGTGTTCAAAAACATGAAGAGCCTGAAAACGTGTGAAAATATGAAGAGTTTCAAAAAGTGTGAAAATTATGAAGAGCTTCAAAAGGTGTCAAAAATGAGATGAGCATGAAACGGTCTGAAAAATAGGAGGAGCATGAAGCAGTGTTGCAAATCATGAAGAGCCTGAAAAGTTGTGAAAAATATGAAGAGCTTCAAAAGGTGTGAAAAATATGAGGAGCATGACACGGTCTGAAAAGTAGGAGGAACATGAAGCGGTGTTGAAAAACATGAAGAGCCTGAAAAGGTGTGAAAAATATGAAGAGCTTCAAAAATATGAAAAATATGAGGAGCTTCAAAAGGGATGAAAAATATGAGGAACATGAAACGATCTGAAAAATAGGAGGAGCATGAAACGGTTTTCAAAACATGAAGAGCCTGAAAAGGTGTGAAATATATGAAGAGATTCAAAAAGTGTGAAAAATATGAAGAGCTTGAAAAGGTGTCAAAAATGAGATGAGCATGAAACGGTCTGAAAAAGAGGAGGAGCATGAAGCGTTGTAGAAAAAAATGAAGAGTCTGAAAAGGTGTTAAATATATGAAGAGCTTCAAAAGTTGTCAAAAATATGAGGAACATGATACGGTCTGAAAAAGAGGAGGAACATGAAGCGGTGTTGAAAAACATGAAGAGCCTAAAAAAGTGTGAAAAATATGAAGAGCATGAAATGGTCTGAAAAATAGGAGGAGCATGAAACGGTGTTCAAACATGAAGAGCCTGAAAAGGTGTGAAAAATATGAAGGGCTTGAAAAGATGTGAAAAATATGAAGAACTTCAAAAGCTGTCAAAAATGAGATGAGCATGAAACGGTCTGAAAAATATGAGGAGCATGAGGTGGTGTTGAAAAACATGAAAAGCCTGAAAACGTGTGAAAAATATGAAGAGCTTGAAAACATTTCAGAAATGAGAGGAGCATGAAACTGTCTGAAAAACAGGAGGAGCAGGAAGCAGTGTTCAAAAATATGAAGAGCCTGAAAATTTGTGAAAACTATGAAGAGCTTCAGAAGGTGTCAAAAATGAGATGAGCATGAAACGTCTGAAAAATAGGAGGAGCATGAAGTGATGTTGAAAAGCATTAAGAGCCTGAAAAAGTGTGAAAAATATGAAAAGCTTCAAAAGGTGTCAAAAATATGAAGAGCATGAAACGGTCTGAAAAATAGATGCGGCATGAAATGGTGTTGAAAAACATGAAGAGAGTGAAAACGTGTGAAAAATATGTAGAGCCTCAAAACGTGTGAAATACATGAAGAGCATGAAACGAGCTGAAAAAAAGAAGCATGAAGTGGTGTGGAAAAACATGAAGAGCCTGAAAAGGTGTGAAAAATATGAAGAGCTTCAAAAGGAGTGAAATACATCAGGAGCATGAAACTCTCTGAAAAATAGGAGGAGCATGAAGCGCTGTTCAAAAACCTGAAGAGCCTAAAGAGTTGTGAAAAATATGAAAAGCTTCAAAAGGTGTCAAAAATATGAGGAGAATGAAACGGTCTGAAAAAATGAGGAGCATGAAGTGGTGTTGAAAAACATGAAAAGCCTGAAAACATGTGAAAAATATGAAGACCTTCAAAAATGTGCAAAATATGAAGAGCTTCAAAAGGTGTGAAAAATATGAGGAGCATGAAACGGACTGAAAAATAGCAGGAGCATGAAGCGTTTTTGAAAAACATTAAGAGCCTGAAAAGGTGTGAGAAATATGAAGAGCATCAAAAGGTGTCAAAAATACGAGGAGCATGAAACGGTATGAAATATAGGAGGAGCATGAAACGGTGATCAAAAACATGAAGTGCCTGAATACGTGTGAAAAATATGAAGAGCTTCAAAAGGTGTGAAATATATGAAGAATTTCAAAAGGTGTCAAAAATGAAATGAGCATGTAACGGTCTGAAAAATAAGAGCAGCATAAAAGGTGTTGAAAAAAAGGAAGAGCCTGAAAAGGTGTGAAAAATATGAAGAGCTTCAAAATGTGTCAAAAATATGAGGAGCTTGAAAGGGTCTGAAAAATAGGAGGAGCATGAAGTGGTGTTGAAAAACATGAAGATCCTGAAAGTTTTGAAAAATATGAAGAGCTTCAAAAAGTGTCAAAAATATGAGGAGCATGAAACGGTTTTAAAAATAGGAGGATCATGAAGCGGTGTTGAAAAACATGAAGAACCTGAAAAGGTGGAAAAATGTGAAGAGCTTCAAAAGGTGTCAAAAATATGAGGAGCATGAAACGGGCTGAAAAATAGGAGAAGCATGAAATGGTGATCAAAAACATGAAGAGCCTGAAAAGTTGTGAAAAATATGAAGAGCTTCAAAAGGTGTCAAAAATATGGGAAGCATTAAACGTTCTAAAGATAGGAGGAGCATGAAGCGGTGTTGAAAAACATGAAGAACCTGAAAAGGTGGAAAAATGTGAAGAGCTTCAAAAGGTGTCAAAAATATGAGGAGCATGACACGGTCTGAAAAGTAGGAGGAATATGAAGCGGTGTTGAAAAACATGAAGAGCCTGAAAAAGTGTAAAAAATATGAAGAGCTTCAAAAATATGAAAAATATGAGGAGCTTCAAAAGGGGTGAAAAATATGAGGAACATGAAACGATCTGAAAAATAGGAGGAGCATGAAACGGTTTTCAAAACATGAAGAGCCTGAAAAGGTGTGAAATATATGAAGAGATTCAAAAAGTGTGAAAAATATGAAGAGCTTCAAAAGGTGTCAAAATGAGATGAGCATGAAACGGTCTGAAAAAGAGGAGGAGCATGAAGCGTTGTAGAAAAAAATGAAGAGTCTGAAAAGGTGTTAAATATATGAAGAGCTTCAAAAGTTGTCAAAAATATGAGGAACATGATATGGTCTGAAAAAGAGAAGGAACATGAAGCGGTGTTGAAAAACATGAAGAGCCTGAAAAAGTGTGAAAAATATGAAGAGCTTCAAAAGGTGTCAAAAATATGACGAGCATGAAATGGTCTGAAAAATAGGAGGAGCATGAAACGGTGTTCAAACATGAAGAGCCTGAAAAGGTGTGAAAAATATGAAGGGCTTCAAAAGGTGTGAAAAATATGAAGAACTTCAAAAGCTGTCAAAAATGAGATGAGCATGAAACGGTCTGAAAAATATGAGGAGCATGAGGTGGTGTTGAAAAACATGAAAAGCCTGAAAACGTGTGAAAAATATGAAGAGCTTCAAAACGTGTCAAAAATGAGATGAGCATTAAAGGGTCTGAAAAAAGGAGGAGCATGGAACGGTGTTCAAAAACATGAAGAGCCACTACAATGTGAAAAATATGAAGAGCTTCAAAAGGTGTCAAAAATATGAGGATCATGAAACGGTCTGAAAAATAGGAGGAGCATGAAGTGGTGTTGAAAAACATGAAGAGCTGAAAAGGTTTGAAAAATAGGAAGAGCTTCAAAAGGTGTGAAATATATGAGGAGCATGAAACGGTCTGAAAAATAGGAGAAGCATGAAGCTGTGTTCAAAAACATGAGAACCAGAAAAGATGTGAAAAATATGAAGAGCTTCAAAAGGTGTGAAATATATGCGGAGCATGAAACGGTCTGAAAAATAGGAGGAGCATGAAGCGGTGTTCAAAAACATGAAGAGCCTGAAAAGGTGTGAAAAATATGAAGAGCCTAAAAACTTGTCAAAAATATGAGGAGAATGAAACGGTCTGAAAAAATGAGGAGCATGAAGTGGTGTTGAAAAACATGAAAAGCCTGAAAACATGTGAAAAATATGAAGACCTTCAAAAATGTGCAAAATATGAAGAGCTTCAAAAGGTGTGAATAATATGAGGAGCATGAAACGGACTGAAAAATAGCAGGAGCATGACGCGTTTTTGAAAAACATTAAGAGCCTGAAAAAGTGTGAGAAATATGAAGAGCATCAAAAGGTGTCAAAAATACGAGGAGCATGAAACGGTATGAAAAATAGGAGGAGCATGAAACGGTGATCAAAAACATGAAGTGCCTGAAAACGTGTGAAAAATATGAAGAGCTTCAAAAGGTGTGAAATATATGAAGAATTTCAAAAGGTGTCAAAAATGAGATGAGCATGAAACGGTCTGAAAAATATGAGGAGCATGAGGTGGTGTTGAAAAACATGAAAAGCCTGAAAACGTGTGAAAAATATGAAGAGCTTGAAAACATTTCAGAAATGAGAGGAGCATGAAACTGTCTGAAAAACAGGAGGAGCAGGAAGCAGTGTTCAAAAATATGAAGAGCCTGAAAATTTGTAAAAACTATGAAGAGCTTCAGAAGGTGTCAAAAATGAGATGAGCATGAAACGTCTGAAAAATAGGAGGAGCATGAATTGATGTTGAAAAGCATTAAGAGCCTGAAAACTTGTGAAAAATATGAAGAGCTTGAAAATGTGTCAAAAATATGAGGAGCATGAAACGGTCTGAAATATAGGAGGAGCATGATACGGTCTGAAAAATAGGAGCAGCATGAAACGGTGTTCAAAAACATGAAGAGCCTGAAAAGGTGTGAAAAATATGAAGAGCTTCAAAAGGTGTGAAAAATATGAGGAGAATGAAAAGTTCTGAAAAATAGGAGGAGCATGAAGCTGTGCTCAAAAACATGAAGAGCCTGAAAAGGTGTGAAAAATATGAAGAGCTTCAAAAGTTGTGAAAAATATGAGGAGCATGAAACGGTCTGAAAAATAGGAGCTGCATGAAGCTGTGCTCAAATACATGAAGAGCCTGAAAAGGTGTGAAAAATATGAAGAGCTTGAAAATGTGTCAAAAATATGAGGAGCATGAAACGGTCTGAAAAATAGGAGGAGCATGAAGCGGTGTTGAAAATCATGAAGAGCCTGAAAAGGTGTGAACAATATGAAGAGCTTCAAAAGGTGTAAAAAATATGAGGAGCATGATACGTTCTCAAAAATAGGAGGAACATGAATCAGTGATCAAAAACATGAAGAGCTTCAAAAGGTGTGAAAAATGTGAAGAGTTTCAAAACGTGTCAAAAATATGAGTAGCATGAAACGGTCTGAAAAATAGGAGGAGCATGAAGCGGTGTTGAAAAACATGAAGAGCTTCAAAAGGTGTGAAAAATAGGAAGAGTTTCAAAAATGTGAAAAATATGAAGAGCTTCAAAAGGAGTGAAAAATATGAACAGCTTCAAAAGGCGTCAAAAATGAGACGAGCATGAAACGGTATGAAAAATAGGAGGAGAATGAAGCGGTGTTGAAAATCATGAAGAGCCTGAAAAGGAGTGAAAAATGTGAAGAGCTTCAAAAGGTGTCAAAAATATGAGGAGAATGAAACGGTCTGCAAAATAGGAGGAGCATGAAATGGTGTTCAAAAACATGAAGAGCATGAAAAGGTGTGAAAAATATGAAAAGCTTCAAAAGGTGTCAAATATATATGGAGCATGAAAAGGTCTGAAAATTAGGAGGAGCATGAAGCGGTGTTCAAAAATATGAAGAGCCTGAAAAGGTGTGAAATATATGAAGAGCTTCAAAAGGTGTCAAAAATATGAGGAGCATGATACGGTTTTAAAAATAGGAGGAGCATGAAGCGGTGTGGAAAAACATGAAGAGCCTGAAAACGTGTTAAAAATATGAAGAGCTTGAAAACATTTCAGAAATGAGAGGAGCATGAAACTGTCTGAAAAACAGGAGGAGCATGAAGCAGTGTTGAAAAACATGAAGAGCCTGAAAAAGTGTGAAATATATGAAGAACTTCAAAAGTTGTGAAATATATGAAGAGCTTCAAAAGGTGTCAAAAATATGAGGAGCATGAAACTGTCTGAAAAAAAGGAGGAGCATTGTAACATTGTTCAAAAACTTGAAGAGCCTGAAAAGGTGTGAAAAATATGAAGAGCTTCAAAAGGTGTCAAATATATGAGGAGCATGAAAAGGTCTGAAAAATAGGAGCAGCATGAACCGGTGTTGAAAAACATGAAGAGCCTGAAAAGGTGTGAAAAATATGAAGAGCTTCAAAAGGTGTCAAATATATGAGGAGGATGAAACGGTCTGAAAAATAGGAGGGGCGTGAAGTGGTGTTGAAAAACATGAAGAGCCTGAGAAGGTGTGAAAAATATGAAGAGCTTCAAAAGGTGTCAAAAATATGAGGTGCATGAAACGGTCTGAAAAATAGGAGGAGCATGAAGCGGTGTAGAAAAACATGAAGAGCCTGAAAAGGTGTGAAAATATGAAGAGCTTCAAAAGGTGTGAAAAATATGAGGAGCATGAAACGGTCTGAAAAATAGGAGCTGCATGAAGCTGTGCTCAAATACATGAAGAGCCTGAAAAGGTGTGAAAAATATGAAGAGCTTGAAAATGTGTCAAAAATATGAGGAGCATGAAACAGTCTGAAAAATGGGAGGAGCATGAAGCGGTGTTGAAAAACATGAAGAGCTTCAAAAGGTGTGAAAAATAGGAAGAGTTTCAAAAATGTGAAAATTATGAAGAGCTTCAAAAGGAGTGAAAAATATGAACAGCTTCAAAAGGTTTCAAAAATGAGACGAGCATGAAACGGTATGAAAAATAGGAGAATGAAGCGGTGTTGAAAATCATGAAGAGCCTGAAAAGGTGTGAAAAATGTGAAGAGCTTCAAAAGGTGTCAAAAATATGAGGAGAATGAAACGGTCTGCAAAATAGCAGGAGCATGAAATGGTTTTCAAAAACATGAAGAGCATGAAAAGGTGTGAAAAATATGAAAAGCTTCAAAAGGTGTCAAATATATATGGAGCATGAAAAGGTCTGAAAATTAGGAGGAGCATGAAGCGGTGTTCAAAAATATGAATAGCCTGTAAAGGTGTGAAATATATGAAGAGCTTCAAAAGGTGTAAAAAATATGAGGAGCATGATACGGTTTTAAAAATAGGAAGAGCATGAAGCGGTGTGGAAAAACATGAAGAGCCTGAAAACGTGTTAAAAATATGAAGAGGTTGAAAACATTTCAGAAATGAGAGGAGCATGAAACTGAAAAACAGGAGGAGCATGAAGCAGTGTTGAAAAACATGAAGAGCCTGAAAAGGTGTGAAAAATATGAAGAGCTTCAAAAGGTGTGAAAAATATGAAGAGCTTCAAAAGCTGTCAAAAATGAGATGAGCATGAAACGGTCTGAGAAATAGGAGAAGCATGAAGTGGTGTTGAAAAACATGAAGAGCCTGAAAAAGTTTGAAATATATGAACAGCTTCAAAAGGTGTGAAATATATGAAGAGCTTCAAAAGGTGTCAAAAATATGAGGAGCATGAAACTGTCTGAAAAAAAGGAGGAGCATTGTAACATTGTTCAAAAACTTGAAGAGCCTGAAAAGGTGTGAAAAATATGAAGAGCTTCAAAAGGTGTCAAATATATGAGGAGCATGAAAAGGTCTGAAAAATAGGAGCAGCATGAACCGGTGTTGAAAAACATGAAGAGCCTGAAAAGGTGTGAAAAATATGAAGAGCTTCAAAAGGTGTCAAATATATGAGGAGGATGAAACGGTCTGAAAAATAGGAGGGGCATGAAGTGGTGTTGAAAAACATAAAGAGCCTGAGAAGGTGTGAAAAATATGAAGAGCTTCAAAAGGTGTCAAAAATATGAGGTGCATGAAACGGTCTGAAAAATAGGAGGAGCATGAAGCGGTGTTGAAAAACATGAAGAGCCTGAAAAGGTGTGAAAAATATGAAGAGCTTCAAAATGTTTCAAAAATATGAGGAGCATGAAACGGTCTGAAAAATATTAGGAGCATAAAACGGTTTTCAAAAACATGAGGAGCCTGAAAAGGTGTGAAAAATTTGAAGAGCTTCAAAAGGTTTTAAAAATATGAGGAGCATGAAACGGTCTGAAAAATAGGAGAAGCATTGTAGCGTTGTTCAAAAACTTGAAGAGCCTGAAATGGTGTGTAAAATATGAAGAGCTTCAAAATGTGTGAAATACATGAGGAACATGAAACGGTCTGAAAAATAGGAGGAGCATGAAGTGGTGTAGAAAAACATGAAGAACCTGAAAAGTTGTGAAAAATATGAAGAGTTTCAAAAGGTGTGAAAAATATGAGGAGCATGAAATGGTCTGAAAAATAGGAGGAGCATTAAACGGTGTTCAAACATATGAGGAGCAAGAAACGGTCTGAAAAATAGGAGGAGCATGAAGCGGTGTAGAAAAACATGAAGAGCCTGAAAAGTTGTGAAAAATATGAAGAGCTTCAAAAGGTGTGAAAAATATGAGGAGCATGAAATGGTCTGAAAAATAGGAGGAGCATGAAGTGGTGTTGAAAATCATGAAGAGCCTGAAAAGGTGTGTAAAATATGAAGAGCTTCAAAATGTGTGAAATACATGAGGAACATGAAACGGTCTGAAAAATAGGAGGAGCATGAAGTGGTGTTCAAAAACATGAAGAGCATGGAAAGGTGTGAAAAATATGAAGAACTTCAAAAGGTGTCAAAAATATGAGGAGCAAGAAACGGTCTGAAAAATAGGAGGAGCATTAAACGGTGTTCAAACATATGAGGAGCAAGAAACGGTCTGAAAAATAGGAGGAGCATTAAACGGTGTTCAAAAACATGAAGAGCCTGGAAAGGTGTGAAAAATATGAAGAGCGTCAAAAGGTGTCAAAAATATGAGGAGCATGAAACGGTCTTAAAAATAGGAGGAGCATGAAGTGGAGGTGAAAAAAATGAAGAGCCTGAAAACGTGTGAAAATTATGAGGAGAATGAAACGGTCTGAAAAATAGGAGGAGCATGAAGTGGTGTTCAAAAACATGAAGAGCCTGAAAAGGTGTGAAATATATGAAGAACTTCAAAAGGTGTCAAAAATATGTGGAGCACGAAACGGTCTGAAAAATAGGAGGAGCATGAAGTTGTGTTGAAAAATATGAAGAGCTTCTAAAATTGTCAAAAATATCAGGAGCATGAAACGGTCTGAAAAATAGGAGGAGCATGAAGTGGTGTTGAAAAACATGAAGAGCCTGAAAAGGTGTGAAAAATATGAAGAGCTTCAAAAGGTTTCAAAAATATGAGGAGCATGAAACGGTCTGAAAAATAGGAGGTGCATTGTAGCGTTGTTCAAAAACTTGAAGAGCCTGAAATGGTGTGAAAAATATGAAGAGCTTCAAAAGCTGTCAAAATTATGAGGAGCATGAAACGGTCTGAAAAATAGGAGGAGCATGAAGCGGTGTAGAAAAACATGAAGAGCCTGAAAAGGTGTGAAAAATATGAAGAGCTTCAAAAGGTGTGAAAAATATGAGGAGCATGAAACGGTCTGAAAAATAAGAGGAGCATGAAGCGGTGTAGAAAAACATGAAGAGCCTGAAAAGGTGTGAAAAATATGAAGAGCTTCAAAAGGTTTGAAAAATATGAGGAGCATGAAACGGTCTGAAAAATAGGAGGAGCATGAAGCGGTGTTGAGAAACATGAAGAGCCTGAAAAGGTGTGAAAAATATGAAGAGCTTCAAAAGGTGTCAATAATAAGAGGTGCATGGAACAGTCTAAAAAATAGGAGGAGCATGAAACGGTCTGAAAAATTGGAGGAGCATGAGGCGGTGTTCAAAAACATGAAAAGCCAGTAATGGTGTGAAAAATATGAAGAGCTTCAAAAGGTGTCAAAAATATGAGGAGCATGAAACGGTCTCAAAAATAGGAGAAGCATGAAACGGTCTGAAAAATAGCAGGAGCATGAAACGGTCTGAAAAATTGGAGGAGCATGCAAGGGTCTGAAAAATTGGAGGAGCATGAAGCGGTGTTCAAAAATACGGAGAGCCTGAAAAGGTAAGAAAAATATGAAGAGCTTCAAAAGGTGTCAAAAACATGAGGAGCATAAAACGGTCTGAAATATAGGAGCAGCATGAAGCTGTGCTCAAATACATGAAGAGACTGAAAAGGTGTGAAAAATATGAAGAGCTTCAAAAGGTGTCAATAATAAGAGGTGCATGAAACAGTCTGAAAAATAGGATGAGCATGAAACGGTCTGAAAAATTGGAGGAGCATGAAGCGGTGTAAAAAAACATGAAGAGCCTGAAAAGGTGTGATAAATATAAAGAGCTTCAAAAGGTATGAAAAATATGAGGAGCATGAATCGATCTGAAAAATAGAAGAGCATGAAACGGTGTGAAAAACACGAAGAGCATTAAAAGGTGTGAAAAATATGAAGAGCCTCAAAAGGTTTCAAAATATGAGGAGCATGAAACGGTCTGAAAAATAGGAGGAGCATGAACGGTGTTGAAAAACATGAAGAGTCTGAAAAGGTGTGAAAAATATGAAGAGCTTGAAAATGTGTCAAAAATATGAGGAGCATGAAACGGTCTGAAATATAGGAGGAGCATGAAACGGTCTGAAAAATAGGAGCAGCATGAAACGGTGTTTAAAAACATGAAGAGCCTGAAAAGGTGTGAAAAATATGAAGAGCTTCAAAAGGTGTGAAAAATATGAGGAGAATGAAACGTTCTGAAAAATAGGAGGAGCATGAAGCTGTGCTCAAAAATATGAAGAGCCTGAAAAGGTGTGAAAAATATGAAGAGCTTCAAAAGGTTTGAAAAATATGAGGAGCATGAAACGGTCTGAAAAATAGGAGCTGCATGAAGCTGTGCTCAAATACATGAAGAGCCTGAAAAGGCGTGAAAAATATGAAGAGCTTGAAAATGTGTCAAAAATATGAGGAGCATGAAACGGTCTGAAAAATAGGAGGAGCATGAAGCGGTGTTGAAAATCATGAAGAGCCTGAAAAGGTGTGAAAAATATGAAGAGCTTCAAAAGGTGTAAAAAATATGAGGAGCATGATACGTTCTCAAAAATAGGAGGAGCATGAATCAGTGATCAAAAACATGAAGAGCTTCAAAAGGTGTGAAAAATGTGAAGAGTTTCAAAACGTGTCAAAAATATGAGGAGCATGAAACGGTCTGAAAAATAGGAGGAGCATGAAGCAGTGTTGAAAAATATGAAGAGCCTGGAATGGTGTGAAAAATAGGAGGAGCATGAAACGGAGATCAAAAACATGAAGAGCCTGAAAAGGCGTGAAAAATATGAAGAGCTTCAAAAGGTGTCAAAAATATCAGGAGCATGAAATGATCTGAAAAATAGGAGGAACATGAAACGGTCTGAAAAATAGGAGGAGCATGAAGCGGTGTTCAAATACATGAAGAGACTTAAAAGGTGTGAAAAATATGAAGAGCTTCAAAAGGTGTGAAAAATATGAAGAGCTTCAAAAGGTGTCAAAAATATCAGCAGCATGAAATGATCTGAAAAATAGGAGAACATGAAACGGTCTGAAAAATAGGAGGAGCATGAAGCGGTATTCAAAATATGAAGAGCCTGAAAAAGTGTGAAAAATATGAAGAGATTCAAAAGGTGTCAAAAATATGAGGAGCTTGAAACAGTCTGAAAAATTGGAGGAGCATGAAGCGGTGTTGAAAAACATGAAGAGCCTGAAAATCTGTGAAAAATATAAAGAGCTTCAAAACGAGTCAAAAATATGAGGAGCAGTAAACGGTCTGAAAAATAGGAGGATCATCAAGCGGTGTTGAAAAACATGAAGAGCCTGAAAGGGTATTAAAAATATGAAGAGCTTCAAAATGTTTCAAAAATATGAGGAGCATGAAACCATCTGAAAAATAGGAAGAGCATGAAAAGGTATTCAAAAACATGAAGAAGCTGAAAAGTTGTGAAAGATATGAAGAGCTTCAAAATGTGTGAAATACATGAGGAGCATGAAACGGTCTGAAAAATAGGAGGAGCATGAAGTGGTGTTGAAAATCATGAAGATCCTGAAAAGCTGTGTAAAATACGAAGAGTTTCAAAAGGTGTGAAATACATGAGGATCATGAAACGCTCTGAAAAATAGGAGGAGCATGAAGCGGTGTTCAAAAATATGAAGAGCCTGAAAATTTGTGAAAAATATGAAGAGCTTCAAAAGGTGTCCACAATATGAGGAACATGAAACTGTCTGAGAAATAGGAGGAGCATGAAGTGGTGCTTAAAAACATGAAGAGCCTTAAATCTGTGAAAAATAAGAAAAGCTTCAAAAGATGTCACAAATATGAGGAGCATGAAACGGTCTGAAAAATTGGAGGATCATGAAGCGGTGTTGAAAAACATGAAGAGCCTGAAAAGGTGTGAAAAATATGAATAGTTTCAAACGATGTGAAAAATATGAAGAACTTCAAAAGCTGTCAAAAAAGAGATGAGCATGAAACGGTCTGAGAAATAGGAGAAGCAATAAGTGGTGTTGAAAAACATGAAGAGCTTGAAAAAGTGTGAAATATATGAAGAACTTCAAAAGGTGTGAAAAATATGAAGAGCTTCAAAAGGTGTCAAAAATATGAGGAGCATGAAACGGTCTGAAAAATAGGAGGAGCATTGTAACATTGTTGAAAAAATTGAAGAGCCTGAAAAGGTGTGAAAAATATGAAGAGCTTCAAAAGGTGTCAAAAATATGAGGAGCATGAAAAGGTCTGAAAAATAGAAGGAGCTTGAAGCGGTGTTGAAAAACTTGAAGAGCCTGATAAGGTGTGAAAAATATGAAGAGCTTCAAAAGGTGTGAAAAATATGAGAAGCATGAAACGGTCTGAAAAATAGGAGGAGCATTGTAACATTGTTGAAAAAATTGAAGAGCCTGAAAAGGTGTGAAAAATATGAAGAGCTTCAAAAGGTGTCAACAATATGAGCAGCATGAAACGGTCTGAAAAATAGGAGAAGCATTAAACGTTGTTCATAAACATGAAGAGCCTGAAAAGGTGTGAAAAATATGAAGAGCTTCAAAAGGTGTGAAAAATATGAGGAGCATGAAAAGGTCTGAAAAATAGGAGGAGCATGAAGCGGTGTTGAAAAACATGAAGAGCCTGAAAAGGTGTGAAAAATATAAAGAGCTTCAAAAAGTGTCAACAATATGAGCAGCATGAAACGGTCTGAAAAATAGGAGAAGCATTAAACGTTGTTCATAAACATGAAGAGCCTGAAAAGGTGTGAAAAATATGAAGAGCTTCAAAAGCTGTCAATAATATGAGGAGCATGAAACGGTCTGAAAAACAGGACGATCATGAAGCGGTGTTGAAAAATATGAAGAGCCTGAAAAGTTGTGAAAAATATGAAGAGCTTCAAAAGGTGTGAAAAATATCAAGAGCTTCCAGAGGTGTCAAAAATGAGATGAGCATGAAACGGTCTGAAAAATAGGAGGAGCATGAAGTGGTGATCAAAAACATGAAGTTCCTGAAATGGTGTGAAATATATGAAGAGCTTCAAAAGGTGTGAAAAATATGAAGAGCTTCAAATGGTGAGAAATATATGAGGAGCATGAAACGGTCTGAAAAATAGGAGGATCAAGAAGCTGTGTTGAAAAACAAGAAGAGCCTGAAAAGGTGTGAAAAATGTGAAAAGCTTGCAAAGTTGTAAAAATATGAGGAGCATGAAACTTTCTGAAAAATAGGAGGAGCATGAAACCGTGTTCAAAAATATGAAGAGTCTGAAAAGTTCTGAAAAATATGAAGAGCTTCAAAAGGTGTGAAATACATGAGGAGCATAAAACGGTCTGAAAAATAGGAGGATCATGAAGCGGGGTTGAAAAATATGAAGAGCCTGAAAACGTGTGAAAAATATGAAGAGCTGCAAAAAGTGTCAGGAATGAGATGAGCATGAAATGGTCTGAAAAATAGGAGAAGCATGAAGCGGTGTTCATAAACAAGAAGAGCCTGAAAAGGTGTGAAAAATATGAAGAGCTTCAAAAGCTGTCAATAATATGAGGAGCATGAAACGGTCTGAAAAACAGGACGATCATGAAGCGGTGTTGAAAAATACGAAGAGCCTGAAAAATTGTGAAAAATATGAAGAGCCTCAAAAGGTGTGAAAAATATGAAGAGCTTCAAAAGCTGTCAGAAATGAGATGAATATGAAACGGTCTGAAAAATAGGAGAGGCATGAAGTTGTGTTGAAAAACATGAAGAGCCTGAAAAGCTGTGAAAAATATGAAGAGCTTCAAAAGATGTGAAATACATGAGGAGCATGAAACGGTCTGAAAAATAGGAGGAGCATGAAGCGGTGTTGAAAAACATGAAAACCTGAAAAGGTGTGAAAAATTTGAGGTGCTTCAAAAGGTGTGAAAATTAGGAGGAGCATGAAGCGGTGTTCAAAAACATGAAAAGCCTGAAAATGTTTGTAAAATATGAAGAGCTTCAAAACGTGTCAAAAATATGAGGAGCATGAAACGATCTGAAAAATAGGAGGATCAAGAAGCGGTGTTGAAAAACATGAAGATCTGAAAACTTGTGAAAAATATGAAGAGCTTCAAAAGGTGTGAAAAATATGAAGAGCTTCAAAAGGTGTCAAAAATGAGATGAGCATGAAACGGTCTGAAAAATAGGTGGAGCATGAAGTGGTGTTGAAAATCATGAAGAGCCTCAAAAGTTGTGAAATACTTGAGGAGCATGAATCGGTCTGAAAAATACGAGGAGCATGAAGCGGTGTTGAAAAACATTAAGAGCCTGAAAAGGTGTGAAAAATATGAAGAGCTTCAAAAAGTGTCAATAATGAGATGAGCATGAAATGGTCTGAAAAGAAGGAGGAGCATGAAGCGGTGTTGAAAAACATGAAGAGCCTGAAAATGTGTAAATATATGAAGAGATTCAAAAGCTGTCAAAAATATGAGGAGCACGTAACAGTTTGGAAAATAGGAAGAGGATGAAGTGGTGTTGAAAAACATGAAGAGCCTGAAAAGATGTGAAAAATATGAAGACCTTCAAAAGGTGTCCACAATATGAGGAGCATGAAACTGTCTGAGAAATATGAGGAGCATGAAGTGGTGCTGAAAAACATGAGGAGCGTAAAAGGTGTGAAAAATATGAAAAGCTTCAAAAGATGTCTCAAATATGAGGAGCATGAAACGGTCTGAAAAATTGGAGGATCATGAAGCGGAATTGAAAAACATGAAGAGCCTGAAAAGATGTGAAAAATATGAAGAGCTTCAAAAGGTGTCAAAAATATGAGGAGAATGAAACGGTCTGAAAAATAGGTGGAGCATGAAGCAGTTTTCAAAAACATGAAGAGCCTGAAATGGTGTGAAAAACATGAAGAGCCTAAAAGGTGTGAAAAATATGAAAAGCTTCAAAAGATGTCTCAAATATGAGGAGCATGAAACGGTCTGAAAAATTGGAGGATCATGAAGCGCAATTGAAAAACATGAAGAGCATGAAAAGCTGTGAAAAATATGAAGAGCTTCAAAACGTGTCAAAAATATGGGAGCATGAAAAGGTCTGAAAAATAGGAGGAAAATGAAGCGGTTTTGAAAACCATGAAGAGACTGAAAAGGTGAGAAAAATATGAAGAGCCTCAAAACGTGTGAAAAATATGAGAAGCATGAAACGGTCTGAAAAATAGGAGCTTCATGAAACGGTGTTCAAAAACCTGAAGAGCCTGAAAAGGTGTGAAAAATATGAAGAGCCTCAAAAGGTTTGAAAATATGAAGAGCTTCAAAAGCTGTCAAAAATGAGATGAGCATGAAACGGTCTGAAAAATAGGAGGGGCATGAAGTTGTGTTGAAAAACATGAAGAGCCTGAAAAGGCGTGAAAAATATGAAGAGCTTCAAAAGGTGTCAAAAATATGTGGAGCATGAAACGGTCTGAAATATAGGAGGAGCTTGAAACGGTGTTCAAAAAAATGAAGAGCCTGAAAAGGTGTGAAAAATATGAAGAGCTTCAAAAGTTGTCAAAATATGAGGAGCATGAAACGGTCTGAAAAATAGGAGGAGCATGAAGCGGTGTTCAAAAACATGAAGAGCCTGAAAAGGTGTGAAATATATGAAGAGCCTCAAAACGTGTCAAAAATAAGAGAAGCATGAAACGGTCTGAAAAATAGGAGGAGCATGAAGCGGTGTTGAAAAACATGAAGAGACGTAAAACGTGTGAAATATATGAAGAGCTTCAAAAAGTGTGAAAAATATGAAGAGCTTCAAAAGGTGTGAAATACATGAGGAGCATGAAACTGTCTGAAAAATAGGAGGAGTCTAAAGCGGTGTTGAAAAACATGAAGAACCTGAAAAGGTGTGAAAAATATGAAGAGCTTCAAAAGGTGTGAAAAATATGAGGAGCATGAAACGGTCTGACAAATAGGAGGAGCATGAAGCTGTGTTGAAAAACATGAAGAGCCTGAAAGGGTGTAACAAATATGAAGAGCTTCAGAAGGTGTCAAAAATGAGATGAGCATGAAACGGTCTGAAAAATAGGAGGAGCATGAAGTGGTGTTAAAAAACATGAAGAGCCTGAAAAGGTGCGAAAAATATGAAGAACTTCAAAACGTGTCCACAATATGAGGAGCAAGAAACTCTCTGAGAAATAGGAGGAGCATGAAGTGGTGCTGAAAAACATGAAAAGCCTAAAAGGTGTGAAAAATAAGAAAAGCTTCAAAAGATGTCACAAATATGAGGAGCATGAAACGGTCTGAAAAATTGGAGGATCATGAAGCGGTGTTGAAAAACATGAAGAGTTTGAAAAGTTGTGAAAAATATGAAGAGCTTCAAAAGGTGTCAAAAATGTGAGGAGCATGAAACGGTCTGAAAAATAGGAGGAGCATGAAACCGTGTCAAAAACATGAAGAGCCTGAAAAGGTGTGAAATATATGAAGAGATTCAAAAGGTGTCAAAATATGAGGAGGATGTAACGGTTTGGAAAATAGGACGAGCATGAAGTGGTGTTGAAAAACATGAAGAGCCTGAAAAGATGTGAAAAATATGAAGAGCTTCAAAAGGTGTCCACAATATGAGGAGCATGAAACTGTCTGAGAAATAGGAGGAGCATGAAACCGTGTCAAAAACATGAAGAGCCTGGAAAGGTGTGAAAAATGAAGAGCTTCAAAAGGTGTGAAATACATGAGGAGCATGAAACGGTCTGAAAAATAGGAGGAGCATGAAGCGGTGTTTAAAAACATGAAGAGCCTGAAAAGGTGTGAAAAATATGAAGAGCTTCAAAACGTGTCAAAACTATGAGGAGTATGAAACGGTCTGAAAATAGGAGCAGCATGAAACGGTGTTCAAAAACATGAAGAGCCTGAAAAGGTGTGAAAAATATGAAGAGCTTCAAAAGGTGTCAAAAATTAGATAAACATGAAACGGTCTGAAAAATAGGTGGAGCATGAAGTGGTGTTGAAAAACATGAAGAGCCTCAAAAGTTGTGAAATACTTGAGGAGCATGAATCGGTCTGAAAAATAGGAGGAGCATGAAGCGGTGTGGAAAAACATGAAGAGCCTCAAAAGGTGTGAAAAATATGAAGAGCTTCAAAAAGTGTCAATAATGAGATGAGCATGAAATGGTCTGAAAAGAAGGAGGAGCATGAAGTGGTGTTGAAAAACATGAACAGCCTGAATAGGTGTGAAATATATGAAGAGATTCCAAAGCTGTCAAAAATATGAGGAGCACGTAACGGTTTGGAAAATAGGAAGAGCAGGAAACCGTGTTCAAAAGTATGAAGAGCCTGAAAAGGTGTGAAAAATTTGAAGTACTTCAAAATGTGTGAAAATTAGGAGGAGCATGAAGCGGTGTTCCAAAACATGAAGAGCCTGAAAATGTGTGTAAAATATGAAGAGCTTCAAAACGTGTCAAAAATATGAGGAGCATGAAACGGTCTGAAAAATAGGAGGATCAAGATGCGGTGTTGAAAAACATGAAGATCTGAAAACTTGTGAAAAATATGAAGAGCTTCCAAAGGTGTGAAAAATATGAAGAGCTTCAAAAGGTGTCAAAAATGAGATGAGCATGAAACGGTCTGAAAAATAGGTGGAGCATGAAGTGGTGTTGAAAAACATGAAGAGCCTGAAAAGGTGTGAAATATATGAAGAGATTCAAAAGGTGTCAAAAATATGAGGAGCAAGAAACTGTCTGAGAAATAGGAGGAGCATGAAGTGGTGCTGAAAAACATGAAGAGCCTGAAAAGATGTGAAAAATATGAAGAGCTTCAAAAGGTGTCCACAATATGAGGAGCAAGAAACTGTCTGAGAAATAGGAGGAGCATGAAGTGGTGCTGAAAAACATGAAGAGCCTAAAAGTTGTGAAAAATAAGAAAAGCTTCAAAAGATGTCACAAATATGAGGAGCATGAAACGGTCTGAAAAATTGGAGGATCATGAAGTGGTGTTGAAAAACATGAAGAGTCTGAAAAGTTGTGAAAAATATGAAGAGCTTCAAAAGGTGTCAAAAATGTGAGGAGCATGAAACGGTCTGAAAAATAGGAGGAGCATGAAACCGTGTCAAAAACATGAAGAGCCTGGAAAGGTGTGAAAAATGAAGAGCTTCAAAAGGTGTGAAATACATGAGGAGCATGAAACGGCCTGAAAAATAGGAGGAGCATGAAGCGGTGTTTAAAAATATGAAGAGCCTGAAAGGTGTGAAAAATATGAAGAGCTTCAAAACGTGTCAAAACTATGAGGAGTATGAAACGGTCTGAAAATAGGAGCAGCATGAAACGGTGTTCAAAAACATGAAGAGCCTGAAAAGGTGTGAAAAAGATGAAGAGCTTCAAAAGGTGTCAAAATTTAGATTAGCATGAAACGGTCTGAAAAATAGGTGGAGCATGAAGTGGTGTTGAAAAACATGAAGAGCCTGAAAAAGTGTAAAATATACGAAGAGTTTCAAAAGGTGTTAAAAATAGGAGGAGCATGAAGCGGTGTTCACAAACATGAAGAGCCTGAAAATGTGTGTAAAATATGAAGAGCTTCATAACGTGTCAAAAATATGAGGAGCATGAAACGGTCTGAAAAAAGGTGGATCAAGAAGCGGTGTTGAAAAACATGAAGAGCGTGAAAACGTGTGAAAAATATGAAGAGGTTCAAAAGGTGTGAAAAATATGAAGAGCTTAAAATGGTGTCAAAAATGAGATGAACAAAAACGGTCTGAAAAATAGGAGCAGCATGAAATGGTGTTCAAAAACATGAAGAGCCTGAAAAGGTGTGAAAAATATAAAGAGCTTCAAAAGCTGTGAAATACATGCGGAGCATGAAACGGTCTGAAAAATACGAGGAGCATGAAAAGGTGTTCAAAAACATGAAAGCCTGAAAAGGTGAGAAAAATATGAAGAGCTTCAAAAGGTGTTAAATACATGAGGAGCATGAAACGGTCTGAAAATTAGGAGGAGCATGAAGCGGTGTTCAAAAACATGAAGAGCCTGAAAACGTGTGAAAAATATGAAAAGTTTCAAAATGTGTCAAAAATATGAGGAGCATGAAACGGTCTGAAAAATAGGAGGACCATGAAACGGTCTTCAAAACATAAAGAACCTGAAAAGGTGTGAAAAATATGAACAGCTTTTAAAGGTGTCAAAAATATGAGGAGCATGAAACGGTCTGAAAAAGAGGAGGAGCATGAAACCGGGTTCAAAAACATGAAGAGCCTGAAAAGGTGTGAAAAATATGAACAGCTTCAAAAGGTGTGATAAATATGAAGAGCTTCAAAAGGTGTCAAAAATGAGATGAGCATGAAACGGTCTGAAAAATCGGAGGAGCATGAAGTGGGATTGAAAATCATGAAGAGCCTGAAAACGTGTGAAAAATATGAAGAGCTTCAAAAGGTGTCAAAAATAGGAGGAGCATATAACGGTCTGAAAAATAGGAGGAGCATGAAACGATCTGAAAAGTTGGATGAGCATGAAGCGGTGTTGAAAAACATGAAGAGCCTGAAAACGTGTGAAAAATATGAAGAGCTTCAAAAGGTGTCAAAAATATGAGGAGCATGAAACAGTCTGAAAATTAGGAAGAGCATGAAGTGGTGTTCAAAAACAGGAAGAGCCTGAAAAGGGGTCAAAAATATGAAGAGCTTGAAAAGTTGTCAAAAATATGAGGAGCATGTAACGGTCTGAAAAACAGGGGAAGCATGAAGTGATGTTGAAAAACATGAAGAGCCTGAAAACGTGTGAAAAATATGAAGAGCTTCAAAAATATGAAAAATATGAAAAGAATCAAAAGGTGTGAAAAATATGAAGAGCTTCAAAAGATGTCAAAAATGAGATGAGCATGAAACGGTCTGAAAAATAGGATGGGCATGAAGCGGTGTTGAAAATCATGAAGAGCCTGAAAAGGTGTGAAAAATAGGCAGAGCTTCAAAAGGTGTCAAATATATGGGGAGCATGAAACGGTGTGAAAAATAGGAGGAGCATGAAAGGGTGTTCAAAAACATGAAGAGCCTGAAAAGGTGTGAAAAATATGAAGAGCTTCAAAAGGTTGGAAATACATGAGGAGCATGAAAGGGTCTGGAAAATAGGACGAGCATGAAGCGGTGTTGAAAAACATGAAGAGCCTGAAAAGGTGGGTAAAATATGAAGAGCTTCAAAAGGTGTCAAAATATGAGGAGCATGAAACGGTCTGAAAAATAGGAGGAGCATTAAACGGTGTTCAAAAACATGAAGAGACTGAAATGGTGTGAAAAATATGAAGAGCTTCAAAAGGTGTCAAAAATAGGAGGAGCATATAACGGTCTGAAAAATAGGAGGAGCATTAAACGATCTGAAAAATGGGATGAGCATGAAGCGGTGTTGAAAAACATGAAGAGCCTGAAAACGTGTGAAAAATATGAAGAGCTTCAAAAGGTGTCAAAAATATGAGGAGCATGAAACGGTCTGAAAAATAGGAGGAGCATGAAGCCGTGTTGAAAAACATGAAGAGCCTGAAAACGTGTGAAAATTCTGAAGAGCTTCAAAAGGTGTGAAATATATGAAGAGCTTCAAAAGGTGTCAAAAATGAGATGAGCATGAAATGGTCTGAAAGATAGGAGGAGCATGAAGCGGTGTTGAAAAACATGAAGAGCCTGAAAAGGTGTGAAAAATTGAAGAGCTTCAAATGGTGTGAAATACATGAGGAGCTTGAAACGGTCTGAAAAATAGGAGGAGCATGAAATCTTGTTGAAAAATATGAAGAGCCTGAAAACGTGTGAAAATTATGAAGAGCTTCAAAAGGTGTGAAATAAATGAAGAGCTTCAAAAGGTGTCAAAAATGAGTTGAGCATGAAATGGTCTGAAAGATAGGAGGGGCATGAAGCGGTGTTGAAAAACATGAAGAGCCTGAAAAGGTGTGAGAAATATGAAGATCTTCAAAATGTGTCAAAAATATGAGGAGCATGAAATGGTCTGAAAAATAGGTGGAGCAAGAAGTGATGTTTAAAAACATGAAGAGCCTGAAAAGGTGTGAAAAATATGAAGAGCATCAAAAGATGTGAAAAATATGAGGAACATGAACCTGTCTGAAAAATAGGAGGAGCATGAAGCAGTTTTGAAAAACATGAAGAGTCTGAAAAGGTGTGGAAAATATTAAGAGCTTCATAAGGTGTCAAAAATATTAGGAGCATGAAACTGTCTGAAAAATAGGAGGAGAATGAAGTGGTGTTGAAAAACGTGAAGAGCCTAAAAATGTGTGAAAAATATGAAGAGCTTCAAAAGGTGTGAAAAATATGAGGAGCATGAAACGGTCTGAAAAATAGGAGGAGCATGAAGTGGTGTTCGAAAACATGAAGAGCATGAAAATATGTGAAAAATATGAAGACCTTCAAAACGTGTCAAAAATGAGATGAGCATGAAACGGTCTGAAAAAAAGGAGGTTCATGAAGCGGTGTTCAAAAACATGAAGAGCCTGAGAACGTGTGAAAAATATGAAGAGCTTCTAAAGGTGTGAAAAATATGAAGAGGTTTAAAAGGTGTCAAAAATATGAGGAGCATGAAACTTTCTGAAAAATAGGAGGATAATGAAACCGTGTTCAAAAACATGAAGAGCCTGAAAAGGTGTGAAAAATATGAAGAGCCTTAAAAAATGTCAAAAATATGAGGAGTATGAAACGGTCTGAAAAATAGAAGGATCATGAAGCGGTGTTGAAAAACATGAAGAGCCTGAAAAGGTGTGAAAAATATGAAGAGCTTCAAAAGGTGTGAAAAATATGAAGAGCTTCAAAAGGTGTCAAAAATATGAGGAGAATGAAACGATCTGAAAAATAGGCGGAGCATGAAACGGTGTTCAAAAACATGAAGAACCTGAAAAGGTGTGAAAAATATGAAGAGCGTCAAAACGTGTCAAAATATGAGGAGCATGAAACGGTCTGAAAAATAGGAAGAGCAAGAAGCGGTGTTGAAAAACATGAAGAGCCTGAAAATGTTTGAAAAATATGAAGAGCTTCAAAAGGTGTGAAAAATATGAAGAGCTTCAAAAAGTGTCAAAAATATGAGGAGCAAGAAACGGTCTCAAATATAGTAGGAGCATGAAGCGGTGTTGAAAAACATGAAGAGCCTGAAAAGTTGTGAAAAATATGAAGAGCTTGAAAAGGTGTCAATAATAAGAGGTGCATGAAACAGCCTGAAAAATATGAGGAGCATTAAACGGTCTGAAGAATAGGAGGAGCATGAAGCGGTGTTGAAAAACATTAAGAGACTGAAAGGGTGTGAAAAATATGAAGAGCTTCAAAAGGTGTCAAAAATATGAGGAGCATGAAACGGTCTGAAAAATAGGAGGAGCATGAAACGTTGATCAAAAACATGAAGAGCCTGAAAAGGTGTGAAAAATATGAAGAGCTTCAAAAGGTGTGAAATACATGAGGAGCATGAAACGGGCTGAAAAACAGGAGGAGCATGAAGTGGTGTTGAAAAACATTAAGAGCCTGAAAGGGTGTGAAAAATATGAAGAGTTTCAAAAGGTGTCAATAATAAGTGGTGCATGAAACATCCTGAAAAATATGAGGAGCATGAAACTGTCTGAAAAATAGGAGGAGCATGAAGCAGTCTTGAAAACCAAGAAGAGCCTGAAAACGTGTGAAAAATATGAAGAGCTTCAAAAGGTTTCAGAAATATGAGGAGCATGAAACGGTCTGAAAATTAGGAGGAGCATGAAGCGGTGTTGAAAAACATGAAGAGCCTGAAAAGGAGTGAAAAACATGAAGAGCTTCAAAAACTGTCAAAATATGAGGAGCATGAAACGGTCTCAAAAATAGAGGGAGCATGAAATGATCTGAAAAAGAGAAGGAGCATGAAGCGGTGTTCAAAAACATGAAGAGCCTGGAAAGGTGTGAAAAATATGAAGAGCTTCAAAAGGTTTCAAAAATATGAGGAGCATGAAACGGTCTGAAAAATAGGAGGAGCATGAAGCGCTGTTCAAAAACATGAAGAGCCTGAAAAGGTGTGAAAAAAAGGAAGAGCTTCAAAAGGTGTGAAATACATGAGGAGAATGAAACGGTCTCTAAAATAGGAGGAGCATGAAGCGGTGTTCAAAAACATGAAGAGCCTGGAAAGGTGTGAAAAATACGAAGAGCTTCAAAAGATGTGAAAAATATGAGGAGCATGAAAAGGTCTAAAAAATAGGAGGAGCATGAAGTTGTGTTCAAAAACATGAAGATCCTGAAAAGTTGTAAAAAATGTGAAGAGCTTCAAACGGTGTCAAAAATATGAGGAGAATGAAACGGTCTGAAAAATAGGAGGAGCATGAAACGCTGTTGAAAAACATGAAGAGATTCAAAAGGTGTGAAAAATATGAAGAGCTTCAAAAGGTGTCAATAATAAGAGGTGCATGAAACGTCCTGAAAAATATGAGGAGCATGAAACTGTCTGAAAAATAGGAGGAGCATGAACCGTTCTTGAAAACCAAGAAGAGCCTGAAAACGTGTGAAAAATATGAAGAGCTTCAAAAGCTTTCAGAAATATGAGGAGCATGAAACGGTCTGAAAAATCGGAGGAGCATGAAGCGGTGTTGAAAAACGTGAAGAGCCTGAAAAGGTGTGAAAAATATGAAGAGCTTCAAAAGGTGTAAAAAATGAGATGAGCATGAAACGGTCTGAAAAATAGGAGGAGCATGAACTGGTGCTGAAAAACATTAAGAGCCTGAAAAGGTGTGAAATATATGAAGAGCTTCAAAAGGTGTGAAAATATGAGGAGCATGAAACGGTCTGAAAAATAGGAGGAGCATGGATCAGTGTTCAAAAACATGAAGAGCCTGAAAAGGTGTGAAAAATATGAAGAGCTTCAAAAGCTGTCAAAAATGAGATGAGCATGAAACGGTCTGAAAAAAAGCAGGAGCATGAAGCGTTGTTGAAAATCTTGAAGAGCTTGAAAAGGTGTGAAAAATATGAAGAGTTTCAAAAGGTTTCAAAAATATGAGGATCATGAAACGGTCTGAAAAATAGGAGCAACATGAAACGGTCTGAAAAATAAGAGGAGCATGAAATGGTTTTGAAAAACATGAAGAGCCTGAAAAGGTGTGAAAAATATGAAGACGTTTAAAAGGTGTCAAAAATATGAGGAGCATGAAACTTTCTGAAAAATAGGAGGATCATGAAGCAGTGTTCAAAAACATGAAGAGCCTGAAAAGGTGTGAAAAATATGAAGAGCTTCAAAAGGTGTGAATAATATGAAGAGCTTCAAAAGGTGTCAAAAATATGAGGAGAATGAAACGGTCTGAAAAATAGGCGGAGCATGAAATGGTGTTCAAAAACATGAAGAGCCTGAAAAGGTGTGAAAAACATGAAGAGCTTTAAAAGGTGTAAAAAATTTGAGCAGCATGAAACAGTCTGAAAAATAGGAGGAGCATGAAGTGGAGGTGAAAAACTTGAAGTCCCTGAAAAGGTGTGAAAAATATGAAGAGCTTCAAAAGTTTTGAAAAATATGAAGAGCATGGAACGGTCTGAAAAATAGGAGGAAGATAAGGCGGAGTTCAAAAATATGAAGAGCCTGAAAAGTTGTGACAAATATGAAGAGCTTCAAAAGGTGTCAAAAATATGAGGAGCATGAAACGGTCTCAAAAATAGGAGGAGCATGAAGTGGTGTTCAAAAATATGGAGAGCCTGAAAAGGTATGAAAAATATGAAGAGCTTCAAAAGGTGTCAAAAATATGAGGAACATGAAACGGTCTGAAAAACAGAAGGAGCATGAAGCGGTGTTGAAAAACATGAAGAGCCTGAAAAGGTGTGAAAAATATGAAGAGCTTCAAAAGGTTTCAAATATGAAGAGCAGGGAACGGTCTGAAAAATAGGAGGAGGATAAATCGGTGTTCAAAAACATGAAGAGCCTGAAAAGGTGTGACAAATATGAAGAGCTTCAAAAGGTGTCAAAAATATGAGGAGCATGAAACGGTCTGAAAAATAGGAGGAGTATGAAACGGTGTTCAAAAATATGAAAAGCCTGGAATTGTGTGAAAAATATGAAGAGCCCAAAACGTGTCAAAAATATGAGGAGCATGAAACGGTGTGAAAAATAGGAGGAGCATGAAGCGGTGTTCAAAACCATGAAGAGCCTGAAAAGGTGTGAAAAATATGAACAGCTCCAAAAGTGGTCAAAAATATGTGGAGCGTGAAACGGTCTCAAAAATAGGAGGGGCGTGAAACGGTAATGAAAAACATGAAGAGCCTGAAAACGTGTGAAAAATATGAAGAGCTTCAAAAGGTGTAAAAAATATGAGGAGCATGAAACGGTCTCAAATATAGTAGGAGCATGAAGCGGTGTTGAAAAACATGAAGAGCCTGAAAAGGTGTGAAAAATATGAAGAGCTTCAAAAGGTGTCAATAATAAGAGGTGCATGAAACAGCCTGAAAAATATGAGGAGCATGAAACGGTCTGAAGAATAGGAGGAGCATGAAGCGGTATTGAAAAACATGAAGAGCCTGAAAAGGAGTGAAAAATATGAAGAGCTACAAAACGTGTCAAAATATGAGGAGCATGAAACGGTCTCAAAAATAGGGGGAGCATGAAATGGTCTGAAAAATAGGAGTAGCATGAAACGGTGTTGAAAAACATCAAGAGGCTGAAAACGTGTGAAAAATAGGAGGAGCTTCAAAAGTTGTCAAAAATATGAGGAGCATGAAACGGTCTGAAAAATAGGAGCAGCATGAAACGGTGTTCAAAAACATGAAGAGCCTGGAAAGGTTGGAAAAATATGAAGAGCCTCAAAAGGTGTGAAAAATATGAAGAGCTTCAAAAGGTGTGAAAAATATGAAGAAATTCAAAAGGTGTGAAAAATAGGAGGAGCTTCAAAAAGTTTCAAAAATATGAGAAACATGAAACGGTCTGAAAAATAGGAGGAGCATGAAGCGGTGTTGAAAAACATGAAGAGCCTGAAAACGTGTGAAAATTATTAAGAGCTTCAAAAGGTGTGAAAAATATGAAGAGCTTCAAAAGGTGTCAAAATGAGATGAGCATGAAACGTTCTGAAAAATAGGAGGAACATGAATCTGTGTTGAATACCATGAAGAGCCAGAAAAGGTGTGAAAAATATGAAGAACTTCAAAAAGTGTCAAAAATATGAGGAGCAAGAAACGGTCGGAAAATAGGAGGAGCATGAAACGATCTGAAAAATAGGAGGAGCATGAAGCTGTGTTCAAAAACATGAAGAGCCTGAAAAGGTGTGAAAAATATGAAGAGCTTCAAAACGTGTAAAAAATTTGAGCAGCATGAAACAGTCTGAAAAATAGGAGGAGCATGAAGTGGAGCTGAAAAACATGAAGTCCCTGAAAAGGTGTGCAATATATGAAGAGCTTCAAAAGGTGTAAAAAATGAGATGAACATGAAACGGTCTGAAAAATAGGAGGAGCATGAACTGGTGCTGAAAAACCTGAAGAGCCTGAAAATGTGTGAAAAATATGAAGAACTTCAAAAGGTGTGAAAAATATGAGGAGCATGAAACGGTCTGAAAAATAGGAGGAGCATGGATCGGTGTTCAAAAACATGAAGAGCCTGAAAAGGTGTGAAAAATAAGAAGAGCTTCAAAAAGTGTCTAATATATGAGGAGAAAGAAACGGTCTGAAAAAAAGGAGGAGCATGAAACGGTGTTCAAATACATGAAGAGCCTGAAAAGGTGTGAAAAATATGAAGAGCTTCAAAAGCTGTCAAAAATGAGATGAGCAGGAAACGGTCTGAAAAAAAGCAGGAGCACGAAGCGTTGTTGAAAATCTTGAAGAGCTTGAAAAGGTGTGAAAAATATGAAGAGTTTCAAAAGGATTCAAAAATATGAGGATCATGAAACGGTCTGAAAAATAGGAGCAACATGAAACGGTCTGAAAAATAAGAGGAACATGAAATGGTGTTGAAAAACAGGAAGAGCCTGAAAATGTGAGAAAAATATGAAGAGCTTCAAAAGGTTTCAAAAATATGAGGAGCATGAAACGGTCTGAAAAATAGGAGGATAATGAAACCGTGTTCAAAAATATGAAGAGCCTGAAAAGGTGTGAAAAATTTGAAGAGCCTTAAAAAATGTCAAAAATATGAGGAGTATGAAACGATCTGAAAAATAGCAAGATCATGAAGCGGTGTTGAAAAAGATGAAGAACCTGAAAAGGTGTGAAAAATATGAAGAGCTTCAAAAGGTGTGAAAAATATGAAGAGCTTCAAAAGGTGTCAAAAATATGAGGAGCATGAAACGGTCTGAAAAATAGGAGGAGCATGAAGTGGTGTTGAAAATCATGAAGAGCCTGAAAAGGTGTGAAAAATATGAAGAGCTTGAAAATGTGTCAAAAATATGAGGAGCATGAAACGGTCTGAAAAATAGGAGGAGCATGAAGTGGTGTTGAAAAACATGAAGAGTCTGAAAAGGTGTGAAAAATATGAAGAGCTTGAAAATGTGTCAAAAATATGAGGAGCATGAAACGGTCTGAAAAATAGGAGGAGCATGAAGTGGTGTTGAAAATCATGAAGAGCCTGAAAAGGTGTGAAAAATATGAAGAGCTTCAAAAGGTGTCAAAAATATTAGGAGCATGAAACGGTCTGAAAAATAGGAGGAGCATGAAGCGGTGTTGAAAAACATGAAGAGCTTCAAAAGGTGTGAAAAATAGGAAGAGTTTCAAAAATGTGAAAAATATGAAGAGCTTCAAAAGGAGTGAAAAATATGAACAGCTTCAAAAGGTGTCAAAAATGAGACGAGCATGAAACGGTATGAAAAATAGGAGGAGAATGAAGCGGTGTTGAAAATCATGAAGAGGCTGAAAAGGTGTGAAAAATGTGAAGAGCTTCAAAAGGTGTCAAAAATATGAGGAGAATGAAACGGTCTGCAAAATATGAGGAGCATGAAATGGTGTTGAAAAACATGAAGAGCATGAAAATGTGTGAAAAATATGAAAAGCTTCAAAAGGTGTCAAATATATATGGAGCAAGAAAAGGTCTGAAAATTAGGAGGAGCATGAAGTGGTGTTCAAAAATATGAAGAGCCTGAAAAGTTGTGAAATATATGAAGAGCTTCAAAAGGTGTCAAAAATATGAGGAGCATGATACGGTTTTAAAAATAGGAGGAGCATGAAGCGATGTGGAAAAACATGAAGAGCCTGAAAACGTGTTAAAAATATGAAGAGCTTGAAAACATTTCAGAAATGAGAGGAGCATGAAACTGTCTGAAAAACATTAGGAGCATGAAGCAGTGTTGAAAAACATGAAGAGCCTGAAAAGGTGTGAAAAATATGAAGAGCTTCAAAAGGTGTGAAAAATATGAAGAGCTTAGAAAGCTGTCAAAAATGAGATGAGCATGAAACGGTCTAAGAAATAGGAGAAGCATGAAGTGGTGTTGAAAAACATGAAGAGCCTGAAAAAGTGTGAAATATATGAAGAGCTTCAAAAGGTGTGAAATATATGAAGAGCTTCAAAACGTGTCAAAAATATGAGGAGCAAGAAACGGTCTGAAAAATAGGAGGAGCATTAAACGGTGTTCAAACATATGAGGAGCAAGAAACGATCCGAAAAATAGGAGGAGCATTAAACGGTGTTCAAAAACATGAAGAGCCTTTAAAGGTGTGAAAAATATGAAGAGCTTCAAAAGGTGTCAAAAATATGAGGAGCATGAAACGGTCTTAAAAATAGGAGGAGCATGAAGTGGTGTTGAAAAAAATGAAGAGCCAGAAAAAGGTGTGAAAATTATGAGGAGAATGAAACGGTCTGAAAAATAGGAGGAGCATGAAACGGTCTGAAAAATAGGAGGAGCATGAAGTGGTGTTCAAAAACATGAAGAGCCTGAAAAGGTGTGAAATATATGAAGAGCTTCAAAAGGTGTCAAAAATATTTGGAGCACGAAACGGTCTGAAAAATAGGAGGAGCATGAAGTGGTGTTGAAAAATATGAAGAGCTTCTAAAATTGTCAAAAATATCAGGAGCATGAAATGGTCTGAAAAATAGGAGGAGCATGAAGTGGTGTTGAAAAACATGAAGAGCCTGAAAAGGTGTGAAATATATGAAGAGCTTCAAAAGGTGTGAAAAATATGAGGAGCATGAAACGGTCTGAAAAATAGGAGCTGCATGAAGCTGTGCTCAAATACATGAAGAGCCTGAAAAGGTGTGAAAAATATGAAGAGCTTGAAAATGTGTCAAAAATATGAGGAGCATGAAACGGTCTGAAAAATAGGAGGAGCATGAAGCGGTGTTGAAAATCAAGAAGAGCCTGAAAAGGTGTGAAAAATATGAAGAGCTTCAAAAGGTGTAAAAAATATGAGGAGCATGATACGTTCTCAAAAATAGGAGGAGCATGAATCAGTGAACAAAAACATGAAGAGCTTCAAAAGGTGTGAAAAATGTGAAGAGTTTCAAAACGTGTCAAAAATATGAGGAGCATGAAACGGTCTGAAAAATAGGAGGAGCATGAAGCGGTGTTGAAAAACATGAAGAGCTTCAAAAGGTGTGAAAAATAGGAAGAGTTTCAAAAATGTGAAAAATATGAAGAGCTTCAAAAGGAGTGAAAAATATGAACAGCTTCAAAAGGTGTCAAAAATGAGACGAGCATGAAACGGTATGAAAAATAGGAGGAGAATGAAGCGGTGTTGAAAATCATGAAGAGCCTGAAAATGTGTGAAAAAAGTGAAGAGCTTCAAAAGGTGTCAAAAATATGAGGAGAATGAAACGGTCTGCAAATAGGAGGAGCATGAAGCGGTTTTGAAAAATATGAAGAGCCTGGAATGGTGTGCAAAATATGAAGAGCTTCAAAAGGTGTGAAATATATGAAGAGCTTCAAAATGTGTCAAAAATGAGATGAGCATGAAACGGTCTGAAAAATAGGAGGAGCATGAAACGGTGATCAAAAACATGAAGAGCCTGAAAAGGTGTGAAAAATATGAAGAGCTTCAAAACGTGTGAAATATATGAGGAGCATGAAACACTCTGAAAAATAGAAATAGCATGAAGCGGTGTTGAAAAACATGAAGAGCCTGAAAACGTGTGAAAATATGAAGAGCTTCAAAAATATGAAAAATATGAAGAGCTTCAAAAGGTGTGAAATTCATGAGGAGCATGAAATGGTCTGAAAAATAGGACAAGAATGAAGTGGTGTGGAAAAACATGAAGAGCCTGAAAAGGTGTGAAAAATATGAAGAGCTTCAAGAGGTGTCAAAAATATGAAGAGCATGAAACGGTCTGAAAAATTGAAGGATCATGAAGCGGTGATCAAAACATGAAGAGCGTGAAAAGGTGTGAAAAATATGAAGAGCTTCAAAAGGTGTGAAATTCATGAGGATCATGAAACGGTATAAAAAATAGGAGAAGCATGAAGTGGTGTGGAAGAACATGAAGAGCCTGTAAAGGTGTGAAAAATATGAAGAGCTTCAAAAGGTGTCAAAAATATGAGGAGCATGAAACGGTCCGAAAAAAAGGAGGAGCATGAAGCACTGTTCAAAAACATGAAGATCCTGAAAACGAGTGAAAAATATGAAGAGCTTCAAAAGGTGTGAAATACATGAGGAGCATGAAACGGTCTGAAAAATAGGAGGAGCATGAAGCGGTGTTGAAAAACATGAAGAGCCTGAAAACGTGTGAAAAATATGAAGAGCTTCAAAAGGTGTGAAATACATGAGGATCATGAAATGGTCTGAAAAATAGGAGGAGCATGAAACGGTGTTCAAAAAGAGGAAGAGCCTGAAAATTTGTGAAAAATATGACAGCTTCAAAAGGTGTCAAAAATATGAGCAGCATGAAACGGTCTGAAAAATAGGAGTAGCATGAAGCGGTGTTCAAAAACATGAAAAGCCTGAAAAGGTGTGAAAAATATGAAGAGACTCAAAACGTGTCAAAAATGAGAAGAGCATGAAACTGTCTGAAAAATAGGAGTAGCATGAAGTGGTGTTGAAAAAAAAGAAGACACTGAAAAGTTGTGAAATATATGAAGAGCTTCTAACAGTGTCAAAAATATGAGGAGAATGAAAGCGTCTCAAAAATAGGAGGAGCATGAAGCTGTGTTGAAAAACATGAAGAGCCTGAAAAGGTTTGAAAAATATGAAGAGCTTCTAAAGGTATGAAAAATATGAGAAGCATGAAACGGTCTGAAAAATGGGAAGAGCATGAAGTGGTGTTGAAAAACATGAAGAGCCTGAAGATGTGAAAAATATGAAGAGCTTCAAAAGGTGTCAAAAATATGAGGAGCATGAAACAGTCTGAAAAATATGAGGAGCATGAAACGGTGTTCAAAAACATGAAGAGCCTGAAAATGTGTGAAATATATGAAGAGCTTCAAAAGATTTCAGAAATGAGATGAGCATGAAATGGTCTGAAAAATAGGAGGATCATAAAGCGGTGTTGAAAAACATGAAGAGCCGGAAAAGGTGTGAAAAATATGAATAGTTTCAAATGATGTGAAAAATATGAAGAACTTCAAAATCTGTCAAAAATGAGATGAGCATGAAACGGTCTGAGAAATAGGAGAAGCATGAAGTGGTGTTGAAAAACATGAAGAGCCTGAAAAAGTGTGAAATATATGAAGAGCTTCAAAAGGTGTAAAGTACATGAGGAGAATGAAACCGTCCGAAAAATAGGAGGAGCATGAAGCGGTGTTCAAAAACATGAAGAGCCTGAAAAGGTGTGAAATATATGAAGAGATTCAAAAGGTGTCAAAACTATGAGGAGCATGAAACGGTCTGACAAAAAGGAGGAGCAGGAAACCGTGTTCAAAAATATGAAGAGCCTGAAAAGGTGTGAAAAATTTGAGGTGCTTCAAAAGGTGTGAAAATTAGGAGGAGCATGAAGCGGTGTTCAAAAACAGAAAAGCCTGAAAATGTGTGTAAAATATGAAGAGCTTCAAAACGTATCAAAAATATGAGGAGCATGAAACGGTCTGAAAAATAGGAGGATCAAGAAGCGGTGTTGAAAAACATGAAGATCGGAAAACTTGTGAAAAATATGAAGAGCTTCAAAAGGTGTGAAAAATTTGAAGAGCTTCAAAAGGTGTCAAAAATGAGATGAGCATGAAACGGTCTGAAAAATAGGTGGAGCATGAAGTGGTGTTGAAAAACATGAAGAGCCTGAAAAGGTGTGAAATATACGAAGAGATTCAAAAGGTGTCAAAAATATGAAGAGCATGTAACGGTTTGGAAAATAGGACGAGCATGAAGTGGTTTTGAAAAACATGAAGAGCCTGAAAAGATGTGAAAAATATGAAGAGCTTCAAAAGGTGTCCACAATATGAGGAGCATGAAACTGTCTGAGAAATAGGAGGAGCATGAAGTGGTGCTTAAAAACATGAAGAGCATAAAAGGTGTGAAAAATAAGAAAAGCTTCAAAAGATGTCACAAATATGAGGAGCATGAAACGGTCTGAAAAACTGGAGGATCATGAAGCGGTGTTGAAAAATAAGAAGAGCCTGAAAAGGTGTGAAAAATATGAATAGTTTCAAAAGATGTGAAAAATATGAAGAACTTCAAAATCTGTCAAAAATGAGATGAGCATGAAACGGTCTGAGAAATAGGAGAAGCATGAAGTGGTGTTGAAAAACATGAAGAGCTTGAAAAAGTGTGAAATATATGAAGAACTTCAAAAGGTGTGAAAAATATGAAGAGCTTCAAAAGGTGTCAAAAATATGAGGAGCATGAAACGGTCTGAAAAATAGGAGGAGCATTGTAACATTGTTGAAAAAATTGAAGAGCCTGAAAAGGTGTGAAAAATATGAAGAGCTTCAAAAGGTGTCAAAAATATGAGGAGCATGAAAAGGTCTGAAAAATAGAAGGAGCTTGAAGCGGTGTTGAAAAACATGAAGAGCCTGATAAGGTGTGAAAAATATGAAGAGCTTCAAAACGTGTCAAAAATATGAGGAGCATGAAACGGTCTGAAAAATAGGAGGAGCATTGTAACATTGTTGAAAAAAATGAAGAGCCTGAAAAGGTGTGAAAAATATGAAGAGCTTCAAAAGGTGTCAAAAATATGAGGAGCATGAAAAGGTCTGAAAAATAGGAGGAGCATGAAGTGGTGTTGAAAAACATGAAGAGCCTGAAAAGGTGTGAAAAATATAAAGAGCTTCAAAAAGTGTCAACAATATGAGCAGCATGAAACGGTCTGAAAAACAGGAGGAGTATTAAACGTTGTTCATAAACATGAAGATCCTGAAAAGGTGTGAAAAATATGAAGAGTTTCAAAAGCTGTCAATAATATGAGGAGCATGAAACGGTCTGAAAAACAGGACGATCATGAAGCAGTGTTGAAAAATATGAAGAGCCTGAAAGGTTGTGAAAAATATGAAGAGCTTCAAAAGGTGTGAAAAATATGAAGACTTTCCAGAGGTGTCAAAAATGAGATGAGCATGAAACGGTCTGAAAAATAGGAGGAGCATGAAGTGGTGATCAAAAACATGAAGTGCCTGAAATGGTGTGAAATATATGAAGAGCTTCAAAAGGTGTGAAAAATATGAAGAACTTCAAATGGTGAGAAATATATGAGGAGCATGAAACGGTCTGAAAAATAGGAGGATCAAGAAGCGGTGTTGAAAAACATGAAGATCGGAAAACTTGTGAAAAATATGAAGAGCTTCAAAAGGTGTGAAAAATTTGAAGAGCTTCAAAAGGTGTCAAAAATGAGATGAGCATGAAACGGTCTGAAAAATAGGTGGAGCATGAAGTGGTGTTGAAAAACATGAAGAGCCTGAAAAGGTGTGAAATATACGAAGAGATTCAAAAGGTGTTAAATATATGAGGAGCATGTAACGGTTTGGAAAATAGGACGAGCATGAAGTGGTGTTGAAAAACATGAAGAACCTGAAAAGATGTGAAAAATATGAAGAGCATCAAAAGGTGTCCACAATATGAGGAGCATGAAACTGTCTGAGAAATAGGAGGAGCATGAAGTGGTGCTTAAAAACATGAAGAGCCTAAAAGATGTGAAAAATAAGAAAAGCTTCAAAAGATGTCACAAATATGAGGAGCATGAAACGGTCTGAAAAATTGGAGGATCATGAAGCGGTGTTGAAAAACATGAAGAGCCTGAAAAGGTGTGAAAAATATGAATAGTTTCAAAAGATGTGAAAAATACGAAGAACTTCAAAAGCTGTCAAAAATGAGATGAGCATGAAACGGTCTGAGAAATAGGAGAAGCATGAAGTGGTGTTGAAAAACATGAAGAGCCTGAAAAAGTGTGAAATATATGAAGAGCTTCAAAAGGTGTAAAGTACATGAGGAGAATGAAACCGTCCGAAAAATAGGAGGAGCATGAAGCGGTGTTCAAAAACATGAAGAGCCTGAAAAGGTGTGAAATATATGAAGAGATTCAAAAGGTGTCAAAACTATGAGGAGCATGAAACGGTCTGACAAAAAGGAGGAGCAGGAAACCGTGTTCAAAAATATGAAGAGCCTGAAAAGGTGTGAAAAATTTGAGGTGCTTCAAAAGGTGTGAAAATTAGGAGGAGCATGAAGCGGTGTTCAAAAACAGAAAAGCCTGAAAATGTGTGTAAAATATGAAGAGCTTCAAAACGTATCAAAAATATGAGGAGCATGAAACGGTCTGAAAAATAGGAGGATCAAGAAGCGGTGTTGAAAAACATGAAGATCGGAAAACTTGTGAAAAATATGAAGAGCTTCAAAAGGTGTGAAAAATTTGAAGAGCTTCAAAAGGTGTCAAAAATGAGATGAGCATGAAACGGTCTGAAAAATAGGTGGAGCATGAAGTGGTGTTGAAAAACATGAAGAGCCTGAAAAGGTGTGAAATATACGAAGAGATTCAAAAGGTGTCAAAAATATGAAGAGCATGTAACGGTTTGGAAAATAGGACGAGCATGAAGTGGTTTTGAAAAACATGAAGAGCCTGAAAAGATGTGAAAAATATGAAGAGCTTCAAAAGGTGTCCACAATATGAGGAGCATGAAACTGTCTGAGAAATAGGAGGAGCATGAAGTGGTGCTTAAAAACATGAAGAGCATAAAAGGTGTGAAAAATAAGAAAAGCTTCAAAAGATGTCACAAATATGAGGAGCATGAAACGGTCTGAAAAACTGGAGGATCATGAAGCGGTGTTGAAAAATATGAAGAGCCTGAAAAGGTGTGAAAAATATGAATAGTTTCAAAAGATGTGAAAAATATGAAGAACTTCAAAATCTGTCAAAAATGAGATGAGCATGAAACGGTCTGAGAAATAGGAGAAGCATGAAGTGGTGTTGAAAAACATGAAGAGCTTGAAAAAGTGTGAAATATATGAAGAACTTCAAAAGGTGTGAAAAATATGAAGAGCTTCAAAAGGTGTCAAAAATATGAGGAGCATGAAACGGTCTGAAAAATAGGAGGAGCATTGTAACATTGTTGAAAAAAATGAAGAGCCTGAAAAGGTGTGAAAAATATGAAGAGCTTCAAAAGGTGTCAAAAATATGAGGAGCATGAAAAGGTCTGAAAAATAGGAGGAGCATGAAGTGGTGTTGAAAAACATGAAGAGCCTGAAAAGGTGTGAAAAATATAAAGAGCTTCAAAAAGTGTCAACAATATGAGCAGCATGAAACGGTCTGAAAAACAGGAGGAGTATTAAACGTTGTTCATAAACATGAAGATCCTGAAAAGGTGTGAAAAATATGAAGAGTTTCAAAAGCTGTCAATAATATGAGGAGCATGAAACGGTCTGAAAAACAGGACGATCATGAAGCAGTGTTGAAAAATATGAAGAGCCTGAAAGGTTGTGAAAAATATGAAGAGCTTCAAAAGGTGTGAAAAATATGAAGACTTTCCAGAGGTGTCAAAAATGAGATGAGCATGAAACGGTCTGAAAAATAGGAGGAGCATGAAGTGGTGATCAAAAACATGAAGTGCCTGAAATGGTGTGAAATATATGAAGAGCTTCAAAAGGTGTGAAAAATATGAAGAACTTCAAATGGTGAGAAATATATGAGGAGCATGAAACGGTCTGAAAAATAGGAGGATCAAGAAGCGGTGTTGAAAAACATGAAGATCGGAAAACTTGTGAAAAATATGAAGAGCTTCAAAAGGTGTGAAAAATTTGAAGAGCTTCAAAAGGTGTCAAAAATGAGATGAGCATGAAACGGTCTGAAAAATAGGTGGAGCATGAAGTGGTGTTGAAAAACATGAAGAGCCTGAAAAGGTGTGAAATATACGAAGAGATTCAAAAGGTGTTAAAAATATGAGGAGCATGTAACGGTTTGGAAAATAGGACGAGCATGAAGTGGTGTTGAAAAACATGAAGAACCTGAAAAGATGTGAAAAATATGAAGAGCATCAAAAGGTGTCCACAATATGAGGAGCATGAAACTGTCTGAGAAATAGGAGGAGCATGAAGTGGTGCTTAAAAACATGAAGAGCCTAAAAGATGTGAAAAATAAGAAAAGCTTCAAAAGATGTCACAAATATGAGGAGCATGAAACGGTCTGAAAAATTGGAGGATCATGAAGCGGTGTTGAAAAACATGAAGAGCCTGAAAAGGTGTGAAAAATATGAATAGTTTCAAAAGATGTGAAAAATACGAAGAACTTCAAAAGCTGTCAAAAATGAGATGAGCATGAAACGGTCTGAGAAATAGGAGAAGCATGAAGTGGTGTTGAAAAACATGAAGAGCCTGAAAAAGTGTGAAATATATGAAGAGCTTCAAAAGGTGTAAAGTACATGAGGAGAATGAAACCGTCCGAAAAATAGGAGGAGCATGAAGCGGTGTTCAAAAACATGAAGAGCCTGAAAAGGTGTGAAATATATGAAGAGATTCAAAAGGTGTCAAAACTATGAGGAGCATGAAACGGTCTGACAAAAAGGAGGAGCAGGAAACCGTGTTCAAAAATATGAAGAGCCTGAAAAGGTGTGAAAAATTTGAGGTGCTTCAAAAGGTGTGAAAATTAGGAGGAGCATGAAGCGGTGTTCAAAAACAGAAAAGCCTGAAAATGTGTGTAAAATATGAAGAGCTTCAAAACGTATCAAAAATATGAGGAGCATGAAACGGTCTGAAAAATAGGAGGATCAAGAAGCGGTGTTGAAAAACATGAAGATCGGAAAACTTGTGAAAAATATGAAGAGCTTCAAAAGGTGTGAAAAATTTGAAGAGCTTCAAAAGGTGTCAAAAATGAGATGAGCATGAAACGGTCTGAAAAATAGGTGGAGCATGAAGTGGTGTTGAAAAACATGAAGAGCCTGAAAAGGTGTGAAATATACGAAGAGATTCAAAAGGTGTCAAAAATATGAAGAGCATGTAACGGTTTGGAAAATAGGACGAGCATGAAGTGGTTTTGAAAAACATGAAGAGCCTGAAAAGATGTGAAAAATATGAAGAGCTTCAAAAGGTGTCCACAATATGAGGAGCATGAAACTGTCTGAGAAATAGGAGGAGCATGAAGTGGTGCTTAAAAACATGAAGAGCATAAAAGGTGTGAAAAATAAGAAAAGCTTCAAAAGATGTCACAAATATGAGGAGCATGAAACGGTCTGAAAAACTGGAGGATCATGAAGCGGTGTTGAAAAATATGAAGAGCCTGAAAAGGTGTGAAAAATATGAATAGTTTCAAAAGATGTGAAAAATATGAAGAACTTCAAAATCTGTCAAACATGAGATGAGCATGAAACGGTCTGAGAAATAGGAGAAGCATGAAGTGGTGTTGAAAAACATGAAGAGCTTGAAAAAGTGTGAAATATATGAAGAACTTCAAAAGGTGTGAAAAATATGAAGAGCTTCAAAAGGTGTCAAAAATATGAGGAGCATGAAACGGTCTGAAAAATAGGAGGAGCGTTGTAACATTGTTGAAAAAATTGAAGAGCCTGAAAAGGTGTGAAAAATATGAAGAGCTTCAAAAGGTGTCAAAAATATGAGGAGCATGAAAAGGTCTGAAAAATAGAAGGAGCTTGAAGCGGTGTTGAAAAACATGAAGAGCCTGATAAGGTGTGAAAAATATGAAGAGCTTCAAAACGTGTCAAAAATATGAGGAGCATGAAACGGTCTGAAAAATAGGAGGAGCATTGTAACATTGTTGAAAAAAATGAAGAGCCTGAAAAGGTGTGAAAAATATGAAGAGCTTCAAAAGGTGTCAAAAATATGAGGAGCATGAAAAGGTCTGAAAAATAGGAGGAGCATGAAGTGGTGTTGAAAAACATGAAGAGCCTGAAAAGGTGTGAAAAATATAAAGAGCTTCAAAAAGTGTCAACAATATGAGCAGCATGAAACGGTGTGAAAAACAGGAGGAGTATTAAACGTTGTTCATAAACATGAAGATCCTGAAAAGGTGTGAAAAATATGAAGAGTTTCAAAAGCTGTCAATAATATGAGGAGCATGAAACGGTCTGAAAAACAGGACGATCATGAAGCAGTGTTGAAAAATATGAAGAGCCTGAAAGGTTGTGAAAAATATGAAGAGCTTCAAAAGGTGTGAAAAATATGAAGACTTTCCAGAGGTGTCAAAAATGAGATGAGCATGAAACGGTCTGAAAAATAGGAGGAGCATGAAGTGGTGATCAAAAACATGAAGTGCCTGAAATGGTGTGAAATATATGAAGAGCTTCAAAAGGTGTGAAAAATATGAAGAGCTTCAAATGGTGAGAAATATATGAGGAGCATGAAACGGTCTGAAAAATAGGAGGATCAAGAAGCGGTGTTGAAAAACATGAAGATCGGAAAACTTGTGAAAAATATGAAGAGCTTCAAAAGGTGTGAAAAATTTGAAGAGCTTCAAAAGGTGTCAAAAATGAGATGAGCATGAAACGGTCTGAAAAATAGGTGGAGCATGAAGTGGTGTTGAAAAACATGAAGAGCCTGAAAAGGTGTGAAATATACGAAGAGATTCAAAAGGTGTTAAAAATATGAGGAGCATGTAACGGTTTGGAAAATAGGACGAGCATGAAGTGGTGTTGAAAAACATGAAGAACCTGAAAAGATGTGAAAAATATGAAGAGCTTCAAAAGGTGTCCACAATATGAGGAGCATGAAACTGTCTGAGAAATAGGAGGAGCATGAAGTGGTGCTTAAAAACATGAAGAGCCTAAAAGATGTGAAAAATAAGAAAAGCTTCAAAAGATGTCACAAATATGAGGAGCATGAAACGGTCTGAAAAATTGGAGGATCATGAAGCGGTGTTGAAAAACATGAAGAGCCTGAAAAGGTGTGAAAAATATGCATAGTTTCAAAAGATGTGAAAAATACGAAGAACTTCAAAAGCTGTCAAAAATGAGATGAGCATGAAAAGGTCTAAGAAATAGGAGAAGCATGAAGTGGTGTTGAAAAACATGAAGAGCTTGAAAAAGTGTGAAATATATGAAGAACTTCAAAAGGTGTGAAAAATATGAAGAGCTTCAAAAGGTGTCAAAAATATGAGGAGCATGAAACGGTCTGAAAAATAGGAGGAGCATTGTAACATTGTTGAAAAAATTGAAGAGCCTGAAAAGGTGTGAAAAATATGAAGAGCTTCAAAAGGTGTCAAAAATATGAGGAGCATGAAACAGTCTGAAAAATAGGAGGAGCATGATGCGGTGTAGAAAAACATGAAGAGCCTGAAAAGGTGTGAAAAATATGAACAGTTTCAAAAGGTGTGAAAAATATGAAGACATTCAAAGGTGTCAAAATTATGAGGAGCAAGAAACTGTCTGAAAATAGGAGGAGCATGAAACGGTGTTGAAAAACATGAAGAGCGTGAAAAGGTGTGAAAAATATGAAGAGCTACAAAAGGTGTCAAAAATATGAGGAGCATGAAACGGTCTGAAAAATAGGAGGATCATGAAGCGGTGTTGAAAAACATGAAGAGCCTGAAAAGGTGTGAAAAATATGAGGAGCTTCAAAACGTGTCAAAAATATGAGGAGCATGAAACAGTCTGAAAAATATGAGGAGCATGAAACGGTGTTCAAAAACATGAAGAGCCTGAAAAGGTGTGAAAATATGAAGAGCTTCAAAAGGTGTGAAATACATGAAGAGCATGAAACGGTCTGACAAATAGGAGGATCATGAAGCGGTGTTGAAAAACATGAAGAGCCTGAAAAGGTGTGTAAAATATGAAGAGCTTCAAAAGGTGTGAAAAATATGAGGAGCATGAAACGGTCGGAAAAATAGGAGGAGCATGAAGCGGTGTTCAAAAATATGAAGAGCCTGAAAATTTGTGAAAACTATGAAGTGCTTCTGAAGGTGTCAAAAATGAGATGAGCATGAAACGGTCTGAAAAATAGGAGGAGCATGAAGTGGTGTTGAAAAACATGAAGAGCCTGTAAAGGTGTGAAAAATATGAAGAGCTACAAAAGGTGTCAAAAATATGAGGAGCATGAAACGGTCTGAAAAATAGGAGGAGCATGAAGCGGTGTTCAAAAATATGAAGAGCCTGAAAATTTGTGAAAACTATGAAGTGCTTCAGAAGGTTTCAAAAATGAGATGAGCATGAAACGGTCTGAAAAATAGGAGGAGCATGAAGTGGTGTTGAAAAACATTAAGAGCCTGAAAATGTGTGAAATATATGAAGAACTTCAAAAGCTGTCAAAATTGAGATGAGCATGAAACGGTCTGAGAAATAGGAGAAGCAATAAGTGGTGTTGAAAAACATGAAGAGCTTGAAAAAGTGTGAAATATATGAAGAGCATCAAAAGGTGTGAAAAATATGAAGAGCTTCAAAAGGTTTCAAAAATATGAGGAGCATAAAACGGTCTGAAAAATAGGAGGAGCATGAAGCGGTGTTGAAAAACATGAAGAGCCTGAAAAGGTGTTAAATATATGAAGAGCTTCAAAAGGTGTGAAAAATATGAGGAGCATGAAACGGTCTGAAGAATAGGAGGAGGATTGTAGCGGTGTTCAAAAACATGAAGAGCATGAAAAGGTGTGAAAAATATGAAGGGCTTCAAAAGGTGTGAAACACATGAGGAGCATGAAACTGTCTGAAAAATAGGAGGATCATGAAGCGGTGTTGAAAAACATGAAGAGCATGAAAAGCTGTGAAAAATATTAAGAGCTTCAAAACGTGTCAAAAATATGAGAAGCATGAAACGGTCTGAAAAATAGGAGGAGCATGAAGTGGTGTTGAAAAACATGAAGAGCCTGAAAAGGAGTTAAAAATATGAAGAGCCTCAAAAGGTGTGAAAAATATGAAGAGCTTCAACAGCTGTCAGAAATGAGATGAACATGAAACGGTCTGAAAAATAGGAGAGGCATGAAGTTGTGTTGAAAAACATGAAGAGCCTGAAAAGGTGTCAAAAATATGAAGAGCTTCAAAAGGTGTCAAAAATATGAGGAGCATGAAACGGTTTGAAAAATGGGAGGAGCATGAAGCGGTGTTGAAAAACATGAAGAGCCTCAAAAGGTGTGAAAAATATGAAGAGCTTCAAAAAGTGTCAATAATGAGATGAGCATGAAATGGTCTGAAAAGAAGGAGGAGCATGAAGTGGTGTTGAAAAACATGAAGAGCCTGAAAATGTGTAAATATATGAAGAGATTCAAAAGCTGTCAAAAATATGAGGAGCACGTAACGGTTTGGAAAATAGGAAGAGCATGAAGACGTGTTGAAAAACATGAAGAGCCTGAAAAGATGTGAAAAATATGAAGAGCTTCAAAAGGTGTCCACAATATGAGGAGCATGAAACTGTCCGAGAAATAGGAGGAGCATGAAGTTGTGCTGAAAAACATGAAGAGCCTAAAAGGTGTGAAAAATATGAAAAGCTTCAAAAGATGTCATAAATGTGAGGAGCATGAAACGGTCTGAAAAATTGGATGAACATGAAGCGGTGTTGAAAAACATGAAGAGCCTGAAAAGTTGTGAAAAATATGAAGAGCTTCAAAAGGTGTCAAAAATGGGAGGAGCATGAAACGGTCTGAAAAATAGGAGGAGCATGAAACCGTGTCAAAAACATGAAGAGCCTGAAAAGGTGTGAAAAATGAAGAGGTTCAAAAGGTGTGAAATACATGAGAAGCATGAAACGGTCTGAAAAATAGGAGGAGCATGAAGCGGTGTTTAAAAACATGAAGAGCCTGAAAAGGTGTGAAAAATATGAAGAGCTTCAAAAGGTGTCAAAACTATGAGGAGTATGAAACGGTCTGAAAAATAGGAGCAGCATGAAACGGTGTTCAAAAACATGAAGAGCCTGAAAAGGTGTGAAAAACATGAAGAGCTTCAAAAGGTGTCAAAAATTAGATTAGCATGAAACGGTCTGAAAAATAGGAGGAGCATGAAGTGGTGTTGAAAAACATGAAGAGCCTGAAAAAGTGTAAAATATATGAAGAGCTTCAAAAGTTGTGAAAAATATTAGGAGCTTCAAAAGAGGTCAAAAATATGAGGAGCATGAAACGGTCTGAAAAATAGGAGGAGCATGAAACGGTTTTGAAAAACACGAAGGGCCTGAAAAGGTTTGAAAAATATGAAGAGCTTCAAAAGGTGTGAAATACATAGGGGCAAGAAACGGTCTGAAAAATAGAAGGAGCATGAAGCAGTGTTCAAAAACATGAAGAGCCTGAAATGGTGTGAAAAACATGAAGAGCCTAAAAGGTGTGAAAAATATGAAAAGCTTCAAAAGATGTCTCAAATATGAGGAGCATGAAACGGTCTGAAAAATTGGAGGATCATGAAGCGGAATTGAAAAACATGAAGAGGATGAAAAGCTGTGAAAAATATGAAGAGCTTCATAACGTGTCAAAAATATGGGAGCATGAAACGGTCTGAAAAATAGGAGGAAAATGAAGCGGTGTTGAAAACCATGAAGAGTCTGAAAAGGTGAGAAAAATATGAAGAGCTTCAAAACGTGTCAAAAATATGAGAAGCATGAAACGGTCTGAAAAATAGGAGCTTCATGAAACGGTATTCAAAAACCTGAAGAGCCTGAAAAGGTGTGAAAAATATGAAGAGCCTCAAAAGGTTTGAAAAATATGAAGAGCTTCAAAAGCTGTCAAAAATGAGATGAGCATGAAACGGTCTGAAAAATAGGAGGGGAATGAAGTTGTGTTGAAAAACATGAAGAGCCTGAAAAGGCGTGAAAAATATGAAGAGCATCAAAAGGTGTCAAAAATATGTGGAGCATGAAACGGTCTGAAATATAGGAGGAGCATGAAACGGTGTTCAAAAACATGAAGAGCCTGAACAGGTGTGAAAAATATGAAGAGCTTCAAAAGTTGTCAAAATATGAGGAGCATGAAACGGTCTGAAAAATAGGAGGAGCATGAAGCGGTGTTCAAAAACATGAAGAGCCTGAAAAGGTGTGAAATATATGAAGAGCCTCAAAACGTGTCAAAAATAAGAGAAGCATGAAACGGTCTGAAAAATAGGAGGAGCATGAAGCGGTGTTGAACAACATGAAGAGATTTAAAACGTGTGAAATATATGAAGAGCTTCAAAAAGTGTGAAAAATATGAAGAGCTTCAAAAGGGGTGAAATACATGAGGAGCATGAAACGGTCTGAAAATTAGGAGGAGCCTAAAGCGGTGTTGAAAAACATGAAGAACCTGAATAGGTGTGAAAAATATGAAGAGCTTCAAAAGGTGTGAAAAATATGAGGAGCATGAAACGGTCTGAAAAATAGGAGGAGCATGAAGCCGTGTCGAAAAACATGAAGAGCCTGAAAGGGTGTAACAAATATGAAGAGCTTCAGAAGGTGTCAAAAATGAGATGAGCATGAAACGGTCTGAAAAATAGGAGGAGCATGAAGTGGTGTTGAAAAACATGATGAGCCTGAAAAAGTATGAAATGTATGAAGAGCTTCAAAAGGTGTGAAGTACATAGGGAGAATGAAACCGTCTGAAAAATAGGAGGAGCATGAAGCGGTGTTCCAATACATGAAGAGCCTGAAAACGTGTGAAATATATGAAGAGATTCAAAAGGTGTCAAATATATGAGGAGCATGGAACGGTCTGAAAAAAAGGAGGAGCAGGAAACCGTGTTCAAAAGTATGAAGAGCCTGAAAAGCTGTGAAAAATTTGAAGTGCTTCAAAAGGTGTGAAATACATGAGGAGCAAGAAACTGTCTGAGAAATAGGAGGAGCATGAAGTGGTGCTGAAAAACATGGAGAGCCTAAAAGGTGTGAAAAAATAACAAAAGCTTCAAAAGATGTCACAAATATGAGGAGCATGAAACGGTCTGAAAAATAGGTGGAGCATGAAGTGGTGTTGAAAAACATGAAGAGCCTGAAAAGGTGTGAAATATATGAAGAGATTCAAAAGGTGTCAAAAATATGAGGAGCAAGAAACTGTCTGAGAAATAGGAGGAGCATGAAGTGGTGCTTAAAAATATGAAGAGCCTAAAAGGTGTGAAAAATAAGAAAAGCTTCAAAAGATGTCACAAATATGAGGAGCATGAAACAGTCTGAAAAATTGGAGGATCATGAAGTGGTGTTGAAAAACATGAAGAGTCTGAAAAGTTGTGAAAAATATGAAGAGGTTCAAAAGGTGTCAAAAATGTGAGGAGCATGAAACGGTATGAAAAATAGGAGAAGCATGAAGTGGTGTTGAAAAACATGAAGAGCCTGAAAAGGTGTGAAAAATATGAATAGTTTCAAAAGATGTGAAAAATATGAAGAACTTCAAAATCTGTCAAAAATGAGATGAGCATGAAACGGTCTGAGAAATAGGAGAAGCATGAAGTGGTTTTGAAAAACATGAAGAGCTTGAAAAAGTGTGAAATATATGAAGAACTTCAAAAGGTGTGAAAAATATGAAGAGCTTCAAAAGGTGTCAAAAATATGAGGAGCATGAAACGGTCTGAAAAATAGGAGGAGCATTGTAACATTGTTGAAAAAATTGAAGAGCCTGAAAAGGTGTGAAAAATATGAAGAGCTTCAAAAGGTGTCAAAAATATGAGGAGCATGAAAAGGTCTGAAAAATAGAAGGAGCTTGAAGCGGTGTTGAAAAACATGAAGAGCCTGATAAGGTGTGAAAAATATGAAGAGCTTCAAAACGTGTCAAAAATATGAGGAGCATGAAACGGTCTGAAAAATAGGAGGAGCATTGTAACATTGTTGAAAAAAATGAAGAGCCTGAAAAGGTGTGAAAAATATGAAGAGCTTCAAAAGGTGTCAAAAATATGAGGAGCATGAAAAGGTCTGAAAAATAGGAGGAGCATGAAGTGGTGTTGAAAAACATGAAGAGCCTGAAAAGGTGTGAAAAATATAAAGAGCTTCAAAAAGTGTCAACAATATGAGCAGCATGAAACGGTCTGAAAAATAGGAGGAGTATTAAACGTTGTTCATAAACATGAAGATCCTGAAAAGGTGTGAAAAATATGAAGAGTTTCAAAAGCTGTCAATAATATGAGGAGCATGAAACGGTCTGAAAAACAGGACGATCATGAAGCAGTGTTGAAAAATATGAAGAGCCTGAAAGGTTGTGAAAAATATGAAGAGCTTCAAAAGGTGTGAAAAATATGAAGACTTTCCAGAGGTGTCAAAAATGAGATGAGCATGAAACGGTCTGAAAAATAAGAGGAGCATGAAGTGGTGATCAAAAACATGAAGTGCCTGAAATGGTGTGAAATATATGAAGAGCTTCAAAAGGTGTGAAAAATATGAAGAGCTTCAAATGGTGAGAAATATATGAGGAGCATGAAACGGTCTGAAAAATAGGAGGATCAAGAAGCGGTGTTGAAAAACATGAAGATCGGAAAACTTGTGAAAAATATGAAGAGCTTCAAAAGGTGTGAAAAATTTGAAGAGCTTCAAAAGGTGTCAAAAATGAGATGAGCATGAAACGGTCTGAAAAATAGGTGGAGCATGAAGTGGTGTTGAAAAACATGAAGAGCCTGAAAAGGTGTGAAATATACGAAGAGATTCAAAAGGTGTTAAAAATATGAGGAGCATGTAACGGTTTGGAAAATAGGACGAGCATGAAGTGGTGTTGAAAAACATGAAGAACCTGAAAAGATGTGAAAAATATGAAGAGCTTCAAAAGGTGTCCACAATATGAGGAGCATGAAACTGTCTGAGAAATAGGAGGAGCATGAAGTGGTGCTTAAAAACATGAAGAGCCTAAAAGATGTGAAAAATAAGAAAAGCTTCAAAAGATGTCACAAATATGAGGAGCATGAAACGGTCTGAAAAATTGGAGGATCATGAAGCGGTGTTGAAAAACATGAAGAGCCTGAAAAGGTGTGAAAAATATGAATAGTTTCAAAAGATGTGAAAAATACGAAGAACTTCAAAAGCTGTCAAAAATGAGATGAGCATGAAACGGTCTGAGAAATAGGAGAAGCATGAAGTGGTGTTGAAAAACATGAAGAGCCTGAAAAAGTGTGAAATATATGAAGAGCTTCAAAAGGTGTAAAGTACATGAGGAGAATGAAACCGTCCGAAAAATAGGAGGAGCATGAAGCGGTGTTCAAAAACATGAAGAGCCTGAAAAGGTGTGAAATATATGAAGAGATTCAAAAGGTGTCAAAACTATGAGGAGCATGAAACGGTCTGACAAAAAGGAGGAGCAGGAAACCGTGTTCAAAAATATGAAGAGCCTGAAAAGGTGTGAAAAATTTGACGTGCTTCAAAAGGTGTGAAAATTAGGAGGAGCATGAAGCGGTGTTCAAAAACAGAACAGCCTGAAAATGTGTGTAAAATATGAAGAGCTTCAAAACGTATCAAAAATATGAGGAGCATGAAACGGTCTGAAAAATAGGAGGATCAAGAAGCGGTGTTGAAAAACATGAAGATCGGAAAACTTGTGAAAAATATGAAGAGCTTCAAAAGGTGTGAAAAATTTGAAGAGCTTCAAAAGGTGTCAAAAATGAGATGAGCATGAAACGGTCTGAAAAATAGGTGGAGCATGAAGTGGTGTTGAAAAACATGAAGAGCCTGAAAAGGTGTGAAATATACGAAGAGATTCAAAAGGTGTCAAAAATATGAAGAGCATGTAACGGTTTGGAAAATAGGACGAGCATGAAGTGGTTTTGAAAAACATGAAGAGCCTGAAAAGATGTGAAAAATATGAAGAGCTTCAAAAGGTGTCCACAATATGAGGAGCATGAAACTGTCTGAGAAATAGGAGGAGCATGAAGTGGTGCTTAAAAACATGAAGAGCATAAAAGGTGTGAAAAATAAGAAAAGCTTCAAAAGATGTCACAAATATGAGGAGCATGAAACGGTCTGAAAAACTGGAGGATCATGAAGCGGTGTTGAAAAATATGAAGAGCCTGAAAAGGTGTGAAAAATATGAATAGTTTCAAAAGATGTGAAAAATATGAAGAACTTCAAAATCTGTCAAAAATGAGATGAGCATGAAACGGTCTGAGAAATAGGAGAAGCATGAAGTGGTTTTGAAAAACATGAAGAGCTTGAAAAAGTGTGAAATATATGAAGAACTTCAAAAGGTGTGAAAAATATGAAGAGCTTCAAAAGGTGTCAAAAATATGAGGAGCATGAAACGGTCTGAAAAATAGGAGGAGCATTGTAACATTGTTGAAAAAATTGAAGAGCCTGAAAAGGTGTGAAAAATATGAAGAGCTTCAAAAGGTGTCAAAAATATGAGGAGCATGAAAAGGTCTGAAAAATAGAAGGAGCTTGAAGCGGTGTTGAAAAACATGAAGAGCCTGATAAGGTGTGAAAAATATGAAGAGCTTCAAAACGTGTCAAAAATATGAGGAGCATGAAACGGTCTGAAAAATAGGAGGAGCATTGTAACATTGTTGAAAAAAATGAAGAGCCTGAAAAGGTGTGAAAAATATGAAGAGCTTCAAAAGGTGTCAAAAATATGAGGAGCATGAAAAGGTCTGAAAAATAGGAGGAGCATGAAGTGGTGTTGAAAAACATGAAGAGCCTGAAAAGGTGTGAAAAATATAAAGAGCTTCAAAAAGTGTCAACAATATGAGCAGCATGAAACGGTCTGAAAAATAGGAGGAGTATTAAACGTTGTTCATAAACATGAAGATCCTGAAAAGGTGTGAAAAATATGAAGAGTTTCAAAAGCTGTCAATAATATGAGGAGCATGAAACGGTCTGAAAAACAGGACGATCATGAAGCAGTGTTGAAAAATATGAAGAGCCTGAAAGGTTGTGAAAAATATGAAGAGCTTCAAAAGGTGTGAAAAATATGAAGACTTTCCAGAGGTGTCAAAAATGAGATGAGCATGAAACGGTCTGAAAAATAGGAGGAGCATGAAGTGGTGATCAAAAACATGAAGTGCCTGAAATGGTGTGAAATATATGAAGAGCTTCAAAAGGTGTGAAAAATATGAAGAGCTTCAAATGGTGAGAAATATATGAGGAGCATGAAACGGTCTGAAAAATAGGAGGATCAAGAAGCGGTGTTGAAAAACATGAAGATCGGAAAACTTGTGAAAAATATGAAGAGCTTCAAAAGGTGTGAAAAATTTGAAGAGCTTCAAAAGGTGTCAAAAATGAGATGAGCATGAAACGGTCTGAAAAATAGGTGGAGCATGAAGTGGTGTTGAAAAACATGAAGAGCCTGAAAAGGTGTGAAATATACGAAGAGATTCAAAAGGTGTTAAAAATATGAGGAGCATGTAACGGTTTGGAAAATAGGACGAGCATGAAGTGGTGTTGAAAAACATGAAGAACCTGAAAAGATGTGAAAAATATGAAGAGCTTCAAAAGGTGTCCACAATATGAGGAGCATGAAACTGTCTGAGAAATAGGAGGAGCATGAAGTGGTGCTTAAAAACATGAAGAGCCTAAAAGATGTGAAAAATAAGAAAAGCTTCAAAAGATGTCACAAATATGAGGAGCATGAAACGGTCTGAAAAATTGGAGGATCATGAAGCGGTGTTGAAAAACATGAAGAGCCTGAAAAGGTGTGAAAAATATGAATAGTTTCAAAAGATGTGAAAAATACGAAGAACTTCAAAAGCTGTCAAAAATGAGATGAGCATGAAACGGTCTGAGAAATAGGAGAAGCATGAAGTGGTGTTGAAAAACATGAAGAGCCTGAAAAAGTGTGAAATATATGAAGAGCTTCAAAAGGTGTAAAGTACATGAGGAGAATGAAACCGTCCGAAAAATAGGAGGAGCATGAAGCGGTGTTCAAAAACATGAAGAGCCTGAAAAGGTGTGAAATATATGAAGAGATTCAAAAGGTGTCAAAACTATGAGGAGCATGAAACGGTCTGACAAAAAGGAGGAGCAGGAAACCGTGTTCAAAAATATGAAGAGCCTGAAAAGGTGTGAAAAATTTGAGGTGCTTCAAAAGGTGTGAAAATTAGGAGGAGCATGAAGCGGTGTTCAAAAACAGAACAGCCTGAAAATGTGTGTAAAATATGAAGAGCTTCAAAACGTATCAAAAATATGAGGAGCATGAAACGGTCTGAAAAATAGGAGGATCAAGAAGCGGTGTTGAAAAACATGAAGATCGGAAAACTTGTGAAAAATATGAAGAGCTTCAAAAGGTGTGAAAAATTTGAAGAGCTTCAAAAGGTGTCAAAAATGAGATGAGCATGAAACGGTCTGAAAAATAGGTGGAGCATGAAGTGGTGTTGAAAAACATGAAGAGCCTGAAAAGGTGTGAAATATACGAAGAGATTCAAAAGGTGTCAAAAATATGAAGAGCATGTAACGGTTTGGAAAATAGGACGAGCATGAAGTGGTTTTGAAAAACATGAAGAGCCTGAAAAGATGTGAAAAATATGAAGAGCTTCAAAAGGTGTCCACAATATGAGGAGCATGAAACTGTCTGAGAAATAGGAGGAGCATGAAGTGGTGCTTAAAAACATGAAGAGCATAAAAGGTGTGAAAAATAAGAAAAGCTTCAAAAGATGTCACAAATATGAGGAGCATGAAACGGTCTGAAAAACTGGAGGATCATGAAGCGGTGTTGAAAAATATGAAGAGCCTGAAAAGGTGTGAAAAATATGAATAGTTTCAAAAGATGTGAAAAATATGAAGAACTTCAAAATCTGTCAAAAATGAGATGAGCATGAAACGGTCTGAGAAATAGGAGAAGCATGAAGTGGTGTTGAAAAACATGAAGAGCTTGAAAAAGTGTGAAATATATGAAGAACTTCAAAAGGTGTGAAAAATATGAAGAGCTTCAAAAGGTGTCAAAAATATGAGGAGCATGAAACGGTCTGAAAAATAGGAGGAGCATTGTAACATTGTTGAAAAAAATGAAGAGCCTGAAAAGGTGTGAAAAATATGAAGAGCTTCAAAAGGTGTCAAAAATATGAGGAGCATGAAAAGGTCTGAAAAATAGGAGGAGCATGAAGTGGTGTTGAAAAACATGAAGAGCCTGAAAAGGTGTGAAAAATATAAAGAGCTTCAAAAAGTGTCAACAATATGAGCAGCATGAAACGGTCTGAAAAACAGGAGGAGTATTAAACGTTGTTCATAAACATGAAGATCCTGAAAAGGTGTGAAAAATATGAAGAGTTTCAAAAGCTGTCAATAATATGAGGAGCATGAAACGGTCTGAAAAACAGGACGATCATGAAGCAGTGTTGAAAAATATGAAGAGCCTGAAAGGTTGTGAAAAATATGAAGAGCTTCAAAAGGTGTGAAAAATATGAAGACTTTCCAGAGGTGTCAAAAATGAGATGAGCATGAAACGGTCTGAAAAATAGGAGGAGCATGAAGTGGTGATCAAAAACATGAAGTGCCTGAAATGGTGTGAAATATATGAAGAGCTTCAAAAGGTGTGAAAAATATGAAGAGCTTCAAATGGTGAGAAATATATGAGGAGCATGAAACGGTCTGAAAAATAGGAGGATCAAGAAGCGGTGTTGAAAAACATGAAGATCGGAAAACTTGTGAAAAATATGAAGAGCTTCAAAAGGTGTGAAAAATTTGAAGAGCTTCAAAAGGTGTCAAAAATGAGATGAGCATGAAACGGTCTGAAAAATAGGTGGAGCATGAAGTGGTGTTGAAAAACATGAAGAGCCTGAAAAGGTGTGAAATATACGAAGAGATTCAAAAGGTGTTAAAAATATGAGGAGCATGTAACGGTTCGGAAAATAGGACGAGCATGAAGTGGTGTTGAAAAACATGAAGAACCTGAAAAGATGTGAAAAATATGAAGAGCTTCAAAAGGTGTCCACAATATGAGGAGCATGAAACTGTCTGAGAAATAGGAGGAGCATGAAGTGGTGCTTAAAAACATGAAGAGCCTAAAAGATGTGAAAAATAAGAAAAGCTTCAAAAGATGTCACAAATATGAGGAGCATGAAACGGTCTGAAAAATTGGAGGATCATGAAGCGGTGTTGAAAAACATGAAGAGCCTGAAAAGGTGTGAAAAATATGAATAGTTTCAAAAGATGTGAAAAATACGAAGAACTTCAAAAGCTGTCAAAAATGAGATGAGCATGAAACGGTCTGAGAAATAGGAGAAGCATGAAGTGGTGTTGAAAAACATGAAGAGCTTGAAAAAGTGTGAAATATATGAAGAACTTCAAAAGGTGTGAAAAATATGAAGAGCTTCAAAAGGTGTCAAAAATATGAGGAGCATGAAACGGTCTGAAAAATAGGAGGAGCATTGTAACATTGTTGAAAAAATTGAAGAGCCTGAAAAGGTGTGAAAAATATGAAGAGCTTCAAAAGGTTTCAAAAATATGAGGAGCATGAAACAGTCTGAAAAATAGGAGGAGCATGATGCGGTGTAGAAAAACATGAAGAGCCTGAAAAGGTGTGAAAAATATGAACAGTTTCAAAAGGTGTGAAAAATATGAAGACATTCAAAGGTGTCAAAATTATGAGGAGCAAGAAACTGTCTGAAAATAGGAGGAGCATGAAACGGTGTTGAAAAACATGAAGAGCGTGAAAAGGTGTGAAAAATATGAAGAGCTACAAAAGGTGTCAAAAATATGAGGAGCATGAAACGGTCTGAAAAATAGGAGGATCATGAAGCGGTGTTGAAAAACATGAAGAGCCTGAAAAGGTGTGAAAAATATGAGGAGCTTCAAAACGTGTCAAAAATATGAGGAGCATGAAACAGTCTGAAAAATATGAGGAGCATGAAACGGTGTTCAAAAACATGAAGAGCCTGAAAAGGTGTGAAAATATGAAGAGCTTCAAAAGGTGTGAAATACATGAAGAGCATGAAACGGTCTGACAAATAGGAGGATCATGAAGCGGTGTTGAAAAACATGAAGAGCCTGAAAAGGTGTGTAAAATATGAAGAGCTTCAAAAGGTGTGAAAAATATGAGGAGCATGAAACGGTCGGAAAAATAGGAGGAGCATGAAGCGGTGTTCAAAAATATGAAGAGCCTGAAAATTTGTGAAAACTATGAAGTGCTTCTGAAGGTGTCAAAAATGAGATGAGCATGAAACGGTCTGAAAAATAGGAGGAGCATGAAGTGGTGTTGAAAAACATGAAGAGCCTGTAAAGGTGTGAAAAATATGAAGAGCTACAAAAGGTGTCAAAAATATGAGGAGCATGAAACGGTCTGAAAAATAGGAGGAGCATGAAGCGGTGTTCAAAAATATGAAGAGCCTGAAAATTTGTGAAAACTATGAAGTGCTTCAGAAGGTTTCAAAAATGAGATGAGCATGAAACGGTCTGAAAAATAGGAGGAGCATGAAGTGGTGTTGAAAAACATTAAGAGCCTGAAAATGTGTGAAATATATGAAGAACTTCAAAAGCTGTCAAAATTGAGATGAGCATGAAACGGTCTGAGAAATAGGAGAAGCAATAAGTGGTGTTGAAAAACATGAAGAGCTTGAAAAAGTGTGAAATATATGAAGAGCATCAAAAGGTGTGAAAAATATGAAGAGCTTCAAAAGGTTTCAAAAATATGAGGAGCATGAAACGGTCTGAAAAATAGGAGGAGCATGAAGCGGTGTTGAAAAACATGAAGAGCCTGAAAAGGTGTTAAATATATGAAGAGCTTCAAAAGGTGTGAAAAATATGAGGAGCATGAAACGGTCTGAAGAATAGGAGGAGGATTGTAGCGGTGTTCAAAAACATGAAGAGCATGAAAACGTGTGAAAAATATGAAGGGCTTCAAAAGGTGTGAAACACATGAGGAGCATGAAACTGTCTGAAAAATAGGAGGATCATGAAGCGGTGTTGAAAAACATGAAGAGCATGAAAAGCTGTGAAAAATATTAAGAGCTTCAAAACGTGTCAAAAATATGAGAAGCATGAAACGGTCTGAAAAATAGGAGGAGCATGAAGTGGTGTTGAAAAACATGAAGAGCCTGAAAAGGAGTTAAAAATATGAAGAGCCTCAAAAGGTGTGAAAAATATGAAGAGCTTCAACAGCTGTCAGAAATGCGATGAACATGAAACGGTCTGAAAAATAGGAGAGGCATGAAGTTGTGTTGAAAAACATGAAGAGCCTCAAAAGGTGTCAAAAATATGAAGAGCTTCAAAAGGTGTCAAAAATATGAGGAGCATGAAACGGTTTGAAAAATAGGAGGAGCATGAAGCGGTGTTGAAAAACATGAAGAGCCTCAAAAGGTGTGAAAAATATGAAGAGCTTCAAAAAGTGTCAATAATGAGATGAGCATGAAATGGTCTGAAAAAAAGGAGGAGCATGAAGTGGTGTTGAAAAACATGAAGAGCCTGAAAATGTGTAAATATATGAAGAGATTCAAAAGCTGTCAAAAATATGAGGAGCACGTAACGGTTTGGAAAATAGGAAGAGCATGAAGACGTGTTGAAAAACATGAAGAGCCTGAAAAGATGTGAAAAATATGAAGAGCTTCAAAAGGTGTCCACAATATGAGGAGCATGAAACTGTCCGAGAAATAGGAGGAGCATGAAGTTGTGCTGAAAAACATGAAGAGCCTAAAAGGTGTGAAAAATATGAAAAGCTTCAAAAGATGTCATAAATGTGAGGAGCATGAAACGGTCTGAAAAATTGGATGATCATGAAGCGGTGTTGAAAAACATGAAGAGCCTGAAAAGTTGTGAAAAATATGAAGAGCTTCAAAAGGTGTCAAAAATGGGAGGAGCATGAAACGGTCTGAAAAATAGAAGGAGCATGAAACCGTGTCAAAAACATGAAGAGCCTGAAAAGGTGTGAAAAATGAAGAGGTTCAAAAGGTGTGAAATACATGAGAAGCATGAAACGGTCTGAAAAATAGGAGGAGCATGAAGCGGTGTTTAAAAACATGAAGAGCCTGAAAAGGTGTGAAAAATATGAAGAGCTTCAAAAGGTGTCAAAACTATGAGGAGTATGAAACGGTCTGAAAAATAGGAGCAGCATGAAACGGTGTTCAAAAACATGAAGAGCCTGAAAAGGTGTGAAAAACATGAAGAGCTTCAAAAGGTGTCAAAAATTAGATTAGCATGAAACGGTCTGAAAAATAGGAGGAGCATGAAGTGGTGTTGAAAAACATGAAGAGCATGAAAAAGTGTAAAATATATGAAGAGCTTCAAAAGTTGTGAAAAATATTAGGAGCTTCAAAAGAGGTCAAAAATATGAGGAGCATGAAACGGTCTGAAAAATAGGAGGAGCATGAAACGGTTTTGAAAAACACGAAGGGCCTGAAAAGGTTTGAAAAATATGAAGAGCTTCAAAAGGTGTGAAATACATAGGGGCAAGAAACGGTCTGAAAAATAGAAGGAGCATGAAGCAGTGTTCAAAAACATGAAGAGCCTGAAATGGTGTGAAAAACATGAAGAGCCTAAAAGGTGTGAAAAATATGAAAAGCTTCAAAAGATGTCTCAAATATGAGGAGCATGAAACGGTCTGAAAAATTGGAGGATCATGAAGCGGAATTGAAAAACATGAAGAGGATGAAAAGCTGTGAAAAATATGAAGAGCTTCAAAACGTGTCAAAAATATGGGAGCATGAAACGGTCTGAAAAATAGGAGGAAAATGAAGCGGTGTTGAAAACCATGAAGAGTCTGAAAAGGTGAGAAAAATATGAAGAGCTTCAAAACGTGTCAAAAATATGAGAAGCATGAAACGGTCTGAAAAATAGGAGCTTCATGAAACGGTATTCAAAAACCTGAAGAGCCTGAAAAGGTGTGAAAAATATGAAGAGCCTCAAAAGGTTTGAAAAATATGAAGAGCTTCAAAAGCTGTCAAAAATGAGATGAGCATGAAACGGTCTGAAAAATAGGAGGGGAATGAAGTTGTGTTGAAAAACATGAAGAGCCTGAAAAGGCGTGAAAAATATGAAGAGCATCAAAAGGTGTCAAAAATATGTGGAGCATGAAACGGTCTGAAATATAGGAGGAGCATGAAACGGTGTTCAAAAACATGAAGAGCCTGAACAGGTGTGAAAAATATGAAGAGCTTCAAAAGTTGTCAAAATATGAGGAGCATGAAACGGTCTGAAAAATAGGAGGAGCATGAAGCGGTGTTCAAAAACATGAAGAGCCTGAAATGGTGTGAAAAACATGAAGAGCCTAAAAGGTGTGAAAAATATGAAAAGCTTCAAAAGATGTCTCAAATATGAGGAGCATGAAACGGTCTGAAAAATTGGAGGATCATGAAGCGGAATTGAAAAACATGAAGAGGATGAAAAGCTGTGAAAAATATGAAGAGCTTCAAAACGTGTCAAAAATATGGGAGCATGAAACGGTCTGAAAAATAGGAGGAAAATGAAGCGGTGTTGAAAACCATGAAGAGTCTGAAAAGGTGAGAAAAATATGAAGAGCTTCAAAACGTGTCAAAAATATGAGAAGCATGAAACGGTCTGAAAAATAGGAGCTTCATGAAACGGTATTCAAAAACCTGAAGAGCCTGAAAAGGTGTGAAAAATATGAAGAGCCTCAAAAGGTTTGAAAAATATGAAGAGCTTCAAAAGCTGTCAAAAATGAGATGAGCATGAAACGGTCTGAAAAATAGGAGGGGAATGAAGTTGTGTTGAAAAACATGAAGAGCCTGAAAAGGCGTGAAAAATATGAAGAGCATCAAAAGGTGTCAAAAATATGTGGAGCATGAAACGGTCTGAAATATAGGAGGAGCATGAAACGGTGTTCAAAAACATGAAGAGCCTGAACAGGTGTGAAAAATATGAAGAGCTTCAAAAGTTGTCAAAATATGAGGAGCATGAAACGGTCTGAAAAATAGGAGGAGCATGAAGCGGTGTTGAACAACATGAAGAGATTTAAAACGTGTGAAATATATGAAGAGCTTCAAAAAGTGTGAAAAATATGAAGAGCTTCAAAAGGGGTGAAATACATGAGGAGCATGAAACGGTCTGAAAATTAGGAGGAGCCTAAAGTGGTGTTGAAAAACATGAAGAACCTGAATAGGTGTGAAAAATATGAAGAGCTTCAAAAGGTGTGAAAAATATGAGGAGCATGAAACGGTCTGAAAAATAGGAGGAGCATGAAGCCGTGTCGAAAAACATGAAGAGCCTGAAAGGGTGTAACAAATATGAAGAGCTTCAGAAGGTGTCAAAAATGAGATGAGCATGAAACGGTCTGAAAAATAGGAGGAGCATGAAGTGGTGTTGAAAAACATGATGAGCCTGAAAAAGTATGAAATATATGAAGAGCTTCAAAAGGTGTGAAGTACATAGGCAGAATGAAACCGTCTGAAAAATAGGAGGAGCATGAAGCGGTGTTCCAATACATGAAGAGCCTGAAAACGTGTGAAATATATGAAGAGATTCAAAAGGTGTCAAATATATGAGGAGCATGGAACGGTCTGAAAAAAAGGAGGAGCAGGAAACCGTGTTCAAAAGTATGAAGAGCCTGAAAAGCTGTGAAAAATTTGAAGTGCTTCAAAAGGTGTGAAATACATGAGGAGCAAAAACTGTCTGAGAAATAGGAGGAGCATGAAGTGGTGCTGAAAAACATGGAGAGCCTAAAAGGTGTGAAAAAATAACAAAAGCTTCAAAAGATGTCACAAATATGAGGAGCATGAAACGGTCTGAAAAATAGGTGGAGCATGAAGTGGTGTTGAAAAACATGAAGAGCCTGAAAAGGTGTGAAATATATGAAGAGATTCAAAAGGTGTCAAAAATATGAGGAGCAAGAAACTGTCTGAGAAATAGGAGGAGCATGAAGTGGTGCTTAAAAATATGAAGAGCCTAAAAGGTGTGAAAAATAAGAAAAGCTTCAAAAGATGTCACAAATATGAGGAGCATGAAACAGTCTGAAAAATTGGAGGATCATGAAGTGGTGTTGAAAAACATGAAGAGTCTGAAAAGTTGTGAAAAATATGAAGAGGTTCAAAAGGTGTCAAAAATGTGAGGAGCATGAAACGGTATGAAAAATAGGAGGAGCATGAAACCGTGTCAAAAACATGAAGAGCCTGGAAAGGTGTGAAAAATGAAGAGCTTCAAAAGGTGTGAAATACATGAGGAGCATGAAACGGTCTGAAAAATAGGAGGAGCATGAAGCGGTGTTTAAAAACATGAAGAGCCTGATAAGGTGTGAAAAATATGAAGAGCTTCAAAACGTGTCAAAACTATGAGGAGTATGAAACGGTCTGAAAATAGGAGCAGCATGAAACGGTGTTCAAAAACATGAAGAGCCTGAAAAGGTGTGAAAAATATGAAGAGCTTCAAAAGGTGTCAAAAATTAGATTAGCATGAAACGGTCTGAAAAATAGGTGGAGCATGAAATGGTGTTGAAAAACATGAAGAGCCTCAAAAGATGTGAAATACTTGAGGAGCATGAATCGGTCTGAAAAATAGGAGGAGCATGAAGCGGTGTTTAAAAACATGAAGAGCCTGATAAGGTGTGAAAAATATGAAGAGCTTCAAAACGTGTCAAAACTATGAGGAGTATGAAACGGTCTGAAAATAGGAGCAGCATGAAACGGTGTTCAAAAACATGAAGAGCCTGAAAAGGTGTGAAAAATATGAAGAGCTTCAAAAGGTGTCAAAAATTAGATTAGCATGAAACGGTCTGAAAAATAGGTGGAGCATGAAATGGTGTTGAAAAACATGAAGAGCCTCAAAAGATGTGAAATACTTGAGGAGCATGAATCGGTCTGAAAAATAGGAGGAGCATGAAGCGGTGTTGAAAAACATGAAGAGCCTGAAAAGGTGTGAAATATATGAAGAGCTTCAAAAGGTGTCAAAAATATGAGGAGCAAGAAACTGTCTGAGAAATAGGAGGAGCATGAAGTGGTGCTGAAAAACATGAAGAGCCTGAAAAGATGTGAAAAATATGAAGAGCTTCAAAAGGTGTCCACAATATGAGGAGCAAGAAACTGTCTGAGAAATAGGAGGAGCATGAAGTGGTGCTGAAAAACATGAAGAGCCTGAAAAGATGTGAAAAATATGAAGAGCTTCAAAAGGTGTCCACAATATGAGGAGCAAGAAACTGTCTGAGAAATAGGAGGAGCATGAAGTGGTGCTGAAAAACATGAAGAGCCTAAAAGGTGTGAAAAATAAGAAAAGCTTCAAAAGATGTCACAAATATGAGGAGCATCAAATGGTCTGAAAAATTGGAGGATCATGAAGCGGTGTTGAAAAACATGAAGAGTCTGAAAAGGTGTGAAAAATATGAAGGGCTTCAAAAGGTGTCAAAAATGTGAGGAACATGAAACGGTCTGAAAAATAGGAGGAGCATGAAACCGTGTCAAAAACATGAAGAGCCTGAAAAGGTGTGAAATATATGAAGAGATTCAAAAGGTGTCAAAAATATGAGGAGCATGTAACGGTTTGGAAAATAGGACGAGCATGAAGTGGTGCTGAAAAACATGAAGAGCCTAAAAGGTGTGAAAAATAAGAAAAGCTTCAAAAGATGTCACAAATATGAGGAGCATGAAACGGTCTGAAAAATTGGAGGATCATGAAGCGGTGTTGAAAAACATGAAGAGTCTGAAATGTTGTGAAAAATATGAAGAGCTTCAAAAGGTGTCAAAAATGTGAAGAGGATGAAACGGTCTGAAAAATAGGAGGAGCATGAAACCGTGTCAAAAACATGAAGAGCTTGGAAAGGTGTGAAAAATGAAGAGCTTCAAAAGGTGTGAAATACATGAGGAGCATGAAACGGTCTGAAAATTAGGAGGAGCATGAAGCGGTGTTTAAAAACATGAAGAGCCTGAAAAGGTGTGAAAAATATGAAGAGCTTCAAAACGTGTCAAAACTATGAGGAGTATGAAACGGTCTGAAAATAAGAGCAGCATGAAACGGTGTTCAAAAACATGAAGAGCCTGAAAAGGTGTGAAAAATATGAAGAGCTTCAAAAGGTGTCAAAAATTAGATTAGCATGAAACGGTCGGAAAAATAGGAGGAGCATGAAGTGGTGTTGAAAAACATGAAGAGCCTGAAAAGTGTAAAATATATGAAGAGCTTCAAATGGTGTTAAAAATAGGAGGAACATGAAGCGGTGTTCAAAAACATGAAGAGCCTGAAAATGTGTGTAAAATATGAAGAGCTTCAAAAGGTGTTAAATACATGAGGAGCATGAAACGGTCTGAAAATTAGGAGGAGCATGAAGCGGTGTTCAAAAACATGAGAACCAGAAAAGATGTGAAAAATATGAAGAGCTTCAAAACGTGTGAAATATATGCGGAGCATGAAACGGTCTGAAAAATAGGAGGAACATGAAGCGGTGTTCAAAAACATGAAGAGCCTGAAAAGGTGTGAAAAATATGAAAAGCTTCAAAACGTGTCAAAAATATGAGGAGCATGAAACTGTCTGAAAAATAGGAGGAGCATGATGCGGTGTTGAAAAATATGAAGAGCTTCAAAAGGTGTTAAAAATGAGATGACCATGAAACGGTCTGAGAAATAGAAGGAGCATGAAGTTCTTTTCAAAAAAATGAAGAACCTGAAAAGGTGTGAAGTATATGAAGATTTCAAAAGGTGTCAAAAATATGAGGAGCATGAAACGGTCTGAAAAATAGGAGGAGCATGAAGTCATGTTGAAAAACATGAAGAGACTGAAAATGTGTGAAAAATACGAAGAGTTTCAAAAGGTGTCACAAATATGAGGAGTATGAAATGGTCTGAAGTATATGAGGAGTATGAAGCGGTGTTCAAAAACATGAAGAGCCTGAAAACGTGTGAAAAATTTGAAGAGCTTCAAAAATGTGAAAAATATGAAGAGCTTCAAAAGGTGTGAAATATATGAAGATCTTCAAAAGTTGTCAAAAATTAGATGAGCATGAAACGGTCTGAAAAATAGGAGGAGCATGAAATGGTGTTCAAAAATTTGAAGAGCCTGAAATGGTGTGAAATATATGAAGAGCTTCAAAAGGTGTCAAATATATGACGAGCAAAAACGGTCTGAAAATAGGAGGAGCATGAAGTGGTGTTGAAAATCATGACGAGCCTGAAAAGGTGCGTAAAATATGAAGAGCTTCAAAATGTGTGAAATACATGAGGAGCATGAAACGGTCTGAAAAATAGGAGGAGCATGAAGCGGTGTTCAAAAAAATGAAGAGCCTGAAAATTTGTTAAAACTATGAAGAGCTTCAGAAGGTGTCAAAAATTAGATGAGCATGAAACGGTCTGAAAAATAGGAGGAGCATTAAGTTGTGTTGAAAAATATTAAGAGCCTGAAAATGTGTGAAATATATGAAGAGCTTCAAAAGATTTCAGAAATGAGAGGAGCATGAAACGGTCTGAAAAATAGGAGGAGCATGAAGCGGTGTTGAAAAACACGAGGAGCCTGAAAAGGTGTGAAAAATATGAAGAGCTTCAAAAGTTGTGAAAAATATGAAGAGCTTCAAATGCTGTCAAAAATGAGATGAGCATGAAACGGTCTGAGAAATAGGAGAAGCATGAAGTGGTGTTGAAAAACATGAAGAGCCTGAAAACGTGTGAAATATATGAAGAGCTTCAAAAGGTGTGAAAAATATGAAGAGCTTCAAAAGGTGTCAAAAATATGAGGAGCATGAAACGGTCTGAAAAAAAGAGGAGCATTGTAGCATTGTTCCAAAACTTGAATAGCCTGAAAAGGTGTGAAAATTATGAAGAGCTTCAAAAGGTGTCAAAAATATGAGGAGCATGAAACGGTCTGAAAAATAGGAGGAGCATGAAACGGTGTTCAAAAACAGGAGGAGCCTGAAACGGTGTGAAAAATATGAAGAGATTCAAAAGGTGTCAAAAATATGAGGAGCATGAAAGGGTTTGAAATATAGGAGGAGCATGACGTGGTGTTGAAAAACATGACGAGTCTGAAAATGTGTGAAAAACATGAAGAGCTTCAAAAGCTGTGAAAAATAAGAGGAGCACGAAATGCTCTGGAAAATAAGAGGAGCATGAAGCCGTGTTGAAAAACATGAAATGCCTGAAAAGGTGTAGAAAATATGAAGAGCTTCAAAAGGTGTCAAAAATATGAGGAACATGAAACGGTCTGAAAAATAGGAGGAGCATGAAGTGGGGTTAAAAATCATGAAGAGCCTGAAAAGGTGTGTAAAATATGAAGAGCTTCAAAAGGAGTGAAATACATGAGGAGCATGAAACCGTCTGAATTATAGGAGGAGCATGAAGCGATGTTCATAAACATGAAGAGCCTGAAAAGGTGTGAAATATATGAAGAGGTTCAAAAGGTGTGAAAAATATGAAGAGCTTCAAAAGCTGTCAAAAATGAGATGAGCATGAAACGGTCTGAAAAATAGGAGGAGCATGAAGCGGTGTTGAAAAACATGAAGAGACTTAAAACGTGTGAAAAATGTGAAGAGCTTCAAAAAGTGTGAAAAATATGAAGAGCTTCAAAAGGTGTGAAATACATGAGGAGCATGAAACGGTCTGAAAAATAGGAGGAGCCTAAAGCAGTGTTGAAAAACATGAAGAACCTGAAAAGGTGTGAAAAATATGAAGAGCTTCAAAATGTATGAAAAATATGAAGAGCTTCAAAAGGTGTCAAAAATGAGATGAGCATGAAACGGTCTGAAAAATAGGAGGAGCATGAAGTGGTGTTGAAAAACAGGAAGAGCCTGAAAATGTGTGAAATATATGAAGAGCTTCAAAAGGTGTCAAAAATATGAAGGGCTTCAAAAGGTGTCAAAATATGAAGAGCATGAAAAGGTCGCAAAAATAGGAGGAACTTGAAATGGTGTTCGAAAACATGAAGAGTCTGAAAAGGTGTGAAATGTAAGAAGAGCTTCAAAGGGTGTGAAAAATATGAAGAGCTTCAAAAGGTGTCAAAAATATGAAGAGCATGAAACGGTCTGAAAGGTAGGAGAAGCATGAAGCGGTGTTGAAAACATGAAGAGCCTGAAAAGGTGTGAAATATACGAAGAGCTTCAAAAGGTGTGAAAAATATGAAGTGCATCAAAAGGTGTCAAAAATGAGATGAGCATGAAACGGTCTGAAAAATAGGAGGAGCATGAAGCGGTGTTGAAAATCATGAAGAGCCTTAAAAGGTGTGAAAAATAGGCGGAGCTTCAAAAGGTGTCAAATATATGGGGAGCATGAAACGGTGTGAAAAATAGGAGGAGCATTAAAGGGTGTTCAAAAACATGAAGAGCCTGAAAAAGTGTGAAAAATATGAAGAGCTTCAAAAAGTGTCAAAAATATGAGGAGCAGGAAACGGTCTGAAAAATAGGAGGACCACAAGTGGTGTTCAAAAACATGAATAGCCTGAAAAGCTGTGAAATTATGTCAAGCTTCAAAAGGTGTGAAAAATATGAGGAGCAGGAAACGGTCTGAAAAACAGGAGGAGCATGAAACGGTGTTTAAAAACATGAAGAGCTTCAAAAGGTGTGAAAAATATAAAGAGCTTCAAAAGGTGTCAAAAATATGAGGAGCAGGAAACGGTCTGAAAAATAGGAGGAGCATGAAGTGGTGTAGAAAAACATGAAGACTCTGAAAAGGTGTGAAAAATATGAAGAGCTTCAAAAGGTGTCAAAATATGAGGAGCATGAAACTGTCTGAAATGTAGGAGGAGCATGAAAATGTGTTAAAAAACATGAAGAGCTTCAAAAGGTGAGAAACATATGAGGAGTGGGAAACGATCAGAAAAATAGGAGGAGCATGAGACGGTGTTAAAAAACATGAAGAGCTTCAAAAGATGTGAAACATATGAAGAGCTTCAAAAGGTGTCAAAAATATGAGGAGCATGACAAGGTCTGAAAAATAGGAGGAGCATGAAGCGGTGTTGAAAAACACGAAGATCCTGAAAAGTTCTGAAAAATATGAAGAGCTTCAAAAGGTGTGAAATGCATGAGGATCATGAAACGGTCTGAAAAAAAGGAGGAGCATGAAGCGGTGTTCAAAAACATGAAGAGCCTGAAAAGGTGTCAAAAATATGAAGAGCTTCAAAAGGTTGGAAATACATGAGGAACATGAAACGGTCTGAAAAAAAGGAGAAGCATGAAGCGGTGTTGAAAAACATGAAGAGCCTGAAAAGTTGTGAAAAATATGAAGAGCTTCAAAAGGTGTCAAAAATATGAGGGGCATGAAACGGTCTGAAAAATTGGAGGAGCAAGAAACGGAGTTCAAAAACTTGAAGAGCCAGAAAAGGTGTAAAATATATGAAGAGCTACAAAAGTTGTCAAATATATGAGGAGCATGAACGGTCTGAAAAATAGGAGGAGCATGAAGCGGTGTTGAAAAACATGAAGAGCCTGAAAAGGTGTGAAAAATATGAAGAGGTTCAAAAGGTGTGAAAAATATGAGGAGCATGAAACGGTCTGAAAAATAGGAGGAGCAAGAGATGGTGTTCAAAAACATAAAGAGCCAGAAAATGTGTGAGAAATATGAAGAGCTTCAAAAGGAATCAAAATATGAGGAGCATGAAACTGTCTGAAATATAGGAGGAGCATGAAAAGGTGTTAAAAAACATGAAGAGCTTCAAAAGGTGTGAAACATATGAGGAGCATGAAACGGTATGAAAAATAGGAGGAGCATGTAGCGGTGTTGAAAAACATGAAGAGACTGAAAAGTTGTGAAAAATATAAAGAGCTTCAAAAGGTGTCAAAAATATGAGGAGCATGAAACGTTCTGAAAAATAGGAGGAGCATTAAGCGGTGTTCAAAAACATGAAGTGCCTGAAAATCTGTGAAATTAAGACAAGCTTCAAATGGTGTGAAAAATATGAGGAGCATGAAACGGTCTGAAAAATACGAGGAGCATGAAGCTGTGTCGAAAAATATGAAGAGCCTGTAAAGGTGTCAAAAATATGAAGAGCTTCAAAAGGTTGAAAATACATGAGGAGCATGAAACGGTCTGAAAAAAAGGAGAAGCATGAAGCGGTGTTCAAAACATGAAGAGCCTTAAAAGGTGTGAAAAATATGAAGAGCTTCAAAAGGTGTCAGAAATTTGAGGAGCAAGAAAAGGTCTGAAAAATAGTTGGAGCATGAAGTGGTGTTCAAAACATGAAGAGCCTTAAAAGGTGTGAAAAATATGAAGAGCGTCAAAAGGTGTCAAATATATGGGGAGCATGAAACGATCTGAAAAATAGGAGGAGCATGAAACGGTGTTCAAAAACATGAAGAGCCTGAAAAATTCTGAAAAATATGAAGAGCTTCAAAAGGTGTGAAAAATATGACGAGCATGAAACAGTCTGAAATTTAGGAAGAGCATGAAGTGGTGTTCAAAAACAGGAAGAGCCTGAAAAGGGGTGAAAAATATGAAGAGCTTGAAAAGTTGTCAAAAATATGAGGAGCAAGTAACGGTCTGAAAAACAGGGGGAGCATGAAGTGATGTTGAAAAACATGAAGAGCCTGAAAACGTGTGAAAAATATGAAGAGCTTCAAAAATATGAAAAATATGAAAAGATTCAAAAGGTGTGAAAAATATGAAGAGCTTCAAACGATGTCAAAAATGAGATGAGCATGAAACGGTCTGAAAAATAGGAGGAGCATGAAGTGGTGTTGAAAATCATGAAGAGCCTTAAAAGGTGTGAAAAATAGGCGGAGCTTCAAAAGGTGTCAAATATATTGGGACCATGAAACGGTGTGAAAAATAGGAGGAGCATGAAAGGGTGTTCAAAAACATGAAGAGCCTGAAAAGGTGTGAAAAATATGAAGAGCTTCAAAAGGTTGGAAATACATGAGGAGCATGAAACGGTCTGGAAAATAGGACGAGCATGAAGCGGTGTTGAAAAACATGAAGAGCCTGAAAAGGTGGGTAAAATATGAAGAGCTTCAAAAGGTGTCAAAAATATGAGGAGCATGAAACGGTCTGAAAAATAGGAGGAGCATTAAACGGTGTTCAAAAACATGAAGAGACTGAAATGGTGTGAAAAATATAAAAAGCTTCAAAAGGTGTCAAAAATAGGAGGAGCATATAACGGTCTGAAAAATAGGAGGAGCATGAAACGATCTGAAAAATGGGATGAGCATGAAGCGGTGTTGAAAAACATGAAGAGCCTGAAAACGTGTGAAAAATATGAAGAGCTTCAAAAGGTGTCAAAAATATGAGGAGCATGAAACGGTCTGAAAAATAGGAGGAGCATGAAACGATCTGAAAAATGGGAGGAGCATGAAGCGGTGTTGAAAAACATGAAGAGCCTGAAAAGGTGTGAAAAATATGAAGAGCTTCAAAAGGTGTCAAAAATATGAGGAGCATGAAACGGTCGGAAAATTAGGAGGAGCAAGAAACGGTGATCAAAAACATGAAGAGCCTGAAAAGGTGTGAAAAATATGAAGGGCTTCAAAAGGTGTGAAAATTATGAGGAGCATGAAACGGTCTGAAAAATAGGAGGAGCATGAAGCGGTGTTCAAAAACATGAAGAGCCTGAAAAGGTGTCAAAAATATGAAGAGCTTCAAAAGGTGTCAAAAATATGAGGAGCATGAAACGGTCTGAAATATAGGAGGAGCATGAAACGATCTGAAAAATGGGAGGAGCATGAAGCGGTGTTGAAAAACATGAAGTGCCTGAAAACGTGTGAAAAATATGAAGAGCTTCAAAAGGTGTCAAAAATAGGAGGAGCATATAACGGTCTGAAAAATAGGAGGAGCATGAAACGATCTGAAAAATGGGATGAGCATGAAGCGGTGTTGAAAAACATGAAGAGCCTGAAAACGTGTGAAAAATATGAAGAGCTTCAAAAGGTGTCAAAAATATGAGGAGCATGAAACGGTCTGAAAAATAGGAGGAGCATGAAACGATCTGAAAAATGGGAGGAGCATGAAGCGGTGTTGAAAAACATGAAGAGCCTGAAAAGGTGTGAAAAATATGAAGAGCTTCAAAAGGTGTCAAAAATATGAGGAGCATGAAACGGTCGGAAAATTAGGAGGAGCAAGAAACGGTGATCAAAAACATGAAGAGCCTGAAAAGGTGTGAAAAATATGAAGGGCTTCAAAAGGTGTGAAAATTATGATGAGCATGAAACGGTCTGAAAAATAGGAAGAGCATGAAGCGGTGTTCAAAAACATGAAGAGCCTGAAAAGGTGTGAAAAATATGAAGAGCTTCAAAAGGTGTCAAAAATATAAGGAGCATGAAACGGTCTGAAAAATAGGAGGAGCATGAAGCGGTATTCAAAAACATGAAGAGCCTGAAAAGCTGTGAAATTATGTCAAGCTTCAAAAGATGTGAAAAATATGAGGAGCAGGAAACGGTCTGAAAAATAGTAGGAGCATAGATCAGTGTTAAAGAACATGAAGAGCCTGAAAAGGTGTAAAATATATGAAGAGCTTCAAAAGGTGCAAAAATATGAGGGGCATGAAAGGGTCTGAAAAATAGGAAGAGCATGAAATGGTGTTAAAAAACATGAAGAGCTTCAAAAGGTGTGAAACATATAAAGAGCTTCAAATGGTGTCAAAAATATGAGGAGCAGGAAACGGTCTGAAAAATAGGAGGAGCATGAAGTGGTGTAGAAAAACATGAAGACCCTGAAAAGTTGTGAGAAATATGAAGAGCTTCAAAAGGTGTCAAAAATGAGACGAGCATGAAACGGTCTGGAAAGTAGGACGAGCATGAAGCGGTGTTGAAAAACATGAAGAGCCAGAAAAGGTGTGAAAAATATGAAGAGCTTCAAAAAGTGTCAAAAATATGAAGAGCATGAAACGGTCTGAAAAATAGGAGGAGCATGAAGTGGTGTGAAAAACACGAAGAGCCTAAAAAGGTGTGAAAAATATGAAGAGCTTCAAAACGTGTCAAAAATATGAGTAGCATGAAACGGTCTGAAAAACAGGAGGATCATGAAGCCGTGTTGAAAAACATCGGGAGCCGGAAAACATGTGAAAAATATGAACAGCTTCAAAAGGTGTCAAAAATATGAGGAGCATGAAACGGTCTGAAAAATAGAAGGAGCATGAAACGGTGTTAAAAAACATGAAGAGTTTCAAAAGGTGTGAAACATATGAAGAGCTTCAAAAGGTGTCAAAAATATGAGGAGCATGAAACGGTCTGAAAAATTGGAGGAGCATTAAGCGGTGTTGAAAAACATGAAGAGCTTCAAAAGGTGTGAAACATATAAAGAGCTTCAAATGGTGTCAAAAATATGAGGAGCAGGAAACGGTCTGAAAAATAGAAGGAGCATGAAACGGTGTTAAAAAACATGAAGAGTTTCAAAAGGTGTGAAACATATGAAGAGCTTCAAAAGGTGTCAAAAATATGAGGAGCATGAAACGGTCTGAAAAATTGGAGGAGCATTAAGCGGTGTTGAAAAACATGAAGAGCTTCAAAAGGTGTGAAACATATAAAGAGCTTCAAATGGTGTCAAAAATATGAGGAGCAGGAAACGGTCTGAAAAATAGAAGGAGCATGAAACGGTGTTAAAAAACATGAAGAGTTTCAAAAGGTGTGAAACATATGAAGAGCTTCAAAAGGTGTCAAAAATATGAGGGGCATGAAACGGTCTGAAAAATAGGAGGAGCATGAAATGGTGTTAAAAAACATGAAGAGCTTCAAAAGGTGTGAAACATATAAAGAGCTTCAAATGGTGTCAAAAATATGAGGAGCAGGAAACGGTCTGAAAAATAGGAGGAGCATGTAAAGGTGTTAAAAAGCATGAAGACCTTCAAAAGGTGTGAAACATATGAGGAGCGGGAAACGATCAGAAAAATAGGAGGAGCATGAAACGGTGTTAAAAAACATGAAGAGCTTCAAAAGGTGTGAAACATATGAAGAGCTTCAAAAGGTGTCAAAAATATGAGGAGCATGAAACGGTATGAAAAATAGGAGGAGCATGAAGCGGTTTTGAAAAACAAGAAGAGCCTGAAAAGGTGTGAAAAATATGAAGAGCTTCAAAAGGTGGCAAAAATATGAGGAGCATGAAACGGTTTGAAAAAGAGGAGGAGCACGAAATGGTGTTGAAAAACATGAAGAGCCTGAAAAGGTGTGAAAAATATGAAGAGCTTCAAAAGGTGTAAAAAATATGAGGAGCATGAAACGGTCTGAAAAATAGGAGTAGCATGAAACGGTGTTGAAATACATGGGGAGCCTGAAGAGGTGTGAAATATATGAAGAGCTTCAAAAGGTTTCAAAAATATGAGGAGCATGAAACGGTCTGAAAAATAGGAGGAGCATGAATTTGTGTTGAAAAACATGAAGAACCTGAAAAGGTGTGAAAAATATGAAGAGCTTCAAAAGGTGTCAAAATATGAGGAGCATGAAACTGTCTGAAATATAGGAATAGCATGAAAAGGTGTTAAAAAACATGAAGAGCTTCAAAAGGTGTGAAACATATGAAAAGCGGGAAACGATCAGAAAAATAGGAGGAGCATGAAGCCGTGTTGAAAAACATGAAGAGCCTGAAAACGTATGAAAATTCTGAAGAGCTTCAAAAGGTGTGAAATATATGAAGAGCTTCAAAAGGTGTGAAATATATGAGGAGCATGAAACGGTCTGAAAAATAGGAGGAGCATGAAACGGTGTTCGAAAACATGAAGAGCATGAAAATTTGTGAAAAATATGAAGACCTTCAAAACGTGTCAAAAATGAGATGAGCATGAAACGGTCTGAAAAAAAGGAGGTGCATGAAGCGGTGTTGAAAAACATGAAGAGCCTGAGAACGTGTGAAAAATATGAAGAGCTTCTAAAGGTGTGAAAAATATGAAGAGCTTCAAAAGGTGTCAAAAATGAGATGAGCATGAAACGGCCGGAAAAATAGGAGGAGCATGAAGTGGTGTGGAAAAATATGATGAGCCTGAAAAAGTGGGAAATATATCAAGAGCTTCAAAAGGTGTCAAAAATATGAGGAGCATGAAACGGTTTGAAAAATAGGAGGAGCATGAAGCGGTATTCAAAAACATGAAGAGCCTGAATAGGTGTGAAAAATATGAAGAGCTTCAAAAGGTGGCAAAAATATGAGGAGCATGAAACGGTCTGAAAAAGAGAAGGAGCATGAAATGGTGTTGAAAAACATGAAGAGCCTGAAAAGGTGTGAAAAATATGAAGAGCTTCAAAAGGTGTCAAAAATATGAGGAGCATGAAACGGTCTGAAAATTAGGAGTAGCATGAAACGGTGTTGAAATACATGAAGAGCCTGAAGAGGTGTGAAATATATGAAGAGCTTCAAAAGGTTTCAAAAATATGAGGATCATGAAACGGTCTGAAAATTAGGAGAAGCATGAAGTTGTGTTGAAAAACATGAAGAACCTGAAAAGGTGTGAAAAATAGGAAGAGCTTCAAAAGGTGTCAATAATAAGAGGTGCATGAAACAGCCTGAAAAATATGAGGAGCATGAAACGGTCTGAAGAATAGGAGGAGCATGAAGCGGTGTTGAAAAACATGAAGAGCCTGAAAGTGAGTGAAAAATATGAAGAGCTACAAAACGTGTCAAAATATGAGGAGCATGAACGGTCTCAAAAATAGGGGGAGCATGAAATGGTCTGAAAAATAGGAGGAGCATGAAACGGTGTTGAAAAACATCAAGAGCCTGAAAAGGGGTGAAAAATATGAAGAGCTTCAAAAGGTGTCAAAAATGAGATGAGCATGAAACGGTCTGAAAAATAGCAGGAGCATGAAGCGGTGTTCAAAAACATGAAGAGCCTGAAAAGGGGTGAAAAATATGAAGAGCTTCAAAAGGTGTAAAAAATGAGATGAGCATGAAACGGTCTGAAAAACAGGAGGAGCATGAACTGGTGCTGAAAAACCTGAAGAGCCTGAAAAGGTGTGAAAAATATGAAGAGCTTCAAAAGGTGTGAAAAATATGAGGAGCATGAAACGGTCTGAAAAATAGGAGGAGCATGGATCGGTGTTCAAAAACATGAAGAGCCTGAAAAGGTGTGAAAAATATGAAGAGCTTCAAAAAGGGTCAAATATAAGAGGAGAAAGAAACGATCTGAAAAAAAGGAGGAGCATGAAGCGGTGTTCAAAAACATGAAGAGCCTGAAAAGGTGTGAAAAATATGAAGAGCTTAAAAAGGTGTAAAAATTATGAGGAGCATTAAAAGGCCTGAAAAATAGGAGGAGCATTAAGCGGTGTTGAAAATCATGAAGAGCCTGAAAAGGTGTGAAAAATATGAAGAGCTTCAAAAATGTGAAAAATATGAAGAGCTTCAAAAGGTCTCAAAAATTAGATGAGCATGAAACGGTCTGAAAAATAGGAGGAGCATTAAATGGTGTGGAAAAACATGAAGAGCCTGAAAAGGTGTGGAAAAATAGGAAGAGCTTCAAATTGTGTCAAATATATGAGGAGAATGAAACCGTCTGAAAAATTGGAGGAGCATGAAACGGTCTGAAAAATAGGAAGAGCATGAAACGGTCTGAAAAATAGGAGGATCATGAAGCGGTGTTGAAAATCGTGAAGAGCCTGAAATGGTGTGAAAAATGTGAAGAGCTTCAACAGGTGTCAAAAACTTGAGGAGAATGAAACAGTCTGAAAAATAGGAGGAGCATGAAGCTGTGTTCAAAAACATAAAGAGCCAGAAAAGGTGTGAAAAATATGAAGAGCTTCAAAAAGTGTCAAAAATATGAGGAGCAAGAAACGGTCTGAAAAATAGGAATAGCATGAAACGATCTGAAAAATAGGAGGAGCATGAAGCTTTGTTGAAAAACATGAAGAGCCTGAAAAGGTGTGCAAAATATGAAGAGCTTCAAAAGGTGTAAAAAATGAGAGCAGCATGAAACGGTCTGAAAAATAGGAGGAGCATGAAGTGGTGCTGAAAAACATGAAGTGCCTGAAAAGGTGTGCAAAATATGAAGAGCTTCAAAAGATGTAAAAAATGAGATGAGCATGAAACGGTCTGAAAAATAGGAGGAGCATGAACTGGTGCTGAAAAACATGAAGAGCCTGAAAAGGTGTGAAAAATATGAAGAGCTTAAAAGGGTGTGAAAAATATGACGAGCATGAAACGGTCTGAAAAAAAGGAGGAGCATGAAGCGTTGTTGAAAACCTTGAAGAGCTTGAAAAGGTGTGAAAAATATGAAGAGCTTCAAAAGGTTTCAAAAATATGAGGAGCATGAAACGGTCTGAAAAATAGGAGCAACATGAAACGGTCTGAAATATAAGAGGAGCATGAAATGGTGCTGAAAAACAGGAAGAGCCTGAAAATGTGAGAAAAATATGAAGAGCTTCAAAAGGTTTCAAAAATATGAGGAGCATGAAATTTTCTGAAAAAGAGGAGGAGCTTTAACCGGCATTGAAAACATGAAGAGCCTGAAAAGGTGTGAAAAATATGAAGAGGTTTAAAAAGTGTCAAAAATATGTGGAGCATGAAACGATCTGAAAAATAGGAGGAGCATGAAGCTGTGTTGAAAAACATGAAGAGCCTGAAAAGGTGTGCAAAATATGAATAGCATCAAAAGGTGTAAAAAATGAGATGAGCATGAAACGGTCTGAAAAATAGGAGGAGCATGAACTGGTGCTGAAAAACATGAAGAGACTGAAAAGGTGTGATAAATATGAAGAGCTTTAAAAGGTGTGAAAAATATGACGAGCATGAAACGGTCTGAAATATAGGAGGAGCATGAAGCTGTGTTCAAAAACATGAAGAGCCAGAAAAGGTGTGAAAAATATGAAGAGCTTCAAAAAGTGTAAAAAATATGAGGAGCAAGAAACGGTCGGATAATAGGAGGAGCATGAAACGATCTCAAAAATAGGAGGAGCATGAAGCTGTGTTCAAAAACATGAAGAGCCTGAAAAGGTGTGAAAAATATGAAGAGCTTCAAAAGGTGTAAAAAATTTGAGCAGCATGAAACGGTCTGAAAAATAGGAGGAGCATGAAGTGGAGCTGAAAAATATGAAGTGCCTGAAAAGGTGTGCAAAATATGAAGAGCTTCAAAAGGTGTAAAAAATGAGATGAGCATGAAACAGTCTGAAAAATAGGAGGAGCATGAACTGGTGCTGAAAAACCTGAAGAGCCTGAAAAGGTGTGAAAAATATGAAGAGCTTCAAAAGGTGTGAAAAATATGAGGAGCAAGAAACGGTCTGAAAAATAGGAGGAGCATGGATCGGTGTTCAAAAACATGAAGAGCCTGAAAAGGTGTGAAAAATATGAAGAGCTTCAAAAAGTGTCAAATATAAGAGGAGAAAGAAACGGTCTGAAAAAAAGGAGGAGCATGAAGCGGTGTTTAAAAACATGAAGAGCCTGAAAAGGTGTGAAAAATATGAACAGCTTCAAAAGCTGTCAAAAATGAGATGAGCATGAAACGGTCTGAAAAAAAGGAGGAGCATGAAGCGTTGTTGAAAATCTTGAAGAGCTTGAAAAGGTGTGAAAAATATGAAGAGCTTCAAAAGGTTTCAAAAATATGAGGATCATGAAACGGTCTGAAAAATAGGAGCAACATGAAACGGTCTGAAAAATAAGAGGCGCATGAAATGGTGTTGAAAAACAGGAAGAGCGTGAAAATGTGAGAAAAATATGAAGAGCTTCAAAGGGTTTCAAAAATATGAGGAGCATGAAACTTTCTGAAAAAGAGGAGGAGCATGAACCGGTGTTGAAAAACATGAAGAGCCTGAAAAGGTATGAAAAATATGAAGAGCTTTAAAAGGTGTCAAAAACATGAGGAGCATGAAACTTTCTGAAAAATAGGAGGATAATGAAACCGTGTTCAAAAACATGAAGATCGTGAAAAGGTGTGAAAAATATGAAAAGCCTTAAAAAATGTCAAAAATATGAGGAGTATGAAACGGTCTGAAAAATAGCAGGATCATGAAGCGGTGTTGAAAAACATGAAGAGCCTGAAAAGGTGTGAAAAATATGAAGAGCTTCAAAAGGTGTGAAAAATATGAAGAGCTTCAAAAGGTGTCAAAAATATGAGGAGAATGAAACGGTCTGAAAAATAGGCGGAGCATGAAACGGTGTTCAAAAACATGAACAGCCTGAAAAGGTGTGAAAAATATGAAGAGCGTCAAAACGTGTCAAAATATGAGGAGCATGAAACGGTCTGAAAAATAGGAGGAGCAAGAAGCGGTGTTGAAAAACATGAAGAGCCTGAAAATGTGTGAAAAATATGAAGAGCTTCAAAAGGTGTGAAAAATATGAAGAGCTTCAAAAGTTGTCAATGAGTTGAGCATGAAACGGTCTGAAAAATAGCAGGAGCATGAAGCGGTGTTCAAAAATATGAAGAGCCTGAAAAGGTGTGCAAAATATGAAGAGCTTCAAAAGGTGTAAAAAATGAGAGCAGCATGAAACGGTCTGAAAAATAGGAGGAGCATGAAGTGGAGCTGAAAAACATGAAGTGCCTGAAAAGGTGTGCAAAATATGAAGAGCTTCAAAAGGTGTAAAAAATGAGATGAGCATGAAACGGTCTGAAAAATAGGAGGAGCATGAAGCTGTGTTCAACAACATGAAGAGACTGAAAAGGTGCGAAAAATATGAAGAGCCTGAAAAGGTGTGAAAAATATGAAGAGCTTCAAAAGGTGTCAAATATTAGATGAGCATGAAACGGTCTGAAAAATAGGAGGAGCATTAAACGGTGTGGAAAAACATGAAGAGCCTGAAAAGGTGTGGAAAAATAGGAGGAGCTTCAAAATGTGTCAAATATATGAGGAGAATGAAACGGTCTGAAAAATAGGAGTAGCATGAAACGGTCTGAGAAACAGGAAGAGCATGAAACGGTCTGAAAAATAGGAGGATCATGAAGCGGTGTTGAAAATCGTGAAGAGCCTGAAATGGAGTGAAAAATGTGAAGAGCTTCAACAGGTGTCAAAATCTTGAGGAGAATGAAACGGTCTGAAAAATAGGAGGAGCATGAAGCTGTGTTCAAAAACATGAAGAGCCAGAAAAGGTGTGAATAATAAGAAGAGCTTCAAAAAGTGTCAAAAATATGAGGAGCAAGAAACGGTCTGAAATTAGGAGTAGCATGAAACGATCTGAAAAATAGGAGGAGCATGAAGCTGTGTTGAAAAACATGAAGAGCCTGAAAAGGTGTGCAAAATATGAAGAGCTACAAAAGGTGTAAAAAATGAGATGAGCATGAAACGGTCTGAAAAATAGGAGGAGCATGAACTGGTGCTTAAAAACATGAAGAGCCTGAAAAGGTGTGAAAAATATGAAGAGCTTCAAAAGGTGTAAAAAATTTGAGCAGCATGAAACGGTCTGAAAAATAGGAGGAGCCTGAAGTGGGGCTGAAAAATATGAAGTGCCTGAAAAGTTGTGCAAAATATGAAGAGCTTAAAAAGGTGTAAAAAATGAGATGAGCATGAAACGGTCTGAAAAATAGGAGGAGCATGAACTGGTGCTGAAAAACCTGAAGAGCCTGAAAAGGTGTGAAAAATATGAAGAGCTTCAAAAGGTATGAAAAATATGAGGAGCATGAAACGGTCTGAAAAATAGGAGGAGCATGGATCGGTGTTCAAAAACATGAAGAGCCTGAAAAGGTGTGAAAATATGAAGAGGTTCAAAAAGTATCAAATATAAGAGGAGAAAGAAACGGTCTGAAAAAAAGGAGGAGCATGAAGCAGTGTTCAAAAACATGAAGAGCCTGAAAAGGTGTGAAAAATATGAAGAGCTTAAAAAGGTGTAAAAATTATGAGGAGCATTAAACGGTCCGAAAAATAGGAGGAGCATGAAGCTGTGTTCAACAACATGAAGAGACTGAAAAGGTGCGAAAAATATGAAGAGCCTGAAAAGGTGTGAAAATTATGAAGAGCTTCAAAAGGTGTCAAAAATGAGATGAGCATGAAACGGTCTGAAAAATAGGAGGAGCATTAAGCGGTGTTGAAAATCATGAAGAGCCTGAAAAGTTGTGAAAAATATGAAGAGCTTCAAAAATGTGAAAATTATGAAGAGCTTCAAAAGGTCTCAAAAATTAGATGAGCATGAAACGGTCTGAAAAATAGTAGGAGCATTAAATGGTGTGGAAAAACATGAAGAGCCTGAAAAGGTGTGGAAAAATAGGAAGAGCTTCAAATTGTGTCAAATATATGAGGAGAATGAAACGGTCTGAAAAATAGGAGGAGCATGAAACGGTCTGAAAAATAGGAAGAGCATGAAACGGTCTGAAAAATAGGAGGATCATGAAGCAGTGTTGAAAATCGTGAAGAGCCTGAAATGGTGTGAAAAATGTGAAGAGCTTCAACAGGTGTCAAAAACTTGAGGAGAATGAAACGGTCCTAAAAATAGGAGGAGCATGAAGCTGTGTTCAAAAACATAAAGAGCCAGAAAAGGTGTGAAAAATATGAAGAGCTTCAAAAAGTGTCAAAAATATGAGGAGCAAGAAACGGTCTGAAAAATAGGAATAGCATGAAACGATCTGAAAAATAGGAGGAGCATGAAGCTTTGTTGAAAAACATGAAGAGCCTGAAAAGGTGTGCAAAATATGAAGAGCTTCAAAAGGTGTAAAAAATGAGAGCAGCATGAAACGGTCTGAAAAATAGGAGGAGCATGAAGTGGAGCTGAAAAACATGAAGTGCCTGAAAAGGTGTGCAAAATATGAAGAGCTTCAAAAGGTGTAAAAAATGAGATGAGCATGAAACGGTCTGAAAAATAGGAGGAGCATGTACTGGTGCTGAAAAACATTAAGAGCCAGAAAAGGTGTGAAAAATATGAAGAGCTTCAAAAAGTGTCAAAAATATGAGGAGCAAGAAACGGTCTGATAAATAGGAGTAGCATGAAACGATCTGAAAAATAGGAGGAGCATGAAGCTGTGTTGAAAAACATGAAGAGCCTGAAAAGGTGTGCAAAATATGAAGAGCTTCAAAAGGTGTAAAAAATGAGATGAGCATGAAACGGTCTGAAAAATAGGAGGAGCATGAACCGGTGCTGAAAAAGATGAAGAGCCTGAAAAGGTGTGATAAATATGAAGAGCTTTAAAAGGTGTGAAAAATATGACGAGCATGAAACGGTCTGAAAAATAGGAGGAGCATGAAGCTGTGTTCAAAAACATGAAGAGCCAGAAAAGGTGTGAAAAATATGAAGAGCTTCAAAAAGTGTCAAAAATATGAGGAGCAAGAAATTGTCGGAAAATAGGAGGAGCATGAAACGATCTCAAAAATAGGAGGAGCATGAAGCTGTGTTCAAAAACATGAAGAGCCTGAAAAGGTGTGAAAAATATGAAGAGCTTCAAAAGGTGTAAAAAATTTGAGCAGCATGAAACGGTCTGAAAAATAGGAGGAGCATGAAGTGGAGCTGAAAAATATGAAGTGCCTGAAAAGGTGTGCAAAATATGAAGAGCTTCAAAAGGTGTAAAAAATGAGATGAGCATGAAACAGTCTGAAAAATAGGAGGAGCATGAACTGGTGCTGAAAAAACTGAAGAGCCTGAAAAGGTGTGAAAAATATGAAGAGCTTCAAAAGGTGTGAAAAATATGAGGAGCATGAAACGGTCTGAAAAATAGGAGGAGTATGGATCAGTGTTCAAAAACATGAAGAGCCTGAAAAGGTGTGAAAAATATGAAGGGCTTCAAAAAGTATCAAATATAAGAGGAGAAAGAAACGGTCTGAAAAAAAGGAGGCGCATGAAGCGGTGTTCAAAAACATGAAGAGCCTGAAAAGGTGTGAAAAATATGAAGAGCTTCAAAAGGTGTCAAAAATTAGATGAGCATGAAATGGTCTGAAAAAAAGGAGGAGCATGAAGCGTTGTTGAAAATCTTGAAGAGCTTGAAAAGGTGTGAAAAATATGAAGAGCTTCAAAAGGTTTCAAAAATATGAGGATCATGAAACGGTCTGAAAAATAGGAGCAACATGAAACGGTCTGAAAAATAAGAGGAGCATGAAATGGTGTTGAAAAACAGGAAGAGCCTGAAAAAGTGAGAAAAATATGAACAGCTTCAAAAGGTTTCAAAAATATGAGGAGCATGAAACTTTCTGAAAAAGAGGAGGAGCATGAACCGGTGTTGAAAAACATGAAGAGCCTGAAAAGGTGTGAAAAATATGAAGAGGTTTAAAAGGTGTCCAAAATATGAGGAGCATGAAACTTTCTGAAAAATAGGAGGATCATGAAACCGTGTTCAAAAACATGAAGATCCTGAAAAGGTGTGAAAAATATGAAGAGCCTTAAAAAATGTCAAAAATATGAGGAGTATGAAATGGTCTGTAAAATAGCAGGAGCATGAAGCGGTGTTGAAAAACATGAAGAGCCTGAAAAGGTGTGAAACATATGAAGAGCTTCAAAAGGTGTGAAAAATATGAAGAGCTTCAAAAGGTGTCAAAAATATGAGGAGAATGAAACGGTCTGAAAAATAGGCGGAGCATGAAACGGTGTTCAAAACATGAAGAGCCTGAAAAGGTGTGAAAAATATGAAGAGCTTCAAAACGTGTCAAAATATGAGGAGCATGAAACGGTCTGAAAAATAGGAGGAGCAAGAAGCTGTGTTCAACAACATGAAGAGCCTGAAAATGTGTGAAAAATATGAAGAGCTTCAAAAGGTGTGAAAAATATGAAGAGCTTCAAAAGCTGTCAAATGAGATGAGCATGAAACGGTCTGAAAAATAGCAGGAGCATGAAGCGGTGTTCAAAAACATGAAGAGCCTGAAAAGGGGTGAAAAATATGAAGAGTTTAAAAAGGTGTCAAAATTATGAGGAGCATTAAACGGTCTGAAAAATAGGAGGAGCATGAAGCTGTGTTCAACAACATGAAGAGACTGAAAAGGTGCGAAAAATATGAAGAGCCTGAAAAGGTGTGAAAATTATGAAGAGCTTCAAAAGGTGTCAAAAATGAGATGAGCATGAAACGGTCTGAAAAAAAAGAGGAGCATTAAGCGGTGTTGAAAATCGTGAAAAGCCTGAAAAGGTGTGAAAAATATGAAGAGCTTCAAAAATGTGAAAAATACGAAGAGCTTCAAAAGGTCTCAAAAATTAGATGAGCATGAAACGGTCTGAAAAATAGGAGGAGCATTAAACGGTGTGGCAAAACATGAAGAGCCTGAAAAGGTGTGGAAAAATAGGAAGAGCTTCAAAATGTGTCAAATATATGAGGAGAATGAAACGGTCTGAAAAATAGGAGGAGCATGAAACGGTCTGAAAAATAGGAAGAACATGAAACGGCATGAAAAAAAGGAGGATCATGAAGCTGTGTTGAAAAACATGAAGAGCCTGAAAAGTTGCGGAAAATATGAAGAGCCGGAAAAGGTGTGAAAAATATGAAGAGCTTCAAAAGGTGTTAAAAATGAGATGAGCATGAAACGGTCTGAAATATGAGGAGCATGAAGCAGTGTTCAAAAATATGAAGAGCCTGAAAAGGTGTGAAAAATATGAAGCTTCAAAAGGTGTCAAAAATATGAGGAGCATGAAACGGTCTGAATAAAAGGAGAAGCATGAAACGGTGTTAAAAACATGAAGAGCCTGAAAAAGTGTGAAAAATATAAAGAGCTTCAAAAGCTGTGAAAAATATGAAGATCTTCAAAAGGTGTCAAAAATGAGATGAGCAAGAAACGGTCTGAAAAATAGGAGGAGCGCGAAGTGGTGTTGAAAAACATGAAGAGCCTGAAAAGGTGTGAAATATATGAAGAGCTTCAAAAAGTGTCAAAAATATGTGGAGCATGAAATGGTCTGAAAAAAAGGAAGAACATGAAGCAGTGTTGAAAAACATGAAGAGCCTGAAAAGGTGTGAAAAATAAGAACAGCTTAAAAAGGTGTCAAAAATATTAGGAGCAGGAAACGGTGTGAAAAATAAAAGCAGCATAAAACGGTGATCAAAAACATGAAGAGCCTGAAAAGCTGTGAAAAATATGAAGAGCTTAAAAAGGTGTGAAATACATGAGGAGCAGGAAACGGCCTGAAAAATAGGAAGAGCATGAAGCTGGGCTCAAAAACATGAAGAGCCTGAAAAGGTGTGAAAAATATGAAGAGTTTCAAAAGGTGTCAAAATTATGAGGAGCAGGAAACGGTCTGAAAAATAGGAGGAGCATGTAACGGTGTTGAAAAACATGAAGAGTCTGAAAACGTGTCAAATATATGAAGAGCTTCAAAAGGTGTGAAATACATGAGGAGCATGAAACGGTCTGAAAAATAGGAGGAGCATGAAACGGTCTGAAAAATAGGAGGAGCATGAAACAGTGTTGAAAAACATGAAGAGCCTGAAAAGCTGTGAAAAATATGAAGAGCTTCAAAAGGTGTCAAATATATGAGGAGCTTGAAACGGTCTGAAAAATAAGAGTAACATGAAACGGTCTGATAAATAGGAGGAACATGAAGTGGTGTTCAAAAACATGAAGAGCCTGAAAAGGTGTGAAAAATATGAAGAGCTTCAAAAGGTGTGAATAATGAGAGGAGCATGAAACGGTCTGTAAAATAGGAGGAGCATGAAGCGGTGGTGAAAAACCTGAAGAGCCTGAAAAGTTGTGAAAAATATGAAGAGCTTCAAAAGGTGTCAAAAATATGAGGAGAATGAAACGGTCTGAAAAATAGGCGGAGCATGAAATGGTGTTCAAAACATGAAGAGCCTGAAAAGGTGTGAAAAATATGAAGAGCTTCAAAACGTGTCAAAAATATGAGGAGCAAGAAACGTCTGAAAAATAGGAGGAGCAAGAAGCGGTGTTGAAAAACATGAAGAGCCTGAAAATGTATGAAAAATATGAAGAGCTTCAAAAGATGTGAAAAATATGAAGAGCTTCAAAAGGTGTCAAAAATGAGATGAGCTGAAACGGTCTGAAAAATAGGAGCAGCATTAAGCTGTGTTGAAAATCATAACGAGCCTGAAAAGGTGTGAAAAATATGAAGAGCTTCAAAAATGTGAAAAATATGAAGAGCTTCAAAAAGTGTCAAAAATTAGATGAGCATGAAACGGTCTGAAATATGAGGAGCATGAAGCGGTGTTCAAAAATATGAAGAGCCTGAAAAGGTGTGAAAAATATGAAGCTTCAAAAGGTGTCAAAAATATGAGGAGCATGAAACGGTCTGAATAAAAGGAGAAGCATGAAACGGTGTTAAAAACATGAAGAGCCTGAAAAAGTGTGAAAAATATAAAGAGCTTCAAAAGCTGTGAAAAATATGAAGATCTTCAAAAGGTGTCAAAAATGAGATGAGCAAGAAACGGTCTGAAAAATAGGAGGAGCACGAAGTGGTGTTGAAAAACATGAAGAGCCTGAAAAGGTGTGAAATATGTGAAGAGTTTCAAAAAGTGTCAAAAATATGAGGAGCATGAAACGGTCTGAAAAATAGGAAGAACATGAAGCGGTGTTGAAAGACATGAAGAGCCTGAAAAGGTGTGAAAAATATGAACAGCTTAAAAAGGTGTCAAAAATATTAGGAGCAGGAAACGGTGTGAAAAATAAAAGCAGCATAAAACGGTGATCAAAAACATGAAGAGCCTGAAAAGCTGTGAAAAATATGAAGAGCTTAAAAAGGTGTGAAATACATGAGGAGCATGAAACGGCCTGAAAAATAGGAAGAGCATGAAGCTGGGCTCAAAAACATGAAGAGCCTGAAAAGGTGTGAAAAATATGAAGAGTTTCAAAAGGTGTCAAAATTATGAGGAGCAGGAAACGGTCTGAAAAATAGGAGGAGCATGTAACAGTGTTGAAAAACATGAAGAGTCTGAAAACGTGTCAAAAATATGAAGAGATTCAAAAGGTGTGAAATACATGAGAAGCATGAAACGGTCTGAAAAATAGGAGGAGCATGAAACGGTCTGAAAAATAGGAGGAGCATGAAATAGTGTTGAAAAACATGAAGAGCCTGAAAAGCTGTGAAAAATATGAAGAGCTTCAAAAGGTGTCAAATATATGAGGAGCTTGAAACGGTCTGAAAAATAAGAGTAACATGAAACGGTCTGATAAATAGGAGGAGCATGAAGTGGTGTTCAAAAACATGAAGAGCCTGAAAAGGTGTGAAAAATGTGAAGAGCTTCAACAGGTGTCAAAAACATGAGGAGAATGAAACGGTCCGAAAAATAGGAGGAGCATGAAGCTGTGTTCAAAAACATGAAGAGCCAGAAAAGGTGTGAAAAATATGAAGAGCTTCAAAAAGTGTCAAAAATATGAGGAACAAGAAATGGTCTGAAAAATAGGAGAAGCATGAAGCGGTGTTCAAAAACATGAAGAGCCTGAAAAGGTGTGAAAAATATGAAGAGCTTCAAAAGGTGTCAAAAATAGATGAGCATGAAACGGTCTGAAAAATAGGAGGAGCATGAAGCGGTGTCCAAAATCATGAAGTGCCTGAAAATATGTGAGAAATATGAAGAGCTTCAAAAGCTGTGAAAAATATGAAGAGCTTCAAAGGTATCAAAAATGAGATGAGCATGACACGGTCTGAAAAATAGGAGGAGCATGAAGATTTGTTCAAAAAGATGAAGAGCCTGAAAAGGTGTGAAAAATATGAAGAGCTTCAAAGGATGTGAAATATATGAGGAGCCTGAAACGGCTTGAAAAATAGGAGGAGCATGAAGCGGTGTTCAAAAACATGAAGAGCCTGAAAAAGTGTGAAAAATATCCAAAGCTTCAAAAGGTGTCAAAAATTAGATGAGCATGAAACGATCTGAAAAATTGGAGGAGTAAGAAGTAGCCTTGAAAAAAATGAAGAGCCTGAAAAGGTGTGAAAAATATGAAAAGCTTCTAAAGGTGTCAAAAATTAGATGAGCATGAAACGATCTGAAAAATTGGAGGAGTAAGAAGTAGCCTTGAAAAAAATGAAGAGCCTGAAAAAGTGTGAAAAATATGCAAAGCTTCAAAAGGTGTCAAAAATTAGATGAGCATGAAACGATCTGAAAAATTGGAGGAGTAAGAAGTAGCCTTGAAAAAAATGAAGAGCCTGAAAAGGTGTGAAAAATATGAAAAGCTTCTAAAGGTGTCAAAAATATGAAGAGCATGAAACGGTCTGAAATGTAGGAGGAGCATGAAGCGGTGTTGAAAAATATGAAGAGCCTGAAAAGGTGTGAAAAATATGAAGAGCTTCAAAATGTTTCAAAAATATGAGGAGCATGAAACGGTCTGAAAAATAGGAGGAGCATGAAGCGGTGTTCAAAAACATGAAGAGCCTTAAAAGGTGTGAAAAATATGAAGAGCTTCAAAAGGTGTCAAAAATATGAGGATCATGAAACGGTCTGAAAAATAGGAGCAGCATCAAGCAGTGTTGAAAAACATGAAGAGCCTGAGAAAGTGTGAGGAATAGGAAGAGCTTCAAAAGGTGTGAAAAATATGAAGAGCTTCAAAAGGTGTCAAAAAATTGATGAGCATGAAACTGTCTGAAAAATAGGAGGAGCATGAAGTGGTGTTGAAAAAAATGAAGAGCCTGAAAAGGTGTGAAATATATGAAGAGCTTCAAATGGTGTCAAGAATATGAGGAGAATGAAGCGGTTTGAAAAATAGGAGGAGCATGAAGGCGTGTTGAAAAACATGAAGCGCCTGAAAAGGTGTGAAAGATATGAAGAGTTTCTAAATGTGTCAAAAATATGAGGGGTAAGAAAGGGTCTGAAAAATAGGAGGAGCATGAAGCGGTGTTCAAAAACATGAAGAGCCTGAATAGGTGTGAAAAATACGAAGAGCCGCAAAAGGTGTCAAAATGAGATGAGCATGAACCGGTCTGAAAAATAGGAGGAGCATGAAGTGATGTTGAAAAAAATGAAAAGCCTGAAAAGGTGAGAAATATATGAAGAGCTTCAAAAGGTGTAAAAATATGAGGAGAATGAAACGGTCTGCATATTAGGAAGAGTATGAAATGGTGTTCAAAAACATAAAGAGCATGAAAAGGTGTGAAAAATATGAAGAGTTTCAAAAGCTGTGAAATACATGAGGAGCATGAAACGGTCTGAAAAATAGGAGGAGCATTGTAACATTGTTGAAAAAATTGAAGAGCCTGAAAAGGTGTGAAAAATATGAAGAGCTTCAAAAGGTGTCAAAAATATGAGGAGCATGAAAAGGTCTGAAAAATAGAAGGAGCTTGAAGCGGTGTTGAAAAACATGAAGAGCCTGATAAGGTGTGAAAAATATGAAGAGCTTCAAAACGTGTCAAAAATATGAGGAGCATGAAACGGTCTGAAAAATAGGAGGAGCATTGTAACATTGTTGAAAAAAATGAAGAGCCTGAAAAGGTGTGAAAAATATGAAGAGCTTCAAAAGGTGTCAAAAATATGAGGAGCATGAAAAGGTCTGAAAAATAGGAGGAGCATGAAGTGGTGTTGAAAAACATGAAGAGCCTGAAAAGGTGTGAAAAATATAAAGAGCTTCAAAAAGTGTCAACAATATGAGCAGCATGAAACGGTCTGAAAAATAGGAGGAGTATTAAACGTTGTTCATAAACATGAAGATCCTGAAAAGGTGTGAAAAATATGAAGAGTTTCAAAAGCTGTCAATAATATGAGGAGCATGAAACGGTCTGAAAAACAGGACGATCATGAAGCAGTGTTGAAAAATATGAAGAGCCTGAAAGGTTGTGAAAAATATGAAGAGCTTCAAAAGGTGTGAAAAATATGAAGACTTTCCAGAGGTGTCAAAAATGAGATGAGCATGAAACGGTCTGAAAAATAAGAGGAGCATGAAGTGGTGATCAAAAACATGAAGTGCCTGAAATGGTGTGAAATATATGAAGAGCTTCAAAAGGTGTGAAAAATATGAAGAGCTTCAAATGGTGAGAAATATATGAGGAGCATGAAACGGTCTGAAAAATAGGAGGATCAAGAAGCGGTGTTGAAAAACATGAAGATCGGAAAACTTGTGAAAAATATGAAGAGCTTCAAAAGGTGTGAAAAATTTGAAGAGCTTCAAAAGGTGTCAAAAATGAGATGAGCATGAAACGGTCTGAAAAATAGGTGGAGCATGAAGTGGTGTTGAAAAACATGAAGAGCCTGAAAAGGTGTGAAATATACGAAGAGATTCAAAAGGTGTTAAAAATATGAGGAGCATGTAACGGTTTGGAAAATAGGACGAGCATGAAGTGGTGTTGAAAAACATGAAGAACCTGAAAAGATGTGAAAAATATGAAGAGCTTCAAAAGGTGTCCACAATATGAGGAGCATGAAACTGTCTGAGAAATAGGAGGAGCATGAAGTGGTGCTTAAAAACATGAAGAGCCTAAAAGATGTGAAAAATAAGAAAAGCTTCAAAAGATGTCACAAATATGAGGAGCATGAAACGGTCTGAAAAATTGGAGGATCATGAAGCGGTGTTGAAAAACATGAAGAGCCTGAAAAGGTGTGAAAAATATGAATAGTTTCAAAAGATGTGAAAAATACGAAGAACTTCAAAAGCTGTCAAAAATGAGATGAGCATGAAACGGTCTGAGAAATAGGAGAAGCATGAAGTGGTGTTGAAAAACATGAAGAGCCTGAAAAAGTGTGAAATATATGAAGAGCTTCAAAAGGTGTAAAGTACATGAGGAGAATGAAACCGTCCGAAAAATAGGAGGAGCATGAAGCGGTGTTCAAAAACATGAAGAGCCTGAAAAGGTGTGAAATATATGAAGAGATTCAAAAGGTGTCAAAACTATGAGGAGCATGAAACGGTCTGACAAAAAGGAGGAGCAGGAAACCGTGTTCAAAAATATGAAGAGCCTGAAAAGGTGTGAAAAATTTGACGTGCTTCAAAAGGTGTGAAAATTAGGAGGAGCATGAAGCGGTGTTCAAAAACAGAACAGCCTGAAAATGTGTGTAAAATATGAAGAGCTTCAAAACGTATCAAAAATATGAGGAGCATGAAACGGTCTGAAAAATAGGAGGATCAAGAAGCGGTGTTGAAAAACATGAAGATCGGAAAACTTGTGAAAAATATGAAGAGCTTCAAAAGGTGTGAAAAATTTGAAGAGCTTCAAAAGGTGTCAAAAATGAGATGAGCATGAAACGGTCTGAAAAATAGGTGGAGCATGAAGTGGTGTTGAAAAACATGAAGAGCCTGAAAAGGTGTGAAATATACGAAGAGATTCAAAAGGTGTCAAAAATATGAAGAGCATGTAACGGTTTGGAAAATAGGACGAGCATGAAGTGGTTTTGAAAAACATGAAGAGCCTGAAAAGATGTGAAAAATATGAAGACCTTCAAAAGGTGTCCACAATATGAGGAGCATGAAACTGTCTGAGAAATAGGAGGAGCATGAAGTGGTGCTTAAAAACATGAAGAGCATAAAAGGTGTGAAAAATAAGAAAAGCTTCAAAAGATGTCACAAATATGAGGAGCATGAAACGGTCTGAAAAACTGGAGGATCATGAAGCGGTGTTGAAAAATATGAAGAGCCTGAAAAGGTGTGAAAAATATGAATAGTTTCAAAAGATGTGAAAAATATGAAGAACTTCAAAATCTGTCAAAAATGAGATGAGCATGAAACGGTCTGAGAAATAGGAGAAGCATGAAGTGGTTTTGAAAAACATGAAGAGCTTGAAAAAGTGTGAAATATATGAAGAACTTCAAAAGGTGTGAAAAATATGAAGAGCTTCAAAAGGTGTCAAAAATATGAGGAGCATGAAACGGTCTGAAAAATAGGAGGAGCATTGTAACATTGTTGAAAAAATTGAAGAGCCTGAAAAGGTGTGAAAAATATGAAGAGCTTCAAAAGGTGTCAAAAATATGAGGAGCATGAAAAGGTCTGAAAAATAGAAGGAGCTTGAAGCGGTGTTGAAAAACATGAAGAGCCTGATAAGGTGTGAAAAATATGAAGAGCTTCAAAACGTGTCAAAAATATGAGGAGCATGAAACGGTCTGAAAAATAGGAGGAGCATTGTAACATTGTTGAAAAAAATGAAGAGCCTGAAAAGGTGTGAAAAATATGAAGAGCTTCAAAAGGTGTCAAAAATATGAGGAGCATGAAAAGGTCTGAAAAATAGGAGGAGCATGAAGTGGTGTTGAAAAACATGAAGAGCCTGAAAAGGTGTGAAAAATATAAAGAGCTTCAAAAAGTGTCAACAATATGAGCAGCATGAAACGGTCTGAAAAATAGGAGGAGTATTAAACGTTGTTCATAAACATGAAGATCCTGAAAAGGTGTGAAAAATATGAAGAGTTTCAAAAGCTGTCAATAATATGAGGAGCATGAAACGGTCTGAAAAACAGGACGATCATGAAGCAGTGTTGAAAAATATGAAGAGCCTGAAAGGTTGTGAAAAATATGAAGAGCTTCAAAAGGTGTGAAAAATATGAAGACTTTCCAGAGGTGTCAAAAATGAGATGAGCATGAAACGGTCTGAAAAATAGGAGGAGCATGAAGTGGTGATCAAAAACATGAAGTGCCTGAAATGGTGTGAAATATATGAAGAGCTTCAAAAGGTGTGAAAAATATGAAGAGCTTCAAATGGTGAGAAATATATGAGGAGCATGAAACGGTCTGAAAAATAGGAGGATCAAGAAGCGGTGTTGAAAAACATGAAGATCGGAAAACTTGTGAAAAATATGAAGAGCTTCAAAAGGTGTGAAAAATTTGAAGAGCTTCAAAAGGTGTCAAAAATGAGATGAGCATGAAACGGTCTGAAAAATAGGTGGAGCATGAAGTGGTGTTGAAAAACATGAAGAGCCTGAAAAGGTGTGAAATATACGAAGAGATTCAAAAGGTGTTAAAAATATGAGGAGCATGTAACGGTTTGGAAAATAGGACGAGCATGAAGTGGTGTTGAAAAATATGAAGAACCTGAAAAGATGTGAAAAATATGAAGAGCTTCAAAAGGTGTCCACAATATGAGGAGCATGAAACTGTCTGAGAAATAGGAGGAGCATGAAGTGGTGCTTAAAAACATGAAGAGCCTAAAAGATGTGAAAAATAAGAAAAGCTTCAAAAGATGTCACAAATATGAGGAGCATGAAACGGTCTGAAAAATTGGAGGATCATGAAGCGGTGTTGAAAAACATGAAGAGCCTGAAAAGGTGTGAAAAATATGAATAGTTTCAAAAGATGTGAAAAATACGAAGAACTTCAAAAGCTGTCAAAAATGAGATGAGCATGAAACGGTCTGAGAAATAGGAGAAGCATGAAGTGGTGTTGAAAAACATGAAGAGCCTGAAAAAGTGTGAAATATATGAAGAGCTTCAAAAGGTGTAAAGTACATGAGGAGAATGAAACCGTCCGAAAAATAGGAGGAGCATGAAGCGGTGTTCAAAAACATGAAGAGCCTGAAAAGGTGTGAAATATATGAAGAGATTCAAAAGGTGTCAAAACTATGAGGAGCATGAAACGGTCTGACAAAAAGGAGGAGCAGGAAACCGTGTTCAAAAATATGAAGAGCCTGAAAAGGTGTGAAAAATTTGAGGTGCTTCAAAAGGTGTGAAAATTAGGAGGAGCATGAAGCGGTGTTCAAAAACAGAACAGCCTGAAAATGTGTGTAAAATATGAAGAGCTTCAAAACGTATCAAAAATATGAGGAGCATGAAACGGTCTGAAAAATAGGAGGATCAAGAAGCGGTGTTGAAAAACATGAAGATCGGAAAACTTGTGAAAAATATGAAGAGCTTCAAAAGGTGTGAAAAATTTGAAGAGCTTCAAAAGGTGTCAAAAATGAGATGAGCATGAAACGGTCTGAAAAATAGGTGGAGCATGAAGTGGTGTTGAAAAACATGAAGAGCCTGAAAAGGTGTGAAATATACGAAGAGATTCAAAAGGTGTCAAAAATATGAAGAGCATGTAACGGTTTGGAAAATAGGACGAGCATGAAGTGGTTTTGAAAAACATGAAGAGCCTGAAAAGATGTGAAAAATATGAAGAGCTTCAAAAGGTGTCCACAATATGAGGAGCATGAAACTGTCTGAGAAATAGGAGGAGCATGAAGTGGTGCTTAAAAACATGAAGAGCATAAAAGGTGTGAAAAATAAGAAAAGCTTCAAAAGATGTCACAAATATGAGGAGCATGAAACGGTCTGAAAAACTGGAGGATCATGAAGCGGTGTTGAAAAATATGAAGAGCCTGAAAAGGTGTGAAAAATATGAATAGTTTCAAAAGATGTGAAAAATATGAAGAACTTCAAAATCTGTCAAAAATGAGATGAGCATGAAACGGTCTGAGAAATAGGAGAAGCATGAAGTGGTGTTGAAAAACATGAAGAGCTTGAAAAAGTGTGAAATATATGAAGAACTTCAAAAGGTGTGAAAAATATGAAGAGCTTCAAAAGGTGTCAAAAATATGAGGAGCATGAAACGGTCTGAAAAATAGGAGGAGCATTGTAACATTGTTGAAAAAAATGAAGAGCCTGAAAAGGTGTGAAAAATATGAAGAGCTTCAAAAGGTGTCAAAAATATGAGGAGCATGAAAAGGTCTGAAAAATAGGAGGAGCATGAAGTGGTGTTGAAAAACATGAAGAGCCTGAAAAGGTGTGAAAAATATAAAGAGCTTCAAAAAGTGTCAACAATATGAGCAGCATGAAACGGTCTGAAAAACAGGAGGAGTATTAAACGTTGTTCATAAACATGAAGATCCTGAAAAGGTGTGAAAAATATGAAGAGTTTCAAAAGCTGTCAATAATATGAGGAGCATGAAACGGTCTGAAAAACAGGACGATCATGAAGCAGTGTTGAAAAATATGAAGAGCCTGAAAGGTTGTGAAAAATATGAAGAGCTTCAAAAGGTGTGAAAAATATGAAGACTTTCCAGAGGTGTCAAAAATGAGATGAGCATGAAACGGTCTGAAAAATAGGAGGAGCATGAAGTGGTGATCAAAAACATGAAGTGCCTGAAATGGTGTGAAATATATGAAGAGCTTCAAAAGGTGTGAAAAATATGAAGAGCTTCAAATGGTGAGAAATATATGAGGAGCATGAAACGGTCTGAAAAATAGGAGGATCAAGAAGCGGTGTTGAAAAACATGAAGATCGGAAAACTTGTGAAAAATATGAAGAGCTTCAAAAGGTGTGAAAAATTTGAAGAGCTTCAAAAGGTGTCAAAAATGAGATGAGCATGAAACGGTCTGAAAAATAGGTGGAGCATGAAGTGGTGTTGAAAAACATGAAGAGCCTGAAAAGGTGTGAAATATACGAAGAGATTCAAAAGGTGTTAAAAATATGAGGAGCATGTAACGGTTCGGAAAATAGGACGAGCATGAAGTGGTGTTGAAAAACATGAAGAACCTGAAAAGATGTGAAAAATATGAAGAGCTTCAAAAGGTGTCCACAATATGAGGAGCATGAAACTGTCTGAGAAATAGGAGGAGCATGAAGTGGTGCTTAAAAACATGAAGAGCCTAAAAGATGTGAAAAATAAGAAAAGCTTCAAAAGATGTCACAAATATGAGGAGCATGAAACGGTCTGAAAAATTGGAGGATCATGAAGCGGTGTTGAAAAACATGAAGAGCCTGAAAAGGTGTGAAAAATATGAATAGTTTCAAAAGATGTGAAAAATACGAAGAACTTCAAAAGCTGTCAAAAATGAGATGAGCATGAAACGGTCTGAGAAATAGGAGAAGCATGAAGTGGTGTTGAAAAACATGAAGAGCTTGAAAAAGTGTGAAATATATGAAGAACTTCAAAAGGTGTGAAAAATATGAAGAGCTTCAAAAGGTGTCAAAAATATGAGGAGCATGAAACGGTCTGAAAAATAGGAGGAGCATTGTAACATTGTTGAAAAAATTGAAGAGCCTGAAAAGGTGTGAAAAATATGAAGAGCTTCAAAAGGTGTCAAAAATATGAGGAGCATGAAACAGTCTGAAAAATAGGAGGAGCATGATGCGGTGTAGAAAAACATGAAGAGCCTGAAAAGGTGTGAAAAATATGAACAGTTTCAAAAGGTGTGAAAAATATGAAGACATTCAAAGGTGTCAAAATTATGAGGAGCAAGAAACTGTCTGAAAATAGGAGGAGCATGAAACGGTGTTGAAAAACATGAAGAGCGTGAAAAGGTGTGAAAAATATGAAGAGCTACAAAAGGTGTCAAAAATATGAGGAGCATGAAACGGTCTGAAAAATAGGAGGATCATGAAGCGGTGTTGAAAAACATGAAGAGCCTGAAAAGGTGTGAAAAATATGAGGAGCTTCAAAACGTGTCAAAAATATGAGGAGCATGAAACAGTCTGAAAAATATGAGGAGCATGAAACGGTGTTCAAAAACATGAAGAGCCTGAAAAGGTGTGAAAATATGAAGAGCTTCAAAAGGTGTGAAATACATGAAGAGCATGAAACGGTCTGACAAATAGGAGGATCATGAAGCGGTGTTGAAAAACATGAAGAGCCTGAAAAGGTGTGTAAAATATGAAGAGCTTCAAAAGGTGTGAAAAATATGAGGAGCATGAAACGGTCGGAAAAATAGGAGGAGCATGAAGCGGTGTTCAAAAATATGAAGAGCCTGAAAATTTGTGAAAACTATGAAGTGCTTCTGAAGGTGTCAAAAATGAGATGAGCATGAAACGGTCTGAAAAATAGGAGGAGCATGAAGTGGTGTTGAAAAACATGAAGAGCCTGTAAAGGTGTGAAAAATATGAAGAGCTACAAAAGGTGTCAAAAATATGAGGAGCATGAAACGGTCTGAAAAATAGGAGGAGCATGAAGCGGTGTTCAAAAATATGAAGAGCCTGAAAATTTGTGAAAACTATGAAGTGCTTCAGAAGGTTTCAAAAATGAGATGAGCATGAAACGGTCTGAAAAATAGGAGGAGCATGAAGTGGTGTTGAAAAACATTAAGAGCCTGAAAATGTGTGAAATATATGAAGAACTTCAAAAGCTGTCAAAATTGAGATGAGCATGAAACGGTCTGAGAAATAGGAGAAGCAATAAGTGGTGTTGAAAAACATGAAGAGCTTGAAAAAGTGTGAAATATATGAAGAGCATCAAAAGGTGTGAAAAATATGAAGAGCTTCAAAAGGTTTCAAAAATATGAGGAGCATGAAACGGTCTGAAAAATAGGAGGAGCATGAAGCGGTGTTGAAAAACATGAAGAGCCTGAAAAGGTGTTAAATATATGAAGAGCTTCAAAAGGTGTGAAAAATATGAGGAGCATGAAACGGTCTGAAGAATAGGAGGAGGATTGTAGCGGTGTTCAAAAACATGAAGAGCATGAAAACGTGTGAAAAATATGAAGGGCTTCAAAAGGTGTGAAACACATGAGGAGCATGAAACTGTCTGAAAAATAGGAGGATCATGAAGCGGTGTTGAAAAACATGAAGAGCATGAAAAGCTGTGAAAAATATTAAGAGCTTCAAAACGTGTCAAAAATATGAGAAGCATGAAACGGTCTGAAAAATAGGAGGAGCATGAAGTGGTGTTGAAAAACATGAAGAGCCTGAAAAGGAGTTAAAAATATGAAGAGCCTCAAAAGGTGTGAAAAATATGAAGAGCTTCAACAGCTGTCAGAAATGCGATGAACATGAAACGGTCTGAAAAATAGGAGAGGCATGAAGTTGTGTTGAAAAACATGAAGAGCCTCAAAAGGTGTCAAAAATATGAAGAGCTTCAAAAGGTGTCAAAAATATGAGGAGCATGAAACGGTTTGAAAAATAGGAGGAGCATGAAGCGGTGTTGAAAAACATGAAGAGCCTCAAAAGGTGTGAAAAATATGAAGAGCTTCAAAAAGTGTCAATAATGAGATGAGCATGAAATGGTCTGAAAAAAAGGAGGAGCATGAAGTGGTGTTGAAAAACATGAAGAGCCTGAAAATGTGTAAATATATGAAGAGATTCAAAAGCTGTCAAAAATATGAGGAGCACGTAACGGTTTGGAAAATAGGAAGAGCATGAAGACGTGTTGAAAAACATGAAGAGCCTGAAAAGATGTGAAAAATATGAAGAGCTTCAAAAGGTGTCCACAATATGAGGAGCATGAAACTGTCCGAGAAATAGGAGGAGCATGAAGTTGTGCTGAAAAACATGAAGAGCCTAAAAGGTGTGAAAAATATGAAAAGCTTCAAAAGATGTCATAAATGTGAGGAGCATGAAACGGTCTGAAAAATTGGATGATCATGAAGCGGTGTTGAAAAACATGAAGAGCCTGAAAAGTTGTGAAAAATATGAAGAGCTTCAAAAGGTGTCAAAAATGGGAGGAGCATGAAACGGTCTGAAAAATAGGAGGAGCATGAAACCGTGTCAAAAACATGAAGAGCCTGAAAAGGTGTGAAAAATGAAGAGGTTCAAAAGGTGTGAAATACATGAGAAGCATGAAACGGTCTGAAAAATAGGAGGAGCATGAAGCGGTGTTTAAAAACATGAAGAGCCTGAAAAGGTGTGAAAAATATGAAGAGCTTCAAAAGGTGTCAAAACTATGAGGAGTATGAAACGGTCTGAAAAATAGGAGCAGCATGAAACGGTGTTCAAAAACATGAAGAGCCTGAAAAGGTGTGAAAAACATGAAGAGCTTCAAAAGGTGTCAAAAATTAGATTAGCATGAAACGGTCTGAAAAATAGGAGGAGCATGAAGTGGTGTTGAAAAACATGAAGAGCATGAAAAAGTGTAAAATATATGAAGAGCTTCAAAAGTTGTGAAAAATATTAGGAGCTTCAAAAGAGGTCAAAAATATGAGGAGCATGAAACGGTCTGAAAAATAGGAGGAGCATGAAACGGTTTTGAAAAACACGAAGGGCCTGAAAAGGTTTGAAAAATATGAAGAGCTTCAAAAGGTGTGAAATACATAGGGGCAAGAAACGGTCTGAAAAATAGAAGGAGCATGAAGCAGTGTTCAAAAACATGAAGAGCCTGAAATGGTGTGAAAAACATGAAGAGCCTAAAAGGTGTGAAAAATATGAAAAGCTTCAAAAGATGTCTCAAATATGAGGAGCATGAAACGGTCTGAAAAATTGGAGGATCATGAAGCGGAATTGAAAAACATGAAGAGGATGAAAAGCTGTGAAAAATATGAAGAGCTTCAAAACGTGTCAAAAATATGGGAGCATGAAACGGTCTGAAAAATAGGAGGAAAATGAAGCGGTGTTGAAAACCATGAAGAGTCTGAAAAGGTGAGAAAAATATGAAGAGCTTCAAAACGTGTCAAAAATATGAGAAGCATGAAACGGTCTGAAAAATAGGAGCTTCATGAAACGGTATTCAAAAACCTGAAGAGCCTGAAAAGGTGTGAAAAATATGAAGAGCCTCAAAAGGTTTGAAAAATATGAAGAGCTTCAAAAGCTGTCAAAAATGAGATGAGCATGAAACGGTCTGAAAAATAGGAGGGGAATGAAGTTGTGTTGAAAAACATGAAGAGCCTGAAAAGGCGTGAAAAATATGAAGAGCATCAAAAGGTGTCAAAAATATGTGGAGCATGAAACGGTCTGAAATATAGGAGGAGCATGAAACGGTGTTCAAAAACATGAAGAGCCTGAACAGGTGTGAAAAATATGAAGAGCTTCAAAAGTTGTCAAAATATGAGGAGCATGAAACGGTCTGAAAAATAGGAGGAGCATGAAGCGGTGTTCAAAAACATGAAGAGCCTGAAATGGTGTGAAAAACATGAAGAGCCTAAAAGGTGTGAAAAATATGAAAAGCTTCAAAAGATGTCTCAAATATGAGGAGCATGAAACGGTCTGAAAAATTGGAGGATCATGAAGCGGAATTGAAAAACATGAAGAGGATGAAAAGCTGTGAAAAATATGAAGAGCTTCAAAACGTGTCAAAAATATGGGAGCATGAAACGGTCTGAAAAATAGGAGGAAAATGAAGCGGTGTTGAAAACCATGAAGAGTCTGAAAAGGTGAGAAAAATATGAAGAGCTTCAAAACGTGTCAAAAATATGAGAAGCATGAAACGGTCTGAAAAATAGGAGCTTCATGAAACGGTATTCAAAAACCTGAAGAGCCTGAAAAGGTGTGAAAAATATGAAGAGCCTCAAAAGGTTTGAAAAATATGAAGAGCTTCAAAAGCTGTCAAAAATGAGATGAGCATGAAACGGTCTGAAAAATAGGAGGGGAATGAAGTTGTGTTGAAAAACATGAAGAGCCTGAAAAGGCGTGAAAAATATGAAGAGCATCAAAAGGTGTCAAAAATATGTGGAGCATGAAACGGTCTGAAATATAGGAGGAGCATGAAACGGTGTTCAAAAACATGAAGAGCCTGAACAGGTGTGAAAAATATGAAGAGCTTCAAAAGTTGTCAAAATATGAGGAGCATGAAACGGTCTGAAAAATAGGAGGAGCATGAAGCGGTGTTGAACAACATGAAGAGATTTAAAACGTGTGAAATATATGAAGAGCTTCAAAAAGTGTGAAAAATATGAAGAGCTTCAAAAGGGGTGAAATACATGAGGAGCATGAAACGGTCTGAAAATTAGGAGGAGCCTAAAGTGGTGTTGAAAAACATGAAGAACCTGAATAGGTGTGAAAAATATGAAGAGCTTCAAAAGGTGTGAAAAATATGAGGAGCATGAAACGGTCTGAAAAATAGGAGGAGCATGAAGCCGTGTCGAAAAACATGAAGAGCCTGAAAGGGTGTAACAAATATGAAGAGCTTCAGAAGGTGTCAAAAATGAGATGAGCATGAAACGGTCTGAAAAATAGGAGGAGCATGAAGTGGTGTTGAAAAACATGATGAGCCTGAAAAAGTATGAAATATATGAAGAGCTTCAAAAGGTGTGAAGTACATAGGCAGAATGAAACCGTCTGAAAAATAGGAGGAGCATGAAGCGGTGTTCCAATACATGAAGAGCCTGAAAACGTGTGAAATATATGAAGAGATTCAAAAGGTGTCAAATATATGAGGAGCATGGAACGGTCTGAAAAAAAGGAGGAGCAGGAAACCGTGTTCAAAAGTATGAAGAGCCTGAAAAGCTGTGAAAAATTTGAAGTGCTTCAAAAGGTGTGAAATACATGAGGAGCAAAAACTGTCTGAGAAATAGGAGGAGCATGAAGTGGTGCTGAAAAACATGGAGAGCCTAAAAGGTGTGAAAAAATAACAAAAGCTTCAAAAGATGTCACAAATATGAGGAGCATGAAACGGTCTGAAAAATAGGTGGAGCATGAAGTGGTGTTGAAAAACATGAAGAGCCTGAAAAGGTGTGAAATATATGAAGAGATTCAAAAGGTGTCAAAAATATGAGGAGCAAGAAACTGTCTGAGAAATAGGAGGAGCATGAAGTGGTGCTTAAAAATATGAAGAGCCTAAAAGGTGTGAAAAATAAGAAAAGCTTCAAAAGATGTCACAAATATGAGGAGCATGAAACAGTCTGAAAAATTGGAGGATCATGAAGTGGTGTTGAAAAACATGAAGAGTCTGAAAAGTTGTGAAAAATATGAAGAGGTTCAAAAGGTGTCAAAAATGTGAGGAGCATGAAACGGTATGAAAAATAGGAGGAGCATGAAACCGTGTCAAAAACATGAAGAGCCTGGAAAGGTGTGAAAAATGAAGAGCTTCAAAAGGTGTGAAATACATGAGGAGCATGAAACGGTCTGAAAAATAGGAGGAGCATGAAGCGGTGTTTAAAAACATGAAGAGCCTGATAAGGTGTGAAAAATATGAAGAGCTTCAAAACGTGTCAAAACTATGAGGAGTATGAAACGGTCTGAAAATAGGAGCAGCATGAAACGGTGTTCAAAAACATGAAGAGCCTGAAAAGGTGTGAAAAATATGAAGAGCTTCAAAAGGTGTCAAAAATTAGATTAGCATGAAACGGTCTGAAAAATAGGTGGAGCATGAAATGGTGTTGAAAAACATGAAGAGCCTCAAAAGATGTGAAATACTTGAGGAGCATGAATCGGTCTGAAAAATAGGAGGAGCATGAAGCGGTGTTTAAAAACATGAAGAGCCTGATAAGGTGTGAAAAATATGAAGAGCTTCAAAACGTGTCAAAACTATGAGGAGTATGAAACGGTCTGAAAATAGGAGCAGCATGAAACGGTGTTCAAAAACATGAAGAGCCTGAAAAGGTGTGAAAAATATGAAGAGCTTCAAAAGGTGTCAAAAATTAGATTAGCATGAAACGGTCTGAAAAATAGGTGGAGCATGAAATGGTGTTGAAAAACATGAAGAGCCTCAAAAGATGTGAAATACTTGAGGAGCATGAATCGGTCTGAAAAATAGGAGGAGCATGAAGCGGTGTTGAAAAACATGAAGAGCCTGAAAAGGTGTGAAATATATGAAGAGCTTCAAAAGGTGTCAAAAATATGAGGAGCAAGAAACTGTCTGAGAAATAGGAGGAGCATGAAGTGGTGCTGAAAAACATGAAGAGCCTGAAAAGATGTGAAAAATATGAAGAGCTTCAAAAGGTGTCCACAATATGAGGAGCAAGAAACTGTCTGAGAAATAGGAGGAGCATGAAGTGGTGCTGAAAAACATGAAGAGCCTGAAAAGATGTGAAAAATATGAAGAGCTTCAAAAGGTGTCCACAATATGAGGAGCAAGAAACTGTCTGAGAAATAGGAGGAGCATGAAGTGGTGCTGAAAAACATGAAGAGCCTAAAAGGTGTGAAAAATAAGAAAAGCTTCAAAAGATGTCACAAATATGAGGAGCATCAAATGGTCTGAAAAATTGGAGGATCATGAAGCGGTGTTGAAAAACATGAAGAGTCTGAAAAGGTGTGAAAAATATGAAGGGCTTCAAAAGGTGTCAAAAATGTGAGGAACATGAAACGGTCTGAAAAATAGGAGGAGCATGAAACCGTGTCAAAAACATGAAGAGCCTGAAAAGGTGTGAAATATATGAAGAGATTCAAAAGGTGTCAAAAATATGAGGAGCATGTAACGGTTTGGAAAATAGGACGAGCATGAAGTGGTGCTGAAAAACATGAAGAGCCTAAAAGGTGTGAAAAATAAGAAAAGCTTCAAAAGATGTCACAAATATGAGGAGCATGAAACGGTCTGAAAAATTGGAGGATCATGAAGCGGTGTTGAAAAACATGAAGAGTCTGAAATGTTGTGAAAAATATGAAGAGCTTCAAAAGGTGTCAAAAATGTGAAGAGGATGAAACGGTCTGAAAAATAGGAGGAGCATGAAACCGTGTCAAAAACATGAAGAGCTTGGAAAGGTGTGAAAAATGAAGAGCTTCAAAAGGTGTGAAATACATGAGGAGCATGAAACGGTCTGAAAATTAGGAGGAGCATGAAGCGGTGTTTAAAAACATGAAGAGCCTGAAAAGGTGTGAAAAATATGAAGAGCTTCAAAACGTGTCAAAACTATGAGGAGTATGAAACGGTCTGAAAATAGGAGCAGCATGAAACGGTGTTCAAAAACATGAAGAGCCTGAAAAGGTGTGAAAAATATGAAGAGCTTCAAAAGGTGTCAAAAATTAGATTAGCATGAAACGGTCGGAAAAATAGGAGGAGCATGAAGTGGTGTTGAAAAACATGAAGAGCCTGAAAAGTGTAAAATATATGAAGAGCTTCAAATGGTGTTAAAAATAGGAGGAACATGAAGCGGTGTTCAAAAACATGAAGAGCCTGAAAATGTGTGTAAAATATGAAGAGCTTCAAAAGGTGTTAAATACATGAGGAGCATGAAACGGTCTGAAAATTAGGAGGAGCATGAAGCGGTGTTCAAAAACATGAGAACCAGAAAAGATGTGAAAAATATGAAGAGCTTCAAAACGTGTGAAATATATGCGGAGCATGAAACGGTCTGAAAAATAGGAGGAACATGAAGCGGTGTTCAAAAACATGAAGAGCCTGAAAAGGTGTGAAAAATATGAAAAGCTTCAAAACGTGTCAAAAATATGAGGAGCATGAAACTGTCTGAAAAATAGGAGGAGCATGATGCGGTGTTGAAAAATATGAAGAGCTTCAAAAGGTGTTAAAAATGAGATGACCATGAAACGGTCTGAGAAATAGAAGGAGCATGAAGTTCTTTTCAAAAAAATGAAGAACCTGAAAAGGTGTGAAGTATATGAAGATTTCAAAAGGTGTCAAAAATATGAGGAGCATGAAACGGTCTGAAAAATAGGAGGAGCATGAAGTCATGTTGAAAAACATGAAGAGACTGAAAATGTGTGAAAAATACGAAGAGTTTCAAAAGGTGTCACAAATATGAGGAGTATGAAATGGTCTGAAGTATATGAGGAGTATGAAGCGGTGTTCAAAAACATGAAGAGCCTGAAAACGTGTGAAAAATTTGAAGAGCTTCAAAAATGTGAAAAATATGAAGAGCTTCAAAAGGTGTGAAATATATGAAGATCTTCAAAAGTTGTCAAAAATTAGATGAGCATGAAACGGTCTGAAAAATAGGAGGAGCATGAAATGGTGTTCAAAAATTTGAAGAGCCTGAAATGGTGTGAAATATATGAAGAGCTTCAAAAGGTGTCAAATATATGACGAGCAAAAACGGTCTGAAAATAGGAGGAGCATGAAGTGGTGTTGAAAATCATGACGAGCCTGAAAAGGTGCGTAAAATATGAAGAGCTTCAAAATGTGTGAAATACATGAGGAGCATGAAACGGTCTGAAAAATAGGAGGAGCATGAAGCGGTGTTCAAAAAAATGAAGAGCCTGAAAATTTGTTAAAACTATGAAGAGCTTCAGAAGGTGTCAAAAATTAGATGAGCATGAAACGGTCTGAAAAATAGGAGGAGCATTAAGTTGTGTTGAAAAATATTAAGAGCCTGAAAATGTGTGAAATATATGAAGAGCTTCAAAAGATTTCAGAAATGAGAGGAGCATGAAACGGTCTGAAAAATAGGAGGAGCATGAAGCGGTGTTGAAAAACACGAGGAGCCTGAAAAGGTGTGAAAAATATGAAGAGCTTCAAAAGTTGTGAAAAATATGAAGAGCTTCAAATGCTGTCAAAAATGAGATGAGCATGAAACGGTCTGAGAAATAGGAGAAGCATGAAGTGGTGTTGAAAAACATGAAGAGCCTGAAAACGTGTGAAATATATGAAGAGCTTCAAAAGGTGTGAAAAATATGAAGAGCTTCAAAAGGTGTCAAAAATATGAGGAGCATGAAACGGTCTGAAAAAAAGAGGAGCATTGTAGCATTGTTCCAAAACTTGAATAGCCTGAAAAGGTGTGAAAATTATGAAGAGCTTCAAAAGGTGTCAAAAATATGAGGAGCATGAAACGGTCTGAAAAATAGGAGGAGCATGAAACGGTGTTCAAAAACAGGAGGAGCCTGAAACGGTGTGAAAAATATGAAGAGATTCAAAAGGTGTCAAAAATATGAGGAGCATGAAAGGGTTTGAAATATAGGAGGAGCATGACGTGGTGTTGAAAAACATGACGAGTCTGAAAATGTGTGAAAAACATGAAGAGCTTCAAAAGCTGTGAAAAATAAGAGGAGCACGAAATGCTCTGGAAAATAAGAGGAGCATGAAGCCGTGTTGAAAAACATGAAATGCCTGAAAAGGTGTAGAAAATATGAAGAGCTTCAAAAGGTGTCAAAAATATGAGGAACATGAAACGGTCTGAAAAATAGGAGGAGCATGAAGTGGGGTTAAAAATCATGAAGAGCCTGAAAAGGTGTGTAAAATATGAAGAGCTTCAAAAGGAGTGAAATACATGAGGAGCATGAAACCGTCTGAATTATAGGAGGAGCATGAAGCGATGTTCATAAACATGAAGAGCCTGAAAAGGTGTGAAATATATGAAGAGGTTCAAAAGGTGTGAAAAATATGAAGAGCTTCAAAAGCTGTCAAAAATGAGATGAGCATGAAACGGTCTGAAAAATAGGAGGAGCATGAAGCGGTGTTGAAAAACATGAAGAGACTTAAAACGTGTGAAAAATGTGAAGAGCTTCAAAAAGTGTGAAAAATATGAAGAGCTTCAAAAGGTGTGAAATACATGAGGAGCATGAAACGGTCTGAAAAATAGGAGGAGCCTAAAGCAGTGTTGAAAAACATGAAGAACCTGAAAAGGTGTGAAAAATATGAAGAGCTTCAAAATGTATGAAAAATATGAAGAGCTTCAAAAGGTGTCAAAAATGAGATGAGCATGAAACGGTCTGAAAAATAGGAGGAGCATGAAGTGGTGTTGAAAAACAGGAAGAGCCTGAAAATGTGTGAAATATATGAAGAGCTTCAAAAGGTGTCAAAAATATGAAGGGCTTCAAAAGGTGTCAAAATATGAAGAGCATGAAAAGGTCGCAAAAATAGGAGGAACTTGAAATGGTGTTCGAAAACATGAAGAGTCTGAAAAGGTGTGAAATGTAAGAAGAGCTTCAAAGGGTGTGAAAAATATGAAGAGCTTCAAAAGGTGTCAAAAATATGAAGAGCATGAAACGGTCTGAAAGGTAGGAGAAGCATGAAGCGGTGTTGAAAACATGAAGAGCCTGAAAAGGTGTGAAATATACGAAGAGCTTCAAAAGGTGTGAAAAATATGAAGTGCATCAAAAGGTGTCAAAAATGAGATGAGCATGAAACGGTCTGAAAAATAGGAGGAGCATGAAGCGGTGTTGAAAATCATGAAGAGCCTTAAAAGGTGTGAAAAATAGGCGGAGCTTCAAAAGGTGTCAAATATATGGGGAGCATGAAACGGTGTGAAAAATAGGAGGAGCATTAAAGGGTGTTCAAAAACATGAAGAGCCTGAAAAAGTGTGAAAAATATGAAGAGCTTCAAAAAGTGTCAAAAATATGAGGAGCAGGAAACGGTCTGAAAAATAGGAGGACCACAAGTGGTGTTCAAAAACATGAATAGCCTGAAAAGCTGTGAAATTATGTCAAGCTTCAAAAGGTGTGAAAAATATGAGGAGCAGGAAACGGTCTGAAAAACAGGAGGAGCATGAAACGGTGTTTAAAAACATGAAGAGCTTCAAAAGGTGTGAAAAATATAAAGAGCTTCAAAAGGTGTCAAAAATATGAGGAGCAGGAAACGGTCTGAAAAATAGGAGGAGCATGAAGTGGTGTAGAAAAACATGAAGACTCTGAAAAGGTGTGAAAAATATGAAGAGCTTCAAAAGGTGTCAAAATATGAGGAGCATGAAACTGTCTGAAATGTAGGAGGAGCATGAAAATGTGTTAAAAAACATGAAGAGCTTCAAAAGGTGAGAAACATATGAGGAGTGGGAAACGATCAGAAAAATAGGAGGAGCATGAGACGGTGTTAAAAAACATGAAGAGCTTCAAAAGATGTGAAACATATGAAGAGCTTCAAAAGGTGTCAAAAATATGAGGAGCATGACAAGGTCTGAAAAATAGGAGGAGCATGAAGCGGTGTTGAAAAACACGAAGATCCTGAAAAGTTCTGAAAAATATGAAGAGCTTCAAAAGGTGTGAAATGCATGAGGATCATGAAACGGTCTGAAAAAAAGGAGGAGCATGAAGCGGTGTTCAAAAACATGAAGAGCCTGAAAAGGTGTCAAAAATATGAAGAGCTTCAAAAGGTTGGAAATACATGAGGAACATGAAACGGTCTGAAAAAAAGGAGAAGCATGAAGCGGTGTTGAAAAACATGAAGAGCCTGAAAAGTTGTGAAAAATATGAAGAGCTTCAAAAGGTGTCAAAAATATGAGGGGCATGAAACGGTCTGAAAAATTGGAGGAGCAAGAAACGGAGTTCAAAAACTTGAAGAGCCAGAAAAGGTGTAAAATATATGAAGAGCTACAAAAGTTGTCAAATATATGAGGAGCATGAACGGTCTGAAAAATAGGAGGAGCATGAAGCGGTGTTGAAAAACATGAAGAGCCTGAAAAGGTGTGAAAAATATGAAGAGGTTCAAAAGGTGTGAAAAATATGAGGAGCATGAAACGGTCTGAAAAATAGGAGGAGCAAGAGATGGTGTTCAAAAACATAAAGAGCCAGAAAATGTGTGAGAAATATGAAGAGCTTCAAAAGGAATCAAAATATGAGGAGCATGAAACTGTCTGAAATATAGGAGGAGCATGAAAAGGTGTTAAAAAACATGAAGAGCTTCAAAAGGTGTGAAACATATGAGGAGCATGAAACGGTATGAAAAATAGGAGGAGCATGTAGCGGTGTTGAAAAACATGAAGAGACTGAAAAGTTGTGAAAAATATAAAGAGCTTCAAAAGGTGTCAAAAATATGAGGAGCATGAAACGTTCTGAAAAATAGGAGGAGCATTAAGCGGTGTTCAAAAACATGAAGTGCCTGAAAATCTGTGAAATTAAGACAAGCTTCAAATGGTGTGAAAAATATGAGGAGCATGAAACGGTCTGAAAAATACGAGGAGCATGAAGCTGTGTCGAAAAATATGAAGAGCCTGTAAAGGTGTCAAAAATATGAAGAGCTTCAAAAGGTTGAAAATACATGAGGAGCATGAAACGGTCTGAAAAAAAGGAGAAGCATGAAGCGGTGTTCAAAACATGAAGAGCCTTAAAAGGTGTGAAAAATATGAAGAGCTTCAAAAGGTGTCAGAAATTTGAGGAGCAAGAAAAGGTCTGAAAAATAGTTGGAGCATGAAGTGGTGTTCAAAACATGAAGAGCCTTAAAAGGTGTGAAAAATATGAAGAGCGTCAAAAGGTGTCAAATATATGGGGAGCATGAAACGATCTGAAAAATAGGAGGAGCATGAAACGGTGTTCAAAAACATGAAGAGCCTGAAAAATTCTGAAAAATATGAAGAGCTTCAAAAGGTGTGAAAAATATGACGAGCATGAAACAGTCTGAAATTTAGGAAGAGCATGAAGTGGTGTTCAAAAACAGGAAGAGCCTGAAAAGGGGTGAAAAATATGAAGAGCTTGAAAAGTTGTCAAAAATATGAGGAGCAAGTAACGGTCTGAAAAACAGGGGGAGCATGAAGTGATGTTGAAAAACATGAAGAGCCTGAAAACGTGTGAAAAATATGAAGAGCTTCAAAAATATGAAAAATATGAAAAGATTCAAAAGGTGTGAAAAATATGAAGAGCTTCAAACGATGTCAAAAATGAGATGAGCATGAAACGGTCTGAAAAATAGGAGGAGCATGAAGTGGTGTTGAAAATCATGAAGAGCCTTAAAAGGTGTGAAAAATAGGCGGAGCTTCAAAAGGTGTCAAATATATTGGGACCATGAAACGGTGTGAAAAATAGGAGGAGCATGAAAGGGTGTTCAAAAACATGAAGAGCCTGAAAAGGTGTGAAAAATATGAAGAGCTTCAAAAGGTTGGAAATACATGAGGAGCATGAAACGGTCTGGAAAATAGGACGAGCATGAAGCGGTGTTGAAAAACATGAAGAGCCTGAAAAGGTGGGTAAAATATGAAGAGCTTCAAAAGGTGTCAAAAATATGAGGAGCATGAAACGGTCTGAAAAATAGGAGGAGCATTAAACGGTGTTCAAAAACATGAAGAGACTGAAATGGTGTGAAAAATATAAAAAGCTTCAAAAGGTGTCAAAAATAGGAGGAGCATATAACGGTCTGAAAAATAGGAGGAGCATGAAACGATCTGAAAAATGGGATGAGCATGAAGCGGTGTTGAAAAACATGAAGAGCCTGAAAACGTGTGAAAAATATGAAGAGCTTCAAAAGGTGTCAAAAATATGAGGAGCATGAAACGGTCTGAAAAATAGGAGGAGCATGAAACGATCTGAAAAATGGGAGGAGCATGAAGCGGTGTTGAAAAACATGAAGAGCCTGAAAAGGTGTGAAAAATATGAAGAGCTTCAAAAGGTGTCAAAAATATGAGGAGCATGAAACGGTCGGAAAATTAGGAGGAGCAAGAAACGGTGATCAAAAACATGAAGAGCCTGAAAAGGTGTGAAAAATATGAAGGGCTTCAAAAGGTGTGAAAATTATGAGGAGCATGAAACGGTCTGAAAAATAGGAGGAGCATGAAGCGGTGTTCAAAAACATGAAGAGCCTGAAAAGGTGTCAAAAATATGAAGAGCTTCAAAAGGTGTCAAAAATATGAGGAGCATGAAACGGTCTGAAATATAGGAGGAGCATGAAACGATCTGAAAAATGGGAGGAGCATGAAGCGGTGTTGAAAAACATGAAGTGCCTGAAAACGTGTGAAAAATATGAAGAGCTTCAAAAGGTGTCAAAAATAGGAGGAGCATATAACGGTCTGAAAAATAGGAGGAGCATGAAACGATCTGAAAAATGGGATGAGCATGAAGCGGTGTTGAAAAACATGAAGAGCCTGAAAACGTGTGAAAAATATGAAGAGCTTCAAAAGGTGTCAAAAATATGAGGAGCATGAAACGGTCTGAAAAATAGGAGGAGCATGAAACGATCTGAAAAATGGGAGGAGCATGAAGCGGTGTTGAAAAACATGAAGAGCCTGAAAAGGTGTGAAAAATATGAAGAGCTTCAAAAGGTGTCAAAAATATGAGGAGCATGAAACGGTCGGAAAATTAGGAGGAGCAAGAAACGGTGATCAAAAACATGAAGAGCCTGAAAAGGTGTGAAAAATATGAAGGGCTTCAAAAGGTGTGAAAATTATGATGAGCATGAAACGGTCTGAAAAATAGGAAGAGCATGAAGCGGTGTTCAAAAACATGAAGAGCCTGAAAAGGTGTGAAAAATATGAAGAGCTTCAAAAGGTGTCAAAAATATAAGGAGCATGAAACGGTCTGAAAAATAGGAGGAGCATGAAGCGGTATTCAAAAACATGAAGAGCCTGAAAAGCTGTGAAATTATGTCAAGCTTCAAAAGATGTGAAAAATATGAGGAGCAGGAAACGGTCTGAAAAATAGTAGGAGCATAGATCAGTGTTAAAGAACATGAAGAGCCTGAAAAGGTGTAAAATATATGAAGAGCTTCAAAAGGTGCAAAAATATGAGGGGCATGAAAGGGTCTGAAAAATAGGAAGAGCATGAAATGGTGTTAAAAAACATGAAGAGCTTCAAAAGGTGTGAAACATATAAAGAGCTTCAAATGGTGTCAAAAATATGAGGAGCAGGAAACGGTCTGAAAAATAGGAGGAGCATGAAGTGGTGTAGAAAAACATGAAGACCCTGAAAAGTTGTGAGAAATATGAAGAGCTTCAAAAGGTGTCAAAAATGAGACGAGCATGAAACGGTCTGGAAAGTAGGACGAGCATGAAGCGGTGTTGAAAAACATGAAGAGCCAGAAAAGGTGTGAAAAATATGAAGAGCTTCAAAAAGTGTCAAAAATATGAAGAGCATGAAACGGTCTGAAAAATAGGAGGAGCATGAAGTGGTGTGAAAAACACGAAGAGCCTAAAAAGGTGTGAAAAATATGAAGAGCTTCAAAACGTGTCAAAAATATGAGTAGCATGAAACGGTCTGAAAAACAGGAGGATCATGAAGCCGTGTTGAAAAACATCGGGAGCCGGAAAACATGTGAAAAATATGAACAGCTTCAAAAGGTGTCAAAAATATGAGGAGCATGAAACGGTCTGAAAAATAGAAGGAGCATGAAACGGTGTTAAAAAACATGAAGAGTTTCAAAAGGTGTGAAACATATGAAGAGCTTCAAAAGGTGTCAAAAATATGAGGAGCATGAAACGGTCTGAAAAATTGGAGGAGCATTAAGCGGTGTTGAAAAACATGAAGAGCTTCAAAAGGTGTGAAACATATAAAGAGCTTCAAATGGTGTCAAAAATATGAGGAGCAGGAAACGGTCTGAAAAATAGAAGGAGCATGAAACGGTGTTAAAAAACATGAAGAGTTTCAAAAGGTGTGAAACATATGAAGAGCTTCAAAAGGTGTCAAAAATATGAGGAGCATGAAACGGTCTGAAAAATTGGAGGAGCATTAAGCGGTGTTGAAAAACATGAAGAGCTTCAAAAGGTGTGAAACATATAAAGAGCTTCAAATGGTGTCAAAAATATGAGGAGCAGGAAACGGTCTGAAAAATAGAAGGAGCATGAAACGGTGTTAAAAAACATGAAGAGTTTCAAAAGGTGTGAAACATATGAAGAGCTTCAAAAGGTGTCAAAAATATGAGGGGCATGAAACGGTCTGAAAAATAGGAGGAGCATGAAATGGTGTTAAAAAACATGAAGAGCTTCAAAAGGTGTGAAACATATAAAGAGCTTCAAATGGTGTCAAAAATATGAGGAGCAGGAAACGGTCTGAAAAATAGGAGGAGCATGTAAAGGTGTTAAAAAGCATGAAGACCTTCAAAAGGTGTGAAACATATGAGGAGCGGGAAACGATCAGAAAAATAGGAGGAGCATGAAACGGTGTTAAAAAACATGAAGAGCTTCAAAAGGTGTGAAACATATGAAGAGCTTCAAAAGGTGTCAAAAATATGAGGAGCATGAAACGGTATGAAAAATAGGAGGAGCATGAAGCGGTTTTGAAAAACAAGAAGAGCCTGAAAAGGTGTGAAAAATATGAAGAGCTTCAAAAGGTGGCAAAAATATGAGGAGCATGAAACGGTTTGAAAAAGAGGAGGAGCACGAAATGGTGTTGAAAAACATGAAGAGCCTGAAAAGGTGTGAAAAATATGAAGAGCTTCAAAAGGTGTAAAAAATATGAGGAGCATGAAACGGTCTGAAAAATAGGAGTAGCATGAAACGGTGTTGAAATACATGGGGAGCCTGAAGAGGTGTGAAATATATGAAGAGCTTCAAAAGGTTTCAAAAATATGAGGAGCATGAAACGGTCTGAAAAATAGGAGGAGCATGAATTTGTGTTGAAAAACATGAAGAACCTGAAAAGGTGTGAAAAATATGAAGAGCTTCAAAAGGTGTCAAAATATGAGGAGCATGAAACTGTCTGAAATATAGGAATAGCATGAAAAGGTGTTAAAAAACATGAAGAGCTTCAAAAGGTGTGAAACATATGAAAAGCGGGAAACGATCAGAAAAATAGGAGGAGCATGAAGCCGTGTTGAAAAACATGAAGAGCCTGAAAACGTATGAAAATTCTGAAGAGCTTCAAAAGGTGTGAAATATATGAAGAGCTTCAAAAGGTGTGAAATATATGAGGAGCATGAAACGGTCTGAAAAATAGGAGGAGCATGAAACGGTGTTCGAAAACATGAAGAGCATGAAAATTTGTGAAAAATATGAAGACCTTCAAAACGTGTCAAAAATGAGATGAGCATGAAACGGTCTGAAAAAAAGGAGGTGCATGAAGCGGTGTTGAAAAACATGAAGAGCCTGAGAACGTGTGAAAAATATGAAGAGCTTCTAAAGGTGTGAAAAATATGAAGAGCTTCAAAAGGTGTCAAAAATGAGATGAGCATGAAACGGCCGGAAAAATAGGAGGAGCATGAAGTGGTGTGGAAAAATATGATGAGCCTGAAAAAGTGGGAAATATATCAAGAGCTTCAAAAGGTGTCAAAAATATGAGGAGCATGAAACGGTTTGAAAAATAGGAGGAGCATGAAGCGGTATTCAAAAACATGAAGAGCCTGAATAGGTGTGAAAAATATGAAGAGCTTCAAAAGGTGGCAAAAATATGAGGAGCATGAAACGGTCTGAAAAAGAGAAGGAGCATGAAATGGTGTTGAAAAACATGAAGAGCCTGAAAAGGTGTGAAAAATATGAAGAGCTTCAAAAGGTGTCAAAAATATGAGGAGCATGAAACGGTCTGAAAATTAGGAGTAGCATGAAACGGTGTTGAAATACATGAAGAGCCTGAAGAGGTGTGAAATATATGAAGAGCTTCAAAAGGTTTCAAAAATATGAGGATCATGAAACGGTCTGAAAATTAGGAGAAGCATGAAGTTGTGTTGAAAAACATGAAGAACCTGAAAAGGTGTGAAAAATAGGAAGAGCTTCAAAAGGTGTCAATAATAAGAGGTGCATGAAACAGCCTGAAAAATATGAGGAGCATGAAACGGTCTGAAGAATAGGAGGAGCATGAAGCGGTGTTGAAAAACATGAAGAGCCTGAAAGTGAGTGAAAAATATGAAGAGCTACAAAACGTGTCAAAATATGAGGAGCATGAACGGTCTCAAAAATAGGGGGAGCATGAAATGGTCTGAAAAATAGGAGGAGCATGAAACGGTGTTGAAAAACATCAAGAGCCTGAAAAGGGGTGAAAAATATGAAGAGCTTCAAAAGGTGTCAAAAATGAGATGAGCATGAAACGGTCTGAAAAATAGCAGGAGCATGAAGCGGTGTTCAAAAACATGAAGAGCCTGAAAAGGGGTGAAAAATATGAAGAGCTTCAAAAGGTGTAAAAAATGAGATGAGCATGAAACGGTCTGAAAAACAGGAGGAGCATGAACTGGTGCTGAAAAACCTGAAGAGCCTGAAAAGGTGTGAAAAATATGAAGAGCTTCAAAAGGTGTGAAAAATATGAGGAGCATGAAACGGTCTGAAAAATAGGAGGAGCATGGATCGGTGTTCAAAAACATGAAGAGCCTGAAAAGGTGTGAAAAATATGAAGAGCTTCAAAAAGGGTCAAATATAAGAGGAGAAAGAAACGATCTGAAAAAAAGGAGGAGCATGAAGCGGTGTTCAAAAACATGAAGAGCCTGAAAAGGTGTGAAAAATATGAAGAGCTTAAAAAGGTGTAAAAATTATGAGGAGCATTAAAAGGCCTGAAAAATAGGAGGAGCATTAAGCGGTGTTGAAAATCATGAAGAGCCTGAAAAGGTGTGAAAAATATGAAGAGCTTCAAAAATGTGAAAAATATGAAGAGCTTCAAAAGGTCTCAAAAATTAGATGAGCATGAAACGGTCTGAAAAATAGGAGGAGCATTAAATGGTGTGGAAAAACATGAAGAGCCTGAAAAGGTGTGGAAAAATAGGAAGAGCTTCAAATTGTGTCAAATATATGAGGAGAATGAAACCGTCTGAAAAATTGGAGGAGCATGAAACGGTCTGAAAAATAGGAAGAGCATGAAACGGTCTGAAAAATAGGAGGATCATGAAGCGGTGTTGAAAATCGTGAAGAGCCTGAAATGGTGTGAAAAATGTGAAGAGCTTCAACAGGTGTCAAAAACTTGAGGAGAATGAAACAGTCTGAAAAATAGGAGGAGCATGAAGCTGTGTTCAAAAACATAAAGAGCCAGAAAAGGTGTGAAAAATATGAAGAGCTTCAAAAAGTGTCAAAAATATGAGGAGCAAGAAACGGTCTGAAAAATAGGAATAGCATGAAACGATCTGAAAAATAGGAGGAGCATGAAGCTTTGTTGAAAAACATGAAGAGCCTGAAAAGGTGTGCAAAATATGAAGAGCTTCAAAAGGTGTAAAAAATGAGAGCAGCATGAAACGGTCTGAAAAATAGGAGGAGCATGAAGTGGTGCTGAAAAACATGAAGTGCCTGAAAAGGTGTGCAAAATATGAAGAGCTTCAAAAGATGTAAAAAATGAGATGAGCATGAAACGGTCTGAAAAATAGGAGGAGCATGAACTGGTGCTGAAAAACATGAAGAGCCTGAAAAGGTGTGAAAAATATGAAGAGCTTAAAAGGGTGTGAAAAATATGACGAGCATGAAACGGTCTGAAAAAAAGGAGGAGCATGAAGCGTTGTTGAAAACCTTGAAGAGCTTGAAAAGGTGTGAAAAATATGAAGAGCTTCAAAAGGTTTCAAAAATATGAGGAGCATGAAACGGTCTGAAAAATAGGAGCAACATGAAACGGTCTGAAATATAAGAGGAGCATGAAATGGTGCTGAAAAACAGGAAGAGCCTGAAAATGTGAGAAAAATATGAAGAGCTTCAAAAGGTTTCAAAAATATGAGGAGCATGAAATTTTCTGAAAAAGAGGAGGAGCTTTAACCGGCATTGAAAACATGAAGAGCCTGAAAAGGTGTGAAAAATATGAAGAGGTTTAAAAAGTGTCAAAAATATGTGGAGCATGAAACGATCTGAAAAATAGGAGGAGCATGAAGCTGTGTTGAAAAACATGAAGAGCCTGAAAAGGTGTGCAAAATATGAATAGCATCAAAAGGTGTAAAAAATGAGATGAGCATGAAACGGTCTGAAAAATAGGAGGAGCATGAACTGGTGCTGAAAAACATGAAGAGACTGAAAAGGTGTGATAAATATGAAGAGCTTTAAAAGGTGTGAAAAATATGACGAGCATGAAACGGTCTGAAATATAGGAGGAGCATGAAGCTGTGTTCAAAAACATGAAGAGCCAGAAAAGGTGTGAAAAATATGAAGAGCTTCAAAAAGTGTAAAAAATATGAGGAGCAAGAAACGGTCGGATAATAGGAGGAGCATGAAACGATCTCAAAAATAGGAGGAGCATGAAGCTGTGTTCAAAAACATGAAGAGCCTGAAAAGGTGTGAAAAATATGAAGAGCTTCAAAAGGTGTAAAAAATTTGAGCAGCATGAAACGGTCTGAAAAATAGGAGGAGCATGAAGTGGAGCTGAAAAATATGAAGTGCCTGAAAAGGTGTGCAAAATATGAAGAGCTTCAAAAGGTGTAAAAAATGAGATGAGCATGAAACAGTCTGAAAAATAGGAGGAGCATGAACTGGTGCTGAAAAACCTGAAGAGCCTGAAAAGGTGTGAAAAATATGAAGAGCTTCAAAAGGTGTGAAAAATATGAGGAGCAAGAAACGGTCTGAAAAATAGGAGGAGCATGGATCGGTGTTCAAAAACATGAAGAGCCTGAAAAGGTGTGAAAAATATGAAGAGCTTCAAAAAGTGTCAAATATAAGAGGAGAAAGAAACGGTCTGAAAAAAAGGAGGAGCATGAAGCGGTGTTTAAAAACATGAAGAGCCTGAAAAGGTGTGAAAAATATGAACAGCTTCAAAAGCTGTCAAAAATGAGATGAGCATGAAACGGTCTGAAAAAAAGGAGGAGCATGAAGCGTTGTTGAAAATCTTGAAGAGCTTGAAAAGGTGTGAAAAATATGAAGAGCTTCAAAAGGTTTCAAAAATATGAGGATCATGAAACGGTCTGAAAAATAGGAGCAACATGAAACGGTCTGAAAAATAAGAGGCGCATGAAATGGTGTTGAAAAACAGGAAGAGCGTGAAAATGTGAGAAAAATATGAAGAGCTTCAAAGGGTTTCAAAAATATGAGGAGCATGAAACTTTCTGAAAAAGAGGAGGAGCATGAACCGGTGTTGAAAAACATGAAGAGCCTGAAAAGGTATGAAAAATATGAAGAGCTTTAAAAGGTGTCAAAAACATGAGGAGCATGAAACTTTCTGAAAAATAGGAGGATAATGAAACCGTGTTCAAAAACATGAAGATCGTGAAAAGGTGTGAAAAATATGAAAAGCCTTAAAAAATGTCAAAAATATGAGGAGTATGAAACGGTCTGAAAAATAGCAGGATCATGAAGCGGTGTTGAAAAACATGAAGAGCCTGAAAAGGTGTGAAAAATATGAAGAGCTTCAAAAGGTGTGAAAAATATGAAGAGCTTCAAAAGGTGTCAAAAATATGAGGAGAATGAAACGGTCTGAAAAATAGGCGGAGCATGAAACGGTGTTCAAAAACATGAACAGCCTGAAAAGGTGTGAAAAATATGAAGAGCGTCAAAACGTGTCAAAATATGAGGAGCATGAAACGGTCTGAAAAATAGGAGGAGCAAGAAGCGGTGTTGAAAAACATGAAGAGCCTGAAAATGTGTGAAAAATATGAAGAGCTTCAAAAGGTGTGAAAAATATGAAGAGCTTCAAAAGTTGTCAATGAGTTGAGCATGAAACGGTCTGAAAAATAGCAGGAGCATGAAGCGGTGTTCAAAAATATGAAGAGCCTGAAAAGGTGTGCAAAATATGAAGAGCTTCAAAAGGTGTAAAAAATGAGAGCAGCATGAAACGGTCTGAAAAATAGGAGGAGCATGAAGTGGAGCTGAAAAACATGAAGTGCCTGAAAAGGTGTGCAAAATATGAAGAGCTTCAAAAGGTGTAAAAAATGAGATGAGCATGAAACGGTCTGAAAAATAGGAGGAGCATGAAGCTGTGTTCAACAACATGAAGAGACTGAAAAGGTGCGAAAAATATGAAGAGCCTGAAAAGGTGTGAAAAATATGAAGAGCTTCAAAAGGTGTCAAATATTAGATGAGCATGAAACGGTCTGAAAAATAGGAGGAGCATTAAACGGTGTGGAAAAACATGAAGAGCCTGAAAAGGTGTGGAAAAATAGGAGGAGCTTCAAAATGTGTCAAATATATGAGGAGAATGAAACGGTCTGAAAAATAGGAGTAGCATGAAACGGTCTGAGAAACAGGAAGAGCATGAAACGGTCTGAAAAATAGGAGGATCATGAAGCGGTGTTGAAAATCGTGAAGAGCCTGAAATGGAGTGAAAAATGTGAAGAGCTTCAACAGGTGTCAAAATCTTGAGGAGAATGAAACGGTCTGAAAAATAGGAGGAGCATGAAGCTGTGTTCAAAAACATGAAGAGCCAGAAAAGGTGTGAATAATAAGAAGAGCTTCAAAAAGTGTCAAAAATATGAGGAGCAAGAAACGGTCTGAAATTAGGAGTAGCATGAAACGATCTGAAAAATAGGAGGAGCATGAAGCTGTGTTGAAAAACATGAAGAGCCTGAAAAGGTGTGCAAAATATGAAGAGCTACAAAAGGTGTAAAAAATGAGATGAGCATGAAACGGTCTGAAAAATAGGAGGAGCATGAACTGGTGCTTAAAAACATGAAGAGCCTGAAAAGGTGTGAAAAATATGAAGAGCTTCAAAAGGTGTAAAAAATTTGAGCAGCATGAAACGGTCTGAAAAATAGGAGGAGCCTGAAGTGGGGCTGAAAAATATGAAGTGCCTGAAAAGTTGTGCAAAATATGAAGAGCTTAAAAAGGTGTAAAAAATGAGATGAGCATGAAACGGTCTGAAAAATAGGAGGAGCATGAACTGGTGCTGAAAAACCTGAAGAGCCTGAAAAGGTGTGAAAAATATGAAGAGCTTCAAAAGGTATGAAAAATATGAGGAGCATGAAACGGTCTGAAAAATAGGAGGAGCATGGATCGGTGTTCAAAAACATGAAGAGCCTGAAAAGGTGTGAAAATATGAAGAGGTTCAAAAAGTATCAAATATAAGAGGAGAAAGAAACGGTCTGAAAAAAAGGAGGAGCATGAAGCAGTGTTCAAAAACATGAAGAGCCTGAAAAGGTGTGAAAAATATGAAGAGCTTAAAAAGGTGTAAAAATTATGAGGAGCATTAAACGGTCCGAAAAATAGGAGGAGCATGAAGCTGTGTTCAACAACATGAAGAGACTGAAAAGGTGCGAAAAATATGAAGAGCCTGAAAAGGTGTGAAAATTATGAAGAGCTTCAAAAGGTGTCAAAAATGAGATGAGCATGAAACGGTCTGAAAAATAGGAGGAGCATTAAGCGGTGTTGAAAATCATGAAGAGCCTGAAAAGTTGTGAAAAATATGAAGAGCTTCAAAAATGTGAAAATTATGAAGAGCTTCAAAAGGTCTCAAAAATTAGATGAGCATGAAACGGTCTGAAAAATAGTAGGAGCATTAAATGGTGTGGAAAAACATGAAGAGCCTGAAAAGGTGTGGAAAAATAGGAAGAGCTTCAAATTGTGTCAAATATATGAGGAGAATGAAACGGTCTGAAAAATAGGAGGAGCATGAAACGGTCTGAAAAATAGGAAGAGCATGAAACGGTCTGAAAAATAGGAGGATCATGAAGCAGTGTTGAAAATCGTGAAGAGCCTGAAATGGTGTGAAAAATGTGAAGAGCTTCAACAGGTGTCAAAAACTTGAGGAGAATGAAACGGTCCTAAAAATAGGAGGAGCATGAAGCTGTGTTCAAAAACATAAAGAGCCAGAAAAGGTGTGAAAAATATGAAGAGCTTCAAAAAGTGTCAAAAATATGAGGAGCAAGAAACGGTCTGAAAAATAGGAATAGCATGAAACGATCTGAAAAATAGGAGGAGCATGAAGCTTTGTTGAAAAACATGAAGAGCCTGAAAAGGTGTGCAAAATATGAAGAGCTTCAAAAGGTGTAAAAAATGAGAGCAGCATGAAACGGTCTGAAAAATAGGAGGAGCATGAAGTGGAGCTGAAAAACATGAAGTGCCTGAAAAGGTGTGCAAAATATGAAGAGCTTCAAAAGGTGTAAAAAATGAGATGAGCATGAAACGGTCTGAAAAATAGGAGGAGCATGTACTGGTGCTGAAAAACATTAAGAGCCAGAAAAGGTGTGAAAAATATGAAGAGCTTCAAAAAGTGTCAAAAATATGAGGAGCAAGAAACGGTCTGATAAATAGGAGTAGCATGAAACGATCTGAAAAATAGGAGGAGCATGAAGCTGTGTTGAAAAACATGAAGAGCCTGAAAAGGTGTGCAAAATATGAAGAGCTTCAAAAGGTGTAAAAAATGAGATGAGCATGAAACGGTCTGAAAAATAGGAGGAGCATGAACCGGTGCTGAAAAAGATGAAGAGCCTGAAAAGGTGTGATAAATATGAAGAGCTTTAAAAGGTGTGAAAAATATGACGAGCATGAAACGGTCTGAAAAATAGGAGGAGCATGAAGCTGTGTTCAAAAACATGAAGAGCCAGAAAAGGTGTGAAAAATATGAAGAGCTTCAAAAAGTGTCAAAAATATGAGGAGCAAGAAATTGTCGGAAAATAGGAGGAGCATGAAACGATCTCAAAAATAGGAGGAGCATGAAGCTGTGTTCAAAAACATGAAGAGCCTGAAAAGGTGTGAAAAATATGAAGAGCTTCAAAAGGTGTAAAAAATTTGAGCAGCATGAAACGGTCTGAAAAATAGGAGGAGCATGAAGTGGAGCTGAAAAATATGAAGTGCCTGAAAAGGTGTGCAAAATATGAAGAGCTTCAAAAGGTGTAAAAAATGAGATGAGCATGAAACAGTCTGAAAAATAGGAGGAGCATGAACTGGTGCTGAAAAAACTGAAGAGCCTGAAAAGGTGTGAAAAATATGAAGAGCTTCAAAAGGTGTGAAAAATATGAGGAGCATGAAACGGTCTGAAAAATAGGAGGAGTATGGATCAGTGTTCAAAAACATGAAGAGCCTGAAAAGGTGTGAAAAATATGAAGGGCTTCAAAAAGTATCAAATATAAGAGGAGAAAGAAACGGTCTGAAAAAAAGGAGGCGCATGAAGCGGTGTTCAAAAACATGAAGAGCCTGAAAAGGTGTGAAAAATATGAAGAGCTTCAAAAGGTGTCAAAAATTAGATGAGCATGAAATGGTCTGAAAAAAAGGAGGAGCATGAAGCGTTGTTGAAAATCTTGAAGAGCTTGAAAAGGTGTGAAAAATATGAAGAGCTTCAAAAGGTTTCAAAAATATGAGGATCATGAAACGGTCTGAAAAATAGGAGCAACATGAAACGGTCTGAAAAATAAGAGGAGCATGAAATGGTGTTGAAAAACAGGAAGAGCCTGAAAAAGTGAGAAAAATATGAACAGCTTCAAAAGGTTTCAAAAATATGAGGAGCATGAAACTTTCTGAAAAAGAGGAGGAGCATGAACCGGTGTTGAAAAACATGAAGAGCCTGAAAAGGTGTGAAAAATATGAAGAGGTTTAAAAGGTGTCCAAAATATGAGGAGCATGAAACTTTCTGAAAAATAGGAGGATCATGAAACCGTGTTCAAAAACATGAAGATCCTGAAAAGGTGTGAAAAATATGAAGAGCCTTAAAAAATGTCAAAAATATGAGGAGTATGAAATGGTCTGTAAAATAGCAGGAGCATGAAGCGGTGTTGAAAAACATGAAGAGCCTGAAAAGGTGTGAAACATATGAAGAGCTTCAAAAGGTGTGAAAAATATGAAGAGCTTCAAAAGGTGTCAAAAATATGAGGAGAATGAAACGGTCTGAAAAATAGGCGGAGCATGAAACGGTGTTCAAAACATGAAGAGCCTGAAAAGGTGTGAAAAATATGAAGAGCTTCAAAACGTGTCAAAATATGAGGAGCATGAAACGGTCTGAAAAATAGGAGGAGCAAGAAGCTGTGTTCAACAACATGAAGAGCCTGAAAATGTGTGAAAAATATGAAGAGCTTCAAAAGGTGTGAAAAATATGAAGAGCTTCAAAAGCTGTCAAATGAGATGAGCATGAAACGGTCTGAAAAATAGCAGGAGCATGAAGCGGTGTTCAAAAACATGAAGAGCCTGAAAAGGGGTGAAAAATATGAAGAGTTTAAAAAGGTGTCAAAATTATGAGGAGCATTAAACGGTCTGAAAAATAGGAGGAGCATGAAGCTGTGTTCAACAACATGAAGAGACTGAAAAGGTGCGAAAAATATGAAGAGCCTGAAAAGGTGTGAAAATTATGAAGAGCTTCAAAAGGTGTCAAAAATGAGATGAGCATGAAACGGTCTGAAAAAAAAGAGGAGCATTAAGCGGTGTTGAAAATCGTGAAAAGCCTGAAAAGGTGTGAAAAATATGAAGAGCTTCAAAAATGTGAAAAATACGAAGAGCTTCAAAAGGTCTCAAAAATTAGATGAGCATGAAACGGTCTGAAAAATAGGAGGAGCATTAAACGGTGTGGCAAAACATGAAGAGCCTGAAAAGGTGTGGAAAAATAGGAAGAGCTTCAAAATGTGTCAAATATATGAGGAGAATGAAACGGTCTGAAAAATAGGAGGAGCATGAAACGGTCTGAAAAATAGGAAGAACATGAAACGGCATGAAAAAAAGGAGGATCATGAAGCTGTGTTGAAAAACATGAAGAGCCTGAAAAGTTGCGGAAAATATGAAGAGCCGGAAAAGGTGTGAAAAATATGAAGAGCTTCAAAAGGTGTTAAAAATGAGATGAGCATGAAACGGTCTGAAATATGAGGAGCATGAAGCAGTGTTCAAAAATATGAAGAGCCTGAAAAGGTGTGAAAAATATGAAGCTTCAAAAGGTGTCAAAAATATGAGGAGCATGAAACGGTCTGAATAAAAGGAGAAGCATGAAACGGTGTTAAAAACATGAAGAGCCTGAAAAAGTGTGAAAAATATAAAGAGCTTCAAAAGCTGTGAAAAATATGAAGATCTTCAAAAGGTGTCAAAAATGAGATGAGCAAGAAACGGTCTGAAAAATAGGAGGAGCGCGAAGTGGTGTTGAAAAACATGAAGAGCCTGAAAAGGTGTGAAATATATGAAGAGCTTCAAAAAGTGTCAAAAATATGTGGAGCATGAAATGGTCTGAAAAAAAGGAAGAACATGAAGCAGTGTTGAAAAACATGAAGAGCCTGAAAAGGTGTGAAAAATAAGAACAGCTTAAAAAGGTGTCAAAAATATTAGGAGCAGGAAACGGTGTGAAAAATAAAAGCAGCATAAAACGGTGATCAAAAACATGAAGAGCCTGAAAAGCTGTGAAAAATATGAAGAGCTTAAAAAGGTGTGAAATACATGAGGAGCAGGAAACGGCCTGAAAAATAGGAAGAGCATGAAGCTGGGCTCAAAAACATGAAGAGCCTGAAAAGGTGTGAAAAATATGAAGAGTTTCAAAAGGTGTCAAAATTATGAGGAGCAGGAAACGGTCTGAAAAATAGGAGGAGCATGTAACGGTGTTGAAAAACATGAAGAGTCTGAAAACGTGTCAAATATATGAAGAGCTTCAAAAGGTGTGAAATACATGAGGAGCATGAAACGGTCTGAAAAATAGGAGGAGCATGAAACGGTCTGAAAAATAGGAGGAGCATGAAACAGTGTTGAAAAACATGAAGAGCCTGAAAAGCTGTGAAAAATATGAAGAGCTTCAAAAGGTGTCAAATATATGAGGAGCTTGAAACGGTCTGAAAAATAAGAGTAACATGAAACGGTCTGATAAATAGGAGGAACATGAAGTGGTGTTCAAAAACATGAAGAGCCTGAAAAGGTGTGAAAAATATGAAGAGCTTCAAAAGGTGTGAATAATGAGAGGAGCATGAAACGGTCTGTAAAATAGGAGGAGCATGAAGCGGTGGTGAAAAACCTGAAGAGCCTGAAAAGTTGTGAAAAATATGAAGAGCTTCAAAAGGTGTCAAAAATATGAGGAGAATGAAACGGTCTGAAAAATAGGCGGAGCATGAAATGGTGTTCAAAACATGAAGAGCCTGAAAAGGTGTGAAAAATATGAAGAGCTTCAAAACGTGTCAAAAATATGAGGAGCAAGAAACGTCTGAAAAATAGGAGGAGCAAGAAGCGGTGTTGAAAAACATGAAGAGCCTGAAAATGTATGAAAAATATGAAGAGCTTCAAAAGATGTGAAAAATATGAAGAGCTTCAAAAGGTGTCAAAAATGAGATGAGCTGAAACGGTCTGAAAAATAGGAGCAGCATTAAGCTGTGTTGAAAATCATAACGAGCCTGAAAAGGTGTGAAAAATATGAAGAGCTTCAAAAATGTGAAAAATATGAAGAGCTTCAAAAAGTGTCAAAAATTAGATGAGCATGAAACGGTCTGAAATATGAGGAGCATGAAGCGGTGTTCAAAAATATGAAGAGCCTGAAAAGGTGTGAAAAATATGAAGCTTCAAAAGGTGTCAAAAATATGAGGAGCATGAAACGGTCTGAATAAAAGGAGAAGCATGAAACGGTGTTAAAAACATGAAGAGCCTGAAAAAGTGTGAAAAATATAAAGAGCTTCAAAAGCTGTGAAAAATATGAAGATCTTCAAAAGGTGTCAAAAATGAGATGAGCAAGAAACGGTCTGAAAAATAGGAGGAGCACGAAGTGGTGTTGAAAAACATGAAGAGCCTGAAAAGGTGTGAAATATGTGAAGAGTTTCAAAAAGTGTCAAAAATATGAGGAGCATGAAACGGTCTGAAAAATAGGAAGAACATGAAGCGGTGTTGAAAGACATGAAGAGCCTGAAAAGGTGTGAAAAATATGAACAGCTTAAAAAGGTGTCAAAAATATTAGGAGCAGGAAACGGTGTGAAAAATAAAAGCAGCATAAAACGGTGATCAAAAACATGAAGAGCCTGAAAAGCTGTGAAAAATATGAAGAGCTTAAAAAGGTGTGAAATACATGAGGAGCATGAAACGGCCTGAAAAATAGGAAGAGCATGAAGCTGGGCTCAAAAACATGAAGAGCCTGAAAAGGTGTGAAAAATATGAAGAGTTTCAAAAGGTGTCAAAATTATGAGGAGCAGGAAACGGTCTGAAAAATAGGAGGAGCATGTAACAGTGTTGAAAAACATGAAGAGTCTGAAAACGTGTCAAAAATATGAAGAGATTCAAAAGGTGTGAAATACATGAGAAGCATGAAACGGTCTGAAAAATAGGAGGAGCATGAAACGGTCTGAAAAATAGGAGGAGCATGAAATAGTGTTGAAAAACATGAAGAGCCTGAAAAGCTGTGAAAAATATGAAGAGCTTCAAAAGGTGTCAAATATATGAGGAGCTTGAAACGGTCTGAAAAATAAGAGTAACATGAAACGGTCTGATAAATAGGAGGAGCATGAAGTGGTGTTCAAAAACATGAAGAGCCTGAAAAGGTGTGAAAAATGTGAAGAGCTTCAACAGGTGTCAAAAACATGAGGAGAATGAAACGGTCCGAAAAATAGGAGGAGCATGAAGCTGTGTTCAAAAACATGAAGAGCCAGAAAAGGTGTGAAAAATATGAAGAGCTTCAAAAAGTGTCAAAAATATGAGGAACAAGAAATGGTCTGAAAAATAGGAGAAGCATGAAGCGGTGTTCAAAAACATGAAGAGCCTGAAAAGGTGTGAAAAATATGAAGAGCTTCAAAAGGTGTCAAAAATAGATGAGCATGAAACGGTCTGAAAAATAGGAGGAGCATGAAGCGGTGTCCAAAATCATGAAGTGCCTGAAAATATGTGAGAAATATGAAGAGCTTCAAAAGCTGTGAAAAATATGAAGAGCTTCAAAGGTATCAAAAATGAGATGAGCATGACACGGTCTGAAAAATAGGAGGAGCATGAAGATTTGTTCAAAAAGATGAAGAGCCTGAAAAGGTGTGAAAAATATGAAGAGCTTCAAAGGATGTGAAATATATGAGGAGCCTGAAACGGCTTGAAAAATAGGAGGAGCATGAAGCGGTGTTCAAAAACATGAAGAGCCTGAAAAAGTGTGAAAAATATCCAAAGCTTCAAAAGGTGTCAAAAATTAGATGAGCATGAAACGATCTGAAAAATTGGAGGAGTAAGAAGTAGCCTTGAAAAAAATGAAGAGCCTGAAAAGGTGTGAAAAATATGAAAAGCTTCTAAAGGTGTCAAAAATTAGATGAGCATGAAACGATCTGAAAAATTGGAGGAGTAAGAAGTAGCCTTGAAAAAAATGAAGAGCCTGAAAAAGTGTGAAAAATATGCAAAGCTTCAAAAGGTGTCAAAAATTAGATGAGCATGAAACGATCTGAAAAATTGGAGGAGTAAGAAGTAGCCTTGAAAAAAATGAAGAGCCTGAAAAGGTGTGAAAAATATGAAAAGCTTCTAAAGGTGTCAAAAATATGAAGAGCATGAAACGGTCTGAAATGTAGGAGGAGCATGAAGCGGTGTTGAAAAATATGAAGAGCCTGAAAAGGTGTGAAAAATATGAAGAGCTTCAAAATGTTTCAAAAATATGAGGAGCATGAAACGGTCTGAAAAATAGGAGGAGCATGAAGCGGTGTTCAAAAACATGAAGAGCCTTAAAAGGTGTGAAAAATATGAAGAGCTTCAAAAGGTGTCAAAAATATGAGGATCATGAAACGGTCTGAAAAATAGGAGCAGCATCAAGCAGTGTTGAAAAACATGAAGAGCCTGAGAAAGTGTGAGGAATAGGAAGAGCTTCAAAAGGTGTGAAAAATATGAAGAGCTTCAAAAGGTGTCAAAAAATTGATGAGCATGAAACTGTCTGAAAAATAGGAGGAGCATGAAGTGGTGTTGAAAAAAATGAAGAGCCTGAAAAGGTGTGAAATATATGAAGAGCTTCAAATGGTGTCAAGAATATGAGGAGAATGAAGCGGTTTGAAAAATAGGAGGAGCATGAAGGCGTGTTGAAAAACATGAAGCGCCTGAAAAGGTGTGAAAGATATGAAGAGTTTCTAAATGTGTCAAAAATATGAGGGGTAAGAAAGGGTCTGAAAAATAGGAGGAGCATGAAGCGGTGTTCAAAAACATGAAGAGCCTGAATAGGTGTGAAAAATACGAAGAGCCGCAAAAGGTGTCAAAATGAGATGAGCATGAACCGGTCTGAAAAATAGGAGGAGCATGAAGTGATGTTGAAAAAAATGAAAAGCCTGAAAAGGTGAGAAATATATGAAGAGCTTCAAAAGGTGTAAAAATATGAGGAGAATGAAACGGTCTGCATATTAGGAAGAGTATGAAATGGTGTTCAAAAACATAAAGAGCATGAAAAGGTGTGAAAAATATGAAGAGTTTCAAAAGCTGTGAAATACATGAGGAGCATGAAACGGTCTGAAAAATAGGAGGAGCATTGTAACATTGTTGAAAAAATTGAAGAGCCTGAAAAGGTGTGAAAAATATGAAGAGCTTCAAAAGGTGTCAAAAATATGAGGAGCATGAAAAGGTCTGAAAAATAGAAGGAGCTTGAAGCGGTGTTGAAAAACATGAAGAGCCTGATAAGGTGTGAAAAATATGAAGAGCTTCAAAACGTGTCAAAAATATGAGGAGCATGAAACGGTCTGAAAAATAGGAGGAGCATTGTAACATTGTTGAAAAAAATGAAGAGCCTGAAAAGGTGTGAAAAATATGAAGAGCTTCAAAAGGTGTCAAAAATATGAGGAGCATGAAAAGGTCTGAAAAATAGGAGGAGCATGAAGTGGTGTTGAAAAACATGAAGAGCCTGAAAAGGTGTGAAAAATATAAAGAGCTTCAAAAAGTGTCAACAATATGAGCAGCATGAAACGGTCTGAAAAATAGGAGGAGTATTAAACGTTGTTCATAAACATGAAGATCCTGAAAAGGTGTGAAAAATATGAAGAGTTTCAAAAGCTGTCAATAATATGAGGAGCATGAAACGGTCTGAAAAACAGGACGATCATGAAGCAGTGTTGAAAAATATGAAGAGCCTGAAAGGTTGTGAAAAATATGAAGAGCTTCAAAAGGTGTGAAAAATATGAAGACTTTCCAGAGGTGTCAAAAATGAGATGAGCATGAAACGGTCTGAAAAATAAGAGGAGCATGAAGTGGTGATCAAAAACATGAAGTGCCTGAAATGGTGTGAAATATATGAAGAGCTTCAAAAGGTGTGAAAAATATGAAGAGCTTCAAATGGTGAGAAATATATGAGGAGCATGAAACGGTCTGAAAAATAGGAGGATCAAGAAGCGGTGTTGAAAAACATGAAGATCGGAAAACTTGTGAAAAATATGAAGAGCTTCAAAAGGTGTGAAAAATTTGAAGAGCTTCAAAAGGTGTCAAAAATGAGATGAGCATGAAACGGTCTGAAAAATAGGTGGAGCATGAAGTGGTGTTGAAAAACATGAAGAGCCTGAAAAGGTGTGAAATATACGAAGAGATTCAAAAGGTGTTAAAAATATGAGGAGCATGTAACGGTTTGGAAAATAGGACGAGCATGAAGTGGTGTTGAAAAACATGAAGAACCTGAAAAGATGTGAAAAATATGAAGAGCTTCAAAAGGTGTCCACAATATGAGGAGCATGAAACTGTCTGAGAAATAGGAGGAGCATGAAGTGGTGCTTAAAAACATGAAGAGCCTAAAAGATGTGAAAAATAAGAAAAGCTTCAAAAGATGTCACAAATATGAGGAGCATGAAACGGTCTGAAAAATTGGAGGATCATGAAGCGGTGTTGAAAAACATGAAGAGCCTGAAAAGGTGTGAAAAATATGAATAGTTTCAAAAGATGTGAAAAATACGAAGAACTTCAAAAGCTGTCAAAAATGAGATGAGCATGAAACGGTCTGAGAAATAGGAGAAGCATGAAGTGGTGTTGAAAAACATGAAGAGCCTGAAAAAGTGTGAAATATATGAAGAGCTTCAAAAGGTGTAAAGTACATGAGGAGAATGAAACCGTCCGAAAAATAGGAGGAGCATGAAGCGGTGTTCAAAAACATGAAGAGCCTGAAAAGGTGTGAAATATATGAAGAGATTCAAAAGGTGTCAAAACTATGAGGAGCATGAAACGGTCTGACAAAAAGGAGGAGCAGGAAACCGTGTTCAAAAATATGAAGAGCCTGAAAAGGTGTGAAAAATTTGACGTGCTTCAAAAGGTGTGAAAATTAGGAGGAGCATGAAGCGGTGTTCAAAAACAGAACAGCCTGAAAATGTGTGTAAAATATGAAGAGCTTCAAAACGTATCAAAAATATGAGGAGCATGAAACGGTCTGAAAAATAGGAGGATCAAGAAGCGGTGTTGAAAAACATGAAGATCGGAAAACTTGTGAAAAATATGAAGAGCTTCAAAAGGTGTGAAAAATTTGAAGAGCTTCAAAAGGTGTCAAAAATGAGATGAGCATGAAACGGTCTGAAAAATAGGTGGAGCATGAAGTGGTGTTGAAAAACATGAAGAGCCTGAAAAGGTGTGAAATATACGAAGAGATTCAAAAGGTGTCAAAAATATGAAGAGCATGTAACGGTTTGGAAAATAGGACGAGCATGAAGTGGTTTTGAAAAACATGAAGAGCCTGAAAAGATGTGAAAAATATGAAGAGCTTCAAAAGGTGTCCACAATATGAGGAGCATGAAACTGTCTGAGAAATAGGAGGAGCATGAAGTGGTGCTTAAAAACATGAAGAGCATAAAAGGTGTGAAAAATAAGAAAAGCTTCAAAAGATGTCACAAATATGAGGAGCATGAAACGGTCTGAAAAACTGGAGGATCATGAAGCGGTGTTGAAAAATATGAAGAGCCTGAAAAGGTGTGAAAAATATGAATAGTTTCAAAAGATGTGAAAAATATGAAGAACTTCAAAATCTGTCAAAAATGAGATGAGCATGAAACGGTCTGAGAAATAGGAGAAGCATGAAGTGGTTTTGAAAAACATGAAGAGCTTGAAAAAGTGTGAAATATATGAAGAACTTCAAAAGGTGTGAAAAATATGAAGAGCTTCAAAAGGTGTCAAAAATATGAGGAGCATGAAACGGTCTGAAAAATAGGAGGAGCATTGTAACATTGTTGAAAAAATTGAAGAGCCTGAAAAGGTGTGAAAAATATGAAGAGCTTCAAAAGGTGTCAAAAATATGAGGAGCATGAAAAGGTCTGAAAAATAGAAGGAGCTTGAAGCGGTGTTGAAAAACATGAAGAGCCTGATAAGGTGTGAAAAATATGAAGAGCTTCAAAACGTGTCAAAAATATGAGGAGCATGAAACGGTCTGAAAAATAGGAGGAGCATTGTAACATTGTTGAAAAAAATGAAGAGCCTGAAAAGGTGTGAAAAATATGAAGAGCTTCAAAAGGTGTCAAAAATATGAGGAGCATGAAAAGGTCTGAAAAATAGGAGGAGCATGAAGTGGTGTTGAAAAACATGAAGAGCCTGAAAAGGTGTGAAAAATATAAAGAGCTTCAAAAAGTGTCAACAATATGAGCAGCATGAAACGGTCTGAAAAATAGGAGGAGTATTAAACGTTGTTCATAAACATGAAGATCCTGAAAAGGTGTGAAAAATATGAAGAGTTTCAAAAGCTGTCAATAATATGAGGAGCATGAAACGGTCTGAAAAACAGGACGATCATGAAGCAGTGTTGAAAAATATGAAGAGCCTGAAAGGTTGTGAAAAATATGAAGAGCTTCAAAAGGTGTGAAAAATATGAAGACTTTCCAGAGGTGTCAAAAATGAGATGAGCATGAAACGGTCTGAAAAATAGGAGGAGCATGAAGTGGTGATCAAAAACATGAAGTGCCTGAAATGGTGTGAAATATATGAAGAGCTTCAAAAGGTGTGAAAAATATGAAGAGCTTCAAATGGTGAGAAATATATGAGGAGCATGAAACGGTCTGAAAAATAGGAGGATCAAGAAGCGGTGTTGAAAAACATGAAGATCGGAAAACTTGTGAAAAATATGAAGAGCTTCAAAAGGTGTGAAAAATTTGAAGAGCTTCAAAAGGTGTCAAAAATGAGATGAGCATGAAACGGTCTGAAAAATAGGTGGAGCATGAAGTGGTGTTGAAAAACATGAAGAGCCTGAAAAGGTGTGAAATATACGAAGAGATTCAAAAGGTGTTAAAAATATGAGGAGCATGTAACGGTTTGGAAAATAGGACGAGCATGAAGTGGTGTTGAAAAATATGAAGAACCTGAAAAGATGTGAAAAATATGAAGAGCTTCAAAAGGTGTCCACAATATGAGGAGCATGAAACTGTCTGAGAAATAGGAGGAGCATGAAGTGGTGCTTAAAAACATGAAGAGCCTAAAAGATGTGAAAAATAAGAAAAGCTTCAAAAGATGTCACAAATATGAGGAGCATGAAACGGTCTGAAAAATTGGAGGATCATGAAGCGGTGTTGAAAAACATGAAGAGCCTGAAAAGGTGTGAAAAATATGAATAGTTTCAAAAGATGTGAAAAATACGAAGAACTTCAAAAGCTGTCAAAAATGAGATGAGCATGAAACGGTCTGAGAAATAGGAGAAGCATGAAGTGGTGTTGAAAAACATGAAGAGCCTGAAAAAGTGTGAAATATATGAAGAGCTTCAAAAGGTGTAAAGTACATGAGGAGAATGAAACCGTCCGAAAAATAGGAGGAGCATGAAGCGGTGTTCAAAAACATGAAGAGCCTGAAAAGGTGTGAAATATATGAAGAGATTCAAAAGGTGTCAAAACTATGAGGAGCATGAAACGGTCTGACAAAAAGGAGGAGCAGGAAACCGTGTTCAAAAATATGAAGAGCCTGAAAAGGTGTGAAAAATTTGAGGTGCTTCAAAAGGTGTGAAAATTAGGAGGAGCATGAAGCGGTGTTCAAAAACAGAACAGCCTGAAAATGTGTGTAAAATATGAAGAGCTTCAAAACGTATCAAAAATATGAGGAGCATGAAACGGTCTGAAAAATAGGAGGATCAAGAAGCGGTGTTGAAAAACATGAAGATCGGAAAACTTGTGAAAAATATGAAGAGCTTCAAAAGGTGTGAAAAATTTGAAGAGCTTCAAAAGGTGTCAAAAATGAGATGAGCATGAAACGGTCTGAAAAATAGGTGGAGCATGAAGTGGTGTTGAAAAACATGAAGAGCCTGAAAAGGTGTGAAATATACGAAGAGATTCAAAAGGTGTCAAAAATATGAAGAGCATGTAACGGTTTGGAAAATAGGACGAGCATGAAGTGGTTTTGAAAAACATGAAGAGCCTGAAAAGATGTGAAAAATATGAAGAGCTTCAAAAGGTGTCCACAATATGAGGAGCATGAAACTGTCTGAGAAATAGGAGGAGCATGAAGTGGTGCTTAAAAACATGAAGAGCATAAAAGGTGTGAAAAATAAGAAAAGCTTCAAAAGATGTCACAAATATGAGGAGCATGAAACGGTCTGAAAAACTGGAGGATCATGAAGCGGTGTTGAAAAATATGAAGAGCCTGAAAAGGTGTGAAAAATATGAATAGTTTCAAAAGATGTGAAAAATATGAAGAACTTCAAAATCTGTCAAAAATGAGATGAGCATGAAACGGTCTGAGAAATAGGAGAAGCATGAAGTGGTGTTGAAAAACATGAAGAGCTTGAAAAAGTGTGAAATATATGAAGAACTTCAAAAGGTGTGAAAAATATGAAGAGCTTCAAAAGGTGTCAAAAATATGAGGAGCATGAAACGGTCTGAAAAATAGGAGGAGCATTGTAACATTGTTGAAAAAAATGAAGAGCCTGAAAAGGTGTGAAAAATATGAAGAGCTTCAAAAGGTGTCAAAAATATGAGGAGCATGAAAAGGTCTGAAAAATAGGAGGAGCATGAAGTGGTGTTGAAAAACATGAAGAGCCTGAAAAGGTGTGAAAAATATAAAGAGCTTCAAAAAGTGTCAACAATATGAGCAGCATGAAACGGTCTGAAAAACAGGAGGAGTATTAAACGTTGTTCATAAACATGAAGATCCTGAAAAGGTGTGAAAAATATGAAGAGTTTCAAAAGCTGTCAATAATATGAGGAGCATGAAACGGTCTGAAAAACAGGACGATCATGAAGCAGTGTTGAAAAATATGAAGAGCCTGAAAGGTTGTGAAAAATATGAAGAGCTTCAAAAGGTGTGAAAAATATGAAGACTTTCCAGAGGTGTCAAAAATGAGATGAGCATGAAACGGTCTGAAAAATAGGAGGAGCATGAAGTGGTGATCAAAAACATGAAGTGCCTGAAATGGTGTGAAATATATGAAGAGCTTCAAAAGGTGTGAAAAATATGAAGAGCTTCAAATGGTGAGAAATATATGAGGAGCATGAAACGGTCTGAAAAATAGGAGGATCAAGAAGCGGTGTTGAAAAACATGAAGATCGGAAAACTTGTGAAAAATATGAAGAGCTTCAAAAGGTGTGAAAAATTTGAAGAGCTTCAAAAGGTGTCAAAAATGAGATGAGCATGAAACGGTCTGAAAAATAGGTGGAGCATGAAGTGGTGTTGAAAAACATGAAGAGCCTGAAAAGGTGTGAAATATACGAAGAGATTCAAAAGGTGTTAAAAATATGAGGAGCATGTAACGGTTCGGAAAATAGGACGAGCATGAAGTGGTGTTGAAAAACATGAAGAACCTGAAAAGATGTGAAAAATATGAAGAGCTTCAAAAGGTGTCCACAATATGAGGAGCATGAAACTGTCTGAGAAATAGGAGGAGCATGAAGTGGTGCTTAAAAACATGAAGAGCCTAAAAGATGTGAAAAATAAGAAAAGCTTCAAAAGATGTCACAAATATGAGGAGCATGAAACGGTCTGAAAAATTGGAGGATCATGAAGCGGTGTTGAAAAACATGAAGAGCCTGAAAAGGTGTGAAAAATATGAATAGTTTCAAAAGATGTGAAAAATACGAAGAACTTCAAAAGCTGTCAAAAATGAGATGAGCATGAAACGGTCTGAGAAATAGGAGAAGCATGAAGTGGTGTTGAAAAACATGAAGAGCTTGAAAAAGTGTGAAATATATGAAGAACTTCAAAAGGTGTGAAAAATATGAAGAGCTTCAAAAGGTGTCAAAAATATGAGGAGCATGAAACGGTCTGAAAAATAGGAGGAGCATTGTAACATTGTTGAAAAAATTGAAGAGCCTGAAAAGGTGTGAAAAATATGAAGAGCTTCAAAAGGTGTCAAAAATATGAGGAGCATGAAACAGTCTGAAAAATAGGAGGAGCATGATGCGGTGTAGAAAAACATGAAGAGCCTGAAAAGGTGTGAAAAATATGAACAGTTTCAAAAGGTGTGAAAAATATGAAGACATTCAAAGGTGTCAAAATTATGAGGAGCAAGAAACTGTCTGAAAATAGGAGGAGCATGAAACGGTGTTGAAAAACATGAAGAGCGTGAAAAGGTGTGAAAAATATGAAGAGCTACAAAAGGTGTCAAAAATATGAGGAGCATGAAACGGTCTGAAAAATAGGAGGATCATGAAGCGGTGTTGAAAAACATGAAGAGCCTGAAAAGGTGTGAAAAATATGAGGAGTTTCAAAACGTGTCAAAAATATGAGGAGCATGAAACAGTCTGAAAAATATGAGGAGCATGAAACGGTGTTCAAAAACATGAAGAGCCTGAAAAGGTGTGAAAATATGAAGAGCTTCAAAAGGTGTGAAATACATGAAGAGCATGAAACGGTGTGACAAATAGGAGGATCATGAAGCGGTGTTGAAAAACATGAAGAGCCTGAAAAGGTGTGTAAAATATGAAGAGCTTCAAAAGGTGTGAAAAATATGAGGAGCATGAAACGGTCGGAAAAATAGGAGGAGCATGAAGCGGTGTTCAAAAATATGAAGAGCCTGAAAATTTGTGAAAACTATGAAGTGCTTCTGAAGGTGTCAAAAATGAGATGAGCATGAAACGGTCTGAAAAATAGGAGGAGCATGAAGTGGTGTTGAAAAACATGAGAGCCTGTAAAGGTGTGAAAAATATGAAGAGCTACAAAAGGTGTCAAAAATATGAGGAGCATGAAACGGTCTGAAAAATAGGAGGAGCATGAAGCGGTGTTCAAAAATATGAAGAGCCTGAAAATTTGTGAAAACTATGAAGTGCTTCAGAAGGTTTCAAAAATGAGATGAGCATGAAACGGTCTGAAAAATAGGAGGAGCATGAAGTGGTGTTGAAAAACATTAAGAGCCTGAAAATGTGTGAAATATATGAAGAACTTCAAAAGCTGTCAAAATTGAGATGAGCATGAAACGGTCTGAGAAATAGGAGAAGCAATAAGTGGTGTTGAAAAACATGAAGAGCTTGAAAAAGTGTGAAATATATGAAGAGCATCAAAAGGTGTGAAAAATATGAAGAGCTTCAAAAGGTTTCAAAAATATGAGGAGCATGAAACGGTCTGAAAAATAGGAGGAGCATGAAGCGGTGTTGAAAAACATGAAGAGCCTGAAAAGGTGTTAAATATATGAAGAGCTTCAAAAGGTGTGAAAAATATGAGGAGCATGAAACGGTCTGAAGAATAGGAGGAGGATTGTAGCGGTGTTCAAAAACATGAAGAGCATGAAAACGTGTGAAAAATATGAAGGGCTTCAAAAGGTGTGAAACACATGAGGAGCATGAAACTGTCTGAAAAATAGGAGGATCATGAAGCGGTGTTGAAAAACATGAAGAGCATGAAAAGCTGTGAAAAATATTAAGAGCTTCAAAACGTGTCAAAAATATGAGAAGCATGAAACGGTCTGAAAAATAGGAGGAGCATGAAGTGGTGTTGAAAAACATGAAGAGCCTGAAAAGGAGTTAAAAATATGAAGAGCCTCAAAAGGTGTGAAAAATATGAAGAGCTTCAACAGCTGTCAGAAATGCGATGAACATGAAACGGTCTGAAAAATAGGAGAGGCATGAAGTTGTGTTGAAAAACATGAAGAGCCTCAAAAGGTGTCAAAAATATGAAGAGCTTCAAAAGGTGTCAAAAATATGAGGAGCATGAAACGGTTTGAAAAATAGGAGGAGCATGAAGCGGTGTTGAAAAACATGAAGAGCCTCAAAAGGTGTGAAAAATATGAAGAGCTTCAAAAAGTGTCAATAATGAGATGAGCATGAAATGGTCTGAAAAAAAGGAGGAGCATGAAGTGGTGTTGAAAAACATGAAGAGCCTGAAAATGTGTAAATATATGAAGAGATTCAAAAGCTGTCAAAAATATGAGGAGCACGTAACGGTTTGGAAAATAGGAAGAGCATGAAGACGTGTTGAAAAACATGAAGAGCCTGAAAAGATGTGAAAAATATGAAGAGCTTCAAAAGGTGTCCACAATATGAGGAGCATGAAACTGTCCGAGAAATAGGAGGAGCATGAAGTTGTGCTGAAAAACATGAAGAGCCTAAAAGGTGTGAAAAATATGAAAAGCTTCAAAAGATGTCATAAATGTGAGGAGCATGAAACGGTCTGAAAAATTGGATGATCATGAAGCGGTGTTGAAAAACATGAAGAGCCTGAAAAGTTGTGAAAAATATGAAGAGCTTCAAAAGGTGTCAAAAATGGGAGGAGCATGAAACGGTCTGAAAAATAGGAGGAGCATGAAACCGTGTCAAAAACATGAAGAGCCTGAAAAGGTGTGAAAAATGAAGAGGTTCAAAAGGTGTGAAATACATGAGAAGCATGAAACGGTCTGAAAAATAGGAGGAGCATGAAGCGGTGTTTAAAAACATGAAGAGCCTGAAAAGGTGTGAAAAATATGAAGAGCTTCAAAAGGTGTCAAAACTATGAGGAGTATGAAACGGTCTGAAAAATAGGAGCAGCATGAAACGGTGTTCAAAAACATGAAGAGCCTGAAAAGGTGTGAAAAACATGAAGAGCTTCAAAAGGTGTCAAAAATTAGATTAGCATGAAACGGTCTGAAAAATAGGAGGAGCATGAAGTGGTGTTGAAAAACATGAAGAGCATGAAAAAGTGTAAAATATATGAAGAGCTTCAAAAGTTGTGAAAAATATTAGGAGCTTCAAAAGAGGTCAAAAATATGAGGAGCATGAAACGGTCTGAAAAATAGGAGGAGCATGAAACGGTTTTGAAAAACACGAAGGGCCTGAAAAGGTTTGAAAAATATGAAGAGCTTCAAAAGGTGTGAAATACATAGGGGCAAGAAACGGTCTGAAAAATAGAAGGAGCATGAAGCAGTGTTCAAAAACATGAAGAGCCTGAAATGGTGTGAAAAACATGAAGAGCCTAAAAGGTGTGAAAAATATGAAAAGCTTCAAAAGATGTCTCAAATATGAGGAGCATGAAACGGTCTGAAAAATTGGAGGATCATGAAGCGGAATTGAAAAACATGAAGAGGATGAAAAGCTGTGAAAAATATGAAGAGCTTCAAAACGTGTCAAAAATATGGGAGCATGAAACGGTCTGAAAAATAGGAGGAAAATGAAGCGGTGTTGAAAACCATGAAGAGTCTGAAAAGGTGAGAAAAATATGAAGAGCTTCAAAACGTGTCAAAAATATGAGAAGCATGAAACGGTCTGAAAAATAGGAGCTTCATGAAACGGTATTCAAAAACCTGAAGAGCCTGAAAAGGTGTGAAAAATATGAAGAGCCTCAAAAGGTTTGAAAAATATGAAGAGCTTCAAAAGCTGTCAAAAATGAGATGAGCATGAAACGGTCTGAAAAATAGGAGGGGAATGAAGTTGTGTTGAAAAACATGAAGAGCCTGAAAAGGCGTGAAAAATATGAAGAGCATCAAAAGGTGTCAAAAATATGTGGAGCATGAAACGGTCTGAAATATAGGAGGAGCATGAAACGGTGTTCAAAAACATGAAGAGCCTGAACAGGTGTGAAAAATATGAAGAGCTTCAAAAGTTGTCAAAATATGAGGAGCATGAAACGGTCTGAAAAATAGGAGGAGCATGAAGCGGTGTTCAAAAACATGAAGAGCCTGAAATGGTGTGAAAAACATGAAGAGCCTAAAAGGTGTGAAAAATATGAAAAGCTTCAAAAGATGTCTCAAATATGAGGAGCATGAAACGGTCTGAAAAATTGGAGGATCATGAAGCGGAATTGAAAAACATGAAGAGGATGAAAAGCTGTGAAAAATATGAAGAGCTTCAAAACGTGTCAAAAATATGGGAGCATGAAACGGTCTGAAAAATAGGAGGAAAATGAAGCGGTGTTGAAAACCATGAAGAGTCTGAAAAGGTGAGAAAAATATGAAGAGCTTCAAAACGTGTCAAAAATATGAGAAGCATGAAACGGTCTGAAAAATAGGAGCTTCATGAAACGGTATTCAAAAACCTGAAGAGCCTGAAAAGGTGTGAAAAATATGAAGAGCCTCAAAAGGTTTGAAAAATATGAAGAGCTTCAAAAGCTGTCAAAAATGAGATGAGCATGAAACGGTCTGAAAAATAGGAGGGGAATGAAGTTGTGTTGAAAAACATGAAGAGCCTGAAAAGGCGTGAAAAATATGAAGAGCATCAAAAGGTGTCAAAAATATGTGGAGCATGAAACGGTCTGAAATATAGGAGGAGCATGAAACGGTGTTCAAAAACATGAAGAGCCTGAACAGGTGTGAAAAATATGAAGAGCTTCAAAAGTTGTCAAAATATGAGGAGCATGAAACGGTCTGAAAAATAGGAGGAGCATGAAGCGGTGTTGAACAACATGAAGAGATTTAAAACGTGTGAAATATATGAAGAGCTTCAAAAAGTGTGAAAAATATGAAGAGCTTCAAAAGGGGTGAAATACATGAGGAGCATGAAACGGTCTGAAAATTAGGAGGAGCCTAAAGTGGTGTTGAAAAACATGAAGAACCTGAATAGGTGTGAAAAATATGAAGAGCTTCAAAAGGTGTGAAAAATATGAGGAGCATGAAACGGTCTGAAAAATAGGAGGAGCATGAAGCCGTGTCGAAAAACATGAAGAGCCTGAAAGGGTGTAACAAATATGAAGAGCTTCAGAAGGTGTCAAAAATGAGATGAGCATGAAACGGTCTGAAAAATAGGAGGAGCATGAAGTGGTGTTGAAAAACATGATGAGCCTGAAAAAGTATGAAATATATGAAGAGCTTCAAAAGGTGTGAAGTACATAGGGAGAATGAAACCGTCTGAAAAATAGGAGGAGCATGAAGCGGTGTTCCAATACATGAAGAGCCTGAAAACGTGTGAAATATATGAAGAGATTCAAAAGGTGTCAAATATATGAGGAGCATGGAACGGTCTGAAAAAAAGGAGGAGCAGGAAACCGTGTTCAAAAGTATGAAGAGCCTGAAAAGCTGTGAAAAATTTGAAGTGCTTCAAAAGGTGTGAAATACATGAGGAGCAAAAACTGTCTGAGAAATAGGAGGAGCATGAAGTGGTGCTGAAAAACATGGAGAGCCTAAAAGGTGTGAAAAAATAACAAAAGCTTCAAAAGATGTCACAAATATGAGGAGCATGAAACGGTCTGAAAAATAGGTGGAGCATGAAGTGGTGTTGAAAAACATGAAGAGCCTGAAAAGGTGTGAAATATATGAAGAGATTCAAAAGGTGTCAAAAATATGAGGAGCAAGAAACTGTCTGAGAAATAGGAGGAGCATGAAGTGGTGCTTAAAAATATGAAGAGCCTAAAAGGTGTGAAAAATAAGAAAAGCTTCAAAAGATGTCACAAATATGAGGAGCATGAAACAGTCTGAAAAATTGGAGGATCATGAAGTGGTGTTGAAAAACATGAAGAGTCTGAAAAGTTGTGAAAAATATGAAGAGGTTCAAAAGGTGTCAAAAATGTGAGGAGCATGAAACGGTATGAAAAATAGGAGGAGCATGAAACCGTGTCAAAAACATGAAGAGCCTGGAAAGGTGTGAAAAATGAAGAGCTTCAAAAGGTGTGAAATACATGAGGAGCATGAAACGGTCTGAAAAATAGGAGGAGCATGAAGCGGTGTTTAAAAACATGAAGAGCCTGATAAGGTGTGAAAAATATGAAGAGCTTCAAAACGTGTCAAAACTATGAGGAGTATGAAACGGTCTGAAAATAGGAGCAGCATGAAACGGTGTTCAAAAACATGAAGAGCCTGAAAAGGTGTGAAAAATATGAAGAGCTTCAAAAGGTGTCAAAAATTAGATTAGCATGAAACGGTCTGAAAAATAGGTGGAGCATGAAATGGTGTTGAAAAACATGAAGAGCCTCAAAAGATGTGAAATACTTGAGGAGCATGAATCGGTCTGAAAAATAGGAGGAGCATGAAGCGGTGTTGAAAAACATGAAGAGCCTCAAAAGATGTGAAATACTTGAGGAGCATGAAACGGTCTGAAAAATAGGTGGAGCATGAAATGGTGCTGAAAAACATGAAGAGCCTGAAAAGATGTGAAAAATATGAAGAGCTTCAAAAGGTGTCCACAATATGAGGAGCAAGAAACTGTCTGAGAAATAGGAGGAGCATGAAGTGGTGCTGAAAAACATGAAGAGCCTGAAAAGATGTGAAAAATATGAAGAGCTTCAAAAGGTGTCCACAATATGAGGAGCAAGAAACTGTCTGAGAAATAGGAGGAGCATGAAGTGGTGCTGAAAAACATGAAGAGCCTAAAAGGTGTGAAAAATAAGAAAAGCTTCAAAAGATGTCACAAATATGAGGAGCATCAAATGGTCTGAAAAATTGGAGGATCATGAAGCGGTGTTGAAAAACATGAAGAGTCTGAAAAGGTGTGAAAAATATGAAGGGCTTCAAAAGGTGTCAAAAATGTGAGGAACATGAAACGGTCTGAAAAATAGGAGGAGCATGAAACCGTGTCAAAAACATGAAGAGCCTGAAAAGGTGTGAAATATATGAAGAGATTCAAAAGGTGTCAAAAATATGAGGAGCATGTAACGGTTTGGAAAATAGGACGAGCATGAAGTGGTGCTGAAAAACATGAAGAGCCTAAAAGGTGTGAAAAATAAGAAAAGCTTCAAAAGATGTCACAAATATGAGGAGCATGAAACGGTCTGAAAAATTGGAGGATCATGAAGCGGTGTTGAAAAACATGAAGAGTCTGAAATGTTGTGAAAAATATGAAGAGCTTCAAAAGGTGTCAAAAATGTGAAGAGGATGAAACGGTCTGAAAAATAGGAGGAGCATGAAACCGTGTCAAAAACATGAAGAGCTTGGAAAGGTGTGAAAAATGAAGAGCTTCAAAAGGTGTGAAATACATGAGGAGCATGAAACGGTCTGAAAATTAGGAGGAGCATGAAGCGGTGTTTAAAAACATGAAGAGCCTGAAAAGGTGTGAAAAATATGAAGAGCTTCAAAACGTGTCAAAACTATGAGGAGTATGAAACGGTCTGAAAATAGGAGCAGCATGAAACGGTGTTCAAAAACATGAAGAGCCTGAAAAGGTGTGAAAAATATGAAGAGCTTCAAAAGGTGTCAAAAATTAGATTAGCATGAAACGGTCGGAAAAATAGGAGGAGCATGAAGTGGTGTTGAAAAACATGAAGAGCCTGAAAAGTGTAAAATATATGAAGAGCTTCAAATGGTGTTAAAAATAGGAGGAACATGAAGCGGTGTTCAAAAACATGAAGAGCCTGAAAATGTGTGTAAAATATGAAGAGCTTCAAAAGGTGTTAAATACATGAGGAGCATGAAACGGTCTGAAAATTAGGAGGAGCATGAAGCGGTGTTCAAAAACATGAGAACCAGAAAAGATGTGAAAAATATGAAGAGCTTCAAAACGTGTGAAATATATGCGGAGCATGAAACGGTCTGAAAAATAGGAGGAACATGAAGCGGTGTTCAAAAACATGAAGAGCCTGAAAAGGTGTGAAAAATATGAAAAGCTTCAAAACGTGTCAAAAATATGAGGAGCATGAAACTGTCTGAAAAATAGGAGGAGCATGATGCGGTGTTGAAAAATATGAAGAGCTTCAAAAGGTGTTAAAAATGAGATGACCATGAAACGGTCTGAGAAATAGAAGGAGCATGAAGTTCTTTTCAAAAAAATGAAGAACCTGAAAAGGTGTGAAGTATATGAAGATTTCAAAAGGTGTCAAAAATATGAGGAGCATGAAACGGTCTGAAAAATAGGAGGAGCATGAAGTCATGTTGAAAAACATGAAGAGACTGAAAATGTGTGAAAAATACGAAGAGTTTCAAAAGGTGTCACAAATATGAGGAGTATGAAATGGTCTGAAGTATATGAGGAGTATGAAGCGGTGTTCAAAAACATGAAGAGCCTGAAAACGTGTGAAAAATTTGAAGAGCTTCAAAAATGTGAAAAATATGAAGAGCTTCAAAAGGTGTGAAATATATGAAGATCTTCAAAAGTTGTCAAAAATTAGATGAGCATGAAACGGTCTGAAAAATAGGAGGAGCATGAAATGGTGTTCAAAAATTTGAAGAGCCTGAAATGGTGTGAAATATATGAAGAGCTTCAAAAGGTGTCAAATATATGACGAGCAAAAACGGTCTGAAAATAGGAGGAGCATGAAGTGGTGTTGAAAATCATGACGAGCCTGAAAAGGTGCGTAAAATATGAAGAGCTTCAAAATGTGTGAAATACATGAGGAGCATGAAACGGTCTGAAAAATAGGAGGAGCATGAAGCGGTGTTCAAAAAAATGAAGAGCCTGAAAATTTGTTAAAACTATGAAGAGCTTCAGAAGGTGTCAAAAATTAGATGAGCATGAAACGGTCTGAAAAATAGGAGGAGCATTAAGTTGTGTTGAAAAATATTAAGAGCCTGAAAATGTGTGAAATATATGAAGAGCTTCAAAAGATTTCAGAAATGAGAGGAGCATGAAACGGTCTGAAAAATAGGAGGAGCATGAAGCGGTGTTGAAAAACACGAGGAGCCTGAAAAGGTGTGAAAAATATGAAGAGCTTCAAAAGTTGTGAAAAATATGAAGAGCTTCAAATGCTGTCAAAAATGAGATGAGCATGAAACGGTCTGAGAAATAGGAGAAGCATGAAGTGGTGTTGAAAAACATGAAGAGCCTGAAAACGTGTGAAATATATGAAGAGCTTCAAAAGGTGTGAAAAATATGAAGAGCTTCAAAAGGTGTCAAAAATATGAGGAGCATGAAACGGTCTGAAAAAAAGAGGAGCATTGTAGCATTGTTCCAAAACTTGAATAGCCTGAAAAGGTGTGAAAATTATGAAGAGCTTCAAAAGGTGTCAAAAATATGAGGAGCATGAAACGGTCTGAAAAATAGGAGGAGCATGAAACGGTGTTCAAAAACAGGAGGAGCCTGAAACGGTGTGAAAAATATGAAGAGATTCAAAAGGTGTCAAAAATATGAGGAGCATGAAAGGGTTTGAAATATAGGAGGAGCATGACGTGGTGTTGAAAACATGACGAGTCTGAAAATGTGTGAAAAACATGAAGAGCTTCAAAAGCTGTGAAAAATAAGAGGAGCACGAAATGCTCTGGAAAATAAGAGGAGCATGAAGCCGTGTTGAAAAACATGAAATGCCTGAAAAGGTGTAGAAAATATGAAGAGCTTCAAAAGGTGTCAAAAATATGAGGAACATGAAACGGTCTGAAAAATAGGAGGAGCATGAAGTGGGGTTAAAAATCATGAAGAGCCTGAAAAGGTGTGTAAAATATGAAGAGCTTCAAAAGGAGTGAAATACATGAGGAGCATGAAACCGTCTGAATTATAGGAGGAGCATGAAGCGATGTTCATAAACATGAAGAGCCTGAAAAGGTGTGAAATATATGAAGAGGTTCAAAAGGTGTGAAAAATATGAAGAGCTTCAAAAGCTGTCAAAAATGAGATGAGCATGAAACGGTCTGAAAAATAGGAGGAGCATGAAGCGGTGTTGAAAAACATGAAGAGACTTAAAACGTGTGAAAAATGTGAAGAGCTTCAAAAAGTGTGAAAAATATGAAGAGCTTCAAAAGGTGTGAAATACATGAGGAGCATGAAACGGTCTGAAAAATAGGAGGAGCCTAAAGCAGTGTTGAAAAACATGAAGAACCTGAAAAGGTGTGAAAAATATGAAGAGCTTCAAAATGTATGAAAAATATGAAGAGCTTCAAAAGGTGTCAAAAATGAGATGAGCATGAAACGGTCTGAAAAATAGGAGGAGCATGAAGTGGTGTTGAAAAACAGGAAGAGCCTGAAAATGTGTGAAATATATGAAGAGCTTCAAAAGGTGTCAAAAATATGAAGGGCTTCAAAAGGTGTCAAAATATGAAGAGCATGAAAAGGTCGCAAAAATAGGAGGAACTTGAAATGGTGTTCGAAAACATGAAGAGTCTGAAAAGGTGTGAAATGTAAGAAGAGCTTCAAAGGGTGTGAAAAATATGAAGAGCTTCAAAAGGTGTCAAAAATATGAAGAGCATGAAACGGTCTGAAAGGTAGGAGAAGCATGAAGCGGTGTTGAAAACATGAAGAGCCTGAAAAGGTGTGAAATATACGAAGAGCTTCAAAAGGTGTGAAAAATATGAAGTGCATCAAAAGGTGTCAAAAATGAGATGAGCATGAAACGGTCTGAAAAATAGGAGGAGCATGAAGCGGTGTTGAAAATCATGAAGAGCCTTAAAAGGTGTGAAAAATAGGCGGAGCTTCAAAAGGTGTCAAATATATGGGGAGCATGAAACGGTGTGAAAAATAGGAGGAGCATTAAAGGGTGTTCAAAAACATGAAGAGCCTGAAAAAGTGTGAAAAATATGAAGAGCTTCAAAAAGTGTCAAAAATATGAGGAGCAGGAAACGGTCTGAAAAATAGGAGGACCACAAGTGGTGTTCAAAAACATGAATAGCCTGAAAAGCTGTGAAATTATGTCAAGCTTCAAAAGGTGTGAAAAATATGAGGAGCAGGAAACGGTCTGAAAAACAGGAGGAGCATGAAACGGTGTTTAAAAACATGAAGAGCTTCAAAAGGTGTGAAAAATATAAAGAGCTTCAAAAGGTGTCAAAAATATGAGGAGCAGGAAACGGTCTGAAAAATAGGAGGAGCATGAAGTGGTGTAGAAAAACATGAAGACTCTGAAAAGGTGTGAAAAATATGAAGAGCTTCAAAAGGTGTCAAAATATGAGGAGCATGAAACTGTCTGAAATGTAGGAGGAGCATGAAAATGTGTTAAAAAACATGAAGAGCTTCAAAAGGTGAGAAACATATGAGGAGTGGGAAACGATCAGAAAAATAGGAGGAGCATGAGACGGTGTTAAAAAACATGAAGAGCTTCAAAAGATGTGAAACATATGAAGAGCTTCAAAAGGTGTCAAAAATATGAGGAGCATGACAAGGTCTGAAAAATAGGAGGAGCATGAAGCGGTGTTGAAAAACACGAAGATCCTGAAAAGTTCTGAAAAATATGAAGAGCTTCAAAAGGTGTGAAATGCATGAGGATCATGAAACGGTCTGAAAAAAAGGAGGAGCATGAAGCGGTGTTCAAAAACATGAAGAGCCTGAAAAGGTGTCAAAAATATGAAGAGCTTCAAAAGGTTGGAAATACATGAGGAACATGAAACGGTCTGAAAAAAAGGAGAAGCATGAAGCGGTGTTGAAAAACATGAAGAGCCTGAAAAGTTGTGAAAAATATGAAGAGCTTCAAAAGGTGTCAAAAATATGAGGGGCATGAAACGGTCTGAAAAATTGGAGGAGCAAGAAACGGAGTTCAAAAACTTGAAGAGCCAGAAAAGGTGTAAAATATATGAAGAGCTACAAAAGTTGTCAAATATATGAGGAGCATGAACGGTCTGAAAAATAGGAGGAGCATGAAGCGGTGTTGAAAAACATGAAGAGCCTGAAAAGGTGTGAAAAATATGAAGAGGTTCAAAAGGTGTGAAAAATATGAGGAGCATGAAACGGTCTGAAAAATAGGAGGAGCAAGAGATGGTGTTCAAAAACATAAAGAGCCAGAAAATGTGTGAGAAATATGAAGAGCTTCAAAAGGAATCAAAATATGAGGAGCATGAAACTGTCTGAAATATAGGAGGAGCATGAAAAGGTGTTAAAAAACATGAAGAGCTTCAAAAGGTGTGAAACATATGAGGAGCATGAAACGGTATGAAAAATAGGAGGAGCATGTAGCGGTGTTGAAAAACATGAAGAGACTGAAAAGTTGTGAAAAATATAAAGAGCTTCAAAAGGTGTCAAAACTATGAGGAGCATGAAACGTTCTGAAAAATAGGAGGAGCATTAAGCGGTGTTCAAAAACATGAAGTGCCTGAAAATCTGTGAAATTAAGACAAGCTTCAAATGGTGTGAAAAATATGAGGAGCATGAAACGGTCTGAAAAATACGAGGAGCATGAAGCTGTGTCGAAAAATATGAAGAGCCTGTAAAGGTGTCAAAAATATGAAGAGCTTCAAAAGGTTGAAAATACATGAGGAGCATGAAACGGTCTGAAAAAAAGGAGAAGCATGAAGCGGTGTTCAAAACATGAAGAGCCTTAAAAGGTGTGAAAAATATGAAGAGCTTCAAAAGGTGTCAGAAATTTGAGGAGCAAGAAAAGGTCTGAAAAATAGTTGGAGCATGAAGTGGTGTTCAAAACATGAAGAGCCTTAAAAGGTGTGAAAAATATGAAGAGCGTCAAAAGGTGTCAAATATATGGGGAGCATGAAACGATCTGAAAAATAGGAGGAGCATGAAACGGTGTTCAAAAACATGAAGAGCCTGAAAAATTCTGAAAAATATGAAGAGCTTCAAAAGGTGTGAAAAATATGACGAGCATGAAACAGTCTGAAATTTAGGAAGAGCATGAAGTGGTGTTCAAAAACAGGAAGAGCCTGAAAAGGGGTGAAAAATATGAAGAGCTTGAAAAGTTGTCAAAAATATGAGGAGCAAGTAACGGTCTGAAAAACAGGGGGAGCATGAAGTGATGTTGAAAAACATGAAGAGCCTGAAAACGTGTGAAAAATATGAAGAGCTTCAAAAATATGAAAAATATGAAAAGATTCAAAAGGTGTGAAAAATATGAAGAGCTTCAAACGATGTCAAAAATGAGATGAGCATGAAACGGTCAGAAAAATAGGAGGAGCATGAAGTGGTGTTGAAAATCATGAAGAGCCTTAAAAGGTGTGAAAAATAGGCGGAGCTTCAAAAGGTGTCAAATATATTGGGACCATGAAACGGTGTGAAAAATAGGAGGAGCATGAAAGGGTGTTCAAAAACATGAAGAGCCTGAAAAGGTGTGAAAAATATGAAGAGCTTCAAAAGGTTGGAAATACATGAGGAGCATGAAACGGTCTGGAAAATAGGACGAGCATGAAGCGGTGTTGAAAAACATGAAGAGCCTGAAAAGGTGGGTAAAATATGAAGAGCTTCAAAAGGTGTCAAAAATATGAGGAGCATGAAACGGTCTGAAAAATAGGAGGAGCATTAAACGGTGTTCAAAAACATGAAGAGACTGAAATGGTGTGAAAAATATAAAAAGCTTCAAAAGGTGTCAAAAATAGGAGGAGCATATAACGGTCTGAAAAATAGGAGGAGCATGAAACGATCTGAAAAATGGGATGAGCATGAAGCGGTGTTGAAAAACATGAAGAGCCTGAAAACGTGTGAAAAATATGAAGAGCTTCAAAAGGTGTCAAAAATATGAGGAGCATGAAACGGTCTGAAAAATAGGAGGAGCATGAAACGATCTGAAAAATGGGAGGAGCATGAAGCGGTGTTGAAAAACATGAAGAGCCTGAAAAGGTGTGAAAAATATGAAGAGCTTCAAAAGGTGTCAAAAATATGAGGAGCATGAAACGGTCGGAAAATTAGGAGGAGCAAGAAACGGTGATCAAAAACATGAAGAGCCTGAAAAGGTGTGAAAAATATGAAGGGCTTCAAAAGGTGTGAAAATTATGAGGAGCATGAAACGGTCTGAAAAATAGGAGGAGCATGAAGCGGTGTTCAAAAACATGAAGAGCCTGAAAAGGTGTCAAAAATATGAAGAGCTTCAAAAGGTGTCAAAAATATGAGGAGCATGAAACGGTCTGAAATATAGGAGGAGCATGAAACGATCTGAAAAATGGGAGGAGCATGAAGCGGTGTTGAAAAACATGAAGTGCCTGAAAACGTGTGAAAAATATGAAGAGCTTCAAAAGGTGTCAAAAATAGGAGGAGCATATAACGGTCTGAAAAATAGGAGGAGCATGAAACGATCTGAAAAATGGGATGAGCATGAAGCGGTGTTGAAAAACATGAAGAGCCTGAAAACGTGTGAAAAATATGAAGAGCTTCAAAAGGTGTCAAAAATATGAGGAGCATGAAACGGTCTGAAAAATAGGAGGAGCATGAAACGATCTGAAAAATGGGAGGAGCATGAAGCGGTGTTGAAAAACATGAAGAGCCTGAAAAGGTGTGAAAAATATGAAGAGCTTCAAAAGGTGTCAAAAATATGAGGAGCATGAAACGGTCGGAAAATTAGGAGGAGCAAGAAACGGTGATCAAAAACATGAAGAGCCTGAAAAGGTGTGAAAAATATGAAGGGCTTCAAAAGGTGTGAAAATTATGATGAGCATGAAACGGTCTGAAAAATAGGAAGAGCATGAAGCGGTGTTCAAAAACATGAAGAGCCTGAAAAGGTGTGAAAAATATGAAGAGCTTCAAAAGGTGTCAAAAATATAAGGAGCATGAAACGGTCTGAAAAATAGGAGGAGCATGAAGCGGTATTCAAAAACATGAAGAGCCTGAAAAGCTGTGAAATTATGTCAAGCTTCAAAAGATGTGAAAAATATGAGGAGCAGGAAACGGTCTGAAAAATAGTAGGAGCATAGATCAGTGTTAAAGAACATGAAGAGCCTGAAAAGGTGTGAAATATATGAAGAGCTTCAAAAGGTGCAAAAATATGAGGGGCATGAAAGGGTCTGAAAAATAGGAAGAGCATGAAATGGTGTTAAAAAACATGAAGAGCTTCAAAAGGTGTGAAACATATAAAGAGCTTCAAATGGTGTCAAAAATATGAGGAGCAGGAAACGGTCTGAAAAATAGGAGGAGCATGAAGTGGTGTAGAAAAACATGAAGACCCTGAAAAGGTGTGAAAAATATGAAGAGCTTCAAAAGGTGTCAAAATATGAGGAGCATGAAACTGTCTGAAATATAAGAGGAGCATGAAAAGGTGTTAAAAAACATGAAGACCTTCAAGAGTTGTGAAACATATGAGGAGCGGGAAACGATCAGAAAAATAGGAGGAGCATGAAACGGTGTTAAAAAACATGAAGAGCTTCAAAAGGTGTGAAACATATGAAGAGCTTCAAAAGGTGTCAAAAATATGAGGAGCATGAAACGGTATGAAAAATAGGAGGAGCATGAAGCGGTTTTGAAAAACAAGAAGAGCCTGAAAAGTTGTGAAAAATATGAAGAGCTTCAAAAGGTGGCAAAAATATGAGGAGCATGAAACGGTCTGAAAAAGAGGAGGAGCACGAAATGGTGTTGAAAAAGATGAAGAGCCTGAAAAGGTGTGAAAACATGAAGAGCTTAAAAGTTGTGAGAAATATGAAGAGCTTCAAAAGGTGTCAAAAATGAGACGAGCATGAAACGGTCTGGAAAGTAGGACGAGCATGAAGCGGTGTTGAAAAACATGAAGAGCCAGAAAAGGTGTGAAAAATATGAAGAGCTTCAAAAAGTGTCAAAAATATGAAGAGCATGAAACGGTCTGAAAAATAGGAGGAGCATGAAGTGGTGTGAAAAACACGAAGAGCCTAAAAAGGTGTGAAAAATATGAAGAGCTTCAAAACGTGTCAAAAATATGAGTAGCATGAAACGGTCTGAAAAACAGGAGGATCATGAAGCCGTGTTGAAAAACATCGGGAGCCGGAAAACATGTGAAAAATATGAACAGCTTCAAAAGGTGTCAAAAATATGAGGAGCATGAAACGGTCTGAAAAATAGAAGGAGCATGAAACGGTGTTAAAAAACATGAAGAGTTTCAAAAGGTGTGAAACATATGAAGAGCTTCAAAAGGTGTCAAAAATATGAGGAGCATGAAACGGTCTGAAAAATTGGAGGAGCATTAAGCGGTGTTGAAAAACATGAAGAGCTTCAAAAGGTGTGAAACATATAAAGAGCTTCAAATGGTGTCAAAAATATGAGGAGCAGGAAACGGTCTGAAAAATAGAAGGAGCATGAAACGGTGTTAAAAAACATGAAGAGTTTCAAAAGGTGTGAAACATATGAAGAGCTTCAAAAGGTGTCAAAAATATGAGGAGCATGAAACGGTCTGAAAAATTGGAGGAGCATTAAGCGGTGTTGAAAAACATGAAGAGCTTCAAAAGGTGTGAAACATATAAAGAGCTTCAAATGGTGTCAAAAATATGAGGAGCAGGAAACGGTCTGAAAAATAGAAGGAGCATGAAACGGTGTTAAAAAACATGAAGAGTTTCAAAAGGTGTGAAACATATGAAGAGCTTCAAAAGGTGTCAAAAATATGAGGGGCATGAAACGGTCTGAAAAATAGGAGGAGCATGAAATGGTGTTAAAAAACATGAAGAGCTTCAAAAGGTGTGAAACATATAAAGAGCTTCAAAAGGTGTCAAAAATATGAGGGGCATGAAACGGTCTGAAAAATAGGAGGAGCATGAAATGGTGTTAAAAAACATGAAGAGCTTCAAAAGGTGTGAAACATATAAAGAGCTTCAAATGGTGTCAAAAATATGAGGAGCAGGAAACGGTCTGAAAAATAGGAGGAGCATGAAACGGTGTTAAAAAACATGAAGAGCTTCAAAAGGTGTGAAACATATGAAGAGCTTCAAAAGGTGTCAAAAATATGAGGAGCATGAAACGGTATGAAAAATAGGAGGAGCATGAAGCGGTTTTGAAAAACAAGAAGAGCCTGAAAAGGTGTGAAAAATATGAAGAGCTTCAAAAGGTGGCAAAAATATGAGGAGCATGAAACGGTTTGAAAAAGAGGAGGAGCACGAAATGGTGTTGAAAAACATGAAGAGCCTGAAAAGGTGTGAAAAATATGAAGAGCTTCAAAAGGTGTAAAAAATATGAGGAGCATGAAACGGTCTGAAAAATAGGAGTAGCATGAAACGGTGTTGAAATACATGGGGAGCCTGAAGAGGTGTGAAATATATGAAGAGCTTCAAAAGGTTTCAAAAATATGAGGAGCATGAAACGGTCTGAAAAATAGGAGGAGCATGAATTTGTGTTGAAAAACATGAAGAACCTGAAAAGGTGTGAAAAATATGAAGAGCTTCAAAAGGTGTCAAAATATGAGGAGCATGAAACTGTCTGAAATATAGGAATAGCATGAAAAGGTGTTAAAAAACATGAAGAGCTTCAAAAGGTGTGAAACATATGAAAAGCGGGAAACGATCAGAAAAATAGGAGGAGCATGAAGCCGTGTTGAAAAACATGAAGAGCCTGAAAACGTATGAAAATTCTGAAGAGCTTCAAAAGGTGTGAAATATATGAAGAGCTTCAAAAGGTGTGAAATATATGAGGAGCATGAAACGGTCTGAAAAATAGGAGGAGCATGAAACGGTGTTCGAAAACATGAAGAGCATGAAAATTTGTGAAAAATATGAAGACCTTCAAAACGTGTCAAAAATGAGATGAGCATGAAACGGTCTGAAAAAAAGGAGGTGCATGAAGCGGTGTTGAAAAACATGAAGAGCCTGAGAACGTGTGAAAAATATGAAGAGCTTCTAAAGGTGTGAAAAATATGAAGAGCTTCAAAAGGTGTCAAAAATGAGATGAGCATGAAACGGCCGGAAAAATAGGAGGAGCATGAAGTGGTGTGGAAAAATATGATGAGCCTGAAAAAGTGGGAAATATATCAAGAGCTTCAAAAGGTGTCAAAAATATGAGGAGCATGAAACGGTTTGAAAAATAGGAGGAGCATGAAGCGGTATTCAAAAACATGAAGAGCCTGAATAGGTGTGAAAAATATGAAGAGCTTCAAAAGGTGGCAAAAATATGAGGAGCATGAAACGGTCTGAAAAAGAGAAGGAGCATGAAATGGTGTTGAAAAACATGAAGAGCCTGAAAAGGTGTGAAAAATATGAAGAGCTTCAAAAGGTGTCAAAAATATGAGGAGCATGAAACGGTCTGAAAATTAGGAGTAGCATGAAACGGTGTTGAAATACATGAAGAGCCTGAAGAGGTGTGAAATATATGAAGAGCTTCAAAAGGTTTCAAAAATATGAGGATCATGAAACGGTCTGAAAATTAGGAGAAGCATGAAGTTGTGTTGAAAAACATGAAGAACCTGAAAAGGTGTGAAAAATAGGAAGAGCTTCAAAAGGTGTCAATAATAAGAGGTGCATGAAACAGCCTGAAAAATATGAGGAGCATGAAACGGTCTGAAGAATAGGAGGAGCATGAAGCGGTGTTGAAAAACATGAAGAGCCTGAAAGTGAGTGAAAAATATGAAGAGCTACAAAACGTGTCAAAATATGAGGAGCATGAACGGTCTCAAAAATAGGGGGAGCATGAAATGGTCTGAAAAATAGGAGGAGCATGAAACGGTGTTGAAAAACATCAAGAGCCTGAAAAGGGGTGAAAAATATGAAGAGCTTCAAAAGGTGTCAAAAATGAGATGAGCATGAAACGGTCTGAAAAATAGCAGGAGCATGAAGCGGTGTTCAAAAACATGAAGAGCCTGAAAAGGGGTGAAAAATATGAAGAGCTTCAAAAGGTGTAAAAAATGAGATGAGCATGAAACGGTCTGAAAAACAGGAGGAGCATGAACTGGTGCTGAAAAACCTGAAGAGCCTGAAAAGGTGTGAAAAATATGAAGAGCTTCAAAAGGTGTGAAAAATATGAGGAGCATGAAACGGTCTGAAAAATAGGAGGAGCATGGATCGGTGTTCAAAAACATGAAGAGCCTGAAAAGGTGTGAAAAATATGAAGAGCTTCAAAAAGGGTCAAATATAAGAGGAGAAAGAAACGATCTGAAAAAAAGGAGGAGCATGAAGCGGTGTTCAAAAACATGAAGAGCCTGAAAAGGTGTGAAAAATATGAAGAGCTTAAAAAGGTGTAAAAATTATGAGGAGCATTAAAAGGCCTGAAAAATAGGAGGAGCATTAAGCGGTGTTGAAAATCATGAAGAGCCTGAAAAGGTGTGAAAAATATGAAGAGCTTCAAAAATGTGAAAAATATGAAGAGCTTCAAAAGGTCTCAAAAATTAGATGAGCATGAAACGGTCTGAAAAATAGGAGGAGCATTAAATGGTGTGGAAAAACATGAAGAGCCTGAAAAGGTGTGGAAAAATAGGAAGAGCTTCAAATTGTGTCAAATATATGAGGAGAATGAAACCGTCTGAAAAATTGGAGGAGCATGAAACGGTCTGAAAAATAGGAAGAGCATGAAACGGTCTGAAAAATAGGAGGATCATGAAGCGGTGTTGAAAATCGTGAAGAGCCTGAAATGGTGTGAAAAATGTGAAGAGCTTCAACAGGTGTCAAAAACTTGAGGAGAATGAAACAGTCTGAAAAATAGGAGGAGCATGAAGCTGTGTTCAAAAACATAAAGAGCCAGAAAAGGTGTGAAAAATATGAAGAGCTTCAAAAAGTGTCAAAAATATGAGGAGCAAGAAACGGTCTGAAAAATAGGAATAGCATGAAACGATCTGAAAAATAGGAGGAGCATGAAGCTTTGTTGAAAAACATGAAGAGCCTGAAAAGGTGTGCAAAATATGAAGAGCTTCAAAAGGTGTAAAAAATGAGAGCAGCATGAAACGGTCTGAAAAATAGGAGGAGCATGAAGTGGTGCTGAAAAACATGAAGTGCCTGAAAAGGTGTGCAAAATATGAAGAGCTTCAAAAGATGTAAAAAATGAGATGAGCATGAAACGGTCTGAAAAATAGGAGGAGCATGAACTGGTGCTGAAAAACATGAAGAGCCTGAAAAGGTGTGAAAAATATGAAGAGCTTAAAAAGGTGTGAAAAATATGACGAGCATGAAACGGTCTGAAAAAAAGGAGGAGCATGAAGCGTTGTTGAAAACCTTGAAGAGCTTGAAAAGGTGTGAAAAATATGAAGAGCTTCAAAAGGTTTCAAAAATATGAGGAGCATGAAACGGTCTGAAAAATAGGAGCAACATGAAACGGTCTGAAATATAAGAGGAGCATGAAATGGTGCTGAAAAACAGGAAGAGCCTGAAAATGTGAGAAAAATATGAAGAGCTTCAAAAGGTTTCAAAAATATGAGGAGCATGAAATTTTCTGAAAAAGAGGAGGAGCTTTAACCGGCATTGAAAACATGAAGAGCCTGAAAAGGTGTGAAAAATATGAAGAGGTTTAAAAAGTGTCAAAAATATGTGGAGCATGAAACGATCTGAAAAATAGGAGGAGCATGAAGCTGTGTTGAAAAACATGAAGAGCCTGAAAAGGTGTGCAAAATATGAATAGCATCAAAAGGTGTAAAAAATGAGATGAGCATGAAACGGTCTGAAAAATAGGAGGAGCATGAACTGGTGCTGAAAAACATGAAGAGACTGAAAAGGTGTGATAAATATGAAGAGCTTTAAAAGGTGTGAAAAATATGACGAGCATGAAACGGTCTGAAATATAGGAGGAGCATGAAGCTGTGTTCAAAAACATGAAGAGCCAGAAAAGGTGTGAAAAATATGAAGAGCTTCAAAAAGTGTAAAAAATATGAGGAGCAAGAAACGGTCGGATAATAGGAGGAGCATGAAACGATCTCAAAAATAGGAGGAGCATGAAGCTGTGTTCAAAAACATGAAGAGCCTGAAAAGGTGTGAAAAATATGAAGAGCTTCAAAAGGTGTAAAAAATTTGAGCAGCATGAAACGGTCTGAAAAATAGGAGGAGCATGAAGTGGAGCTGAAAAATATGAAGTGCCTGAAAAGGTGTGCAAAATATGAAGAGCTTCAAAAGGTGTAAAAAATGAGATGAGCATGAAACAGTCTGAAAAATAGGAGGAGCATGAACTGGTGCTGAAAAACCTGAAGAGCCTGAAAAGGTGTGAAAAATATGAAGAGCTTCAAAAGGTGTGAAAAATATGAGGAGCAAGAAACGGTCTGAAAAATAGGAGGAGCATGGATCGGTGTTCAAAAACATGAAGAGCCTGAAAAGGTGTGAAAAATATGAAGAGCTTCAAAAAGTGTCAAATATAAGAGGAGAAAGAAACGGTCTGAAAAAAAGGAGGAGCATGAAGCGGTGTTTAAAAACATGAAGAGCCTGAAAAGGTGTGAAAAATATGAACAGCTTCAAAAGCTGTCAAAAATGAGATGAGCATGAAACGGTCTGAAAAAAAGGAGGAGCATGAAGCGTTGTTGAAAATCTTGAAGAGCTTGAAAAGGTGTGAAAAATATGAAGAGCTTCAAAAGGTTTCAAAAATATGAGGATCATGAAACGGTCTGAAAAATAGGAGCAACATGAAACGGTCTGAAAAATAAGAGGCGCATGAAATGGTGTTGAAAAACAGGAAGAGCGTGAAAATGTGAGAAAAATATGAAGAGCTTCAAAGGGTTTCAAAAATATGAGGAGCATGAAACTTTCTGAAAAAGAGGAGGAGCATGAACCGGTGTTGAAAAACATGAAGAGCCTGAAAAGGTATGAAAAATATGAAGAGCTTTAAAAGGTGTCAAAAACATGAGGAGCATGAAACTTTCTGAAAAATAGGAGGATAATGAAACCGTGTTCAAAAACATGAAGATCGTGAAAAGGTGTGAAAAATATGAAAAGCCTTAAAAAATGTCAAAAATATGAGGAGTATGAAACGGTCTGAAAAATAGCAGGATCATGAAGCGGTGTTGAAAAACATGAAGAGCCTGAAAAGGTGTGAAAAATATGAAGAGCTTCAAAAGGTGTGAAAAATATGAAGAGCTTCAAAAGGTGTCAAAAATATGAGGAGAATGAAACGGTCTGAAAAATAGGCGGAGCATGAAACGGTGTTCAAAAACATGAACAGCCTGAAAAGGTGTGAAAAATATGAAGAGCGTCAAAACGTGTCAAAATATGAGGAGCATGAAACGGTCTGAAAAATAGGAGGAGCAAGAAGCGGTGTTGAAAAACATGAAGAGCCTGAAAATGTGTGAAAAATATGAAGAGCTTCAAAAGGTGTGAAAAATATGAAGAGCTTCAAAAGTTGTCAATGAGTTGAGCATGAAACGGTCTGAAAAATAGCAGGAGCATGAAGCGGTGTTCAAAAATATGAAGAGCCTGAAAAGGTGTGCAAAATATGAAGAGCTTCAAAAGGTGTAAAAAATGAGAGCAGCATGAAACGGTCTGAAAAATAGGAGGAGCATGAAGTGGAGCTGAAAAACATGAAGTGCCTGAAAAGGTGTGCAAAATATGAAGAGCTTCAAAAGGTGTAAAAAATGAGATGAGCATGAAACGGTCTGAAAAATAGGAGGAGCATGAAGCTGTGTTCAACAACATGAAGAGACTGAAAAGGTGCGAAAAATATGAAGAGCCTGAAAAGGTGTGAAAAATATGAAGAGCTTCAAAAGGTGTCAAATATTAGATGAGCATGAAACGGTCTGAAAAATAGGAGGAGCATTAAACGGTGTGGAAAAACATGAAGAGCCTGAAAAGGTGTGGAAAAATAGGAGGAGCTTCAAAATGTGTCAAATATATGAGGAGAATGAAACGGTCTGAAAAATAGGAGTAGCATGAAACGGTCTGAGAAACAGGAAGAGCATGAAACGGTCTGAAAAATAGGAGGATCATGAAGCGGTGTTGAAAATCGTGAAGAGCCTGAAATGGAGTGAAAAATGTGAAGAGCTTCAACAGGTGTCAAAATCTTGAGGAGAATGAAACGGTCTGAAAAATAGGAGGAGCATGAAGCTGTGTTCAAAAACATGAAGAGCCAGAAAAGGTGTGAATAATAAGAAGAGCTTCAAAAAGTGTCAAAAATATGAGGAGCAAGAAACGGTCTGAAATTAGGAGTAGCATGAAACGATCTGAAAAATAGGAGGAGCATGAAGCTGTGTTGAAAAACATGAAGAGCCTGAAAAGGTGTGCAAAATATGAAGAGCTACAAAAGGTGTAAAAAATGAGATGAGCATGAAACGGTCTGAAAAATAGGAGGAGCATGAACTGGTGCTTAAAAACATGAAGAGCCTGAAAAGGTGTGAAAAATATGAAGAGCTTCAAAAGGTGTAAAAAATTTGAGCAGCATGAAACGGTCTGAAAAATAGGAGGAGCCTGAAGTGGGGCTGAAAAATATGAAGTGCCTGAAAAGTTGTGCAAAATATGAAGAGCTTAAAAAGGTGTAAAAAATGAGATGAGCATGAAACGGTCTGAAAAATAGGAGGAGCATGAACTGGTGCTGAAAAACCTGAAGAGCCTGAAAAGGTGTGAAAAATATGAAGAGCTTCAAAAGGTATGAAAAATATGAGGAGCATGAAACGGTCTGAAAAATAGGAGGAGCATGGATCGGTGTTCAAAAACATGAAGAGCCTGAAAAGGTGTGAAAATATGAAGAGGTTCAAAAAGTATCAAATATAAGAGGAGAAAGAAACGGTCTGAAAAAAAGGAGGAGCATGAAGCAGTGTTCAAAAACATGAAGAGCCTGAAAAGGTGTGAAAAATATGAAGAGCTTAAAAAGGTGTAAAAATTATGAGGAGCATTAAACGGTCCGAAAAATAGGAGGAGCATGAAGCTGTGTTCAACAACATGAAGAGACTGAAAAGGTGCGAAAAATATGAAGAGCCTGAAAAGGTGTGAAAATTATGAAGAGCTTCAAAAGGTGTCAAAAATGAGATGAGCATGAAACGGTCTGAAAAATAGGAGGAGCATTAAGCGGTGTTGAAAATCATGAAGAGCCTGAAAAGTTGTGAAAAATATGAAGAGCTTCAAAAATGTGAAAATTATGAAGAGCTTCAAAAGGTCTCAAAAATTAGATGAGCATGAAACGGTCTGAAAAATAGTAGGAGCATTAAATGGTGTGGAAAAACATGAAGAGCCTGAAAAGGTGTGGAAAAATAGGAAGAGCTTCAAATTGTGTCAAATATATGAGGAGAATGAAACGGTCTGAAAAATAGGAGGAGCATGAAACGGTCTGAAAAATAGGAAGAGCATGAAACGGTCTGAAAAATAGGAGGATCATGAAGCAGTGTTGAAAATCGTGAAGAGCCTGAAATGGTGTGAAAAATGTGAAGAGCTTCAACAGGTGTCAAAAACTTGAGGAGAATGAAACGGTCCTAAAAATAGGAGGAGCATGAAGCTGTGTTCAAAAACATAAAGAGCCAGAAAAGGTGTGAAAAATATGAAGAGCTTCAAAAAGTGTCAAAAATATGAGGAGCAAGAAACGGTCTGAAAAATAGGAATAGCATGAAACGATCTGAAAAATAGGAGGAGCATGAAGCTTTGTTGAAAAACATGAAGAGCCTGAAAAGGTGTGCAAAATATGAAGAGCTTCAAAAGGTGTAAAAAATGAGAGCAGCATGAAACGGTCTGAAAAATAGGAGGAGCATGAAGTGGAGCTGAAAAACATGAAGTGCCTGAAAAGGTGTGCAAAATATGAAGAGCTTCAAAAGGTGTAAAAAATGAGATGAGCATGAAACGGTCTGAAAAATAGGAGGAGCATGTACTGGTGCTGAAAAACATTAAGAGCCAGAAAAGGTGTGAAAAATATGAAGAGCTTCAAAAAGTGTCAAAAATATGAGGAGCAAGAAACGGTCTGATAAATAGGAGTAGCATGAAACGATCTGAAAAATAGGAGGAGCATGAAGCTGTGTTGAAAAACATGAAGAGCCTGAAAAGGTGTGCAAAATATGAAGAGCTTCAAAAGGTGTAAAAAATGAGATGAGCATGAAACGGTCTGAAAAATAGGAGGAGCATGAACCGGTGCTGAAAAAGATGAAGAGCCTGAAAAGGTGTGATAAATATGAAGAGCTTTAAAAGGTGTGAAAAATATGACGAGCATGAAACGGTCTGAAAAATAGGAGGAGCATGAAGCTGTGTTCAAAAACATGAAGAGCCAGAAAAGGTGTGAAAAATATGAAGAGCTTCAAAAAGTGTCAAAAATATGAGGAGCAAGAAATTGTCGGAAAATAGGAGGAGCATGAAACGATCTCAAAAATAGGAGGAGCATGAAGCTGTGTTCAAAAACATGAAGAGCCTGAAAAGGTGTGAAAAATATGAAGAGCTTCAAAAGGTGTAAAAAATTTGAGCAGCATGAAACGGTCTGAAAAATAGGAGGAGCATGAAGTGGAGCTGAAAAATATGAAGTGCCTGAAAAGGTGTGCAAAATATGAAGAGCTTCAAAAGGTGTAAAAAATGAGATGAGCATGAAACAGTCTGAAAAATAGGAGGAGCATGAACTGGTGCTGAAAAAACTGAAGAGCCTGAAAAGGTGTGAAAAATATGAAGAGCTTCAAAAGGTGTGAAAAATATGAGGAGCATGAAACGGTCTGAAAAATAGGAGGAGTATGGATCAGTGTTCAAAAACATGAAGAGCCTGAAAAGGTGTGAAAAATATGAAGGGCTTCAAAAAGTATCAAATATAAGAGGAGAAAGAAACGGTCTGAAAAAAAGGAGGCGCATGAAGCGGTGTTCAAAAACATGAAGAGCCTGAAAAGGTGTGAAAAATATGAAGAGCTTCAAAAGGTGTCAAAAATTAGATGAGCATGAAATGGTCTGAAAAAAAGGAGGAGCATGAAGCGTTGTTGAAAATCTTGAAGAGCTTGAAAAGGTGTGAAAAATATGAAGAGCTTCAAAAGGTTTCAAAAATATGAGGATCATGAAACGGTCTGAAAAATAGGAGCAACATGAAACGGTCTGAAAAATAAGAGGAGCATGAAATGGTGTTGAAAAACAGGAAGAGCCTGAAAAAGTGAGAAAAATATGAACAGCTTCAAAAGGTTTCAAAAATATGAGGAGCATGAAACTTTCTGAAAAAGAGGAGGAGCATGAACCGGTGTTGAAAAACATGAAGAGCCTGAAAAGGTGTGAAAAATATGAAGAGGTTTAAAAGGTGTCCAAAATATGAGGAGCATGAAACTTTCTGAAAAATAGGAGGATCATGAAACCGTGTTCAAAAACATGAAGATCCTGAAAAGGTGTGAAAAATATGAAGAGCCTTAAAAAATGTCAAAAATATGAGGAGTATGAAATGGTCTGTAAAATAGCAGGAGCATGAAGCGGTGTTGAAAAACATGAAGAGCCTGAAAAGGTGTGAAACATATGAAGAGCTTCAAAAGGTGTGAAAAATATGAAGAGCTTCAAAAGGTGTCAAAAATATGAGGAGAATGAAACGGTCTGAAAAATAGGCGGAGCATGAAACGGTGTTCAAAACATGAAGAGCCTGAAAAGGTGTGAAAAATATGAAGAGCTTCAAAACGTGTCAAAATATGAGGAGCATGAAACGGTCTGAAAAATAGGAGGAGCAAGAAGCTGTGTTCAACAACATGAAGAGCCTGAAAATGTGTGAAAAATATGAAGAGCTTCAAAAGGTGTGAAAAATATGAAGAGCTTCAAAAGCTGTCAAATGAGATGAGCATGAAACGGTCTGAAAAATAGCAGGAGCATGAAGCGGTGTTCAAAAACATGAAGAGCCTGAAAAGGGGTGAAAAATATGAAGAGTTTAAAAAGGTGTCAAAATTATGAGGAGCATTAAACGGTCTGAAAAATAGGAGGAGCATGAAGCTGTGTTCAACAACATGAAGAGACTGAAAAGGTGCGAAAAATATGAAGAGCCTGAAAAGGTGTGAAAATTATGAAGAGCTTCAAAAGGTGTCAAAAATGAGATGAGCATGAAACGGTCTGAAAAAAAAGAGGAGCATTAAGCGGTGTTGAAAATCGTGAAAAGCCTGAAAAGGTGTGAAAAATATGAAGAGCTTCAAAAATGTGAAAAATACGAAGAGCTTCAAAAGGTCTCAAAAATTAGATGAGCATGAAACGGTCTGAAAAATAGGAGGAGCATTAAACGGTGTGGCAAAACATGAAGAGCCTGAAAAGGTGTGGAAAAATAGGAAGAGCTTCAAAATGTGTCAAATATATGAGGAGAATGAAACGGTCTGAAAAATAGGAGGAGCATGAAACGGTCTGAAAAATAGGAAGAACATGAAACGGCATGAAAAAAAGGAGGATCATGAAGCTGTGTTGAAAAACATGAAGAGCCTGAAAAGTTGCGGAAAATATGAAGAGCCGGAAAAGGTGTGAAAAATATGAAGAGCTTCAAAAGGTGTTAAAAATGAGATGAGCATGAAACGGTCTGAAATATGAGGAGCATGAAGCAGTGTTCAAAAATATGAAGAGCCTGAAAAGGTGTGAAAAATATGAAGCTTCAAAAGGTGTCAAAAATATGAGGAGCATGAAACGGTCTGAATAAAAGGAGAAGCATGAAACGGTGTTAAAAACATGAAGAGCCTGAAAAAGTGTGAAAAATATAAAGAGCTTCAAAAGCTGTGAAAAATATGAAGATCTTCAAAAGGTGTCAAAAATGAGATGAGCAAGAAACGGTCTGAAAAATAGGAGGAGCACGAAGTGGTGTTGAAAAACATGAAGAGCCTGAAAAGGTGTGAAATATATGAAGAGTTTCAAAAAGTGTCAAAAATATGTGGAGCATGAAATGGTCTGAAAAAAAGGAAGAACATGAAGCGGTGTTGAAAGACATGAAGAGCCTGAAAAGGTGTGAAAAATATGAACAGCTTAAAAAGGTGTCAAAAATATTAGGAGCAGGAAACGGTGTGAAAAATAAAAGCAGCATAAAACGGTGATCAAAAACATGAAGAGCCTGAAAAGCTGTGAAAAATATGAAGAGCTTAAAAAGGTGTGAAATACATGAGGAGCAGGAAACGGCCTGAAAAATAGGAAGAGCATGAAGCTGGGCTCAAAAACATGAAGAGCCTGAAAAGGTGTGAAAAATATGAAGAGTTTCAAAAGGTGTCAAAATTATGAGGAGCAGGAAACGGTCTGAAAAATAGGAGGAGCATGTAACAGTGTTGAAAAACATGAAGAGTCTGAAAACGTGTCAAAAATATGAAGAGATTCAAAAGGTGTGAAATACATGAGGAGCATGAAACGGTCTGAAAAATAGGAGGAGCATGAAACGGTCTGAAAAATAGGAGGAGCATGAAATAGTGTTGAAAAACATGAAGAGCCTGAAAAGCTGTGAAAAATATGAAGAGCTTCAAAAGGTGTCAAATATATGAGGAGCTTGAAACGGTCTGAAAAATAAGAGTAACATGAAACGGTCTGATAAATAGGAGGAGCATGAAGTGGTGTTCAAAAACATGAAGAGCCTGAAAAGGTGTGAAAAATGTGAAGAGCTTCAACAGGTGTCAAAAACATGAGGAGAATGAAACGGTCTGAAAAATAGGAGGAGCATGAAGCTGTGTTCAAAAACATGAAGAGCCAGAAAAGGTGTGAAAAATATGAAGAGCTTCAAAAAGTGTCAAAAATATGAGGAACAAGAAATGGTCTGAAAAATAGGAGAAGCATGAAGCGGTGTTCAAAAACATGAAGAGCCTGAAAAGGTGTGAAAAATATGAAGAGCTTCAAAAGGTGTCAAAAATAGATGAGCATGAAACGGTCTGAAAAATAGGAGGAGCATGAAGCGGTGTCCAAAATCATGAAGTGCCTGAAAATATGTGAGAAATATGAAGAGCTTCAAAAGCTGTGAAAAATATGAAGAGCTTCAAAGGTATCAAAAATGAGATGAGCATGACACGGTCTGAAAAATAGGAGGAGCATGAAGATTTGTTCAAAAAGATGAAGAGCCTGAAAAGGTGTGAAAAATATGAAGAGCTTCAAAGGATGTGAAATATATGAGGAGCCTGAAACGGCTTGAAAAATAGGAGGAGCATGAAGCGGTGTTCAAAAACATGAAGAGCCTGAAAAAGTGTGAAAAATATCCAAAGCTTCAAAAGGTGTCAAAAATTAGATGAGCATGAAACGATCTGAAAAATTGGAGGAGTAAGAAGTAGCCTTGAAAAAAATGAAGAGCCTGAAAAGGTGTGAAAAATATGAAAAGCTTCTAAAGGTGTCAAAAATTAGATGAGCATGAAACGATCTGAAAAATTGGAGGAGTAAGAAGTAGCCTTGAAAAAAATGAAGAGCCTGAAAAAGTGTGAAAAATATGCAAAGCTTCAAAAGGTGTCAAAAATTAGATGAGCATGAAACGATCTGAAAAATTGGAGGAGTAAGAAGTAGCCTTGAAAAAAATGAAGAGCCTGAAAAGGTGTGAAAAATATGAAAAGCTTCTAAAGGTGTCAAAAATATGAAGAGCATGAAACGGTCTGAAATGTAGGAGGAGCATGAAGCGGTGTTGAAAAATATGAAGAGCCTGAAAAGGTGTGAAAAATATGAAGAGCTTCAAAATGTTTCAAAAATATGAGGAGCATGAAACGGTCTGAAAAATAGGAGGAGCATGAAGCGGTGTTCAAAAACATGAAGAGCCTTAAAAGGTGTGAAAAATATGAAGAGCTTCAAAAGGTGTCAAAAATATGAGGATCATGAAACGGTCTGAAAAATAGGAGCAGCATCAAGCAGTGTTGAAAAACATGAAGAGCCTGAGAAAGTGTGAGGAATAGGAAGAGCTTCAAAAGGTGTGAAAAATATGAAGAGCTTCAAAAGGTGTCAAAAAATTGATGAGCATGAAACTGTCTGAAAAATAGGAGGAGCATGAAGTGGTGTTGAAAAAAATGAAGAGCCTGAAAAGGTGTGAAATATATGAAGAGCTTCAAATGGTGTCAAGAATATGAGGAGAATGAAGCGGTTTGAAAAATAGGAGGAGCATGAAGGCGTGTTGAAAAACATGAAGCGCCTGAAAAGGTGTGAAAGATATGAAGAGTTTCTAAATGTGTCAAAAATATGAGGGGTAAGAAAGGGTCTGAAAAATAGGAGGAGCATGAAGCGGTGTTCAAAAACATGAAGAGCCTGAATAGGTGTGAAAAATACGAAGAGCCGCAAAAGGTGTCAAAATGAGATGAGCATGAACCGGTCTGAAAAATAGGAGGAGCATGAAGTGATGTTGAAAAAAATGAAAAGCCTGAAAAGGTGAGAAATATATGAAGAGCTTCAAAAGGTGTAAAAATATGAGGAGAATGAAACGGTCTGCATATTAGGAAGAGTATGAAATGGTGTTCAAAAACATAAAGAGCATGAAAAGGTGTGAAAAATATGAAGAGTTTCAAAAGCTGTGAAATACATGAGGAGGAATAAACGGTCTGAAAAATAGGAGGAGCATGAAGCGGTGTTCAAAAACATGAAGAGTCTGAAAAGGTGTGAAAAACATGAAGAGTTTCTAAAGGTGTCAAAAATATGAGGAGCATGAAACGGTCCGAAAAATGGGAGGAGCATGAAATGGTGTTCAAACACATGAAGAGCCTGAAAGGTGTGAAAAATATGAAGAGCTTCAAAAGGTGTGAAAAAGATTAGGTGCAAGAAACGGACTGAAAAATACGAGGAGTATGAAGCGGTGTTGAAAAACATGAAGAGCCTGAAAACGTGTGAAAAATATGAAGAGCTTCAAAAGGTGTGAAAAATATGAAGAGATTCAAAAGGTGTCAAAAATGAAATGAGCATGAAACGGTCTGAAAAATAGGAGGAGCATGAAGTGGTGTTGAAAAAAATGAAGAGCCTGAAAAGGTGTGAAATATATGAAGAGCTTCAAAAGGTGTCAAAAATATGAGGAAAATGAAACGGTGTGAAAAATAGGAGGAGCATGAATCGGTGTTGAAAAACATGAAGAGCCTGACAAGGTGTGAAAAATATGAAGAGTTTCTAAAGGAGTCAAAAATATGAGGAGCATGAAACGGTCTGAAAAATACAAGGAGCATGAAGTGGTGTTGAAAAACATGAAAAGCCTGAAAAGGTGTGAAAATATGAAGAGCTTCAAAAGGTGTCAAAAATATGAGGAGCATGAAACGGTCTGAAAAATAGGAGGAGCATGAAGCGGTGTTCAAAGTCATGAAGAGCCTGAAAAGGTGTGAAATATATGAAGAGCTTCAAAAGGTGTCAAAAATATGAGGAGCATGAAACGGTCTGAAAAATATGAGGAGCATGAAGTTGTGTTCAAAAACATGAAGAGCCTGAAAAGGTGTGAAAAATATGAAGAGCCTCAAAAGGTGTGAAAAATATGAGGAGCATGATATGGTTTGAAAAATAGGATTAGCATGAAGCGGTGTTCAAAAACATGAAGAGTCTGAAAAGTTGTGAAAGATATGAAAAACTTCAAAAGGTGTCAAAAATGAGATGAGCATGAAACGGTCTGAAAGTATGAGCAGCATGAATCGGTGTTGAAAAACATGAAGAGCCTGAAAAGGTATGAGAAATATGAAGAGCTTCAAAAGGTGTCAAAAATAATAGGAGTATGAAACGATCTGCAAAATATAAGGAGCAAGAAGTTGTGTTCAAAAACATGAAGAGCCCGAAAAGGTGTCAAAAATATGAAAAGGTTCAAAAGGTGTCAAAAATATGAGGAGCATGAAACGGTCTGAAAAATAAGAGGAGCATGAAGCAGTTATGAAAAACATGAAGGGCATGAAAACGTGTGAAAAATATGAAGAGCTTCAAAAGGTGTGAAATACATGAGGAGTTTGAAACGGGCTGAAAAATAGGAGAAGCAGGAAGTGGTGTGGAAAAATATGAAGAGCCTGAAAAGGTGTGAAAAATATGAAGAGCTTGAAAAGGTGTAAAAATATGAGGAGAATGCAACTGTCTGGAAAATAGGAGGAGCATGAAGCGGGGTTTAAATCATAAAGAGCCTGAAATGTTGTGAAAAATATGAAGAGCTTCAAAAGATGTTCAAATATGAAGAGCTTCAAACGAGTCAAAATGAGATGAGCATGTAACGGTCTGAAAAATAGGAGGAGCATGAAGTGGTGTTGAAAAAAATGAAAAGCCTGAAAAGGTGTGAAATATATGAAGAGCTTGAAAAGGTGTAAAAATATGAGGAGCATGAAACCGTCTGCAAAATAGGAGGAGCATGAAATGGTGTTCAAAAACATGAAGAGCATGAAAAGATGTGAAAATTATGAAGAGCTTCAAAAGGTGTGAAATTCATGAGGAGCATATAGCGGTCTGAAAAATAGGAGAAGCATGAAGTGGTGTGGAAAAACATGAAGAGCCTGAAAAGGTGTGAAAACAATGAAGAGCTTCAAAAGGTGTGAAATACATGACGAGCATGAAACTCTCTGAAAAATAGGAGGAGCATGAAGTGCTATACAAAAACATGAAGAGCCTGAAAAGGTGAGAAAAATATGAAGAGCTTCAAATGGTGTCAAAAATATGAGGAGCATGTAACGTTCTGAAAAATAGGAGGAGCATGAAACGGTGATCAAAAACATGAGGAGCCTGAAAAGGTGTGATAAATATGAAAAGCTTCAAAAGGTGACAAAAATGAGAAGAGCATGAAACGGTCTGAAAATTAGGAGGAGCATGAAGCGATGTTGAAAAATATGAAGAGACTGAAAAGGTGTGAGACATATGAAGAGCTTCAAAAGGTGTCAACAATATGAGGAGCATGAAACGGTCTTAAAAATAGGAGGAGGATGAAGCGGTGTTCAAAAACTTGAAGAGGATGAAAAGGTGTGAAAAATATGAAGAGCTTTAAAAGGTGTCAAAAATATGAGGAGCATGAAACGGTCTGAAAAATAGGAGGATTATGAAACGGTGTTCAAAAACATGAAGAGCCTGAAAAGGTGTGAAAAATATGAAGAAATTCAAAAGGTGTGAAAATTATGAGGAGTCTGAAACGGTCTGAAAAATAGGAGGAACATGAAGAGGTGTTCAAAAACATGAAGAGCCTGAAAAGCTGTGAAAAATATGCAAAGCTTCAAGGGGTGTCAAAACTGAGATGAGCATGAAACGGTCTGCAAAATAGGAGGAGCATGAAATGGTGTTCAAAAACATGAAGAGCCTGAAAAGGTGTGAAAAGTATGAAGAGCTTCAAAAGGTGTGAAATACATGACGAGGATTAAACTCTCTGAAAAATAGGAGGAGCATGAAGTGGTGTGGAAAAACATGAAGAGCCTGAAAAGGTGTGAAAAGTATGAAGAGCTTCAAAAGGTGGGAAATACCTGACGAGCATGAAACTCTCTGAAAAATAGGAGGAGCATGAAGTGCTGTACAAAAACATGAAGAGCCTGAAAAGGTGAGAAAAATTTGAAGAGCTTCAAAAGGTGTGAAATACATGAGGAGCATGAAACTTTCAGAAAAATATGGGAAGCCTGAACCGGGCTTCAAAAACATGAAGAGCGTGAAAAGGTGTGAAAAATATGAAGAGCTTCAAAAGGTGTGAAATACATGAGGAGCATGAAACTTTCAGAAAAATATGAGGAGCCTGAACCGGGGTTAAAAACATGAAGAGCCTGAAAAGGTGTGAAAAATATGAAGAGCTTCAAAAGGTGTGAAATACATGAGGAGCATGAAACGGTCTGAAAAATAGGAGGAGCATGAAGTGATGTTGAAAAACATGAAGAGCCTGAAAATGAGTGAGAAATATGAAAAGCTTCAAAAGGTGTCAAAAATATGAGGAGCATGAAACGGTCTGAAAAATAGGAGGAGCATGAAGTGGTGTTGAAAAATATGAAGAGCATTAAAAATTGTGAAAAATATGAAGAGCTTCAAAAGGTGTCAAAAATATGAGGAGCATGAAACGGTCTGAAAAATAGGACGAGCATCAAGCGGTGTTCAAAAACATGAAGAGCCTGAAAAGGTGTGAAAATAATGAAGAGCTTCAAAATATTTCAAAAATATGACGAGCATGAAACCCTCTTAAAAATAGGAGGAGGATGAATCGGTGTTCAAAAACATGAAGAGCCTGTAAAGGTGTGCAAAATATGAAGAGCTTCAAAAGGTGTGAAATATATGAGGAGCATGAAACGGTGGTCAAAAACATGCAGAGACTGAAAAGGTGTGAAAAATATGAAGAGCTTCAAAAATATGAAAATTATGAAGAGCTTCAAAAGGTGTAAAATATATGAAGAGCTTCAAAAGCGGTCAAAAATGAGATGAGCTTGAAACGGTCTGAAAAATAGGAGGAGCATGAAGTGGTGTTGAAAAACATGAAGAGCCTGAAAACCTGTGAAAAATATGAAGTGCTTCAAAAATATGAAAATTATGAAGAGCTTCAAAAGGTGTAAAATATATGAAGAGCTTCAAAAGCGGTCAAAAATGAGATGAGCATGAAACGGTCTGAAAAATAGGAGGAGCATGAAGTGGTGTTGAAAATCATGAAGACCCTGAAAAGGTGTGAAAAATATGCAGAGCTTCAAAAGGTGTCAAAAATATGAGGTGCATGAATCGGTCCGAAAAATATTAGGTTCATGAAGCGGTGTTGAAAAATATGAAGAGCCTGAAAAGGTGTGAAAAATATGAAGAGCTTCAAAAGGTGTCAAAAATATGAGGAGCATGAAACGGTCTGAAAAATAGGATGAGCATAAGCGATGTTCAAAAACATGCACAGCCTGAAAAGGTGTGAAAAATATGAAGAGCTTCTAAAGGTGTGAAATACATGAGGAGGATGAAACGGGCTGAAAAATAAGAGAAGCATGAAGTGGTGTGGAAAAACATGAAGAGCCTGAAAAGGTGTGAAAAATATGAAGAGCTTCAAAAGGTGTGAAATACATGAGGAGCATGAAACTCTCTGAAAAATAGAAGGAGCATGAAGTGGTGTTCAAAAACATGAAGAGCCTGAAAAGGTGTGAAAAATATGAAGAGCTTCAAAAGGTGTCAAAAATGAGATGAGCATGGAACGGTCTGAAAAATCGGAGGTGCATGAAGCGGTGTTGAAAAACATGAAGAGCCTGAAAAGGTGTGAGAAATATTAAGAGCTTCAAAAAATGTCAAAAATGAGATGAGCATGAAATGGTCTGAAAAATAGGAGGAGCATGAAGTAGTGTTGAAAATCATGAAGAGCCTGAAAAGGTGTGAAATACATGCAGAGCTTCAAAAGGTGTCAAAAATATGAGGAAAATGAAACCGTCTGAAAAATACGAGGAGCATGAAGTGGTGTTGAAAAACATGAAGAGCCTGAAAAGGTGTGAAAAATATGAAGAGCTTCAAAAGGTGTCAAACATATGAGGAGCATGAAACGGTCCGAAAAATAGGAGGATCATGAAGCGGTGTTGAAAAACATGAAGAGCCTGAAAAGGTGTGAAAAATATGAAGAGCTTCAAAAGGTGTCAAAAATATGAGGAGCATGAAACGGTGTGAAAAATAGGACGAGCATAAGCGGTGTTCAAAAACATGAAGAGCCTGAAAAGGTGTGAAAAATATGAAGACCTTCAAAAGGTGTGAAAAATATGAAGAGCTTCAAAAGGTGTCAAAAATTAGATTAGCATGAAAGGGTGTGAAAAATAGGAGCAGCATGAAGTGGTGTTGAAAAACATCAAGAGCCTGAAAAGGTGTGAAATATATGAACAGCTTCAAAAGGTGTGAAAAATATGAAGAGCTTTAAAAGGTGTCAAAAATATGAGGAGCATGAAAAGTTGTGAAAAATAGGAGGACCATGAAGAGGTGTTCAAAAACATGAAGAGCATGAAAAGGTGTGAAAAATATGAAGAGCTTCAAAAGGTGTCAAAAATATGAGGAGCATGAAGCCGTGTTCAAAAACATGAAGAGCCTGAAAAGGTGTGAAAAATATGAAGAGCTTCAAAAGGTGACAAAAAATATGAGGAGCATGAAGCCGTGTTCAAAAACATGAAGAGCCTGAAAAGGTGTGAAAAATATGAAGAGCTTCAAAAGGTGTGAAAAATATGAAGAGCTACAAAAGGTGTCAAAAATGAGAGGAGCATGAAACTGTCTGTAAAATAGGAGGAGCATGAACCGGTGTTGAAAAACATGAAGAGCCTGAAAAGGTGTGAAAAATATGAAGAGCTTCAAAAGGTGACAAAAATATGAAGAGATTCAAAAGCTGTCAAAAATATGAGGAGCATGAAACGGTCTGAAAAATAGGAAGAGCATGAACCGGTGTTGAAAAACATGAAGAGCCTGAAAAGGTGTGAAAAATATGAAGAGCTTAAAAAGGTGACAAATATATGAGGAGCATGAAGCGGTGTTCAAAAACATGAAGAGCCTGAAAAGGTGTGAAAAATATGAAGAGCTTCAAAAGGTATCAAAAATATGAGGAGCAATAAATGGTCTGAAAAATTGGAGGAGCATGAAACGGTATTCAAAAACATGAAGAGCCTGAAAAGTTGTGAAAAATATGAAGAGCTTCAAAAGCTGTAAAATATGAGGAGCATGAAACGGTCTGAAAAATTGGAGGAGCATGAAGCAGTGTTCAAAAACATGAAGAGCCTGAAAAGGTGTGAAAAATATGAAGAGCCTACAAAGATGTGAAAAATATGAGAGCTTCAAAAGGTGTGAAATACATGAGGAGCAATATACGGTCTGAAAAAAAGGAGGAGCATGAAGCGGTGTTCAAAAACATGAAGAGCCTGAAAAGGTGTGAAAGATATGAAGAGCTTCAAAAGGTGTCAAAAATATGAGGAGCATGAAACGGTCTGAAAAATAGAAGGAGCATGAAGCGGTGTTCAAAGACATGAAGAGCCTGAATAGTTGTGAAAAATATGAAGAGCTTCAAAAGGTGTGAAATACATGAGGAGCATGAAACATTCTGAAATATAGGAGGAGCGTGAAAAGGTATTCAAAAATAAGAAGAGCTTCCAAAGGTGTCAAAAGTATGACGAGCATGAAACGGTCTGAAAAAAAGGAGGATCATGAAGCGGTGTAGAAAACCATGAACAGCCTGAAATGGTGTGAAAAATATGAAGAGCTTCAAAAGGTGTGAAAAATAGGAGGAGCATGAAACGGCATGAAAAATAAGAGGAGCATGAGGTGGTGTTGATAAACATGAAGAGCCTGAAAAGGTGTGAAAAATATGAAGAGCTTCACAAGGTGTCAAAAATATGAGGAGCATGAAACGGTCTGAAAAATAGGATGAGCATAAGCGATGTTCAAAAACATGCACAGCCTGAAAAGGTGTGAAAAATATGAAGACCTTCAAAAGGTGTGAAAAATATGAAGAGCTTCTAAAGGTGTGAAATACATGAGGAGGATGAAACGGGCTGAAAAATAAGAGAAGCATGAAGTGGTGTGGAAAAACATGAAGAGCCTGAAAAGGTGTGAAAAATATGAAGAGCTTCAAAAGGTGTGAAATACATGAGGAGCATGAAACTCTCTGAAAAATAGAAGGAGCATGAAGTGGTGTTCAAAAACATGAAGAGCCTGAAAAGGTGTGAAAAATATGAAGAGCTTCAAAAGGTGTCAAAAATGAGATGAGCATGGAACGGTCTGAAAAATCGGAGGTGCATGAAGCGGTGTTGAAAAACATGAAGAGCCTGAAAAGGTGTGAGAAATATTAAGAGCTTCAAAAAATGTCAAAAATGAGATGAGCATGAAATGGTCTGAAAAATAGGAGGAGCATGAAGTAGTGTTGAAAATCATGAAGAGCCTGAAAAGGTGTGAAATACATGCAGAGCTTCAAAAGGTGTCAAAAATATGAGGAAAATGAAACCGTCTGAAAAATACGAGGAGCATGAAGTGGTGTTGAAAAACATGAAGAGCCTGAAAAGGTGTGAAAAATATGAAGAGCTTCAAAAGGTGTCAAACATATGAGGAGCATGAAACGGTCCGAAAAATAGGAGGATCATGAAGCGGTGTTGAAAAACATGAAGAGCCTGAAAAGGTGTGAAAAATATGAAGAGCTTCAAAAGGTGTCAAAAATATGAGGAGCATGAAACGGTCTGAAAAATAGGACGAGCATAAGCGGTGTTCAAAAACATGAAGAGCCTGAAAAGGTGTGAAAAATATGAAGACCTTCAAAAGGTGTGAAAAATATGAAGAGCTTCAAAAGTTGTCAAAAATTAGATTAGCATGAAAGGGTGTGAAAAATAGGAGCAGCATGAAGTGGTGTTGAAAAACATCAAGAGCCTGAAAAGGTGTGAAATATATGAACAGCTTCAAAAGGTGTGAAAAATATGAAGAGCTTTAAAAGGTGTCAAAAATATGAGGAGCATGAAAAGTTGTGAAAAATAGGAGGACCATGAAGAGGTGTTCAAAAACATGAAGAGCATGAAAAGGTGTGAAAAATATGAAGAGCTTCAAAAGGTGTCAAAAATATGAGGAGCATGAAGCCGTGTTCAAAAACATGAAGAGCCTGAAAAGGTGTGAAAAATATGAAGAGCTTCAAAAGGTGACAAAAAATATGAGGAGCATGAAGCCGTGTTCAAAAACATGAAGAGCCTGAAAAGGTGTGAAAAATATGAAGAGCTTCAAAAGGTGTGAAAAATATGAAGAGCTACAAAAGGTGTCAAAAATGAGAGGAGCATGAAACTGTCTGTAAAATAGGAGGAGCATGAACCGGTGTTGAAAAACATGAAGAGCCTGAAAAGGTGTGAAAAATATGAAGAGCTTCAAAAGGTGACAAAAATATGAAGAGATTCAAAAGCTGTCAAAAATATGAGGAGCATGAAACGGTCTGAAAAATAGGAAGAGCATGAACCGGTGTTGAAAAACATGAAGAGCCTGAAAAGGTGTGAAAAATATGAAGAGCTTAAGAAGGTGACAAATATATGAGGAGCATGAAGCGGTGTTCAAAAACATGAAGAGCCTGAAAAGGTGTGAAAAATATGAAGAGCTTCAAAAGGTATCAAAAATATGAGGAGCAATAAATGGTCTGAAAAATTGGAGGAGCATGAAACGGTATTCAAAAACATGAAGAGCCTGAAAAGTTGTGAAAAATATGAAGAGCTTCAAAAGCTGTAAAATATGAGGAGCATGAAACGGTCTGAAAAATTGGAGGAGCATGAAGCAGTGTTCAAAAACATGAAGAGCCTGAAAAGGTGTGAAAAATATGAAGAGCCTACAAAGATGTGAAAAATATGAGAGCTTCAAAAGGTGTGAAATACATGAGGAGCAATATACGGTCTGAAAAAAAGGAGGAGCATGAAGCGGTGTTCAAAAACATGAAGAGCCTGAAAAGGTGTGAAAGATATGAAGAGCTTCAAAAGGTGTCAAAAATATGAGGAGCATGAAACGGTCTGAAAAATAGAAGGAGCATGAAGCGGTGTTCAAAGACATGAAGAGCCTGAATAGTTGTGAAAAATATGAAGAGCTTCAAAAGGTGTGAAATACATGAGGAGCATGAAACATTCTGAAATATAGGAGGAGCGTGAAAAGGTATTCAAAAATAAGAAGAGCTTCCAAAGGTGTCAAAAGTATGACGAGCATGAAACGGTCTGAAAAAAAGGAGGATCATGAAGCGGTGTAGAAAACCATGAACAGCCTGAAATGGTGTGAAAAATATGAAGAGCTTCAAAAGGTGTGAAAAATAGGAGGAGCATGAAACGGCATGAAAAATAAGAGGAGCATGAAGTGGTGTTGATAAACATGAAGAGCCTGAAAAGGTGTGAAAAATATGAAGAGCTTCAAAAGCTGACAAAAATATGAGGAGCATGAAACGGTCTAAAAAATAGAAAGAGCATGAAGCGGTGTTGAAAAACATGAAGAGCCTGAAAACGTGTGAAAAATATGAAGAGCTTCAAAAGGTGTGAAAAATATGAAGAGCTACAAAAGGTGTCAAAAATGAGATGAGCATGAAACTGTCTGTAAAATAGGAGGAGCATGAACCGGTGTTGAAAAACATGAAGAGCCTGAAAAGGTGTGAAAAATATGAAGAGCTTCAAAAGGTGACAAAAATATGAAGAGCTTCAAAAGCTGTCAAAAATATGAGGAGCATGAAACGGTCTGAAAAATAGGAAGAGCATGAACCGGTGTTGAAAAACATGAAGAGCCTGAAAAGGTGTGAAAAATATGAAGAGCTTCAAAAGGTGACAAAAAATATGAGGAGCATGAAGCCGTGTTCAAAAACATGAAGAGCCTGAAAAGGTGTGAAAAATATGAAGAGCTTCAAAAGGTATCAAAAATATGAGGAGCAATAAATGGTCTGAAAAATTGGAGGAGCATGAAACGGTATTCAAAAACACGAAGAGCCTGAAAAGTTGTGAAAAATATGAAGAGCTTCAAAAGGTGACAAAAATATGAAGAGCTTCAAAAGCTGTCAAAAATATGAGGAGCATGAAACGGTCTGAAAAATAGGAAGAGCATGAACCGGTGTTGAAAAACATGAAGAGCCTGAAAAGGTGTGAAAAATATGAAGAGCTTCAAAAGGTGTGAAAAATATGAAGAGCTACAAAAGGTGTCAAAAATGAGATGAGCATGAAACTGTCTGTAAAATAGGAGGAGCATGAACCGGTGTTGAAAAACATGAAGAGCCTGAAAAGGTGTGAAAAATATGAAGAGCTTCAAAAGGTGACAAAAATATGAAGAGCTTCAAAAGCTGTCAAAAATATGAGGAGCATGAAACGGTCTGAAAAATAGGAAGAGCATGAACCGGTGTTGAAAAACATGAAGAGCCTGAAAAGGTGTGAAAAATATGAAGAGCTTAAAAAGGTGACAAATATATGAGGAGCATGAAGCGGTGTTCAAAAACATGAAGAGCCTGAAAAGGTGTGAAAAATATGAAGAGCTTCAAAAGGTATCAAAAATATGAGGAGCAATAAATGGTCTGAAAAATTGGAGGAGCATGAAACGGTATTCAAAAACATGAAGAGCCTGAAAAGTTGTGAAAAATATGAAGAGCTTCAAAAGCTGTAAAATATGAGGAGCATGAAACGGTCTGAAAAATTGGAGGAGCATGAAGCAGTGTTCAAAAACATGAAGAGCCTGAAAAAGTGTGAAAAATATGAAGAGCCTACAAAGATGTGAAAAATATGAGAGCTTCAAAAGGTGTGAAATACATGAGGAGCAATATACGGTCTGAAAAAAAGGAGGAGCATGAAGCGGTGTTCAAAAACATGAAGAGCCTGAAAAGGTGTGAAAGATATGAACAGCATCAAAAGGTGTGAAAAATAGAAGCAGCATGAAACGGTGTTCAAAAACGTGAAGAGCCTAAAAATGTGTGAAAAATAAGAAGAGCTTCAAAAAGTGTGAAAAATATGAGGAGCATGAAACGGTCTGAAAAATAGGAGGAGCATGAAACGGTGATCAAAAACATGAAGAGCCTGAAAAGGTGTGAAAAATATGCAGAGCTTCAAAAGGTGTGAAATACATGAGGAGCATGAAACGGTCTGAAAAATAGGAGGAGCCTGAAGCGGTGTTGAAAAACATGAAGAGCCTGAAAAGGTGTGAAAAATATGAAGAGCTTCAAAAGGTGTCAAAAATATGAGGAGCATGAAACGGTCTGAAAAATAGAAGGAGCATGAAGCGGTGTTCAAAGACATGAAGAGCCTGAAAAGTTGTGAAAAATATGAAGAGCTTCAAAAGGTGTGAAATACATGAGGAGCATGAAACATTCTGAAATATAGGAGGAGCGTGAAAAGGTATTCAAAAATATGAAGAGCTTCCAAAGGTGTCAAAAGTATGACGAGCATGAAACGGTCTGAAAAATAGGAGGATCATGAAGCAGTGTAGAAAACCATGAACAGCCTGAAATGGTGTGAAAAATATGAAGAGCTACAAAAAGTGTCAAACATTTGAGGACCATGAAGCGGTCTGAAAAATAGGAGGATCAACAAGCGGTGTTCAAAAACATGAAGAGCCTGAAAAGGTGTGAAAAATATGCAGAGCGTCAAGAGGTGTGAAATACATGAGCAGCATGAAAAGGTCTGAAAAATAGGAGGAGCAAGAATCGGTGTTGAAAAACATGAAGAGTCTGAAAAGGTGTGAAAAATATGCAGAGCGTCAAGAGGTGTGAAATACATGAGCAGCATGAAAAGGTCTGAAAAATAGGAGGAACATGAAAGGGTGTTGAAAAACATGAAGAGCCTTAAAAGGTGTGAAATATAGAAGGAGCTTCAAAAGGTGTCAAAAATATGAGGAGCATGAAACGGTCTGAAAAATACGAGGAGCATGAAATCCTGTTCAAACACATGAAGAGACTGAAAAGGTGTGAAAAATATGAAGAGCTTCAAAGGTATGAAATACATGAGGAGCATGAAACGGTCTGAAAAATAGGAGGAGCAAGAAGCGGTGTTGAAAAACATGAAGAGACTGAAAAGGTTTGAAAAATTTGAAGAGCTTCAAAAGGTGTCAAAAATATGAGGAGCATGAAACGGTCTGAAAAATAAGAGGAGCATGAAGTGGTGTTGAAAAACTTGAAGAGCCTGAAATGGTGTGAAAAATATGAAGAGCTTCAAAAGGTGAGAAATACATGAGGAGCATGGAACGGTCTGGAAAATAGCAGGAGCATGAAGCGGTGTTGAAAAAATGAATAGATTGAAAAGGTGTGAAAAATATGAAGAGCTTTAAAAGGTTTGAAAATTATGAGGAGCATGAAACGGTCTGAAAAATAGGAGGATCATGCAGCGGTGTTGAAAAACATGAGGAGCCTGAAAATGTGTGAAAAATATGAAGAGCTTCAAAAGGTGTGAAAAATATGAAGAGCTTCAAAACGTGACAAAAATGAGATGAGCATGAAACGGTCTGAAAAATAGGAGGAGCATGAAGTGGTGTTGAAAATTGAAGAGCCTGAAAAGGTGTGAAAAATATGAAGAGCTTCAAAAAGTGTGAAAAATAGGAGGAGCATGAAACGGTCTGAAAAATAAGAGGAGCATGAAGTAGTGTTGATAAACATGAAGAGCCTGAAAAGGTGTGAAAAATATGAAGTGCTTCAAAAGCAGACAAAAATATGAGGAGCATGAAACGGTCTGAAAAATAGGAAGAGCATGAAGCGGTGTTGAAAAACATGAAGAGCCTTAAAAGATGTGAAATACAGAAGGAGCTTCAAAAGGTGTCAAAAATATGAGGAGCATGAGATGGTCTGAAAAATAGGAGGAGCATGAAACGGTGTTGAAAAACATGAAAGCCTGAAAAGGTGGGAAAAATATGAAGAGCTTCAAAAGGTGTGAAAAAGATGAGGAGCATGAAACGTTCTGAAAAATAAGAGGAGCATGAAGCGGTGTTCAAAAACATGAAGAGCGTGAAAAGTTGTGAAAAATGTGAAGAGCTTCAAAAGTGTCAAAATATGAGGAGCATGAAACCTTCTGAAAAATAGGAGGAGCATGAAGCTGTGCTCAAAAACATGAAGAGCCTGACAAGGTGTGGAAAACATAAAGAGCTTCAAAAAGTCTGAAAACTATGAGGAGCTTGAAACGGTCTGAAACATAGGAGCGGCATGAAACGGTGTTCAAAAACATGAAGAGCCTGAAAAGGTGTCAACAATATGAAGAGCTTCAAAAGGTGTCAAAAATATGAGGAGCATGAAACGGTCTGAAAAATAAGAGGAGCATGAAGTGGTGTTGAAAAACATGAAGAGTCTGAAAAGGTGTGAAAAATATGAAGAGCTTCAAAAGGTGAGAAATACATGAGGAGCATGAAACGGTCTGAAAAATAGCAGGAGCATGAAGAGGTGTTGAAAAAAATGAATAGATTGAAAAGGTGTGAAAAATATGAAGAGCTTCAAAAGGTTTGAAAATTATGAGGAGCATGAAACGGTCTGAAAAATAGGAGGATCATGCAGCGGTGTTGAAAAACATGAAGAGCCTGAAAATGTGTGAAAAATATGAAGAGCATCAAAAGGTGTGAAAAATATGAAGAGCTTCAAAACGTGACAAAATGAGATGAGCATGAAACGGTCTGAAAAATAGGAGGAGCATGAAGTGGTGTTGAAAACATGAAGAGGCTGAAAAGGTGTGAAAAATATGAAGAGCTTCAAAAGGTGTGAAAAAGAGGAGGAGCATGAAACGGTCTGAAAAATAAGAGGAGCATGAAGTGGTGTTGATAAACATGAAGAGCCTGAAAAGGTGTGAAAAATATGAAGAGCTTCAAAAGCTGACAAAAATATGAGGAGCATGAAACGGTCTGAAAAATAGGAAGAGCATGAAGCGGTGTTGAAAAACATGAAGAGCCTGAAAACGTGTGAAAAATATGAAGAGCTTCAAAAGGTGTGAAAAATATGAAGAGCTACAAAAGGTGTCAAAAATGAGATGAGCATGAAACTGTCTGTAAAATAGGAGGAGCATGAACCGGTGTTGAAAAACATGAAGAGCCTGAAAATGTGTGAAAAATATGTAGAGCTTCAAAAGGTGACAAAAATATGAAGAGCTTCAAAAGCTGTCAAAAATATGAGGAGCATGAAACGGTCTGAAAAATAGGAAGAGCATGAACCGGTGTTGAAAAACATGAAGAGCCTGAAAAGGTGTGAAAAATATGAAGAGCTTCAAAAGTTGACAAAAATATGAGGAGCATGAAGCTGTGTTCAAAAACATGAAGAGCCTGAAAAGGTGTGAAAAATATGAAGAGCTTCAAAAGGTATCAAAAATATGAGGAGCAATAAATGGTCTGAAAAATTGGAGGAGCAAGAAACGGTATTCAAAAACACAAAGAGCCTGAAAAGTTATGAAAAATATGAAGAGCTTCAAAAGCTGTAAAATATGAGGAGCATGAAACGGTTTGAAAAATTGGAGGAGCATGAAGCAGTGTTCAAAAACATGAAGAGCCTGAAAAGGTGTGAAAAATATGAAGAGCTTTAAAAGGTGTCAAAAATATGAGGAGCATGAAACGGTCTGAAAAATAGGAGGAGCATGAAACGGTGTTCAAAAATATGAAGAGCCTACAAAGATGTGAAAAATATGAGAGCTTCAAAAGGTGTGAAATACATGAGGAGCAATATACGGTCTGAAAAAAAGGCGGAGCATGAAGCGGTGTTCAAAAACATGAAGAGCCTGAAAAGGTGTGAATGATATGAACAGCATCAAAAGGTGTGAAAAATAGAAGCAGCATGAAACGGTGTTCAAAAAAGTGAAGAGCCTAAAAATGTGTGAAAAATAAGAAGAGCTTCAATAAGTGTGAAAAATATGAGGAGCATGAAACGGTCTGAAAAATAGGAGTAGCATGAAGTGGTGTTGAAAAACATGAAGAGCCTGAAAAGTTGTGAAAAATATGCAGAGCTTCAAAAGGTGTGAAATACATGAGGAGCATGAAACGGTCTGAAAAATAGGAGCAGCCTGAAGCAGTGTTGAAAAACATGAAGAGCCTGAAAAGGTGTGAAAAATATGAAGAGCTTCAAAAGGTGTCAAAAATATGAGGAGCATGAAACGGTCGGAAAAATAGAAGCAGCATGAAGCGGTGTTCAAAGACATGAAGAGCCTGAAAAGTTGTGAAAAATATGAAGAGCTTCAAAAGGTGTGAAATACATGAGGAGCATGAAACATTCTGAAATATAGGAGGAGCATGAAAAGGTATTCAAAAATATGAAGAGCTTCAAAAGGTGTCAAAAGTATGACGAGCATGAAACGGTCTGAAAAATAGGAGGATCATGAAGCGGTGTAGAAAACCATGAACAGTCTGAAATGGTGTGAAAAATATGAAGAGCTACAAAAAGTGTCAAACATTTGAGGACCATGAAGCGGTCTGAAAAATAGGAGGATCAACAAGCGGTGTTCAAAAACATGAAGAGCCTGAAAAGGTGTGAAAAATATGCAGAGCGTCAAGAGGTGTGAAATACATGAGCAGCATGAAAAGGTCTGAAAAATAGGAGGAGCATGAATCGGTGTTGAAAAACATGAAGAGCCTGAAAAGGTGTGAAAAATATGCAGAGCGTCAAGAGGTGTGAAATACATGAGCAGTATGAAAAGGTCTGAAAAATAGGAGGAGCATGAAAGGGTGTTGAAAAACATGAAGAGCCTTAAAAGGTGTGAAATATAGAAGGAGCTTCAAAAGGTGTCAAAAATATGAGGAGCATTAAACGGTCTGAAAAATAGGAGGAGCATGAAACGGTGTTGAAAAACATGAAGTGCCTGAAAAGGTGGGAAAAATATGAAGAGCTTCAAAAGGTGTGAAAAATATGAGGAGCAAGAAACGTTCTGAAAAATAGGAGGAGCATGAAGCGGTGTTCAAAAACATGATGAGCCTGAAAAGTTGTGAAAAATATTAAAAGATTCAAAAGCTGTCAAAAATATGAGGAGCTTGAAACGGTCTGAAAATTAGGAGGGGCATGAAACGGTGTTCAAAAACGTGAAGAGCCTGAAAAGGTGTGAAAAATATGAAGAGTTTAAAAGGTGTCAAAATATGAGGAGCATGAAAAGTTCTGAAAATAGGAGGAGCATGAAGCTGTGCTCAAAAACATGAATAGCCTGAAAAGGTGTGAAAAGTATAAAGAGCTTCAAAAGGGGTGAAAAATGTGAGGAGCATGAAATGGTCTGAAAAATAGGAGGAGCATGAAGCGGTGTTCAAAAACTTGAAGAGCCTGAAAAGGTGTGAAAAATATGAAGAGCTTCAAAAATTGTCAAATATGAGGAGCATGATACGGACTAAAAATAGGAGGAGCTTGAAACGGTGTTCAAAAACATGAAGAGCCTGGAAAGGTGTGAAAAATATGAAGAGCCTCAAAACCTGTCAAATATATGAGGAGCATGAAACGGTCTGAAAAATAGGAGGAACATGAAGCGGTGTTGAAAAACATGAAGAGCCTGAAAACGTGTGAAAAATATGAAGATATTCAAAATGTGTGAAAAATATGAAGAGCTTAAAAGGTGTAAAAAATGAGATGAGCATGAAACGGTCTGAAAAATAGGAGGAGCATGAAGTGGTGTTGAAAAATATGAAGAGCCTGAATGGGTGTGAAAAATAGGAGGAGCTTCAAAACCTGTCAAATTATGAGGAGCCTGAAACGGTCTGAAAAATTGGAGGAGCATGAAGTGGTGTTGAAAAACATGAAGAGCCTAAAAAAGTGTGAAAAATATGAAGAGCTTCAAAAGGTGTGAAAAATATGAGGAAAATGAAACGGTCTGAAAAATAGGAGGAGCATGAAACTGTCTGAAAAATAGGAGGAGCATGAAACGGTTTCCAAAAACATGAAGAGCCTGAAAGGTTTGAAAAATATGAAGTTCTTCAAATGCTGTCAAGTATATGAGGAGCATGAAACGGTCTGAAAAATAGGAGGACCATGAAACAGTCTGAAAAATAGGAGGAGCATGAAATGGTGTTGAAAAACATGAAGAGCCTTAAAAGGTGTGAAATACAGAAGGAGCTTCAAAAGGTGTCAAAAATATGATTAGCATGAGACGGTCTGAAAAATAGGAGGAGCATGAAACGGTGTTGAAAAACATGAAGAGCCTGAAAAGGTGGGAAAAATATGAAGAGCTTCAAAAGGTGTGAAAAATATGAGGAGCATGAAACGTTCTGAAAAATAGGAGGAGCACGAAGCGGTGTTCAAAAACATGAAGAGCGTGAAAATTTGTGAAAAATGTGAAGAGCTTCAAAAGGTGTCAAAATATGAGGAGCATGAAACCTTCTGAAAAATAGGAGGAGCATGAAGCGGTGTTCAAAAACATGAAGAGCCTGAAAAATTGTGAAAAATATGAAGAGCTTCAAAAGCTGTAAAATATGAGGAGCATGAAACGGTCTGAAAAATAGGAAGAGCATGAACCGGTGTTGAAAAACATGAAGAGCCTGAAAAGGTATGAAAAATATGAAGAGCTTCAAAAGGTATCAAAAATATGAGGAGCAATAAATGGTCTGAAAAATTGGAGGAGCATGAAACGGTATTCAAAAACACGAAGAGCCTGAAAAGTTGTGAAAAATATGAAGAGCTTCAAAAGCTGTAAAATATGAGGAGCATGAAACGGTCTGAAAAATTGGAGGATCATGAAGCAGTGTTCAAAAACATGAAGAGCCTGAAAAGGTGTGAAAAATATGAAGAGCTTTAAAAGGTGTCAAAAATATGAGGAGCAGGAAACGGTCTGAAAAATAGGAGGAGCATGAAACGGTGTTCAAAAATATGAAGAGCCTACAAAGATGTGAAAAATATGAGAGCTTCAAAAGGTGTGAAATACATAGGAGCAATATACGGTCTGAAAAAAAGGCGAAGCATGAAGCGGTGTTCAAAAACATGAAGAGCCTGAAAAGGTGTGAAAAATATGAAGAGTTTCAAAAGATGTGAAAAATATGAAGAGCTTCAAAACGTGTCAAAAATATGAGGAACATGAAAGAGTCTGAAAAATAGGAGGAGCATGAAACGGTGTTCAATATATGAAGGGCCTGAAAAGGTGTGAAATATATGAAAAGCCTCAAAACGTGTCAAAAATATGAGGAGCATGAAACTGTCTGAAAAAAAGGAGGAGCATGAAGCGATGTTGAAAAACATGAAGAGACTGAAAACATGTGAATAATATGAAGAGCTTCAAAAGGTGTGAAAAATATGATGAGCTTCAAAAGCTGTCAAAAATGAGATGAACATGAGACGGTCTGAAAAATAGGAGGAGCATGAGGCGGTTTGGAAAACATGAAGAGCTTGAAAAAGTGTGAAATATATGAAGAGCTTCTAAAGGTGTGAAAAATATGAGGAGCTTCAAAAGGTGTCAAAAATATGACGAGCATGAAATTGTCAGAAATATAGGAGGAGCATGAAACGGTGTTCAAAATATGAAGGGCCTGAAAAGGTGTGAAAAATATGAAGAGCTTCAAAAGGTGTCAAAAATATGAGGAGCATGAGACGGTCTGAAAAATAAAAGGAGCATGAAGCGGTGTTCAAAAAAGTGAAGAGCCTAAAAATGTGTGAAAAATAAGAAGAGCTTCAAAAAGTGTGAAAAATATGAGGAGCATGAAACATTCTGAAATATAGGAGGAGCATGAAAAGGTATTCAAAAATATGAAGAGCTTCAAAAGGTGTCAAAAGTATGACGAGCATGAAACGGTCTGAAAAATAGGAGGATCATGAAGCGGTGTAGAAAACCATGAACAGCCTGAAATGGTGTGAAAAATATGAAGAGCTACAAAAAGTGTCAAACATTTGAGGACCATGAAGCGGTCTGAAAAATAGGAGGATCAACAAGCGGTGTTCAAATCATGAAGAGCCTGAAAAGGTGTGAAAAATATGCAGAGCGTCAAGAGGTGTGAAATACATGAGCAGCATGAAAAGGTCTGAAAAATAGGAGGAGCATGAATCGGTGTTGAAAAACATGAAGAGCCTGAAAAGGTGTGAAAAATATGAAGAGCTTCAAAAGGTGTCAAAATTATGAGGAGCATGAAACGGTCTGAATAATAGGAGGAGCATGAAGTGGAGTTGAAAAACGTGAAGAGCCTAAAAAAGTGTTAAATATATGAAGAGCTTCAAAAGGTGTGAAATATATGAGGAGCTTCAAAAGGTGTCAAAAATAAGAGGAGCATGAAACGGTCTGAAAAATAGCAGGAGCATGAAGCGGTGTTTAAAAATATGAAGAGCCTGAAAAGGTGTGAAGTATATGAAGAGCTTCAAAATGTGTCAAAATTATGAGAAGCATGCAACGGTCTAGAAAATGGGACGAGCTTAAAACGGTGTTGAAAAATATGAAGAGCCTGAAAAGGTGTGAAATATATGAAGAGCTTCAAAAGGTGTCCAAAATATGAGGAGCATGAAACGGTCTGAAAAATAGGAGGAGCATGAAGCGGTGTTGAAAAACATGAAGAGCCTGAAAAGGGGTGAAAAATATGAAGAGCTTCAAAAGGTGTAAAAAATATGAGGAGTATGAAACGGTCTGAAAAATAAGAGTAGCAAGAATCGGTGTTCAAAAACATGAAGAGCCTGAAAACGTTTGAAAAATATAAAGAGCTTGAATCGGTGTGAAAAAAATGAAGAGCTTCAAAAGGTGTCAGAAATGAGAGGAGCATGAAACGGTCTGAAAAATAGGATGAGCATGAAGCGGTGTTGAAAAACATGAAGAGCCTGAAAAGGTGTGAAATAAATGAAGAGCTTCAAAAGGTGTCAGAAATGAGAGAGCATGAAACGGTCTGAAAAATAGGAGGAGCATGAAACGGTGTTCAAAAACATGAAGAGCCTGAAAAGGTGTGAAAAATATGAGAGCTTCAAAAGGTGTGAAATACATGAGAATCGTGAAATGGTCTGAAAAATAGAAGGAGCATGATGCTGTGTTGAAAAACATGAAGAGAATGAAAAGGTGTAAAAAATATGAAGAGCTTGAAAAGCTTTCAAAAAAATGAGGAGAATGAAACGGTCTGAAAAATAGGAGGATCATGAAGGGTGTTTAAAAACATGAAGAGCCTGAAAAGGTGTGAAAAATATGAAGAGCTTCAAAAGATGTCAAAATTATGAGGAGCATGCAACGGTCTAGAAAATAGGACGACAATAAAACGGTGTTGAAAAACATGAAGAGCCTGAAAATGTGTGAAATATATGAAGAGCTTCAAAAGGTGTCAAAAATATGAGGAGCATGAAACGGTCTGAAAAATAAGAGGAGCATGAAGCGGTGTTGAAAAACATGAAGAGCCTGAAAAGGTGTGAAAAAAATTAAGAGCTTCAAAACGTGTGAAAAATATGAAAAGCTTCAAAAGCTGTCAAAAATGAGATGAGCATGAAACGGTCTGAAAAACAGGAGGAGCATGAAGTGGTGTTGAAAAACATGAAGGGCCTGAAAAAGTGTGAAATATATGAAGAGCTCAAAAGGTGTGAAAAATATGTGGAGCTTCAAAAAGTGTCAAAAATATGAGGAGCATGAAACTGTCTGAAAAATAGGAAGAGCAAGAAGCGGTGTTGAAAAACATGAAGAGCATGAAAAGGTGTGAAAAATATGAAGAGCTTCCAAAGGTGTCAAAAATATGAGGAGCATGAAAAGGTCTGAAAAATAGGAAGAGCATGAAGCAGTGCTTAAAAACTTGAAGAGCGTGAAAAGCTGTGAAATATATGAAGAGCTTCAAAATGTGTGAAAAATATGAGGAGCATGCAAAGATCTGAAAAATTGGAGGAGCATGAAGCGGTGTTGAAAAACATGAAGAGCCTGAAAATGTGTGAAAAATATGAAGAGTTTCAAAAGATGTCAAAAATATGAGGAGCATGAAAAGGACCGAAAAGTAGGAGGAGCATGAATCGTTGTTGAAAAACATGAAGTGCCTGAAAAGGTGAAAAAAACATGAAGAGCTTAAAAAGGTGTCAAAAATATGAGGAGCATGAACCGGTCTGAGAAATAGGAAAAGCATGAAGCGGTGTTGAAAAACATGAAGAGCCTGAAAAGGTGTGAAATATATGAAGAGCTTCAAAACCTGTGAAAAATATGAGGAGCATGAAACGGTCTGAAAAATTGGAGGAGCATCAGGCGGTGTTGAAAAACATGAAGAGAATGAAAAGGGTTGAAAAATATGAAGAGCTTCAAAAGGAGTCAAAAATATGGGGACCATGAAATGGTCTGAAAAATAGGAGGAGCATGAAGCGTTGTTGAAAAACATGAAGAACCTGAAAAAGTGTGAAATATATGAAGAGCTTCAAAAGGTGTCAAAAAGATGAGGAGGATGAAACGGTCTGAAAAATAGGAGGAGACTGAAGCGGTGTTGAAAAACATGAAGAGCCTGAGAAGGTTTGAAAAAATGAAGAGCTTCAAAAGGTGTCAAAAATATGAGGAGCATGAGACGGTCTGAAATATAGGAGGAGCATGAAGCGGTGTTGAAAAACATGAAGACCCTTAAAAGGTGTGAAAAATATGAAGAGCTTCAAAAGGTGTGAAATACATGAGGAGCATGAAACATTCTGAAATATAGGAGGAGCATGAAAAGGTGTTCAAAAACATGAAGAGCTTCAAAAGGTGTCAAAAGTATGACGAGCATGAAACGGTCTGAAAAATAGGAGGATCATGAAGCGGTGTAGAAAACCATGAACAGCCTGAAATGGTGTGAAAAATATGAAGAGCTACAAAAACTGTCAAACATTTGAGGACCATGAAGCGGTCTGAAAAATAGGAGGATCAACAAGCGGTGTTCAAAAACATGAAGAGCCTGAAAAGGTGTGAAAAATATGAAGAGCTTCAAAAGGTGTGAAAAATATGAAGAGCTTCAAAAGCTGTAAAAAATGAGATGAGCATGAAACGGTGTGAAAAATAGGAGGAGCATGAAGTGGTGTTGAAAAACATGATGAGCCTGAGAAACTGTGAAATATATGAAGAGCTTCAAAAGGTGTGAAAAATATGAGCAGCTTCAAAAGGTGTCAAAAATATGAGGAGCATGAAATGGCCTGAAAAATAGGAGGAGCATGAAATGGTGTTCAAAAAGATGAAGAGCCTGAATAGGTGTGAAAAATATGAAGAGCTTCAAAAAGTGTGAAATACATGAGGAGCATGAAACGGTCTGAAAAATAGAAGGAGCATGAAGCTGTAGTGAAAAACTTGAAGAGGCTGAAAAGGTGTGAAAAATATGAAGAGCTTCAAAAGGATTCAAAAATATGAGGAGCATGAAACGGTCTGAAATTAGGAGGAGCATGAAACGGTGTTCAAAAACATGAAGAGCCTGAAAATGTGTGAAATATATGAAGAGATTCAAATGGTGTCAAAATTTTGAAGAGCTTCAAAGCTGTCAAAAATATGAGGAGCATGAAACGCTCTGAAAAATAGGAGGATCATGAAGCGGTGTTGAAAACCATGAAAAACTTGAAAAGGTGTGAAAAATATGAAGAGCTTCAAAAGGTGTCAAAAATATGAGGAGCATGAAACTGTCTGGAAAATAGGAGGAGCATGAAACCGTGTTCAAAAACATGAAGAGCCTGAAAAGGTGTGAAAAATATTAAGAACTTCAAAAGGTATGAAATACATGAGGAGCATGAAACGGTCTGAAAAATAGGAGGAGCATGAAGCGGTGTTGAAAAACATGAAGAGCCTGAAAAGGTGTGAAAAATATGAAGAGCTTCAAAAGTTGTCAAATATATGAGGAGAATGTTAAGATCTGAAAAATAGGAGGAGCATGAAGCCGTGTTGAAAAACATGAAGAGCCTGAAAAGGTGTGAAAAATATGAAGAGCTTCAAAAGGTGTGAAAAATATGAGGAGCATGAAACGGTCTGAAAAATAGGAGAAGCATGAAGCTTTGTTGAAAAACAGGAAGAGCCTGAAAACGTGGGAAATATATGAAGAGCTTCAAAAGGTGTCAAAAATATGAGGAGCATGAAACGGTCTGAAAAATATAAGGAGCATCAAGCTGTGTTGAAAAATATGAAGAGCCTGAAAAGGTGTGAAAAATATGAAGAGCTTCAAAACTTGTCAAAAATATGAGGAACATGAAAGAGTCTGAAAAATAGGAGGAGCATGAAACGGTGCTCAAAATATGAAGGGCCTGAAAAGGTGTGAAATATATGAAGAGCCTCAAAAAGTGTCAAAAATATGAGGAGCATGAAACGGTGTGAAATATAGGAGGAGCAAGAAGCGGTGTTGAAAAACATGAAGAGACTGAAAACGTGTGAATAATATGAAGAGCTTCAAAAGGTTTGAAAAATATGAAGAGATTCAAAAGGTGTGAAAAATATGAAGAGCTTCAAAGGTGTCAAAAATGAGATGAGCATGAAACGGTTTGAAAAGTAGGAGGAGCATGAAACGATCTGAAAAATAGGAGGAGCATAAATCGGGGTTCAAAAAGATGAAGAGCCTGAAAAGGTGTGGAAAATATGAGAGCGTCAAAAGGTGTGAAATACATGAGAATCATGAAACGGTCTGAAAAATAGAAGGAGAATGAAGCTGTGTTGAAAAACATGAAGAGACTGACAAGGTGTAAAAAATATGAAGAGCTTCAAAAGGTTTCAAAAAAATGAGGAGAATGAAACGGTCTGAAAAATAGGAGGATCATGAAGCGGTGTTTAAAAACATGAAGAGCCTGAAAAGGTGTGAAAAATATGAAGAGCTTCAAAAGGTGTCAAAATTATGAGGAACGTGAAACGGTCGGAAAAATAGGAGGAGCATGAAACGGTGTTCAAAAACATGAAGAGCCTGAAAAGGTGTGAAAAATATGACAGCTTCAAAACGTGTCAAAAATATGAGGAGCATGAAACGGTTTGAAAAATAGGAGGAGCATGAAGCGGTGTTGAAAAACATGAAGAGCCTGATAACGTGTAAGAATATGAAGAGCTTCAAAACGTGTGAAAAATATGAAGAGCTTCGGAAGGTGTGAAATACATGAGGAGCATGAAACAGTCTGAAAAATAGGAGGAGCATGAAACCCTGTTCAAAAACATGAAGAGCCTGAAAAGGTGTGAAATACATGAAGAGCTTCAAAAGGTTTCAAAAATATGACGAGCATGAAACGGTCTGAAAAATAGGAGGAGCATGAAGCCGTTGTGAAAAACATGAAATGCCTGAAAAAGTGTGAAATATATGAACGGCTTCAAAAGGTGTGAAAAATACGAGGAGCTTCAACAGGTGTGAAAAATATGATGAGCATGAAACTGTGTGAAAAATAGGAGGAGCATGAAACGGTGTTCAAAAACATGAAGAGCCTGAAAAGGTGTGAAAAATATGAAGAGCTTCAAAAGGTGTCAAAAATATGAGGAGCATGAAACGGTGTGAAAAATAGGAGGAGCATGATGCGGTGTTCAAAAAAATGAAGAGCCTGAAAAGGTGTGAAAAATATGAAGAGCTTCAAAAGGTGTCAAAAATATGAGGAGCCTGAAACGGTCTGAAAAATAGGAGGAGCATGAAGCGGTGTTCAAAAAAATGAAGAGATTGAACATGTGTGAAAAATATGAGGAGCTTCAAAAGGTGTAAAATTATGAGGAGCATGAAAAGGTCTGAAAAATAGGAGGACATAAAACGGTGTTCAAAAAAATGAAGGGCCTGAAAACGTGTGAAATATATGAAGAGCGTCAAAAAGTTTGAAAAAATATGAAGACCTTCAAAATGTGTCAAATATATGAGGAGCATGAAACGGTCTGAAAAATAGGAGGAGCATGAAACGGTGTTCAAATACATGAAGAGCCTGAAAAGGTGTGAAAAATATGAAGAGCTTCAAAAGGTGTGAAATACATGAGGAGCATTAAACGGTCTGAAAAAAAGGAGGAGCATGAAGCGGTTTTCAAAAACATGAAGAGTCTGAAAAGGTGTGAAAAATATGAAGAGCTTCAAAAAGTGTCAAAAATATGAGGAGAAGGAAACGGTCTGAAAAATAGGAGGAGCATGAAGCGGTCTTGAAAAACATGAAGAGCCTGAAAACGTGTGAAAAATATGAAGAGCTTCAAAAGGTGTAAAATATATGGGGAGCATGAAATGGTCTGCAAAAAAGGAGGAGCATGAAGTGGTGTTGAAAAACTTGAACAGCCAGAAAATGTGTGAAAAATATGAAAAGCTTCAAAAGGTAGTAAAAATATGCGGAGCATGAAACGGTCTGAAAAATCGGAGGAGCATGAAACGGTGTTCAAAAACATGAAGAGCCTGAAAATGTGTGAGAAATATGAAGAGCTTCAAAATGTGTCAAAATATGAGGAGCATGAAACGGTCTAAAAAAGAGGAGGAGCATGAATCGGTGTTGAAAAACATGAAGAGCCTGAAAAGGTGTGAAAATTATGAAGAGCTTCAAAAGGTGTGAAATACATTAGGAGCATGAAACGATCTGAAAAATAGGAGGAGCATGAAGCGTTGTTGAAAAACATGAAGAGCCTGAAAAGGTGTGAAAAATATGAAAAGCTTCAAAAATATAAAAAATATGAAGAGCTTCAAAAGGTGTGAAAAATATGAAGAGCTTCAAAGGTGTGAAAAATATGAAGAGCTTAAAATGGTGTCAAAATGAGATGAGCATGAAACTGTCTGAAAAATAGGAGGAGCATGAAACGGTCTGAAAAAGAGGAGGAGCATGAAGTGGTGTTCAAAAACATGAAGAGCCTGAAAAGGTGTGAAAAATATGAAGAGCTGCAAAAATATGAAAAATATGAAGAGCTTCAAAAGGTGTGAAAAATATGAAGAGCTTCAAAAGGTGTGAAAAATATGAAGAGCTTAAAATGTTGTTAAAATGAGATGAGCATGAAACGGTCTGAAAAACAGGAGGAGAATGAAGTGGTGTTGAAAATCATCAAGAGCCTGAAAAGGTGTGAAAAATATGAAGAGCTTCAAAAGGTGTGAAATACATGAGGAGCATTAAACGGTCTGAAAAAAAGGAGGAGCATGAAGCGGTTTTCAAAAACATGAAGAGTCTGAAAAGGTGTGAAAAATATGAAGAGCTTCAAAAAGTGTCAAAAATATGAGGAGCATAAAACTGTCTGAAAAATAGGAGGAGCATGAAAGTGTGTTGAAAAACATGAAGAGTCTGAAAAGGTGTGAAAAATATGAAGAGCTTCAAAAAGTGTCAAAAATATGAGGAGCATGAAACGGTCTGTAAAATAGGAGGAGCATGAAAGTGTGTTGAAAAACATGAAGAGCCTGAAAAGGTGTGAAAAATACGAAGAGCTTCAAAAGGTGTGAATTATACGAGGAGCATGAAAAGTTCTGAAAAATAGGAGAACCATGAAGAGGTGTTCAAAAACATGAAGAGCCTGAAAAGGTGTGAAAAATATGAAGAGCTTCAAATGGGTCAAAAATGAGATGAGCATGAAAAGGTCTGAAAAATAAGAGGAGCATGAAGTGGTGTTGAAAAAAAAGAAGAGGCTGAAAAGGTGTGAAATATATGAAGACCTTCAAAAGGTTTCAAAAATATGAGGAGAATGAAACGTTCTGAATAATAGGAGGAGCATGAAGCAGTGTTGAAAAACATGAAGAGCCTGAAAACGTGTGAAAAATATGAAGAGGTTCAAAAGGTGTGAAAAATATGAAGAGCTTCAAATGTGTCAAAAATGAGATGAGCATGAAACGGTCTGAAAAATAAGAGGAGCATGAAGTGGAGTTGAAAAAAAAAGAAGAGCCTGAAAAGATGTGAATATAAGAAGACCTTCAAAAGGTGTCAAAAATATGAGGAGAATGAAACGGTCTGAATAATAGGTGGAGCATGAAGCGGTGTTGAAAAACATGAAGAGCCTGAAAAGGTGTGAAAAATATGAAGAGCTTCAAAACGTGTGAAAAATATGAAGAGCTTCAAAAGGTATCAAAAATGAGATGAGAATGAAACGGTCTGAAAAATAGGGGGAGCATGAAACGGTGTTCAAAAACATGAAGAGCCTGAAAAGTTTTGAAAAATATAAAGAGCTTCAAAAGGTGTGAAAATTATGAGGAACATGAAACGGCCTGAAAAATAGAAGCAGCATGAAACGGTGTGGAAAACATGAAGAGCCTGAACAGGTGTGAAAAATATGAAGAGCTTCAAAAGGCGTCAAAAATATGAAGAGCATGAAACGGTCTGAAAAATAGGAGGAGCATGAAACGGGGATCAAAAACATGAGAAGCCTGAAAAGATGTGAAAAATATGAAGAGCTTCAAAAGGTGTGAAATTCATGAGGAGCAGGAAACGGTCTGAAAAATATGAGAAGCATGAAGTGGTGTGGAAAAACATGAAGAGCATGAAAAGGTGTGAAAAATATGATGAGCTTCAAAAGGTGTTAAAAATATGATGAGCATGAAACGGTCTGAAAATTTGGAGGATCATGAGCGGTGTTCAAAAACATGAAGAGCCTGAAAAGGTTTGAACAATATGAAGAGCTTCAAAAGGTGTCAAAAATATGAGAAGCATGAAACGGTCTGAAAGATAGGAGGAGCATGAAGCGGTGTTCAAAATCATGAAGAGCCTGAAAAGGTGTGAAAAATATGAAGAGCTTCAAAAGGTGTCAAAAATATGAGGAGCATGAAACGTTCTGATAAATAGGAGGAGCATGAAACGGTGAGCAAAAACATGAGGAGCCTGAAAAGATGTGAAAAATATGAAGAGCTTCAAAATGTGTGAAATTCATGAGGATCATGAAACGGTCTGAAATATAGGAGAAGCATGAAGTGGTGTTCAAAAACATGAAGAGCCTGAAAAGGTGTGAAAAATATGAAGAGCTTCAAAAGGTGTCAAAAATATGAAGAGCATGAAACGGTCTGAAAATTTGGAGGATCATGAGCTGTGTTCAAAAACATGAAGAGCCTGAAAAGGTGTGAAAAATATGAAGAGCTTCAAAAGGGGTCAAAAATATGAAGAGCATGAAATGGTCTGAAATTTTGGAGGATCATGAGCGGTGATCAAAACATTAGGAGCCTGAAAAGATGTGAAAAATATGAAGAGCTTCAAAAGTTGTGAAATACATGAGGAGCATGAAACGGGCTGAAAAATATGAGAAGCATGAAGTGGTGTGGAAAAACATGAAGAGCCTGAAAAGGTGTGCAAAATATGAAGAGCTTCAAATGGTGTCAAAAATATGAGGACCATGTAACGTTCTGAAAAATAGAAGGAGCATGAAACGGTGATCAAAAACATGAGGAGCCTGAAAAGGTGTGAAAAATATGAAGAGCTTCAAATGGTGTGAAATTCATGAGGAGCATGAAACGGTCTGAAAAATAGGAGAAGCATGAAGTGGTGTGGAAAAACATGAAGAGCCTGAGAAGGTGTGAAAAATCTGAAAAGCTTCAAAAGGTGTCAAAAATATGAAGAGCATGAAACGGTCTGAAAAATAGATGCGGCATGAAATGGTGTTGAAAAACATGAAGAGAGTGAAAACGTGTGAAAAATACGTAGAGCTTCAAAACGTGTGAAATACATGAGGAGCATGAAACGAGCTGAAAAAAAGAAGCATGAAGTGGTGTGGAAAAACATGAAGAGTCTGAAAAGGTGTGAAAAATATGAAGAGCTTCAAAAGGAGTGAAATACATTAGGAGCATGAAACTCTCTGAAAAATAGGAGGAGCATGAAGCGCTGTTCAAAAACCTGAAGAGCCTAAAGAGTTGTGAAAAATATGAAAAGCTTCAAAAGGTGTCAAAAATGAGATGAGCATTAAACGGTCTGAAAAATGGGAGGATCATAAAACGGTGTTGAAAAACATGAAGAGCCTGAAAAGGTGTGAAAAATATGAAGAGTTTCAAAAGGTGTCAAAAATATGAGGAGCATGAAACGGTCTGAAAAATAGGAGGAGCATGAAGCTGTGTTCAAAAATATGAAGAGCCTGAAAAGGTGTGAAAAATATGAAGAGCTTCAAAAGGTGTGAAAAATATGAGAAGCATGAAACGGTCTGAAAAATAGAAGCAGCATGAAACGGTTTTGAAAAACATGAAGAGCCTGAAAAGGTGTGAAAAATATGAAGAGCTTCAAAAGGTGTGAAAAATATGAGGAGCATGAAACGGTCTGAAAAATAGGAGGAGCTTGAAGCGGTGTTCAAAAACATGAAGAGCCTGAAAAGGTGTTAAAAATATGAAGAGCGTATAAAGGTGTCAAAAATATGAGGAGCATGAAACGGTCTGGAATATAGGAGGAGCATGAAGCGGTGTTCAAAAACATGAAGAGCCTGAAAAGGTGTTAAAAATATGAAGAGCTTATAAAGGTGTCAAAAATATGAGGAGCATGAAACGGTCTGAAAAAGAGGAGTAGCATGAAGTGGTGTTGAATAAAATCAAGAGCCTGAAAAGGTGTGAAAAATATGAATAGCTTCAAAAGGGGTGAAATACATGAGGAGCATGAAACGGGCTGAAAAATAGGAGAAGCATGAAGTGGTTTTGAATAAAATCAAGAGCCTGAAAAGGTGTGAAAAATATGAAGAGCTTCAAAATGTGTGAAAAATATGAGGAGCATGAAACGGTCTGAAAAATAGGAGGAGCATGAAGCGGTGTTCAAAAACATGACGAGCCTGAAAAGGTGTGAAAAATATAAAAAGCTTCAAAAGGTGTCCAAATTACGAGGAGCATGAAACGGTCTGAAAAATAGGCGGAACATGAAACGGTGATCAAAAACATGAAGAGCCTGAAAAGGTGTGAAAAATATGAAGAGCTTCAAAAGGTGTGGAATACATGAGGAGCATGAAACGGTCTGAAAAATAGGAGAAGCATGAAGTGGTGTGGAAAAACATGAAGAGCCTGAAAAGGTGTGAAAAATATGAAAAGCTTCAAAAATATGAAAAATATGAAGAGCTTCAAAAGGTGTGAAAAATATGAAGAGCTTCAAAAGGTGTGAAAAATATGAAGAGCTTAAAATGGTGTCAAAATGAGATGAGCATGAAACGGTCTGAAAAATAGGAGGAGCATGAAACGGTCTGAAAAAGAGGAGGAGCATGAAGTGGTGTGGAAAAACATGAAGAGCCTGAAAAGGTGTGAAAAATATGAAGAGCTTCAAAAATATGAAAAATATGAAGAGCTTCAAAAGGTGTGAAAAATATGAAGAGCTTCAGAAGGTGTGAAAAATATGAAGAGCTTAAAATGGTGTCAAAATGAGATGAGCATGAAACGGTCTGAAAAACAGGAGGAGAATGAAGCGGTGTTGAAAATCATCAAGAGCCTGAAAAGGTGTGAAAAATATGAAGAGCTTCAAAAGGTGTGGAATACATGAGGAGCATGAAACGGTCTGAAAAATAGGAGAAGCATGAAGTGGTGTGGAAAAACATGAAGAGCCTGAAAAGGTGTGAAAAATATGAAAAGCTTCAAAAATATGAAAAATATGAAGAGCTTCAAAAGGTGTGAAAAATATGAAGAGCTTCAGAAGGTGTGAAAAATATGAAGAGCTTAAAATGGTGTCAAAATGAGATGAGCATGAAACGGTCTGAAAAACAGGAGGAGAATGAAGCGGTGTTGAAAATCATCAAGAGCCTGAAAAGGTGTGAAAAATATGAAGAGCTTTAAAAGGTGTGAAATACATGAGGAGCATTAAACGGTCTGAAAAAAAGGAGGAGCATGAAGCGGTTTTAAAAATCATGAAGAGTCTGAAAATGTGTGAAAAATATGAAGAGCTTCAAAAAGTGGCAAAAGTATGAGGAGCATGAAACGGTCTGAAAAATAGGAGGAGCATGAAGCGGTCTTGAAAAACATGAAGAGCCTGAAAACGTGTGAAAAATATGAAGAGCTTCAAAAGGTGTAAAAAATATGGGGAGTATGAAACAGTCTGCAAAAAAGGAGGAGCATGAAGTGGTGTTGAAAAACTTGAACAGCCAGAAAATGTGTGAAAAATATAAAAAGCTTCAAAAGGTGTGAAATTCATGAGCAGCATGAAACGGTCTGAAAAATACGAGAAGCATGAAGTGGTGTGGAAAAACATGAAGAGCCTGAAAAGGTGTGAAAAATATGATGAGCTTCAAAAGGTGTTAAAAATATGATGAGCATGAAACGGTCTGAAAATTTGGAGGATCATGAGCGGTGTTCAAAAACATGAAGAGCCTGAAAAGGTGTGAACAATATGAAGAGCTTCAAAAGGTGTCAAAAATATGAGAAGCATGAAACGGTCTGAAAGATAGGAGGAGCATGAAGCGGTGTTCAAAATCATGAAGAGCCTGAAAAAGTGTGAAAAATATGAAGAGCTTCAAAAGGTGTCAAAAATATGAGGAGTATGAAACGTTCTGATAAATAGGAGGAGCATGAAACGGTGAGCAAAAACATGAGGAGCCTGAAAAGGTGTGAAAAATATGAAGAGCTTCAAAAGGTGTCAAAAACATGAGGAGAATAAAACGGTCTGAAAAATAGGAGCAGCATGAAGCTGTGCTCAAATACATGAAGAGACTGAAAAGGTGTGAAAAATATGAAGAGCTTCAAAAGGTTTCAGTAATAAGAGGTGCATGAAACAGTCTGAAAAATACGATGAGCATGAAACGGTCTGAAAAATTGGAGGAGCATGAAGCGGTGTTGAAGAACATGAGGAGCCTGAAAAGGTGTGAAAAATATGAAGCGCTTCAAAAGATGTCAAAATTATGAGGAGCATGAAACAGTCTGAAAAATAGGAGGAGCATGAATTGGTTTTGAAAAACATGAAGAGCCTGAAAACATGCGAAATATATGAAGCGCTTCAAAAGGTGTGAAATACATGAGGAGCATGAAACAGTCTAAAAAATAGGAGGAGCATGAAGCAGTGTTCAAAAACATGAAGAACCGGAAAAGGTGTGTAAAATATGAAGAGCTTCAAAAGGTGTGAAAATTATGAGGAGCATGAAAGGGTCTGAAAAATAGGAGGAGCATGAAGCGGTGTTGAAAAACATGAAGAGCCTGAAAAGGTGGGTAAAATATGAAGAGCTTCAAAAGTTGTCAAAAATATGAGGAGCATGAAACGGTCTGAAAAATAGGAGGAGCATTAAACGGTGTTCAAAAACATGAAGAGCCTGAAATGGTGTGAAAAATATGAAGAGCTTCACAAGGTTGGAAATACAGGAGGAGCATGAAACGGTCTGAAAAATAGGAGGAGCATGAAGCGGTGTTGTAAACATGAACTGCCTGAAAAGGTGGGTAAACTATGAAGAGCTTCAAAAGGTGTCAAAAATATGAGGAGCATGAAACGGTGTGAAAAATAGGAGGACCACAAGTGGTGTTCAAAAACATGAATAGCCTGAAAAGCTGTGAAATAATGTCAAGCTTCAAAAGGTGTGAAAAATATGAGGAGCAGGAAACGGTCTGAAAAATAGGAGGACCACAAGTGGTGTTCAAAAACATGAATAGCCTGGAAAGCTGTGAAATTATGTCAAGCTTCAAAAGGTGTGAAAAATATGAGGAGCAGGAAACGGTGTGAAAAATAGGAGGAGCATGAAGCGGTGTTAAAGAACATGAAGAGCCTGAAAGGTGTGAAATATATGAAGAGCTTCAAAAGGTGTCAAAAATATGAGGGGCATGAAACAGTCTGAAAAATAGGAGGAGCATGAAACGGTGTTTAAAAACATGAAGAGCTTCAAAAGGTGTGAAAAATATAAAGAGCTTCAAAAGGTGTCAAAAATATGAGGAGCAGGAAACGGTCTGAAAAATAGGAGGAGCATGAAGTGGTGTAGAAAAACATGAAGACCCTGAAAAGGTGTGAAAAATATGAAGAGCTTCAAAAGGTGTCAAAATATGAGGAGCATGAAACTGTCTGAAATGTAGGAGGAGCATGAAAATGTGTTAAAAGACATGAAGAGCTTCAAAAGGTGAGAAACATATGAGGAGTGGAAAACGATCAGAAAAATAGGAGGAGCATGAGACGGTGTTAAAAAACATGAAGAGCTTCAAAAGATGTGAAACATATGAAGAGCTTCAAAAGGTGTCAAAAATATGAGGAGCATGACACGGTCTGAAAAATAGGAGGAGAATGAAACGGTGTTGAAACACATGAAGAGACTGAAAATGTGTGCCAAATATGAAGAGCTTCAAAAGGTGTCAAAAATATGAGGGGCATGAAAAGGTCTGAAAAATTGGAGGAGCAAGAAACGGAGTTCAAAAACTTGAAGAGCCAGAAAAGGTGTGAAAAATATGAAGAGCTACAAAAGTTGTCAAATATATGAGGAGCATGACACGGTCTGAAAAATAGGAGGAGCATGAAGCGGAGTTCAAAAACTTGAAGAGCCAGAAAAGGTGTGAAAAATATGAAGAGCTTCAAAAGGTGTCAAAAATATAAGGAGCATGAAACGGTCTGAAATATAGGAGGAGCAAGAAATGGTGTTCAAAAACATAAAGAGCCAGAAAATGTGTGAGAAATATGAAGAGCTTCAAAAGGTATCAAAATATGAGGAGCATGAAACTGTCTGAAATATAGTAGCAGCATGAAGCGGTGTTGAAAAACATGAAGAGCCTGAAAAGGTGTGAAAAATATGAAGAGCTTCAAAAGGTGTGAAAAATATGAATAGCTTCAAAAGGTGTCAAAAATATGAGGAGAATGAAACGGTCTCAAAAATAGGAGGAGAAAGAAGCGGTGTTGAAAAACATGAAGAGCCTGAAAAAGTGTGAAAAATATGAAGAGCTTCAAAACGTGTCAAAATATGAGGAGCATGAAACGGTCTGAAAAATAGGAGGAGAAAGAAGCGGTGTTGAAAAACATGAAGAGCCTGAAAAGGGGTGAATAAATGAAAAGCTTAAAAAGGTGTCAAAATTATGAGGAGCATTAAACGGTCTGAAAAATAGGAGGAGCATGAAGCTGTGTTCAACAACATGAAGAGAAAGAAAAGGTGCGAAAACTATGAAGAGCCTGAAAAGGTGTGAAAATTATGAAGAGCTTCAAAAGGTGTCAAAAATGAGATGAGCATGAAACGGTCTGAAAAATAGGAGGAGCTTTAAGCGGTGTTGAAAATCATGAAGAGCCTGAAAAGGTTTGAAAAATATGAAGAGCTTCAAAAATGTGAAAAATACGAAGAGCTTCAAATGGTCTCAAAAATTAGATGAGCATGAAACGGTCTGAAAAAAAGGAGGAGCATTAAATGGTGTGGAAAAACATGAAGAGCCTGAAAAGGTGTGGAAAAATAGGAAGAGCTTCAAAATGTGTCAAATATATGAGGAGAATAAAACGGTCTGAAAAATAGGAGGAGCATGAAACGGTCTGAAAAATAGGAAGAGCATGAAACGGTCTGAAAAATAGGAGGAGCATGAAGCTGTGTTGAAAAACATGAAGAGCCTGAAAAGGTGTGCAAAATATGAAGAGCTTCAAAAGGTGTAAAAAATGAGATGAGCATGAAACGGTCTGAAAAATAGGAGGAGCATGAAGCTGTGTTCAAAAACATGAAGAGCCAGAAAAGGTGTGAAAAATATAAAGAGCTTCAAAAAGTGTCAAAAATATGAGGAGCAAGAAACGGTCGGAAAATAGGAGGAGCATGAAACGATCTGAAAAATAGGAGGAGCATGAAGCTGTGTTCAAAAACATGAAGAGCCTGAAAAGGTGTGAAAAATATGAAGAGCTTCAAAAGGTGTAAAAAATTTGAGCAGCATGAAACGGTCTGAAAAATAGGAGGAGCATGAAGTGGAGCTCAAAAATATGAAGTGCCTGAAAAGGTGTGCAAAATATGAAGAACTTCAAAAGCTGTAAAAAATGAGATGAGCATGAAACAATCTGAAAAATAGGAAGAGCATGAACTGGTGCTGAAAAACCTGAAGAGCCTGAAAAGGTGTGAAAAATATGAAGAGCTTCAAAAGGTGTTAAAAATATGAGGAGCATGAAACGGTCTGAAAAATAGGAAGAGCATGGATCGGTGTTCAAAAACATGAAGAGCCTGAAAAGGTGTGAAAAATATGAAGAGCTTCAAAAAGTGTCAAATATAAGAGGAGAAAGAAACGGTCTGAAAAAAAGGAGGAGCATGAAGTGGTGTTCAAAAACATGAAGAGCCTGAAAAGGTGTGAAAAATATGAAGAGCTTCAAAAGCTGTCAAAAATGAGATGAGCATGAAACGGTCTGAAAAAAAGGAGGAGCATGAAGCGTTGTTGAAAATCTTGAAGAGCTTGAAAAGGTGTGAAAAATATGAAGAGCTTCAAAAGGTTTCAAAAATATGAGGATCATGAAACGGTCTGAAAAATAGGAGCAACATGAAACGGTCTGAAAAATAAGAGGAGCATGAAATGGTGTTGAAAAACAGGAAGAGCCTGAAAATGTGAGAAAAATATGAACAGCTTCAAAAGGTTTCAAAAATATGAGGAGCATGAAACTTTCTGAAAAAGAGGAGGAGCATGAACCGGTGTTGAAAAACATGAAGAAGCTGAAAAGGTGTGAAAAATATGAAGAGGTTTAAAAGGTGTCAAAAATATGAGGAGCATGAAATTTTCTGAAAAATAGGAGGATCATGAAACCGTGTTCAAAAACATGAAGATCCTGAAAAGGTGTGAAAAATATGAAGAGCCTTAAAAAATGTCAAAATTATGAGGAGTATGAAATGGTCTGTAAAATAGCAGGAGCATGAAGCGGTGTTGAAAAACATGAAGAGCCTGAAAAGGTGTGAAAAATATGAGGAGCTTCAAAAGGTGTGAAAAATATGAAGAGGTTCAAAAGGTGTCAAAAATATGAGGAGAATGAAACGGTCTGAAAAATAGGCGGAGCCTGAAACGGTGTTCAAAAACATGAAGAGCCTGAAAAGGTGTGAAAAATATGAAGAGCTTCAAAACGTGTCAAAATATGAGGAGCATCAAACGGTCTGAAAAATAGGAGGAGCATCAAGTGGTGTTGAAAAACATGAAGAGCCTGAAAAGGTGTGAAAAATATGAAGAGCTTCAAAAGCTGTCAAATGAGATGAGCATAAAACGGTCTGAAAAATAGCAGGAGCATGAAGCAGTGTTCAAAAACATGAAGAGCCTGAAAAGGGCTGAAAAATATGAAGAGCTTAAAAAGGTGTCAAAATTATGAGGAGCATTAAACGGTCTGAAAAATAGGAGGAGCATGAAGCTGTGTTCAACAACATGAAGAGACTGAAAAGGTGTGAAAAATATGAAGAGCCTGAAAAGATGTGAAAATTATGAAGAGCTTCAAACGGTGTCAAAAATGAGATGAGCAAGAAACGGTCTGACAAAAAAAGGAGCATTAAGTGGTGTTGAAAATCGTGAAGAGCATGAAAAGGTGTGAAAAATATGAAGCTTCAAAAGGTGTCAAAAATATGAGGAGCATGAAACGGTCTGAATAAAAGGAGAAGCATGAAACGGTGTTAAAAATATGAAGAGCCTGAAAAAGTGTGAAAAATATAAAGAGCTTCAAAAGCTGTGAAAAATATGAAGATCTTCAAAAGGTGTCAAAAATGAGATGAGCAAGAAACGGTCTGAAATATAGGAGGAGCACGAAGTGGTGTTGAAAAACATGAAGAGGCTGAAAAGGTGTGAAATATATGAAGAGCTTCAAAAAGTGTCAAAAATATGAGGAGCATGAAATGGTCTGAAAAATAGGAAGAACATGAAGCGGTGTTGAAAAACATGAAGAGCCTGAAAAGGTGTGAAAAACATGAACAGCTTAAAAAGGTGTCAAAAATATTAGGAGCAGGAAACGGTGTTAAAAATAAAAGCAGGCTAAAACGGTGATCAAAAACATGAAGAGCCTGAAAAGCTGTGAAAAATATGAAGAGCTTAAAAAGGTGTGAAATACATGAGGAGCATGAAACGGCCTGAAAAATAGGAATGCATGAAGCTGGGCTCAAAAACATGAAGAGCCTGAAAAGGTGTGAAAAATGTGAAGAGCTTCAACAGGTGTCAAAAACATGAGGAGAATGAAACGGTCTGAAAAATAGGAGGAGGATGAAGCTGTGTTCAAAAACATGAAGAGCCAGAAAAGGTGTGAAAAATATGAAGAGCTTCAAAAAGTGTCAAAAATATGAGGAGCAAGAAACGGTCTGAAAAATAGGAGGAGCATGAAGTGGAGCTGAAAAATATGAAGAGCCTGAAAAGGTGTGCAAAATATGACGAGCTTCAAAAGGTGTAAAAAATGAGATGAGCATGTAACGGTCTGAAAAATAGGAGGAGCATGAAATGGTGCTGAAAAACATGAAGAGCCTGAAAAGGTGTGCAAAATATGAAGAACTTCAAAAGGTGTAAAAAATGAGATGAGCATGAAACGGTCTGAAAAATAGGAGCAGCATGAACTGGTGCTAAAAAACATGAAGAGCCTGAAAAGGTGTGCAAAATATGAAGAGCTTCAAAAGGTGTAAAAAATGAGAGCAGCATGAAACGGTCTGAAAAATAAGAGGAGCATAAAGTGGAGCTGAAAAACATGAAGAGCCTGAAAAGTTGTGAAAAATATGAAGAGCTTCAAAAGGTGTCAAGAACATGAGGAGCATGAAACGGTCTGAAAAATAGGAGGAGCATGAACTGGTGCTGAAAAACATGAAAGCCTGAAAAGGTTTGAAAAATATGAAGAGCTTCAAAAAGTGTGAAAAATATGAGGAGCATGAAACGGTCTGAAAAATAGGAGAAGCGTGAAGCGGTGTTCAAAATCATGAAGTGCCTGAAAAGGTTTGAGAAATATGAAGAGCTTCAAAAGCTGTGAAAAATATGAAGAGCTTCAAAGGTATCAAAAATGAGATGAGCATGACACGGTCTGAAAAATAAGAGGAGCATGAAGATTTGTTCAAAAAGATGAAGAGCCTGAATAGGTGTGAAAAATATGAAGAGCTTCAAAGGATGTGAAATATATGAGGAACATGAAACGGCTTGAAAAATAGGAAGAGCATGAAGCTGGGCTCAAACACATGAAGAGCCTGAAAAGGTGTGAAAAATATGAAGAGCTTCAAAAGTTGTCAATATTATGAGGAGCAGGAAACGGTCTGAAAAATAGGAGGAGCATGAAGTGGTGTTGAAAAACAGGAAGAGCCTGAAAAGGTGTGAAATATATGAAGATCTTCAAAATGTGTCAAAATATGAGGAGCATGAAACGGTTTGAAAAATAGGTGGAGCATGAAGCGGTGTTCAAAAACATGAAGAGCCTGAAAAGGTGTGAAAAATATGAAAAGCCTAAAAACCTGTTAAAATTATGAAGAGCATGAAACGGTCTGAAAAATAGCAGGAGCATGAAGCGGTGTTGAAAAACATGAAGAGTCTGAAAACGTGTGAAAACATGAAGAACTTCAAAAATATGAAAAATATGAAGAGCTTGAAACGGTGTGAAAAATCTGAAGAGCTTCAAAAGGTGTCAAAATGAGATGAGCATGAAACGGTCTGAAAAATAGGAGGAGCATGAAGTGGTGTTGAAAAAATGAAAAGCCTGAAAAGGTGTGAAATATATGAAGAGCTTCAAAAGGTGTAAAAATACGAGGAGAATGAAACGGTCTGCAAAATAGGAAGAGCATGAAATGGTGTTCAAAAACATGAAGAACATGAAAAGGTTTGAAATATATTAAGAGCTTCAAAAGGTGTGAAATACATCAGGAGGATTAAACGATCTGAAAATTAGGAGGAGCATGAAGCGGTGTTCAAAACATGAAGAGCCTAAAAAGGTGTGAAGAATATGAAGAGCTTCAAAAGATGTGAAATACATGAGGAGCATGAAACGGGCTGAAAAATAGTAGAAGCATGAAGTGGTGTGGAAAAACATGAAGAACCTGATAAGGTGTGAAAAATATGAAGAGCTTCAAAAGGTGTGAAATACATGAGGAGCATGAAACTCTCTGAAAAATAGGAGGAGCATGAAGTGGTGTTCAAAAACATGAAGAGCCAGAAAAAATGTGAAAAATATCAAGAGCTTCAAAAGGGGTGAAAAATATGAATAGCATGATATTGTCTGAGAAATAGGAGGAGCATGAAGCGGTGTTCAAAAACATGAAGAGCCTGAAAAGTTGTGAAAAATATGCAAAGCTTCAAAAGGTGTCAAAAATTAGATGAGCATGAAACGGTCTGAAAAATTGGAGGAGCAAGAAGTAGCGTTGAAAAAAATGAAGAGCCTGAAAAGGTGTGAAAAATATGAAAAGCTTCTAAAGGTGTCAAAAATATGAAGAGCATGAAACGGTCTGAAAAATAGGAGGAGCATGAAGCGTTGTTGAAAAAATGAAGAGCCTAAAAAGGTGTGAAAAATATGAAGAGCTTCAAAACGTGTCAAAAATATGAGGAGCATGAAACGGTCTGAAAAATAAGAGGAGCATGAAGCGGTGTTCAAAAACATGAAGAGCCTTAAAAGGTGTGAAAAATATGAAGAGCTTCAAAAGGTGTCAAAAATATGAGGAGCATGAAACGGTCTGAAAAATAGGAGGAGAATCAAGCGCTGTTGAAAAACATGAAGAGCCTGAGAAAGTGTGAGGAATAGGAAGAGCTTCAAAAGGTGTGAAAAATATGAAGAGCTTCAAAAGGTGTCAAAAAATTGATGAGCATGAAACTGTCTGAAAAATAGGAGGAGCATGAAGTGGTGTTGAAAAAAATGAAGAGCCTGAAAAGGTGTGAAATATATGAAGAGCTTCAAATGGTGTCAAGAATATGAGGAGAATGAAGCGGTCTGAAAAATAGGAGGAGCATGAAGCCGTGTTGAAAAACATGAAACGCCTGAAAAGGTGTGAAAGATATGAAGAGTTTCTAAATGTGTCAAAAATATGAGGAGTAAGAAAGGGTCTGAAAAATAGGAGGAGCATGAAGCGGTGTTCAAAATCATGAAGAGCCTGAATAGGTGTGAAAAATATGAAGAGCCGCAAAAGGTGTCAAAATGAGATGAGCATGAACCGGTCTGAAAAATAGGAGGAGCATGAAGTGATGTTGAAAAAAATGAAAAGCCTGAAAAGGTGAGAAATATATGAAGAGCTTCAAAAGGTGTAAAAATATGAGGAGAATGAAACGGTCTGCATATTAGGAAGAGTATGAAATGGTGTTCAAACACATGAAGAGCCTGAAAGGTGTGAAAAATATGAAGAGCTTCAAAAGGTGTGAAAAAGATTAGGTTCAAGAAAAGGTCTGAAAAATACGAGGAGTATGAAGCGGTGTTGAAAAACATGAAGAGCCTGAAAACGTGTGAAAAATATGAAGAGATTCAAAAGGTGTGAAAAATATGAAGAGATTCAAAAGGTGTCAAAAATGAAATGAGCATGAAACGGTCTGAAAAATAGGAGGAGCATTAAGTGGTGTTGAAAAAAATGAAGAGCCTGAAAAGGGGTGAAATATATGAACAGCTTCAAAAGGTGTCAAAAATATGAGGAGCATGAAACAGTCTGAAAAATAGGAGGAGCATGAAGTGGTGTTCAAAAACATGAAGAGCCTAAAAAGTTGTGAAAAATTTGAAGAGCTTCAAAAGGTGTCAAAATATGAGGAGCATGAAACGGTCTGAAAAATAGGAGGAGCATGAAGTTGTGTTCAAAAACATGAAGAGCCTGAAAAGGTGTGAAAAATATGAAGAGCCTCAAAAGGTGTGAAAAATATGAGGAGCATGATATGGTTTGAAAAATAGGATTGGCATGAAGCGGTGTTCAAAAACATGAAGAGTCTGAAAAGTTGTGAAAAATATGAAAAGCTTCAAAAGGTGTCAAAAATGAGATGAGCATGAAACGGTCTGAAAAATATGAGCAGCATGAATCGGTGTTGAAAAACATGAAGAGCCTGAAAAGGTATGAGAAACATGAAGAGCTTCAAAAGGTGTCAAAAATAATAGGAGTATGAAAGGATCTGCAAAATATAAGGAGCAAGAAGTTTTGTTCAAAAACATGAAGAGCCCGAAAAGGTGTCAAAAATATGAAAAGCTTCATAAGGTGTCAAAAATATGAGGAGCATGAAACGGTCTGAAAAATAAGAGGAGCATGAAGCGGTGATGAAAAACATGAAGGGCATGAAAACGTGTGAAAAATATGAAGAGCCTCAAAAATGTGAAAAATATGAAGAACTTCAAAAGGTGTGAAAAATAGGAAGAGCTTCAAAAGGTGTCAAAAATGAGATTACCATGAAACGGTCTGAAAAATAGGAGGAGCATGAAGCGGTGTTGAAAATCATGAAGAGCCTGAAAAGGTGTGAAAAATATGAAGAGCTTCAAAAGGTGTGTAATACATGAGGAGCATGAAACGGTCTGAAAAATAGGAGGAGCATGAAGCGGTGTTGTAAAACATGAAGAGCCTGAAAACGTGTGAAAAATATGAAGAGCTTCAAAAATGTGAAAAATATGAAGAGCTTCAAAAGGTGTGAAAAATACGAAGAGCTTCAAAAGATGTCAAAAATGAGATGAACTTGAAACGGTCAAAAAACATTGGAGGAGCATGAAGCGGTGTTGAAAATCATGAAGAGCCTGAAAAGGTGTGAAAAATATGAAGAGCTTCAAAAGTTGTGAAAAATATGAAGAGTTTGAAAAGGTGTCAAAAATATGAGGAGCATGAAACGGTCTGAAAAATAGGAGGAGCATGAAACTGTTTTCAAAAACATGAAGAGCCTGAAAAGGTGTGAAAAATATGAAGAGCTTCAAAAGTTGTGAAAAATATGAGGAGCTTCAAACGGTGTGAAAAATATGAGGAGCATGAAACGGTCTGAAAAATAGGAGTAGCATGAAGCTGTGTTCAAAAACATGAAGAGCCTGAAAAGTTGTGAAGTATATGAAGAGCTTCAAAAGGTGTCAAAAATATGGAGAGCATGAAACGGACTGAAAAATAGGAGGATCATGAAGCGGAGTTGAAAAACATGAAGAGCCTGAAAACGTGTGAAAAATATGAAGAGCTTCAAAAGGTGTGAAATATATGAAGAGCTTCAAAAGGTGTCAAAAATGAGATTAGCATGAAACGGTCTGAAAAAAAAACGAGGAGCATGAAGCACTGTTCAAAAACATGAATAGCCTGAAAAGGAGTGAAAAATTTGAAAAGCTTCTAAAGGTGTTAACAATATGAGGAGCATGAAACAGTCTGAAAATAGGAGGAGCAATAAACGGTGTTCAAACAAATGAAGAGCGTGAAAAGGTGTGAAAAATATGAAGAGCTACAAAAGCTGTCAAAAATATGAGGAGCATGAAACGGTCTGAAAAATAGGAGGAGCATGAAGCGGTGTTCAAAAACATGAAGAGCTTGAATAGGTGTGAGAAATATGAAGAGCTTCCAAAGGTGTCAATAATATGAAGAGCATGAAATGGTCTGAAAAATATGAGGAGGATGAAGCGGTGTTCAAAAACATGAAGAGCCTGAAAAGATGTGAAAAATATGAAGAGATTTAAAATGTGTGAAAAATATGAGGAGCATGAAACGTTCTGAAAAATAGGAGGAGCATGAAGCGGTGTTCAAAAACATGAAGAGACTGAAAAGGTGTGAAAAATATGAAGACTCTCAAAAAATATCAAAAATATGAGGAGTATGAAACGGTCTGAAAAATTGGAGGGGCATGAAGCGGTGTTGAAAAACACGAAGAGCCTGAAAATAAGTGAAAAATATGAATAGCTTCAAAAATGTGAAAAATATGAAGAACTTCAAAAGGTGTGAAAAATATGAAGATCTTCAAAAGGTGTCTAAAATGAGATGAGCATGAAACAGTCTGAAAAATAGGAGGAGCATAAAGCGGTGTTGAAAATCATGAAGACCCTGAAAAGGTGTGAAAAATATGAAGAGCTTCAAAAGATGTGAAAAACATGAAGAGCTTCAAAAGGTGTCAAAATGAGATGAGCATGAAACGGTCTGAACAACAGGAGGAGGATGAAGCGGTGTTGAAAAACATGAAGAGCCTGAAAAGGTGTGAAAAATATGAAAAGCTTCTAAAGGTGTTCAAAAATATGAGGAGAATGAAACGGTCTGAAATATAGGAGGAGCATGAAGTGGTATTGAAAAACATGAAGGGCCTGAAAAGGTGTCAAAAATATGAAGAGCTTCAAATGGTGTCAAAATATGAGGAGCATGAAACGGTCTGAATACTAGGAAGTGGCTGAAGTGATATTGAAAAACATGAAGAGCCTGAAAAGGTGTGAAAAACTGAAGAGCTTCAAAAGGTGTGAAATACATGAGGAGCATGAAACGGTCTGAAATATAGGAGGAGCATGAAGCGGTGTTTAAAAACATGAAGAGCCTGAAAAGGGGTGAAAAATATGAAGAGCTTCAAAAGGTGTGAAAAATATGAGGAGCATGAATCGGTCTGAAAAATAGGAGGAGCATGAAGTGGTGTTGAAACACATGAAGAGCCAGAAAACATGTGAAAAATATGAAGAGTTTCAAAAGGTGTGAAAAATATGAACAGCTTCAAAAGGTGTATAAAATGAGATGAGCATGAACCGGTGTGAAAAATAGGAGGATCATGAACTGGTGTTGAAAAACATGAAGAGGCTGAAAAGGTGTGAAAAATATGAAGAGCTTCAAAAGGTGTGAAAAATATGAAGAGCTTCAAAAGGTGTCAAAAATATGAGGAGCATGAAACGGTCTGAAAAATAGGATGAGCATGAAGCGGTGTTGAAAAACATGAAGAGTCTGAAAAGGTGTGAAAAATATGAAGAGCTTCAAAAGGTGTCTATAATAAAGTGGAGCATGAAACAGTCTGAAAAATAGGAGGAGCAGGAAGCGGTGTTGAAAAACATGAAGAGCCTGAAAAGCTGTGAAAAGTATAAAGAGCTTCAAAACGTGTCAAAAATATGACGACCATGAAACGGTCTGAAAAATAGGAGGAGGCTGAAGTGGTGTTGAAAAACATGACGAGCTTGAAAACGTGGAATAATACGAAGAGTTTCAAATGGTGTGAAAAATATGAAGAGTTTTAAAAGGTGTCAAAAAAGAAATGAGCATAAAACAGTCTGAAAAATAGGAGGAGCATGAAGTGGTGTTCAAAAAAATGAAGAGCGTGAAAAGGTGTGAATAATATGAAGAGCTTCAAAAGGTGTCAAAAATATGAGGAGCATGAAACAGTTTGAAAAATAGGAGGAGCATGAAGCGGTGTTCAAACAAATGAAGAGCCTGAAACGGTGTGAAATATATGAAGAGCTTCAAAGGTGTCAAAAATATGAGGAGCATGAAACAGTCTGAAAAATAGGCGGAGCATGAACCGGTGTTCAAAAACGTGAAGAGCCTGAAAAGTTGTGAAAAATATGAAGAGCTTGAAAAGGTGTCAAATATATGAGAGGCATGAAACGGTCTGAAAAATGGGACGAGCATGAAACGGTCTTCAAAATCATGAAGAGCCTGAAAAGGTGTGAAAAATATGAGGAGCTTCAAAAGGTGTAAAAAATAAGAGGAGCATGAAGCGGTGTTCAAAACATGAAGAGCCTGAAAAGGTGTGAAAAATTTGAAGAGCTTCAAAAGGTTTCAAAATATGAGAAGCATGAAACGGTCTGAAAAATAGGAGGAACATGAAACGGTGTTGAAAAACATGAAGAGGCTGAAAAGGTGTGAAAAATATGAAGAGCCTCAAAACGTGTCAAAAATATGAGGAGCATGAAACGGTCTGAAAAAAAGGAGGAGCATGAAGCGTTGTTGAAAAACATGAAGAGCCTGAAAAGCTGTGAAAAATATGAAAAGCTTCAAAATGTGTGAAAAAAGTGAGGAGCATGATACGGTATGAAAAATAGGAGCAGCATGATGCGATGTTGAAAAACATGTATAGCCTGAAAATGTGTGAAATATATGAAGAGCTTCAAAGGTGTCAAAACTAAGAGGAGCATGAAATGGTCGGAAAAATAGGAGGAGCATGAAGCCGTGTTGAAAAATATGACGAGCATGAAAAGGTGTGAAAAAATATGAAGAGCTTCAAATGGTGTCAAAAATTTGAGGAGCATGAAACGGTCTGAAAAAGAGGAGCAAGAAGCGGTTTTGAAAAACATGAAGAGCGTGTAAAGGTGCGAAATATATGAAGAGCTTCAAAAGGTGTCAAAAATATGAGGAGCATGAAACGGTCTGAAATATAGGAGTAGAATGAAGTGGTGTTGAGAAACATGAAGAACCTGAAAAGGTGTGAAAATATGAAGAGCTTCAAAAGATGTCAAAAATATGAGCAGCATGAAACGGTCTGAAAAATAGGAGAAGCATAAAACGGTGTTGAGAAACATGAAGAACCTGAAAAGGTGTGAAAAATATGAAGAGCATGAAAAGGTGTAAAAAATATGAGGAGCATGAAACAGTCAGAAAAGTAGGAGGAGCATGAAATGGTGTTCAAACACATGAAGACTTGGAAAGGTGTGAAAAATATTAAGATCTTCAGAAGGTGTCAAAAATATGAGGAGCATGAATCGGTCTGAAAAATAGGAGGAGCATGAAGCGTTGTTGAAGAACATGAAGAGCCTGAAAAGGTGTGAAAAATATGAAGAGCTTCAAAAGGTGTCAAAAATATGAGGAGCATGAATCGGACTGAAAAATAGGAGGAGCATTAAGCGGTGTTGAAAAACATGAAGAACCTGAAAAGCTGTGAAAAATATGAAAAGCTTCAAAAGGTGTGAAAAACATGAGGAGCAGGAAACGGTCTTAAAAATAGGAGGAGCATGAAGCGCTGTTGAGAAACATGAAGAGGTTGAAAAGGTGTGAAATATATGAAGAGCTTCAAAAGGTGTCAAAAATATGAGGAGCATGAAACGGTCTCAAAAATAGTACGAGCATGAAGCTGTGCTGAAAAACATGAAGAAAATGAAAAGGTGTGAAAAATATGAAGAGCTTCAAAAGGTGTCAAAAATATGAGGAGGATGAAACGGTCTGTAAAAGAGGGGGAGCATGAAGCTCTTTGGAAAAACATGAAGAGAATGAAAGGTGTTAAAAATATGAAGAGCTTCAAAAGTTGTCAAAAATATGAGGAGCATGAAAAGTTTTGAAAAATAGGAGGAGCATGAATCGTTGTTTAAAAACGTGAAGAACCTGAAAAGGTGTGAAAAATATGAAGAGCTTCAAAAGGTGTCAAAAATATGAGGAGCATGAAACAGACTGAAAAAAAAAGAGGAGCATGAAACTGTGTTGAAAAACATGAAGAGATTGAAAATGTGTGAAAAATATGAAGAGCTTCAAAAGGTGTCAAAAATATGAGGAGCATGAAACGGTCTGAAAAATAAGAGGAGCATGAAGTGGTGTTGAAAAACAAGAAGAGCCTGAAAAGGTGTGAAAAATATGAAAGGCTTCAAAAGGTGTCAAAATTATTTGGAGCATGAAAAGTTCTGAAAAATAGTAGCTGCAAGAAACGGTGTTCAAAAACATGAAGAGCCTGAAAAGTTGTGAAAAATATGAAGAGCTTCAAAAGGTGTGAAAAATATGAGGAGCATGACACGGTCAGAAATATAGCAGGAGCATGAAGTTGTGTTGAAAACATGAAGAACCTGAAAAGTTGTGAAATGATGAAGAACTTCAAAAGGTGTCAAATATATGAGCAGCATGAAACGTTCTGAAAAATAGGAGGAGCATGAAACGGTGATCAAAAATATGAAGAGCCTGAAAAAGTGTGAAAAATATGAAGATCTTCAAAAGGTGTCAAAAATATGAGGAGCATGAAACGGTCTGAAAAATAGGAGGAGCATGAAACGGTGATCAAAAATATGAAGAGCCTGAAAAGTTGTGAAAAATATGAAGAGCTTCAAAATGTGTGAGAAATATGAGGAGCATGAAAAGGTCTGAAAAAGATGAGGAGCATGAAGCGGCGTTGAAAAACATGAAGAGCCTGTAAAGGTGTGAAAAATATGAAGAGCTTCAAAAGGTGTCAAAAATATGAGGAACATGAATCGGTCTGAAAAATAAGAGAAGCATGAAGTGGTGTTGAAAAAAATGTAGAGCCTGAAAAGGTGTGAATATTATGAAGAGCTTCAAAAGGTGTGAAATACATGAGGAGCATGAAACGGTCTGAAAAATAGGAGGAGCATGAAACGTTGTTCAAAAACAAGAAGAGCCTAAAAAGGTGTGAAAAATACGAAGAGGTTCAAAAGGTGTCAAAAATATGACGAGCATGAAAGAGTCTGAAAAATAGGAGCAGCATGAAACAGTGTTCAAAAACATGAAGAGCCTGAAAAGGTGTGAAAAATATGAAGAACTTCAAAACGTGTCAAAAATATGAGGAGCATGAAACGGTCTGAAAAATAGGAGGAGCAAGAAGCGGTGTTGAAAAACATGAAGAGTCTGAAAAGGTGTGAGAAATATGAAGAGCTTCAAAAGGTGTGAAAAATATGAAGAGTTTCAAAAGGAGTGAAGAATATGAAGAGCTTCAAAAGGTGTCAAAAATGAGATGAGCATGAAACGGTCTGACAAACAGGAGGAGCATGATGCGGTGTTCAAAAACATGAAGAGCCTGAAAAGGTGTGAAAAATATGAAGAGGTTCAAAATGTGTGAAATACATGAGGAACATTAAACGTTGTGAAAAATAGGAGGAGCATGAAGCGGTGTTGAAAAACATGAAGAGCCTGAAAAGGTGTGAAAAATATGAAGAGTTTCAAAAGGAGTGAGGAATATGAAGAGCTTCAAAAGGTGTCAAAAATGAGATGAGCATGAAACGGTCTGACAAACGGGAGGAGCATGATGCGGTGTTCAAAAACATGAAGAGCCTGAAAAGGTGTGAAAAATATGAAGAACTTCAAAACGTGTCAAAAATATGAGGAGCAAGAAACGGTCTGAAAAATAGGAGGAGCATGAAGTGGTGTTGAAAAACATGAAGAGCCTGAAAAGGTGTGAAAAATATGAACAGCTTCGAAACGTGTCAAAAATATGAGAAGCATGCAACTTTCTGAAAAATAGGAGGAGTAAGAACCGTTATTGAAATACATGAAGAGCCTGAAAACGTGTGAAGAATGTGAAGAGCTCGAAAGTTTTGAAAAAATGAAGAGCTTCAGAAGGTGTCAAAAATGAGATGAGCATGAAACCGTCGGAAAAATAGGAGGAGCATGAAGTGGTGTTCAGAAACATGGAGAGCCTGAAATGGTGTGAAAAATATGAAGAGCTTCAAAAGGTGTGAAATACATGAGGAGCATGAAACGGTCTGAAAAATAGGAGGAGCATGAAGGGGGGTTCAAAAACCTGAAGAGTCTGAAAAGGTGTGAAAAATATGAAGAGCTTCAAAAGGTGTGAAAAATTGGAGGAGCATGATGCGGTGTTCAAAAACATGAAAAGCCTGAAAAGGTGTGAAAAATATGAAGAGCTTCAAAAGGTGTCAAAAATATGAGGAGCATGAAATGGTCTGAAAAATAGGAGGAGCATGAAACGGTGTGCAAAAATATGAAGAGCCTGAAAAGGTGTGAAAAATATGAAGAGCTTCAAAAGGTGTCAAAAAAGAGATGAGCATGTAACGGTCTGAAAAATAGGAGGAGCATGAAGCAGTGTTGAAAAACATGAAGAGTCTGAAAAGGTGTGAAAAATACGAAGAGCTTCAAAAGGTGTGAAAAATATGAGGAGCATGAAACGGTCTGAAAAATAGGAGGAGCATGAAGCGGTTTTGAAAAACATGAAGAGCCTGAAAAGGTGTGAAAAATGTGAAGAGCTTAAAAAGGTGTCAAAATATGAGGAGCATGAAACGGTCTGAAAAATAGGAGGAGCATGAAACGTTGTTCAAAAACAAGAAGAGCCTGAAAAGGTGTGAAAAATACGAAGAGGTTCAAAAGGTGTCAAAAATATGACGAGCATGAAAGAGTCTGAAAAATAGGAGCAGCATGAAACGGTGTTCAAAAACATGAAGAGCCTGAAAAGGTGTGAAAAATATGAAGAGCTTCAAAAAGTGAGAAAATAGGAGGAGCATGAAGCGGTGCTCAAAAACATGAAAAGCCTGAAAAGGTGTGAAAAACATGAAGAGTTTCAAAAGGTGTGAAAAATGAGATGAGCATGAAACGGTCTGAAAAATAGGAGGATCATGAAGCGGTATTGAAAATCATGAAGAGCCTGAAAAGGTGTGAAAAATATGAAGAGCTTCAAAAGGGGTCAAAAATATGAGGAGCATGAAACGGTATGAAAAATAGGAGGAGCCTGAAACAGTCGGAAAAAAAGGAGGACATTGAAACGTTGTTGAAAAACATGAAGAGCCTGAAAACGTGTGAAAAATAGGAGGAGCTTCAAAAGGTGTCAAAAATATGAGGAGCATGAAACGGTCTGAAAAATAGTAGGAGCAAGAAGCGGCATGCAAAAACATGAAAAGCCTGAAAAGTTGTGAAAAATATGAAGAGCTTCAAAAGGTGTGAAAAATGAAAGGAGCATGAAAACGGTATGAAAAATAGAAGGAGCATGAAGTGCTGTTGAAAAAAAAGAAGAGCCTGAAAATGTGTGAAAAATATGAAGAGCTTCAAAAGGTGTGAAATACATGAGGAACATTAAACGTTGTGAAAAATAGGAGGAGCATGAAGCGGTGTTCAAAAACAGTAAGAGCCTGAAAAGATGTGAAAAATATGGAGAGCTTCATAAAGTGTGAAAAATAGGAGGAGGATGAAGCGGTGTTCAAAAACATGAAGATCCTGAAAAGGTGTGAAAAATATAGAGCTTCAAAAGGTGTCAAAGATATGAGGAGCATGAAACGGTCTGAAAAATAGGAGGAGCATGAAACGGTGTTCCAAAACATGAACAGCCTGAAAAGTTGTGAAAAATATGAAGAGCTTCAAAAGGTGTCAAAAATATGAGGAGCATGAAAAGGTCTGAAAAATAGGAGGAGCATGAAACGGTGTTCAAAAACATGAAGTGCCTGAAAAGGTGTGAAAATATGAAGAGCTTCAAAAGGTGTGAGATACATGAGGAGCATGAAACTGTCTGAAAAATAGGAGGAGGTTGAAGTGGTGTTCAAAAACATGAAGAGCCTGAAAAAGTGTGAAAATATGAAGAGCTTCAAAAGGTGTGAAATACATCAGAGAAATGAAACTATCTGAAAAATAGGAGGAGCATGAAGCTGTGTTGAAAAACATGAAGAGCTTCTAAAGGTGTCAAAAATATGAGGTCAATGAAACGGTCTGGAAAATAGGAGGAGCATGAAGTGGTGTTGAATATGATGAAGAGCCTGAAAAGGTGTGAAATATATGAGGAACTTGAAAATGTGTCAAAAATATGAGGAGCATGAAACGATCTGAAAAATAGGAGGTGCATGAAGTGGTGTTGAAAAATATCAAGAGCCTGAAAAGGTGTGAAAAATATGAAGAGCTTCAAAAGGTGTCAAAAACGACATGAGCTTGAAACGGTCTGAAAAATTGGAGGAGAATGAAGCGATGTTGAAAAACATGAAGAGCCTGAAAAAGTGTGAAAAATATGAAGAGCTTCAAAAGGTGTTAAATATATGAGGAGCAAGAAACGGTTTCAAAAATAGAAGGAGCATGAAGCGGTGTTCAAAACCATGAAGACCCTGAAAAGGTGTGAAAAATATGAAGAGGTTCAAAAATGTGAAAAATATGAAGAGCTTCAAAGGTGTCAAATATATGAAGAGCTTCAAACGGTGTCCAAATTATGAGGAGCATGAAACGGTCTGAAAAATAGGAGGAGCATGAAGCGGGGTTGAAAAACATGAAGAGCCTGAGAACGTGTGAAAAATATGAAGAGCTTCAAAGGTGTCAAATATATGAAGAGCTTCAAAGGGTGTTAAACACATGAGGAGCATGAAACTGTCTGAAAAATAGGAGGAGCATGAAGCTGGGCTCATACACATGAAGAGACTGAAAAGGTGTCAAAAATATGAAGAGCTTCAAAAGGTGTCAAAAATATGAGGAGCATGAAACGGTCTGAAAAAAAGAAGGAGCATGAAATGGTGTTGAAAAACATGAACAGTCTGAAACATGTCAAAAATATGAAGAGCTTCAAAAGGTGTGAAAAATATGAAGAGCTTCAAAAGGTGTCAAAAATATGAGCAGCAAGAATCGGTCTGAAATATAGGAGGAGCATGAAGCGGTGTTGAAAAACATGAAGAACCTGAAAAGGTGTGAAAAATATGAAGAGCTTCAAATGGGGTCAAATATATGAGGAGCATGAAACGGTCTGAAAAATAGGAGGAGCATGAAACGGTGTTCCAACACATGAATAGCCTGAAAAGGTGTGAAAAATATGAAGAGTATCAACAGGTGTGAAAAATATGAGGAGCATGAAACGTCTGAAAAATAGGAGGAGCATGAAGCGGTGTTCAAAAACATGAAGAGCCTGAAAAGGTGTGAAAATATGAAGAGCTTCAAAAGGTGTCAAAAATATGAGAAGCATGAAACGGTCTGAAAAATAGGAGGAACATGAAGTGTTGTTGAAAAACATGAAGAGCCTGAAAAATTATGATATATATGAAGAGCTTCAAAAGGTCTGAAAAATATGAGGAGCAGGAAACGGTCTGAAAAATATGAGGAGCATGAAACGGTGTTGAAAAACATGAAGAGCTTCAAATGGTGTGAAAATGTGAAGAGCTTCAAAATGTGTCAAAAATATGAGGAGCCTGAAAAGGTCTGAAAAATAATAGGAACAGGAAACGGTGTTGAAAAACAGGAAGAGCCTGAAAAGGTGTGAAAAATATGAAGAGCTTCAAATTGTGTCAAAAATATGAGGAGCATGAAACGGTCTGAAAAATACGAGGAGCATGAAGTCGTGTTGAAAAATATGAAGAACCTGAAAAGGTGTGAAAAAAAATGAAGAGCTTCTAAAGGAGTCAAAAATATGTGCAGGATGAAACTTTCTGTAAAATAGGATGATCATGAAACGGTTTTGAAAAAGATGAAGAGCATGAAAAAGTGTGAAATATATGACGAGCTTCAAAAGGTGTGGAAAATAAGAGGAGCAGGAAACGGTATGAAAAATAGGAGAAGCATGAAGGGGTGTTCAAAAACATGAAGAGCCTGAAAAGGTGTGAAAAATATGAAGAGCTTCAAAAGGTGTGAAATATATGAGGAACAGGAAGCGGTATGAAAAATAGGAGGAGCATGAAGGGTGGTCCAAAAAATGAAGAGACTGAAAAGGTGTGAAAAATATGAAGAACTTCAAAAGGTGTCAAAAATATGAGAAGCAGGAAACAGTCTGAAAAATAGAAGGAGCATGAAGCGGTGTTCAAAAACATGAAGAGCCTGAAAAGGTGTGAAAAATATGAAGACCTTCAAAAGGCGTCAAAAATATGAGGATCTTGAAACTGTCTGAACAATAGGAGGATTATGAATCGGTGTTACAAAACATGAAGAGGCTGAAAAGGTGTGAAAAATATGAAGAGCTGCAAAAAGTGTGAAATACATGAGGAGGATTAAACGGTTTGAAAAATAGGAGGAGCATGAAGGGGTGTTGAAAAACATGAAGAGCGTGAAAAGGTGTGAAAAATATGAAGAGCTTAAAAGGTGTCAAAATTATGAGGAGTATGAAACGGTCTGAAAATAGGAGGAGCATGAATCCATGTTCAAAAACATGAAGAGCCTGAAAAGTGTGAAATATATGAAGAGCTTCAAATGGTGTCAAAAATATGAGGAGAATGAAACGGTCTGCAAAATAGGAGGAGCATGAAATGGTGTTCAAAAACATGAAGAGCCTGAAAAGTTGTGAAAAATATGAAGACCTTCAAAAGGAGTGAAAACATGAGGTGCATTAAACGGTCTGATAAATAGGAGGAGCATGAAGCGGTGTTGAAAAACATGAAGAGCCTCAAAACGTGTGAAAAATATGAAGAGATTCAAAAGGTGTGAAAAATATGAAGAGCTGCAAAAGGTGTCAAAAATTCATAAGCATGAAACGGTCTGAAAAATAGGAGGAGCATGAAGTGGTGTTGAAAAAAATGAAGAGCCTGAAAAGGTGTGAAAAATATGAAGAGCTTCAAAAGGTGTGAAAAACATGAGGTGCATTAAACGGTCTGAAAATAGGAGGAGCATGAAGCCATGTTCAAAATCATGAAGAGCCTGAAAAGGTGTGAAAAGTATGAAGAGCTTCAAATGGTGTCAAAAATATGAGGAGCATGAAACGGTCTGAAAAATAGGAGGAACATGAAGCGGTGTTCAAAAACATGAAGAGACTGAAAAAGTGTGAAAAATATGAAGAGCTTCAAAAGGTGTCAAAAATATGAGGATCTTGAAACTGTCTGAACAATAGGAGGATTATGAAACGGTGTTACAAAACATGAAGGGCCTGAATAGGTGTGAAAAATATGAAGAGCTTCAAAAAGTGTGAAATACATGAGGAGGATTAAACGGTCTGAAAAATAGGAGGAGCATGAAGCGATGTTGAAAAACATGAAGAGCCTGAAAAGATGTGAAAAATATGAAAAGCTTCAAAAGGTGTGAAAAATATGAAGAACTTCAAAAGGTGTCAAAAATTAGATGAGCATGAAACGGTCTGAAAAATAGGAGGAACATGAAGCGGTGTTCAAAAACATGAAGAGACTGAAAAGGTGTGAAAAATATGAAGAGCTTCAAAACGTGTCAAAAATATGAGGAGCAAGAAACGTTCTGAAAAATAGGAGGAGCATGAAGCAGTGTTGAAAAACATGAAGAGCCTGAAAAGGTGTGAAAAGTATGAAGAGCTTCAAAAGGTGTGAAAAATATGAGGTGCATTAAACGGTCTGAAAATAGGAGGAGCATGAAGCCATGTTCAAAATCATGAAGAGCCTGAAAAGGTGTGAAATATATGAAGAGCTTCAAAGGGTTTCAAAAAGATGAGGAACATGAAACGGTTTTGAAAAACATGAAGAGCCTGAAAAGGTGTGAAATATATGAAGAGCTTCAAAGGGTGTCAAAAATATGAGGAGCATGAAACGGTCTGAAAAATAGGAGGAGCATGAAATGTTGTTCAAAAACATGAAGGGCTTGAAATGATGTGAAAAATATGAAGACTAACAAAAGGTGTCAAAATTATGAGGGGCATGAAACGGTCTGAAAAATAGGAGGAGCATCAAACGGTGTTGAAAAATATGAATAGCCTGAATAGGTGTGAAAAATATGAAGAGCTTCAAAAGTGTCACAAATAGGAGGAGCATGAAACGGTGTTCAAAAACATGAAGAGCCAGTAAAGGTGTGAAAAATATGAACAGCTTCCAAATGTGACAAAAATAAGATGAGCATGAAACGGTCTGTAAAATAGGAGGAGCATGAAGTGGTGTTGAAAAACATGAAGAGCCTGAAAAGGTGTGAAATATATGAAGAGGTTCAAAAGGTGTCAAAAATGCGAGGAGCATGAAACCATTGAAATATAGGAGGAGCATGAACTGGTGTTGAAAAACATTAATAGCCTGAAAAGGTGTGAAATATATGAAGAGTTTCAAAAGGTGTCAAAAATATGAGGAGCATGAAACGGTCTGAAAAAAAGGAGGAGCATGAAGTGGTGTTGAAAATCATGAAGTCCCTGAAAATGTGTAAAAAATATGAAGAGCTTGAAAAGGTGTCAAAAATATGAGGAGCATGAAACGGTCAAAAAATAGGCCGAACATGAGACGGCGTTGAAAATCAGGAAGAGCATGAAAAGGTGTGAAAAATATGAGGTGTTTTAAAAGGTGTCAAAAATCTGAGGAGCATGAAACGGTGTTGAAAAAAATGAAAATCATGAAAAGGTGTGAAAAATATGAAGAGCTTCAAAAGGTGTCACATATATGATGAACATGAAACGGTCTGAAAAATAAGAGGAGCATGAAACAGTCTGAAAAAAAGTAAGAGTATGAAACTGTGTTGAAAAACATGAAGAGCTTCAAAAGGTGTGAAATACTTGAGGAGCATGAAACGGTCTGAAAAGTAGGAGGAGCATTAAGCGATGTTCAAAAACATGAAGAGCCTAAAAAGGTGTGAAAATTATGAAGAGCTTCAAAAGTTGTCAAAAATATTAGGAGCATGAAACGTTCTGAAAAATAGGAGCAGCATGAAACGGTGTTGAAAAACATGGAAAGCGTGAAAATGTGTGAAAAATATGAAGAGCTTCAAAATGTGTAAAAAATAGGAGGAGCATGACACGGTGTTCAAAAACATGAAGAGCCTGAAAAGGTGTGAAAAATATGAAGAGCTTCAAAAGGTGTCAAAAATATGAGGAGCATGAAACGGTCTGGAAAATAGGAGGAGCATGAAGCAGTGTTCAAAAATATGAAGAGCCTGAAAAGGTGTGAAAAATATGACTAACTTCAAAAGGTGTCAAAAATATGAAGAGCTTCAAAAGGTGTCATAATATGAAGAGCATGAAACAGTCTGAAAAATAGGAGGAGCATGAAATGGTGTTGAAACAATGAAGAGCCTGATAAGGTGTGAAAAATATGAAGAGCTTCAAAAGGTGTCAAAAATATGAGGAGCATGAAACGGTCTGAAAAACTGGAGGAGCATGAAGCGGTGTGGACAAACATGAAGAGCCTGAAAGGCAGTGAAAAATATTAAGTAAGAGCTTCTAAAGGTGTGAAAGTATGAGGAGCATGAAACGGTCAGAAAAATAGGAGGAGCATGAAGCGGTTTTCAAAAATATGAAGAGCCTGAAAATGTGTGAAAAATATGAAGAGCTTCAATAGGTGTGAAAAATATGAGGAGCATGAAATGTTCTGAAAAATAGGAGGAGAATGAAGTGGTGTTGTAAAACATGAAGAGCCTGAAAAGGTGTGAAAAATATGAAGAGCTTCAAAAGGTGTCAAAAATATGAGGAGCAAGAAACGGTCTGAAAAATCGGACGACCACGAAACGTTCTTAAAAATAGTAGGCCATTAAACGGTGTTGAAAAACACGAAGAGCATGAAAGGGTGTGAAAACATGAAGAGCTGCAAAAGGTGTCAAAAATATGAGGAGCATGAAACGGTTAAAAAATAGGCGGAACATGAGACGGCGTTGAAAATCAGGAAGAGCATGAAAAGGTGTGAAAAATATGAGGTGTTTTAAAAGGTGTCAAAAATATGAGGAGCATGAAACGGTGTTGAAAAAAATGAAGATCATGAAAAGGTGTGAAAAATATGAATAGCTTCAAAAGGTGTTACATATATGACGAACATGAAACAGTCTGAAAAATAACAGGAGCATGAAACAGTCTGAAAAAAAGTAAGAGTATGAAACTGTGTTGAAAAACATGAAGAGCTTCAAAAGGTGTGAAATACTTGAGGAGCATGAAACGGTCTGAAAAGTAGGAGGAGCATTAAGCGATGTTCAAAAACATGAAGAGTCTGAAAAGGTGTGAAAAATATGAAGAGCTTCAAAAAGTGTCAAAAATATGAGGAGCATGAATCGGTCTGAAAAATAGGAGGAGCATGAAGCGGTGTTGAAAAACATGAAGAGCCTTAAAAGGTGTGAAATATATGAAGAGCTTAAAAAGGCGTGAAATATATGAGGAACCTGAAACGCTCTGAAAAACAGGAGGAGAATGAAGCGGTGTTGAAAAATATGAAGAGCCTGAAAAGTTGTGGAATATACGAAGAGCTTCCAAAGGTGTCAAAAATTTTAGGAGCATGAAACGGTCTGAAAAATTGGAGGAGCATGAAGCGGTGTTGAAAAATATGAAGAGCCTGAAAAGGTGTGAAATATATGAAGAGCTTAAAAAGGCGTGAAATATATGAGGAACCTGAAACGCTCTGAGAAACAGGAGGAGAATGAAGCGGTGTTGAAAAATATGAAGAGCCTGAAAAGGTGTGAAATATATGACGAGCTTAAAAAGGCGTGAAATATATGAGGAACCTGAAACGCTCTGAGAAACAGGAGGAGCATGAAGCGGTGTTGAAAAACATGAAGAGTCTGAAAAGGTGTGAAAAATATGAAGAGCTTCAAAAAGAATCAAAAATATGAGGAGCATGAAACGGTCTGAAAAATAGGAGGAGCAAGAAGCAGTGTTGAAAAACATGAAGAGTCTGAAAAGGTGTGGAAAATATAAAGAGTTTCAACATGTGTCAAAAATATAAGGAGAATGAAACAGTCTGAGAAATAGGAGGTGCAAGAAGTGGTGTTCAAAAACATGAAGAGCCTGAAAAGGTGTTAAATATATTAAGAGCTTCAAAATGTATCAAATATATGAGGAGCAGAAATGGTCTCAAAAATAGGAGGAGCATGAAGCGGTGTTGAAAAACATGAAGAGTCTGAAAAGGTGTGAAAAATATGAAGAGCTTCAAAAAGTGTCAAAAATATGAGGAGCATGAAAGGGTCTGAAAAATAGAGGGAACATGAAGCGGTGTTGAAATACTTGAAGAGCTTGAAAAGGTGTGAAAAATATGAAGAGCCTGAAAAGAGTGAAATATATGAAGATCTACAAAAGGTGTCAAAAATATGAGGAGCATGAAACAATCTGAAAAATAGGTGGGTCATGAAGCGGTGTTGAAAAACTTGAAGAGCCTGAAAAGGTGTTAAAAATATTAGGAGCATGAAACGGTCTGAAAAATAGGAGGAGCATGAAGCGGTGTTGAAAAACATGACGAGAATGAAAAAGTGTGAAATATATGAAGAGCTTCAAAAGGTGTTAAAATTTGAGGAGCATGAAACGGTCTGAAAGATAGGAGGAGCATGAAGCGGTGTGGAAAAACATAAAGAGCCTGAAAAGGTGTTAAAAATATTAGGAGCCTGAAACGGTCTGAAAAATAGGAGGCGCATAAAGTGGTGTTGAAAAACTTGAAAAGCCTGAAAAGGTGTGAAAAACATGAAGAGCTTCAAGAAATGTCAAAAATATGAGGAGCATGAAACGGTCTGAAAAATAGGAGGAGCATGAAACGGTGTTGAAAAACATGAAGAACCTGAAAAGAGTGAAATATATGAAGAGCTTCAAAAGGTGTCAAAAATATGAGGAGCATGAAACGGTGTAGAAAAACATGAAGAGCCTGAAAAGTTGTGTAATATATGAAGAGCTTCAAAAGATGTGAAAAATATGAGGAGAATGATACGGGCTGAAAAAAAGGAGGAGCATGACGCGGTGTTGAAAAACATGAAGAGCCTGAAAAGGTGTGAAAAACATGAGGAGCTTCAAAGGTGTTAAAATTTGAGGAGCATGATACGGTCTGAAAAATAGGAGGAGCATGAAGCGGTGTTGAAATACTTGAAGAGCCTGAAAAGGTGTGAAAAATATGAAGAGCCTAAAAGGAGTGAAATATATGAAGAGCTTCAAAAGGTGTCAAAAATATGACGAGCATGAAACGATCTGAAAAAAAGGTGGGTCATGAGGCGGTGTTGAAAAACTTGAAGAGCCTGAAAAGGTGTTAAAATTATTAAGAGCATGAAACGGTCTGAAAAATAGGTGGAGCGTGAAGCGGTGCTGAAAAACATGACGAGACTGAAAAAGTGTGAAATATATGAAGAGCTTCAAAAGGTGTTAAAATTTGAGGAGCATGATATGGTCTGAAAGATAGGAGGAGCATGAAGCGGTGTTGAAAAAGATGAAGAGCCTGAAAAGGTGTTAAAAATATTAGGAGCATGAAACGGTTTGAAAAATAGGTGGAGCATGAAGTGGTGTTGAAAAACTTGAAGAGCCTGAAAAGGTGTTAACAATATTAGGAGCCTGAAACGGTTTGAAAAATAGGAGGCGCATAAAGCGGTGTTGAAAAACTTGAAAAGCCTGAAAAAGTGTGAAAAACATGAAGAGCTTCAAAAAGTGTCAAAAATATGAGGAGCATGAAACGGTCTGAAAAATAGGAGGAGCATGAAACGGTGTTGAAAAACATGAAGAGCCTGAAAAGAGTGAAATATATGAAGAGCTTCAAAAGGTGTCAAAAATATGAGGAACATGAAACGGTCTGAAAAATAGGAGGAGCATGAAGCGGGGTTGAAAAACATGAAGAGCCTGAAAAGTTGTGTAATATATGAAGAGCTTCAAAAGATGTGAAAAATATGAGGAGAATGATACGGGCTGAAAAGAAGGAGGAGCATGAAGCGGTGTTGAAAAACATGAACAGCCTGAAAAGTTGTGAAAAACATGAAGAGCTTCAAAAGGTGTCAAAAATATGAGGAGCATGAAACGGCCAGAAAAATAGGAGGAGCATGAAGCGGTGTTCAGAAATATGAAGCGCCTGAAAAGGTGGGAAAAATATGAGGAGCATGAAACGGTTTGAAAAATAGGTGGAGCATGAAGTGGGGTTGAAAAACTTGAAGAGCCTGAAAAGGTGTTAACAATATTAGGAACCTGAATAGGTCTGAAAATTAGGAGGCGCATAAAGCGGTGTTGAAAAACTTGAAAAGCCTGAAAAGGTGTGAAAAACATGAAGAGCTTCAAGAAGTGTCAAAAATATGAGGAGCATGAAACGGTCTGAAAAATAGGAGGAGCATGAAGTGGTGTTGAAAACATGAAGAGCCTGAAAAGGTATGAAAAATATGAAGAGCTACAAAAGGGGTCAAAAATATGAGGAGCATGAAACGGTCTGAAAAATAGGAGGAGCATGAAATGGTGTTCAAAAACATGACAGCCTGAAAAGGTGTGAAAAACATGAAGCGCTTGAAAACGTGTGAAAAATATGAGGACCATGAAACCGTCTGAAAAATAGGAGGAGCATGAAACGGTGTTGAAAACAAAAAGAGCCTGAAAAGCTGTGAAAGATATGAAGAGCTTCAAAAGGTGTCATAAATATGACGAGCATGAAACGGTCTGAAAAAAAGGAGGAACATGAGGCGTTGTTGAAAAATATTAAGAGCCTGAAAAGGTGTGAAAAATATGAAGAGCTTAAAAAAGTGTCAAATATATGAGGAGCATGAAACGGTCTGAAAAATAGGAGGAGCATGAAGTGGTGTTGAAAAACATGAAGAGCCTGAAATGAGTGAAATATATGAAGAGCTTCAAAAGGTGTCAAAAATATGAGGAGCTTGAAACGGTCTGAAAAATAGGAGGAGCATGAAGTGGTGTTGAAAAACATGAAGAGCCTGAAATGAGTGAAATATATGAAGAGCTTCAAAAGGTGTCAAAATTATGAGGAGCATGAAACGGTCTGAAAAATAGGAGGAGCATGAAGCGGTGTTGAAAAACATGAAGAGCCTGAAAAGTTGTGAAAACTATTAAGAGCTTCAAAAGGTGTCAAAAATATGAGGAGCATGAAACGGTCTGAAAAATAGGAGGAGCATGAAACGGTGTTGAAAAATATGAAGAGCCTGAAAATGTGTGCAATATATATATAGGTTCAGAGCGTGTCAAAAATATGAGGAGCGTGAAACGATCTGAAAAATAGGAGAAGATTGAAGCGGTGTGGAAAAACATGAAGAGTCTGAAAAGTTGTGAACAATATGAAGAGCTTCAAAAATATGAAAAATATGAAGAGCTTCAAAAGGTGTGAAAAATATGAAGAGCTTCAAAAGGTGTCAAACATATGAGGAGAATGAAACGGTCTGCAAAATAGGAGGAGCATGAAATGGTGTTCAAAAACATGAAGAGCCTGAAATCGTGTGAAAAATATGAAGAGCTTCAAAAGGTGTGAAAAATATGAGGAGCATGAAACGGTCTGAAAAATAGGAGGAGCATGAAGCGGTGTTCAAAAATATGAAGAGCCTGAAAAGGTGTGAAAAATATGAAGAGCTTCAAAACGTGTCAAAAATATTAGGAGCATGAAACGGTCTGCAAAATAGGAGGAGCATGAAACGGTTATGAAATATATGAAGAGCCTGAAAAGATGTGAGATTATGAAGAGGTTCAAAATGTGTCAAAAATATAAGGAGCATGAAACGGTCTGACAAGTAGGAGGAGCATGAAATGTTGTTGAAAACATGAAGAGCATGAAAAGGTGTAAAAATATGAAGAACTTCAAAAGGTGTCAAAAATAGGAGGAGCATGAAATGGTGTGAAAAATATGAAGAGCTTCAAAAGGTGTCAAAAATTTGAGAAGCATGAAACGGTCTGAAAAATATAGGAGGAGCATGAAGCGGTGTTCAAAAACATGAAAAGCTTAAAAAGGTGTGAAATATATGAAGAGCTTCAAAAGTTGTGAAATATAGGAGGAGCATGAAGCGGTGTTCAAAAACATGAAGAGCCTTAAAAGTGGTGAAATATATGAAGAGCTTCAAAAGGTGTCAAAAATATGAGGAGCATGAAATAGTCTGAAAAATAGGAGGAGCATGAAATCTTGTTGAAAAACATGAAGAGCATGAAAAGATGTGAAAAATATGAATAGCTTCTAAAGGTGTCAAAAATAAGAGGAGCATGAAACAGTCTGAAAATAGGAGGAGCATGAAACGGTGTTGAAAAGCATGAAGAGCCTGAAAATGTGTGAAAAATATGGAGAGCTTCAAAAGGTGTCAAAAATATAGCAGCATGAAACAGTCTGAAAATACGAGGAGCATGAAACAGTGTTGAAAATCATGAAGAGCCTGAAAAGGTGTGAAAAATATGAAGAGATTCAAAGGGGAAAAAATATGAGGAGCATGAAACGGTCTGAACAATAGGACGAGCATGAAACGGTGTTGAAAAACATGAAGAGCCTGAAATTTTGTGAATAATATGAAGAGCTTCAAAAGGTGTCAAATATATGAAGAGCATGAAACGTTTTGAAAAATATGAGTAGCATGAAGCGGTGTTCAAAAACGTGAAGAGCCTGAGAAGGTGTGAAAAATATGAAGAGCTTCAATGGTGTCAAAAATATGAGGAGCATGAAACGGGCTGAAAAATAGGTGGAGCATGAAACGGTGTTGAAAAACATCAAGAGCCTGACAAGGTGTGAAAAATATGAAGAGCTTCAAAAAGTGTCAAATATATGAGGAGCATGAAACGGTCTGAAAAATAGGAGGAGCATGAAGTGGTGTTGAAAAACATGAAGAGCCTGAAATGAGTGAAATATATGAAGAGCTTCAAAAGGTGTCAAAATTATGAGGAGCATGAAACGGTCTGAAAAATATGAGGAGCATGAAGCGGTGTTGAAAAACATGAAGAGCCTGAAAAGTTGTGAAAACTATTAAGAGCTTCAAAAGGTGTCAAAAATATGAGGAGCATGAAACGGTCTGAAAAATAGGAGGAGCATGAAACGGTGTTGAAAAATATGAAGAGCCTGAAAAGGTGTGAAATATATATATAGGTTCAGAACGTGTCAAAAATATGAGGAGCGTGAAACGATCTGAAAAATAGGAGAAGATTGAAGCGGTGTGGAAAAACATGAAGAGTCTGAAAAGTTGTGAACAATATGAAGAGCTTCAAAAATATGAAAAATGTGAAGAGCTTCAAAAGGTGTGAAAAATATGAAGAGCTTCAAAAGGTGTCAAACATATGAGGAGAATGAAACGGTCTGCAAAATAGGAGGAGCATGAAATGGTGTTCAAAAACATGAAGAGCCTGAAAATGTGTGAAAAATATAAAGAGCTTCAAAAGGTGAGAAAAATATGAGGAGCATGAAACGGTCTGAAAAATAGGAGGAGCATGAAGCGGTGTTCAAAAATATGAAGAGCCTGAAAAGGTGTGAAAAATATGAAGAGCTTCAAAACGTGTCAAAAATATTAGGAGCATGAAACGGTCTGCAAAATAGGAGGAGCATGAAACGGTTATGAAAAATATGAAGAGCCTGAAAAGATGTGAGATTATGAAGAGGTTCAAAATGTGTCAAAAATATAAGGAGCATGAAACGGTCTGACAAGTAGGAGGAGCATGAAATGTTGTTGAAAACATGAAGAGCATGAAAAGGTGTAAAAATATGAAGAACTTCAAAAGGTGTCAAAAATAGGAGGAGCATGAAATGGTGTGAAAAATAGGAGGATCATGAAACGGAGTTAAAAAACATGAACAGCCTGAAAAGTTGTGAAAAATATGAAGAGCTGCAAATGGTGTCAAAAACCCGAGGAGCATGAAACGGTCTCAAAAAAAAGAGGAGCATGAAGTGTTCTTGAAAAGCATGAAGAGCCTGAAAATGTGAGAAAAATATGAAGAGCTTCAAAATGTGTCAAAAATATGACGCGAACGAAACGGTATGAAAAATATGAGGAGCATGAAACGGTGGTGAAAAACATGAAGAGTATGAAAAGGTGTGAAATATATGAAGAGCTTCAAAAGGTGTCAAAAATATGAGGAGCATGAAACGGTCTGAAAAATAGGAGGAGCATAAAACGTTGTTGAAACACATGAAGAGCCTGAAAAGGTGTGAAATATATGAAGGGCTTCAAAAGGTTTCAAAATTATGACGAGCATGAAACGGCCTGAAAAATATGAGGAGCATGAAATGGTCTGAAAAATACGAGGAACATGAAACCGTGTTGAAAAACATCAAGAGCCTGACAAGGTGTGAAAAATATGAAGAGCTACAAAAGGTGTCAAAAATATGAGAAGCATGAAACAATCTGAAATATAGGAGGAGCATGAAATGGTGTTGAAAAACATGAAGAGCATGAACAGGTGTGAAAAATATTAAGATTTTAAAAAGGTATCAAAAACATAAGGAGCATGAAACGGTCTGAAAAATAGGAGGAGCAGGAAACAGTCTGAAAAATAGGAGGAGCATGAAACGGTCTGAAAATTAGGAGGAGCATGAAGCGGTGTTGAAAAACATGAAGAGCCTGAAAAGGTGTGAAAAATATGTATAGCTTCAAAATGTGTCAAAAATATGAGAGGCATGAAATGGTCTGAAAAATAGGAGGAGCATGAAGTGTTGTTGAAAAACATGAAGAGCCTGAAAATTTGTGAATAATATGAAGAGCTTCAAAAGGTGTCAAATATATGAGGAGCATGAACCGGTCTGAAAATTAGGACGAGTATGAAGCGATGTTGAAAAACATGAAGAGTCTGAAAAGGTGTGAAATATATGAAGAGCTTCAAAATGTGTGAGAAATATGAGGAGCATGAAACGGTCTGAAAAACAGGAGGAGCATGAAACGGTGTTGAAAAATCTGAAGAACAGGAAAAGGTGAGAAATATATGAAGAGCTTCAAAAGGTGTGAAAAATATAGGAGCATGAAGCAGTGTTCAAAAACATGAAGAGCTTGAAAAGGTGTGAAATATATGAAGATCTTCAAAAGGTGTGAAAAATAGGAGGAGCATGAAGCGTTGTTCAAAAACATGAAGAGCCTGAAAAGGTGTGAAATATATGAAGAGCTTCAAAAGGTGTGAAATATAGGATGAGCATGAAGTGTGTTCAGAAACATGAAGAGCCTTAAAATGTGTGAAATATATGAAGAGCTTCTAAAGGTGTCAAAAATAAGAGGAGCATGAAACAGTTTGAAAATAGGAGGAGCATGAAACGGTGTTGAAAAACATGAAGAGCCTAAAAACTTGTGAAAAATATGAAGAGCTTCAAAAAGTGTGAAAAATATGAAGAATTCAAATGGTGTCAAAATATGAGGAGCATGAAACGGTCTGAAAAATAGGAGGAGGATGAAGCGATGTTGAAAAACATGAAGAGTCTGAAAAGGTGTGAAATATATGAAGAGCTTCAAAAGGTGTGAGAAATATGAGGAGCATGAAACGGTCTGAAAAACAGGAGGAGCATGAAACGGTGTTGAAAAATCTGAAGAACAGGAAAAGGTGAGAAATATATGAAGAGCTTCAAAAGGTGTGAAAAATATAGGAGCATGAAGCGGTGTTCAAAAACATGAAGAGCTTGAAAAGGTGTGAAATATATGAAGATCTTCAAAAGGTGTGAAAAATAGGAGGAGCATGAAGCGTTGTTCAAAAACATGAAGAGCCTGAAAAGGTGTGAAATATATGAAGAGCTTCAAAAGGTGTCAGAAATATGAGGAGCATGAACCAGTCTGAAAAATAAGAGGAGCTTGAAATGGTGTTGAAAAACAAGAAGAACCTGAAATGGTGTGAAAAATATGAAGAGCTTCAACAGGTGTGTAAAATATGAGGAGCATGAAACGGTCCGAAAAATAGGAGGAGCGTGAAGCTTTGTTGACAAAAATGAAAAGCCTGAAATGGTGTGAAAAATATGAAGAGCTTCAAAAGGTGTCAAAAATTTGAGAAGCATGAAACGGTCTGAAAAATATAGGAGGAGCATGAAGCGGTGTTCAAAAACATGAAAAGCTTAAAAAGGTGTGAAATATATGAAGAGCTTCAAAAGTTGTGAAATATAGGAGGAGCATGAAGCGGTGTTCAAAAACATGAAGAGCCTTAAAAGTGGTGAAATATATGAAGAGCTTCAAAAGGTGAGAAAATATGAGGAGCATGAAGCGGTGTTCAAAAACATGAAGAGCTTGAAAAGGTTTGAAATATATAAAGAGCTTCAAAAGGTGAGAAAATATGAGGAGCATGAAGCGGTGTTCAAAAACATGAAGAGCTTGAAAAGGTTTGAAATTTTTGAAGATCTTCAAAAGGTGTGAAAAATAGGAGGAGCATGAATCGGTGTTGAAAATCATGAAGAGCCTGAAAAGTTGTGAATAATATGAATAGCTTCAAAAGGTGTGAAAAATATGAAGAGGTTCAAAAGGTGTCGAAAATGAGATGAGAATGAAACGGTCTGAAAATTAGGAGGAGCATGAAGCGGTGTTGAAAAACATGAAGAGCCTGAAAAGTTGTGAATAATATGAAGAGCTTCAAAAGGTGTGAAAAATATGAAGAGGTTCAAAAGATGTAAAAAATGAGAAGAGCATGAAAAGTTGTGAAAAATAGGAGGAGCATGAAACGGTGTTGAAAATCATGAAGAGCCTGAAAAGTTGTGAATAATATGAATAGCTTCAAAAGGTGTGAAAAATATGAAGAGGTTCAAAAGGTGTCGAAAATGAGATGAGCATGAAACGGTCTGAAAAATAGGAGGAGCATGAAGAGGTGTTGAAAAACATGAAGAGCCTGAAAAGTTGTGAATAATATGAAGAGCTTCAAAAGGTGTCAAAAATATGAGGAGCATGAAACGGTCTGAAAAATAGGAGGAGCATGAAGTGGTGTTCAGAAACATGAAGAGCCTTAAACGGTGTGAAATATATAAAGAGCTTCTAAAGGTGTCAAAAATAAGAGGAGCATGAAACAGTCTCAAAATAGGAGGAGCATGAAACGGTGTTGAAAAAACTGAAGAACAGGAAAAGGTGAGAAATATATGAAGAGCCTCAAAAGGTGTGAAAAATATGAGGAGCATGAAACGGTCTGAAAAATAGGAGGAGCATCAAACGATGTTCAAAAACATGAAGAGCCTGAAAATGTGTGAAAAATATAAAGAGCTTCAAAAGGTGAGAAAAATATGAGGAGCATGAAGCGGAGTTCAAAAACATGAAGAGCTTGAAAAGGTTTGAAATTTTTGAAGATCTTCAAAATGTGTGAAAAATAGGAGGAGCATGAATCGGTGTTGAAAATCATGAAGAGCCAGAAAATTTGTGAATAATATGAATAGCTTCAAAAGGTGTGAAAAATATGAAGAGGTTCAAAAGGTGTCGAAAATGAGATGAGAATGAAATGGTCTGAAAAATAGGAGGAGCATGAAGCGGTGTTGAAAAACATGAAGAGCCTGAAAAGTTGTGAATAATATGAAGAGCTTCAAAAGGTGTGAAAAATATGAAGAGGTTCAAAAGATGTAAAAAATGAGAAGAGCATGAAACGGTGTGAAAAATAGGAGGAGCATGAAACGGTGTTGAAAATCATGAAGAGCCTGAAAAGTTGTGAATAATATGAATAGCTTCAAAAGGTGTGAAAAATATGAAGAGGTTCAAAAGGTGTCGAAAATGAGATGAGCATGAAACGGTCTGAAAAATAGGAGGAGCATGAAGAGGTGTTGAAAAACATGAAGAGCCTGAAAAGTTGTGAATAATATGAGGAGCTTCAAAAGGTGTCAAAAATATGAGGAGCATGAAACGGTCTGAAAAATAGGAGGAGCATGAAGTGGTGTTGAAAAAATGAAGAGCCTGAAAAGGTGTGAAAAATATTAAGAGCATCAATAGGTGTCAAAAATACGAGGAGCATGAAACGGTCTGCAAAAAAGGAGGAGCATGAAGTGGTGTTGATAAACGTGAAGAGCCTGAAAAGGTGTGAAAAATATGAAAAGCTTCAAAAGGTGTCAAAAATATGAGGAGCATGAAACGGTCTGAAAAATAAGAGGAGCATGAAGCGGTGTTCAAAAACATGAAGAGCCTGAAAAGGTGTGAAAAATATGAAGAGCTTAAAAAAATGTGAAAAATATGAAGAGCTTCAAAAGATGTGAAAAATATGAAGAGCTTCAAAAGGTGTGAAATATATGAGGAGCATGAAACGGTCTGAAAAATAGCAGGATCATGAAGCGGTGTTGAAAAACATGAAGAATCTGAAAACGTGTGAAAATCTGAAGAGCTTCAAAAATATGAAAAATATGAAGAGCTTCAAAAGGTGTCAAACATATGAGGAGAATGAAACGGTCTGCAAAATAGGAGGAGCATGAAATGGTGTTCAAAAACATGAAGAGCCTGAAATCGTGTGAAAAATATGAAGAGCTTCAAAAGGTGTGAAAAATATGAGGAGCATGAAACGGTCTGAAAAATAGGAGGAGCATGAAGCGGTTTTCAAAAATATGAAGAACCTGAAAAGGTGTGAGAAATATGAAGAGCTTCAAAAGGTGTCAAAAGTATGAGGAGCAAGAAACGGTCTGAAAATGATGAGGAGCATGAAGCGTGTTGAAAAACATGAAGAGCTTGAAAAGCTGTGTAAAATATGAAGAGGTTCTAAAGGTGTCAAAAATATGAAGAGTATGAAACGGTCTTAAAAATGCGAGGAGAATGAAGTGGTGTTGAAAAACATGAAGAGCCTGAAAAGGTGTGAAAATATGAAGAGCTTCAAAAGGTGTCGAATATATGAGGAGCATGAAACGGTCTGAAAAATAGGAGGATCATGAAACGGTGTTGATAAACATGAAGAGCCTGAAAAGGTGAGTAAAATATGAAGAGCTTCAAAAGGTGTCAAAAATATGAGGAGCATGATACGGTCAGAAAAATAGGAGGAGCATGAAGCTGTGTTCAAAAACATGAAGAGCCTGAAAATGTGTGAAAAATATGAAGAGCTTCAAAAGTGTGAAAAAGATGAAGAGCTTCAAAAGGTGTCAAAAATGGAATGAGCATGAAACGGTCTGAAAAATACGAAGAGCATGAAGTAGTGTTGAAAAACATAAAGAGCCTGAAAAGGTGAGTAAAATATGAAGAGCTTCAAAAGGTGTCAAAAATATGAGGAGCATGATACGGTCAGAAAAATAGGAGGAGCATGAAGCTGTGTTCAAAAACATAAAGAGCCTGAAAATGTGTGAAAAATATGAAGAGCTTCAAAAGTGTGAAAATGATGAAGAGCTTCAAAAGGTGTCAAAAATGGAATGAGCATGAAACGGTCTGAAAAATACGAAGAGCATGAAGTAGTGTTGAAAAACATGAAGAGCCTGAAAAGGTGTGAAATATATGAAGAGCTTCAAAAGGTGTCAAATATATGAGGAGCATGAAACGGTCTGAAAAATAGGAGTATCATGAAACGGTGTTGAAAAACATGAAGAGCCTAAAAAGTTGTGAAAAATATGAAGAGATTCTAAAGGTTTCAAAAATGTGAGGAGCATGAAACAGTCTGAAAAATAGGAGGAGCATGAAGTGTTGTTGAAAAACATGAAGAGCCTGAAAATTGTGAAAAATATGAAGAGCTTCAAAAGGTGTCAAAAATATGAGGGGCATGAAACGGTCTGAAAAATACGAAGAGCATGAAGTGGTGTTGAAAAACGTGAAGAGCCTGAAAAGGTGTGAAATATACGAAGAGCTTCAAAAGGTGTCAAATATATGCGGAGCATGAAACAGTCTGAAAAATAGGAGGAGCATGAAGCGGTGCTGAAAAACATGAAGAGCCTGAAAAGGTGTGAAAAATATGAAGAACTTCAAAATGTGTCAAAAATAGGAGGAGCATGAAATGGTGTGAAAAATAGGAGGATCGTGAAACGGAGTTAAAAAACATGAACAGCCTGAAAAGTTGTGAAAAATATGAAGAGCTGCAAATGGTGTCAAAAACACGAGGAGCATGAAACAGTCTCAAAAAAAAGAGGAGCATGAAGTGTTCTTGAAAAGCATGAAGAGCCTGAAAATGTGAGAAAAATATGAAGAGCTTCAAAATGTGTCAAAAATATGACGCGAACGAAATGGTATGAAAAATATGAGGAGCATGAAACGGTGGTGAAAAACATGAAGAGTATGAAAAGGTGTGAAAAATATAAAGAGCTTCAAAAAGTGTCAAAATTATGAGGAGCATGAAACGGTATGAAAAACAGGAGGAGCATGAAGCGGTGTTGAAAAACATGAAGAGCCTGAAAAGGTGTGAAATATATGAGGAGCTTCAAAAGGTGTCAAAAATATGAGGAGCATGAAACGGTCTGAAAAATAGGAGGAGCATAAAACGTTGTTGAAACACATGAAGAGCCTGAAAAGGTGTGAAATATATGAAGGGCTTCAAAAGGTTTCAAAATTATGACGAGCATGAAACGGCCTGAAAAATATGAGGAGCATGAAATGGTCTGAAAAATACGAGGAACATGAAACCGTGTTGAAAAACATCAAGAGCCTGACAAGGTGTGAAAAATATGAAGAGCTACAAAAGGTGTCAAAAATATGAGAAGCATGAAACAATCTGAAATATAGGAGGAGCATGAAATGGTGTTGAAAAACATGAAGAGCATGAACAGGTGTGAAAAATATTAAGATTTTAAAAAGGTGTCAAAAACATAAGGAGCATGAAACGGTCTGAAAAATAGGAGGAGCAGGAAACAGTCTGAAAAATAGGAGGAGCATGAAACGGTCTGAAAATTAGGAGGAGCATGAAGCGGTGTTGAAAAACATGAAGAGCCTGAAAAGGTGTGAAAAATATGTAGAGCTTCAAAATGTGTGAAAAATATGAGAGGCATGAAACGGTGTGAAAAATAGGAGGAGCATGAAGTGTTGTTGAAAAACATGAAGAGCCTGAAAATTTGTGAATAATATGAAGAGCTTCAAAAGGTGTGAAAAATATGAAGAGCTTCAAAAGGTGTCAAAAATATGAGGAGCATGAAATGGTCTGAAAAATAGGAGGAGTATGAAACGGTCTCAAAAATAGGAGGAGCAGGAAACGGTGTTGAAAATCATGAACAGTCTGAAAAGGTGTGAAAAATAGGAGGAGCTTCAAAATGTTTCACATATATGAGGAGCATGAAACGGTCTGAAAAATAGGAGGAGAATGAAGTAGTGTTCAAAAACATGAAGAGCCTCAATATGTGTGAATAATATGAAGAGCTTCAAAAGGTGTCAAAAATATGAAGAGCTTCAAAAGGTGTCAAAAATATGAGGAGCATGAAACGGTCTGAAAAATAGGAGGAGGATGAAGCGATGTTGAAAAACATGAAGAGTCTGAAAAGGTGTGAAATATATGAAGAGCTTCAAAAGGTGTCAAAAATATGAGGAGCATGAAACGGTCTGAAAAATAGGAGGAGCATGAAACGGTGGTGAAAAGCATGAAGAGCCTGAAAATATGTGAAAAATATGGAGAGCTTCAAAAGGTGTCAGAAATATGAGGAGCATGAAACGGTCTGAAAAATAGGAGGAGCATGAAACGGTGTTGAAAAGCATGAAGAGCCTGAAAATATGTGAAAAATATGGAGAGCTTCAAAAGGTGTCAGAAATATGAGGAGCATGAAACGGTCTGAAAAATAGGAGGAGCATGAAACGGTGTTGAAAAACATGAAGAGCCTTAAAACTTGTGAAAAATATGAAGAGCTTCAAAAGGTGTGAAAAATATGAAAGCTTAAAGGTGTCAAAAATATGAGGAGCATGAAACTGTCTGAAAAATAGGAGGAGGATGAAGCGATGTTGAAAAACATGAAGAGTCTGAAAAGGTGTGAAATATATGAAGAGCTTCAAAAGGTGTCAGAAATAAGAGGAGCATGATAAGGTTTGAAAAAAAAGAGGAGCATGAAACGGTGTTCAAAAACATGAAGAGCCTGAAAAGGTGTGAAAAATAAGAAGAGCTTCAAAGGGGAAAAAATATGAGGAGCATGAAACGGTCTGAAAAATAGGAGGAGCATGAAACGATGTTGAAAAAACTGAAGAACAGGAAAAGGTGAGAAATATATGAAGAGCTTCAAAAGGTGTGAAAAATATGAGGAGCAAGAAACGGTCTGAAAAATAGGAGGAGCATTAAACGGTGTTCAAAAACATGAAGAGCCTGAAAATGTGTGAAAAATATTAAGAGCTTCAAAAGGTGTGAAAAATATGAGGAGCATGAAGCGGTGTTCAAAAACATGAAGAGCTTGAAAAGTTTTGAAATTTTTGAAGATCTTCAAAAGGTGTGAAAAATAGGAGGAGCATGAATCGGTGTTGAAAATCATGAAGAGCCTGAAAAGTTGTGAATAATATGAATAGCTTCATAAGGTGTGAAAAATATGAAGAGGTTAAAAAGGTGTAAAAAATGAGAAGAGCATGAAACGGTGTGAAAAATAGGAGGAGCATGAAGCGGTGTTGAAAATCATGAAGAGCCTGAAAAGTTGTGAATAATATGAAGAGCTTCAAAAGGTGTGAAAAATATGAAGAGGTTCAAAAGGTGTAAAAAATGAGAAGAGCATGAAACGGTGTGAAAAATAGGAGGAGCATGAAGCGGTGTTGAAAATCATGAAGAGCCTGAAAAGTTGTGAATAATATGAATAGCTTCAAAAGGTGTGAAAAATATGAAGAGGTTCAAAAGGTGTCGAAAATGAGATGAGCATGAAACGGTCTGAAAAATAGGAGGAGCATGAAGCGGTGTTGAAAAACATGAAGAGCCTGAAAAGTTGTGAATAATATGAAGAGCTTCAAAAGGTGTCAAAAATATGAGGAGCATGAAACGGTCTGAAAAATAGGAGGAGCATGAAGTGGTGTTGAAAAAATGAAGAGCCTGAAAAGGTGTGAAAAATATTAAGAGCATCAATAGGTGTCAAAAATATGAGGAGCATGAAACGGTCTGCAAAAAAGGAGGAGCATGAAGTGGTGTTGATAAACTTGAAGAGCCTGAAAAGGTGTGAAAAATATGAAAAGCTTCAAAAGGTGTCAAAAATATGAGGAGCATGAAACGGTCTGAAAAATAGCAGGATCATGAAGTGGTGTTGAAAAACACGAAGAATCTGAAAACGTGTGAAAATATGAAGAGCTTCAAAAGGTGTCAAAAATGGCATGAGCATGAAACGGTCTGAAAAATACGAAGAGCATGAAGTAGTGTTGAAAAACATGAAGAGCCTGAAAAGGTGTGAAATATATGAAGAGCTTCAAAAGGTGTCAAATATATGAGGAGCATGAAACGGTCTGAAAAATAGGAGGATCATGAAACGGTGTTGAAAAACATGAAGAGCCTAAAAAGTTGTGAAAAATATGAAGAGATTCTAAAGGTTTCAAAAATGTGAGGAGCATGAAACAGTCTGAAAAATAGGAGGAGCATGAAGTGTTGTTGAAAAACATGAAGAGCCTGAAAAGTTGTGAAAAATATGAAGAGCTTCAAAAGGTGTGAAAAATATGAAAGCTTAAAGGTGTCAAAAATATGAGGAGCATGAAACTGTCTGAAAAATAGGAGGAGGATGAAGCGATGTTGAAAAACATGAAGAGTCTGAAAAGGTGTGAAATATATGAAGAGCTTCAAAAGGTGTCAGAAATATGAGGAGCATGATAAGGTTTGAAAAAAAAGAGGAGCATGAAACGGTGTTCAAAAACATGAAGAGCCTGAAAAGGTGTGAAAAATAAGAAGAGCTTCAAAGGGGAAAAAATATGAGGAGCATGAAACGGTCTGAAAAATAGGAGGAGCATTAAACGATGTTGAAAAAACTGAAGAACAGGAAAAGGTGAGAAATATATGAAGAGCTTCAAAAGGTGTGAAAAATATGAGGAGCATGAAACGGTCTGAAAAATAGGAGGAGCATTAAACGGTGTTCAAAAACATGAAGAGCCTGAAAATGTGTGAAAAATATTAAGAGCTTCAAAAGGTGTGAAAAATATGAGGAGCATGAAGCGGTGTTCAAAAACATGAAGAGCTTGAAAAGTTTTGAATAATATGAATAACTTCAAAAGGTGTGAAAAATATGAAGAGGTTCAAAAGGTGTAAAAAATGAGAAGAGCATGAAACGGTGTGAAAATTGGAGGAGCATGAAGCGGTGTTGAAAATCATGAAGAGCCTGAAAAGTTGTGAATAATATGAAGAGCTTCAAAAGGTGTGAAAAATATGAAGAGGTTCAAAAGGTGTAAAAAATGAGAAGAGCATGAAACGGTGTGAAAAATAGGAGGAGCATGAAGCGGTGTTGAAAATCATGAAGAGCCTGAAAAGTTGTGAATAATATGAATAGCTTCAAAAGGTGTGAAAAATATGAAGAGGTTCAAAAGTTGTCGAAAATGAGATGAGCATGAAACGGTCTGAAAAATAGGAGGAACATGAAACGGTGGTGAAAAGCATGAAGAGCTTGAAAAGTTGTGAATAATATGAAGAGCTTCAAAAGGTGTCAAAAATATGAGGAGCATGAAACGGTCTGAAAAATAGGAGGAGCATGAAGTGGTGTTGAAAAAATGAAGAGCCTGAAAAGGTGTGAAAAATATTAAGAGCATCAATAGGTGTCAAAAATATGAGGAGCATGAAACGGTCTGCAAAAAAGGAGGAGCATGAAGTGGTGTTGATAAACTTGAAGAGCCTGAAAAGGTGTGAAAAATATGAAAAGCTTCAAAAGGTGTCAAAAATATGAGGAGCATGAAACGGTCTGAAAAATAGCAGGATCATGAAGTGGTGTTGAAAAACACGAAGAATCTGAAAACGTGTGAAAATATGAAGAGCTTCAAAAATATGAAAAATATGAAGAGCTTCAAAAGGTGTGAAAAATATGAAGAGCTTCAAAAGGTGTCAAAATATGAGGAGAATGAAACGGTCTGCAAAATAGGAGGAGCATGAAATGGTGTTCAAAATCATGAAGAGCCTGAAATCGTGTGAAAAATATGAAGAGCTTCAAAAGGTGTGAAAAATATGAGGAGCATGAAACGGTCTGAAAAATAGGAGGAGCATGATGCGTTGTTCAAAAATATGAAGAGCCTGAAAAGGTGTGAAAAATATGAAGAGCTTCAACACGTGTCAAATTATTAGGAGCATGAACGGTCTGAAAAATAGGAGGAGCATGAAGCGGTGTTGAAAAACATGAAGAGCCTGAAAAGGTGTGAGAAATATGAAGAGCTTCCAAAGGTGTCAAAATATGAGGAGCATGAAACTGTCTGAAAATGATGAGGAGCATGAAGCGTGTTGAAAAACATGAAGAGCTTGAAAAGGTGTGTAAAATATGAAGAGGTTCTAAAGGTGTCAAAAATATGAGGAGCATGAAACTGTCTTAAAAATATGAGGAGAATGAAGTGGTGTTGAAAAACATGAAGAGCCTGAAAAGGTGTGAACTATATGAAGAGCTTCAAAAGGTGTCGAATATATGAGGAGCATGAAACTGTCTGAAAAATAGGAGGATCATGAAACGGTGTTGATAAACATGAAGAGCCTGAAAAGGTGTGAAAAATATGAAGAGCTTCAAAAGGTGTCAAAAATATGAGGAGCAGGATACGGTCAGAAAAATAGGAGGACATGAAGCTGTGTTCAAAAACATGAAGAGCATGAAAATGTGTGAAAAATATGAAGAGCTTCAAAAGTGTGAAAAATATGAAGAGCTTCAAAAGGTGTCAAAAATGGCATGAGCATGAAACGGTCTGAAAAATACGAAGAGCATGAAGTAGTGTTGAAAAACATGAAGAGCCTGAAAAGGTGTGAAATATATGAAGAGCTTCAAAAGGTGTCAAATATATGAGGAGCATGAAACGGTCTGAAAAATAGGAGGATCATGAAACGGTGTTGAAAAACATGAAGAGCCTAAAAAGTTGTGAAAAATATGAAGAGATTCTAAAGGTTTCAAAAATGTGAGGAGCATGAAACAGTCTGACAAATAGGAGGAGCATGAAGTGTTGTTGAAAAACATGAAGAGCCTGAAAAGTGTGAAAAATATGAAGAGCTTCAAAAGGTGTCAAAAATATGAGGGGCATGAAAAGGTCTGAAAAAGAGGAGGAGGATGAAGCGGTGTTGAAAAACATGAAGAGCCTGAAAAGGTGTGAAATATACGAAGAGCTTCAAAAGGTGTCAAATATATGCGGAGCATGAAACAGTCTGAAAAAAAGGAGGAGCATGAAGCGGTGTTGAAAAACATGAAGAGCCTGAAGAGTGTGAAAAATATGAAGAGCTTCAAAAGGTGTCAAAAATTTGAGGAGCATGAAAAGGTCTGAAAAAGAGGAGGAGGATGAAGCGGTGTTGAAAAACATGAAGAGCCTGAAAACGTGTGAAAAATATGAAGAGCTTCAAAAGGTGTGAAAAATATGAAGAGCTTCAAAAGGTGTGAAAAATATGAAGAGCTTCAAAAGGTGTCAAAAATGAGACGAGTATGACACGGTCTGAAAAATAGGAGGAGCATGAAGTGGTGTTGAAAAAAATGAAGAGCCTGAATAGGTGTGAAATATATGAAGAGCTTCAAAAGGTGTCTAAAATATGAGGAGAACGAGACGGTCTGAAAATTAGGAGGAGCATGAAGCGGTGTTGAAAAACATGAAGAGCCTGAAAAGATGTTAGAAATATGAAGAGCTTCAAAAGGTGTCAAAAATATGAGGAGCATGAAACGGTCTAAAAAATAGGAGGAGCATGAAGTGGTGTTCAAAAACATGAAGAGCCTGAAAAGGTGTGAAAAATATGAAGAGCTTCAAAAGGATTCAAAAATATGAGGAGCATGAAAAGGTCTGAAAAATAGGAGGAGCCTGAAACCGTGATGAAAAACATGAAGAGCCTGAAAAGGTGTGAAAAATATGGATAGCTTCAAATGGTGTGAAATACATGAGGAGCATGAAACGGACTGAAAATAGGAGAAGCATGGAGTGCTGTTCAAAAACATGAAGAGCCTGAAAAGGTGTGAAAAATATGGATAGCTTCAAATGGTGTGAAATACATGAGGTGCATGAAACTCTCTGAAAAATAGAAGAAGCATGAAGTGCTGTTCAAAAACATGAAGAGCCTGAAAAGTTGTGAAAAATATGAAGAGCTTCAAATGGTGTGAAAAATATGAGGAGCATGATACTGTCTGAAAAAAGGAGGAGCATGAAGCGGTGTTCAAAAACATGAAGAGCCTGAAAAGTTGTGAAAAATATGAAAAGCTTCAAAAGGTGTCTAAAATGAAATGAGCATGAAACGGTCTGAAAACTAGGAGGAGCATAAAGCAGTGTTGAAAAACATGAAGAGCCTGAAAATGTGTGAGAAATATGAAGAGTTTCAAAAGGTGTCAAAAATATGAGGAGCATGAAATGGTCTGCAAAAAAGGAGGAGCATGAAGTGGTGTTGAAAAACATGAAGAGCCTGAAACCGTGTGAAAAATATGAAAAGCTTCAAAAGCTGTCAAAAATATGAGGAGCATGAAACGGTCTGAAAAATAGGAGGAGCATGAAGAGGTGTTCAAAAACATGAAGAGCCTGAAAAGGTGTGAAAAATATGAAGAGTTTCAAAAGGTGTCAAAAATATTCGGAGCCTGATACGGTCTGAAATTAAGAGGAGCATGAAGCGGTGTTCAAAAACATGAAGAGCCTGAAAAGTTGTGAAAAATATGAAAAGCTTCAAAAGGTGTCTAAAATGAGATGAGCATGAAACGGTCTGAAAAATAGGAGGAGCATAAAGCGGTGTTGAAAAATATGAAAAGACTGAAAATATGTGAGAAATATGAAGAGCTTCAAAAGGTGTCAAAAATATGAGGAGCATGAAACGGTCGGAAAAATAGGAGAAGCATGAAGCGGTGTTGAAAAACATGAAGAGCCTGAAAAGGTGTGAAAAATATGAAGAGCTTCAAAATGTGTCAAATATATGAGGAGCATTAAACGGTCTGAAAAATAGGAAGAGCATGAAGCGGTGTTGAAAAACATGAAGAGCCTGAAAAGGTGTGAGAAATTCGAAGAGCTTCAAAAGGTGTCAAAAATATGAGCAGCATGAAACGGTCTGCAAAAAAGGAGGAGCATGAAGTGGTGTTGAAAAACATGAAGAGCCTGAAAAGGTGTGAAAAATATGAAAAGCTTCAAAGGCTGTCAAAAATATGAGGAGCATGAAACGGTCTGAAAAATAAGAGGAGCATGAAGCGGTGTTCAAAAACATGAAGAGCCTGAAAAGGTGTGAAAAATATGAAGAGCTTCAAAAGGTGTCAAATATATCAGGAGCCTGATACGGTCTGAAATTAAGAGGAGCATGAAGCGGTGTTCAAAAACATGAAGAGCCTGAAAAGTTGTGAAAAACATGAAAAGCTTCAAAAGGTGTCAAAAATGAGAGAGCATGAAACTGTCTGAAAAATAGGAGGAGCATGAAGCGCTGTTGAAAAACATGAAGAGCCTGAAATGGTGTGAGAAAAATGAAGAGTTTCAAAAGGTGTCAAAAATATGAGGAGCATGAAACGGTCTGAAAAATAGGAGGAGCATGACCGTGTTGAAAACCATGAAGAGCCTGAAAAGGTGTGAAAAATATGAAGAGCTTAAAAAAATGTGAAAAATATGAAGAGCTTCAAAAGATGTGAAAAATATGAAGGGCCTCAAAAGGTGTGAAATATATGAGGAGCATGAAACGGTCTGAAAAATAGCAGGATCATGAAGCGGTGTTGAAAAACATGAAGAATCTGAAAACGTGTGAAAATATGAAGAGCTTGAAAAATATGAAAAATATGAAGAGCTTCAAAAGGTGTGAAAAATATGAAGAGCTTCAAAAGGTGTGAAAAATATGAGGAGCATGAAACGTTCTGAAAAATAGGAGGAGCATGAAGCGGTGTTCAAAAATATGAAGAGCCTGAAAAGGTGTGAAAAATATGAAGAGCTTCAACACGTGTCAAAATTATTAGGAGCATGAAACGGTCTGCAAAATAGGAGGAGCATGAAGCGGTGTTGAAAAACATGAAGAGCCTGAAAAGGTGTGAGAAATATGAAGAGCTTCAAAAGGTGTCAAAAATATGAGGAGCATGAAACTTTCTGAAAATGATGAGGAGCATGAAGCGTGTTGAAAAACATGAAGAGCTTGAAAAGTGTGTAAAATATGAAGAGGTTCTAAAGGTGTCAAAAATATGAGGAGCATGAAACGATCTTAAAAATACGAGGAGAATGAAGTGGTGTTGAAAAACATGAAGAGCCTGAAAAGGTGTGAACTATATGAAGAGCTTCAAAAGGTGTCGAATATATGAGGAGCATGAAACGGTCTGAAAAATAGGAGGATCATGAAACGGTGTTGATAAACATGAAGAGCCTGAAAAGGTGTGAAAAATATGAAGAGCTTCAAAAGGTGTCAAAAATATGAGGAGCATGATACGGTCAGAAAAATCGGAGGAGCATGAAGCTGTGTTCAAAAACATGAAGAGCCTGAAAATGTGTGAAAAATATGAAGAGCTTCAAACGTGTGAAACATATGAAGAGCTTCAAAAGGTGTCAAAAATGGCATGAGCATGAAACGGTCTGAAAAATACGAAGAGCATGAAGTAGTGTTGAAAAACATGAAGAGCCTGAAAAGGTGTGAAATATATGAAGAGCTTCAAAAGGTGTCAAATATATGAGGAGCATGAAACGGTCTGAAAAATAGGAGGATCATGAAACGGTGTTGAAAAACATGAAGAGCCTAAAAAGTTGTGAAAAATATGAAGAGATTCTAAAGGTTTCAAAAATGTGAGGAGCATGAAACAGTCTGAAAAATAGGAGGAGCATGAAGTGTTGTTGAAAAACATGAAGAGCCTGAAAAGTGTGAAAAATATGAAGAGCTTCAAAAGGTGTCAAAAATATGAGGGGCATGAAACGGTCGGAAAAATACGAAGAGCATGAAGTGGTGTTGAAAAACATGAAGAGTCTGAAAATGTGTGAAATATACGAAGAGCTTCAAAAGGTGTCAAATATATGCGGAGCATGAAACAGTCTGAAAAATAGGAGGAGCATGAAGCGGTGTTGAAAAACATGAAGAGCCTGAAAAGGTGTGAAAAATATGAAGAGCTTCAAAAGGTGTCAAAAATTTGAGGAGCATGAAACAGTCTGAAAAATAAGAGGAGCTTGAAATGGTGTTGAAAAACAAGAAGAACCTGAAATGGTGTGAAAAATATGAAGAGCTTCAACAGGTATGTAAAATATGAGGAGCATGATACGGTCAGAAAAATAGGAGGAGCATGAAGCTGTGTTCAAAAACATGAAGAGCATGAAAATGTGTGAAAAATATGAAGAGCTTCAAAAGTGTGAAAAATATGAAGAGCTTCAAAAGGTGTCAAAATTATGAGGAGCATGAAATGGTCTGAACAATAGGAGGATTATGAAACGGTGTTCAAAAACATGAAGAGCCTGAAAAGGTGTGAAAAATATGAAAAGTATCAAAACGTGTCAAAATTATGAGGAGCATGAAACGGTCTGAAAAATAGTAGGATCATGAAACGGTGTTGAAACATATGAAAAGCCTGAAAAGTTGTGAAAAATATGAAGAGCTTCCAAAGGTGTCAAAAATTTGAGGAGCATGAAACAGTCTGAAAAATAGGAGGAGCATGTAGCAGTGTTCAAAAACATCAAGAGCCTGAAAAGGTGTGAAAAATATGAAGAGCTTCAAAAAGTGTGAAATATATGAGGTTCATGAAACGGTCTGAAAAATAGAAGCAACAGGAAACAGTGTTGAAAAACATGAAGAGCCTGAAAAAGTGTGAAAAATATGAAGAGCTTAAGAAGGTGTGAACAATATGAAGAGCTTCAAAATGTGTCAAAAATGAGATGAGCATGAAACGGTCTGAAAAATAGGAGGAGAATGAAGCGGTGTTCAAAACATGAAGAGCCCGAAAAGGTGTGAAAAATATGAAGAGCTTCAAAAGGTGTCAAAAATATGAATACCATGAAAAGGTTTGCAAAAAAGGAGCATGAAGTGGTGTTGAAAAACATGAAGAGCCTGAAAAGGTGTGAAAAATATGAAAAGTTTCAAAAGGTGTCAAAAATATGAGGAGCATGAAACGGTCTGAAAAATAGGAAGAGCATGAAGCGGTGTTCAAAAACATGAAGAGCCTGAAAAGGTTTGAAAAGTATGAAGAGCTTCAAAACGTGTCAAAAATATGAGGAGCATGAAACGGTCTGAAAAATAGGAGGAGCATGAAGTGGTGTTGAAAAACATGAAGAGCCTGAAAAGGTGTGAAAAATATGAAGAGCTTCAAAAGGTGTCAAAAATATGAGGAGCATGAAATGGTCTGAACAATAGGAGGATTATGAAACGGTGTTCAAAAACATGAAGAGCCTGAAAAGGTGTGAAAAATATGAAAAGCATCAAAACGTGTCAAAATTATGAGGAGCATGAAACGGTCTGAAAAATAGGAGGATCATGAAACGGTGTTGAAACATATGAAAAGCCTGAAGAGTTGTGAAAAATATGAAGAGCTTCCAAAGGTGTCAAAAATTTGAGGAGCATGAAACAGTCTGAAAAATAGGAGGAGCATGTAGCTGTGTTCAAAAACATCAAGAGCCTAAAAAGGTGTGAAAAATATGAAGAGCTTCAAAAAGTGTGAAATATATGAGGTTCATGAAACGGTCGGAAAAATAGAAGCAGCAGGAAACAGTGTTGAAAAACATGAAGAGCCTGAAAAAGTGTGAAAAATATGAAGAGCTTAAGAAGGTGTGAACAATATGAAGAGCTTCAAAATGTGTCAAAAATGAGATGAGCATGAAACGGTCTGAAAAATAGGAGGAGCATGAAGCGGTGTTCAAAACATGAAGAGCCCGAAAAGGTGTGAAAAATATGAAGAGCTTCAAAAGGTGTCAAAAATATGAATACCATGAAAAGGTTTGCAAAAAAGGAGCATGAAGTAGTGTTGAAAAATACGAAGAGCTTCAAAAGATGTGGTAAAATATGACGAGCTTCAAAAGGTGTCAAAAATGAGATGTGCATGAAACGGTCTGAAAAATAGGAGGAGCATGAAGCGGTGTTGAAAAACATGAAGAACCTGAAAAGCTGTGAGAAATATGAAGAGCTTCAAATAGTGTCAAAAATATGAGGAGCATGAAATGGTCTGAAAAATAGGAGGAGCATGAAGCGGTGTGGAAAAACATGAAGTACCTGAAAAGCTGTGAGAAATATGAAGAGTTTCAAATGGTGTCAAAAATATGATGAGCATGAAACGGTCTGAAAAATAATAGGAGCATGAAGCGGTGTTCAAAAACATGAAGAGCCTGAAAAGGTTTGAAATATATGAAGAGTATCAAAAGGTTTCAAAAATATGAGGAGCATGAAACGGTCTGAAAAATAGGAGTGTCATGAAACGGTGTTGAAAAACATGAAGACCATGAAAAAGTGTCAAATATATGAACAGTTTCAAGAGGTGTCAAAAATATGAGGAGCTTGAAACGGTCTGAAAAATAGGAGGAGCATGAAGCGGTGTGCAAAAACATGAAGAGCCTGAAAGATGTGAAAAATATGAAGAGCTTCAAAAGGTGTCAAAAATATGAGAAGCATGAAACGGTCTGAAAAATAGGAGGAGCAGGAAGCGATGTTCAAAAACATGAAGAGCCTGAAAACGTGTGAAAAATATGAACATCTTCAAAAGGTGTGAAATACATGAGGAGCATGAAACGGTCTGAAAAATAGGAGGAGCATGAAGCGGTGTTCAAATACAGGAAGAGCCTGAAAAGTTTTGAAAAATATGAAGAGTTTCAAAAGGTGTGAAATACAGGAGGAGCATTAAACGGTCTGAAAAATAGGAGGAGCGTGAAGCAGTGTTCAAAAACAGGAAGAGCCTGAAAAGTTTTGAAAAATATGAAGAGTTTCAAAAGGTGTCAAAAGAAAGAGGAGCATGAAACGGTCTGAGAAATATGAGGAGCATGAAGCGGTGTTCAAAAACATGAAAAGCCTGAAAATGTGTGAAATATATGAAGAGCTTCAAAAGGTGTCAAAAATAAGATGAGCATCAAACGGTCTGAAAAATAGGAGGAGCATGAAGTGGTGTTGAAAAAAAAGAAGAGACTGAAAAGGTGTGAAATATATGAAGAGCTTCAAAAGGTGTCAAAAATATGAGGAGAAGGAAAGGGTCTGAAAAATAGGAGGAACAGGAAGCTGTGTTGAGAAACATGAAGAGCCTGAAAAGGTGTGAAAAATATGAAGAGCTTCAAAAGGTGTGAAAAATATGAGGAGCATGAAAGGGCCTGAAAAATAGAAGCATGAAGTGGTGTGGAAAAACATGAAGAGCCTGAAAACGTGTCAAAAATATGAAGAGCTTCAAATGGTGTCAAAAATATGAGGAGCATGTAACGTTCTGAAAAATAGGAGGAGCATGAAACGGTGATCAAAAACATGAGGAGCCTGAAAAGGTGTCATAAATATGAAGAGCTTCAAATCATGTCAAAAATATGAGAAGCATGAAACGGTCTGAAAGATAGGAGGAGCATGAAACGGTGATCAGAAACATGAAGAGCATGAAAAGTTGTGAAAAATATGGAGAGCTTCAAAAGGTGTGAAATTCATGAGGAGCATGAAACGGTCTGAAAAATAGGAGAAGCATGAAGTGGTGTGGAAAAACATGAAGAGCCTGAAAAGGTGTGAAAAATATGAAGAGCTTCAAAAGGTGTCAAAAATATGAAGAGCATGAAACGGTCTGAAAATTTGGAAGATCATGAGCGGTGTTCAAAAATATGAAGATTCTGAATAGGTGTGAAAAATATGAAGAGCTTCAAATGGTGTCAAAAATATGAGAAGCATGAAACGGTCTGAAAGATAGGAGGAGCATGAAACGGTGATCAGTAACATGAAGAGCCTGAAAAGTAGTGAAAAATATGAAGAGCTTCAAAAGGTGTCAAAAATATGAGGAGCATGAAACGGTCTGAAAAATAGGAGAAGCATGAAGTGGTGTGGAAAAACATGAAGAGCCTGAAAAGGTGTGAAAAATGTGAAGAGCTACAAAAAGTGTGAAATACATGAGGAGCATGAAACTCTCTGAAAAATAGGAGGAGCATGAAGCGGTGTTCAAAAACATGAAGAGTCTAAAAAGTTGTGAAAAATATGAAAAGCTTCAAAAGGTGTCAAAAATGAGATGAGCATGAAACGGTCTGAAATATAGGAGGAGCATGAAGCGGTGTTGAAAAACATGAAGAACCTGAAAAGGTGTGAGAAATATGAAGAGCTTTCACAGGTGTCAAAAATATAAGGAGCTTGAAACGGTATGAAAAAGAGGAGGAGCATGAAGCGATGTTGAAAAATATGAAGAGCCTGAAAAGGTGTGAAAAATATGAAGAGCTTCAAAAGATGTGAAAAATATGAAGAGCTTCAAAAGGTGTCAAAATGACATGAGCATGAAACGGTCTGAAAAATAGGAGGAGCATGAAGTGGTGTTGAAAAACATGAGGAGCCTGAAAAGGTGTGAAATATATGAGGAGCTTCAAAAGGTGTCAAAAATATGAGGAGAATGAAACGGTCTGCAAAATAGGAGGAGCATGAAATGGTGTTCAAAAACATGAAGATCCTGAAAAGGTGTGAAAAATATGAAGAGCTTCAAAAGGTGTCAAAAATATGAGGAGCATGAATATGTCTGAAAAATAGGAGGAGCATGAAGCGGTGTTCAAAAACATGAAGAGCCTGAAAAGCTGTGAAAAATATGAAGAGCTTCAAAAGGTGTCAAAAATATGAGGAGCAAGAAATGGTCTGAAAAATAGAAGGAGCATGAAACGATCTTCAAAAACATGAAGAGCCTGAAAAGGAGTGAAAAATATGAAGAGGTTCAAAAGGTGTCAAAAATGTGAGGAGCATGAAACGGTCTGAAAAATACGAGTAGCATGAAGTGGTGTTCAAAAACATGAAGAGCCTGAAATGGTGTGAAAAATATGAAGAGATTCAAAACGTGTCAAAAATATGAGGAGCATGAAACTGTCTGAAAAAAGGAATAGCAAGAAAGGGTGTTGAAAAACATGAAGAGCCTGAAATGGTGTGAAAAATATGAAGAGCTTCAAAAGGTGTGAAAAATATGAGGAGCATGAAAAGGTCTGAAAAATAGAAGCAGCATGAAATGGTTTTGAAAAACATGAAGAGCCTGAAAAGTTGTGAAAAATATAAAGAGCTTCAAAAATGTGAAAATTATGAAGAGCTTCAAAAGGTGTGAAATATATGAAGAGTTTCAAAAGGTGTTAAAAATTAGAAGAGCATGAAACGGTCTGAAAAATAGGAGGAGCATGAAATGGTGTTGAAAAACATGAAGAGCCTGAAAAGGTGTGGAAAATATGAAGAGATTCAAAAGGTGTCAATAATATGAGGAGCATGAAACTGTCTGAAAAATGTGAGGAGCATGAAGCTGTGTTCAAAAACATGAAGAGCCTGAAAAGGTGTGAAAAATATGAGGAGCATGAAATTGTCTGAAAAATAGGAGGAGCATAAGGCGGTGTTGAAAAACATGAAGAGCCTGAAAAGGTGTGCAAATATGAAGAGATTCAAAAGGTGTCAATAATATGAGGAGCGTGAAACTGTCTGAAAAATGGGAGGAGCATGAAGCTGTGTTCAAAAACATGAAGAACCTGAAAAGGTTTGAAAAATATGAGGAGCATAAAATTGTCTGAAAAATAGGAGGAGCATGAAGTGGTGTTCAAAAACATGAAGAGCCTGAAAAGTTGTGAAAAATATGAAGAGCTTCAAAAGGTGTCAAAAATACGAGGAGCATGTAACGGTCTGAAAAATAGGAGGAGCATGAAGCATTGTTCAAAAACGTGAAGAGCCTGAAAAGGTGTGAAAAATATGAAGAGCTTCAAAAGGTGTCAAAAATACGAGAAGCATGAAACGGTCTGAAAAATAGAAGCAGCATGAAGCGGTGTTCAAAAACATGAAGAGCCTGAAAAGGTGTGAAAAATATGAAGAGCTTCAAAAGGTGTCAAAAATACGAGGAGCATGTAACGGTCTGAAAAATAGGAGGAGCATGAAGCATTGTTCAAAAACGTGAAGAGCCAGTAAAGGTGTGAAAAATATGAAGAGGTTCAAAAGTTGTCAAATATATGAGGAGCATGAATAGGTCTGAAAAACAGGAGGAGCATGAAGCGGTGTTCAAAAACATGAAGAGCCTGAAAAGGTGTGAGAAATATGAAGAGCTTTCACAGGTGTCAAAAATATAAGGAGCATGAAACGGTCTGAAAAAGAGGAGGAGCATGAAGCGGTGTTGAAAAACATGAAGAGCCTGAAAAGGTGTGAAAAATATGGAGAGCTTCAAAAGATGTGAAAAATATGAAGAGCTTCAAAAGGTGTCAAAATGACATGAGCATGAAACGGTCTGAAAAATAGGAGGAGCATGAAGTGGTGTTGAAAAACATGAGGAGCCTGAAAAGGTGTGAAATATATGAAGAGATTCAAAAGGTGTCAAAAATATGAGGAGAATGAAACGGTCTGCAAAATAGGAGGAGCATGAAATGGTGTTCAAAAACATGAAGATCCTGAAAAGGTGTGAAAAATATGAAGAGCTTCAAAAGGTGTCAAAAATATGAGGAGCATGAATAGGTCTGAAAAATAGGAGGAGCATGAAGCGGTGTTCAAAAACATGAAGAGCCTGAAAAGGTGTGAAAAATATGAAGAGCTTCAAAAGGTGTCAAAAATATGAGGAGCAAGAAATGGTCTGAAAAATAGAAGGAGCATGAAACGGTCCTCAAAAACATGAAGAGCCTGAAAAGGTGTGAAAAATATGAAGAGCTTCAAACGGTGTCAAAAATGTGAGGAACATGAAACGGTCTGAAAAATAGGAGGAGCATGAAGCGGTGTTCAAAAACATGAAGAGCCTGAAATGGTGTGAAAAAGATGAAGAGATTCAAAACGTATCAAAAATATGAGGAGCATGAAACGGTCTGAAAAAAGGAAGAGCAAGAAAGGGTGTTGAAAAACATGAAGAGACTGAAAAGGTGTGAAAAATATGAAGAGCTTCCAAAGATGTGAAAAATATGAAGAGCTTCAAAAGGTGTCAAAAAAGAGATGAGCATGAAAAGGTTTGAAAAATAGGAGGAGCAAGAAGCGGTGTTGAAAAAAATGAACAGCCTGAAAACGTTTGAAAAATATGAAGAGCTTCAAAAGGTGTGAAATTAATGAGGAGCATGAAACGGTCTGAAAAATACGAGAAGCATGAAGTGGTGTGGAAAAACATGAAGAACCTGAAAACGTGTGAAAAATATGAAGAGTATCAAAAGGTGTCAAAAATATGAAGAGCATGAAACGGTCTGAAAATTTGAAGGATCATGAGCAGTGTTCAGAAACATGAGGAGCCTGAAAAGGTCTGAAAAATATGAAGAGCTTCAAAAGTGTGAAAAATATGAGGAGCATGAAACGGTCTGAAAAATAGGAGGAGCATGAAGCGGTGTTCAAAACATGAAGAGCATGAAAAGGTGTGAAAAATATGAAGAACTTCAAAAGGTGTCAAAAATATGAGGAGCATGAAACGGTCTGAAAAATAGGAGGAGCATGAAGCGGTGTTGAAAAACATGAAGAGCCTTAAAACGTGTGAAAAATATGACGAGCTTAAAAAGGTATGAAAAATATGAAGAGCAAGAAACGTTCAGAAATATATGAGGAGCATGATGCGGTGTTGGAAAACATGAAGAGCCTGAAAACGTGTGAAAAATTTGAAGAGCTTCAAAAGGAGTGAAAAATATGAAAAGCTTCAAAATGTGTCAAAAATGAGATGAGCATGAAACGGTCTGAAAAAAAGGAGGAGCATGAAGTAGTGTTGAAAAACATGCAGAGCCTGAAAAGGTGAGAAAAATATGAAGAGCTACAAAAGGTGTTAAATATATGAGGAGCATGAAACGGTCTGAAAAATAGGAGGAGCATGAAGCAGTGTTCAAAAACATGAAGAGCCTGAAAAGGTGTGAAAAATATGAAGAGCTTCAAAAGGTGTGAAAAATATGCAGAGCATGAAACGGTCTGAAAAATAGGAGGAGCATGAAGTGGTTGTGAAAAACATGAAGAGCCTGAAAATGTGTGCAAAATATGAAGAGCTTCAAAAGGTGTGAAATACATGTGGAGCATGAAACGGTCTGAAAAATAGGAGGATCATGAAGCGTTGTTCAAAAAAATGCAGAGACTGAAAAGGTGTGGAAAATATGAAGAGCTTCAAAAGGTGTCAAATTATGAGGAGCATGAAACGGTCTGTAAATAGGACGAGCATGAAGCGGTGTTCAAAAACATGAAGAGCCTGAAAAGGTGTGAAAAATAGTAAAAGCCTCAAAAAGTGTCAAAAATATGAGGAGCATAAAACGGTCTGAAAAATTGCAGGAGCATGAAGTGGTGTTGAAAAAAAATGAAGAGTCTGAAAACGTGTGAAAATAGAAGAGCTTCAAAAATATGAGAAATATGAAGAGTTTCAAAAGGTGTCAAAATGAGATGAGCAGTAAACGGTCTGAAAAACAGGAGGAGAATGAAGCGGTGTTGAAAATCATCAAGAGCATGAAAAGGTGTGAAAAATATGAAGAGCTTCAAAAGTTATCAAAAAGGGATGAGCCTGAAAAGGTCTGAAAAATAGGAGGAGCAAGAAGTGGTGTTGAAAAAAATGATAAGCCTGAAAAGGTGTGAAATATATGAAGAGCTTCAAAAGGTGTGAAATACATGAGGATCATGAAACTCTCTGAAAAAAAGAAGGAGCATGAAGTGTTGTTGTAAAACATGAAGAGCCTGAAAAGGTGTGAAAAATATGAAGAGCTTCAAAAGGTGTCCAAAATATGAGGAGCATGAAACGGTCTGAAAAATAGGAGGAGCATTAAACAGTGTTCAAAAACATGAAGAGCCTGAAAAGGTGTGAAATATATCAAGAGTTCAAAAGGTGTCAAAAATATGAGGAGCATGAAACGGTCTGAAAAATAGGAGGAGCATGGAGTGGTGTTGAAAAACATGAAGAGCCAGAAAAAGGTGTGAAAATTATGAGGAGAATGAAACGGTCTGAAAAATATGAGGAGCATGAAACGGTCTGAAAAATAGGAGGAGCATGAAGTGATGTTGAAAAACATGAAGAGCCTGAAAACTAATGAAAAATATGAAGAGCTTCAAAAGGTGTGAAATAATGAAGATCTCAAAAGGTGTCAAAATATGAAGAGCTTCAAAAGGTGTCAAAAATATGAGGAGCATGTAACGGTCTGAAAAATAGTAGGAGCATGAAGCGGTTTTGAAAAACATGTAGAGCCTGAAAAGGTGTGAAAAATATGAAGAGCTTCAAAAGGTGTAAAAAATATGAGGAGCATGAAACTTTCTGAAAAATATCATGAGCATGAAACGGTTTTTAAAAAGATGAAGAGCATGAAAAGATGGGAAAAATATGTAGAGCTTCAAAATGTGTCAAAATTATGAGAAGCATGAAATGGTCTGAAAAATAGGAGGAACATGAAGTGTTGTTGAAAAACATGAAGAGCCTGAAAAAGTGTGAAATAAATGAAGAGCTTCAAAAAGTCTGAAAAATATGAGGAGCAGGAAACGGTCTGAAAAATATGAGGAGCATCGAGCGGTCGTCAAAAACATGAAGAGCCTGAAAAGGTGTGAAAAAAATGAAGAGCCTGAAAAGGTGTGAAAAATATGAGGAGCATGAAACGGTCTGAAAAAGATGAGGAGCATGAAACGGTCTGAAAAATATGAGGAGCATGAAGCGGTCATCAAAAACAGGAAGAGCCTGAAAAGGTGTGAAAAATATGAAGAGCTTAAAAAGGTGTCAAATATATGAGGAGCATGAAACGGTCTGAAAAATAGAAGCAGCATGAAGCGGTGTTGAAAAACATGAAGAGCCTGAAAACGTGTGAAGAATATGAAGAGCTTCAAAAGGTGTGAAAAATATTAAGAGCTTCAAAAGGTGTCAAAAATTAGATGAGCATGAAACGGTCTGAAAAATAGGAAGAGCATGAAGCGGTGTTCAAAAACATGAAGAGCCTGAAATGTTGTGAAAAATATGAAAAGCTTCAAAAGTTGTCAAAAATGAGCTGAGCTTGAAACGGTCTGAAAAATAGGAAGAGCATGAAGCAGTGTTGAAAAACATGAAGAGCTGAAAACGTGTGAAAAATATGAAGAGCTTCAAAAGGTGTCAAAAATATGAGGAGCAAAAAACGGTCTGCAAACAAGGAGAAGCATGAAGCGTGTTCAAATACATGAATAGCCTGAAAACGTGTGAAAAATATGAAGAGCTTCAAAAGGTGTTAAAAATATGAGGAGCATGAAACGATCTGAAAAATCGGAGGAGCATGAAGCGGTGTTCAAAAACATGAAGAGCCTGAAAAGTTATGAAAAATATGAAGAGCTTCAAAAGGTTTGAAATACTTGAGGAGCATTAAACGGTCTGAAAAATACGAGGATCATGAAGCGTTGTTCAAAAACATGAAGAGCCTGAAAAGTTGTGAAAAATATGAAGAGCTTCAATAGGTGTGAAAAATATGAGGAGCATGAAACGATCTGAAAAATACGAGGAGCATGAAGCGGTGTTCAAAAACATGAAGAGCCTGAAAAGTGTGAAGAATATGAAGAGCTTCAAAAGGTGTCAAAAATATGAGGAGCATGAAACGGTCTGAAAAAGAAGAGGAGCATGAAGCGGTGTTGAAAAACATGAAGAGCCTGAAAAAGTATGAAAAATATGAAGAGCTTCAAAAGATGTGAAAAATTTGAAGAGCTTCAAAAGGTGTCAAAAATATGAGGAGCATGAAACGGTCTGAAATATAGCAGAGGAATGAAGTTGTGTTGAAAAATATGATGAGCCTGAAAAGGTGTGAAATATATGAAGAGCTTCAAAGGTCTGAAATACATGAGGAGCATGAAACTGTCTGAAAAATAGGAGGTGCATGAAGTGGTGTTCAAAAACATGAAGAGCCTGAAAAGTTGTGAAATATATGAAGAGGTTCAAAAGGTGTGAAAAATATGAGGAGCATGATAACGTCTGAAAAATAGGAGGATCATGAAACGGTGATCAAAAACATGAAGAGCCTGAAAAGGTGTGAAAAATATGAAGAGCTTCAAAAGGTGTGAAATACATGAGGAGCATGAAAGGGGATGAAAAATAAGAGAAGCATGAAGTGGAGTGGAAATACATGAAGAGCCTGAAAAGGTGTGAAAAATTTGAAGAGCTTCAAAAGGTGTGAAATACATGAGGAGCATGAAAGTCTCTGAAAAATAGGAGGAGCATGAAGCGGTTTTCAAAAACATGAAGAGCTGAAATGTTTTGAAAAATATGAAAAGCTTCAAAAGGTGTCAAAAATGAGATGAGCATGAAACGGTCTGAAAAATAGGAAGAGCATGAAGCGGTGTTGGAAAACATGAAGAGCCTGAAAACGTGTGAAAAATATGAATAGCTTCAAAAGGTGTCAAAATATGAGGAGCATGAAACGGTCTGAAAAATAGGAGGAGCATGAAGTGATGTTGAAAAACATGAAGAGCCTGAAAACTAATGAAAAATATGAAGAGCTTCAAAAGGTGTGAAATAATGAAGAGCTCAAAACGTGTCAAAATATGAAGAGCTTCAAAAGGTGTCAAAAATATGAGGAGCATGTAACGGTATGAAAAATAGTAGGACCATGAAGCGGATTTGAAAAACATGAAGAGCCTGAAAAGGTGTGAAAAATATGAAGAGCTTCAAAAGGTGTGAAAAATATGAGGAGCATGAAACTTTCTGAAAAATAGGATGAGCATGAAACGGTTTTTAAAAAGATGAAGAGCATGAAAAGATGGGAAAAATATGTAGAGCTTCAAAAGGTGTCAAAATTATGAGAAGCATGAAATGGTCTGAAAAATAGGAGGACCATGAAGCGGTTTTGAAAAACATGAAGAGCCTGAAAAAGTGTGAAATAAATGAAGAGCTTCAAAAAGTCTGAAAAATATGAGGAGCAGGAAACGGTCTGAAAAATATGAGGAGCATCGAGCGGTCGTCAAAAACATGAAGAGCCTGAAAAGGTGTGAAAAAAATGAAGAGCCTGAAAAGGTGTGAAAAATATGAGGAGCATGAAACGGTCTGAAAAATATGAGGAGCATGAAGCGGTCTGAAAAATATGAGGAGCATGAAGCGGTCATCAAAAACAGGAAGAGCCTGAAAAGGTGTGAAAAATATGAAGAGCTTCAAAAGGTGTGAAAAATATGAGGAGCATGAAACGGTCTGAAAAATAGGAGGAGCAAGAAACGGTGTTCAAAAACATGAAGAGCATGAAAAGATGTGAAAAATATGAAGAGCTTCAAAAGGTGTCAAACATATGAGAAGCATGAAACGGTCTGAAAAATAGGAGGAGCATGAAACGGTGTTGAAAAACATGAAGAGCCTAAAATGGTGTGAAAATGTGAAGAGTTTCAAAATGTGTCAAAAATATGAGGAGCCTGAAAAGGTCTGAAAAATAGTAGGAGCATGAAACGGTGTTGAAAAACATGAAGAGCCTGAAAAGATGTGAAAAATATGAAGAGCTTCAAAAGGTGTCAAAAATATGAGGAGCATAAAACGGTCTAAAAAATAGGAGGAGCATGAAGTGGTCGTCAAAAACAGGAAGAGCCCGAAAAGGTGTGAAAAATATGAAGAGCTTCAAAATGTGTCAAAAAAAATGAGGAGCATGAAACTGTCTGAAAAATAGGAGGAGCATGAAGCGGTGTTGAAAAACATGAAGAGCCTGAAAAGATGTGAAAAATATGAAGAGTTTCAAAAGGTGTCAAAAATGAGATGAGCATGAAACGGTCTGAAAAATAAGAGGAGCATGAAGCGGTGTTCAAAAATATAAAGAGTCTGAAAAGGTGTGAAAAATATGAAGAGCTTCAAAAGGTGTCAAAAATATGAAGAGCATGGAACGGTCTGAAAAATAGGAGGAGCATGAAGCTGTGTTCAAGAACATGAAGAGCCTGAAAAGGTGTGAAAAATATGAAGAGCTTCAAAAGGTGTGAAAAATATGAAGACCTTCAAAGATGTCAAAAATGAGATGAGCATGAAACCTTCTGAAAAATAAGAGAAGCATGAAGTGGTGTTGAAAAACATGGTGAGACTGAAAAGCTGTGAAAAATATGAAGAGCTTCAAAAGGTGTAAACAATGAGAAGTGCATGAAATGGTCTGAAAAATAGGAGGAGCATGAAGTAGTTGTGAAAAACATGAAGAGCCTGAAAAGGTGTGCAAAATATGAAGAGCTTCAAAAGCTGTGAAATACATGAGGAGCATAAAACGGTCTGAAAAATAGGAGGAGCATGAAGCCGTGTTCAAAAACATGAAGAGCCTGAAAACGTGTGAAAAATATGAAGAGTATGAAACGGTCTGAAAAATAGCAGGAGCATGAAGCGGTGTTGAAAAATATGAAGAGCCTGAAAAAGTGTGAAAAATATGAAGAGCTTCAAAAATGTGAAAAATATGAACAGCTTCATAAGGTGTGAAAAATATGAAGAGCTTCAAAAGGTGTCAAAAATGAGATGAGCATGAAACGGTCTGAAAAATAGGAGGAGCATGAAGCGGTTTTAAAATTCATAAAGAGCCGAAAAAGGTTTGAAAAATATGAAGAGCTTCAAAAGGTGTCAAAAATATGAAGAGCTTCAAAGTTGTGAAAAATATGAGGAGCATGAAACGGTCTGAAAAACAGGAGGAGCATGAAGCGGTGTTCAAAAACATGAAGAGCCTGAAAAGGTGTGAAAAATATGAAGAGGTTTAAAAGGTGTGAAATTCATGAGGAGTATGAAACGGTCTGAAAATTAGGAGGAGCATGAAGCTGTGTTCAAAAACATGAAGAGCCTGAAAATATGTGAAATATATGAAGAGCTTCAAAGGGTGTCAAAAATATTAGGAGCATGAAGCGGTCTGAAAAATAAAAGGAGCATGAAACGGTGTTGAAAAACATAAAGAGCCTGAAAAGGTGTGAAAAATATGAAGAGCTTCAAAACCTGTCAAAAATATGAGGAGCATGAAACGGTCTGAAAAATAGGAGGAGCATGATGCGGTGTTAAAAAACATGAAGAGCCTGAAAACGTGTGAAAAATATGAAGATCTTCAAAAGGTGTGAAAAATATGAAGAGCTTCAAAAGGTGTGAAAAATATGAAGAGCTTCAAAAGGTGTGAAAAATATGAGGAGCTTCAAAAGGTGTCAAAATATGAGGAGCATGAAACGGTCTGAAAAATAGGAGGAGCATGAAGTGGTGTTCAAAAAAATGACGAGCCTGAAAAGGTGTGAAATATATGAAGAGCTTTAAAAGGTGTCAAAAATTTGAGGAGCATGAAACGGTCTGAAAAATAGGAGGAGCATGAAGCGGTGTTGAAAAACATGAAGAGCCTGAAAAAGTGTGAGAAATATGAAGAGCTTCAAAATGTGTCAAAAATATGAAGAGCTTCAAAAGGTGTCAAAAATGAGATGAGCATGAAGCCGTCTGAAAAATATTTGGAGGATGAAGTGGTGTTGAAAAACATGAAGAGCCTGAAAAGGGGTGAAATTTATGAAGAGCTTCAAAAGGTGTCAAAAATATGAGGAGCATGGAACGGTCTGAAAATAGGAGGAGCATGATGCGCTGTTCAAAAACATGTGGAGCCTGAAAAGGAGTGAAAAATATGAAGAGCTTCAAAATGTTTCAAAAATATGAGGAGCATGAAATGACCTGAAATATAGGAGGAGCATGAAGCAGTTTTCAAAAACTTGAAGAGCCTGAAAAGTTGTGAAAAATATGAAGAGCTTCAAAAAGTGTGAAAAATATGAAGAGCTTCAAAATGTGTCAAAAATGAGATGAGCATGAAACGGTCTGAAAAAATGAGGAGCATGAAGTTGTGTTGAAACACATGAAGAGCCTGAAAAGGTGTGTAAAATATGAAGAGGTTCAAAGGTGTGAAATACATGAGGATCATGAAACGGATTGAAATATAGGAGGAGCATGAAACGGTGTTCAAAAACATGAAGAGCCTGAAAAGGTGTGAAAAATATGAAGAGCTTCAAAAGGTGTGAAAAATATGAAGAGCTTCAAAATGTGTCAAAAATGAGATGAGCATGAAACTGTCTGAAAAAGATGAGGAGCATGAAGTGGTGTCGAAATACATGAAGAGCCTGAAAAGGTTTGAAAAATATGAAGAGCTTCCAAAGGTGTGAAATACATGAGGAGCATGAAACGGTCTGAAAAATAGGAGGAGCATGAAGCGGTGTTCAAAAACATGAAGAGCCTGAAAACGGGTGAAAAATATGAAGAGCTTCAAAATGTGTGAAAAATATGAATAGCTTCAAAACGTGTCAAAAATATCAGGAGCATGAAGCGGTCTCGAAAATAGGATGAGCATGAAGCGGTGGTGAAAAACATGAAGAGCCTGAAAACGTGTGAAAAATATGAAGAGCTTCAAAAGGTGTGAAAAATATGAAGAGCTTCAAAAGATGTCAAAAACGAGATGAGCATGAAACGGTCTGAAAAATAGGAGAAGCAATAAGTGGTGTTGAAAAACATGAAGAGCCTGAAAAGGTGTGAAAAATATGAAGACCTTCAAAACGTGTGAAAAATATGAAGAGCTTCAAAAGTTGTCAAAATTGAGGAGCATGAAACGGTCTGAAAAAGAAGAGGAGCATGAAGCGGTGTTCAAACACATGAAGATCCTGAAAAGGTGTGAAAAATATGAAGAGCTTCAAAAGGTGTGAAATACAAGAGAAGCAAGAAACAGTATGAAAAATAGGAGGAGCATGAAGTGGTGTTGAAAAACATGAAGAACCTGAAAAGGTGTGAAAAAACTGAAGAGCTTCAAAAGGTGTCAAAAATATGAGGAGCATGAAACGGTATGAAGAATAGAAGGAGCATGAAACGCTGTTCAAAAACATGAGGAGCCTGAAAAGGAGTGAAATATATGAAGAGCTTCAAAAGGGGTGAAATACAAGTGGAGCATGAAACGATCTGAAAAATAGGAGGAGCATGAAGCGGTGTTCAAAAACATGAAGAGCTGAAAAGGTGTGAAAAATATGAAGAGCTTCAAAAGGTGTCAGAAATATGAGGAGCATGAAATGGTCTAAAAAATAGGAGGAGCAAGAAGCGGTGTTCAGAATAATGAAGAGCCTGAAAAAGTGTGAAAAATATGAAGAGCTTCAAAAGTTGTCAATTCCATGAGGAGCATTATATGGTCTCAAAAATAGGAGGAGCATGAAGCAGTGTTCAGAAACATGAAGAGCCCGAAAAGGTGTGAAAAAATATGAAGAGATTCAAAACGTGTGAAAAATAGGAGGAGCATGAAGCGGTGTTCAAAAACATGAAGAGCCTGAAAAGGTGTGAAAAATTGAAGGAGCTTCAAAATGTGTCAAAAATATGAGGAGCATGAAACGGTCTGAAAAATAGAAGGAGCATGAAGCGGTGTTCAAAAACATGAAGAGCCTGAAAAGGTGTGAAAAATAGGAAGAGCTTCAAAAGGTGTGAAATACATGAGGAGAATGAAACGGTCTCTAAAATAAGAGGTGCATGAAGCGGTGTTCAAAAACATGAACAGCCTGGAAAGGTGTGAAAAATACGAAGAGCTTCAAAAGATGTGAAAAATATGAGGAGCATGAAAAGGTCTAAAAAATAGGAGGAGCATGAAGTTGTGTTAAAAAAAAAAGAAGAGCCTGAAAAGTTGTAAAAAATATGAAGAGCTTCAAAAGGTGTCAAAAATATGAGGAGCATGAAATGGGCTGAAAAATAGGAGAAGCATGAAGTGGTGTTGAAAAACATGAAGAGCCTGAAAATGGGTGAAAAATATGAAGAGCTTCAAAATGTGTGAAAAATATGAATAGCTTCAAAACGTGTCAAAAATATCAGGAGCATGAAGCGGTCTGGAAAATAGGATGAGCATGAAGCGGTGGTGAAAAACATGAAGAGCCTGAAAACGTGTGAAAAATATGAAGAGCTTCAAAAGGTGTGAAAAATATGAAGAGCTTCAAAAGATGTCAATAACGAGATGAGCATGAAACGGTCTGAAAAATAGGAGAAGCAAGAAGTGGTTTTGAAAAACATGAAGAGCCTGAAAAGGTGTGAAAAATATGAAGAGCTTCAAAAGATGTCAATAACGAGATGAGCATGAAAGGGTCTGAAAAATAGAAGCAGCATGAAGCGGTGTTGAAATAGATGAAGAGCCTGAAAATGTGTGAAATATTTGAAGAGCTTCAAACGCTGTCAAAAATATGAGGAGCATGAAATGGTCTGAAATATAGGAGGAGCATGAAACGGTGTTCAAAAACATGAAGAGCCTGAAAAGTTGTGAAAAATATGAAGAGCTTCAAAAGGTGTGAAAAATATGAAGAGCTTCAAAAGGTGTGAAAAATATGAGGAGCTTCAAAAGGTGTCAAAATATGAGGAGCATGAAACGGTCTGAAAATAGGAGGAGCATGAAGTGGTGTTCAAAAAAATGACGAGCCTGAAAAGGTGTGAAATATATGAAGAGATTTAAAAGGTGTCAAAAATTTGAGGAGCATGAAACGGTCTGAAAAATAGGAGGAGCATGAAGCGGTGTTGAAAAACATGAAGAGCCTGAAAAAGTGTGAGAAATATGAAGAGCTTCAAAAGGTGTCAAAAATATGAAGAGCTTCAAAAGGTGTCAAAAATGAGATGAGCATGAAGCCGTCTGAAAAATATTTGGAGGATGAAGTGGTGTTGAAAAACATGAAGAGTCTGAAAAGGGGTGAAATTTATGAAGAGCTTCAAAAGGTGTCAAAAATATGAGGAGCATGGAACTGTCTGAAAATAGGAGGAGCATGATGCGCTGTTCAAAAACATGTGGAGCCTGAAAAGGAGTGAAAAATATGAAGAGCTTCAAAAGTTTTCAAAAATATGAGGAGCATGAAATGACCTGAAAAATAGGAGGAGCATGAAGCAGTGTTCAAAAACATGAAGAGCCTGAAAAGTTGTGAAAAATATGAAGAGCTTCAAAAGGTGTGAAAAATATGAAGAGCTTCAAAATGTGTCAAAATTGAGATGAGCATGAAACGGTCTGAAAAAGATGAGGAGCATGAAGTGGTGTTGAAATACATGAAGAGCCTGAAAAGGTGTGTAAAATATGAAGAGGTTCAAAGGTGTGAAATACATGAGGATCATGAAAAGGATTGAAATATAGGAGCAGCATGAAACGGTGTTCAAAAACATGAAGAGCCTGAAAAGGTGTGAAAAATATGAAGAGCTTCAAAAGGTGTGAAAAATATGAAGAGCTTCAAAATGTGTCAAAATTGAGATGAGCATGAAACGGTCTGAAAAAGATGAGGAGCATGAAGTGGTGTTGAAATACATGAAGAGCCTAAAAAGGTTTGAAAAATATGAAGAGCTTCCAAAGGTGTGAAATACATGAGGAGCATGAAACGGTCTGAAAAATAGGAGGAGCATGAAGCGGTGTTCAAAAACATGAAGAGCCTGAAAACGGGTGAGAAATATGAAGAGCTTCAAAATGTGTGAAAAATATGAATAGCTTCAAAACGTGTCAAAAATATCAGGAGCATGAAGCGGTCTGGAAAATAGGATGAGCATGAAGCGGTGGTGAAAAACATGAAGAGCCTGAAAACGTGTGAAAAAAATGAAGAGCTTCAAAAGATGTCAAAAACGAGATGAGCATGAAACGGTCTGAAAAATAGGAGAACCAAGAAGTGGTGTTGAAAAACATGAAGAGCCTGAATAGGTGTGAAAAATATGAAGAGCTTCAAAACGTGTGAAAAATATGAAGAGCTTCAAAAGGTGTCAAAATTGAGGAGCATGAAACGGTCTGAAAAAGAAGAGGAGCATAAAGCGGTGTTCAAACACATGAAGATCCTGAAAAGGTGTGAAAAATATGAAGAGCTTCAAAAGGTGTGAAATACAAGAGAAGCAAGAAACAGTATGAAAAATAGGAGGAGCATGACGTGGTGTTGAAAAACATGAAGAACCTGAAAAGGTGTGAAAAAATTGAAGAGCTTCAAAAGGTGTCAAAAATATGAGGAGCATGAAACGGTATGAAGAATAGAAGGAGCATGAAACGCTGTTCAAAAACATGAGGAGCCTGAAAAGGAGTGAAATATATGAAGAGCTTCAAAAGGGGTGAAATACAAGTGGAGCATGAAACGGTCTGAAAAATAGGAGGAGCATGAAGAGGTGTTCAAAAACATGAAGAGCTGAAAAGGTGTGAAAAATATGAAGAGCTTCAAAAGGTGTCAGAAATATGAGGAGCATGAAATGGTCTAAAAAATAGGAGGAGCAAGAAGCGGTGTTCAGAATAATGAAGAGCCTGAAAAAGTGTGAAAAATATGAAGAGCTTCAAAAGTTGTCAATTCCATGAGGAGCATTATACGGTCTCAAAAATAGGAGGAGCATGAAGCAGTGTTCAGAAACATGAAGAGCCCGAAAAGGTGTGAAAAAATATGAAGAGATTCAAAACGTGTGAAAAATAGGAGGAGCATGAAGCGGTGTTCAAAAACATGAAGAGCCTGAAAAGGTGTGAAAAATTGAAGGAGCTTCAAAATGTGTCAAAAATATGAGGAGCATGAAACGGTCTGAAAAATAGAAGGAGCATGAAGCGGTGTTCAAAAACATGAAGAGCCTGAAAAGGTGTGAAAAATAGGAAGAGCTTGAAAAGGTGTGAAATACATGAGGAGAATGAAACGGTCTCTAAAATAGGAGGTGCATGAAGCGGTGTTCAAAAACATGAACAGCCTGGAAAGGTGTGAAAAATACGAAGAGCTTCAAAAGATCTGAAAAATATGAGGAGCATGAAAAGGTCTAAAAAATAGGAGGAGCATGAAGTTGTGTTAAAAAAAAAGAAGAGCCTGAAGTTGTAAAAAATATGAAGAGCTTCAAAAGGTGTCAAAAATATGAGGAGCATGAAATGGGCTGAAATATAGGAGAAGCATGAAGCGGTGTTGAAAAACATGAAGATCCTGAAAAGCTGTGAAAAATATGAAGAGCTTCAAAAGGTGTCAAAAATAAGAGGAGCATGAAAGGGTCTGAGAAATAGAAGCAGCATGAAGCGATGTTGAAATAGATGAAGAGCCTGAAAACGTGTGAAAAATATGAAGAGATTCAAAAGGTGTGAAAAATATGAAGAGCTTGAAAAGGTGTTAAAAATTAGATGAGCATGAAACAGTCTGAAATATAGGAGGAGCAAGAAGTAGTGTTGAAAAAAATGAAGAGCTTGAAAAGGTGTGAAAAATATGAAAGCTTCAAAAGGTGTCAAAAATATGAGTAGCATGTAACGGTCTGAAAAATAGGAGGAGCATGAAGCGGTGTTGAAAAACATGAAGAGCCTGAAAAGGTGTGAAAAATATGAAGAACTTGAAAAGGTGTGAAATATATGAAGAGATTCAAAAGGTGTCAAAAAAAGATGAGCGTGAAACGGTCTGAAAAATAGGAGGAGCATGTTGTGGTGTTGAAAAAAAAGAAGAGCCTTAAAATGTGTGAAATATATGAAGAGCTTCAAAAGGTGTGAAATACATGAGGAGCATGAAACGGGCTGAAAAATAGGAGGAGCATGAAGCGGTGTGGAAAAACATGAAGAGCCTGAAAATGTGTGAAAGATTTGAAGAGTTTCTAAAGGTGTCAAAAATATGAGGAGCATGAAAACGTTTGAAAAATAGGAGGAGCATGAAGTGGTGTTGAGAAACATTAAGAGCCTGAAAGGGTGTGAAAAATATGAAGAGCTTCAAAAGGTGTCAAAAATATGAGAAGCATGAAACGTTCTGAATAATAGGAGGAGCATGAAGCGGTGTTCAAAAACATGAAGAGTCTTAAAAGGTGTGAAAAATATGAACAGCTTCAAAAGGTGTCAAAAATATGAGGAGAATGAAACGGTCTGAAAAATGGGAGGAGCATGAAATGGTGATCAAAAACATGAAGAGCCTGAAAAGGTGTGAAAAATATGAAGAGCTTCAAAAGGTGTGAAATACATGAGGAGCATGAAACGGGCTGAAAAATAGGAGAAGAATGAAGTGGTGTTGAAAAACATGAAGAGCCTGAAAAAGTGTGAAAAATATGAAAAGCTTCAAAAGGTGTGAAATACATGAGGAGCATGAAACTCTCTGAAAAATAGAAGGAGCATTAAGTGGTGTTCAAAAACATGAAGAGCCTGAAAAGGTGTGAAAATATGAACAGCTTCAAAAATATGAAAAATATGAAGAGCTTAAAGGGTGAGAAAAATATGAAGACCTTTAAAAGGTGTCAAAAATATGAGTAGCATGAAACGGTCTGAAAAATAGGCGGAGCAAGAAGCGATGTTGAAAAACATGAAGAGCCTGAAAAGGTGTGAAAAATATGAAGAGCTTCAAAAGGTGTGAAAAATATGAGGAGAATGATACAGTTTTAAAAATAGGAGGAGCATGAAGCGGTGTTGAAAAACATGAAGAGCCTGAAAACGTGTGAAAATATGAAGAGCTTCAAAAATATGAAAAATATGAAGAGCTTCAAAGGGTGAGAAAAATATGAAGAGCTTCAAAATGTGTCAAAAATATGAGGAGCATGAAACGGTCAGAAAAATATGAGGAGCATGAAGATGTGTTGAAAAACATAAAGAGCCTGAAAAGTTGTGAAAAATATGAAGAGCTTCAAAAGGTGTGAAAAATATGAGGAGCATGATACAGTTTTAAAAATAGGAGGAGCATGAAGCGGTGTTGAAAAACATGAAGAGCCTGAAAACGTGTGAAAATATGAAGAGCTTCAAAAATATGAAAAATATGAAGAACTTCAAAGGGTGAGAAAAATATGAAGTGCTTCAAAAGGTGTCAAAAATATGAGGCGCATGAAACGTTCTGAAAAATAGGATGAATATGAAGCGGTGTTGAAATACATGAAGAGCCTGAAAACGTGTGAAAAATATGAAGAGCTTCAAAAGGTGTGAAAAATATGAAGAGCTTCAAAAGGTGTGAAATACATGAGGAGCATGAAACAGGCTGAAAAATAGGAGAAGCAAGAAGTGGTGTGGAAAAATATGAAGAGCGTGAAAAGGTGTGAAATATATGAAGAGCTTCTAAAGGTGTCAAAAATGAGATCAGCATGAAACGGTCTGAAAAATAGGAGGATCATGAAATGGTGTTGAAAAACATGAAGAGTCTGAAAAGGTGGAAAAAATATGAAGAGTTTGAAACGGTTTGAACAATAGGAGGAGATGAAACTGTGTTGAAAAACATGAAGAGCCTGAAAAGGTGGCAAAAATATGAAGAGCTTCAAAGGTGTGAAAAATAAGAGGAGCATGAAATAGCCTGAAAAATAGGAGGAGCATGAAGCGGTGTTCAAAAACATGAAGAGCCTGAAAAGGCTTGAAAAATATGAAGAGCTTCAAAAGGTGTGAAATAAATGAGGAGCATGAAACGGTCTGAAAAATAGGAGGAGCATGAAGCGGTGTTGAAAAACATGAAGAGCCTGAAAACGTGTGAAAAATATGAAGAGTTTCAAAAGGTATGAAAAATATGAAGAGCTGCAATAGGTGTCAAAAAAGAGATGTGCATGAAACCGTCTGAAAAAGAGGCGAAGCATGAAGCAGTGTTGAAAAACATGAAGAGCCTGAAAAGGTGTGAACAATGTGAAGAGCTTCAAAAGGTGTGAAATACATCAGGAGCATGAATCGGTCTGAAAATAGGAGGAGCATGAAGCGGTGTTCAAAAACATGAAGAGCCTAAAAAGGTGTGAAATATATGAAGAGCTTCAAAAGTTGTGAAAAATAGGAGGAGCATGAAACGGTGTTGACAACATGAAGAGCCAGAAAAGGTGCGACAAATTTGAAGAGCTTCAAAAGGTGTGAAAAATAGGCGGAGCATGTACCAGTGTTCAAAAACTTGAAGAGACTGAAAAGGTGTGAAAAATATGAAGAGGTTCAAAAGGTGTGAAATTCATGAGGAGTATGAAACGGTCTGAAAATTAGGAGGAGCATGAAGCTGTGTTCAAAAACATGAAGAGCCTGAAAATATGTGAAATATATGAAGAGCTTCAAAGGGTGTCAAAAATATGAGGAGCATGAAGCGGTCTGAAAAATAGGAGGAGCATGAAACGGTGTTGAAAAACATAAAGAGCCTGAAAAGGTGTGAAAAATATGAAGAGCTTCAAAACCTGTCAAAAATATGAGGAGCATGAAACGGTCTGAAAAATAGGAGGAGCATGATGCGGTGTTAAAAAACATGAAGAGCCTGAAAACGTGTGAAAAATATGAAGATCTTCAAAAGGTATAAAAAAAATGAAGAGCTTCCAATGGTGTCAAAAAAGAGATGAACATGAAACGGTCTGAAAAATAGGAGGAGCATGAAGCGGTGTTCAAAAACATGAAGAGCCTGAAAAGGCTTGAAAAATATGAAGAGCTTCAAAAGGTGTGAAATAAATGAGGAGCATGAAACGGTCTGAAAAATAGGAGGAGCATGAAGCGGTGTTGAAAAACATGAAGAGCCTGAAAACGTGTGAAAAATATGAAGAGTTTCAAAAGGTATGAAAAATATGAAGAGCTGCAAAAGGTATCAAAAAAGAGATGTGCATGAAACCGTCTGAAAAAGAGGCGAAGCATGAAGCAGTGTTGAAAAACATGAAGAGCCTGAAAAGGTGTGAACAATGTGAAGAGCTTCAAAAGGTGTGAAATACATCAGGAGCATGAATCGGTCTGAAAATAGGAGGAGCATGAAGCGGTGTTCAAAAACATGAAGAGCCTAAAAAGGTGTGAAATATATGAAGAGCTTCAAAAGGTGTGAAAAATAGGAGGAGCATGAAACGGTGTTGACAACATGAAGAGCCAGAAAAGGTGCGACAAATTTGAAGAGCTTCAAAAGGTGTGAAAAATAGGCGGAGCATGTACCAGTGTTCAAAAACTTGAAGAGACTGAAAAGGTGTGAAAAATATGAAGAGGTTCAAAAGGTGTGAAATTCATGAGGAGTATGAAACGGTCTGAAAATTAGGAGGAGCATGAAGCTGTGTTCAAAAACATGAAGAGCCTGAAAATATGTGAAATATATGAAGAGCTTCAAAGGGTGTCAAAAATATGAGGAGCATGAAGCGGTCTGAAAAATAGGAGGAGCATGAAACGGTGTTGAAAAACATAAAGAGCCTGAAAAGGTGTGAAAAATATGAAGAGCTTCAAAACCTGTCAAAAATATGAGGAGCATGAAACGGTCTGAAAAATAGGAGGAGCATGATGCGGTGTTAAAAAACATGAAGAGCCTGAAAACGTGTGAAAAATATGAAGATCTTCAAAAGGTATGAAAAAAATGAAGAGCTTCCAATGGTGTCAAAAAAGAGATGAACATGAAACGGTCTGAAAAATAGGAGGAGCATGAAGTTGTGTTCAAAAATATGAAGAGCCTGAAAAGGCTTGAAAAATATGAAGAGCTTCAAAAGGTGTCAAAAATATTAAGAGTTTCAAAACGTTTCAAAAATGTCAGGAGCATGAAACGGTATGGAAAATAGGAGGAGCATGAAGCGGTGTTCAAAAACATGAAGAGCCTGAAAAGGTGTGAAAAATATGAAGAGCTTCAAAAGGTGTGAAAAATATTAAGAGTTTCAAAACGTTTCAAAAATGTCAGGAGCATGAAACGGTATGGAAAATAGGATGAGCATGAAGCGGTGGTTAAAAACATGAAGAGCCTGAAAACGTGTGAAAAATATGAAGAGCTTCAAAAGGTGTGAAAAATATGAAGAGCTTCATAAGGTGTCAAAAATATGAGGAGCATGAAACGGTCTGGAAAATAGGAGCATCATGAAGCGGTGTTCAAAAACATGAAGAGCATGAAAAGGTGTGAAAAATATGAAGAGCTTCAAAAGGTGTTAAAAATATGAGGAGCATGAAGCGGTGTTCAAAAACATGAAGAGCCTGAAAAGGAGTGAAAAATATGAAGAGCTTCAAAAGGTGTCAAAAATATGAGGAGCATGAAACGGTCTGAAAATTAGAAGGAGCAAGAAGCGGTGTTGAAAATCATAAAGAGCCTGAAAACGTGTGAAAAATATGAAGAGCTTCAAAAGCTGTGAAAAATATGAAGAATTTCAAAAGATGTCAAAAATGAGATGAGCATGAAACGGTCTGAAAAATAGGGGGAGCATGAATTTGTGTTGAAAAACATGAAGAGCCTGAAAATGTGTGAAATATTTGAAGAGCTTCAAACGCTGTCAAAAATATGAGGAGCATGAAATGGTCTGAAATATAGGAGGAGCATGAAACGGTGTTCAAAAACATGAAGAGGCTGAAAAGGTGTGAAAAATATAAAGAACTTGAAAAGGTGTGAAATATATGAAGAGATTCAAAAGGTGTCAAAAAAAGATGAGCGTGAAACGGTCTGAAAAATAGGAGGAGCATGTTGTGGTGTGGAAAAAAAGAAGAGCCTTAAAATGTGTGAAATATATGAAGAGCTTCAAAAGGTGTGAAATACATGAGGAGCATGAAACGGGCTGAAAAATAGGAGGAGCATGAAGCGGTGTGGAAAAACATGAAGAGCCTGAAAATGTGTGAAAGATATGAAGAGTTTCTAAAGGTGTCAAAAATATGAGGAGCATGAAAACGTTTGAAAAATAGGAGGAGCATGAAGTGGTGTTGAAAAAGATTAAGAGCCTGAAAGGGTGTGAAAAATATGAAGAGCTTCAAAAGGTGTCAAAAATATGAGAAGCATGAAACGGTCTGAATAATAGGAGGAGCATGAAGCGGTGTTCAAAAACATGAAGAGTCTGAAAAGGTGTGAAAAATATGAACAGCTTCAAAAGGTGTCAAAAATATGAGGAGAATTAAACGGTCTGAAAAATGGGAGGAGCATGAAATGGTGATCAAAAACATGAAGAGCCTGAAAAGGTGTGAAAAATATGAAGAGCTTCAAAAGGTGTGAAATACATGAGGAGCATGAAACGGGCTGAAAAATAGGAGAAGAATGATGTGGTGTTGAAAAACATGAAGAGCCTGAAAAAGTGTGAAAAATATGAAAAGCTTCAAAAAGTGTGAAATACATGAGGAGCATGAAACTCTCTGAAAAATAGAAGGAGCATGAAGTGGTGTTCAAAAACATGAAGAGCCTGAAAAGGTGTGAAAATATGAAGAGCTTCAAAAATATGAAAAATATGAAGAGCTTCAAAGGGTGAGAAAAATATGAAGAGCTTCAAAAGGTGTCAAAAATATGAGGAGCATGAAACGGTCTGAAAAATAGGCGGAGCAAGAAGCGATGTTGAAAAACATGAAGAGCCTGAAAAGGTGTGAAAAATATGAAGACCTTCAAAAGGTGTGAAAAATATGAGGAGCATGATACAGTTTTAAAAATAGGAGGAGCATGGAGCGGTGTTGAAAAACATGAAGAGCCTGAAAACGTGTGAAAATATGAAGAGCTTCAAAAATATGAAAAATATGAAGAGCTTCAAAGGGTGAGAAAAATATGAAGAGCTTCACAATGTGTCAAAAATATGAGGAGCATGAAACGGTCAGAAAAATATGAGGAGCATGAAGATGTGTTGAAAAACATGAAGAGCCTGAAAAGTTGTGAAAAATATGAAGAGCTTCAAAAGGTGTGAAAAATATGAGGAGCATGATACAGTTTTAAAAATAGGAGGAGCATGAAGCGGTGTTGAAAAACATGAAGAGCCTGAAAACGTGTGAAAATATGAAGAGCTTCAAAAATATGAAAAATATGAAGAACTTCAAAGGGTGAGAAAAATATGAAATGCTTCAAAAGGTGTCAAAATTATGAGGCGCATGAAACGTTCTGAAAAATAGGAGGAGCATGAAGCGGTGTTGAAATACATGAAGAGCCTGAAAACGTGTGAAAAATATGAAGAGCTTCAAAAGGTGTGAAAAATATGAAGAGCTTCAAAAGGTGTGAAATACATGAGGAGCATGAAACAGGCTGAAAAATAGGAGAAGCATGAAGTGGTGTGGAAAAATATGAAGAGCGTGAAAAGGTGTGAAATATATGAAGAGCTTCTAAAGGTGTCAAAAATGAGATCAGCATGAAACGGTCTGAAAAATAGGAGGATCATGAAATGGTGTTGAAAAACATGAAGAGTCTGAAAAGGTGGCAAAAATATGAAGAGTTTGAAACGGTTTGAACAATAGGAGGAGATGAAACTGTGTTGAAAAACATGAAGAGCCTGAAAAGGTGGCAAAAATATGAAGAGCTTCAAAAGGTGTGAAAAATAAGAGGAGCATGAAATAGCCTGAAAAATAGGAGGAGCATGAAACTGTGTTCAAAAACATGAAGAGCCTGAAAAGGTGTGAAAAATATGAAGACCTTCAAAAGGTGTCAAAAATATGCGGAGCATGAAACGGTCTGAAAAATAGGCAGAGCCTGAAACTGTGTTGAAAACATGAAAGGCCTGAAAAGTTGTGAAAAATTTGAAGAGCTTCAAAAGGTGTGAAAAATATGAACAGTTTCAAAGGTTTGAAATACATGAGGATCATGAAACGGTTTGAAAAATAGGAGGAGCATGAAGCGGTGTTCAAAAACATGAAGAGCCTGAAAAGGCTTGAAAAATATGAAGAGCTTCAAAAGGTGTGAAATAAATGAGGAGCATGAAACGGTCTGAAAAACAGGAGGAGCATGAAGCGGTGGTGAAAAACATGAAGAGCCTGAAAACGTGTGAAAAATATGAAGAGTTTCAAAAGGTATGAAAAATATGAAGAGCTGCAAAAGGTGTCAAAAAAGAGATGTGCATGAAACCGTCTGAAAAAGAGGCGAAGCATGAAGCAGTGTTGAAAAACATGAAGAGCCTGAAAAGGTGTGAAAAATATGAAGAGCTTCAAAATGTGTCAAAAATATGAGGAGCATGAAACGGTCTGAAAAATAGGAGGAGCATGAAACCGTGTTCAAAAACATGAACAGCCTGAAAAGGTGTGAAAAATATGAAGAGCTTCAAAAGGTGTAAAAAATAGGAGGAGCATGAAGCGGTGTTAAAAAACATGACACGCCTGAAAAGGTGTGAAAAATATGAAGAGCTTCAAAAGGTGTCAAAAATATGAGAAGCATGAAACGCTCTGAAAAATATGAGGAGCATGAAACGGTGTTCAAAAATATGAAGAGCCTGAAAAGGTGTGAAAAATATGAAGAGCTTCAAAACGTGTCAAACATATGAGCAGCAAGAATCGGTCTGAAATATGCAGGAGCATGAAACGGTGTTCAAAAAAATGAAAAGCCTGAAAAATTGTGAAAATATGAAGAGCTTCAAAAGGTGTGAAAAATATGAAGACCTTCAAAAGGTTTCAAAAATTAGATGAGCATTAAACGGTCTGAAAAAGAGGAAGAGCATGAAGAGGTGTTGAAAAACATGAAGAGCCTGAAAACGTGTGAGAAATATGAAGAGCCTCAAAAGTTGTCAAAAATATGAAGAGCTTCAAAAGGTGTCAAAAATGAGAGGAGCATGAAGTGGTCTGAAAAATAGGAGGAGGAGGAAGTGGTGTTGAAAAACATGAAGAGCCTGAAAAGGTGTGAAATATATGAAGAGCTTCAAAAGGTGTCAAAAATATGAGGAACATGAAACGGTCTGAAAATTAGGAACAGCTTGAAACGGTGTTCAGAAACATGAAGAGCCTTAAAAGGTGTGAACAATGTGAAGAGCTTCAAAAGGTGTGAAATACATCAGGAGCATGAATCGGTCTGAAAATAGGAGGAGCATGAAGCGGTGTTCAAAAACATGAAGAGCCTGAAAAGGTGTGAAATATATGAAGAGCTTCAAAAGGTGTGAAAAATATGAGGAGCATGAAACGGTCTGAAAAATAGGAGGAGCATGAAACGGTGTTGACAACATGAAGAGCCTGAAAAGGTGCGACAAATTTGAAGAGCTTCAAAAGGTGTGAAAAATAGGCGGAGCATGTACCAGTGTTCAAAAACTTGAAGAGACTGAAAAGGTGTGAAAAATATGAAGAGGTTCAAAAGGTGTGAAATTCATGAGGAGTATGAAACGGTCTGAAAATTAGGAGGAGCATGAAGCTGTGTTCAAAAACATGAAGAGCCTGAAAATATGTGAAATATATGAAGAGCTTCAAAGGGTGTCAAAAATATGAGGAGCATGAAGCGGTCTGAAAAATAGGAGGAGCATGAAACGGTGTTGGAAAACATAAAGAGCCTGAAAAGGTGTGAAAAATATGAAGAGCTTCAAAACCTGTCAAAAATATGAGGAGCATGAAACGGTCTGAAAAATAGGAGGAGCATGATGCGGTGTTAAAAAACATGAAGAGCCTGAAAACGTGTGAAAAATATGAAGATCTTCAAAAGGTATGAAAAAAATGAAGAGCTTCCAATGGTGTCAAAAAAGAGATGAACATGAAACGGTCTGAAAAATAGGAGGAGCATGAAGTTGTGTTCAAAAATATGAAGAGCCTGAAAAGGCTTGAAAAATATGAAGAGCTTCAAAAGGTGTCAAAAATATGAGGAGCATGAAACGGTCTGAAAAAGAGGAGGAGCATGAAGCGGTGTTCAAAAACATGAAGAGCCTGAAAAGGTGTGAAAAATATGAAGAGCTTCAAAAGGTGTGAAAAATATGAAGAGCTTCAAAACGTGTCAAAAATGTCAGGAGCATGAAACGGTATGGAAAATAGGATGAGCATGAAGCGGTGGTTAAAAACATGAAGAGCCTGAAAACGTGTGAAAAATATGAAGAGCTTCAAAAGGTGTGAAAAATATGAAGAGCTTCATAAGGTGTCAAAAATATGAAGAGCATGAAACGGTCTGGAAAATAGGAGCATCATGAAGCGGTGTTCAAAAACATGAAGAGCATGAAAAGGTGTGAAAAATATGAAGAGCTTCAAAAGGTGTTAAAAATATGAGGAGCATGAAGCGGTGTTCAAAAACATGGAGAGCCTGAAAAAGAGTGAAAAATATGAAGAGCTTCAAAAGGTGTCAAAAATATGAGGAGCATGAAACGGTCTGAAATTTAGAAGGAGCAAGAAGCGGTGCTGAAATTCATAAAGAGCCTGAAAACGTGTGAAAAATATGAAGAGCTTCAAAAGCTGTGAAAAATATGAAGAGTTTCAAAAGATGTCAAAAATGAGATGAGCATGAAACGGTCTGAAAAATAGGGGGAGCATGAATTTGTGTTGAAAAACATGAATAGCCTGAAAATGTGTGAAATATTTGAAGAGCTTCAAACGCTGTCAAAAATATGAGGAGCATGAAATGGTCTGAAATATAGGAGGAGCATGAAACGGTGTTCAAAAACATGAAGAGCCTGAAAAGGTGTGAAAAATATGAAGAACTTGAAAAGGTGTGAAATATATGAAGAGATTCAAAAGGTGTCAAAAAAAGATGAGCGTGAAACGGTCTGAAAAATAGGAGGAGCATGTTGTGGTGTGGAAAAAAAGAAGAGCCTTAAAATGTGTGAAATATATGAAGAGCTTCAAAAGGTGTGAAATACATGAGGAGCATGAAACGGGCTGAAAAATAGGAGGAGCATGAAGTGGTGTTGAAAAAGATTAAGAGCCTGAAAGGGTGTGAAAAATATGAAGAGCTTCAAAAGGTGTCAAAAATATGAGAAGCATGAAACGGTCTGAATAATAGGAGGAGTATGAAGCGGTGTTCAAAAACATGAAGAGTCTGAAAAGGTGTGAAAAATATGAACAGCTTCAAAAGGTGTCAAAAATATGAGGAGAATTAAACGGTCTGAAAAATGGGAGGAGCATGAAATGGTGATCAAAAACATGAAGAGCCTGAAAAGGTGTGAAAAATATGAAGAGCTTCAAAAGGTGTGAAATACATGAGGAGCATGAAACGGGCTGAAAAATAGGAGAAGAATGATGTGGTGTTGAAAAACATGAAGAGCCTGAAAAAGTGTGAAAAATATGAAAAGCTTCAAAAAGTGTGAAATACATGAGGAGCATGAAACTCTCTGAAAAATAGAAGGAGCATGAAGTGGTGTTCAAAAACATGAAGAGCCTGAAAAGGTGTGAAAATATGAAGAGCTTCAAAAATATGAAAAATATGAAGAGCTTCAAAGGGTGAGAAAAATATGAAGAGCTTCAAAAGGTGTCAAAAATATGAGGAGCATGAAACGGTCTGAAAAATAGGCGGAGCAAGAAGCGATGTTGAAAAACATGAAGAGCCTGAAAAGGTGTGAAAAATATGAAGACCTTCAAAAGGTGTGAAAAATATGAGGAGCATGATACAGTTTTAAAAATAGGAGGAGCATGAAGCGGTGTTGAAAAACATGAAGAGCCTGAAAACGTGTGAAAATATGAAGAGCTTCAAAAATATGAAAAATATGAAGAGCTTCAAAGGGTGAGAAAAATATGAAGAGCTTCAAAATGTGTCAAAAATATGAGGAGTATGAAACGGTCAGAAAAATATGAGGAGCATGAAGATGTGTTGAAAAACATGAAGAGCCTGAAAAGTTGTGAAAAATATGAAGAGCTTCAAAAGGTGTGAAAAATATGAGGAGCATGATACAGTTTTAAAAATCGGAGGAGCATGAAGCGGTGTTGAAAAACATGAAGAGCCTGAAAACGTGTGAAAATATGAAGAGCTTCAAAAATATGAAAAATATGAAGAACTTCAAAGGGTGAGAAAAATATGAAATGCTTCAAAAGGTGTCAAAATTATGAGGCGCATGAAACGTTCTGAAAAATAGGAGGAGCATGAAGCGGTGTTGAAATACATGAAGAGCCTGAAAACGTGTGAAAAATATGAAGAGCTTCAAAAGGTGTGAAAAATATGAAGAGCTTCAAAAGGTGTGAAATACATGAGGAGCATGAAACAGGCTGAAAAATAGGAGAAGCATGAAGTGGTGTGGAAAAATATGAAGAGCGTGAAAAGGTGTGAAATATATGAAGAGCTTCTAAAGGTGTCAAAAATGAGATCAGCATGAAACGGTCTGAAAAATAGGAGGATCATGAAATGGTGTTGAAAAACATGAAGAGTCTGAAAAGGTGGCAAAAATATGAAGAGTTTGAAACGGTTTGAACAATAGGAGGAGATGAAACTGTGTTGAAAAACATGAAGAGCCTGAAAAGGTGGCAAAAATATGAAGAGCTTCAAAAGGTGTGAAAAATAAGAGGAGCATGAAATAGCCTGAAATATAGGAGGAGCATGAAACAGTGTTCAAAAACATGAAGAGCCTGAAAAGGTGTGAAAAATATGAAGACCTTCAAAAGGTGTCAAAAATATGCGGAGCATGAAACGGTCTGAAAAATAGGCAGAGCCTGAAACTGTGTTGAAAACATGAAAGGCCTGAAAAGTTGTGAAAAATTTGAAGAGCTTCAAAAGGTGTGAAAAATATGAACAGTTTCAAAGGTTTGAAATACATGAGGATCATGAAACGGTTTGAAAAATAGGAGGAGCATGAAGCGGTGTTCAAAAACATGAAGAGCCTGAAAAGGCTTGAAAAATATGAAGAGCTTCAAAAGGTGTGAAATAAATGAGGAGCATGAAACGGTCTGAAAAACAGGAGGAGCATGAAGCGGTGGTGAAAAACATGAAGAGCCTGAAAACGTGTGAAAAATATGAAGAGTTTCAAAAGGTATGAAAAATATGAAGAGCTGCAAAAGGTGTCAAAAAAGAGATGTGCATGAAACCGTCTGAAAAAGAGGCGAAGCATGAAGCAGTGTTGAAAAACATGAAGAGCCTGAAAAGGTGTAAAAAATATGAAGAGCTTCAAAATGTGTCAAAAATATGAGGAGCATGAAACGGTCTGAAAAATAGGAGGAGCATGAAACCGTGTTCAAAAACATGAACAGCCTGAAAAGGTGTGAAAAATATGAAGAGCTTCAAAAGGTGTAAAAAATAGGAGGAGCATGAAGCGGTGTTAAAAAACATGACAAGCCTGAAAAGGTGTGAAAAATATGAAGAGCTTCAAAAGGTGTCAAAAATATGAGAAGCATGAAACGCTCTGAAAAATATGAGGAGCATGAAACGGTGTTCAAAAATATGAAGAGCCTGAAAAGGTGTGAAAAATATGAAGAGCTTCAAAAGGTCTGAAAAATAGGAGGAGCATGAAGTGGTGTTGAAAAACATGAAGAGCCTGAAAAGGTGTGAAAAATATGAAGAGATTCAAAACGTGTCAAACATATGAGCAGCAAGAATCGGTCTGAAATATGCAGGAGCATGAAACGGTGTTCAAAAACATGAAAAGCCTGAAAAATTGTGAAAATATGAAGAGCTTCAAAAGGTTTGAAAAATATGAAGACCTTCAAAAGGTTTCAAAAATTAGATGAGCATTAAATGGTCTGAAAAAGAGGAGGAGCATGAAGCGGTGTTGAAAAACATGAAGAGCCTGAAAACGTGTGAGAAATATGAAGAGCCTCAAAAGTTGTCAAAAATATGAAGAGCTACAAAAGGTGTCAAAAATGAGAGGAGCATGAAGTGGTCTGAAAAATAGGAGGAGGAGGAAGTGGTGTTGAAAAACATGAAAAGCCTGAAAAGGTGTGAAATATATGAAGAGATTCAAAAGGTGTCAAAAATATGAGGAACATGAAACGGTCTGAAAATTAGGAACAGCTTGAAACAGTGTTCAGAAACATGAAGAGCCTGAAAAGGTGTGAACAATGTGAAGAGCTTCAAAAGGTGTGAAATACATCAGGAGCATGAATCGGTCTGAAAATAGGAGGAGCATGAAGCGGTGTTCAAAAACATGAAGAGCCTGAAAAGGTGTGAAATATATGAAGAGCTTTAAAAGGTGTGAAAAATATGAGGAGCATGAAACGGTCTGAAAAATAGGAGGAGCATGAAACGGTGTTGACAACATGAAGAGCCTGAAAAGGTGCGACAAATTTGAAGAGCTTCAAAAGGAGTGAAAAATAGGCGGAGCATGTACCAGTGTTCAAAAACTTGAAGAGACTGAAAAGGTGTGAAAAATATGAAGAGGTTCAAAAGGTGTGAAATTCATGAGGAGTATGAAACGGTCTGAAAATTAGGAGGAGCATGAAGCTGTGTTCAAAAACATGAAGAGCCTGAAAAGGTGTGAAAAATATGAAGAGCTTCAAAACCTGTCAAAAATATGAGGAGCATGAAACGGTCTGAAAAATAGGAGGAGCATGATGCGGTGTTAAAAATCATGAAGAGCCTGAAAACGTGTGAAAAATATGAAGATCTTCAAAAGGTATGAAAAAAATGAAGAGCTTCCAATGGTGTCAAAAAAGAGATGAACATGAAACGGTCTGAAAAATAGGAGGAGCATGAAGTTGTGTTCAAAAATATGAAGAGCCTGAAAAGGCTTGAAAAATATGAAGAGCTTCAAAAGGTATCAAAAATATGAGGAGCATGAAACGGTCTGAAAAAGAGGAGGAGCATGAAGCGGTGTTCAAAAACATGAAGAGCCTGAAAAGGTGTGAAAAATATGAAGAGCTTCAAAAGGTGTGAAAAATATGAAGTGCTTCAAAACGTGTCAAAAATGTCAGGAGCATGAAAAGGTATGGAAAATAGGATGAGCATGAAGCGGTGGTTAAAAACATGAAGAGCCTGAAAACGTGTGAAAAATATGAAGAGCTTCAAAAGGTGTGAAAAATATGAAGAGCTTCATAAGGTGTCAAAAATATGAAGAGCATGAAACGGTCTGGAAAATAGGAGCATCATGAAGCGGTGTTCAAAAACATGAAGAGCATGAAAAGGTGTGAAAAATATGAAGAGCTTCAAAAGGTGTTAAAAATATGAGGAGCATGAAGCGGTGTTCAAAAACATGAAGAGCCTGAAAAGGAGTGAAAAATATGAAGAGCTTCAAAAGGTGTCAAAAAAATGAGGAGCATGAAACGGTCTGAAATTTAGAAGGAGCAAGAAGCGGTGCTGAAATTCATAAAGAGCCTGAAAACGTGTGAAAAATATGAAGAGCTTCAAAAGCTGTGAAAAATATGAAGAGTTTCAAAAGATGTCAAAAATGAGATGAGCATTAAACGGTCTGAAAAATAGGGGGAGCATGAATTTGTGTTGAAAAACATGAATAGCCTGAAAATGTGTGAAATATTTGAAGAGCTTCAAACGCTGTCAAAAATATGAGGAGCATGAAATGGTCTGAAATATAGGAGGAGCATGAAACGGTGTTCAAAAACATGAAGAGCCTGAAAAGGTGTGAAAAATATGAGGAGCTTCAAAAGGTGTCAAAATATGAGGAGCATGAAACGGTCTGAAAAATAGGAGGAGCATGAAGTGTTGTTCAAAAAAATGACGAGCCTGAAAAGGTGTGAAATATATGAAGAGCTTTAAAAGGTGTCAAAAATTTGAGGAGCATGAAACGGTCTGAAAAATAGGAGGAGCATGAAGCGGTGTTGAAAAACATGAAGAGCCTGAAAAAGTGTGAGAAATATGAAGAGATTCAAAAGGTGTCAAAAATGAGATGAGCATGAAGCCGTCTGAAAAATATTTGGAGGATGAAGAGGTGTTGAAAAACATGAAGAGCCTGAAAAGGGGTGAAATTTATGAAGAGCTTCAAAAGGTGTCAAAAATATGAGGAGCATGGAACGGTCTGAAAATAGGAGGAGCATGATGCGCTGTTCAAAAACATGTGGAGCCTGAAAAGGAGTGAAAAATATGAAGAGCTTCAAAAGGTTTCAAAAATATGAGGAGCATGAAATGACCTGAAAAATAGGAGGAGCATGAAGCAGTGTTCAAAAACATGAAGAGCCTGAAAAGTTGTGAAAAATATGAAGAGCTTCAAAAGGTGTGAAAAATATGAACAGCTTCAAAATGTGTCAAAAATGAGATGAGCATGAAACGGTCTGAAAAAGATGAGGAGCATAAAGTTGTGTTGAAATACATGAAGAGCCTGAAAAGGTGTGTAAAATATGAAGAGTTTCAAAGGTGTGAAATACATGAGGATCATGAAACGGATTGAAATATAGGAGGAGCATGAAACGGTGTTCAAAAACATGAAGAGCCTGAAAAGGTGTGAAAAATATGAAGAGCTTCAAAAGGTGTGAAAAATATGAAGAGCTTCAAAAGGTGTCAAAAATGAGATGAGCATGAAACGGTCTGAAAAAGATGAGGAGCATGAAGTGGTGTTGAAATATATGAAGAGCCTGAAAAGGTTTGAAAAATATGAAGAGCTTCCAAAGGTGTGAAATTCATGAGGAGCATGAAACGGTCTGAAAAATAGGAGGAGCATGAAGCGGTGTTCAAAACATGAAGAGCCTGAAAACGGGTGAAAAATATGAAGAGCTTCAAAATGTGTGAAAAATATGAATAGCTTCAAAACGTGTCAAAAATATCAGGAGCATGAAGCGGTCTGGAAAATAGGATGAGCATGAAGCGGTGGTGAAAAACATGAAGAGCCTGAAAACGTGTGAAAAATATGAAGAGTTTCAAAAGGTATGAAAAATATGAAGAGCTTCAAAAGGTGTCAAAAAAGAGATGTGCATGAAACCGTCTGAAAAAGAGGCGAAGCATGAAGCAGTGTTGAAAAACATGAAGAGTCTGAAAAGGTGTGAAAAATATGAAGAGCTTCAAAAGGTGTCAAAAATATGAGGAGCATGAAACGGTCTGAAAAATAGGAGGAGCATGAAACCGTGTTCAAAAACATGAACAGCCTGAAAAGGTGTATAAAATATGAAGAGCTTCAAAAGGTGTAAAAAATAGGAGGAGCATGAAACGCTCTGAAAAATATGAGGAGCATGAAACGGTGTTCAAAAATATGAAGAGCCTGAAAAGGTGTGAAAAATATGAAGAGCTTCAAAAGGTCTGAAAAATAGGAGGAGCATGAAGTGGTGTTGAAAAACATGAAGAGCCTGAAAAGGTGTGAAAAATATGAAGAGCTTCAAAACGTGTGAAACATATGAGCAGCAAGAATCGGTCTGAAATATGCAGGAGCATGAAACGGTGTTCAAAAACATGAAAAGCCTGAAAAGTTGTGAAAATATGAAGAGCTTCAAAAGGTGTGAAAAATATGAAGACCTTCAAAAGGTTTCAAAAATGAGATGAGCATTAAATGGTCTGAAAAAGAGGAGGAGCATGAAGCGGTGTTGAAAAACATGAAGAGCCTGAAAACGTGTGAGAAATATGAAGAGCCTCAAAAGTTGTCAAAAATATGAAGAGCTTCTAAAGGTGTCAAAAATGAGAGGAGCATGAAGTGGTCTGAAAAATAGGAGGAGGAGGATGTGGTGTTGAAAAACATGAAGAGCCTGAAAAGGTGTTAAATATATGAAGAGCTTCAAAAGGTGTCAAAAATATGAGGAACATGAAACGGTCTGAAAATTAGGAACAGCTTGAAACGGTGTTCAGAAACATGAAGAGCCTGAAAAGGTGTGAACAATGTGAAGAGCTTCAAAAGGTGTGAAATACATCAGGAGCATGAATCAGTCTGAAAATAGGAGGAGCATGAAGCGGTGTTCAAAAACATGAAGAGCCTGAAAAGGTGTGAAATATATGAAGAGCTTCAAAAGGTGTGAAAAATATGAGGAGCATGAAACGGTCTGAAAAATAGGAGGAGCATGAAACGGTGTTGACAACATGAAGAGCCTGAAAAGGTGCGACAAATTTGAAGAGCTTCAAAAGGTGTGAAAAATAGGCGGAGCATGTACCAGTGTTCAAAAACTTGAAGAGACTGAAAAGGTGTGAAAAATATGAAGAGGTTCAAAAGATGTGAAATTCATGAGGAGTATGAAACGGTCTGAAAATTAGGAGGAGCAGGAAGCTGTGTTCAAAAACATGAAGAGCCTGAAAATATGTGAAATATATGAAGAGCTTCAAAGGGTGTCAAAAATATGAGGAGCATGAAGCGGTCTGAAATATAGGAGGAGCATGAAACGGTGTTGAAAAACATAAACAGCCTGAAAAGGTGTGAAAAATATGAAGAGCTTCAAAACCTGTCAAAAATATGAGGAGCATGAAACGGTCTGAAAAATAGGAGGAGCATGATGCGGTGTTAAAAAACATGAAGAGCCTGAAAACGAGTGAAAAATATGAAGATCTTCAAAAGGTATGAAAAAAATGAAGAGCTTCCAATGGTGTCAAAAAAGAGATGAACATGAAACGGTCTGAAAAATAGGAGGAGCATGAAGTTGTGTTCAAAAATATGAAGAGCCTGAAAAGGCATGAAAAATATGAAGAGCTTCAAAAGGTGTGAAAAATATGAAGAGCTTCAAAAGGTGTGAAAAATATGAAGAGCTTCAAAACTTGTCAAAAATTTCAGGAGCATGAAACGGTATGGAAAATAGGATGAGCATGAAGCGGTGGTTAAAAACATGAAGAGCCTGAAAAGGGGTGAAATATATGAAGAGCTTCAAAAGGTGTGAAAAATATGAAGAGCTTCATAAGGTGTCAAAAATATGAAGAGCATGAAACGGTCTGGAAAATAGGAGCATCATGAAGCGGTGTTCAAAAACAAGAAGAGCATGAAAATGTGTGAAAAATATGAAGAGCTTCAAAAGGTGTTAAAAATATGAGGAGCATGAAGCGGTGTTCAAAAACATGAAGAGCCTGAAAAGGAGTGAAAAATATGAAGAGCTTCAAAAGGTGTCAAAAATATGAGGAGCATGAAACGGTCTGAAAATTAGAAGGAGCAAGAAGTGGTGTTGAAAATCATAAAGAGCCTGAAAACGTGTGAAAAATATGAAGAGCTTCAAAAGCTGTGAAAAATATGAAGAGTTTCAAAAGATGTCAAAAATGAGATGAGCATGAAACGGTCAGAAAAAGAGGGGGAGCATGAATTTGTGTTGAAAAACATGAATAGCCTGAAAATGTGTGAAATATTTGAAGAGCTTCAAACGCTGTCAAAAATATGAGGAGCATGAAATGGTCTGAAATATAGGAGGAGCATGAAACGGTGTTCAAAAACATGAAGAGCCTGAAAAGTTGTGAAAAATATGAAGAGCTTCAAAAGGTGTGAAAAATATGAAGAGCTTCAAAAGGTGTGAAAATATGAGGAGCATGAAACGGTCTGAAAAATAGGAGGAGCATGAAGTGTTGTTCAAAAAAATGACGAGCCTGAAATGGTGTGAAATATATGAAGAGCTTTAAAAGGTGTCAAAAATTTGAGGAGCATGAAACGGTCTGAAAAATAGGAGGAGCATGAAGCGGTGTTGAAAAACATGAAGAGCCTGAAAAAGTGTGAGAAATATGAAGTGATTCAAAAGGTGTCAAAAATGAGATGAGCATGAAGCCGTCTGAAAAATATTTGGAGGATGAAGAGGTGTTGAAAAACATGAAGAGCCTGAAAAGGGGTGAAATTTATGAAGAGCTTCAAAAGGTGTCAAAAATATGAGGAGCATGGAACGGTCTGAAAATAGGAGGAGCATGATGCGCTGTTCAAAAACATGTGGAGCCTGAAAAGGAGTGAAAAATATGAAGAGCTTCAAAAGGTTTCAAAAATATGAGGAGCATGAAATGACCTGAAAAATAGGAGGAGCATGAATCAGTGTTCAAAAACATGAAGAGCCTGAAAAGTTGTGAAAAATATGAAGAGCTTCAAAAGGTGTGAAAAATATGAACAGCTTCAAAATGTGTCAAAAATGAGATGAGCATGAAACGGTCTGAAAAAGATGAGGAGCATGAAGTTGTGTTGAAATACATGAAGTGCCTGAAAAGGTGTGTAAAATATGAAGAGTTTCAAAGGTGTGAAATAAATGAGGATCATGAAACGGATTGAAATATAGGAAGAGCATGAAACGGTGTTCACAACATGAAGAGCCTGAAAAGGTGTGAAAAATATGAAGAGCTTCAAAAGGTGTGAAAAATATGAAGAGCTTCAAAATGTGTCAAAAATGAGATGAGCATGAAACGGTCTGAAAAAGATGAGGAGCATGAAGTGGTGTTGAAATACATGAAGAGCCTGAAAAGGTTTGAAAAATATGAAGAGCTGCAAAAGGTGTGAAAAACATGAGGAGCATGAAACGGTCTGAAAAATAGGAGGAGCATGAAGCGGTGTTCAAAAACATGAAGAGCCTGAAAACGGGTGAAAAATATGAAGAGCTTCAAAATGTGTGAAAAATATGAATAGCTTCAAAACGTGTTAAAAATATCAGGAGCATGAAGCGGTCTGGAAAATAGGATGAGCATGAAGCGGTGGTGAAAAACATGAAGAGCCTGAAAACGTGTGAAAAATATGAAGAGTTTCAAAAGGTATGAAAAATATGAAGAGCTACAAAAGGTGTCAAAAAAGAGATGTGCATGAAACCGTCTGAAAAAGAGGCGAAGCATGAAGCAGTGTTGAATAACATGAAGAGCCTGAAAAGGTGTGAAAAATATGAAGAGCTTCAAAAGGTGTCAAAAATATGAGGAGCATGAAACGGTCTGAAAAATAGGAGGAGCATGAAACCGTGTTCAAAAACATGAACAGCCTGAAAAGGTGTGAAAAATATGAAGAGCTTCAAAAGGTGTAAAAAATAGGAGGAGCATGAAGCGGTGTTAAAAAACATGAAAAGCCTGAAAAGTTGTGAAAAATATGAAGAGCTTCAAAAGGTGTCAAAAATATGAGAAGCATGAAACGCTCTGAAAAATATGAGGAGCATGAAACGGTGTTCAAAAATATGAAGAACCTGAAAAGGTGTGAAAAATATGAAGAGCTTCAAAAGGTCTGAAAAATAGGAGGAGCATGAAGTGGTGTTGAAAAACATGAAGAGCCTGAAAAGGTGTGAAAAATATGAAGAGCTTCAAAACGTGTCAAACATATGAGCAGCAAGAATCGGTCTGAAATATGCAGGAGCATGAAACGGTGTTCAAAAACATGAAAAGCCTGAAAAGTTGTGAAAATATGAAGAGCTTCAAAAGGTGTGAAAAATATGAAGACCTTCAAAAGGTTTCAAAAATGAGATGAGCATTAAACGGTCTGAAAAAGAGGAGGAGCATGAAGCGGTGTTGAAAAACATGAAGAGCCTGAAAACGTGTGAGAAATATGAAGAGCCTCAAAAGTTGTCAAAAATATGAAGAGCTTCTAAAGGTGTCAAAAATGAGAGGAGCATGAAGTGGTCTGAAAAATAGGAACAGCTTGAAACGGTGTTCAGAAACATGAAGAGCCTGAAAAGGTGTGAACAATGTGAAGAGCTTCAAAAGGTGTGAAATACATCAGGAGCATGAATCGGTCTGAAAATAGGAGGAGCATGAAGCGGTGTTCAAAAACATGAAGAGCCTGAGAAGGTGTGAAATATATGAAGAGCTTCAAAAGGTGTGAAAAATATGAGGAGCATGAAACGGTCTGAAAAATAGGAGGAGCATGAAACGGTGTTGACAACATGAAGAGCCTGAAAAGGTGCGACAAATTTGAAGAGCTTCAAAAGGTGTGAAAAATAGGCGGAGCATGTACCAGTGTTCAAAAACTTGAAGAGACTGAAAAGGTGTGAAAAATATGAAGAGGTTCAAAAGGTGTGAAATTCATGAGGAGTATGAAACGGTCTGAAAATTAGGAGGAGCATGAAGCTGTGTTCAAAAACATGAAGAGCCTGAAAATATGTGAAATATATGAAGAGCTTCAAAGGGTGTCAAAAATATGAGGAGCATGAAGCGGTCTGAAATATAGGAGGAGCATGAAACGGTGTTGAAAAACATAAACAGCCTGAAAAGGTGTGAAAAATATGAAGAGCTTCAAAACCTGTCAAAAATATGAGGAGCATGAAACGGTCTGAAAAATAGGAGGAGCATGAAACCGTGTTCAAAAACATGAAGAGCCTGAGAAGGTGTGAAAAATATGAAGAGCTTCAAAAGGTGTAAAAAATAGGAGGAGCATGAAGCGGTGTTAAAAAACATGAAGAGCCTGAAAAAGTGTGAGAAATATGAAGAGCTTCAAAAGGCGTCAAAAATATGAGAAGCATGAAACGCTCTGAAAAATATGAGTAGCATGAAACGGTGTTCAAAAATATGAAGAGCCTGAAAAGGTGTGAAAAATATGAAGAGCTTCAAAAGGTCTGAAAAATAGGAGGAGCATGAAGTGGTGTTGAAAAACATGAAGAGCCTGAAAAGTTGTGAAAAATATGAAGAGCTTCAAAACGTGTCAAACATATGAGCAGCAAGAATCGGTCTGAAATATGCAGGAGCATGAAACGGTGTTCAAAAACATGAAAAGCCTGAAAAGTTGTGAAAATAAGAAGAGCTTCAAAAGGTGTGAAAAATATGAAGATCTTCAAAAGGTTTCAAAAATGAGATGAGCATTAAACGGTCTGAAAAAGAGGAGGAACATGAAGCGGTGTTGAAAAACATGAAGAGCCTGAAAACGTGTGAGAAATATGAAGAGCCTCAAAAGGTGTGAAATATATGAAGAGCTTCAAAAGATGTGAAAATTATCTGGAGCAGGAAACGGTCTGAAAATTAGGAGGTTCATGAAGCGGTGTTGAAAAACATGAAGAGCCTGAAAAGGTGTGAAAAATATGAAGAGCTTCAAAAGGTGTGAAATATATGAGGAGCTTGATACGCTCTGAAAAACAGGAGGAGCATGAAGTGGTGTTGAAAAACATGAAGAGCATGAAAAAGTGTGAAAAATATGAAGAGCTTCAAAAGGTGTGAAAAATATGAAGAGCTTCAAAAGGTGTCAAAAATATGAGGAGCATGAAACGGTCTGAAAAATAGGAGGAGTAAGAAGCTGTGTTGAAAAACAAGAAGAGTCTGAAAAGGTGTGAAATATATGAAGAGCTTCAAAAGGTGTCAAAAATGAGATGATAATGAAGCGGTCTGAAAAATTGGAGGAGCATGAAGCGCTGTTGAAAACCATGAAGAGCCTGAAAAGGTGTGAAAAATATGAACAGCTTCAAAAGCTGTGAAATATATGAAGAGCTTCAAAAGGTGTGAAAAATATGAAGAGCTTCAAAAGTTGTCAAAAATATGAGGAGCATGATAAGGTCTGAAAAATAGGGGGGAGCCTGAAGTGGTGTTCAAAAACAGCAAGAGTCTGAAAAGGTTTGAAAAATATGAAGAGCTACAAAAGGTGTGAAAAATATAAGGAGCATGAAACGGTCTGAAAAATAGGAGAAGCATGAAGGGGTGTTGAAAAACATGAAAAGCCTGAAAAGTTGTGAAAAATATGAAGAGATTCAAAAGGTGTCAAAAATATGACGAGCAAGAAATGGTCAGAAAAATAGGAGGAACATTTAACGGTCTGTAAAATAGGAGGAGCATGAAGTGGTGTTGAAAAACATGAAGAGCCTGAAAAGGTGGGAAAATATGAATACCTTCAAAAGATCTCAAAAATATGAGGAGCAAGAAATGGTCAGAAAAATATGAGGAGCATGAAACGGTCTGAAAAAACGGAGGAGCATGAAGCGGTGTTGAAAATAATGAAAAGACTGTAAATGAGTGAAAAATATGAAAAGTTTCAAAAGCTGTCAAAAATATGAGGAGCATGAAATGGTCTGAAAAATCGGAGGATCATGAAGCGGTGTTGATAAACATGAAGAGCCTGAAAAGTTGTGAAAAATATGAAGAGCTTCAAAAGGTGTCAAAAATATGAGGAGCTTGAAACTGTCTGAAAAATAAGAGGAGCATGAAGTGGTGTTGAAAAACAAGAAGAACCTGAAAAGGTGTGAAAAATATGAAGAGCTTCCAAAAGTGTCAAAAAAATGAAGAGCATGAAACCGTCTGAAAAATAGGAAGATCATGAAGTGGTGTTGAAAAACATGAAGAGCCTGAAAAGGTGTGAAAAATATGAAGAGTTTCAAAAGGTGTCAAAAATATGAGGAGCTTGAAACGGTCTGAAAGATAGGAGGAGCATGCAGCGGTGTTCAAAAAGAAGAAGAGCCTGAAAACGGTGAAAAATATGAAGAGCTTCAAAAGTTTTCAAAAATATGAGGCACATGATACGGTCTGAAAAATAGGGGGAGCATGAAGCGGTGTTCAAAAACAGGAAGAGCCTGAAAAGGGGTGAAAAATATGAAGAGCTTCAAAAGTGTGAAAAATATAAGGAGCATGAAATGGTCTGAAAAATAGGAGGAGCATGAAGCAGTGTTGAAAAACATGAAAAGCCTGAAAATGTGTGAAATATATGAAGAGTTTCAAAACTTGTCAAAAATATGAGGAGCATGATACGGTCTGAAAAAAAGGAGGAGGGTGAAGCGGTGTTCAAAAACATGAAGAGCCTGAAAATGTGTGAAAAATATGAAGAGCTTTAAAAGGTTTCAAAAATATGAGGAGCATGAAACGTTCTGAAAATTAGGAGGATCAAGAAACCGTGTTCAAAAACATGAAGAGCCTGAAAATGTGTGAAAAATATGAAGAGCCTCAAAAAATGTCAAAAATATGAGGAGTATGAAACGGTCTGAAAAATAGCAGGAGCATGAAGCGGTGTTGAAAAACATGAAGAGCCTGAAAACGTGAGAAAAATATGAAGAGCTTAAAAAATGTGAAATATACGAAGAACTTCAAAAGGTGTGAAAAATATGAGGAGCATGAAACGGTCTGAAAAATAGGTGGAGCATGAAGTCGTGTTGAAAAACATGAAGAGCCTGAAAATGTGTGTAAATATGAAGAGCTTCAAAAGGTGTGAAAAATATGTAGAGCTTGTAAAGGTGTTAAAAATGAGATTAGCATGAAACGGTCTGAAAAATAGGAGGAGCATGAAGTGGTATTGAAAAACTTGAAGAGCCTGAAAAGGTGTGAAATATATGAAGAGCTTCAAAAAGTGTGAAAAATATGAGGAGCTTCAAAAATTGTTAAAAATATGAGGAGTATGAAACGGTCTGAACAATAGGAGGAGCATGAAGTGGTGTTGAAAAACAAGAAGAACCTGAAAGGTGTGAAAAATATGAAGAGCTTCAAAAAGTGTCAAAAATATGAAGAGCATGAAACCGTCTGAAAAATAGGAGGGGCATGAAGCGGTGTTGAAAAACATGAAGAGCCTGAAAAGGTGTGAAAAATATGAAGAGCTTCAAAAGGTGTCAAAAATATGAGGAGCGTGAAACTGTCTGAAAAATAGGATGAGCATGAAACGGTTTTTAAAGATGAAGAGCATGAAAAGATGTGAAAAATATGTAGAGCTTCAAAATTTGTCAAAGTTATGAGAAGCATAAAACGGTCTGAAGAATAGGAGGAACATGAAGTGTTGTTGAAAAACATGAAGAGCCTGAAAAAGTGTGAAAATTATTAAGAGCTTCAAAAGGTGTGAAAAATATGAGGAGCACGAAACGGTCTGAAAAATAGGATGAGCAGGAAACTGTTCTGAAAAAGATGAAGAGCATGAAAAGGTGTGAAAAATATGAAGAGCTTCAAAATGTGTCAAAATATGAAAAGCATGAAACGACTGAAAAATAGATGGAACATGAAGTAGTGTTGAAAAACAGGAAGAGTTTGAAATGGTAAGAAATATATGAAGAGCTTCAAAAGGTGTCAAAAATAGGATGAGGATGAAACAGTCTGAAAAATAGGAGGAGCATGAAGTGGTGTTGAAAAACATGAAGAGCCTGAAAAAGTGTGAAATATATGAAGAGCTTCAAAAGGTCTGAAAAATATGAGGAGCAGGAAACGGTCTGAAAAATATGAGGAGCATCGAGCGGTCGTCAAAAACATGAAGAGCCTGAAAAGGTGTGAAAAATATGAAGAGCTTCTAAAGGTTTGAAAAATATGAGGAGCATGAAACGATCTGAAAAATATGAGGAGCATGAAGTGGTCGGCAAAAACAGGAAGAGCCCGAAAAGATGTGAATAACATGAAGAGCTTCAAAAGGTGTGAAAAATATGAGGAGCATGAAAAGGTCTGAAAAATAGGAGGAGCATGAAACAGTTATCAAAAACATGAAGAGCCTGAAAAGGTGGTAAAAATATTAAGAGATTCAAAGGGTGTTAAAAATTTGAGGAGCATGAACGGTCTGAAAAATAGGATGAGCATGAAACAGTTATCAAAAACATGAAGAGCATGAAAATTTGGGAAGAATATGAAAAGCTTCAAAACCTCTCAAAAATATGAGGAGCATGAAACGGTTTGAAAAATAGCAGGAGCATGAAGCGGTGTTGAAAAACATGAAGAGTCTGAAAACGTGTAAAAATATGAAGAGCTTCAAAAATATGAAAAATATGAAGAGCTTCAAAAGGTGTGAAAAATATGAAGAGCTTCAAAAGGTGTCAAAATGAGATGAGCATGAAACGGTCTGAAAAATAGGAGGAGCATGAAGTGGCGTTGAAAAAATGAAAAGCCTGAAAAGGTGTGAAAAATATGAAGAGCTTCAAAAGGTGTGAAAAATATGAGGAGCATGAAACGGTCTGAAAAATAAGAGCAGCATGAAACTGTGTTGAAAAACATGAAGAGCCTGAAAAGGTGTGAAAAATATGAAGAGCTTCAAAAGGAGTCAAATACATGAGGAGCATGAAACGGTCTGAAAAATAGGAGGAGCATGAAGTGGTGTGGAAAAAGATGAAGAGGCTGAAAAGTTGTGAAAAATATGAAGAGCTTCAAAAGGTGTAAAAAATATGAGGAGCATTAAACGGTCTGAAAAATAGGAGGAGCATGAAACGCTGATCAAAAACATGAAGAGCCTGAAAAGGTGTGAAAAATATGAAGAGCCTCAAAACGTGTCAAAAATATGAGGAGCATGAAACGGTCTGAAAAATAGGAGGAGCATGAAATGTTGTTGAAAAACTTGAAGAGCCTGAAAACGTGTGAAAAAATATGAAGAGTTTCCAAAGGTGTCAAAAATGAGATGAGCATGAAACAGTCTGAAAAATAGGACGAGCATGAAGCGGTGTTGAAAATCATGAAGAGCCTGAAAAGGTGTGAATAATATGTAGAGCTTCAAAAGGTGTGAAAATATGAAGAGCTTCAAAAGCTGTCAAAATAAGATGATCATGAAACGGTCTGAAAATTAGGAGGAGCATGTAGTGGTGTTGAAAAAAATGAAGAGCATGAAAAGGTGTGAAAAATAAGAAAAGCTTCAAAAGGTGTGAAATACATGAGGAGCATGAAACTGTGTGTAAAATAGGAGGAGCATGAAGTGGTGTTCAAAAACTTGAAGAGCCTCAAAGGTGTGAAAAATATGAAGAGCTTCAAAAGGTGTGAAATACATGAGAGGAATGAAACTGTCTGAAAAATAGGAGGAGCATGAAGCGGTTGTGAAAAACACGAAGAGCCTGAAAAGTTGTGAAAAATATAAAGAGCTTCTAAAGGTGTCAAAAATATGAGGACAATGAAACGCTCTGGAAAACAGGAGGAGCATGAAGTGGTGTTGAAAAAGATGAAGAGCCTGAAAAGGTGTGAAAAATTTGAAGAGCTTCAAAAGGTGTCAAAATTATGAGGAGCATGAAACGGTCTGAAAAATAGGAGGAGCATGAAGTGTTCTTGAAAAACATGAAGAGCGTGAAATGATGTGAAATATATGAAGAGGTTCAAAAGGTGCGAAAAATATGAGGAGTTTCAAAAAGGGTCAAAAATATGAGGAGCATGAAACGGACATAAAAATACGAGGAGCATGAAAAGGTGTTCAAAAACATGAAGAGCCTGAAAAGGTGTGAAAAATATGAAGAGCTTCAAAAGGTGTCAAAATTGAGATGAGCATGAAACGGTCTGAAAAATAGGAGGAGTATGAAGTGGTGCTGAAAAAAAAGAAGAGACTGAAAAGGTGTGAAATATATGAAGAGCTTCAAAAGGTGTCAAAAATATGAGGATAATGAAACGCTCTGAAAAATAGGAGGAGCATGAAGCTGTGTTGAAAAACATGAAGAGCCTGAAAAGGTGTGAAAAGTATGAAGAGCTTCTAAAGGTGTCAAAAATATGAGGAGCATGAAAGGATCTGAAAAATAGGAGGAACATGAAGTGGTGTTGAAAAACATGAAGAGCCTGAAAAGGTGTGAAAAATATGAAGAGCTTCTAAAGGTGTCAAAAATATGAGGAGCATGAAAGGATCTGAAAAATAGGAGGAGCATGAAGTGGTGTTGAAAAACCTGAAGAGCCAGAAAAGGTGTGAAAAATATAAAGAGCTTCTAAGGGTGTCAAAAATATGAGGAGTATAAAATGGTCTGAACATTAGGAGGAGCATGAAGCGGTGTTCAAAAACATGAAGAGCCTGAAAAGGTGTGAAAAATATGAAGAGCTTCAAAACGTGTCAAATATATGAGGACCATGAAACGGTCTGAAAAATAGGAGGAGCATGAAGCGGTGTTGAAAAACGTGAAAAGCCTGAAAACGTGTGAAAAATATTAAGAGCTTCAAAGGGTGTGAAAAATATGAAGAGCTTCAAAAGGTGTCAAAAATCGATGAGCAGGAAATGGTCTGAAAAATAGGAGGAGCATGAAGTGGTGTTAAAATCATGAAGAGCCTGAAAAGGTTTGAAATATATGAAGAGCTTCTAAAGGTGTCAAAAATATGAGGAGCATGTAAGGGTCTGAAAAATAGTAGGACCATGAAGCGGTGTTCAAAAACATGAAGAGCCTGAAAGGTGTGAAATATATGAAGAGTTTCTAATGGTGTCAAAAATATGAGGAGCATTTAACGGTCTGAAAAATAGGAGGAGCAAGAAGGGGTGTTGAAAAACATGAAGAACCTGAATAGGTGGGAGAAATATGAAGATCTTCAAATGGTGTGAAAAATATGAGGAGCATGAAACGGTCTGAAAAAGAGGAGGAGCATGTAGCGTTGTTGAAAAACATGAAGAGCCTGAAAAGGTGTGAAAAATATGAAGAGCTTCTAAAAGTGTCAAAATTATGAGGAGCATGTAACGGTCTGAAAAATAGGAGGAGCATGAAGCGGTGTTCAAAAACATGAAGAGCCTGAAAGGTGTGAAATATATGAAGACTTTCTAAAGGTGTCAAAAATATGAGGAGCATGTAACGGTCTGAAAAATAGGAGGAGCATGAAGCGGTGTTCAAAAACATGAAGAGCCTGAAAGGTGTGAAATATATGAAGAGTTTCTAAAGATGTCAAAAATATGAGGAGTATTTAACTGTCTGAAAAATAGGAGGAGCATGAAGCGGTGTTCAAAAACATGAAGTGCCTGATAGGTGAGAAATATATGAAGAGTTTTAAAGGTGTCAAAAATATGAGGAGCAAGTAACGGTCTGAAAAATAGGAGGAGCATGAAGCGGTATTCAAAAACATGAAGAGCCTGAAAAGGTGTGAAAAATATGAAGAGCTTCAAAAGGTGTGAAAACTATGAAGAGCTTCAAAAAGTGTCAAAAATGAGATGAGCATGAAACGGTCTCAAAAATAGGAGGATCATGCAGTGGTGTTGAAAAACATGAAGAGCCTGAAAAGGTGTGAAAAATATGAAGAGCTTCAAAAGGAGTCAAATACATGAGGAGCATGAAACGGTCTGAAAAATAGGAGGAGCATGAAGTGGTGTGGAAAAAGATGAAGAGGCTGAAAAGTTGTGAAAAATATGAAGAGCTTCAAAAGGTGTAAAAAATATGAGGAGCATTAAACGGTCTGAAAAATAGGAGGAGCATGAAGTGGTGTGGAAAAAGATGAAGAGGCTGAAAAGTTGTGAAAAATATGAAGAGCTTCAAAAGGTGTAAAAAATATGAGGAGCATTAAACGGTCTGAAAAATAGGAGGAGCATGAAACGCTGATCAAAAACATGAAGAGCCTGAAAAGGTGTGAAAAATATGAAGAGCCTCAAAACGTGTCAAAAATATGAGGAGCATGAAACGGTCTGAAAAATAGGAGGAGCATGAAATGTTGTTGAAAAACTTGAAGAGCCTGAAAACGTGTGAAAAAATATGAAGAGTTTCCAAAGGTGTCAAAAATGAGATGAGCATGAAACAGTCTGAAAAATAGGATGAGCATGAAGCGGTGTTGAAAATCATGAAGAGCCTGAAAAGGTGTGAATAATATGTAGAGCTTCAAAAGGTGTGAAAATATGAAGAGCTTCAAAAGCTGTCAAAATAAGATGATCATGAAACGGTCTGAAAATTAGGAGGAGCATGTAGTGGTGTTGAAAAAAATGAAGAGCCTGAAAAGGTGTGAAAAATAAGAAAAGCTTCAAAAGGTGTGAAATACATGAGGAGCATGAAACTGTGTGTAAAATAGGAGGAGCATGAAGTGGTGTTCAAAAACATGAAGAGCCTCAAAGGTGTGAAAAATATGAAGAGCTTCAAAAGGTGTGAAATACATGAGAGGAATGAAACTGTCTGAAAAATAGGAGGAGCATGAAGCGGTTGTGAAAAACATGAAGAGCCTGAAAAGTTGTGAAAAATATAAAGAGCTTCTAAAGGTGTCAAAAATATGAGGACAATGAAACGCTCTGGAAAACAGGAGGAGCATGAAGTGGTGTTGAAAAAGATGAAGAGCCTGAAAAGGTGTGAAAAATTTGAAGAGCTTCAAAAGGTGTCAAAATTATGAGGAGCATGAAACGGTCTGAAAAATAGGAGGAGCATGAAGTGTTCTTGAAAAACATGAAGAGCCTGAAATGATGTGAAATATATGAAGAGGTTCAAAAGGTGCGAAAAATATGAGGAGTATCAAAAAGGGTCAAAAATATGAGGAGCATGAAACGGACAGAAAAATACGAGGAGCATGAAAAGGTGTTCAAAAACATGAAGAGCCTGAAAAGGTGTGAAAAATATGAAGAGCTTCAAAAGGTGTCAAAATTGAGATGAGCATGAAACGGTCTGAAAAATAGGAGGAGTATGAAGTGGTGCTGAAAAAAAAGAAGAGACTGAAAAGGTGTGAAATATATGAAGAGCTTCAAAAGGTGTCAAAAATATGAGGATAATGAAACGCTCTGAAAAATAGGAGGAGCATGAAGCTGTGTTGAAAAACATGAAGAGCCTGAAAAGGTGTGAAAAGTATGAAGAGCTTCTAAAGGTGTCAAAAATATGAGGAGCATGAAAGGATCTGAAAAATAGGAGGAACATGAAGTGGTGTTGAAAAACATGAAGAGCCTGAAAAGGTGTGAAAAATATGAAGAGCTTCTAAAGGTGTCAAAAATATGAGGAGCATGAAAGGATCTGAAAAATAGGAGGAGCATGAAGTGGTGTTGAAAAACCTGAAGAGCCAGAAAAGGTGTGAAAAATATAAAGAGCTTCTAAGGGTGTCAAAAATATGAGGAGTATAAAATGGTCTGAACATTAGGAGGAGCATGAAGCGGTGTTCAAAAACATGAAGAGCCTGAAAAGGTGTGAAAAATATGAAGAGCTTCAAAACGTGTCAAATATATGAGGACCATGAAACGGTCTGAAAAATAGGAGGAGCATGAAGCGGTGTTGAAAAACGTGAAAAGCCTGAAAACGTGTGAAAAATATTAAGAGCTTCAAAGGGTGTGAAAAATATGAAGAGCTTCAAAAGGTGTCAAAAATCGATGAGCAGGAAATGGTCTGAAAAATAGGAGGAGCATGAAGTGGTGTTAAAATCATGAAGAGCCTGAAAAGGTTTGAAATATATGAAGAGCTTCTAAAGGTGTCAAAAATATGAGGAGCATGTAAGGGTCTGAAAAATAGTAGGACCATGAAGCGGTGTTCAAAAACATGAAGAGCCTGAAAGGTGTGAAATATATGAAGAGTTTCTAATGGTGTCAAAAATATGAGGAGCATTTAACGGTCTGAAAAATAGGAGGAGCAAGAAGGGGTGTTGAAAAACATGAAGAACCTGAATAGGTGGGAGAAATATGAAGATCTTCAAATGGTGTGAAAAATATGAGGAGCATGAAACGGTCTGAAAAAGAGGAGGAGCATGTAGCGGTGTTGAAAAACATGAAGAGCCTGAAAAGGTGTGAAAAATATGAAGAGCTTCTAAAAGTGTCAAAATTATGAGGAGCATGTAACGGTCTGAAAAATAGGAGGAGCATGAAGCGGTGTTCAAAAACATGAAGAGCCTGAAAGGTGTGAAATATATGAAGACTTTCTAAAGGTGTCAAAAATATGAGGAGCATGTAACGGTCTGAAAAATAGGAGGAGCATGAAGCGGTGTTCAAAAACATGAAGAGCCTGAAAGGTGTGAAATATATGAAGAGTTTCTAAAGATGTCAAAAATATGAGGAGTATTTAACTGTCTGAAAAATAGGAGGAGCATGAAGCGGTGTTCAAAAACATGAAGTGCCTGATAGGCGAGAAATATATGAAGAGTTTTAAAGGTGTCAAAAATATGAGGAGCAAGTAACGGTCTGAAAAATAGGAGGAGCATGAAGCGGTATTCAAAAACATGAAGAGCCTGAAAAGGTGTGAAAAATATGAAGAGCTTCAAAAGGTGTGAAAACTATGAAGAGCTTCAAAATGTGTCAAAAATGAGATGAGCATGAAACGGTCTCAAAAATAGGAGGATCATGCAGTGGTGTTGAAAAACATGAAGAGCCTGAAAAGGTGTGAAAAATATGAAGAGCTTCAAAAGGAGTCAAATACATGAGGAGCATGAAACGGTCTGAAAAATAGGAGGAGCATGAAGTGGTGTGGAAAAAGATGAAGAGGCTGAAAAGTTGTGAAAAATATGAAGAGCTTCAAAAGGTGTAAAAAATATGAGGAGCATTAAACGGTCTGAAAAATAGGAGGAGCATGAAACGCTTATCAAAAACATGAAGAGCCTGAAAATGTGTGAAAAATATGAAGAGCCTCAAAACGTGTCAAAAATATGAGGAGCATGAAACGGTCTGAAAAATAGGAGGAGCATGAAATGTTGTTGAAAAACTTGAAGAGCCTGAAAACGTGTGAAAAAATATGAAGAGTTTCCAAAGGTGTCAAAAATGAGATGAGCATGAAACAGTCTGAAAAATAGGATGAGCATGAAGCGGTGTTGAAAATCATGAAGAGCCTGAAAAGGTGTGAATAATATGTAGAGCTTCAAAAGGTGTGAAAATATGAAGAGCTTCAAAAGCTGTCAAAATAAGATGATCATGAAACGGTCTGAAAATTAGGAGGAGCATGAAGTGGTGTTGAAAAAAATGAAGAGCCTGAAAAGGTGTGAAAAATAAGAAAAGCTTCAAAAGGTGTGAAATACATGAGGAGCATGAAACTGTGTGTAAAATAGGAGGAGCATGAAGTGGTGTTCAAAAACATGAAGAGCCTCAAAGGTGTGAAAAATATGAAGAGCTTCAAAAGGTGTGAAATACATGAGAGGAATGAAACTGTCTGAAAAATAGGAGGAGCATGAAGCGGTTGTGAAAAACATGAAGAGCCTGAAAAGTTGTGAAAAATATAAAGAGCTTCTAAAGGTGTCAAAAATATGAGGACAATGAAACGCTCTGGAAAACAGGAGGAGCATGAAGTGGTGTTGAAAAAGATGAAGAGCCTGAAAAGGTGTGAAAAATTTGAAGAGCTTCAAAAGGTGTCAAAATTATGAGGAGCATGAAACGGTCTGAAAAATAGGAGGAGCATGAAGTGTTCTTGAAAAACATGAAGAGCCTGAAATGATGTGAAATATATGAAGAGGTTCAAAAGGTGCGAAAAATATGAGGAGTTTCAAAAAGGGTCAAAAATATGAGGAGCATGAAACGGACAGAAAAATACGAGGAGCATGAAAAGGTGTTCAAAAACATGAAGAGCCTGAAAAGGTGTGAAAAATATGAAGAGCTTCAAAAGGTGTCAAAATTGAGATGAGCATGAAACGGTCTGAAAAATAGGAGGAGCATGAAGTGGTGCTGAAAAAAAGGAAGAGACTGAAAAGGTGTGAAATATATGAAGAGCTTCAAAAGGTGTCAAAAATATGAGGATAATGAAACGCTCTGAAAAATAGGAGGAGCATGAAGCTGTGTTGAAAAACATGAAGAGCCTGAAAAGGTGTGAAAAATATGAAGAGCTTCTAAAGGTGTCAAAAATATGAGGAGCATGAAAGGATCTGAAAAATAGGAGGAACATGAAGTGGTGTTGAAAAACATGAAGAGCCTGAAAAGGTGTGAAAAATATGAAGAGCTTCTAAAGGTGTCAAAAATATGAGGAGCATGAAAGGATCTGAAAAATAGGAGGAGCATGAAGTGGTGTTGAAAAACCTGAAGAGCCAGAAAAGGTGTGAAAAATATGAAGAGCTTCTAAAGGTGTCAAAAATATGAGGAGGATTAAACGGTCTGAACTTTAGGAGGAGCATGAAGCGGTGTTCAAAAACATGAAGAGCCTGAAAAGGTGTGAAAAATATGAAGAGCTTCAAAACGTGTCAAATATATGAGGACCTTGAAACGGTCTGAAAAATAGGAGGAGCATGAAGCGGTGTTGAAAAACGTGAAAAGCCTGAAAACGTGTGAAAAATATTAAGAGCTTCAAAGGGTGTGAAAAATATGAAGAGCTTCAAAAGGTGTCAAAAATCGATGAGCAGGAAATGGTCTGAAAAATAGGAGGAGCATGAAGTGGTGTTAAAATCATGAAGAGCCTGAAAAGGTTTGAAATATATGAAGAGCTTCTAAAGGTGTCAAAAATATGAGGAGCATGTAAGGGTCTGAAAAATAGTAGGACCATGAAGCGGTGTTCAAAAACATGAAGAGCCTGAAAGGTGTGAAATATATGAAGAGTTTCTAATGGTGTCAAAAATATGAGGAGCATTTAACGGTCTGAAAAATAGGAGGAGCAAGAAGGGGTGTTGAAAAACATGAAGAACCTGAATAGGTGGGAGAAATATGAAGATCTTCAAATGGTGTGAAAAATATGAGGAGCATGAAACGGTCTGAAAAAGAGGAGGAGCATGTAGCGGTGTTGAAAAACATGAAGAGCCTGAAAAGGTGTGAAAAATATGAAGAGCTTCTAAAAGTGTCAAAATTATGAGGAGCATGTAACGGTCTGAAAAATAGGAGGAGCATGAAGCGGTGTTCAAAAACATGAAGAGCCTGAAAGGTGTGAAATATATGAAGACTTTCTAAAGGTGTCAAAAATATGAGGAGCATGTAACGGTCTGAAAAATAGGAGGAGCATGAAGCGGTGTTCAAAAACATGAAGAGCCTGAAAGGTGTGAAATATATGAAGAGTTTCTAAAGATGTCAAAAATATGAGGAGTATTTAACTGTCTGAAAAATAGGAGGAGCATGAAGCGGTGTTCAAAAACATGAAGTGCCTGATAGGTGAGAAATATATGAAGAGTTTTAAAGGTGTCAAAAATATGAGGAGCAAGTAACGGTCTGAAAAATAGGAGGAGCATGAAGCGGTATTCAAAAACATGAAGAGCCTGAAAAGGTGTGAAAAATATGAAGAGCTTCAAAAGGTGTGAAAACTATGAAGAGCTTCAAAAAGTGTCAAAAATGAGATGAGCATGAAACGGTCTCAAAAATAGGAGGATCATGCAGTGGTGTTGAAAAACATGAAGAGCCTGAAAAGGTGTGAAAAATATGAAGAGCTTCAAAAGGTGTAAAAAATATGAGGAGCATTAAACGGTCTGAAAAATAGGAGGAGCATGAAACGCTGATCAAAAACATGAAGAGCCTGAAAAGGTGTGAAAAATATGAAGAGCCTCAAAACGTGTCAAAAATATGAGGAGCATGAAACGGTCTGAAAAATAGGAGGAGCATGAAATGTTGTTGAAAAACTTGAAGAGCCTGAAAACGTGTGAAAAAATATGAAGAGTTTCCAAAGGTGTCAAAAATGAGATGAGCATGAAACAGTCTGAAAAATAGGAGGAGCATGAAGTGGTGTGGAAAAAGATGAAGAGGCTGAAAAGTTGTGAAAAATATGAAGAGCTTCAAAAGGTGTAAAAAATATGAGGAGCATTAAACGGTCTGAAAAATAGGAGGAGCATGAAGTGGTGAGGAAAAAGATGAAGAGGCTGAAAAGTTGTGAAAAATATGAAGAGCTTCAAAAGGTGTAAAAAATATGAGGAGCATTAAACGGTCTGAAAAATAGGAGGAGCATGAAACGCTGATCAAAAACATGAAGAGCCTGAAAAGGTGTGAAAAATATGAAGAGCCTCAAAACGTGTCAAAAATATGAGGAGCATGAAACGGTCTGAAAAATAGGAGGAGCATGAAATGTTGTTGAAAAACTTGAAGAGCCTGAAAACGTGTGAAAAAATATGAAGAGTTTCCAAAGGTGTCAAAAATGAGATGAGCATGAAACAGTCTGAAAAATAGGACGAGCATGAAGCGGTGTTGAAAATCATGAAGAGCCTGAAAAGGTGTGAATAATATGTAGAGCTTCAAAAGGTGTGAAAATATGAAGAGCTTCAAAAGCTGTCAAAATAAGATGATCATGAAACGGTCTGAAAATTAGGAGGAGCATGTAGTGGTGTTGAAAAAAATGAAGAGCATGAAAAGGTGTGAAAAATAAGAAAAGCTTCAAAAGGTGTGAAATACATGAGGAGCATGAAACTGTGTGTAAAATAGGAGGAGCATGAAGTGGTGTTCAAAAACATGAAGAGCCTCAAAGGTGTGAAAAATATGAAGAGCTTCAAAAGGTGTGAAATACATGAGAGGAATGAAACTGTCTGAAAAATAGGAGGAGCATGAAGCGGTTGTGAAAAACATGAAGAGCCTGAAAAGTTGTGAAAAATATAAAGAGCTTCTAAAGGTGTCAAAAATATGAGGACAATGAAACGCTCTGGAAAACAGGAGGAGCATGAAGTGGTGTTGAAAAAGATGAAGAGCCTGAAAAGGTGTGAAAAATTTGAAGAGCTTCAAAAGGTGTCAAAATTATGAGGAGCATGAAACGGTCTGAAAAATAGGAGGAGCATGAAGTGTTCTTGAAAAACATGAAGAGCCTGAAATGATGTGAAATATATGAAGAGGTTCAAAAGGTGCGAAAAATATGAGGAGTTTCAAAAAGGGTCAAAAATATGAGGAGCATGAAACGGACAGAAAAATACGAGGAGCATGAAAAGGTGTTCAAAAACATGAAGAGCCTGAAAAGGTGTGAAAAATATGAAGAGCTTCAAAAGGTGTCAAAATTGAGATGAGCATGAAACGGTCTGAAAAATAGGAGGAGTATGAAGTGGTGCTGAAAAAAAAGAAGAGACTGAAAAGGTGTGAAATATATGAAGAGCTTCAAAAGGTGTCAAAAATATGAGGATAATGAAACGCTCTGAAAAATAGGAGGAGCATGAAGCTGTGTTGAAAAACATGAAGAGCCTGAAAAGGTGTGAAAAATATGAAGAGCTTCTAAAGGTGTCAAAAATATGAGGAGCATGAAAGGATCTGAAAAATAGGAGGAACATGAAGTGGTGTTGAAAAACATGAAGAGCCTGAAAAGGTGTGAAAAATATGAAGAGCTTCTAAAGGTGTCAAATATATGAGGAGCATGAAAGGATCTGAAAAATAGGAGGAGCATGAAGTGGTGTTGAAAAACCTGAAGAGCCAGAAAAGGTGTGAAAAATATAAAGAGCTTCTAAGGGTGTCAAAAATATGAGGAGTATAAAATGGTCTGAACATTAGGAGGAGCATGAAGCGGTGTTCAAAAACATGAAGAGCCTGAAAAGGTGTGAAAAATATGAAGAGCTTCAAAACGTGTCAAATATATGAGGACCATGAAACGGTCTGAAAAATAGGAGGAGCATGAAGCGGTGTTGAAAAACGTGAAAAGCCTGAAAACGTGTGAAAAATATTAAGAGCTTCAAAGGGTGTGAAAAATATGAAGAGCTTCAAAAGGTGTCAAAAATCGATGAGCAGGAAATGGTCTGAAAAATAGGAGGAGCATGAAGTGGTGTTAAAATCATGAAGAGCCTGAAAAGGTTTGAAATATATGAAGAGCTTCTAAAGGTGTCAAAAATATGAGGAGCATGTAAGGGTCTGAAAAATAGTAGGACCATGAAGCGGTGTTCAAAAACATGAAGAGCCTGAAAGGTGTGAAATATATGAAGAGTTTCTAATGGTGTCAAAAATATGAGGAGCATTTAACGGTCTGAAAAATAGGAGGAGCAAGAAGGGGTGTTGAAAAACATGAAGAACCTGAATAGGTGGGAGAAATATGAAGATCTTCAAATGGTGTGAAAAATATGAGGAGCATGAAACGGTCTGAAAAAGAGGAGGAGCATGTAGCGTTGTTGAAAAACATGAAGAGCCTGAAAAGGTGTGAAAAATATGAAGAGCTTCTAAAAGTGTCAAAATTATGAGGAGCATGTAACGGTCTGAAAAATAGGAGGAGCATGAAGCGGTGTTCAAAAACATGAAGAGCCTGAAAGGTGTGAAATATATGAAGACTTTCTAAAGGTGTCAAAAATATGAGGAGCATGTAACGGTCTGAAAAATAGGAGGAGCATGAAGCGGTGTTCAAAAACATGAAGAGCCTGAAAGGTGTGAAATATATGAAGAGTTTCTAAAGATGTCAAAAATATGAGGAGTATTTAACTGTCTGAAAAATAGGAGGAGCATGAAGCGGTGTTCAAAAACATGAAGTGCCTGATAGGTGAGAAATATATGAAGAGTTTTAAAGGTGTCAAAAATATGAGGAGCAAGTAACGGTCTGAAAAATAGGAGGAGCATGAAGCGGTATTCAAAAACATGAAGAGCCTGAAAAGGTGTGAAAAATATGAAGAGCTTCAAAAGGTGTGAAAACTATGAAGAGCTTCAAAAAGTGTCAAAAATGAGATGAGCATGAAACGGTCTCAAAAATAGGAGGATCATGCAGTGGTGTTGAAAAACATGAAGAGCCTGAAAAGGTGTGAAAAATATGAAGAGCTTCAAAAGGAGTCAAATACATGAGGAGCATGAAACGGTCTGAAAAATAGGAGGAGCATGAAGTGGTGTGGAAAAAGATGAAGAGGCTGAAAAGTTGTGAAAAATATGAAGAGCTTCAAAAGGTGTAAAAAATATGAGGAGCATTAAACGGTCTGAAAAATAGGAGGAGCATGAAGTGGTGTGGAAAAAGATGAAGAGGCTGAAAAGTTGTGAAAAATATGAAGAGCTTCAAAAGGTGTAAAAAATATGAGGAGCATTAAACGGTCTGAAAAAGAGGAGGAGCATGAAACGCTGATCAAAAACATGAAGAGCCTGAAAAGGTGTGAAAAATATGAAGAGCCTCAAAAAGTGTCAAAAATATGAGGAGCATGAAACGGTCTGAAAAATAGGAGGAGCATGAAATGTTGTTGAAAAACTTGAAGAGCCTGAAAACGTGTGAAAAAATATGAAGAGTTTCCAAAGGTGTCAAAAATGAGATGAGCATGAAACAGTCTGAAAAATAGGATGAGCATGAAGCGGTGTTGAAAATCATGAAGAGCCTGAAAAGGTGTGAATAATATGTAGAGCTTCAAAAGGTGTGAAAATATGAAGAGCTTCAAAAGCTGTCAAAATAAGATGATCATGAAACGGTCTGAAAATTAGGAGGAGCATGTAGTCGTGTTGAAAAAAATGAAGAGCCTGAAAAGGTGTGAAAAATAAGAAAAGCTTCAAAAGGTGTGAAATACATGAGGAGCATGAAACTGTGTGTAAAATAGGAGGAGCATGAAGTGGTGTTCAAAAACATGAAGAGCCTCAAAGGTGTGAAAAATATGAAGAGCTTCAAAAGGTGTGAAATACATGAGAGGAATGAAACTGTCTGAAAAATAGGAGGAGCATGAAGCGGTTGTGAAAAACATGAAGAGCCTGAAAAGTTGTGAAAAATATAAAGAGCTTCTAAAGGTGTCAAAAATATGAGGACAATGAAACGCTCTGGAAAACAGGAGGAGCATGAAGTGGTGTTGAAAAAGATGAAGAGCCTGAAAAGGTGTGAAAAATTTGAAGAGCTTCAAAAGGTGTCAAAATTATGAGGAGCATGAAACGGTCTGAAAAATAGGAGGAGCATGAAGTGTTCTTGAAAAACATGAAGAGCCTGAAATGATGTGAAATATATGAAGAGGTTCAAAAGGTGCGAAAAATATGAGGAGTTTCAAAAAGGGTCAAAAATATGAGGAGCATGAAACGGACAGAAAAATACGAGGAGCATGAAAAGGTGTTCAAAAACATGAAGAGCCTGAAAAGGTGTGAAAAATATGAAGAGCTTCAAAAGGTGTCAAAATTGAGATGAGCATGAAACGGTCTGAAAAATAGGAGGAGTATGAAGTGGTGCTGAAAAAAAAGAAGAGACTGAAAAGGTGTGAAATATATGAAGAGCTTCAAAAGGTGTCAAAAATATGAGGATAATGAAACGCTCTGAAAAATAGGAGGAGCATGAAGCTGTGTTGAAAAACATGAAGAGCCTGAAAAGGTGTGAAAAGTATGAAGAGCTTCTAAAGGTGTCAAAAATATGAGGAGCATGAAAGGATCTGAAAAATAGGAGGAACATGAAGTGGTGTTGAAAAACATGAAGAGCCTGAAAAGGTGTGAAAAATATGAAGAGCTTCTAAAGGTGTCAAAAATATGAGGAGCATGAAAGGATCTGAAAAATAGGAGGAGCATGAAGTGGTGTTGAAAAACCTGAAGAGCCAGAAAAGGTGTGAAAAATATAAAGAGCTTCTAAGGGTGTCAAAAATATGAGGAGTATAAAATGGTCTGAACATTAGGAGGAGCATGAAGCAGTGTTCAAAAACATGAAGAGCCTGAAAAGGTGTGAAAAATATGAAGAGCTTCAAAACGTGTCAAATATATGAGGACCATGAAACGGTCTGAAAAATAGGAGGAGCATGAAGCGGTGTTGAAAAACGTGAAAAGCCTGAAAACGTGTGAAAAATATTAAGAGCTTCAAAGGGTGTGAAAAATATGAAGAGCTTCAAAAGGTGTCAAAAATCGATGAGCAGGAAATGGTCTGAAAAATAGGAGGAGCATGAAGTGGTGTTAAAATCATGAAGAGCCTGAAAAGGTTTGAAATATATGAAGAGCTTCTAAAGGTGTCAAAAATATGAGGAGCATGTAAGGGTCTGAAAAATAGTAGGACCATGAAGCGGTGTTCAAAAACATGAAGAGCCTGAAAGGTGTGAAATATATGAAGAGTTTCTAATGGTGTCAAAAATATGAGGAGCATTTAACGGTCTGAAAAATAGGAGGAGCAAGAAGGGGTGTTGAAAAACATGAAGAACCTGAATAGGTGGGAGAAATATGAAGATCTTCAAATGGTGTGAAAAATATGAGGAGCATGAAACGGTCTGAAAAAGAGGAGGAGCATGTAGCGGTGTTGAAAAACATGAAGAGCCTGAAAAGGTGTGAAAAATATGAAGAGCTTCTAAAAGTGTCAAAATTATGAGGAGCATGTAACGGTCTGAAAAATAGGAGGAGCATGAAGCGGTGTTCAAAAACATGAAGAGCCTGAAAGGTGTGAAATATATGAAGACTTTCTAAAGGTGTCAAAAATATGAGGAGCATGTAACGGTCTGAAAAATAGGAGGAGCATGAAGCGGTGTTCAAAAACATGAAGAGCCTGAAAGGTGTGAAATATATGAAGAGTTTCTAAAGATGTCAAAAATATGAGGAGTATTTAACTGTCTGAAAAATAGGAGGAGCATGAAGCGGTGTTCAAAAACATGAAGTGCCTGATAGGCGAGAAATATATGAAGAGTTTTAAAGGTGTCAAAAACATGAGGAGCAAGTAACGGTCTGAAAAATAGGAGGAGCATGAAGCGGTATTCAAAAACATGAAGAGCCTGAAAAGGTGTGAAAAATATGAAGAGCTTCAAAAGGTGTGAAAACTATGAAGAGCTTCAAAAAGTGTCAAAAATGAGATGAGCATGAAACGGTCTCAAAAATAGGAGGATCATGCAGTGGTGTTGAAAAACATGAAGAGCCTGAAAAGGTGTGAAAAATATGAAGAGCTTCAAAAGGAGTCAAATACATGAGGAGCATGAAACGGTCTGAAAAATAGGAGGAGCATGAAGTGGTGTGGAAAAAGATGAAGAGGCTGAAAAGTTGTGAAAAATATGAAGAGCTTCAAAAGGTGTAAAAAATATGAGGAGCATTAAACGGTCTGAAAAATAGGAGGAGCATGAAACGCTTATCAAAAACATGAAGAGCCTGAAAAGGTGTGAAAAATATGAAGAGCCTCAAAACGTGTCAAAAATATGAGGAGCATGAAACGGTCTGAAAAATAGGAGGAGCATGAAATGTTGTTGAAAAACTTGAAGAGCCTGAAAACGTGTGAAAAAATATGAAGAGTTTCCAAAGGTGTCAAAAATGAGATGAGCATGAAACAGTCTGAAAAATAGGATGAGCATGAAGCGGTGTTGAAAATCATGAAGAGCCTGAAAAGGTGTGAATAATATGTAGAGCTTCAAAAGGTGTGAAAATATGAAGAGCTTCAAAAGCTGTCAAAATAAGATGATCATGAAACGGTCTGAAAATTAGGAGGAGCATGAAGTGGTGTTGAAAAAAATGAAGAGCCTGAAAAGGTGTGAAAAATAAGAAAAGCTTCAAAAGGTGTGAAATACATGAGGAGCATGAAACTGTGTGTAAAATAGGAGGAGCATGAAGTGGTGTTCAAAAACATGAAGAGCCTCAAAGGTGTGAAAAATATGAAGAGCTTCAAAAGGTGTGAAATACATGAGAGGAATGAAACTGTCTGAAAAATAGGAGGAGCATGAAGCGGTTGTGAAAAACATGAAGAGCCTGAAAAGTTGTGAAAAATATAAAGAGCTTCTAAAGGTGTCAAAAATATGAGGACAATGAAACGCTCTGGAAAACAGGAGGAGCATGAAGTGGTGTTGAAAAAGATGAAGAGCCTGAAAAGGTGTGAAAAATTTGAAGAGCTTCAAAAGGTGTCAAAATTATGAGGAGCATGAAACGGTCTGAAAAATAGGAGGAGCATGAAGTGTTCTTGAAAAACATGAAGAGCCTGAAATGATGTGAAATATATGAAGAGGTTCAAAAGGTGCGAAAAATATGAGGAGTTTCAAAAAGGGTCAAAAATATGAGGAGCATGAAACGGACAGAAAATACGAGGAAAATGAAAAGGTGTTCAAAAACATGAAGAGCCTGAAAAGGTGTGAAAAATATGAAGAGCTTCAAAAGGTGTTAAATACATGAATAGCATGAAACGCTCTGAAAAATAGGAGGAGCATGAAGCGGTGTTCAAAAACCTGAAGAGCCTGAAAAGGTGTGAAAAATATGAAGAGCTTCAAAATGTGTCAAAAATATGAGGAGCATGAAACGGTCTGAAAAATAGGAGGAGCATGAAACGGTGTTCAAAAACATGAAGAACCTGAAAAGCTGTGAAAAATATGAAGAGTTTATAAAGGTGTCAAAAATATGAGGAGCATGAAACGGACTGAAAAATAGGAGGAGCATGAAGCGGTGTTGAAAAACATGAAGAGCCTGAAAACGTGTGAAAAATATGAAGAGATTTAAAAGGTGTGAAAACTATGAAGAGCTTCAAAATGTGTCAAAAATGAGATGAGCATGAAACGGTCTCAAAAATAGGAGGATCATGCAGTGGTGTTGAAAAACATGAAGAGCCTGAAAAGGTGTGAAAACTATGAAGATCCTCAAAACGTGTTAAAAATATGAGGAGCATGATACGGTCTGAAAAGTAGGAGGAGCATGAAGCGGTGTTGAAAAACATGAAGAGCCTGAGATGGTGTGAAGTATATGAAGGGCTTCAAAATATGTGAAAAATATGAGTAGCTTCAAAATGTGTCAAAAATATGAGGAGCATGAAACGGTCTGAAATATAGGAGGAGCATGAAGTGGTTTTGAGAAACTTGAAGAGCCTGAAAAGCTGTGAAAAATATGAAGAGCTTCAAATGGTGTGAAATACAGGAGGAGCATTAAACGGTCCGAAAAATACGAGGACCATGAAGCGGTGTTCAAAAACATGAAGACCCTGAAATGGCGTGAAATATATGAAGGGCTTCAAAATGTGTCTAAAGTATGAGGAGCATGAAACGGTCTGAAACATAGGAGGAGCATGAAGTGGGGTTGAAAAACATGAAGAGCCTGAAAAGTGTGAAAAATATGAAGAGTTTCAAAAGGTGTCAAAAATATGAGGAGCATGAAACGGTCTGAAAAATAAGAGGAGCATGAAGCGGTGTTAAAAACATGAAGAGCTTGAAAAGTGTGAAAAATATGAAGAGCTTCAAAAGGTGTGAAAAAATGAGGAGCATGATACGGTCTGAAAAATAGGAGGAGCATGAAGCGGTGTTGAAAAACATGAAGAGCCTGAAATGGTGTGAAATATATGAAGGGCTTCAAAATATGTGAAAAATATGAGGAGCTTCAAAATGTGTCAAAAATATGAGGAGCATTAAACGGTCTGAAAAATAGGAGGAGCATGAAGCGGTGTTCAAAAACATGAAGAGCCTGAAATGGCGTGAAATATAGAAAGGGCTTCAAAATGTGTCAAAAATATGAGGAGCATGAAACGGTCTGAAAAATAGGAGGAGCATGAAGTGGTTGTGAAAAACACGAAGAGCCTGAAAAGGTGTGCAAAATATGAAGAGCTTCAAAAGCTGTGAAATACATGAGGAGCATGAAACGGTCTGAAAAATAGGAGGAGCATGAAGCGGTGTTCAAAAACATGAAGAGCCTGAAAAGGTGTGAAAAATATAAAGAGCTTCAAAAGGTGTGAAATACATGAGGAGCATGAAACGGTCTGAAAAATATGAGAAGCATGAAGTGGTGTTCAAAAACATGAAGAGCCTGAAAAGGTGTGAAAAATATGAAGAGCTTCAAAAGGTGTGAAAAATATGAGGAGCATGATAAGGTCTCAAAAATAGGAGGAGCATGAAGCGGTGTTCAGAAACATGAAGAGCCTGAAAAGGTGTGAAAAATATGAAGAGCTTCAAAAGGTGTGAAATACATGAGGAGCATGAAACGGTCTGAAAAATAGGAAGAGCATGAAGTGGTGTGGAAAAAGATGTAGAGGCTGAAAATTTGTGAAAAATATGAAGAGCTTCAAAAGGTGTAAAAAATATGAGGAGCATTAAACGGTCTGAAAAATAGGAGGAACATGAAACGCTGATCAAAAACATGAAGAGCCTGAAAAGGTGTGAAAAATATGAAGAGCCTCAAAACGTGTCAAAAATATGAGGAGCATGAAACGGTCTGAAACATATATTAGGAGCATGGACCGGTGTTCAAAAACATGAAGGCCTGAAAAGGTGTGAAAAATATGATGATCTTCAAAAGGTGTGAAAAATATGAAGAGCTTCAAAATGTGTCAAAAATGAGATAAGCATGAAACGGTCTGAAAAATATGAGGAGATTGAAGTTGTGTTGAAAAACATGAAGAGCCTGAAAAGGTGTGAAATATATGAGGATCTTGAAAAGGTGTCAAAAATATTAGAAGCATGAAACGGTCTGAACAATAGGAGGAGCATGAAGTGATGTTGAAAAACATGAAGGCCTGAAAAGGTGTGAAAAATATGAGGAGCATCAAAAGGTGTGAAAAATATGAAGAGCTTCAAAATGTGTCAAAAATGAGATGAGCATGAAACCGTCTTAAAAATATGAGGAGATTGAAGTTGTGTTGAAAAACATGAAGAGCCTGAAAAGGTGTGAAATATATGAGGAGCTTCAAAAGGTGTCAAAAATATGACGAGCATGAAACGGTCTGAACAATAGGAGGAGCATGAAGTGATGTTGAAAAACATGAAGAGCCTGAAAAGGTGTGAAAAATATGAAGAGCTTCAAAAGGTGTCAAATATATGAGGAGCATGAAACGGTCTGAAATATAGGAGGAGCATGAAGCGTTGTTGAAAAACATGAAGAGCCTGAAAACATGTGAAAAATATGAGGAGCTTCAAAAGGTGTGAAAAATATGAAGAGCTTCAAAAGATGTTAAAAATGAGATGAGCATGAAACGGTCTGAAAAATAGGAGGAGCAAGAAGTGGAGTTGAAAACCATGAAGAGCATGAACAGGTGTGAAATATATGAGGAGCTTCAAAATGTGTCAAAAATATGAGGAGCATGAACGTTCTGAAAAATAGGATGAGCATGAAATGGTTTTGAAGAATATGAAGAGCATGAAAAGGTGTGAAAAATATGAAGAGCTTCAAAAGGTGTCAAAAATATGAGGAATCTGAAAAGGTCTGAAAAATAGGAGGTGCATGAAGCAGTGTTCAAAAATATGAAGAGCATGAAAAATTGTGAAAAATAGGAAGAGCTTCAAAAAGTGTCAAAAATGGTAGGAGAATGAAAAGCTCTGAAAAATAGGAAGAGCATGAAGCGGTGATTAAAAACATGAAGATCCTGAAAAGGTGTGAAAAATATGAAGAGCTTCAAAAGGTGTCAAAAATATGTGGAGCATGAAACGGTCTGAAAAATAGGAGAATGAAGCGCTTGTGAAAAAGATTAAGATCCTGAAATTGTTTGAAATATATGAAGAGCTTCAAAAGGTGTCAAATATATGAGGAGCATGAAACTGTCTGAAAAATAGGAGGCGCATGAAATGGTGTTCAAAGACATGAAGAGCCTGAAAAGCTGTGAAAAATATGAAGAGCTTCAAACTGTGAGAAAAATATGAGGAGCATGATACGGTCTGAAAAATAGAAGAAGCGTGAAGCGGTTTTTAAAAACATGAAGAGCCTTAAAATGTGTGAAAAATATGAAGAGCTTCAAAAGCTGTCAAAACAATGAGGAGCATGAAACGGTCTGAAAAATAGGAGGAGCATGAAGTGGTGATGAAAAACATGAAGAGCCTGAAAAGGTGTGAAAAATATGAAGAGCTTCAAAAGGTGTCAAAAATATGAGGAGCATGAAACGGTCTGAAAATGGGAGGAGCATGAAACGGTCTGAAAAATATGAGGAGCATGAAACTGTTTTGAAAAAAGAGAAGAGCCTGAAAAGGTGTGAAAAATAGGAGGAGCTTCAAAAGGTTTCAAAAATATGAGGAGCATGAAACGCTCTGAAAAATAGGAGGAGCATGAAGCGGTCTGAAAAATATGAGGAGCATGAAACGGTCTGAAAAATATTAGGAGAATGAAAAGTTGTGGAAAAACATGAAGAGCCTGAAAAGATGTGAAAAATAGGAAGAGTTTCAAAAGGTGTCAAAAATATGAGGAGCATGATATGGTCAGAAAAATAGGAGGAGCATGAAGCGGTGTTGAAAAACATGAAGAGCCTGAAAACGTGTGAAAAATATGAGGAGCTTCAAAAGCTGTGAAAAACCTGAAGAACTTCAAAAGGTGTCAAAAATGAGATGAGCATGAAACGGTCTGAAAAATAGGCGGAGCATGAAGTGGTGTTGAAAAACATGAAGAGCCTGAAAATGTGTGAAATATACGAAGAGCCTTAAAAAGTGTCAAAAATATGAGGAGGATGAAACGGTCGGAAAAATAGGAGGAGCATGAAACGGTCTGAAAAATAGGAGTAGCATGAAGTGGTGTAGAAAAACATGAAGAGCCTGAAAAGGTGTGAAATATATGAAGAGTTTCAAAAGGTGTGAAATACATGAGGATCATGAAACGGTCTGAAAAATAGGAGGAGCATGAAGCGGTCTGAATAATAGGAGGAACATGAAGCGGTGTTGAAAAACATGAAGAGCCTGTAAAGTTGTGAAAAATATGAAGAGCTTCAAGAGGTGTGAAATACATGAGGATCATGAAACGGTCTGAAAAATAGGAGGAGCATGAAGCGGTATTCAAAACCTGAAGAGATGAAAAGGTGTGAAAAATATGAAGAGCATCAACAGGTGTCAAAATTATGAGGAGCATGAAACGGTCTGAAAAATAGGAGAAGCATGAAACGGTGTTCAGAAACATGAAGAGCCTGAAAAGGTGTGAAAAATATGAACAGCTTCAAAGGGTTTGAAATACATGAGGAGAAGGAAACGGTCTGAAAAATAGATGGAGCATGAAGCTGGGCTCACAAACATGAAGAGCCTGAAAAGGTGTGAAAAATATGAAGAGCTTCAAAAGGTGTCAAAAATATGAGGAGCATGAAACGGTCGGAAAAATAGGAGGAACATGAAGCGGTGTTCAAAAACATGAAGAGCCTGAAAACGTGTGAAAAATATGAGGAGGTTCAAAAGGTGTGAAAAATATGAAGAGCTTCAAAGGTGTCAAAAATATGAGGAGCATGAAACGGTCTGAAAAATAGGAGGAGCATGAAATGGTTTTCAAAAACATGAAGAGCCTGAAAAGGTGTGAAAAATAGGTAGAGCTTCAAAAGGTGTGAAATACATGAGAAGCATGAAACGGTCTGAAAAATAGGAGGAGCATGAAACGGTGTTCAAAAACATGAGAGCCTGAAAAGGTGTGACATATATGAAGAGCTTCAAAAGGTGTGAAATATATGAGGAGCATGAAACGGTCTGAAAAAAAGGAGGAACATGAAGCGGTGTTCAAAAACATGAAGAGCCAGAAAAGGTGTGGAAAATATGAAGAGCTTCAAAAGGTGTGAAAATAGGAGGAGCATGAAACGTTCTGAAAAATAGGAGGAGCATGAAACGGTGTTCAAAAACATGAAGAGCCTGAAAAGTGGTGAAAAATATGAAGAGTTTCAAAAGGTGTCAAAAATATGAGCAGCATGAGTCGGTGTTCAAAAACATGAAGAGCCTGATAAAGTGTGAAATATGAAGAGCTTCAAAAGGTGTCAAAAATATGAGGAGCATGAAACGGTCTGAAAAATAGAAGGAGCATGATGCGGTGTTCAAAATCATGAAGCCTGAAAAGGTGTGAAAAATATGAAGAGTTTCAAAAGGTGTCAAAAATATCAAGAGCATGAAACGGTCTGAAAAATAGGAGGAACAAGAAGCGGTGTTGAAAAACATGAAGAGCCTGAAAACGTTTCAAAAACATGAAGAGCTTCAAAACAATGAAAAATATGAAGAGCTTTAAAAGGTGTCAAAAATGACATGAGCATGAAACGGTCTTAAAAATTGGAGGAGGATGAAGTGGTTTTGAAAAACATGAAGAGCCTGAAAATGTGTAAAATATATGAAGAGCTTCAAAATTTGTCAAAAATATGAGGAGCATGAAACGGTCTGAAATAGAGGAGGAGCCTGAAACGGTGTTCAAAAACATGAGGAGCCTGAAAATGTCTGAAAAATATGAACAGCTTTAAAAGGTGTGAAAAGTATGAGGAACTTCAAAAGGTGTGAAACACATGAGAAGCATGAAACGGTCTGAAAAATAGGAGGAGCATGAAGCGGTGTTCAAAAACATGAAGAGCCTGAAAATGTGTGAAAAATATGAGGAGCATGAAACGGTCTTAAAAATATGTGGAGCATGAAGCGGTGTTCAAAAACATGAAGAGCCTGACAAGGTGTGAAAAATATGAAGAGGTTCAAAAAGTGTCAAAAATATGAGGAGCATGAAACTGTTCTGAAAAATAGGTGCAGCATAAAGCGTTGTTGAAAAACATGAAGGGTCTGAAAATGTGTGAAACATATGAAGAGCTTCAAAAGGTGAAAAAATATGAGGAGCATGAAACGGTCTGAAACATAGGAGGAGCATGAAGGAGTGTTCAAAACATTCAGAGCCTGAAAAGGTGTGAAAAATATGAAGAGCTCCAAAAGTTGTGAAAAAATGAGGAGCAGGAAAAGGTCTGAAAAATAGGAGGAGTTGAAACGGTGTTCAAAAACTTGAAGATACTGAAAAGATGTGAAAAATATGAAGAGCTTTAAAAGGTGTCAAAATATGAGGAGCACGAAACATTCTGAAAAATAAGAGGAGTATGAAACGGTGTTGAACAACATGAAGAGCATGAAAAGGTGTGAAAAATATGAAGAGATTAAAAAGGTGTCAAAATATGAGGAGCATGAAACGGTCTGAAAAATAGGAGGTGAATTAAGTGGTGTTCAAAAACATGAAGAGCCCGAAAAGGTGTGAAAAATATGAAGAGCTTCAAAAGGTGTCAAATATATGAGGAGCATGAAACTGTCTGAAAAATAAGAGGAGTATGAAACGGTGTTCAAAATCATTAAGAGCCTGAAAAGGTGTCGAAAATATGAGGAGCATGAAACAGTCTGAAAATAGGAGGAGCATGAAACGGTGTTGAAAAACATGAAGAGCATGAAAAGGTGTGAAAAATATGAAGAGCTTCAAAAGGTGTCAAATAGGAGTAGCATGAAACGGTGTTCAGAAACATGAAGAGCCTGAAAAGGTGTGCAAAATTTGAAGAGCTTCAAAACGTGTGAAAATATGAGGTGCATGAAACGGTCTGAAAAATAGGAGGAGCATGAAACGGTCTTGAAAAACATGAAGAGCATGAAACGGTCTGAAAATTAGGAGGAGCATGAAATGGTGTTCAAAAACATGAAGATCCTGAAAACATGTGAAAAATATGAAGTGCTTCAAAAGGTGTCAAAAATATGAGGAGCATGAAACGGTCTGAAAAATAGGAGGAAAATGAAACGGTGTTCAAAATCATTAAGAGCCTGAAAAGGTTTGAAAAATATGAAGAGCTTCAGAAGGTGTGAAAAATATGAGAAGCATGAAGCGGTTATGAAAAACTTGAAGATACTGAACAGGTGTGAAAAATATGAAGAGCTTCAAAAAGTGGCAAAAATATGAGGAGCATGAAACGGTATGAAAAATAGAAGGAGCATGAAACGGTGTTCAAAAACATGAAGAGCCTGAAAAGCTGTGAAAAATATGAGGAGCATGAAACGGTCTGAAAAATAGGAAGAAAATGAAACGGTGTTCAAAATCATTAACAGCCTGAAAAGCTGTGAAAAATATGAGGAGCATGAAAGGGTCTGAAAAATAGGAGGAGCATGAAGTGGTGTTGAAAAACATGAAGAGCCTGAAAAGTTGTGAAAAATATGAAGAGCTTCAGAAGGTGTGAATAATAGGAGGAGCATGAAGCGGTGTTCAAAAACTTGAAGATACTGAAAAGGTGTGAAAAATATGAAGAGCTGCAAAAGGTGTCAAAAATATGAGGAGCATGAAACGGTCTGAAAAATAAGAGGAAAATGAAACGGTGTTCAAAATCATTAAGAGCCTGAAAAGGTGTGAAAAATATGAAGAGCTTCAAAAGGTGTCAAAAATATGAGGAGCATGAAACGGTCTGAAAAATATTAGGAGCATGAAACGGTGTTGAAAAACACGAAGAGCCTAAAAAGGAGTGAAAAATATGAGGAGCTTCAAATGGTGTCAAATATATAAGGAGCATGAAACGGTCTGAAAAATAGGAGCAGCCTGAAACGGTGTGGAAAAACATGAAGAGACTGAAAATGTGTGAAAAATATGAAGAGCTTCAAAAGGTTTCAAAAATATGACGCGCATGAAACTGTCTTAAAAATAGGAAGAGCATGAAGCGGTGTTGAAAAACATGAAGAGCCTGAAAAGGTGTGAAATATATGAAGAGCTACAAAATGTGTCAAAAATATGAGGAGCATGAAGCGTTCTGAAAAATAGGAGGAGCATGAAACGGTGTTGAATAAGACGAAGAGCCTAAAAAGGAGTGAAATATATGAAGAGCTTTAAAAGAAGTCAAAAATATAAGAAGCATGAAACGGTCTGAAAAATCGGAGGAGCATGAAGCGGTGTTGAAAAATATGAAGAGCATGAAAAGGTGTGAAAAATATGAAGAGTATCAAAACATGTAAAAATATGAGGAGCATGAAACGGTGTTCAGAAACATGAAGAGCCTGAAATGGTGTGAAAAATATGAAGAGCTTCAAAAGGTGTCAAAAATATGAGGAGCATGAAACGTTCTAAAAAATAGGAGGAGCATGAAACGGTGTGGAAAAACACGAAGAGCCTAAAAAGGAGTGAAAAATATGAAGAGCTTCAAAAGGTGTCAAATATATAAGGAGCATGAAACGGTCTGAAAAATAGGAGCAGCCTGAAACGGTGTGGAAAAACATGAAGAGACTGAAAATGTGTGAAAAATATGAAGAGCTTCAAAAGGTTTCAAAAATATGATGTGCATGAAACTGTCTTAAAAATAGAAAGAGCATGAAGCGGTGTTGAAAATCATGAAGAGCCTGAAAAGGTGTGAAATATATGATGAGCTACAAAATGTGTCAAAAATATGAGGAGCATGAAGCGTTCTGAAAAATAGGAGGAGCATGAAACGGTATTGAATAAGACGAAGAGCCTAAAAAGGAGTGAAAAATATGAAGAGCTTCAAAAGGTGTCAAATATATAAGGAGCATGAAACGGTCTGAAAAATAGGAGGAGCCTGAAACGGTGTGGAAAAACATGAAGAGACTGAAAATGTGTGAAAACTATGAAGAGCTTCATAAAGTTTCAAAATTATGATGCGCATGAAACTGTCTTAAAAATAGGAAGAGCATGAAACGGTGTTAAAAAATATGAAGAGCCTGAAAAGGTGTGAAATATATGAAGAGCTACAAAATGTGTCAAAAATATGAGGAGCATGAAGCGTTCTGAAAAATAGGAGGAGCATAAAACGGTGTTGAAAAACATGAAGAGCCTGAAAAGGTGTGAAATATATGAAGAGGTTCAAAAGGTGTCAAAAATAGGAGGAGCATGAAACAGTTTGAAAAATAGGAAGAGCATGAAGTGGTGTTGAAAAACATGAAGAGCCTGAAAAGGTGTGAATAATATGAAGAGCTTCAAAAGGAGTCAAATATATGAGGAGCATGAAACTGTCTGAAAAATAGGAGGAGCATGAAACGTTCTGAAATATAGGAGGAGCATGAAACGGTGTTGCAAAACATGAAGAGCCTGAAAAGGTGGGAAATATATGAAGAGCTTCAAAAGTTTTCAAAAGTATGAGGAGCTTGATACGGTCTGAAAAATAGGAGGAGCATGAAGCGGTGTTGAAAAGTGAAGAGCCTGAAAAGGTGTGAAAAACATGAAGTGCTTCAAAAGTTGTCAAAAATATGAGGAACATGAAACGGTCTGAAAAATAGGAGGAGCAAGAATCGGTGTTGAAAAAAAGAAGAGCCTGAAAAGTTGTGAAATATATGAAGAACTTCAAAACGTGTCAAATATATGAGGAGCATGAAACGGTCTGAAAAATAGGAGCAGCATGAAGCGGTGTTAAAAAACATAAGCAGCCTGAAAAGGTGTGAAATATATGAAGAGCTTCAAAAGGTGTCAAAAATATGAGGAGCATGAAAAGGTCTGAAGAATAGGAGGAGTAAGAAGCGGTGTTGAAAAACATGAAGAGCCTGAAAAGGTGTGAAATACATGAAGAGCTTCAAAATTGTCAAAAATATGAGGAGCATGAAACGGTCTGAAAAATAGGAGGAGCATGAAGCGGTGTTGCAAAACATGAAGAGCCTGAAAAGGTGTGATAAACATGAAGAGCCTGAAAATGTGTGAAATATATGAAGAGCTTCAAATGGTGTCAAAAATATGAGGATCATGAAACAGTCTGAAAAATATGAGGAGCATGAAGCGGAGTTGAAAAATATGAAGAGCTTCAAAATGTGTCAAAAATATGAGGAGCATGATACGGTCTCAAAAATAGGAGGAGCATGAAGCGGTGTTGAAAAACATGAAGAGATTGGAAAGGTGTGAATTATATGAAGAGATTCAAAAGTGTCACAAATAGGAGGAACATGAAACGGTCTGAAAAATAGGAGGAGCATGAAGTGGAGTTGAAAAAAATGAATAGCCTGAAAAGGTGTGAAAAATATTAGGAGCATGAAACAGTCTGAAAATAGGAGGAGAATCAAATGGTGCTGAAAAACATGGAGAGCCTGAAAAGGTTTGAAAAATATGAAGAGCTTCAAAAGGTGTCAAAAATATGAGGAGCATGAAATGGTCTGAAAAATAGGAGGAGCATGTAATGGTGTTGAAAACCACGAAGAGCCTGAAGAGGAGTGAAACACATGAAGAGTTTCAAAAGGTGTCATAAATATGAGAAGCATGAAATGGTGTTCAAAAACATGAAGAGCCTGAAAATGTGTGAAAAATATGAGGAGCATGAAACGGTCTTAAAAATATTTGGAGCATGAAGCGGTGTTCAAAAACATGAAGAGCCTGACAAGGTGTGAAAAATATGAAGAGGTTCAAAAAGTGTCAAAAATATGAGGAGCATGAAACTGTTCTGAAAAATAGGTGCAGCATAAAGCGGTTTTGAAAAACATGAAGGGTCTGAAAATGTGTGAAACATATGAAGAGCTTAAAAAGGTTAAAAAATATGAGGAGCATGAAACGGTCTGAAACATAGGAGGAGCATGAAGGAGTGTTCAAAACATGCAGAGCCTGAAAAGGTGTGAAAAATATGAAGAGCTCCAAAAGTTGTCAAAAATATGAGGAGCAGGAAATGGTCTGAAAAATAGGAGGAGTTGAAACGGTGTTCAAAAACTTGAAGATACTGAAAAGATGTGAAAAATATGAAGAGCTTTAAAAGGTGTCAAAATATGAGGAGCACGAAACATTCTGAAAAATAAGAGGAGTATGAAACGGTGTTGAACAACATGAAGAGCATGAAAAGGTGTGAAAAATATGAAGAGATTAAAAAGGTGTCAAAATATGAGGAGCATGAAACGGTCTGAAAAATAGGAGGAGCATGAAGTGGTGTTCAAAAACATGAAGAGCCCGAAAAGGTGTGAAAAATATGAAGAGTTTCAAAAGGTGTCAAATATATGAGGAGCATGAAACTGTCTGAAAAATAAGAGGAGTATGAAACGGTGTTCAAAATCATTAAGAGCCTGAAAAGGTGTCAAAAATATGAGGAACATGAAACAGTCTGAAAATAGGAGGAGCATGAAACGGTGTTGAAAAACATGAAGAGCATGAAAAGGTGTGAAAAATATGAAGAGCTTCAAAAGGTGTCAAATAGGAGTAGCATGAAACGGTGTTCAAAAACATGAAGAGCCTGAAAAGGTGTGCAAAATTTGAAGAGCTTCAAAACGTGTGAAAATATGAGGTGCATGAAACGGTCTGAAAAATAGGAGGAAAATTAAACGGTGTTCAAAATCTCTTAATAGAGACTGAAAAGGTGTGAAAAATATGAGGAGCATGAAACGGTCTGAAAAAAAAGGCGAGAATGAAGTTGTGTTCAAAGACATGAAGAGCCCGAAAAGGTGTGTAAAACATGAAGAGCTTCAAAAGGTGTCAAAAATATGAGGAGCATGAAACGGTCTGAAAAATAGGAGAAGCATGAAGTGGTGTTGAAAAACATGAAGAGCCTGAAAATGTGTGAAAAATATGAAGAGCTTCAGAAGGTGTGAATAATATGTGGAGCATGAAGCGGTGTTCAAAAACTTGAAGATACTGAAAAGGTGTGAAAAATATGAAGAGCTTCAAAAGGTGTCAAATATATGAGGAGGAAGAAACCTTGTGAAAAAATGAAGGGGAAGAAGTGGTGTCCAAAAACATGAAGAGCCTGAAAAAGTGTGAAAAACAAGAAGAGCTTCAAAAGGTGTCAAAAATATGAGGAGCATGAAACGGTCTGAAAAATAGGAGGATCATGAAGCGGTGTTCAAAAACATGAAGAGCCTGAAAAAGTGTGAAAAATATGAAGAGCTTCAAAAGGTGTAAAAAATATGAAGAGCTTCAAAAGGTGTGAAATTATGAAGAGTTTCAAAAGGTGTCAAACATATGAGGAGCATGAAACGGTCTGAAAAATAGGAGGAGCATGAAACGGTGTTCAGAAACATGAAGAGCCTGAAAAGGTGTGAAATATATGAAGAGCTTCAAAAGGTGTCAAAAATATGAGGAGCATGACATGGTCTGAAAAATAGGAGGAGCATGAAGCAGTGTTGAAAAACATGAACAGCCTGAAAAGGTGTGAAAAATATGAAGAGGTTCAAAAAGTTTGAAAAATATGAAGAGCTTCACAAGGTGTCAAAAATATGAGGAGCATGAAACGGTCTGAAAAACAGGAGGAGCATGAAGTGGTGTTCAAAAACATGAAGAGCCTGAAAAGCTGTCAAAAATATGAAGAGCTTGAAAAGGTGTCAAAAATATGAGGGACATGAAACTGTCTGAAAAATAGGAGGAGCATGAAGCTGTGTTCAGAAACATGAAGAGCCTGAAAAGATGTGAAATATATGAAGAGCTTCAAAAGGTGTGAAACATATGAGGAGCATGAAACGGTCTGAAAAATAGTAGGAGCATGAAGCGGTGTTGAAAACATGAAGAGCTTGAAAAGGTGTGAAAAATAAGAAGAACTTCAAAAGGTGTGAAAAATATAAGGAGCATGAAACGGTCTGACAAATAGGAGGTGCATGAAGCGGTGTTGAAAAACATGAAGAGCCTGAAAAGGTGTGAAATATATGAAGAGCTTCAAAAGGTGTCAAAAATATGAGGAGCATGACATGGTCTGAAAAATAGGAGGAGCATGAAGCAGTGTTGAAAAACATGAACAGCCTGAAAAGGTGTGAAAAATATGAAGAGGTTCAAAAAGCTTGAAAAATATGAAGAGCTTTAAAAGGTGTCAAAAATATGAGGAGCATGAAACGGTCTGAAAAATAGGAGGATCATGAAGCGGTGTTCAAAAACATGAAGAGCCTGAAAAAGTGTGAAAAATATGAAGAGCTTCAAAAGGTGTAAAAAATATGAAGAGCTTCAAAAGGTGTGAAATTATGAAGAGTTTCAAAAGGTGTCAAACATATGAGGAGCATGAAACGGTCTGAAAAATAGGAGGAGCATGAAACGGTGTTCAAAAACATGAAGAGACTAAAAAGGTGTGAAATATATGAAGACTTCAAAAGGTGTAAAAAATATGAGGAGCATGAAACGTTCTGAAACATAGGAGGAGCATGAAACGTTTTTCGAAAACATGAAGAGCCTGAAACGGTGTGAAAAATATGAAGAGCCTCAAAAGCTGTCAAAATTATGAGGAGCTTGAAACGGTCTCAAATATAGGAGGAGAATAAAACGGTGTTGAAAAATATGTAGATCCTGAAAAGGTGTGAAAAATTTGTACAGCCTCAAAAGGAGTGAAAAATATGAGGAGCATGAAATGGTCTGAAAAATGGGAGGACCATGAAACGGTGTTCAAAACCATGAAGAGACTGCAAAGGTGTGAAATATATGAAGAGCTTCAAAAGCTGTCAAAAATATGAGGAGCATGAAACGGTCTGACAAATAGGAGGAGCATGAAACGGTGTTCAAAAACATAAATAGACTGAAAAGGCGTGAAATATATGAGGAGCTTCAAAAGGTGTCAAAAATATGAGGAGCATGAAACGGCCTGAAAAATAGGAGGAGCATGAAGTGGTGTTCAAAAACATGAACAGCCGGAAAAGGTGTGAGAAATATGAAGAGCTTCAAAAGTGTCAAAAATATGAGGAGCATTAAGCGGTCTGAAAAACAGGAGGAGCATGAAGTGGTGTTCAAAAATATGAAGAGCCTTAAAAGGTGTGAAATACAGAAGGAGCTTCAAAAGGTGTCAAAAATATGAGGAGCATGAAACGGCCTGAGAAATAGGAGGAGCATGTAACGGTGTTCAAAAACATGAAGAGACACAAAAGGTGTGAAAAATATGAAGAGCTTCAAAAGGTGTCAAAATTATGAGAAGCATGGCACGGTCTGAAAAATAGGAGGAGCAAGATGCGGTGTTGAAAAACATGAAGAGCCTGAAAAGGTGTGAAATATATGAAGAGCTTCAAAAGGTGTCAAAAATATGAGGAGCATGAAACGGTCTGAAAAATAGGAGGAGCATATAGTGGTGCTGAAAAACATGTAGAGACTGAAAAGGTTTGGAAAATATGAAGAGCTTCAAAAGGTGTCAAAAATATGAGGAGCATGAAAAGGTCTGAAAAATAGGAGGAGCATGAAGCTGTGTTGAAAAATTTGAAGAGCCTGAAAAGTTGTGAACAATATGAAGAGCTTCAAAAAGTGTCTAAAATATGAGGAGCATGAAACGGTCTGAAAAATAGGACGAGCATGAAACGGTGTTGAAAAACATGAAGAGCCTGAAAAGGAGTAAAATATATGAAGAGCTTCAAAAGGTGTCAAAAATATGAGGAGCATGAAACGGTCTGAAAATAGGAGGAGCATCAAGTGGTGCTGAAAAACATAGAGAGACTGAAAAGGTTTGAAAAATATAACGAGCTTCAAAAGGTGTCAAAAATATGAGGAGCATGAAACGGTCTGAAAAATAGGAGGAGCATGAAACGGTGTTGAAAAACATGCAGAGCCTGAAAAGGTGTGAAATATATGAAGAGCTTCAAAAGGTGTCAAAAATATGAGGAGCAAGAAACGGTCTGAAAAATAGGAGGAGCATGAAGTGTTGTTCAAATACATGAAGAGCCTGAAAAAGTGTGAAATATATGAAGAGCTTCAAAAGGTGTAAAAATATGAGGAGCATGAAAAGTTCTGAAAAATAGGTGGAGCATGAAGCGTTGTTGAAATACATGAAGAGCCTGATAAGGTGTGAAAAATATGAAGAACTTCAAAAGGTGTCAAATATGAGTGCACGAAACGGTCTGAAAAATAAGAGGAGCATGAAGCGGTGTTGAACAACATGAAGAGCCTGAAAAGTTGTGAACTATATGAGTAGCTTGAAAAGGTGACAAAAATATGAGGGGCATGAAACGGTCTGAAAAATAGGAGGAGCATGAAGCGGTGTTGAAAAACTTGAAGAGCCTGAAAAGGTGTGAAATATATGAAGAGCTTCAAAACGTGTCAAATATATGAGGAACATGAAACGATCTGAAAAATATGAGCAGCATGAAGCGGTGTTGTAAAACATAAAGAGCCTGAAAAGGTGTAAAAAATATGAAGAGCTTCAAACGGTGTCAAAAATATGAAGAGCATGAAACGGTCTGAAAAATAGGAGGAGCATGAACCAGTGTTGAAAAACAGGAAGAGCCTGAAAAGATGTAAAAAATATGAAGAGCTTCAAAAGGTGTCAAAAATATGAGGAGCATGAAACGGTCTGAAAAATAGGAGGAGCATGAAACGGTGTTCAAAAACACGAAGAGCCTGAAAAGGTGTGAAACATATGAAAAGCATGAAAAGGTGTGAAATATATGAGGAGCCTGAAACGGTCTGTAAAACAGGAGGAGCATGAATCGGTGTTGAAAAAATGAAGAGCATGAAAAGGTGTGAAAAATATGAAGAGCTTCAAAAGGTGTCAAATATATGAGGAGGAAGAAACCTTGTGAAAAAATGAAGGGGAAGAAGTGGTGTCCAAAAACATGAAGAGCCTGAAAAAGTGTGAAAAACAAGAAGAGCTTCAAAAGGTGTCAAAAATATGAGGAGCATGAAACAGTCTGAAAAATAGGAGGATCATGAAGCGGTGTTCAAAAACATGAAGAGCCTGAAAAAGTGTGAAAAATATGAAGAGCTTCAAAAGGTGTAAAAAATATGAAGAGCTTCAAAAGGTGTGAAAATATGAAGAGTTTCAAAAGGTGTCAAACATATGAGGAGCATGAAACGGTCTGAAAAATAGGAGGAGCATGAAACGGTGTTCAAAAACATGAAGAGACTAAAAAGGTGTGAAATATATGAAGACTTCAAAAGGTGTAAAAAATATGAGGAGCATGAAACGTTCTGAAACATAGGAGGAGCATGAAACGTTTTTCGAAAACATGAAGAGCCTGAAACGGTGTGAAAAATATGAAGAGCCTCAAAAGCTGTCAAAATTATGAGGAGCTTGAAACGGTCTCAAATATAGGAGGAGAATAAAACGGTGTTGAAAAATATGTAGATCCTGAAAAGGTGTGAAAAATTTGTACAGCCTCAAAAGGAGTGAAAAATATGAGGAGCATGAAATGGTCTGAAAAATAGGAGGACCATGAAACGGTGTTCAAAACCATGAAGAGACTGCAAAGGTGTGAAATATATGAAGAGCTTCAAAAGGTGTCAAAAATATGAGGAGCATGAAACGGTCTGACAAATAGGAGGAGCATGAAACGGTGTTCAAAAACATAAATAGACTGAAAAGGCGTGAAATATATGAGGAGCTTCAAAAGGTGTCAAAAATATGAGGAGCATGAAACGGCCTGAGAAATAGGAGGAGCATGAAGCGGTGTTCAAAAACATGAACAGCCGGAAAAGGTGTGAGAAATATGAAGAGCTTCAAAAGTGTCAAAAATATGAGGAGCATTAAGCGGTCTGAAAAACAGGAGGAGCATGAAGTGGTGTTCAAAAACATGAAGAGCCTGAAAAGGTGTCAAAAATATGAAGAGCTTGAAAAGGTGTCAAAAATATGAGGAGCATGAAACTGTCTGAAAAATAGGAGGAGCATGAAGCTGTGTTCAGAAACATGAAGAGCCTGAAAAGATGTGAAATATATGAAGAGCTTCAAAAGGTGTGAAACATATGAGGAGCATGAAACGGTCTGAAAAATAGTAGGAGCATGAAGCGGTGTTGAAAACATGAAGAGCTTGAAAAGGTGTGAAAAATAAGAAGAACTTCAAAAGGTGTGAAAAATATAAGGAGCATGAAACGGTCTGACAAATAGGAGGAGCATGAAGCGGTGTTGAAAAACATGAACAGCCTGAAAACGTGTGAAAAATATGAAGAGCTTCAAAGGTTTGAAAATTATGAAGAGCTTTAAAAGGTGTCAAAAATATGAGGAGCATGAAACGGTCTGAAAAATAGGAGGAGCATTAAACATTGTTGAAAAACATGAAGAGCCTGAAAAGGTGTGAAAAATATAAAGAGCTTCAAAAGGTGTAAAAAATAGGAGTAGCGTAAAACGGTGTTCAAAAACATGAAGAGCATGAAAAGGTGTGAAAAATATGAAGAGCTTCAAAACGTGTCAAAATTATGAGGAGCATGAAACAGTCTGAAAAATAGGAGGAGCATGAAGCGGTACTGAAAAACATGAAGAGCCTGAAAAGGTTTGAAAAATATGAAGAGCTTCAAAAGGTGTGAAAAATATGAAGAGCTTCAAAACTTGTGAAATATGAAGAGCTTCAAAAGGTGTGAAAAATATGAGGAGCATGAAACGGTCTGAAAAACAGGAGGAGCATGTAACGGTGTTCAAAAACATGAAGAGACCCAAAAGGTGTGAAAAATATGAAGAGCTTCAAAAGGTGTCAAAATTATGAGAAGCATGACACGGTCTGAAAAATAGGAGGAGCAAGATGCGGTGTTGAAAAACATGAAGAGCCTGAAAAGGTGTGAAATATATGAAGAGCTTCAAAAGGTGTCAAAAATATGAGGAGCATGAAACGGTCTGAAAAATAGGAGGAGAATATAGTGGTGCTGAAAAACATGTAGAGACTGAAAAGGTTTGGAAAATATGAAGAGCTTCAAAAGGTGTCAAAAATATGAGGAGCATGAAAAGGTCTGAAAAATAGGAGGAGCATGAAGCTGTGTTGAAAAATTTGAAGAGCCTGAAAAGTTGTGAACAATATGAAGAGCTTCAAAAAGTGTCTAAAATATGAGGAGCATGAAACGGTCTGAAAAATAGGACGAGCATGAAACGGTGTTGAAAAACATGAAGAGCCTGAAAAGGAGTAAAATATATGAAGAGCTTCAAAAGGTGTCAAAAATATGAGGAGCATGAAACGGTCTGAAAATAGGAGGAGCATCAAGTGGTGCTGAAAAACATAGAGAGACTGAAAAGGTTTGAAAAATATAACGAGCTTCAAAAGGTGTCAAAAATATGAGGAGCATGAAACGGTCTGAAAAATAGGAGGAGCATGAAACGGTGTTGAAAAACATGCAGAGCCTGAAAAGGTGTGAAATATATGAAGAGCTTCAAAAGGTGTCAAAAATATGAGGAGCAAGAAACTGTCTGAAAAATAGGAGGAGCAAGAAGTGTTGTTCAAATACATGAAGAGCCTGAAAAAGTGTGAAATATATGAAGAGCTTCAAAAGGTGTAAAAATATGAGGAGCATGAAAAGTTCTGAAAAATAGGTGGAGCATGAAGCGTTGTTGAAATACATGAAGAGCCTGATAAGGTGTGAAAAATATGAAGAACTTCAAAAGGTGTCAAATATGAGTGCACGAAACGGTCTGAAAAATAAGAGGAGCATGAAGCGGTGTTGAACAACATGAAGAGCCTGAAAAGTTGTGAACTATATGAGTAGCTTGAAAAGGTGACAAAAATATGAGGGGCATGAAACGGTCTGAAAAATAGGAGGAGCATGAAGCGGTGTTGAAAAACTTGAAGAGCCTGAAAAGGTGTGAAATATATGAAGAGCTTCAAAACGTGTCAAATATATGAGGAACATGAAACGATCTGAAAAATATGAGCAGCATGAAGCGGTGTTGTAAAACATAAAGAGCCTGAAAAGGTGTAAAAAATATGAAGAGCTTCAAACGGTGTCAAAAATATGAAGAGCATGAAACGGTCTGAAAAATAGGAGGAGCATGAACCAGTGTTGAAAAACAGGAAGAGCCTGAAAAGATGTAAAAAATATAAAGAGCTTCAAAAGGTGTCAAAAATATGAGGAGCATGAAACGGTCTGAAATAAGAGGAGCATGAAGCGGTGTTGAAAAACATGCAGAGCCTGAAAAGAGTGAAATATATGAAGATCTTCAAAAGGTGTCAAAAATATGAGGAGCATGAAACGGTCTGAAAAATAGGAGTAGCATGAAGCGGTGTTCAAAAACATGAAGAGCCTGAAGAGGTGTGAATAATATGAAGAGCTTCAAAAGGTGTCAAAAATATGAGGAGCATGAAACGGTCTGAAAAATAGCAGGAGCGTGAAACGGTGTTCAAAAACATGAAGAGCCTGAAAAAGTGTGAAATATATGAAGAGGTTCAAAAGGTGTCAAAAATATGAGGAACATGAAACGGTAAGAAAAATAGGAGGAGCAAGAATCGGTGTTGAAAAAAAGAAGAGCTTGAAAAGTTGTGAAATATATGAAGAGCTTCAAAATGTGTCAAATATATGAGGAGCATGAAACGGTCTGAAAAATAGGAGCAGCATGAAGCAGTGTTGAAAAACATAAACAGCCTGAAAAGTTGTGAAATATATGAAGAGCTTCAAAATGTGTCAAAAATATGAGGAGCATGAAACGTTCTGAAGATTAGGAGGAGCATGAAAAAGTTTTCAAAAACATGAAGAGCCTGAAAAGGTGTGAAAAATATGAAGAGCTTCAAAAGGTGTCAAAAATATGAGGAGCATGAAACGGTCTGAAAAATAGGAGGAGCATGAAACGGTGTTCAAAAACATGAAGAGCCTGAAAAGGTGTGAAACATATGAAAAGCATGAAAAGGTGTGAAATATATGAGGAGCCTGAAACGGTCTGTAAAACAGGAGGAGCATGAATCGGTGTTGAAAAAATGAAGAGCATGAAAAGGTGTGAAAAATATGAAGAGCTTCAAAAGGTGTCAAATATATGAGGAGGAAGAAACCTTGTGAAAAAATGAAGGGGAAGAAGTGGTGTCCAAAAACATGAAGAGCCTGAAAAAGTGTGAAAAACAAGAAGAGCTTCAAAAGGTGTCAAAAATATGAGGAGCATGAAACAGTCTGAAAAATAGGAGGAGCATGAAACGGTGTTCAAAAACATGAAGAGCCTGAAAAGGTGGGAAAAATATGAAGAGGTTCAAAACGTGTAAAAATTATGAGGAGCAAGAAACGGTCTGAAAAATAGGAGGAGCATGAAACGGTGTTCAGAAACATGAAGAGCCTGAAAAGGTGTGAAATATATGAAGAGCTTCAAAAGGTGTCAAAAATATGAGGAGCATGACATGGTCTGAAAAATAGGAGGAGCATGAAGCAGTGTTGAAAAACATGAACAGCCTGAAAAGGTGTGAAAAATATGAAGAGGTTCAAAAAGTTTGAAAAATATGAAGAGCTTCACAAGGTGTCAAAAATATGAGGAGCATGAAACGGTCTGAAAAATAGGAGGATCATGAAGCGGTGTTCAAAAACATGAAGAGCCTGAAAAAGTGTGAAAAATATGAAGAGCTTCAAAAGGTGTAAAAAATATGAGGAGCTTCAAAAGGTGTGAAAATATGAAGAGTTTCAAAAGGTGTCAAACATATGAGGAGCATGAAACGGTCTGAAAAATAGGAGGAGCATGAAACGGTGTTCAAAAACATGAAGAGACTAAAAAGGTGTGAAATATATGAAGACTTCAAAAGGTGTAAAAAATATGAGGAGCATGAAACGTTCTGAAATATAGGAGGAGCATGAAACGTTTTTCGAAAACATGAAGAGCCTGAAACGGTGTGAAAAATATGAAGAGCCTCAAAAGCTGTCAAAATTATGAGGAGCTTGAAACGGTCTCAAATATAGGAGGAGAATAAAACGGTGTTGAAAAATATGTAGATCCTGAAAAGGTGTGAATAATTTGTACAGCCTCAAAAGGAGTGAAAAATATGAGGAGCATGAAATGGTCTGAAAAATAGGAGGACCATGAAACGGTGTTCAAAACCATGAAGAGACTGCAAAGGTGTGAAATATATGAAGAGCTTCAAAAGGTGTCAAAAATATGAGGAGCATGAAACGGTCTGACAAATAGGAGGAGCATGAAACGGTGTTCAAAAACATAAATAGACTGAAAAGGCGTGAAATATATGAGGAGCTTCAAAAGGTGTCAAAAATATGAGGAGCATGAAACGGCCTGAAAAATAGGAGGAGCATGAAGCGGTGTTCAAAAACATGAACAGCCGGAAAAGGTGTGAGAAATATGAAGAGCTTCAAAAGTGTCAAAAATATGAGGAGCATTAAGCGGTCTGAAAAGCAGGAGGAGCATGAAGTGGTGTTCAAAAACATGAAGAGCCTGAAAAGGTGTCAAAAATATGAAGAGCTTGAAAAGGTGTCAAAAATATGAGGAGCATAAAACTGTCTGAAAAATAGGAGGAGCATGAAGCTGTGTTCAGAAACATGAAGAGCCTGAAAAGATGTGAAATATATGAAGAGCGTCAAAAGGTGTGAAACATATGAGGAGCATGAAACGGTCTGAAAAATAGTAGGAGCATGAAGCGGTATTGAAAACATGAAGAGCTTGAAAAGGTGTGAAAAATAAGAAGAACTTCAAAAGGTGTGAAAAATATAAGGAGCATGAAACGGTCTGACAAATAGGAGGTGCATGAAGCGGTGTTGAAAAACATGAAGAGCCTGAAAACGTGTGAAATATATGAAGAGCTTCAAAAGGTGTCAAAAATATGAGGAGCATGACATGGTCTGAAAAATAGGAGGAGCATGAAGCAGTGTTGAAAAACATGAACAGCCTGAAATAGTGTGAAAAATATGAAGAGATTCAAAAGGTGTAAAAAATATGAAGAGCTTCAAAAGGTGTGAAAATATGAAGAGTTTCAAAAGGTGTCAAACATATGAGGAGCATGAAACGGTCCGAAAAATAGGAGGATCATGAAGCGGTGTTCAAAAACATGAAGAGCCTGAAATAGTGTGAAAAATATGAAGAGCTTCAAAAGGTGTAAAAAATATGAAGAGCTTCAAAAGGTGTGAAAATATGAAGAGTTTCAAAAGGTGTCAAACATATGAGGAGCATGAAACGGTCCGAAAAATAGGAGGAGCATGAAACGGTATTCAAAAACATGAAGAGATTAAAAAGGTGTGAAATATATGAAGACTTCAAAAGGTGTAAAAAATATGAAGAGCTTCAAAAGGTGTGAAAATATGAAGAGTTTCAAAAGGTGTCAAACATATGAGGAGCATGAAACGGTCCGAAAAATAGGAGGAGCATGAAACGGTATTCAAAAACATGAAGAGACTAAAAAGGTGTGAAATATATGAAGACTTCAAAAGGTGTAAAAAATATGAGGAGCATGAAACGTTCTGAAACATAGGAGGAGCATGAAACGTTTTTCGAAAACATGAAGAGCCTGAAACGGTGTGAAAAATATGAAAAGCCTCAAAAGCTGTCAAAATTATGAGGAGCTTGAAACGGTCTCAAATATAGGAGGAGAATAAAACGGTGTTGAAAAATATGTAGATCCTGAAAAGGTGTGAAAAATTTGTACAGCCTCAAAAGGAGTGAAAAATATGAGGAGCATGAAATGGTCTGAAAAATAGGAGGACCATGAAACGGTGTTCAAAACCATGAAGAGACTGCAAAGGTGTGAAATATATGAAGAGCTTCAAAAGGTGTCAAAAATATGAGGAGCATGAAACGGTCTGACAAATAGGAGGAGCATGAAACGGTGTTCAAAAACATAAATAGACTGAAAAGGCGTGAAATATATGAGGAGCTTCAAAAGGTGTCAAAAATATGAGGAGCATGAAACGGCCTGAAAAATAGGAGGAGCATGAAGTGGTGTTCAAAAACATGAACAGCCGGAAAAGGTGTGAGAAATATGAAGAGCTTCAAAAGTGTCAAAAATATGAGGAGCATTAAGCGGTCTGAAAAACAGGAGGAGCATGAAGTGGTGTTCAAAAACATGAAGAGCCTGAAAAGGTGTCAAAAATATGAAGAGCTTGAAAAGGTGTCAAAAATATGAGGAGCATGAAACTGTCTGAAAAATAGGAGGAGCATGAAGCTGTGTTCAGAAACATGAAGAGCCTGAAAAGGTTTGAAAAATATGAAGAGCTTCAAAAGGTGTGAAAAATATGAAGAGCTTCAAAAGGTGTGAAAAATATGAAGAGCTTCAAAACTTGTGAAATATGAAGAGCTTCAAAAGGTGTGAAAAATATGAGGAGCATGAAACAGTCTGAAAAATAGGAGGAGCATGAAGCGGTACTGAAAAACATGAAGAGCCTGAAAAGGTTTGAAAAATATGAAGAGCTTCAAAAGGTGTGAAAAATATGAAGAGCTTCAAAACTTGTGAAATATGAAGAGCTTCAAAAGGTGTGAAAAATATGAGGAGCATGAAACGGTTTGAAAAACAGGAGGAGCATGAAGCGGTGTTCAAAAACTTGAAGAGGCTGAAAATCTGTGAAAAATATGAAGAGCTTAAAAGGTGTCAAAAATATGAAGAGCATGAAATGGTCTGAAAAATAGGAGGAGCATGAAATTGTGTTCAAAAACATGAAGAGCCTGAAAGGTGTGAAAAACATGAAAGGCTTCAAAACGTGTCAAAATTATGAGGAGAATGAAACAGTCTGAAAAATTGGAGGAACATGAAGCGGTTTTTAAAAACATGAAGAGCCTGAAAAGGGTTGAAAAATATGAAGAGCTTCAAAAGGTGTCAAAAATATGAGGAGCATGAAACGGTCTGAAATATAGGAGGAGAATGAAGCGGTGTTGAAAAACATGAAGAGCCTGAAAAGGTGTGATAAATATGAAGAGCTTCAAAAGGTGTCAAAAATACGAGGACGATGAAACGGTCTGAAAAATAGGAGGAGCATGAAACTGTGTTGAAAAACATGAAGAGCATGAAACGGTTTGAAAAATATGAAGAGATTCAAAACGTGTGAAAAATAGCAGAAGCATGAAACGGTGTTCAAAAACTTGAAGATCCTGAAAACGTGTGAAAAATATGAAGAGATTAAAAGGTGTCAAAATTATGAGAAGCATGAAACGGTCTGAAAAATAGGAGGAGCATGAAGCAGTGTTGAAAAACATGAAGAGCCTGAAAACGTGTGAAAAATATGAAGAGCTTCAAAAGGTGGAAAAATATGAAGAGCTTCAAAAGGTGTCAAAATTATGAGGAGCATGAAACGTTCTGAAAAGTAGGAGGAGCATGAAGCGGTGTTCAAAAACATGAAGAGCCTGAAAAAATGTGAAAAATATGAACAGCTTCAAAAGGTGTCAAATATATGAGGAGCATGAAACAGTATGAAAAATAGCAGGAGCATGAAACGATGTTGAAAAACAAGAAGAGCCTGAAAACGTATGAAAAATATGAAGAGCTTCAAAAGGTGGAAAAATAAGAAGAGCTTCAAAAGGTGTGAAACTTATGAGGAGCATGAAACGGTCTAAAAAATAGGAGGAGCATGAAGCGGTGTTGAAAACATGAAGAGCTTGAAAAGGTGTGAAAAATATGAAGAGTTTCAAAACATGTAAAAATATGAGGAGCATGAAACGGTGTTCAGAAACATGAAGAGCCTGAAATGGTGTGAGAAATATGAAGAGCTTCAAAAGGTGTCAAAAATATGAGGAGCATGAAACGGTCTGAAAAATATTAGGAGCATGAAACGGTGTTGAAAAACACGAAGAGCCTAAAAAGGAGTGAAAAATATGAAGAGCTTCAAAAGGTGTCAAATATATAAGGAGCATGAAACGGTCTGAAAAATAAGAGCAGCCTGAAACGGTGTGGAAAAACATGAAGAGACTGAAAATGTGTGAAAAATATGAAGAGCTTCAAAAGGTTTCAAAAATATGATGCGCATGAAACTGTCTTAAAAATAGGAAGAGCATGAAGCGGTGTTGAAAAACATGAAGAGCCTGAAAAGGTGTGAAATATATGAAGAGCTTCAAAAGGTGTCAAAAATAGAAGGAGCATGAAGCGGAGTTGAAAAACATGAAGAGCTTCAAAATGTGTGAAAAATATGAGGAGCATGATACGATCTCAAAAATAGGAGGAGCATGAAGCGGTGTTGAAAAACATGAAGAGCTTGGAAAAGTGTGAAATATATGAAGAGATTCAAAAGTGTCACAAATAGGAGGAACATGAAACGGTCTGAAAAATAGGAGGAGCATGAAGTGGAGTTGAAAAAAATGAATAGCCTGAAAAGGTGTGAAAAATATTAGGAGCATGAAACAGTCTGAAATTAGGAGGAGCATCAAATGGTGCTGAAAAACATGGAGAGCCTGAAAAGGTTTGAAAAATATGAAGAGCTTCAAAAGGTGTCAAAAATATGAGGAGCATGAAATGGTCTGAAAAATAGGAGGAGCATGTAATGGTGTTGAAAACCACGAAGAGCCTGAAGAGGAGTGAAATACATGAAGAGCTTCAAAAGGTGTCATAAATATGAGAAGCATGAAATGGTGTTCAAAAACATGAAGAGCCTGAAAATGTGTGAAAAATATGAGGAGCATGAAACGGTCTTAAAAATATGTGGAGCATGAAGCGGTGTTCAAAAACATGAAGAGCCTGACAAGGTGTGAAAAATATGAAGAGGTTCAAAAAGTGTCAAAAATATGAGGAGCATGAAACTGTTCTGAAAAATAGGTGCAGCATAAAGCGGTGTTGAAAAACATGAAGGGTCTGAAAATGTGTGAAATATATGAAGAGCTTCAAAAGGTGAAAAAATATGAGGAGCATGAAACGGTCTGAAACATAGGAGGAGCATGAAGGAGTGTTCAAAACATGCAGAGCCTGAAAAGGTGTGAAAAATATGAAGAGCTCCAAAAGTTGTCAAAAATATGAGGAGCAGGAAACGGTCGGAAAAATAAGAGGAGTATGAAATTGTGTTCAAAATCATTAAGAGCCTGAAAAGGTGTCAACAATATGAGGAGCATGAAACAGTCTGAAAATAGGAGGAGCATGAAACGGTGTTGAAAAACATGAAGAGCATGAAAAGGTGTGAAAAATATGAAGCGCTTCAAAAGGTGTCAAAAATATGAGGAGCATGAAACGGTCTGAAAAATAGGAGGAAAATGAAACGGTGTTCAAAATCATTAAGAGCCTGAAAAGGTGTGAAAAATATGAGGAGCATGAAACGGTCTGAAAAAAAGGCGAGAATGAAGTTGTGTTCAAAGACATGAAGAGCCCGAAAAGGTGTGTAAAATATGAAGAGCTTCAAAAGGTGTCAAAAATATGAGGAGCATAAAACGGTTTGAAAAATAGGAGGAGCATGAAGTGGTGTTGAAAAACATGAAGAGCCTGAAAATGTGTGAAAAATATGAAGAGCTTCAGAAGGTGTGAATAATATGTGGAGCATGAAGCGGTGTTCAAAAACTTGAAGATACTGAAAAGGTGTGAAAAATATGAAGAGCTTCAAAAGATGTCAAAAATATGAGGAGCATGAATCGGTCTGAAAAATATTAGGAGCATGAAACGGTGTGGAAAACCTGAAGCGCCTGAAAAGGTGTGAAAAATATGAAGAGTTTCAAAACATGTAAAAATATGAGGAGCATGAAACGGTGTTCAGAAACATGAAGAGCCTGAAATGGTGTGGAAAAATATGAAGAGCTTCAAAAGGTGTCAAAAATATGAGGAGCATGAAGCGTTCTGAAAAATAGGAGAAGCATGAAACGGTGTTGCAAAACACGAAGAGCCTAAAAAGGAGTGAAAAATATGAAGAGCTTCAAAAGGTGTCAAATATATAAGGAGCATGAAACGGTCTGAAAAATAGGAGCAGCCTGAAACGGTGTGGAAAAACAAGAAGAGCCTGAAAATGTGTGAAAAATATAAAGAGCTTCAAAAGGTTTCAAAATTATGAGGCGCATGAAACTGTCTTAAAAATAGGAAGAGCATGAAGCGGTGTTGAAAAATATGAAGAGCCTGAAAAGGTGTGAAATATATGAAGAGCTACAAAACGTGTCAAAAATATGAGGAGCATGAAGCTTTCTGAAAAATAGGAGGAGCATGAAACGGTGCTGAAAAACACGAAAAGCCTAAAAAGGAGTGAAATATACGAAGAGCTTCAGAAGAAGTCAAAAATATAAGGAGCATGAAACGGTCTGAAAAATAGGAGGAGCATGAAGCGGTGTTGAAAAACATGAGGAGCCTGAAAAGGTGTGAAATATATGAAGAGCTTCAAAACATGTCAATAATATAATGAGAATGAAACGGTCTGAAAAATAGGAGGAGCATGAAGCGGTGTTGCAAAACATGAAGAGCCTGAAAAGGTGTGAAACACATGAAGAGCCTGAAAATGTGTGAAATATATGAAGAGCTTCAAATGGTGTCAAAAATATGAGGATCATGAAACGGTCTGAAAAATATGAGGAGCATGAAACGGGGTTCAAAAACATGAAGAACCTAAAATGGTGTGAAAAATATGAAGAACTTAAAAACGTGTCAAAAATAGGAGGAGTTTCAAAGTGTCCGAACAATAGGAAGAGCATGAAGGGGTGTTGCAAAACATGAAGAGCCTGAAAAGGTGTGAAAAACATGAAGAACCTTAAAAGGTGTGAAATATATGAAGACGTTCAAAAGGTGTCAAAAATTGGAGAAGCATGAATCTGTGTGAAAAAAAGGAGGAGCATGAAGCGGTGTTCAAAAACCTGAGGAGCCTGAAAAGGTGTGAAATATATGAAGAGCTTCAAAAGGTGTTAAAAATATGAGGAGCATGAAACGGTCTGAAAAATAGGAGGAGCATGAAACGGTGTTCAAAAACATGAAGAGCCTGAAAAGGTGTGAAAAATATGAAGAGCTTCAAAAGGTGTCAAAAATATGAGGAGCATGAAACGGTCTGAAAAATAGCAGGAGCGTGAAACGGTGTTCAAAAACATGAAGAGCCTGAAAAAGTGTGAAATATATGAAGAGGTTCAAAAGGTGTCAAAAATATGAGGAACATGAAACGGTAAGAAAAATAGGAGGAGCAAGAATCGGTGTTGAAAAAAAGAAGAGCTTGAAAAGTTGTGAAATATATGAAGAGCTTCAAAAGGTGTCAAAAATATTAGGAGCAGGAAACGGTCTGAAAAATAGGAGCAGCATGAAGTGGTGATGAAAAACATGAAGAGCCTGAAAAGGTGTGAAAAATATGAAGGACTTCAAAAGGTTTCAATAATATGAGGAGCATGAAACTTTCTGAAAAATATGCGGCAAAGGAAACTGTCTGAAAATAGGAGGAGCATGAAACGGTGTTGAAAAACATGAAGAGCAGGAATAAGTGTGAAAAATATGAAGAGCGTCAAAAGGTGTTAAAAATATGAGGAGCATGAAACGGTCTGAAAACTAGGAGGAGCAAGAAACGGTGTTGAAAAACATGAAGAGCCTGAAAAGGTGTGAAAAATATTAAGAGCTTCAAAATGTGACAAAAATACGAGGAGCATCAAGCGGTCTGAAAATTAGGAGGAGCATGAAGCAGTGTTGAAAAACATGAAGAGCCTGAAAACGTGCGAAAAATATGAAGAGCTTCAAAAGGTGGAAAAATATGAAGAGCTTCAAAAGGTGTGAAAATTATGAGGAGCATGAAACGTTCTGAAAAGTAGGAGGAGCATGAAGCGGTGTTCAAAAACATGAAGAGCCAGAAAAAATGTGAAAAATATGAACAGCTTCAAAAGGTGTCAAATATATGAGGAGCATGAAACAGTATGAAAAATAGCAGGAGCATGAAACGATGTTGAAAAACAAGAAGAGCCTGAAAACGTGTGAAAAATATGAAGAGCTTCAAAAGGTGGAAAAATAAGAAGAGCTTCAAAAGGTGTGAAACTTATGAGGAGCATGAAACGGTCTAAAAAATAGGAGGAGCATGAAGCGGTGTTGAAAACATGAAGAGCTTGAAAAGGTGTGAAAAATAAGAAGAACTTCAAAGGTGTGAAAAATATGAGGAACATGAAACGGTCTCAAAAATAGGAGGTGCATGAAGCGGTGTTGAAAAACATGAAGAGCCTGAAAACGTGTGAAAAATATGAAGAGTTTCAAAAGGTGTCAAATATATGTGGAGCAAGAAACGGTCTGAAAAATAGGAGGAGCATGAAGCGGTGTTGAAAAATTTGAAGAGCCTGAAAATTTGTGAAAAATATGAAGAGCTTCAAAAAGTGACAAATATATGAGGAGAATGAAACGGTCATAAAATAGGAGGAGCATGAAACGGTGTTGAAAAACATGAGGAGCCTGAAAAGTAGTCAAATATATGAACAGCTTCAAAAGATGTCAAAAATATGAGGAGCATGAAACGGTCTGAATAATAGAAGGAGCATGAAGCGGTGTTGAAAAGCATGCGGAGCCTGAAAAGGTGTGAAAGATATGAAGAACTTCAAAAGGTGTCAAAAATAGAGGAGCATGAAATGGTCTGAAAAAAAAAAGGAGCATGAAACGGTGTTAAAAACAGGAGGAGCATGAAGCAGTGTTCAAAAACATGAGGAGCCTGAAAAGGTGTGAAAAATATGAAGAGCTTCAAAAGGTGTGAAATTCTGAGGAGCATGAAACGGTCTGAAAAATAGGAGAAGCATGAAGCGGTGTTGAAAAACATGAAGAGCCTGATAAGGTGCGAAAAATATGAAGAGCTTCAAAAGGTGTGAAATTCTGAGGAGCATGAAACGGTGTTAAAAACAGGAGGAGCATGAAGCGTTGTTCAAAACTATGAAAAGCCTGATAAGGTGCGAAAAATATGAAGAGCTTCAAAAGGTGTCAATAATATGAGGAGCATGAAACCGTCTGAAACATAGGAGGAGCATGAAGCAGTGTTCAAAAACATGAAGAGCCTGAAAAAGTCAGAAAAATATGAAGAGGTTCAAAAGTTGTCAAAACTGTGAGGAGCATGAAATGGTCTGAAAAATAGGAGTAGCATGAAACGGTGTTGAAAAACATGAAGAGCCTGAAAAGATGTGAATAATATGAAGAGCTTCAAAAGGTTCGAAAAATATGAAGAGCTTCAAAAGATTTCAAAAATATGAGGACCATGAAACGGTCTGAAAAATAGGAGGAGCATGAAGCGGTGTTGAAAAACATGAAGAGCCTGAAAAGGCGTGAAATTTATGAAGAGCTTCAAAAGGTGTCAAAAATATGAGGAGCATGAAACGGTCTGAAAAATAGGAGGAGCATGAAGCCGTGTTGAAAAACATGAAGAGCCTGAAAAGAGTGAAATATATGAAGATCTTCAAAAGGTGTCAAAAATATGACGAGCATGAAACGGTCTGAAAAATAGGAGGATCATGAAGCGGTGTTTAAAAACATGAATAGCGTGAAAAGATGTGAAAAATATGAAGAGCTTCAAAAGGTGGGAAAATATGAAGAGCTTCAAAAGGTGTCAAATATATGAGGAGCATAAAACGGTCTGAAAAATCGAAGGAGCATGAAAGGAGTTGAAAAACCTGAAGAGGGTGAAAGGTTGTGAAAAATATGAAGAGCTTCAAAAGGTGTTAAAAATATGAGGAGCATGAAACGGTGGTGAAAACATGAAGAGCTTCAAAAGGTGTCAAAATTATGAGGAGCCTGAAACGGTCTGAAAATTATGAGGAGCATGAAACTGTCTGAAAAATATGAGGAGCATGATACGGTGTTGAAAAATATGAAGAGCCTGAAAAGCTGTGAAAAATATGAAGAGCTTCAAAAGCTGTCAAAAATATGAGGAGCATGAAACGGTCTGAAATTTATGAGGAGCATGAAACGGTTTGACAAATATGAGGAGCATGAAACGGTTTTGAAAAATATGAAGAGCATGAAAAGGTGTGAAAAATATGAAGAGCTTGAAAAGTTGTCAAAAATATGAGGAGCATGAAACGGTCTGAAATTTAGGAGGAGCAAGAAACGGTGTTCAAAAACATGATGAGCATGAGAAGTTGTGAAAAATAGGAACAGCTTCAAAAGGTGTCAAAAATATGAGAAGCATGAAAGAATTTGAAAAATATGAGTAACATGAAGCTGCGTCAAAAACAAGAAGAGCCTGAAAAGGTTTGAAATATATGAAGAGCTTCAAAAGGTGTCAAAAATATTAGGAGCAGGAAACGGTCTGAAAAATAGGAGCAGCATGAAGTGGTGTTGAAAAACATGAAGAGCCTGAAAAGGTGTGAAAAATATGAAGGACTTCAAAAGGTTTCAATAATATGAGGAGCATGAAACTTTCTGAAAAATATGCGGCACAGGAAACTGTCTGAAAAATAGGAGGAGCATGAAACGGTGTTGAAAAACATGAAGAGCAGGAATAAGTGTGAAAATTATGAAGAGCGTCAAAAGGTGTTAAAAATATGAGGAGCATGAAACGGTCTGAAAACTAGGAGGAGCATGAAGCAGTGTTGAAAAACATGAAGAGCCTGAAAACGTGTGAAAAATATGAAGAGCTTCAAAAGGTGTCAAAATTATGAGGAGCAAGAAATGGTGTGAAAAATAGGAGGAGCATGAAACGCTGTTCAAAAACATGAATAGTCTGAAAGCTGTGAAAAATATGAAGGGCTTCAAAACGTGTCAAAAATATGACGAGTATGAAACGGTCTGAAAAATAGAAGGAGCATGAAGCGGTGTTCAAAAACCTGAAGAGCCTGAAAAGGTGTGAAAAATATGAAGAGCTTAAAAGGTGTCAAAAATATGAGGAGCATGAAATGGTCTAAAAAATAGGAGGAGAATGAAAAGGTGTTCAAAAACATGAAGAGCTGAAAGGTGTGAAAATCATGAAAGGCTTCAAAACGTGTCAAAAATATGAGGAGCATGAAACAGTCTGAAAAATAGGAGGAGCATGAAGCGGTGTTGAAAAACATGAAGAGCCTGAAAAGGTGTTAAAAATATGATGAGCTTCAAAAGGTGTCAAAAATATGAGGAGCATGAAACGGTCTGAAAAATAGGAGGAGAATGAACCGTTGTTGAAAAACATGAAGAGCCTGAAAAGGTGTGAAAAATATGAAGAGATTCAAAAGGTGTCAAAAATATGAGGAGCTTGAAACGGTCTGAAAAATAGGAGGAGCATGAAGCAGTGTTGAAAAACAAGAAGAGCCTTAAAAGGCGTTAAAAATATGAAGAGCTTCAAAAGGTGTCAAAAATATGAGGAGCATGAAACAGTCTGAAAAATAGGAGGAGCATGAAGAGGTGTTGAAAAACATGAAGAGCATGAAATGGTGTGAAAAATATGAAGAGCTTAAAAGGTGTCTGCAATATGAGAAGCATGAAATGGTCTGAAAAATATGACGGGCATGAAGCCGTGTTTAGAAACATGAAGAGCCTGAAAATGTGTGAAAAATATGAAGAGCTTCAAAAGGTGTGAAAAATATGAGGAGCATGAATCGGTCTGAAAAATAGGAGGAGCATGAGGCGGTGTTGAAAAACATGAAGAGCCTAAAATTGTGTGAAAAATATGAAGAGCTTCAAAAGGTGTAAAAAATATGAAGAGCTTCAAAAGGTGTGAAAAATATGAGGAGCATGAAACAGTCTGAAAAATTGGAAGAGCATGAAACAGTGTTGAAAAACATGAAGAGCATGAAATGTTTGAAAAATATGAAGAGCTTCAAAAGGTGTCAAAAAGAGGAGTAGCATGAAACGGTGTTCAAAAACTTGAAGAACCTGAAAAGGTGTAAAAAATATGAAGAGATTAAAAGGTGTCAAAAATATGAGAAGCATGAAACAGTCTGAAAAATAGGAGGAGCATGAAGCGGTGTTGAAAAACATGAAGCGCCTGAAAAGGTGTGAAAAATATGAAAAGCTTCAAAAGGTGTGAAAAATATGAAGAGCTTCAAAAGGTGTCAAAAATATGAGGAGCATGAAACGTTCTGAAAAATAGAAGGAGCATGAAGCGGTGTTCAAAAACATTTATAGCCTGGAAAGGTATGAAAAATATGAAGAGCTTCAAAGAGTGTGAAAAATATGAGGAGCATGAAACGGTCTGAAAAATAGGAGGAGCATGAGCGGTGTGCAAAAACATGAAGAGCCTGAAAGGTGTGAAAAATATGAAGAGCTTCAAAAGGTGTCAAAAATATGACGAGCATGAAAGGGTCTGAAAAACAGGAGGGGCATGATGTGGTGTTGAAAAATATGAAGAGCCTGAAAAGGTGTGAAATATATGAAGAGCTTCAAAAATTGTGATAAATATGAGAAGCATGAAATGGTGTTCAAAAACATGAAGAGCCTGAAAATGTGTGAAAAATATGAGGAGCATGAAACGGTCTTAAAAATATGTGGAGCATGAAGCGGTGTTCAAAAACATGAAGAGCCTGACAAGTTGTGAAAAATATGAAGAGGTTCAAAAAGTGTCAAAAATATGAGGAGCATGAAACGATCTGAAACATAGTAGGAGCATGAAGCGTTGTTCAAAAACATGAAGAGCCTGAAAAGGTGTGAAATATATGAAGAGCTTCAAAAGGTGTCAAAAATATGAGGAGCATGACATGGTCTGAAAAATAGGAGGAGCATGAAGCAGTGTTGAAAAACATGAAGAGCCTGAAAAGGTGTGAAATATATGAAGAGCTTCAAAAGGTGTCAAAAATATAAGAAGCATGTAACGGTCTTAAAAATAGGAGGAGCATGTAACGGTGTTGAAAAACATGAAGAGCCTGAAAATGTGTGAAAAATATGAAGAGCTTCAAAAGGTGTCAAAAATAGAAGGAGCATGAAGCGGAGTTGAAAAACATGAAGAGCTTCAAAATGTGTCAAAAATATGAGGAGCATGATACGGTCTCAAAAATAGGAGGAGCATGAAGCGGTGTTGAAAAACATGAAGAGCTTGGAAATGTGTGAAATATATGAAGAGATTCAAAAGTGTCACAAATAGGAGGAACATGAAACGGTCTGAAAAACAGGAGGAGCATGAAGTGGAGTTGAAAAAAATGAAGAGCTCCAAAAGTTGTCAAAAAAATGAGGAGCAGGAAACCGTCTGAAAAATAGGAGGAGTTGAAACGGTGTTCAAAAACTTGAAGATACTGAAAAGATGTGAAAAATATGAAGAGCTTCAAAAGATGTCAAAATATGAGGAGCACGAAACATTCTGAAAAATAAGAGGAGTATGTAACGGTGTTGAACAACATGAAGAGCATGAAAAGGTGTGAAAAATATGAAGAGATTAAAAAGGTGTCAAAATATGAGGAGCATGAAACGGTCTGAGAAATAGGAGGAGCATGAAGTGGTGTTCAAAAACATGAAGAGCCCGAAAAGGTGTGAAAAATATGAAGAGCTACAAAAGGTGTCAAATATATGAGGAGCATGAAACTGTCTGAAAAATAAGAGGAGTATGAAACGGTGTTCAAAATCATTAAGAGCCTGAAAAGGTGTCAAAAATATGAGGAGCATGAAACAGTCTGAAAATAGGAGGAGCATGAAACGGTGTTGAAAAACATGAAGAGCATGAAAAGGTGTGAAAAATATGAAGAGCTTCAAAAGGTGTCAAATAGGAGTAGCATGAAACGGTGTTCAAAAACATGAAGAGCCTGAAAAGGTGTGCAAAATTTGAAGAGCTTCAAAACGTGTGAAAATATGAGGTGCATGAAACGGTCTGAAAACTAGGAGGAGCATGAAACGGTCTTGAAAAACATGAAGAGCATGAAACGGTCTGAAAATTAGGAGGAGCATGAAGCGGTGTTGAAAAACATGAGGAGCCTGAAAAGGTGTGAAATATATGAAGAGCTTCAAAACTTGTCAATAATATAATGAGAATGAAACGGTCTGAAAAATAGTAGGAGCATGAAGCGGTGTTGAAAAACATGAAAAGACTGAAAAGGTGTGAAAAATATGAAGAGCTTCAAAAGGTGTCAAAAATATGAGGAGCATGAAACGGTCTGAAAAACAGGAGGATCATGACGCGGTGTTGAAAAACATGAGGAGCCTGAAAAGGTGTGAAATATATGAAGAGCTTCAAAAGTGTCAAAAATATGAGGAGCATGAAACGGTCTGAAAAATAAGAGGAGCATGAAGCGGTGTTGCAAAACATGAAGAGCCTGAAAAGGTGTGAAACACATGAAGAGGCTGAAAATGTGTGAAATATATGAAGAGCTTCAAATGGTGTCAAAAATATGAGGATCATGAAACGGTCTGAAAAATATGAGGAGCATGAAACGGTGTTCAAAAACATGAAGAACCTGAAATGGTGTGAAAAATATGAAGAACTTAAAAACGTGTCAAAAATAGGAGGAGTTTCAAAGGGTCCGAACAATAGGAAGAGCATGAAGGGGTGTTGCAAAACATGAAGAGCCTGAAAAGGTGTGAAAAACATGAAGAACCTTAAAAGGTGTGAAATATATGAAGACGTTCAAAAGGTGTCAAAAATTGGAGAAGCATGAATCTGTGTGAAAAATAGGAGGAGCATGAAGCGGTGTTCAAAAACCTGAGGAGCCTGAAAAGGTGTGAAATATATGAAGAGCTTCAAAAGGTGTTAAAAATATGAGGAGCATGAAACGGTCTGAAAAATAGGAGGAGCATGAAACGGTGTTCAAAAACATGAAGAGCCTGAAGAGGTGTGAATAATATGAAGAGCTTCAAAAGGTGTCAAAAATATGAGGAGCATGAAACGGTCTGAAAAATAGCAGGAGCGTGAAACGGTGTTCAAAAACATGAAGAGCCTGAAAAAGTGTGAAATATATGAAGAGGTTCAAAAGGTGTCAAAAATATGAGGAACATGAAACGGTAAGAAAAATAGGAGGAGCAAGAATCGGTGTTGAAAAAAAGAAGAGCTTGAAAAGTTGTGAAATATATGAAGAGCTTCAAAATGTGTCAAATATATGAGGAGCATGAAACGGTCTGAAAAATAGGAGCAGCATGAAGCAGTGTTGAAAAACATAAACAGCCTGAAAAGTTGTGAAATATATGAAGAGCTTCAAAATGTGTCAAAAATATGAGGAGCATGAAACGTTCTGAAGATTAGGAGGAGCATGAAAAAGTCTTCAAAAACATGAAGAGCCTGAAAAGGTGTGAAAAATATGAAGAGCTTCAAAAGGTGTCAAAAATATGAGGAGCATGAAACGGTCTGAAAAATAGGAGGAGCATGAAACGGTGTTCAAAAACATGAAGAGCCTGAAAAAGTGTGAAAAATATGAAGAGCTTCAAAAGGTGTAAAAAATATGAAGAGCTTCAAAAGGTGTGAAAATATGAAGAGTTTCAAAAGGTGTCAAACATATGAGGAGCATGAAACGGTCTGAAAAATAGGAGGAGCATGAAACGGTGTTCAAAAACATGAAGAGACTAAAAAGGTGTGAAATATATGAAGACTTCAAAAGGTGTAAGAAATATGAGGAGCATGAAACGTTCTGAAATATAGGAGGAGCATGAAACGTTTTTCGAAAACATGAAGAGCCTGAAACGGTGTGAAAAATATGAAGAGCCTCAAAAGCTGTCAAAATTATGAGGAGCTTGAAACGGTCTGAAAAATAGGAGGAGCATGAAGCGGTGTTGAAAAACAAGAAGAGCCTTAAAAGGCGTTAAAAATATGAAGAGCTTCAAAAGGTGTCAAAAATATGAGGAGCATGAAACAGTCTGAAAAATAGGAGGAGCATGAAGAGGTGTTGAAAAACATGAAGAGCATGAAATGGTTTGAAAAACATGAAGAGCTTCAAAAAGTATCAAAAACACGAGTAGCATGAAACGTTCTGAAAAATAAGAGGAGCATGAAACGCTGTTCAATATCATGAAGAGCCTGAAAAGTTGTGAAAAATATGAAGAGCTTAAAAGGTGTCTGCAATATGAGAAGCATGAAATGGTCTGAAAAATATGATGGGCATGAAGCCGTGTTTAGAAACATGAAGAGCCTGAAAATGTCTGAAAAATATGAAGAGCTTCAAAAGGTGTCAAAAATATGAGGAGCATGAAACGTTCTGAAAAATAGAAGGAGCATGAAGCGGTGTTCAAAAACATTTATAGCCTGGAAAGGTATGAAAAATATGAAGAGCTTCGAAGAGTGTGAAAAATATGAGGAGCATGAAACGGTCTGAAAAAAAGGAGGAGCATGAGCGGTGTGCAAAAACATGAAGAGCCTGAAAAGGTGTGAAAAATATGAAGAGCTTCAAAAGGTGTGATAAATATGAGAAGCATGAAATGGTGTTCAAAAACATGAAGAGCCTGAAAATGTGTGAAAAATATGAGGAGCATGAAACGGTCTTAAAAATATGTGGAGCATGAAGCGGTGTTCAAAAACATGAAGAGCCTGACAAGGTGTGAAAAATATGAAGAGGTTCAAAAAGTGTCAAAAATATGAGGAGCATGAAACTGTTCTGAAAAATAGGTGCAGCATAAAGCGTTGTTGAAAAACATGAAGGGTCTGAAAATGTGTGAAAAATATGAAGAGCTTCAAAAGGTGAAAAAATATGAGGAGCATGAAACGGTCTGAAACATAGGAGGAGCATGAAGGAGTGTTCAAAACATGCAGAGCCTGAAAAGGTGTGAAAAATATGAAGAGCTCCAAAGGTTGTCAAAAATATGAGGAGCAGGAAACGGTCTGAAAAATAGGAGGAGCATGAAACGGTGTTCAAAAACTTGAAGATACTGAAAAGATGTGAAAAATATGAAGAGCTTCAAAAGGTGTCAAAATATGAGGAGCACGAAACATTCTGAAAAATAAGAGGAGTATGAAACGGTGTTGAACAACATGAAGAGCATGAAAAGGTGTGAAAAATATGAAGAGATTAAAAAGGTGTCAAAATATGAGGAGCATGAAATGGTCTGAAAAATAGGAGGCGCATGAAGTGGTGTTCAAAAATATGAAGAGCCCGAAAATGTGTGAAAAATATGAAGAGCTTCAAAAGGTGTCAACTATATGAGGAGCATGAAACTGTCTAAAAAATAAGAGGAGTATGAAACGGTGTTCAAAATCTTTAAGAGCCTGAAAAGGTGTAAAAAATATGAGGAGCATGAAACAGTCTGAAAATAGGAGGAGCATGAAACGGTGTTGGAAAACATGAAGAGCATGAAAAGGTGTGAAAAATATGAAGAGCTTCAAAAGGTGTCAAATAGGAGTAGCATGAAACGGTGTTCAAAAACATGAAGAGCCTGAAAAGGTGTGCAAAATTTGAAGAGCTTCAAAACGTGTGAAAAATATGAGGAGCATGAAACGGTCTGAAAAATAGGAGGAGCATTAGACGGTCTTGAAAAACATGAAGAGCATGAAACGGTCTGAAAAATAGGAGGAGCATGAAATGGTGTTCAAAAACATGAAGATCCTGAAAACATGTGAAAAATATGAAGCGCTTCAAAAGGTGTCAAAAATATGAGGAGCATGAAACGGTCTGAAAAATAGGAGGAAAATGAAACGGTGTTCAAAATCATTAAGAGCCTGAAAAGGTGTGAAAAATATGAAGAGCTTCAGAATGTGTGAAAAATATGAGAAGCATAAAGCGGTTATCAAAAACTTGAAGATACTGAACAGGGGTGAAAAATATGAAGAGCTTCAAAAAGTGGCAAAAATATGAGGTGCATGAAACGGTATGAAAAATAGGAGGAGCATGAAACGGTGTTCAAAAACTTGAAGAGCCTGAAAAGTTGTGAAAAATATGAAGAGCTTCACAAGGTGTGAAAAATATGAGGAGCAAAAGCGGTGTTCAAAAACTTGAAGATACTGAAAAGGTGTGAAAAATATGAAGAGCTTCAAAAGGTGTCAAAAATATGAGGAGCATGAAACGGTCTGAAAAATATTAGGAGCATGATACGGTGTTGAAAAACACGAAGAGCCTAAAAAGGAGTGAAAAATATGAAGAGCTTCAAAAGGTGTCAAATATGTAAGGAGCATGAAACGGTCTGAAAAATAGGAGCAGCCTGAAACGGTGTGGAAAAACATGAAGAGACTGAAAATGTGTGAAAAATATGAAGAGCTTCAAAAGCTTTCAAAATTATGATGCACATGAAACTGTCTTAAAAATCGGAAGAGCATGAAGCGGTGTTGAAAAACATGAAGAGCCTGAAAAGGTGTGAAATATATGAAGAGCTACAAAATGTGTCAAAAATATGAGGAGCATGAAGCCTTCTGAAAAATAGGAGGAGCATGAAACGGTGTTGAAAAACACGAAGAGCCTAAAAAGGAGTGAAATATATGAAGAGCTTCAAAAGAAGTCAAAAATATAAGAAGCATGAAACGGTCTGAAAAATAGGAGGAGCATGAAGCGGTGTTGAAAAATATGAAGAGCCTGAAAAGGTATGAAAAATATGAAGAGTTTCAAAACATGTAAAAGTATGAGGAGCATGAAACGGTGTTCAGAAACATGAAGAGCCTGAAATGGTGTGAAAAATATGAAGAGCTTCAAAAGTTGTCAAAAATATGAGGAGCATGAAGCATTCTGAAAAATAGGAGGAGCATGAAACGGTGTTGAATAAGACGAAGAGCCTAAAAAGGAGTGAAAAATATGAAGAGCTTCAAAAGGTGTCAAATATATAAGGAGCATGAAACTGTCTGAAAAATAGGAGCAGCCTGAAACGGTGTGGAAAAACATGAAGAGACTGAAAATGTGTGAAAAATATGAAGAGCTTCATAAGGTTTCAAAATTATGATGCGCATGAAACTGTCTTAAAAATAGGAAGAGCATGAAGCGGTGTTGAAAAACACGAAGAGCCTAAAAAGGAGTGAAATATATGAAGAGCTTCAAAAGAAGTCAAAAATATAAGGAGCATGAAACGGTCTGAAAAATAGGAGGAGCTTGAAGTGGTGTTGAAAAACATGAAGAGCCTGAAAAGGTGTGAAATATATGAAGAGGTTCAAAAGGTGTCAAAAATAGGAGGAGCATGAAACAGTTTGAAAAATAGGAAGAGCATGAAGTGGTGTTGAAAAACATGAAGAGCCTGAAAAGGTGTGAATAATATGAAGAGCTTCAAAAGGAGTCAAATATATGAGGAGCATGAAACTGTCTGAAAAATAGGAGGAGCATGAAACGGTCTGAAAAATAGGAGGAGCATGAAACGGTGTTGCAAAACATGAAGAGCCTGAAAAGGTGTGAAATATATGAAGAGCTTCAAAAGTTTTCAAAAGTTTGAGGAGCATGATACGGTCTGAAAAATATGAGGAGCATGAAGCGGTGTTGAAAACCACGAAGAGCCTGAAGAGGAGTGAAATACATGAAGAGCTTCAAAAGGTGTCAAAAATATGAGGAACATGAAACGGTCTGAAAAATAGGAGGAGCATGTAATGGTGTTGCAAAACATGAAGAGCCTGAAAAGGTGTGAAAAACATGAAGCGCTTCAAAAGTTGTCAAAAATATGAGGAACATGAAACGGTCTGAAAAATAGGAGGAGCATGTAATGGTGTTGAAAACCACGAAGAGCCTGAAGAGGAGTGAAATACATGAAGAGCTTCAAAAGGTGTCAAAAATATGAGGAGCATGAAACGGTCTGAAAAATAGGAGGAGCATGAAACGGTGTTGCAAAACATGAAGAGCCTGAAAAGGTGTGAAAAACATGAAGCGCTTCAAAAGTTGTCAAAAATATGAGGAACATGAAACGGTCTGAAAAATAGGAGGAGCATGTAATGGTGTTGAAAACCACGAAGAGCCTGAAGAGGAGTGAAATACATGAAGAGCTTCAAAAGGTGTCATAAATATGAGAAGCATGAAATGGTGTTCAAAAACATGAAGAGCCTGAAAATGTGTGAAAAATATGAGGAGCAGGAAACGGTCTTAAAAATATGTGGAGCATGAAGCGTGTTCAAAAACATGAAGAGCCTGACAAGGTGTGAAAAATATGAAGAGGTTCAAAAAGTGTCAAAAATATGAGGAGCATGAAACTGTTCTGAAAAATAGGTGCAGCATAAAGCGGTGTTGAAAAACATGAAGGGTCTGAAAATGTGTGAAACATATGAAGAGCTTCAAAAGGTGAAAAAATATGAGGAGCATGAAACGGTCTGAAACATAGGAGGAGCATGAAGGAGTGTTCAAAACATGCAGAGCCTGAAAAGGTGTGAAAAATATGAAGAGCTCCAAAAGTTGTCAAAAATATGAGGAGCAGGAAACGGTCTGAAAAATAGGAGGAGCATGAAACGGTTTTCAAAAACTTGAAGATACTGAAAAGATGTGAAAAATACGAAGAGCTTCAAAAGGTGTCAAAATATGAGGAGCACGAAACATTCTGAAAAATAAGAGGAGTATGAAACGGTGTTGAACAACCTGAAGAGCATGAAAAGTTGTGAAAAATATGAACAGATTAAAAAGGTGTCAAATATATGAGGAGCATGAAACTGTCTGAAAAATAAGAGGAGTATGAAACGGTGTTCAAAATCATTAAGAGCCTGAAAAGGTGTCAAAAATATGAGGAGCATGAAACAGTCTGAAAATAGGAGGAGCATGAAACGGTGTTGAAAAACATGAAGAGCATGAAAAGGTGTGAAAAATATGAAGAGCTTCAAAAGGTGTCAAATAGGAGTAGCAAGAAACGGTGTTCAAAAACATGAAGAGAATGAAAAGGTGTGCAAAATTTGAAGAGCTTCAAAACGTGTGAAAATATGAGGTGCATGAAACGGTCTGAAAAATAGGAGGAGCATGATACGGTCTTGAAAAACATGAAGAGCATGAAACGGTCTGAAAAATAGGAGGAGCATGAAATAGTGTTCAAAAACATGAAGATCCTGAAAACATGTGAAAAATATGAAGCGCTTCAAAAGGTGTCAAAAATATGAGGAGCATGAAACGGTCTGAAAAATAGGAGGAAAATGAAACGGTGTTCAAAATCATTAAGAGCCTGAAAAGGTGTGAAAAATATGAGGAGCATGAAACGGTCTGAAAAAAAGGCGAGAATGAAGTTGTGTTCAAAGACATGAAGAGCCCGAAAAGGTGTGTAAAATATGAAGAGCTTCAAAAGGTGTCAAAAATATGAGGAGCATGAAACGGTCTGAAAAATAGGAGGAGCAAGAAGTGGTGTTGAAAAACATGAAGAGCCAGAAAATGTGTGAAAAATATGAAGAGCTTAAGAAGGTGTGAATAATATGAGGAGCATGAAGCGGCGTTCAAAAACTTGAAAATAATGAAAAGGTGTGAAAAATATGAAGAGCTTCAAAAGGTGTCAAAAATATGAGGAGCATGAAACGGTCTGAAAAATATTAGGAGCATGAAACGGTGTTGAAAACCTGAAGCGCCTGAAAAGGTGTGAAAAATATGAAGAGTTTCAAAACATGTAAAATATGAGGAGCATGAAACGGTGTTCAGAAACATGAAGAGCCTGAAATGTTGTGAAAAATATGAGGAGCATGAATCGGTCTGAAAAAAAGGCGAGAATGAAGTCGTGTTCAAAGACATGAAGAGCCCGAAAAGGTGTGTAAAATATGAAGAGCTTCAAAAGGTGTCAAAAATATGAGGAGCATGAAGCGTTCTGAAAAATAGGAGGAGCATGAAACGGTGTTGCAAAACACGAAGAGCCTAAAAAGGAGTGAAAAATATGAAGAGCTTCAAAAGGTGTCAAGTATATAAGGAGCATGAAACGGTCTGAATAATAGGAGCAGCCTGAAACGGTGTGGAAAAACATGAACAGCCTGAAAATGTGTGAAAAATATAAAGAGCTTCAAACGGTTTCAAAATTATGGGGCGCATGAAACTGTCTTAAAAATAGGAAGAGCATGAAGCGGTGTTGAAAATTATGAAGAGCCTGAAAAGGTGTGAAATATATGAAGAGCTACAAAATGTGTCAAAAATATGAGGAGCATGAAGCGTTCTGAAAAATAGGAGGAGCATGAAACGGTGCTGAAAAACACGAAGAGCCTAAAAAGGAGTGAAATATATGAAGAGCTTCAAAAGAAGTCAAAAATATAAGGAGCGTGAAACAGTCTGAAAAATAGGAGGAGCATGAAGCGGTGTTGAAAAACATGAAGAGCCTGAAAAGGTGTGAAATATATGAAGAGGTTAAAAAGGTGTCAAAAATCGGAGGAGCATGAAACTGTTTGAAAAATTGGAGGAGCATGAAGTGGTGTTGAAAAACATGAAGAGCCTGAAAAGGTGTGAATAATATGAAGAGCTTCAAAAGGAGTCAAATATATGAGGAGCATGAAACTGTCTGAAAAATAGGAGGAGCATGAAACGGTCTGAAAAATAGGAGGAGCATGAAACGGTGTTGCAAAACATGAAGAGCCTGAAAAGGTGGGAAATATATGAAGAGCTTCAAAAATTTTCAAAAGTATGAGGAGCATGAAACGGTCTGAAAAATAGGAGGAGCATGAAGCGGTGTTGAAAAGTGAAGAGCCTGAAAAGGTGTGAAAAACATGAAGCGCTTCAAAAGTTGTCAAAAATATGAGGAACAATAAACGGTCTGAAAAATAGGAGGAGCATGAAGCGGTGTTGCAAAACATGAAGAGACTGAAAAGGTGTGGAACACATGAAGAGCCTGAAAATGTGTGAAATATATGAAGAGCTTCAAATGGTGTCAAAAATATGAGGATCATGAAACGGTCTGAAAAATATGAGGAGCATGAAACGGTGTTCAAAAACATGAAGAACCTAAAATGGTGTGAAAAATATGAAGAACTTAAAAACTTGTCAAAAATAGGAGGAGTTTCAAAGGGTCCGAAAAATAGGAAGAGCATGAAGGGGTGTTGCAAAACATGAAGAGCCTGAAAAGGTGTGAAAAACATGAAGAACCTTAAAAGGTGTGAAATATATGAAGAGGTTCAAAAGGTGTCAAAAATTGGAGAAGCATGAATCTGTGTGAAAAATAGGAGGAGCATGAAGCGGTGTTCAAAAACCTGAGGAGCCTGAAAAGGTGTGAAATATATGAAGAGTTTCAAAAGGTGTTAAAAATATGAGGAGCATGAAACGGTCTGAAAAATAGCAGGAGCGTGAAACGGTGTTCAAAAACATGAAGAGCCTGAAAAAGTGTGAAATATATGAAGAGGTTCAAAAGGTGTCAAAAATATGAGGAACATGAAACGGTCTGAAAAATAGGAGGAGCAAGAATCGGTGTTGAAAAAAAGAAGAGCTTGAAAAGTTGTGAAATATATGAAGAGCTTCAAAATGTGTCAAATATATGAGGAGCGTGAAACGGTCTGAAAAATAGGAGCAGCATGAAGCGGTGTTGAAAAACATAAACAGCCTGAAAAGTTGTGAAATATATGAAGAGCTTCAAAATGTGTCAAAAATATGAGGAGCATGAAACGGTCTGAAAAATAGGAGGAGCATGAAACGGTGTTCAAAAACATGAAGAGCCTGAAAAGGTGGGAAAAATATGAAGAGGTTCAAAACGTGTAAAAAATATGAGGAGCAAGAAACGGTCTGAAAAATATGAGGAGCATGAAACGGTGTTCAAAAACATGAAGAGCCTGAAAAGGTGTGAAAAATATGAAGAGCTTGAAAAGGTGTCAAAAATATGAGGAGGAAGAAACCTTGTGAAAAAATGAGGGGGAAGAAGTGGTGTCCAAAAACATGAAGAGCCTGAAAAAGTGTGAAAAACATGAAGAGCTTCAAAAGGGGTCAAAAATATGAGGAGCATGGAACAGTCTGAAAAATAGGAGAAGCATGAAACGGTGTTCAAAAACATGAAGAGCCTGAAAAGGTGTGAAATATATGAAGAGCTTCAAAAGGTGACAAAAATATGAGGAGCATGAAGCGTTCTGAAAAATAGGAGGAGCATGAAACGGTGCTGAAAAACACGAAGAGCCTAAAAAGGAGTGAAATATATGAAGAGCTTCAAAAGAAGTCAAAAATATAAGGAGCGTGAAACGGTCTGAAAAATAGGAGGAGCATGAAGCGGTGTTGAAAAACATGAAGAGCCTGAAAAGGTGTGAAATATATGAAGAGGTTAAAAAGGTGTCAAAAATCGGAGGAGCATGAAACTGTTTGAAAAATTGGAGGAGCATGAAGTGGTGTTGAAAAACATGAAGAGCCTGAAAAGGTGTGAATAATATGAAGAGCTTCAAAAGGAGTCAAATATATGAGGAGCATGAAACTGTCTGAAAAATAGGAGGAGCATGAAACGGTCTGAAAAATAGGAGGAGCATGAAACGGTGTTGCAAAACATGAAGAGCCAGAAAAGGTGGGAAATATATGAAGAGCTTCAAAAGTTTTCAAAAGTATGAGGAGCATGAAACGGTCTGAAAAATAGGAGGAGCATGAAGCGGTGTTGAAAAGTGAAGAGCCTGAAAAGGTGTGAAAAACATGAAGCGCTTCAAAAGTTGTCAAAAATATGAGGAACATGAAACGGTCTGAAAAATAGGAAGAGCAAGAATCGGTGTTGAAAAAAAGAAGAGCCTGAAAAGTTGTGAAATATATGAAGAACTTCAAAACGTGTCAAATATATGAGGAGCATGAAACGGTCTGAAAAATAGGAGCAGCATGAAGCGGTGTTAAAAAACATAAACAGCCTGAAAAGGTGTGAAATATATGAAGAGCTTCAAAAGGTGTCAAAAATATGAGGAGCATAAAACGCTCTGAATATTAGAGGGAGCATGAAACGGTCTTCAAAAACATGAAGAGCCTGAAAAGGTGTTAAAAGTATGAAGAGCTTCAAAACTTGTCAATAATATAATGAGAATGAAACGGTCTGAAAAATAGGAGGAGCATGAAGCCGTGTTGAAAAACATGAAAAGCCTGAAAAGGTGTGAAAAATAAGAAGAGCTTCAAAAGGTGTCAAAAATATGAGGAGCATGAAACGGTCTGAAAAACAGGAGGAGCATGACGCGGTGTTGAAAAACATGAGGAGCCTGAAAAGGTGTGAAATATATGAAGAGCTTCAAAAGGTGTCAAAAATATGAGGAGCATGAAAAGGTCTGAAGAATAGGAGGAGTAAGAAGCGGTGTTGAAAAACTTGAAGAGCCTGAAAAGGTGTGAAATACATGAAGAGCTTCAAAATTGTCAAAAATATGAGGAGCATGAAACGGTCTGAAAAATAGGAGGAGCATGAAGCGGTGTTGCAAAACATGAAGAGCCTGAAAAGGTGTTAAAAATATGATGAGCTTCAAAAGGTGTCAAAAATATGAGGAGCATGAAACGGTCTGAAAAATAGGAGGAGAATGAACCAGTGTTGAAAAGCATGAAGAGCCTGAAAAGGTGTGAAAAATATGAAGAGATTCAAAAGGTGTCAAAAATATGAGGAGCTTGAAACGGTCTGAAAAATAGGAGGAGCATGAAGCGGTGTTGAAAAACAAGAAGAGCCTTAAAAGGCGTTAAAAATATGAAGAGCTTCAAAAGGTGTCAAAAATATGAGGAGCATGAAACAGTCTGAAAAATAGGAGGAGCATGAAGAGGTGTTGAAAAACATGAAGAGCATGAAATGGTTTGAAAAACATGAAGAGCTTCAAAAAGTATCAAAAACACGAGTAGCATGAAACGTTCTGAAAAATAAGAGGAGCATGAAACGCTGTTCAATATCATGAAGAGCCTGAAAAGTTGTGAAAAATATGAAGAGCTTAAAAGGTGTCTGCAATATGAGAAGCATGAAATGGTCTGAAAAATATGATGGGCATGAAGCCGTGTTTAGAAACATGAAGAGCCTGAAAATGTCTGAAAAATATGAAGAGCTTCAAAAGGTGTCAAAAATATGAGGAGCATGAAACGTTCTGAAAAATAGAAGGAGCATGAAGCGGTGTTCAAAAACATTTATAGCCTGGAAAGGTATGAAAAATATGAAGAGCTTCGAAGAGTGTGAAAAATATGAGGAGCATGAAACGGTCTGAAAAAAAGGAGGAGCATGAGCGGTGTGCAAAAACATGAAGAGCCTGAAAAGGTGTGAAAAATATGAAGAGCTTCAAAAGGTGTGATAAATATGAGAAGCATGAAATGGTGTTCAAAAACATGAAGAGCCTGAAAATGTGTGAAAAATATGAGGAGCATGAAACGGTCTTAAAAATATGTGGAGCATGAAGCGGTGTTCAAAAACATGAAGAGCCTGACAAGGTGTGAAAAATATGAAGAGGTTCAAAAAGTGTCAAAAATATGAGGAGCATGAAACTGTTCTGAAAAATAGGTGCAGCATAAAGCGTTGTTGAAAAACATGAAGGGTCTGAAAATGTGTGAAACATATGAAGAGCTTCAAAAGGTGAAAAAATATGAGGAGCATGAAACGGTCTGAAACATAGGAGGAGCATGAAGGAGTGTTCAAAACATGCAGAGCCTGAAAAGGTGTGAAAAATATGAAGAGCTCCAAAGGTTGTCAAAAATATGAGGAGCAGGAAACGGTCTGAAAAATAGGAGGAGCATGAAACGGTGTTCAAAAACTTGAAGATACTGAAAAGATGTGAAAAATATGAAGAGCTTCAAAAGGTGTCAAAATATGAGGAGCACGAAACATTCTGAAAAATAAGAGGAGTATGAAACGGTGTTGAACAACATGAAGAGCATGAAAAGGTGTGAAAAATATGAAGAGATTAAAAAGGTGTCAAAATATGAGGAGCATGAAATGGTCTGAAAAATAGGAGGCGCATGAAGTGGTGTTCAAAAATATGAAGAGCCCGAAAATGTGTGAAAAATATGAAGAGCTTCAAAAGGTGTCAACTATATGAGGAGCATGAAACTGTCTAAAAAATAAGAGGAGTATGAAACGGTGTTCAAAATCTTTAAGAGCCTGAAAAGGTGTAAAAAATATGAGGAGCATGAAACAGTCTGAAAATAGGAGGAGCATGAAACGGTGTTGGAAAACATGAAGAGCATGAAAAGGTGTGAAAAATATGAAGAGCTTCAAAAGGTGTCAAATAGGAGTAGCATGAAACGGTGTTCAAAAACATGAAGAGCCTGAAAAGGTGTGCAAAATTTGAAGAGCTTCAAAACGTGTGAAAAATATGAGGAGCATGAAACGGTCTGAAAAATAGGAGGAGCATTAGACGGTCTTGAAAAACATGAAGAGCATGAAACGGTCTGAAAAATAGGAGGAGCATGAAATGGTGTTCAAAAACATGAAGATCCTGAAAACATGTGAAAAATATGAAGCGCTTCAAAAGGTGTCAAAAATATGAGGAGCATGAAACGGTCTGAAAAATAGGAGGAAAATGAAACGGTGTTCAAAATCATTAAGAGCCTGAAAAGGTGTGAAAAATATGAAGAGCTTCAGAATGTGTGAAAAATATGAGAAGCATAAAGCGGTTATCAAAAACTTGAAGATACTGAACAGGGGTGAAAAATATGAAGAGCTTCAAAAAGTGGCAAAAATATGAGGTGCATGAAACGGTATGAAAAATAGGAGGAGCATGAAACGGTGTTCAAAAACTTGAAGAGCCTGAAAAGTTGTGAAAAATATGAAGAGCTTCACAAGGTGTGAAAAATATGAGGAGCAAAAGCGGTGTTCAAAAACTTGAAGATACTGAAAAGGTGTGAAAAATATGAAGAGCTTCAAAAGGTGTCAAAAATATGAGGAGCATGAAACGGTCTGAAAAATATTAGGAGCATGATACGGTGTTGAAAAACACGAAGAGCCTAAAAAGGAGTGAAAAATATGAAGAGCTTCAAAAGGTGTCAAATATGTAAGGAGCATGAAACGGTCTGAAAAATAGGAGCAGCCTGAAACGGTGTGGAAAAACATGAAGAGACTGAAAATGTGTGAAAAATATGAAGAGCTTCAAAAGCTTTCAAAATTATGATGCACATGAAACTGTCTTAAAAATCGGAAGAGCATGAAGCGGTGTTGAAAAACATGAAGAGCCTGAAAAGGTGTGAAATATATGAAGAGCTACAAAATGTGTCAAAAATATGAGGAGCATGAAGCCTTCTGAAAAATAGGAGGAGCATGAAACGGTGTTGAAAAACACGAAGAGCCTAAAAAGGAGTGAAATATATGAAGAGCTTCAAAAGAAGTCAAAAATATAAGAAGCATGAAACGGTCTGAAAAATAGGAGGAGCATGAAGCGGTGTTGAAAAATATGAAGAGCCTGAAAAGGTATGAAAAATATGAAGAGTTTCAAAACATGTAAAAGTATGAGGAGCATGAAACGGTGTTCAGAAACATGAAGAGCCTGAAATGGTGTGAAAAATATGAAGAGCTTCAAAAGTTGTCAAAAATATGAGGAGCATGAAGCATTCTGAAAAATAGGAGGAGCATGAAACGGTGTTGAATAAGACGAAGAGCCTAAAAAGGAGTGAAAAATATGAAGAGCTTCAAAAGGTGTCAAATATATAAGGAGCATGAAACTGTCTGAAAAATAGGAGCAGCCTGAAACGGTGTGGAAAAACATGAAGAGACTGAAAATGTGTGAAAAATATGAAGAGCTTCATAAGGTTTCAAAATTATGATGCGCATGAAACTGTCTTAAAAATAGGAAGAGCATGAAGCGGTGTTGAAAAACACGAAGAGCCTAAAAAGGAGTGAAATATATGAAGAGCTTCAAAAGAAGTCAAAAATATAAGGAGCATGAAACGGTCTGAAAAATAGGAGGAGCTTGAAGTGGTGTTGAAAAACATGAAGAGCCTGAAAAGGTGTGAAATATATGAAGAGGTTCAAAAGGTGTCAAAAATAGGAGGAGCATGAAACAGTTTGAAAAATAGGAAGAGCATGAAGTGGTGTTGAAAAACATGAAGAGCCTGAAAAGGTGTGAATAATATGAAGAGCTTCAAAAGGAGTCAAATATATGAGGAGCATGAAACTGTCTGAAAAATAGGAGGAGCATGAAACGGTCTGAAAAATAGGAGGAGCATGAAACGGTGTTGCAAAACATGAAGAGCCTGAAAAGGTGTGAAATATATGAAGAGCTTCAAAAGTTTACAAAAGTTTGAGGAGCATGATACGGTCTGAAAAATATGAGGAGCATGAAGCGGTGTTGAAAACCACGAAGAGCCTGAAGAGGAGTGAAATACATGAAGAGCTTCAAAAGGTGTCAAAAATATGAGGAACATGAAACGGTCTGAAAAATAGGAGGAGCATGTAATGGTGTTGCAAAACATGAAGAGCCTGAAAAGGTGTGAAAAACATGAAGCGCTTCAAAAGTTGTCAAAAATATGAGGAACATGAAACGGTCTGAAAAATAGGAGGAGCATGTAATGGTGTTGAAAACCACGAAGAGCCTGAAGAGGAGTGAAATACATGAAGAGCTTCAAAAGGTGTCAAAAATATGAGGAGCATGAAACGGTCTGAAAAATAGGAGGAGCATGAAACGGTGTTGCAAAACATGAAGAGCCTGAAAAGGTGTGAAAAACATGAAGCGCTTCAAAAGTTGTCAAAAATATGAGGAACATGAAACGGTCTGAAAAATAGGAGGAGCATGTAATGGTGTTGAAAACCACGAAGAGCCTGAAGAGGAGTGAAATACATGAAGAGCTTCAAAAGGTGTCATAAATATGAGAAGCATGAAATGGTGTTCAAAAACATGAAGAGCCTGAAAATGTGTGAAAAATATGAGGAGCAGGAAACGGTCTTAAAAATATGTGGAGCATGAAGCGTGTTCAAAAACATGAAGAGCCTGACAAGGTGTGAAAAATATGAAGAGGTTCAAAAAGTGTCAAAAATATGAGGAGCATGAAACTGTTCTGAAAAATAGGTGCAGCATAAAGCGGTGTTGAAAAACATGAAGGGTCTGAAAATGTGTGAAACATATGAAGAGCTTCAAAAGGTGAAAAAATATGAGGAGCATGAAACGGTCTGAAACATAGGAGGAGCATGAAGGAGTGTTCAAAACATGCAGAGCCTGAAAAGGTGTGAAAAATATGAAGAGCTCCAAAAGTTGTCAAAAATATGAGGAGCAGGAAACGGTCTGAAAAATAGGAGGAGCATGAAACGGTTTTCAAAAACTTGAAGATACTGAAAAGATGTGAAAAATACGAAGAGCTTCAAAAGGTGTCAAAATATGAGGAGCACGAAACATTCTGAAAAATAAGAGGAGTATGAAACGGTGTTGAACAACCTGAAGAGCATGAAAAGTTGTGAAAAATATGAACAGATTAAAAAGGTGTCAAATATATGAGGAGCATGAAACTGTCTGAAAAATAAGAGGAGTATGAAACGGTGTTCAAAATCATTAAGAGCCTGAAAAGGTGTCAAAAATATGAGGAGCATGAAACAGTCTGAAAATAGGAGGAGCATGAAACGGTGTTGAAAAACATGAAGAGCATGAAAAGGTGTGAAAAATATGAAGAGCTTCAAAAGGTGTCAAATAGGAGTAGCAAGAAACGGTGTTCAAAAACATGAAGAGAATGAAAAGGTGTGCAAAATTTGAAGAGCTTCAAAACGTGTGAAAATATGAGGTGCATGAAACGGTCTGAAAAATAGGAGGAGCATGATACGGTCTTGAAAAACATGAAGAGCATGAAACGGTCTGAAAAATAGGAGGAGCATGAAATAGTGTTCAAAAACATGAAGATCCTGAAAACATGTGAAAAATATGAAGCGCTTCAAAAGGTGTCAAAAATATGAGGAGCATGAAACGGTCTGAAAAATAGGAGGAAAATGAAACGGTGTTCAAAATCATTAAGAGCCTGAAAAGGTGTGAAAAATATGAGGAGCATGAAACGGTCTGAAAAAAAGGCGAGAATGAAGTTGTGTTCAAAGACATGAAGAGCCCGAAAAGGTGTGTAAAATATGAAGAGCTTCAAAAGGTGTCAAAAATATGAGGAGCATGAAACGGTCTGAAAAATAGGAGGAGCAAGAAGTGGTGTTGAAAAACATGAAGAGCCAGAAAATGTGTGAAAAATATGAAGAGCTTAAGAAGGTGTGAATAATATGAGGAGCATGAAGCGGCGTTCAAAAACTTGAAAATAATGAAAAGGTGTGAAAAATATGAAGAGCTTCAAAAGGTGTCAAAAATATGAGGAGCATGAAACGGTCTGAAAAATATTAGGAGCATGAAACGGTGTTGAAAACCTGAAGCGCCTGAAAAGGTGTGAAAAATATGAAGAGTTTCAAAACATGTAAAATATGAGGAGCATGAAACGGTGTTCAGAAACATGAAGAGCCTGAAATGTTGTGAAAAATATGAGGAGCATGAATCGGTCTGAAAAAAAGGCGAGAATGAAGTCGTGTTCAAAGACATGAAGAGCCCGAAAAGGTGTGTAAAATATGAAGAGCTTCAAAAGGTGTCAAAAATATGAGGAGCATGAAGCGTTCTGAAAAATAGGAGGAGCATGAAACGGTGTTGCAAAACACGAAGAGCCTAAAAAGGAGTGAAAAATATGAAGAGCTTCAAAAGGTGTCAAGTATATAAGGAGCATGAAACGGTCTGAATAATAGGAGCAGCCTGAAACGGTGTGGAAAAACATGAACAGCCTGAAAATGTGTGAAAAATATAAAGAGCTTCAAACGGTTTCAAAATTATGGGGCGCATGAAACTGTCTTAAAAATAGGAAGAGCATGAAGCGGTGTTGAAAATTATGAAGAGCCTGAAAAGGTGTGAAATATATGAAGAGCTACAAAATGTGTCAAAAATATGAGGAGCATGAAGCGTTCTGAAAAATAGGAGGAGCATGAAACGGTGCTGAAAAACACGAAGAGCCTAAAAAGGAGTGAAATATATGAAGAGCTTCAAAAGAAGTCAAAAATATAAGGAGCGTGAAACAGTCTGAAAAATAGGAGGAGCATGAAGCGGTGTTGAAAAACATGAAGAGCCTGAAAAGGTGTGAAATATATGAAGAGGTTAAAAAGGTGTCAAAAATCGGAGGAGCATGAAACTGTTTGAAAAATTGGAGGAGCATGAAGTGGTGTTGAAAAACATGAAGAGCCTGAAAAGGTGTGAATAATATGAAGAGCTTCAAAAGGAGTCAAATATATGAGGAGCATGAAACTGTCTGAAAAATAGGAGGAGCATGAAACGGTCTGAAAAATAGGAGGAGCATGAAACGGTGTTGCAAAACATGAAGAGCCTGAAAAGGTGGGAAATATATGAAGAGCTTCAAAAATTTTCAAAAGTATGAGGAGCATGAAACGGTCTGAAAAATAGGAGGAGCATGAAGCGGTGTTGAAAAGTGAAGAGCCTGAAAAGGTGTGAAAAACATGAAGCGCTTCAAAAGTTGTCAAAAATATGAGGAACAATAAACGGTCTGAAAAATAGGAGGAGCATGAAGCGGTGTTGCAAAACATGAAGAGACTGAAAAGGTGTGGAACACATGAAGAGCCTGAAAATGTGTGAAATATATGAAGAGCTTCAAATGGTGTCAAAAATATGAGGATCATGAAACGGTCTGAAAAATATGAGGAGCATGAAACGGTGTTCAAAAACATGAAGAACCTAAAATGGTGTGAAAAATATGAAGAACTTAAAAACTTGTCAAAAATAGGAGGAGTTTCAAAGGGTCCGAAAAATAGGAAGAGCATGAAGGGGTGTTGCAAAACATGAAGAGCCTGAAAAGGTGTGAAAAACATGAAGAACCTTAAAAGGTGTGAAATATATGAAGAGGTTCAAAAGGTGTCAAAAATTGGAGAAGCATGAATCTGTGTGAAAAATAGGAGGAGCATGAAGCGGTGTTCAAAAACCTGAGGAGCCTGAAAAGGTGTGAAATATATGAAGAGTTTCAAAAGGTGTTAAAAATATGAGGAGCATGAAACGGTCTGAAAAATAGCAGGAGCGTGAAACGGTGTTCAAAAACATGAAGAGCCTGAAAAAGTGTGAAATATATGAAGAGGTTCAAAAGGTGTCAAAAATATGAGGAACATGAAACGGTCTGAAAAATAGGAGGAGCAAGAATCGGTGTTGAAAAAAAGAAGAGCTTGAAAAGTTGTGAAATATATGAAGAGCTTCAAAATGTGTCAAATATATGAGGAGCGTGAAACGGTCTGAAAAATAGGAGCAGCATGAAGCGGTGTTGAAAAACATAAACAGCCTGAAAAGTTGTGAAATATATGAAGAGCTTCAAAATGTGTCAAAAATATGAGGAGCATGAAACGGTCTGAAAAATAGGAGGAGCATGAAACGGTGTTCAAAAACATGAAGAGCCTGAAAAGGTGGGAAAAATATGAAGAGGTTCAAAACGTGTAAAAAATATGAGGAGCAAGAAACGGTCTGAAAAATATGAGGAGCATGAAACGGTGTTCAAAAACATGAAGAGCCTGAAAAGGTGTGAAAAATATGAAGAGCTTGAAAAGGTGTCAAAAATATGAGGAGGAAGAAACCTTGTGAAAAAATGAGGGGGAAGAAGTGGTGTCCAAAAACATGAAGAGCCTGAAAAAGTGTGAAAAACATGAAGAGCTTCAAAAGGGGTCAAAAATATGAGGAGCATGGAACAGTCTGAAAAATAGGAGAAGCATGAAACGGTGTTCAAAAACATGAAGAGCCTGAAAAGGTGTGAAATATATGAAGAGCTTCAAAAGGTGACAAAAATATGAGGAGCATGAAGCGTTCTGAAAAATAGGAGGAGCATGAAACGGTGCTGAAAAACACGAAGAGCCTAAAAAGGAGTGAAATATATGAAGAGCTTCAAAAGAAGTCAAAAATATAAGGAGCGTGAAACGGTCTGAAAAATAGGAGGAGCATGAAGCGGTGTTGAAAAACATGAAGAGCCTGAAAAGGTGTGAAATATATGAAGAGGTTAAAAAGGTGTCAAAAATCGGAGGAGCATGAAACTGTTTGAAAAATTGGAGGAGCATGAAGTGGTGTTGAAAAACATGAAGAGCCTGAAAAGGTGTGAATAATATGAAGAGCTTCAAAAGGAGTCAAATATATGAGGAGCATGAAACTGTCTGAAAAATAGGAGGAGCATGAAACGGTCTGAAAAATAGGAGGAGCATGAAACGGTGTTGCAAAACATGAAGAGCCAGAAAAGGTGGGAAATATATGAAGAGCTTCAAAAGTTTTCAAAAGTATGAGGAGCATGAAACGGTCTGAAAAATAGGAGGAGCATGAAGCGGTGTTGAAAAGTGAAGAGCCTGAAAAGGTGTGAAAAACATGAAGCGCTTCAAAAGTTGTCAAAAATATGAGGAACATGAAACGGTCTGAAAAATAGGAAGAGCAAGAATCGGTGTTGAAAAAAAGAAGAGCCTGAAAAGTTGTGAAATATATGAAGAACTTCAAAACGTGTCAAATATATGAGGAGCATGAAACGGTCTGAAAAATAGGAGCAGCATGAAGCGGTGTTAAAAAACATAAACAGCCTGAAAAGGTGTGAAATATATGAAGAGCTTCAAAAGGTGTCAAAAATATGAGGAGCATAAAACGCTCTGAATATTAGAGGGAGCATGAAACGGTCTTCAAAAACATGAAGAGCCTGAAAAGGTGTTAAAAGTATGAAGAGCTTCAAAACTTGTCAATAATATAATGAGAATGAAACGGTCTGAAAAATAGGAGGAGCATGAAGCCGTGTTGAAAAACATGAAAAGCCTGAAAAGGTGTGAAAAATAAGAAGAGCTTCAAAAGGTGTCAAAAATATGAGGAGCATGAAACGGTCTGAAAAACAGGAGGAGCATGACGCGGTGTTGAAAAACATGAGGAGCCTGAAAAGGTGTGAAATATATGAAGAGCTTCAAAAGGTGTCAAAAATATGAGGAGCATGAAAAGGTCTGAAGAATAGGAGGAGTAAGAAGCGGTGTTGAAAAACTTGAAGAGCCTGAAAAGGTGTGAAATACATGAAGAGCTTCAAAATTGTCAAAAATATGAGGAGCATGAAACGGTCTGAAAAATAGGAGGAGCATGAAGCGGTGTTGCAAAACATGAAGAGCCTGAAAAGGTGTTAAAAATATGATGAGCTTCAAAAGGTGTCAAAAATATGAGGAGCATGAAACGGTCTGAAAAATAGGAGGAGAATGAACCAGTGTTGAAAAGCATGAAGAGCCTGAAAAGGTGTGAAAAATATGAAGAGATTCAAAAGGTGTCAAAAATATGAGGAGCTTGAAACGGTCTGAAAAATAGGAGGAGCATGAAGCGGTGTTGAAAAACAAGAAGAGCCTTAAAAGGCGTTAAAAATATGAAGAGCTTCAAAAGGTGTCAAAAATATGAGGAGCATGAAACAGTCTGAAAAATAGGAGGAGCATGAAGAGGTGTTGAAAAACATGAAGAGCATGAAATGGTTTGAAAAACATGAAGAGCTTCAAAAAGTATCAAAAACACGAGTAGCATGAAACGTTCTGAAAAATAAGAGGAGCATGAAACGCTGTTCAATATCATGAAGAGCCTGAAAAGTTGTGAAAAATATGAAGAGCTTAAAAGGTGTCTGCAATATGAGAAGCATGAAATGGTCTGAAAAATATGATGGGCATGAAGCCGTGTTTAGAAACATGAAGAGCCTGAAAATGTCTGAAAAATATGAAGAGCTTCAAAAGGTGTCAAAAATATGAGGAGCATGAAACGTTCTGAAAAATAGAAGGAGCATGAAGCGGTGTTCAAAAACATTTATAGCCTGGAAAGGTATGAAAAATATGAAGAGCTTCGAAGAGTGTGAAAAATATGAGGAGCATGAAACGGTCTGAAAAATAGGAGGAGCATGAGCGGTGTGCAAAAACATGAAGAGCCTGAAAAGGTGTGAAAAATATGAAGAGCTTCAAAAGGTGTCAAAAATATGAGGAGCATGAAAGGGTCTGAAAAATAGGAGGAGCATGATGTGGTGTTGAAAAATATGAAGAGCCTGAAAAGGTGTGAAATATATGAAGAGCTTCAAAAGGTGTGATAAATATGAGAAGCATGAAATGGTGTTCAAAAACATGAAGAGCCTGAAAATGTGTGAAAAATATGAGGAGCATGAAACGGTCTTAAAAATATGTGGAGCATGAAGCGGTGTTCAAAAACATGAAGAGCCTGACAAGGTGTGAAAAATATGAAGAGGTTCAAAAAGTGTCAAAAATATGAGGAGCATGAAACTGTTCTGAAAAATAGGTGCAGCATAAAGCGTTGTTGAAAAACATGAAGGGTCTGAAAATGTGTGAAACATATGAAGAGCTTCAAAAGGTGAAAAAATATGAGGAGCATGAAACGGTCTGAAACATAGGAGGAGCATGAAGGAGTGTTCAAAACATGCAGAGCCTGAAAAGGTGTGAAAAATATGAAGAGCTCCAAAGGTTGTCAAAAATATGAGGAGCAGGAAACGGTCTGAAAAATAGGAGGAGCATGAAACGGTGTTCAAAAACTTGAAGATACTGAAAAGATGTGAAAAATATGAAGAGCTTCAAAAGGTGTCAAAATATGAGGAGCACGAAACATTCTGAAAAATAAGAGGAGTATGAAACGGTGTTGAACAACATGAAGAGCATGAAAAGGTGTGAAAAATATGAAGAGATTAAAAAGGTGTCAAAATATGAGGAGCATGAAATGGTCTGAAAAATAGGAGGCGCATGAAGTGGTGTTCAAAAATATGAAGAGCCCGAAAATGTGTGAAAAATATGAAGAGCTTCAAAAGGTGTCAACTATATGAGGAGCATGAAACTGTCTAAAAAATAAGAGGAGTATGAAACGGTGTTCAAAATCATTAAGAGCCTGAAAAGGTGTAAAAAATATGAGGAGCATGAAACAGTCTGAAAATAGGAGGAGCATGAAACGGTGTTGGAAAACATGAAGAGCATGAAAAGGTGTGAAAAATATGAAGAGCTTGAAAAGGTGTCAAATAGGAGTAGCATGAAACGGTGTTCAAAAACATGAAGAGCCTGAAAAGGTGTGCAAAATTTGAAGAGCTTCAAAACGTGTGAAAAATATGAGGAGCATGAAACGGTCTGAAAAATAGGAGGAGCATGAGACGGTCTTGAAAAACATGAAGAGCATGAAACGGTCTGAAAAATAGGAGGAGCATGAAATGGTGTTCAAAAACATGAAGATCCTGAAAACATGTGAAAAATATGAAGCGCTTCAAAAGGTGTCAAAAATATGAGGAGCATGAAACGGTCTGAAAAATAGGAGGAAAATGAAACGGTGTTCAAAATCATTAAGAGCCTGAAAAGGTGTGAAAAATATGAAGAGCTTCAGAATGTGTGAAAAATATGAGAAGCATAAAGCGGTTATCAAAAACTTGAAGATACTGAACAGGGGTGAAAAATATGAAGAGCTTCAAAAAGTGGCAAAAATATGAGGTGCATGAAACGGTATGAAAAATAGGAGGAGCATGAAACGGTGTTCAAAAACTTGAAGAGCCTGAAAAGTTGTGAAAAATATGAAGAGCTTCACAAGGTGTGAAAAATATGAGGAGCATGAAGCGGTGTTCAAAAACTTGAAGATACTGAAAAGGTGTGAAAAATATGAAGAGCTTCAAAAGGTGTCAAAAATATGAGGAGCATGAAACGGTCTGAAAAATATTAGGAGCATGATACGGTGTTGAAAAACACGAAGAGCCTAAAAAGGAGTGAAAAATATGAAGAGCTTCAAAAGGTGTCAAATATGTAAGGAGCATGAAACAGTCTGAAAAATAGGAGCAGCCTGAAACGGTGTGGAAAAACATGAAGAGACTGAAAATGTGTGAAAAATATGAAGAGCTTCAAAAGCTTTCAAAATTATGATGCACATGAAACTGTCTTAAAAATCGGAAGAGCATGAAGCGGTGTTGAAAAACATGAAGAGCCTGAAAAGGTGTGAAATATATGAAGAGCTACAAAATGTGTCAAAAATATGAGGAGCATGAAGCCTTCTGAAAAATAGGAGGAGCATGAAACGGTGTTGAAAAACACGAAGAGCCTAAAAAGGAGTGAAATATATGAAGAGCTTCAAAAGAAGTCAAAAATATAAGAAGCATGAAACGGTCTGAAAAATAGGAGGAGCATGAAGCGGTGTTGAAAAATATGAAGAGCCTGAAAAGGTATGAAAAATATGAAGAGTTTCAAAACATGTAAAAGTATGAGGAGCATGAAACGGTGTTCAGAAACATGAAGAGCCTGAAATGGTGTGAAAAATATGAAGAGCTTCAAAAGTTGTCAAAAATATGAGGAGCATGAAGCATTCTGAAAAATAGGAGGAGCATGAAACGGTGTTGAATAAGACGAAGAGCCTAAAAAGGAGTGAAAAATATGAAGAGCTTCAAAAGGTGTCAAATATATAAGGAGCATGAAACTGTCTGAAAAATAGGAGCAGCCTGAAACGGTGTGGAAAAACATGAAGAGACTGAAAATGTGTGAAAAATATGAAGAGCTTCATAAGGTTTCAAAATTATGATGCGCATGAAACTGTCTTAAAAATAGGAAGAGCATGAAGCGGTGTTGAAAAACACGAAGAGCCTAAAAAGGAGTGAAATATATGAAGAGCTTCAAAAGAAGTCAAAAATATAAGGAGCATGAAACGGTCTGAAAAATAGGAGGAGCTTGAAGTGGTGTTGAAAAACATGAAGAGCCTGAAAAGGTGTGAAATATATGAAGAGGTTCAAAAGGTGTCAAAAATAGGAGGAGCATGAAACAGTTTGAAAAATAGGAAGAGCATGAAGTGGTGTTGAAAAACATGAAGAGCCTGAAAAGGTGTGAATAATATGAAGAGCTTCAAAAGGAGTCAAATATATGAGGAGCATGAAACTGTCTGAAAAATAGGAGGAGCATGAAACGGTCTGAAAAATAGGAGGAGCATGAAACGGTGTTGCAAAACATGAAGAGCCTGAAAAGGTGTGAAATATATGAAGAGCTTCAAAAGTTTTCAAAAGTTTGAGGAGCATGATACGGTCTGAAAAATATGAGGAGCATGAAGCGGTGTTGAAAAGTGAAGAGCCTGAAAAGGTGTGAAAAACATGAAGCGCTTCAAAAGTTGTCAAAAATATGAGGAACATGAAACGGTCTGAAAAATAGGAGGAGCATGTAATGGTGTTGAAAACCACGAAGAGCCTGAAGAGGAGTGAAATACATGAAGAGCTTCAAAAGGTGTCATAAATATGAGAAGCATGAAATGGTGTTCAAAAACATGAAGAGCCTGAAAATGTGTGAAAAATATGAGGAGCAGGAAACGGTCTTAAAAATATGTGGAGCATGAAGCGTGTTCAAAAACATGAAGAGCCTGACAAGGTGTGAAAAATATGAAGAGGTTCAAAAAGTGTCAAAAATATGAGGAGCATGAAACTGTTCTGAAAAATAGGTGCAGCATAAAGCGGTGTTGAAAAACATGAAGGGTCTGAAAATGTGTGAAACATATGAAGAGCTTCAAAAGGTGAAAAAATATGAGGAGCATGAAACGGTCTGAAACATAGGAGGAGCATGAAGGAGTGTTCAAAACATGCAGAGCCTGAAAAGGTGTGAAAAATATGAAGAGCTCCAAAAGTTGTCAAAAATATGAGGAGCAGGAAACGGTCTGAAAAATAGGAGGAGCATGAAACGGTTTTCAAAAACTTGAAGATACTGAAAAGATGTGAAAAATACGAAGAGCTTCAAAAGGTGTCAAAATATGAGGAGCACGAAACATTCTGAAAAATAAGAGGAGTATGAAACGGTGTTGAACAACCTGAAGAGCATGAAAAGTTGTGAAAAATATGAACAGATTAAAAAGGTGTCAAATATATGAGGAGCATGAAACTGTCTGAAAAATAAGAGGAGTATGAAACGGTGTTCAAAATCATTAAGAGCCTGAAAAGGTGTCAAAAATATGAGGAGCATGAAACAGTCTGAAAATAGGAGGAGCATGAAACGGTGTTGAAAAACATGAAGAGCATGAAAAGGTGTGAAAAATATGAAGAGCTTCAAAAGGTGTCAAATAGGAGTAGCAAGAAACGGTGTTCAAAAACATGAAGAGAATGAAAAGGTGTGCAAAATTTGAAGAGCTTCAAAACGTGTGAAAATATGAGGTGCATGAAACGGTCTGAAAAATAGGAGGAGCATGATACGGTCTTGAAAAACATGAAGAGCATGAAACGGTCTGAAAAATAGGAGGAGCATGAAATAGTGTTCAAAAACATGAAGATCCTGAAAACATGTGAAAAATATGAAGCGCTTCAAAAGGTGTCAAAAATATGAGGAGCATGAAACGGTCTGAAAAATAGGAGGAAAATGAAACGGTGTTCAAAATCATTAAGAGCCTGAAAAGGTGTGAAAAATATGAGGAGCATGAAACGGTCTGAAAAAAAGGCGAGAATGAAGTTGTGTTCAAAGACATGAAGAGCCCGAAAAGGTGTGTAAAATATGAAGAGCTTCAAAAGGTGTCAAAAATATGAGGAGCATGAAACGGTCTGAAAAATAGGAGGAGCAAGAAGTGGTGTTGAAAAACATGAAGAGCCAGAAAATGTGTGAAAAATATGAAGAGCTTAAGAAGGTGTGAATAATATGAGGAGCATGAAGCGGCGTTCAAAAACTTGAAAATAATGAAAAGGTGTGAAAAATATGAAGAGCTTCAAAAGGTGTCAAAAATATGAGGAGCATGAAACGGTCTGAAAAATATTAGGAGCATGAAACGGTGTTGAAAACCTGAAGCGCCTGAAAAGGTGTGAAAAATATGAAGAGTTTCAAAACATGTAAAATATGAGGAGCATGAAACGGTGTTCAGAAACATGAAGAGCCTGAAATGTTGTGAAAAATATGAGGAGCATGAATCGGTCTGAAAAAAAGGCGAGAATGAAGTCGTGTTCAAAGACATGAAGAGCCCGAAAAGGTGTGTAAAATATGAAGAGCTTCAAAAGGTGTCAAAAATATGAGGATTATGAAGCGTTCTGAAAAATAGGAGGAGCATGAAACGGTGTTGCAAAACACGAAGAGCCTAAAAAGGAGTGAAAAATATGAAGAGCTTCAAAAGGTGTCAAGTATATAAGGAGCATGAAACGGTCTGAATAATAGGAGCAGCCTGAAACGGTGTGGAAAAACATGAACAGCCTGAAAATGTGTGAAAAATATAAAGAGCTTCAAACGGTTTCAAAATTATGGGGCGCATGAAACTGTCTTAAAAATAGGAAGAGCATGAAGCGGTGTTGAAAATTATGAAGAGCCTGAAAAGGTGTGAAATATATGAAGAGCTACAAAATGTGTCAAAAATATGAGGAGCATGAAGCGTTCTGAAAAATAGGAGGAGCATGAAACGGTGCTGAAAAACACGAAGAGCCTAAAAAGGAGTGAAATATATGAAGAGCTTCAAAAGAAGTCAAAAATATAAGGAGCGTGAAACGGTCTGAAAAATAGGAGGAGCATGAAGCGGTGTTGAAAAACATGAAGAGCCTGAAAAGGTGTGAAATATATGAAGAGGTTAAAAAGGTGTCAAAAATCGGAGGAGCATGAAACTGTTTGAAAAATTGGAGGAGCATGAAGTGGTGTTGAAAAACATGAAGAGCCTGAAAAGGTGTGAATAATATGAAGAGCTTCAAAAGGAGTCAAATATATGAGGAGCATGAAACTGTCTGAAAAATAGGAGGAGCATGAAACGGTCTGAAAAATAGGAGGAGCATGAAACGGTGTTGCAAAACATGAAGAGCCAGAAAAGGTGGGAAATATATGAAGAGCTTCAAAAGTTTTCAAAAGTATGAGGAGCATGAAACGGTCTGAAAAATAGGAGGAGCATGAAGCGGTGTTGAAAAGTGAAGAGCCTGAAAAGGTGTGAAAAACATGAAGCGCTTCAAAAGTTGTCAAAAATATGAGGAACAATAAACGGTCTGAAAAATAGGAGGAGCATGAAGCGGTGTTGCAAAACATGAAGAGACTGAAAAGGTGTGAAACACATGAAGAGCCTGAAAATGTGTGAAATATATGAAGAGCTTCAAATGGTGTCAAAAATATGAGGATCATGAAACGGTCTGAAAAATATGAGGAGCATGAAACGGTGTTCAAAAACATGAAGAACCTAAAATGGTGTGAAAAATATGAAGAACTTAAAAACGTGTCAAAAATAGGAGGAGTTTCAAAGGGTCCGAAAAATAGGAAGAGCATGAAGGGGTGTTGCAAAACATGAAGAGCCTGAAAAGGTGTGAAAAACATGAAGAACCTTAAAAGGTGTGAAATATATGAAGAGGTTCAAAAGGTGTCAAAAATTGGAGAAGCATGAATCTGTGTGAAAAATAGGAGGAGCATGAAGCGGTGTTCAAAAACCTGAGGAGCCTGAAAAGGTGTGAAATATATGAAGAGTTTCAAAAGGTGTTAAAAATATGAGGAGCATGAAACGGTCTGAAAAATAGCAGGAGCGTGAAACGGTGTTCAAAAACATGAAGAGCCTGAAAAAGTGTGAAATATATGAAGAGGTTCAAAAGGTGTCAAAAATATGAGGAACATGAAACGGTCTGAAAAATAGGAGGAGCAAGAATCGGTGTTGAAAAAAAGAAGAGCTTGAAAAGTTGTGAAATATATGAAGAGCTTCAAATGTGTCAAATATATGAGGAGCGTGAAACGGTCTGAAAAATAGGAGCAGCATGAAGCGGTGTTGAAAAACATAAACAGCCTGAAAAGTTGTGAAATATATGAAGAGCTTCAAAATGTGTCAAAAATATGAGGAGCATGAAACGGTCTGAAAAATAGGAGGAGCATGAAACGGTGTTCAAAAACATGAAGAGCCTGAAAAGGTGGGAAAAATATGAAGAGGTTCAAAACGTGTAAAAAATATGAGGAGCAAGAAACGGTCTGAAAAATATGAGGAGCATGAAACGGTGTTCAAAAATATGAAGAGCCTGAAAAGGTGTGAAAAATATGAAGAGCTTGAAAAGGTGTCAAAAATATGAGGAGGAAGAAACCTTGTGAAAAAATGAGGGGGAAGAAGTGGTGTCCAAAAACATGAAGAGCCTGAAAAAGTGTGAAAAACATGAAGAGCTTCAAAAGGGGTCAAAAATATGAGGAGCATGGAACAGTCTGAAAAATAGGAGAAGCATGAAACGGTGTTCAAAAACATGAAGAGCCTGAAAAGGTGTGAAATATATGAAGAGCTTCAAAAGGTGTGAAAAATATGAACAGATTCAAAAGGTGTCAAAAATGAGATGAGCATGAAGCGGTCTGAAAAATAGTAGGAGCATGAAGTGGTTTTGAAAAACATGAAAAGCCTGAAAAAGTGTGAAATATATGAAGAGCTTCAAAAGGTGTGAAAAATATGAGGAGCTTCAAAAGGTGTCAAAAATATGAGGAGCAGGAAAATGTCTGAAAAATAGGAGGAGCATGAAACGGTGTTCAATAACATGAAGAGCCTGAAAAGGTGGGAAAAATATGAGGAGGTTCAAAACGTGTAAGAAATATGAGGAGCAAGAAACGGTCTGAAAAATAGGAGGAGCATGAAACGGTGTTCAGAAACATGAAGAGCCTGAAAAGGTGTGAAATATATGAAGAGCTTCAAAAGGTGACAAAAATATGAGGAGCATGAAACGGTGTTGCAAAACATGAAGAGCCTGAAAAGGTGGGAAATATATGAAGAGCTTCAAAAGTTTTCAAAAGTATGAGGAGCATGAAACGTTCTGAAAAATAGGAGGAGCATGAAGCGGTGTTGAAAAGTGAAGAGCCTGAAAAGGTGTGAAAAACATGAAGCGCTTCAAAAGTTGTCAAAAATATGAGGAACATGAAACGGTCTGAAAAATAGGAGGAGCAAGAATCGGTGTTGAAAAAAAGAAGAGCCTGAAAAGTTGTGAAATATATGAAGAACTTCAAAACCTGTCAAATATATGAGGAGCATGAAACGGTCTGAAAAATAGGAGCAGCATGAAGCGGTGTTAAAAAACATAAACAGCCTGAAAAGGTGTGAAATATATGAAGAGCTTCAAAAGGTGTCAAAAATATGAGGAGCATGAAAAGCTCTGAAGATTAGGAGGAGCATGAAACGGTCTTCAAAAACATGAAGAGCCTGAAAAGGTGTTAAAAATATAAAGAGCTTCAAAACTTGTCAATAATATAATGAGAATGAAACGGTCTGAAAAATAGGAGGAGCATGAAGCCGTGTTGAAAAACATGAAAAGACGGAAAAGGTGTGAAAAATATGAAGAGCTTCAAAAGGTGTCAAAAATATGAGGAGCATGAAACGGTCTGAAAAACAGGAGGAGCATGACGCGGTGTTGAAAAACCTGAGGAGCCTGAAAAGGTGTGAAATATATGAAGAGCTTCAAAAGTGTCAAAAATATGAGGAGCATGAAACGGTCTGAAAAATAGGAGGAGCATGAAGCGGTGTTGCAAAACATGAAGAGCCTGAAAAGGTGTGATAAACATGAAGAGCCTGAAAATGTGTGAAATATATGAAGAGCTTCAAATGGTGTCAAAAATACGAGGTTCATGAAACGGTCTGAAAAATATGAGGAGCATGAAACGTTGTTCAAAAACATGAAGAACCTAAAATGGTGTGAAAAATATGAAGAACTTAAAAACGTGTCAAAAATAGGAGGAGTTTCAAAGGGTCCGAGAAATAGGAAGAGCATGAAGGGGTGTTGCAAAACATGAAGAGCCTGAAAAGGTGTGAAAAACATGAAGAACCTTAAAAGGTGTGAAATATATGAAGAGGTTCAAAAGGTGTCAAAAATTGGAGAAGCATGAATCTGTGTGAAAAATAGGAGGAGCATGAAGCGGTGTTCAAAAACCTGAGGAGCCTGAAAAGGTGTGAAATATATGAAGAGTTTCAAAAGGTGTTAAAAATATGAGGAGCATGAAACGGTCTGAAAAATAGGAAATGCATGAAGCGGTGTTGAAAAACATAAACAGCCTGAAAAGTTGTGAAATATATGAAGAGCTTCAAAATGTGTCAAATATATGAGGAGCGTGAAACGGTCTGAAAAATAGGAGCAGCATGAAGCGGTGTTGAAAAACATAAACAGCCTGAAAAGTTGTGAAATATATGAAGAGCTTCAAAATGTGTCAAAAATATGAGGAGCATGAAACGGTCTGAAAAATAGGAGGAGCATGAAACCATGTTCAAAAACATGAAGAGCCTGAAAAGGTGGGAAAAATATGAAGAGGTTCAAAACGTGTAAAAAATATGAGGAGCAAGAAACGGTCTGAAAAATATGAGGAGCATGAAACGGTGTTCAAAAACATGAAGAGCCTGAAAAAGTGTGAAAAATATGAAGAGCTTGAAAAGGTGTCAAAAATATGAGGAGGAAGAAACCTTGTGAAAAAATGAGGGGGAAGAAGTGGTGTCCAAAAACATGAAGAGCCTGAAAAAGTGTGAAAAACATGAAGAGCTTCAAAAGGGGTCAAAAATATGAGGAGCATGAAACAGTCTGAAAAATAGGAGAAGCATGAAACGGTGTTCAAAAACATGAAGAGCCTGAAAAGGTGTGAAATATATGAAGAGCTTCAAAAGGTGACAAAAATATGAGGAGCATGAAACGGTCTGAAAAATAGGAGGAGCATGAAACGGTGTTCAAAAACATGAAGAGCCTGAAAAGGTGTGAAACATATGAAAAGCATGAAAAGGTGTGAAATATATGAGGAGCCTGAAACGGTCTGCAAAACAGGAGGAGCATGAATCGGTGTTGAAAAACATGAAGAGCATGAAAAGGTGTGAAAAATATGAAGAGCTTGAAAAGGTGTCAAAAATATAAGGAGGAAGAAACCTTGTGAAAAAATGAGGGGGAAGAAGTGGTGTCCAAAAACATGAAGAGCCTGAAAAAGTGTGAAAAACATGAAGAGCTTCAAAAGGGGTCAAAAATATGAGGAGCATGAAACAGTCTGAAAAATAGGAGAAGCATGAAACGGTGTTCAAAAACATGAAGAGCCTGAAAAGGTGGGAAAAATATGAGGAGGTTCAAAACGTGTAAGAAATATGAGGAGCAAGAAACGGTCTGAAAAATAGGAGGAGCATGAAACGGTGTTCAGAAACATGAAGAGCCTGAAAAGGTGTGAAATATATGAAGAGCTTCAAAAGGTGACAAAAATATGAGGAGCATGAAACGGTGTTGCAAAACATGAAGAGCCTGAAAAGGTGGGAAATATATGAAGAGCTTCAAAAGTTTTCAAAAGTATGAGGAGCATGAAACGGTCTGAAAAATAGGAGGAGCATGAAGCGGTGTTGAAAAGTGAAGAGCCTGAAAAGGTGTGAAAAACATGAAGCGCTTCAAAAGTTGTCAAAAATATGAGGAACATGAAACGGTCTGAAAAATAGGAGGAGCAAGAATCGGTGTTGAAAAAAAGAAGAGCCTGAAAAGTTGTGAAATATATGAAGAACTTCAAAACCTGTCAAAAATATGAGGATCATGAAACGGTCTGAAAAATAGGAGCAGCATGAAGCGGTGTTAAAAAACATAAACAGCCTGAAAAGGTGTGAAATATATGAAGAGCTTCAAAAGGTGTCAAAAATATGAGGAGCATGAAAAGCTCTGAAGATTAGGAGGAGCATGAAACGGTCTTCAAAAACATGAAGAGCCTGAAAAGGTGTTAAAAATATGAAGAGCTTCAAAACTTGTCAATAATATAATGAGAATGAAACGGTCTGAAAAATAGGAGGAGCATGAAGCCGTGTTGAAAAACATGAAAAGACGGAAAAGGTGTGAAAAATATGAAGAGCTTCAAAAAGTGTCAAAAATATGAGGAGCATGAAACGGTCTGAAAAACAGGAGGAGCATGACGCGGTGTTGAAAAACCTGAGGAGCCTGAAAAGGTGTGAAATATATGAAGAGCTTCAAAAGTGTCAAAAATATGAGGAGCATGAAACGGTCTGAAAAATAGGAGGAGCATGAAGCGGTGTTGCAAAACATGAAGAGCCTGAAAAGGTGTGAAACACATGAAGAGCCTGAAAATGTGTGAAATATATGAATAGCTTCAAATGGTGTCAAAAATACGAGGATCATGAAACGGTCTGAAAAATATGAGGAGCATGAAACGGTGTTCAAAAACATGAAGAACCTAAAATGGTGTGAAAAATATGAAGAACTTAAAAACGTGTCAAAAATAGGAGGAGTTTCAAAGGGTCCGAAAAATAGGAAGAGCATGAAGGGGTGTTGCAAAACATGAAGAGCCTGAAAAGGTGTGAAAAACATGAAGAACCTTAAAAGGTGTGAAATATATGAAGAGGTTCAAAAGGTGTCAAAAATTGGAGAAGCATGAATCTGTGTGAAAAATAGGAGGAGCATGAAGCGGTGTTCAAAAACCTGAGGAGCCTGAAAAGGTGTGAAATATATGAAGAGTTTCAAAAGGTGTTAAAAATATGAGGAGCATGAAACGGTCTGAAAAATAGGAAGAGCATGAAGCGGTGTTGAAAAACATAAACAGCCTGAAAAGTTGTGAAATATATGAAGAGCTTCAAAATGTGTCAAATATATGAGGAGCGTGAAACGGTCTGAAAAATAGGAGCAGCATGAAGCAGTGTTGAAAAACATAAACAGCCTGAAAAGTTGTGAAATATATGAAGAGCTTCAAAATGTGTCAAAAATATGAGGAGCATGAAACGGTCTGAAAAATAGGAGGAGCATGAAACCGTGTTCAAAAACATGAAGAGCCTGAAAAGGTGGGAAAAATATGAAGAGGTTCAAAACGTGTAAAAAATATGAGGAGCAAGAAACGGTCTGAAAAATATGAGGAGCATGAAACGGTGTTCAAAAACATGAAGAGCCTGAAAAAGTGTGAAAAATATGAAGAGCTTGAAACGGTGTCAAAAATATGAGGAGGAAGAAACCTTGTGAAAAAATGAGGGGGAAGAAGTGGTGTCCAAAAACATGAAGAGCCTGAAAAAGTGTGAAAAACATGAAGAGCTTCAAAAGGGGTCAAAAATATGAGGAGCATGAAACAGTCTGAAAAATAGGAGAAGCATGAAACGGTGTTCAAAAACATGAAGAGCCTGAAAAGGTGTGAAATATATGAAGAGCTTCAAAAGGTGACAAAAATATGAGGAGCATGAAACGGTCTGAAAAATAGGAGGAGCATGAAACGGTGTTCAAAAACATGAAGAGCCTGAAAAGGTATGAAACATATGAAAAGCATGAAAAGGTGTGAAATATATGAGGAGCCTGAAACGGTCTGCAAAACAGGAGGAGCATGAATCGGTGTTGAAAAACATGAAGAGCATGAAAAGGTGTGAAAAATATGAAGAGCTTGAAAAGGTGTCAAAAATATGAGGAGGAAGAAACCTTGTGAAAAAATGAGGGGGAAGAAGTGGTGTCCAAAAACATGAAGAGCCTGAAAAAGTGTGAAAAACATGAAGAGCTTCAAAAGGGGTCAAAAATATGAGGAGCATGAAACAGTCTGAAAAATAGGAGAAGCATGAAACGGTGTTCAAAAACATGAAGAGCCTGAAAAGGTGGGAAAAATATGAAGAGGTTCAAAACGTGTAAAAAATATGAGGAGCAAGAAACGGTCTGAAAAATATGAGGAGCATGAAACGGTGTTCAGAAACATGAAGAGCCTGAAAAGGTGTGAAATATATGAAGAGCTTCAAAAGGTGACAAAAATATGAGGAGCATGAAACGGTCTAAAAAATAGGAGGAGCATGAAGTGGTGTTGAAAAACATGAAGAGCCTGAAAAGGTGTAAAAAATATGAAGAGCTTCAAAAAATGTCAAAAATATGAGGAGCATGAAACGATCTGAAACATAGTAAGAGCATGAAGCGTTGTTCAAAAACATGTAGAGCCTGAAAAGGTGTGAAATATATGAAGACTTTCAAAAGGTGTCAAAAATATGAGGAGCATGACATGGTCTGAAAAATATGAGGAGCATGAAGCAGTGTTGAAAAACATGAAGAGCCTGAAAAGGTGTGAAAAATATGAAGAGATTCAAAAAGTGTCAAAAATATGAGGAGCATGACATGGTCTGAAAAATAGGAGGAGCATGAAGCAGTGTTGAAAAACATGAAGGACATGAAAAGGTGTGAAAAATATGAAGAGGTTCAAAAAGTTTGAAAAATATGAAGAGCTCCAAAAGGTGTGAAAATATGCAGAGTTTCAAAAGGTGTCAAACATATGAGGAGCATGAAACGGTCTGAAAAATAGGAGGAGCATGAAACGGTGTTCAAAACCATGAAGAGACTGAAAAGGTGTGAAATATATGAAGACTTGAAAATGTGTCAAAAGTATGAGGAGCATGAAACGTTCTGAAATATACGAGGAGCATGAAACATTTTTCGAAAACATGAAGAGGCTGAAAAGGTGTGAAAAATATGAAGAGCCTCAAAAGCTGTCAAAATAATGAGGAGCTTGAAACGGTCTCAAATATAGGAGGAGAATAAAACGGTGTTGAAAAATATGTAGATCCTGAAAAGGTGTGAAAAATTTGTACAGTTTCAAAAGGAGTGAAAAATATGAGGAGCATGAAACGGTCTGAAAAATAGGAGGAGCATGAAGCGGTTTTTGAAAAACATGAAGAGCCTGAAAACTTGTGAAAAATATGAAAGCTTCAAAAAGTGTGAACAATATGAAAAGCTTCAAAATGTGTCAAAAATGTCATGAGCCTGAAACGGTCTGAAAAATAGCAGGAGAATGAAGTGGTGTTGAAAAACATGAACAGCCTAAAAATGTGTGAAATATATAAGGAGCTTCAAAAGGTGTCAAAAATATGAGGAGCATGAAACTGCCTGAAAACTAGGAGGAGTATGAAGCGGTGTTCAAAAACATGAAGAGCCTGAAAAGTTGTGAAAAATATGAAGAGCTTCAAAATGTGTCAAAAATATGAGGAGCATGAAACCGTTTGAAAAATAGGAGTTGCATGAAGTTGTGTTCAAAAACATGAAGAGCTTGAAAAGGTGTGGAAAATATGAAGAGCTTCAAAAGGTGCGAAATACATCAAGAGCAAGAAACGGACTGAAAAATAGGAGGAGGATGAAGCGGTGTTCAAAAACATGAAGAGCCTGAAAAGGTGTGAAAAATATGAAGAGCTTCAAAAGGTGTCAAAAATATGAGGAGCATGAAATGATCTGAAAAATAGGAGGAACATGAAACGGTCTGAAAAATAGGAGGAGCATGAAGCGGTGTTCAAAAACATGAATAGCCTGAAAAGGTGTGAAAAATATGAAGAGCTTCAAAATGTGTCAAAAATATGAGGAGCATGAAACGGTCTGAAAAAAAGGAGGAGCATGAAACGGTGTTCAAAAACATGAAAAGCCTGAAAAGGTGTGAAAAATATGAAGAGCTTCAAAAGGTGTGAAAATTATGAACAGCTTCAAAAGCTGTCAAAATTGAGATGAGTATGAAACGGTCTGAAAAATAGGAGGAGAATGAAGTGGTGTTCAAGAACATGAAGAGCATGAAAAGGTGTGAAAATATAAAGAGTTTCAAAAGGTGTGAAAAATATGAGGAGCATGAAACGCTCTGAAAAATAGGAGGAGCATGAAGCGGTGTTCAAAACATGAAGAGTCTGAAAAGGTTTGAAAAATATGAAGAGCTTCAAAATGTGTCAAATATGAGGAGCAAGAAACGGTCTGAAAAATAAGAGGAGCATGAAACGGTGTTCCAAAACATGAAAGCTTGAAAAGGTGTGGAAAATATGAGGAGCTTCAAAACGTGTCAAAAATATTAGAAGCATGAAACGGTCTCAAAAATAGGAGGAGAATGAAGCGGTTTTTGAAAAACATGAAGAGCCTGAAAATTTGTGAAAAATATGAAAGCTTCAAAAAGTGTGAACAATATGAAAAGCTTCAAAATGTGTCAAAAATGTCATGAGCCTGAAACGGTCTGAAAAATAGCAGGAGAATGAAGTGGTGTTGAAAAACATGAACAGCCTAAAAATGTGTGAAATATATGAGGAGCTTCAAAAGGTGTCAAAAATATGAGGAGCATGAAACCGCCTGAAAACTAGGAGGAGTATGAAGCGGTGTTCAAAAACATGAAGAGCCTGAAAAGGTGTGAAAATATAAAGAGCTTCAAAATGTGTCAAAAATATGAGGAGCATGAAACCGTCTGAAAAATAGGAGTTGCATGAAGTTGTGTTCAAAAACATGAAGAGCTTGAAAAGGTGTGAAAAATATGAAGAGCTTCAAAAGGTGCGAAATACATGAGGAGCAAGAAACGGACTGAAAAATAGGAGGAGGATGAAGCGGTGTTCAAAAACATGAAGAGCCTGAAAAGGTGTGAAAAATATGAAGAGCTTCAAAAGGTGTCAAAAAATATGAGGAGCATGAAATGATCTGAAAAATAGGAGGAACATGAAACGGTCTGAAAAATAGGAGGAGCATGAAGCGGTGTTCAAAAACATGAATAGCCTGAAAAGGTGTGAAAAATTTGAAGAGCTTCAAAAGGTGTGAAATCCATGAGGAGCATGAAACGGTCAGAAAAATAGGAGGAGCAGGAAGCTGTTTTCAAAAACATGAGAGCCTGAAAAGATGTGAAAAATATGAAGAGGTTCAAAAGGTGTGAAATACATGAGGAGCATGAAACGGTCTGAAAAATAGGAGGAGCATGAAACGGTGTTCAAAAACATGAAGAGCCGGAAAAGGTGTGAAACATATGAAGAGCTTCAAAAGGTGTGAAATACATGAGGAGCATGAAACGGCCTGAAAAATAGGAGGAGCAGGAAGCTGTGTTCAAAAATATGAAGAGCCTGAAAAGGTGTGAAAGATATGAAGAGCTTCAAAATGTGTGAAAAATATGAGGAGCATGAAACGGTCTGAAAAATAGGAGGAGTATGAAGCAGTGTTCAAAAACATGAAGAACCTTAAAAGGTGTGAAAAATATGATGAGCTTCAAAAGGTGTCAAAAATATGAGGAGGATGAAACGGTCTGAAAAATAGGAGGAGCATGAAGCGGTGTTCAAAAACATGAGGAGCCTGAAAAGTTGTGAAAAATATGAAGAGCTACAAAAGGTGTCAAAAATGTGAGGAGCATGAAACGGTGTTCAAAAACATGAAGAGACTGAAAATTTCTGAAAAATATGAAGAGCCTCAAAACGTATCAAAAATATGAAGAGCTTCAGAAGGTGTGAAAAATATGAGGAGCATGAAACGGTGTGAAAAATTAGAGAGGCATGAAACGGTGTTCAAAACATGAAGAGCCTGAAAACGTGTGAAAAATATGAAAAGCTTGAAAAGGTGTCAAAAATATGAACAGCTTCAAAAGGTGTCAAAATGAGATGACCATGAAGCGATCAGAAAAATAGTAGGAGCATGAAGCGGAGTTCAAAAACATGAAGAGCCTGAAAACGTGTGAAAAATATGAAGAGCTTCAAAAGGCGTGAAATACATGAGGAGCATGAAACGGTCTGAAAAATACGAGGAGCATGAAGCGGTTTTCAAAAATATGAAGAGCCTGAAAAATTGTGAAAAATATGAAGATCTTCAAAAGGTGTGAAAAATATGAACAGCTTCAAAAGGTGTCAAAAATGAGATGAGCATGAAGCGATCTGAAAAATAGGAGGAGCATGAAGTGGTGTTGAAAAATATGAAGAGCCTGAAAAGGTGTGAAAAATATGAAGAGCTTCAAAAGGTGTCAAAAATATGAGGAGCATGAAACGGTCTGAAAATTAGGAGGATCATGAAACAGTGTTCAAAAACATGAAGAGCCTGAAAAGGTGTGAAAAATATGCAGAGCTTCAGAAGGTGTGAAATATATGAGGAGCCTGAAACGGTCTGAAAAATAGGAGGAGCATGAAGCTGTGTTCAAACACATGAGAGCCTGAAAAGGTGTGAGAAATATGAAGAGCTTCAAAAGGTGTGAAATACATGAAGAGCATGAAACGGTCTGAAAATTAAGAGGAGCATGAAACGGTATTGAAATACATGAAGAGCCTGAAATGGTGTGAAAAATATGAAGTGCTTCAAAAGATGAAAAAAATATGAACAGCTTCAATAGGTGTCAAAAATGAGATTAGCATTAAACGGTCTGAGAAATAGGAGGAGCATGAAACGGTGTTCCAAAACATGAAAGCTTGAAAAGGTGTGGAAAATTTGAAGAGCTTCAAAACATGTCAAAAATATTAGAAGCATGAAATGGTCTCAAAAATAGGAGGAGCATGAAGCGGTGGTGAAAAACATGAAGAGCCTGAAAACTTGTGAAAAATATGAAGAGCTTCAAAAGGTGTAAACAATATGAAAAGCTTCAAAATGTGTCAAAAATGACATGAGCCTGAAACGGTCTGAAAAATAGTAGGAGAATGTAGTGGTGTTGTATAACATGAACAGCCTAAAAATGTGTGAAATATATGAGCAGCTTCAAAAGGTGTCAAAAATATGAGGAGCATGAAACCGCCTGAAAAATAGGAGGAGTATGAAGCGGTGTTCAAAAACATGAAGAGCCTGAAAAGGTGTGAAAAATATGAAGAGCTTCAAAATGTGTCCAAAATATGAGGAGCATGAAACGGTCTGAAAAAAAGGAGGAGCATGAAACGGTGTTCAAAAACATGAAAAGCCTGAAAAGGTGTGAAAAATATGAAGAGCTTCAAAAGGTGTGAAAATTATGAAAAGCTTCAAAAGCTGTCAAAATTGAGATGAGCATGAAACGGTCTGAAAAATAGGAGGAGAATGAAGTGGTGTTCAAAAACATGAAGAGCATGAAAAGGTGTGAAAATATAAAGAGCTTCAAAAGGTGTGAAAAATATGAGGAGCATGAAACGCTCTGAAAAATAGGAGGAGCATGAAGCGGTGTTCAAAACATGAAGAGTCTGAAAAGGTGTGAAAAATATGAAGAGCTTCAAAATGTGTCAAATATGAGGAGCAAGAAACGGTCTGAAAAATAAGAGGAGCATGAAACGGTGTTCTAAAACATGAAAGCTTGAAAAGGTGTGGAAAATATGAGGAGCTTCAAAACGTGTCAAAAATATTAGAAGCATGAAACGGTCTCAAAAATAGGAGGAGCATGAAGCGGTTTTTGAAAAACATGAAGAGCCTGAAAACTTGTGAAAAATATGAAAGCTACAAAAAGTGTGAACAATATGAAAAGCTTCAAAATGTGCCAAAAATATCATGAGCCTGAAACGGTCTGAAAAATAGCAGGAGAATGAAGTGGTGTTGAAAAACATGAACAGCCTAAAAATGTGTGAAATATATGAGGAGCTTCAAAAGGTGTCAAAAATATGAGGAGCATGAAACCGCCTGAAAACTAGGAGGAGTATGAAGCGGTGTTCAAAAACATGAAGAGCCTGAAAAGGTGTGAAAAATATGAAGAGCTTCAAAATGTGTCAAAAATATGAGGAGCATGAAACCGTCTGAAAAATAGGAGTTGCATGAAGTTGTGTTCAAAAACATGAAGAGCTTGAAAAGGTGTGAAAAATATGAAGAGCTTCAAAAGGTGAGAAATACATCAGGAGCAAGAAACGGACTGAAAAATAGGAGGAGGATGAAGCGGTGTTCAAAAACATGAAGAGCCTGAAAAGGCGTGAAAAATATGAAGAGCTTCAAAAGGTGTCAAAAATATGAGGAGCATGAAATGATCTGAAAAATAGGAGGAACATGAAACGGTGTTCAAAAACATGAATAGCCTGAAAAGGTGTGAAAAATATGAAGAGCTTCAAAATGTGTCAAAAATATGAGGAGCATGAAATGGTCTGAAAAAAAGGAGGAGCATGAAACGGTGTTCAAAAACATGAAAAGCCTGAAAATGTGTGAAAAATATGAAGAGCTTCAAAAGGTGTGAAAATTATGAACAGCTTAAAAAGCTGTCAAAATTGAGATGAGCATGAAACGGTCTGAAAAATAGGAGGAGAATGAAGTGGTGTTCAAGAACATGAAGAGCATGAAAAGGTGTGAAAATATAAAGAGTTTCAAAAGGTGTGAAAAATATGAGGAGCATGAAACGCTCTGAAAAATAGGAGGAGCATGAAGCGGTGTTCAAAACATGAAGAGTCTGAAAAGGTTTGAAAAATATGAAGAGCTTCAAAATGTGTCAAATATGAGGAGCAAGAAACGGTCTGAAAAATAAGAGGAGCATGAAACGGTGTTCCAAAACATGAAAGCTTGAAAAGGTGTGGAAAATATGAGAAGCTTCAAAACGTGTCAAAAATATTAGAAGCATGAAACGGTCTCAAAAATAGGAGGAGCATGAAACGGTTTTTGAAAAACATGAAGAGCCTGAAAACTTGTGAAAAATATGAAAGCTTAAAAAAGTGTGAACAATATGAAAAGCTTCAAAATGTGTCAAAAATGTCATGAGCCTGAAACGGTCTGAAAAATAGCAGGAGAATGAAGTGGTGTTGAAAAACATGAACAGCCTAAAAATGTGTGAAATATATGAGGAGCTTCAAAAGGTGTCAAAAATATGAGGAGCATGAAACCGCCTGAAAACTAGGAGGAGTATGAAGCGGTGTTCAAAAACATGAAGAGCCTGAAAAGGTGTGAAAATATAAAGAGCTTCAAAATGTGTCAAAAATATGAGGAGCATGAAACCGTCTGAAAAATAGGAGTTGCATGAAGTTGTGTTCAAAAACATGAAGAGCTTGAAAAGGTGTGAAAAATATGAAGAGCTTCAAAAGGTGCGAAATACATGAGGAGCAAGAAACGGACTGAAAAATAGGAGGAGCATGAAGCGCTGTTCAAAAACATGAAGAGCCTGAAAAGGCGTGAAAAATATGAAGAGCTTCAAAAGGTGTCAAAAATATGAGGAGCATGAAATGATCTGAAAAATAGGAGGAACATGAAACGGTCTGAAAAATAGGAGGAGCATGAAGCGGTGTTCAAAAATATGAATAGCCTGAAAAGGTGTGAAAAATTTGAAGAGCTTCAAAAGGTGTGAAATCCATGAGGAGCATGAAACGGTCAGAAAAATAGGAGGAGCAGGAAGCTGTTTTCAAAAACATGAGAGCCTGAAAAGATGTGAAAAATATGAAGAGGTTCAAAAGGTGTGAAATACATGAGGAGCATGAAACGGTCTGAAAAATAGGAGGAGCATGAAACGGTGTTCAAAAACATGAAGAGCCGGAAAAGGTGTGAAACATATGAAGAGCTTCAAAAGGTGTGAAATACATGAGGAGCATGAAACGGCCTGAAAAATAGGAGGAGCAGGAAGCTGTGTTCAAAAATATGAAGAGCCTGAAAAGGTGTGAAAAATATGAAGAGCTTCAAAATGTGTGAAAAATATGAGGAGCATGAAACGGTCTGAAAAATAGGAGGAGTATGAAGCGGTGTTCAAAAACATGAAGAACCTTAAAAGGTGTGAAAAATATGATGAGCTTCAAAAGGTGTCAAAAAGATGAGGAGGATGAAACGGTCTGAAAAATAGGAGGAGCATGAAGCGGTGTTCAAAAACATGAGGAGCCTGAAAAGTTGTGAAAAATATGAAGAGCTACAAAAGGTGTCAAAAATGTGAGGAGCATGAAACGGTGTTCAAAAACATGAAGAGACTGAAAATGTCTGAAAAATATGAAGAGCCTCAAAACGTATCAAAAATATGAAGAGCTTCAGAAGGTGTGAAAAATATGAGGAGCATGAAACGGTGTGAAAAATTAGAGAGGCATGAAACGGTGTTCAAAACATGAAGAGCCTGAAAACGTGTGAAAAATATGAAAAGCTTGAAAAGGTGTCAAAAATATGAACAGCTTCAAAAGGTGTCAAAAATGAGATGAGCATGAAGCGATCAGAAAAATAGTAGGAGCATGAAGGGGTGTTCAAAAACATGAATAGCCTGAAAACGTGTGAAAAATATGAAGAGCTTCAAAAGGCGTGAAATACATGAGGAGCATGAAACGGTCTGAAAAATACGAGGAGCATGAAGCGGTTTTCAAAAATATGAAGAGCCTGAGAAATTGTGAAAAATATGAAGATCTTCAAAAGGTGTGAAAAATATGAACAGCTTCAAAAGGTGTCAAAAATGAGATGAGCATGAAGCGATCTGAAAAATAGGAGGAGCATGAAGTGGTGTTGAAAAATATGAAGAGCCTGAAAAGGTGTGAAAAATATGAAGAGCTTCAAAAGGTGTCAAAAATATGAGGAGCATGAAACGGTCTGAAAATTAGGAGGATCATGAAACAGTGTTCAAAAACATGAAGAGCCTGAAAAGGTGTGAAAAATATGCAGAGCTTCAGAAGGTGTGAAATATATGAGGAGCCTGAAACGGTCTGAAAAATAGGAGGAGCATGAAGCTGTGTTCAAACACATGAGAGCCTGAAAAGGTGTGAGAAATATGAAGAGCTTCAAAAGGTGTGAAATACATGAAGAGCATGAAACGGTCTGAAAATTAAGAGGAGCATTAAACGGTATTGAAATACATGAAGAGCCTGAAATGGTGTGAAAAATATGAAGTGCTTCAAAAGGTGGGAAAAATATGAAGAGCTTCAATAGGTGTCAAAAATGAGATTAGCATGAAACGGTCTGAGAAATAGGAGGAGCATGAAGCGGTGTTCAAAAAAATGAAGAGCTTGAAAAGGTGTGAAAAATATGACAAGCTTCAAAAGGTGTCAAATATGAGGAGCATGAAACGGTCTGAAAATAGGAGGAGCATGAAGCGGTGCTGAAAACATGAAGAGCCTGAAAAGCTGTGACAAATATGAAGAGCTTCAAAAGGTGTCAAAAATATTAGAAGCATGAAACGGTCTCAAAAATAGGAGGAGCATGAAGCGGTTTTTGAAAAACATGAAGAGCCTGAAAACTTGTGAAAAATATGAAAGCTACAAAAAGTGTGAACAATATGAAAAGCTTCAAAATGTGTCAAAAATATCATGAGCCTGAAACGGTCTGAAAAATAGCAGGAGAATGAAGTGGTGTTGAAAAACATGAACAGCCTAAAAATGTGTGAAATATATGAGGAGCTTCAAAAGGTGTCAAAAATATGAGGAGCATGAAACCGCCTGAAAACTAGGAGGAGTATGAAGCGGTGTTCAAAAACATGAAGAGCCTGAAAAGGTGTGAAAAATATGAAGAGCTTCAAAATGTGTCAAAAATATGAGGAGCATGAAACCGTCTGAAAAATAGGAGTTGCATGAAGTTGTGTTCAAAAACATGAAGAGCTTGAAAAGGTGTGAAAAATATGAAGAGCTTCAAAAGGTGAGAAATACATCAGGAGCAAGAAACGGACTGAAAAATAGGAGGAGGATGAAGCGGTGTTCAAAAACATGAAGAGCCTGAAAAGGCGTGAAAAATATGAAGAGCTTCAAAAGGTGTCAAAAATATGAGGAGCATGAAATGATCTGAAAAATAGGAGGAACATGAAACGGTGTTCAAAAACATGAATAGCCTGAAAAGGTGTGAAAAATATGAAGAGCTTCAAAATGTGTCAAAAATATGAGGAGCATGAAATGGTCTGAAAAAAAGGAGGAGCATGAAACGGTGTTCAAAAACATGAAAAGCCTGAAAATGTGTGAAAAATATGAAGAGCTTCAAAAGGTGTGAAAATTATGAACAGCCTAAAAAGCTGTCAAAATTGAGATAAGCATGAAACGGTCTGAAAAATAGGAGGAGAATGAAGTGGTGTTCAAGAACATGAAGAGCATGAAAAGGTGTGAAAATATAAAGAGTTTCAAAAGGTGTGAAAAATATGAGGAGCATGAAACGCTCTGAAAAATAGGAGGAGCATGAAGCGGTGTTCAAAACATGAAGAGTCTGAAAAGGTTTGAAAAATATGAAGAGCTTCAAAATGTGTCAAATATGAGGAGCAAGAAACGGTCTGAAAAATAAGAGGAGCATGAAACGGTGTTCCAAAACATGAAAGCTTGAAAAGGTGTGGAAAATATGAGAAGCTTCAAAACGTGTCAAAAATATTAGAAGCATGAAACGGTCTCAAAAATAGGAGGAGCATGAAACGGTTTTTGAAAAACATGAAGAGCCTGAAAACTTGTGAAAAATATGAAAGCTTAAAAAAGTGTGAACAATATGAAAAGCTTCAAAATGTGTCAAAAATGTCATGAGCCTGAAACGGTCTGAAAAATAGCAGGAGAATGAAGTGGTGTTGAAAAACATGAACAGCCTAAAAATGTGTGAAATATATGAGGAGCTTCAAAAGGTGTCAAAAATATGAGGAGCATGAAACCGCCTGAAAACTAGGAGGAGTATGAAGCGGTGTTCAAAAACATGAAGAGCCTGAAAAGGTGTGAAAATATAAAGAGCTTCAAAATGTGTCAAAAATATGAGGAGCATGAAACCGTCTGAAAAATAGGAGTTGCATGAAGTTGTGTTCAAAAACATGAAGAGCTTGAAAAGGTGTGAAAAATATGAAGAGCTTCAAAAGGTGCGAAATACATGAGGAGCAAGAAACGGACTGAAAAATAGGAGGAGCATGAAGCGCTGTTCAAAAACATGAAGAGCCTGAAAAGGCGTGAAAAATATGAAGAGCTTCAAAAGGTGTCAAAAATATGAGGAGCATGAAATGATCTGAAAAATAGGAGGAACATGAAACGGTCTGAAAAATAGGAGGAGCATGAAGCGGTGTTCAAAAACATGAATAGCCTGAAAAGGTGTGAAAAATTTGAAGAGCTTCAAAAGGTGTGAAATCCATGAGGAGCATGAAACGGTCAGAAAAATAGGAGGAGCAGGAAGCTGTTTTAAAAAACATGAGAGCCTGAAAAGGTGTGAAAAATATGAAGAGGTTCAAAAGGTGTGAAATACATGAGGAGCATGAAACGGTCTGAAAAATAGGAGGAGCATGAAACGGTGTTCAAAAACATGAAGAGCCGGAAAAGGTGTGAAACATATGAAGAGCTTCAAAAGGTGTGAAATACATGAGGAGCATGAAACGGCCTGAAAAATAGGAGGAGCAGGAAGCTGTGTTCAAAAATATGAAGAGCCTGAAAAGGTGTGAAAAATATGAAGAGCTTCAAAATGTGTGAAAAATATGAGGAGCATGAAACGGTCTGAAAAATAGGAGGAGTATGAAGCGGTGTTCAAAAACATGAAGAACCTTAAAAGGTGTGAAAAATATGATGAGCTTCAAAAGGTGTCAAAAAGATGAGGAGGATGAAACGGTCTGAAAAATAGGAGGAGCATGAAGCGGTGTTCAAAAACATGAGGAGCCTGAAAAGTTGTGAAAAATATGAAGAGCTACAAAAGGTGTCAAAAATGTGAGGAGCATGAAACGGTGTTCAAAAACATGAAGAGACTGAAAATGTCTGAAAAATATGAAGAGCCTCAAAACGTATCAAAAATATGAAGAGCTTCAGAAGGTGTGAAAAATATGAGGAGCATGAAACGGTGTGAAAAATTAGAGAGGCATGAAACGGTGTTCAAAACATGAAGAGCCTGAAAACGTGTGAAAAATATGAAAAGCTTGAAAAGGTGTCAAAAATATGAACAGCTTCAAAAGGTGTCAAAAATGAGATGAGCATGAAGCGATCAGAAAAATAGTAGGAGCATGAAGGGGTGTTCAAAAACATGAATAGCCTGAAAACGTGTGAAAAATATGAAGAGCTTCAAAAGGCGTGAAATACATGAGGAGCATGAAACGGTCTGAAAAATACGAGGAGCATGAAGCGGTTTTCAAAAATATGAAGAGCCTGAGAAATTGTGAAAAATATGAAGATCTTCAAAAGGTGTGAAAAATATGAACAGCTTCAAAAGGTGTAAAAAATGAGATGAGCATGAAGCGATCTGAAAAATAGGAGGAGCATGAAGTGGTGTTAAACAATATGAAGAGCCTGAAAAGGTGGGAAAAATATGAAGAGCTTCAAAAGGTGTCAAAAATATGAGGAGCATGAAACGGTCTGAAAATTAGGAGGATCATGAAACAGTGTTCAAAAACATGAAGAGCCTGAAAAGGTGTGAAAAATATGCAGAGCTTCAGAAGGTGTGAAATATATGAGGAGCCTGAAACGGTCTGAAAAATAGGAGGAGCATGAAGCTGTGTTCAAACACATGAGAGCCTGAAAAGGTGTGAGAAATATGAAGAGCTTCAAAAGGTGTGAAATACATGAAGAGCATGAAACGGTCTGAAAATTAAGAGGAGCATTAAACGGTATTGAAATACATGAAGAGCCTGAAATGGTGTGAAAAATATGAAGTGCTTCAAAAGGTGGGAAAAATATGAAGAGCTTCAATAGGTGTCAAAAATGAGATTAGCATGAAACGGTCTGAGAAATAGGAGGAGCATGAAGCGGTGTTCAAAAAAATGAAGAGCTTGAAAAGGTGTGAAAAATATGACAAGCTTCAAAAGGTGTCAAATATGAGGAGCATGAAACGGTCTGAAAATAGGAGGAGCATGAAGCGGTGCTGAAAACATGAAGAGCCTGAAAAGCTGTGACAAATATGAAGAGCTTCAAAAGGTGTCAAAAAAATGAAGAGCATGAAACGGTCTGAAAAATAGGAGGAGCATGAAGCGGTGTTCAAAAACATGAAAAAAAATATTAAAAAAAAAACATGAAGAACCTGAAAACGTGTGAAAAATATGAAGAGCTTCAAAAGGTGTGAAAAATATGAACAGCTTCAAAAGGTGTCAAAAATGAGATGAGCATGAAGCGATGAGAAAAATAGGACGAGCATGAAGCGGTGTTCAAAAACATGAAGAGCCTGAAAACGTGTGAAAAATATGAAGAGCTTCAAAAGTTGTGAAATACATGAGGAGCATGAAACGATCTGAAAAATACGAGGAGCATGAAGCGGTTTTAAAAATATGAAGAGCCTGAAAAATTGTGAAAAATATGAAAAGCATCAAAAGGTGTCAAAAATATGAGGAGCATGAAACAGTCTGAAAAATAGAAGGAGCATGAAGCGGTGTTCAAAAACATGAAGAGTCTGAAAAGCTGTGACAAATATGAAGAGCTTCAAAAGGTGTCAAAAAAATGAAGAGCATGAAACGGTCTGAAAAATAGGAGGAGCATGAAGCGGTGTTCAAAAACATGAAAAAAAAAATAAAAAAAATATAAAAAAAACCATGAAGAGCCTGAAAACGTGTGAAAAATATGAAGAGCTTCAAAAGGTGTGAAAAATATGAACAGCTTCAAAAGGTGTCAAAAATGAGATGAGCATGAAGCGATGAGAAAAATAGGAGGAGCATGAAGCGGTGTTCAAAAACATGAAGAGCCTGAAAACATTTGAAAAATATGAAGAGCTTCAAAAGGTGTGAAATACATGAGGAGCATGAAACGATCTGAAAAATACGAGGAGCATGAAGCGGTTTTAAAAATATGAAGAGCCTGAAAAATTGTGAAAAATATGAAAAGCATCAAAAGGTGTCAAAAATATGAGGAGCATGAAACAGTCTGAAAAATAGAAGGAGCATGAAGCGGTGTTCAAAAACATGAAGAGTCTGAAAAGGTGTAAAAATATGAAGAGCTTCAAAAGGTGTGAAAAATATGAGGAGCTTCAAATGGTGTCAAAAGTATGAGGGGCATGAAACTGTCTGAAAAATAGGAGGAGCATGAAACGGTGTTGAAATACATGAAGTGCCTGAAATGGTGTGAAAAATATGAAGAGCTTTAAAACGTGTCAAAAATGTGAGGAGCATGAAACGGTCTGAAAAATAGGAGGAGCATCATGCGGTGTTGAAAAACATGAAGAGCCTGAAAACGTGTGAAAAATATGAAGATCTTCAAAAGGTGTGAAAAATATGAACAGCTTCAAAAGGTGTAAAAAATGAGATGAGCATGAAGCGATCTGAAAAATAGGAGGAGCATGAAGTGGTGTTAAACAATATGAAGAGCTTGAAAAGGTGTGAAAAATATGAAGAGCTTCAAAAGGTGTCAAAAATATGAGGAGCATGAAACGGTCTGAAAATTAGGAGGATCATGAAACAGTGTTCAAAAACATGAAGAGCCTGAAAAGGTGTGAAAAATATGCAGAGCTTCAAAAGGTGTGAAATATATGAGGAGCCTGAAACGGTCTGAAAAATAGGAGGAGCATGAAGCTGTGTTCAAACACATGAGAGCCTGAAAAGGTGTGAGAAATATGAAGAGTTTCAAAAGGTGTGAAATACATGAAGAGCATGAAACGGTCTGAAAATTAAGAGGAGCATGAAACGGTGTTGAAATACATGAAGAGCCTGAAATGGTGTGAAAAATATGAAGTGCTTCAAAAGGTGGGAAAAATATGAAGAGCTTCAATAGGTGTCAAAAATGAGATTAGCATGAAACGGTCAGAGAAATAGGAGGAGCATGAAGCGGTGTTCAAAAAAATGAAGAACTTGAAAAGGTGTGAAAAATATGACAAGCTTCAAAAGGTGTCAAATATGAGGAGCATGAAACGGTCTGAAAAGAGGAGGATCATGATGCGGTGCTGAAAAACATGAAGAGCCTGAAAAGCTGTGACAAATATGAAGAGCTTCAAAAGGTGTCAAAAATATGAAGAGCATGAAACGATCTGAAAATAGGAGGAGAATGAAGCGGTTTTCAAAAACATGAGGAGCCAGAAAAGGTGTGGAAAATATGAAGAGCTTCAAAAGGTGTCAAAATATGAGGAGCATTAAACGGTATGAAAAATAGGAGGAGCATGAAGCGGTGCTGAAAACATGAAGAGCCTGAAAAGCTGTGACAAATATGAAGAGCTTCAAAAGGTGTCAAAAAATGAAGAGCATGAAACGGTCTGAAAAATAGGAGGAGCATGAAGCGGTGTTCAAAAACATGAAAAAAAATATTAAAAAAAAAACATGAAGAACCTGAAAACGTGTGAAAAATATGAAGAGCTTCAAAAGGTGTGAAAAATATGAACAGCTTCAAAAGGTGTCAAAAATGAGATGAGCATGAAGCGATGAGAAAAATAGGACGAGCATGAAGCGGTGTTCAAAAACATGAAGAGCCTGAAAACGTGTGAAAAATATGAAGAGCTTCAAAAGTTGTGAAATACATGAGGAGCATGAAACGATCTGAAAAATACGAGGAGCATGAAGCGGTTTTAAAAATATGAAGAGCCTGAAAAATTGTGAAAAATATGAAAAGCATCAAAAGGTGTCAAAAATATGAGGAGCATGAAACAGTCTGAAAAATAGAAGGAGCATGAAGCGGTGTTCAAAAACATGAAGAGTCTGAAAAGCTGTGACAAATATGAAGAGCTTCAAAAGGTGTCAAAAAAATGAAGAGCATGAAACGGTCTGAAAAATAGGAGGAGCATGAAGCGGTGTTCAAAAACATGAAAAAAAAAATAAAAAAAATATAAAAAAAACCATGAAGAGCCTGAAAACGTGTGAAAAATATGAAGAGCTTCAAAAGGTGTGAAAAATATGAACAGCTTCAAAAGGTGTCAAAAATGAGATGAGCATGAAGCGATAAGAAAAATAGGAGGAGCATGAAGCGGTGTTCAAAAACATGAAGAGCCTGAAAACATTTGAAAAATATGAAGAGCTTCAAAAGGTGTGAAATACATGAGGAGCATGAAACGATCTGAAAAATACGAGGAGCATGAAGCGGTTTTAAAAATATGAAGAGCCTGAAAAATTGTGAAAAATATGAAAAGCATCAAAAGGTGTCAAAAATATGAGGAGCATGAAACAGTCTGAAAAATAGAAGGAGCATGAAGCGGTGTTCAAAAACATGAAGAGTCTGAAAAGGTGTAAAAATATGAAGAGCTTCAAAAGGTGTGAAAAATATGAGGAGCTTCAAATGGTGTCAAAAGTATGAGGGGCATGAAACTGTCTGAAAAATAGGAGGAGCATGAAACGGTGTTGAAATACATGAAGTGCCTGAAATGGTGTGAAAAATATGAAGAGCTTTAAAACGTGTCAAAAATGTGAGGAGCATGAAACGGTCTGAAAAATAGGAGGAGCATCATGCGGTGTTGAAAAACATGAAGAGCCTGAAAACGTGTGAAAAATATGAAGATCTTCAAAAGGTGTGAAAAATATGAACAGCTTCAAAAGGTGTAAAAAATGAGATGAGCATGAAGCGATCTGAAAAATAGGAGGAGCATGAAGTGGTGTTAAACAATATGAAGAGCTTGAAAAGGTGTGAAAAATATGAAGAGCTTCAAAAGGTGTCAAAAATATGAGGAGCATGAAACGGTCTGAAAATTAGGAGGATCATGAAACAGTGTTCAAAAACATGAAGAGCCTGAAAAGGTGTGAAAAATATGCAGAGCTTCAAAAGGTGTGAAATATATGAGGAGCCTGAAACGGTCTGAAAAATAGGAGGAGCATGAAGCTGTGTTCAAACACATGAGAGCCTGAAAAGGTGTGAGAAATATGAAGAGTTTCAAAAGGTGTGAAATACATGAAGAGCATGAAACGGTCTGAAAATTAAGAGGAGCATGAAACGGTGTTGAAATACATGAAGAGCCTGAAATGGTGTGAAAAATATGAAGTGCTTCAAAAGGTGGGAAAAATATGAAGAGCTTCAATAGGTGTCAAAAATGAGATTAGCATGAAACGGTCAGAGAAATAGGAGGAGCATGAAGCGGTGTTCAAAAAAATGAAGAACTTGAAAAGGTGTGAAAAATATGACAAGCTTCAAAAGGTGTCAAATATGAGGAGCATGAAACGGTCTGAAAAGAGGAGGATCATGATGCGGTGCTGAAAAACATGAAGAGCCTGAAAAGCTGTGACAAATATGAAGAGCTTCAAAAGGTGTCAAAAATATGAAGAGCATGAAACGATCTGAAAATAGGAGGAGAATGAAGCGGTTTTCAAAAACATGAGGAGCCAGAAAAGGTGTGGAAAATATGAAGAGCTTCAAAAGGTGTCAAAATATGAGGAGCATTAAACGGTATGAAAAATAGGAGGAGCATGAAACGGTGTTCAAAAACAGGAAGAGCTTGAAAAGGTGTGAAAAATATGAAGAGCTTCAAAAGGTGTGAAATACATGAGGAGCATGAAACGGTCTGAAAAATAGGAGGAGCAAGAAGCTGTGTTCAAAAACATGAGAGCCTGAAAAGGTGTGAAAAATAGGAAGAGCTTCAAAAGGTGTGAAATACATGAAGAGCATGAAACGGTCTGAAAAATAGGAGGAGCATGAAACAGTGTTCAAAAACAAGAAGAGTCTGAAAAGGTGTGAAAAATATCAAGAGGTTCAAAAGGTGTGAAATACATGAGGAGCATGAAACGGTCTGAAAAATAGGAGGTGCATGAAGCTATGTTCAAACTTGAAGAGCCTGAAAACGTGTGAAAAATATGAAGAGCTTCAAAAGGTGTGAAATACATGAGGAGCATGAAACGGTCTGAAAAATAGGAGGAGCATGAAGCGGTGTTCAAAAACATGAAAAAATAAAAATAAAAATAAATAAAAAAAATATAAAAAAAAACATGAAGAGTCTGAAAACGTGTGAAACATATGAAGAGCTTCAAAAGGTGTGAAAAATATGAACAGCTTCAAAAGGTGTCAAAAATGAGATGAGCATGAAGCGATCACAAAAATAGGAGGAGCATGAAGCGGTGTTCAAAAACATGAACAGCCTGAAAACCTGTGAAAAATATGAAGAGCTTCAAAAGGTGTGAAATTCATGAGGAGCATGAAACGGTCTGAAAAATATGAGCAGCATGAAGTGGTCTTCAAAAACATGAAGAGCCTGAAAACGTGTGAAAAATATGAAGAGCTTCAAAAAGTCAGAAATACATGAAGAGCATGAAACGGTCTCAAAAATAGGAGGAGCATTAAGAGGTGTTGAAAAAGATGAAGAGCCTGAAAACGTGTGAAAAATATGAAGAGCTTCAAACGGTGCCAAAAATATGAGGAGCATGAAACGGTCTGAAAATAGGAGGAGCATGATGCGGTGCTGAAAAACATGAAGAGCCTGAAAAGCTGTGACAAATATGAAGAGCTTCAAAAGGTGTCAAAAATATGAAGAGCATGAAACGATCTGAAAATAGGAGGAGAATGAAGCGGTTTTCAAAAACATGAGGAGCCAGAAAAGGTGTGGAAAATATGAAGAGCTTCAAAAGGTGTCAAAATATGAGGAGCATTAAACGGTATGAAAAATAGGAGGAGCATGAAGCGGTGCTGAAAACATGAAGAGCCTGAAAAGCTGTGACAAATATGAAGAGCTTCAAAAGGTGTCAAAAAAATGAAGAGCATGAAACGGTCTGAAAAATAGGAGGAGCATGAAGCGGTGTTCAAAAACATGAAAAAAAATATTAAAAAAAAAACATGAAGAACCTGAAAACGTGTGAAAAATATGAAGAGCTTCAAAAGGTGTGAAAAATATGAACAGCTTCAAAAGGTGTCAAAAATGAGATGAGCATGAAGCGATGAGAAAAATAGGACGAGCATGAAGCGGTGTTCAAAAACATGAAGAGCCTGAAAACGTGTGAAAAATATGAAGAGCTTCAAAAGTTGTGAAATACATGAGGAGCATGAAACGATCTGAAAAATACGAGGAGCATGAAGCGGTTTTAAAAATATGAAGAGCCTGAAAAATTGTGAAAAATATGAAAAGCATCAAAAGGTGTCAAAAATATGAGGAGCATGAAACAGTCTGAAAAATAGAAGGAGCATGAAGCGGTGTTCAAAAACATGAAGAGTCTGAAAAGCTGTGACAAATATGAAGAGCTTCAAAAGGTGTCAAAAAAATGAAGAGCATGAAACGGTCTGAAAAATAGGAGGAGCATGAAGCGGTGTTCAAAAACATGAAAAAAAAAATAAAAAAAATATAAAAAAAACCATGAAGAGCCTGAAAACGTGTGAAAAATATGAAGAGCTTCAAAAGGTGTGAAAAATATGAACAGCTTCAAAAGGTGTCAAAAATGAGATGAGCATGAAGCGATGAGAAAAATAGGAGGAGCATGAAGCGGTGTTCAAAAACATGAAGAGCCTGAAAACATTTGAAAAATATGAAGAGCTTCAAAAGGTGTGAAATACATGAGGAGCATGAAACGATCTGAAAAATACGAGGAGCATGAAGCGGTTTTAAAAATATGAAGAGCCTGAAAAATTGTGAAAAATATGAAAAGCATCAAAAGGTGTCAAAAATATGAGGAGCATGAAACAGTCTGAAAAATAGAAGGAGCATGAAGCGGTGTTCAAAAACATGAAGAGTCTGAAAAGGTGTAAAAATATGAAGAGCTTCAAAAGGTGTGAAAAATATGAGGAGCTTCAAATGGTGTCAAAAGTATGAGGGGCATGAAACTGTCTGAAAAATAGGAGGAGCATGAAACGGTGTTGAAATACATGAAGTGCCTGAAATGGTGTGAAAAATATGAAGAGCTTTAAAACGTGTCAAAAATGTGAGGAGCATGAAACGGTCTGAAAAATAGGAGGAGCATCATGCGGTGTTGAAAAACATGAAGAGCCTGAAAACGTGTGAAAAATATGAAGATCTTCAAAAGGTGTGAAAAATATGAACAGCTTCAAAAGGTGTAAAAAATGAGATGAGCATGAAGCGATCTGAAAAATAGGAGGAGCATGAAGTGGTGTTAAACAATATGAAGAGCTTGAAAAGGTGTGAAAAATATGAAGAGCTTCAAAAGGTGTCAAAAATATGAGGAGCATGAAACGGTCTGAAAATTAGGAGGATCATGAAACAGTGTTCAAAAACATGAAGAGCCTGAAAAGGTGTGAAAAATATGCAGAGCTTCAAAAGGTGTGAAATATATGAGGAGCCTGAAACGGTCTGAAAAATAGGAGGAGCATGAAGCTGTGTTCAAACACATGAGAGCCTGAAAAGGTGTGAGAAATATGAAGAGTTTCAAAAGGTGTGAAATACATGAAGAGCATGAAACGGTCTGAAAATTAAGAGGAGCATGAAACGGTGTTGAAATACATGAAGAGCCTGAAATGGTGTGAAAAATATGAAGTGCTTCAAAAGGTGGGAAAAATATGAAGAGCTTCAATAGGTGTCAAAAATGAGATTAGCATGAAACGGTCAGAGAAATAGGAGGAGCATGAAGCGGTGTTCAAAAAAATGAAGAACTTGAAAAGGTGTGAAAAATATGACAAGCTTCAAAAGGTGTCAAATATGAGGAGCATGAAACGGTCTGAAAAGAGGAGGATCATGATGCGGTGCTGAAAAACATGAAGAGCCTGAAAAGCTGTGACAAATATGAAGAGCTTCAAAAGGTGTCAAAAATATGAAGAGCATGAAACGATCTGAAAATAGGAGGAGAATGAAGCGGTTTTCAAAAACATGAGGAGCCAGAAAAGGTGTGGAAAATATGAAGAGCTTCAAAAGGTGTCAAAATATGAGGAGCATTAAACGGTATGAAAAATAGGAGGAGCATGAAACGGTGTTCAAAAACAGGAAGAGCTTGAAAAGGTGTGAAAAATATGAAGAGCTTCAAAAGGTGTGAAATACATGAGGAGCATGAAACGGTCTGAAAAATAGGAGGAGCAAGAAGCTGTGTTCAAAAACATGAGAGCCTGAAAAGGTGTGAAAAATAGGAAGAGCTTCAAAAGGTGTGAAATACATGAAGAGCATGAAACGGTCTGAAAAATAGGAGGAGCATGAAACAGTGTTCAAAAACAAGAAGAGTCTGAAAAGGTGTGAAAAATATCAAGAGGTTCAAAAGGTGTGAAATACATGAGGAGCATGAAACGGTCTGAAAAATAGGAGGTGCATGAAGCTGTGTTCAAACTTGAAGAGCCTGAAAACGTGTGAAAAATATGAAGAGCTTCAAAAGGTGTGAAATACATGAGGAGCATGAAACGGTCTGAAAAATAGGAGGAGCATGAAGCGGTGTTCAAAAACATGAAAAAATAAAAATAAAAATAAATAAAAAAAATATAAAAAAAAACATGAAGAGTCTGAAAACGTGTGAAACATATGAAGAGCTTCAAAAGGTGTGAAAAATATGAACAGCTTCAAAAGGTGTCAAAAATGAGATGAGCATGAAGCGATCACAAAAATAGGAGGAGCATGAAGCGGTGTTCAAAAACATGAACAGCCTGAAAACCTGTGAAAAATATGAAGAGCTTCAAAAGGTGTGAAATTCATGAGGAGCATGAAACGGTCTGAAAAATATGAGCAGCATGAAGTGGTCTTCAAAAACATGAAGAGCCTGAAAACGTGTGAAAAATATGAAGAGCTTCAAAAAGTCAGAAATACATGAAGAGCATGAAACGGTCTCAAAAATAGGAGGAGCATTAAGAGGTGTTGAAAAAGATGAAGAGCCTGAAAACGTGTGAAAAATATGAAGAGCTTCAAACGGTGCCAAAAATATGAGGAGCATGAAACGGTCTGAAAATAGGAGGAGCATGAAGCGGTGTTGAAAAACATGAAGAGCCTGTAAAAGTGTGAAAAATATGAAGAGCTTCAAAAGGTGTGAAACACATGAAGAGCATGAATCGGTCTGAAAAATAGGAGGAGCATGAAACGGTGTCCAAAAACATGAAGAGCCTGAAAAGGTGTGAAAAATATGAAGAGCTTCAAAAGGTGTCAAAAAGATGAGGAGCATGAAACGGTCTGAAAAATACGAGTAGCCTGAAACTGTGTTCAAAAACATGAAGAGACTGAAAAGGTGTGAAAAATAGCAAGAGCTTCAAAAGTGTGAAATATAAGAGGAGCATGAAACGGTCTGAAAAATAGGAGGAGCAACAAGCTGTGTTCAAAAACATGAGAGCCTGAAAAGTTGTGAAAAATATGAAGAGCTTCAAAAAGTGTGAAATACATGAGGAGCATGAAACGGTCTGAAAAATAGGAGGAGCATGAAGCGGTGTTCAAATCATGAAGAGCCTGAAAAGGTGTGAAAAATATGAAGAGCTTCAAATGGTGTCAAAAATATGAGGAGCCTGAAACGGTCTGAAAAATAAGAGGAGCATGAAGCGGTGTTCAAAAACATGAAGAGCCTGAAAACTTGTGAAAGATATGAAGAACTTCAAAAGGTGTGAAAAATATGAACAGCTTCAAAAGGTGTCAAAAAGGAGATGAGTTGAAGCGATCTGAAAAATAGGAGGAGCATGAAGTGGTGTTGAAAAACATGAAGTGCCTGAAAAGGTGTGAAATATATGAAGAGCTTCAAAATGTGTCAAAAATATGAGGAGTATGAAACGGTCTGAAAAGTAGGAGCAGCATGAAACGGTGTTTAAAAATATCAAGAGCCTGAAAAGGTGTGAAAAATATGAAGAGCTTCAAAAGGTGTGAAATACATGAGGATCTTGAAACGGTCTGAAAATAGTAGGAGCATGAAGCGGTGTTCAAAATCATGAAGAGTCTGAAAAGGTGTGAAAAATATGAAGAGTTTCAAAAGGTGTTAAAAATATGAGGAGCATGAAACGATCTGAAAAATAGGAGGAGCGTGAAGCGGTGTTCAAAAACTTGAAGAGCCTGAAAAGGTGTGAAATATATGAGGACTTTCAAAAGGTGTCTACAATAAGAAGAGCATGAAACGGTCTGAAAAATAGGAGGAGCGTGAAGTGGTGTTCAAAAACTTGAAGAGCCTGAAAAGGTGTGAAATATATGAGGACTTTCAAAAGGTGTCTACAATAAGAAGAGCATGAAACGGTCTGAAAAATAGAGGAGCATGAAGCGGTGTTCAAAACATGAAGAGCCTGAAAATGTGTGAAACATATGAAGTGCTTCAAAAGGTGTGAAATATATGAGGAGCAAAAACGGTCTGAAAAATAGTAGGAGCATGAAGCGGTGTTGAAAAACATGAAGAGCCTGAAAAGGTGTGAAAAACATGAAGAGCTTCAAAAGGTGTGAAAAGTATGAGGAGCTTCAAAATGTGTGAAAAATATGAACAGGTTCAAAAGTTGTAAAAACTGAGATGAGCATGAAACGGTCTGAAAAATAGGAGGAGCGTGAAGTGGTGTTGAAAAACATGAATAGACTGAAAAGGTGTGAAAAATATGAAGAGATTCAAAAGGTGTCAAAAATATGAGGAGCATGAAATGGTCTGAAAAATAGGAGGGGCATGAAGCGGTGTTGAAAAACATGAAGAGCGTGAAAAGGTGTGAAAAATATGAAGAGCTTCAAAAGGTGTCAAAAATATGAGGAGTATGAAAGGTCTGAAAAACAATAGGAGCATGAAGCGGCGTTGAAAAACATGAAGAGCCTGAAAAGGTGTGAAAAATATGAAGAGCTTCAAAATATTTCAAATATATGAGGGGCATGAACGGTATGAAAAATAGGAGGAGCATGAAGCTGTGTTTAAAAACATGAAGAGCCTGAAAAGGTGTGAAAAATATGAAGAGCTTCAAAAGGTGTGAAAAATATCAAGATGTTCAAAAGGTGTCAAAAATGAGATGAGCATGAAACGGTCTGAATAATAGGAGGAACATGAAGTGGTGTTGAAAAACATGAAGAGCCTGAAAAGGTGTGAAAAATATGAAGACCTTCAAAAGGTGTGAAAAATATGAACAGGTTCAAACGGTGTAAAAAAATGAGATGAACAGGAAACGGTCTGAAAAATAGGAGGAGCATGAAGTGGTGTTGAAAAACATGAAGAGCCTGAAAACGTGTGAAAAATATGAAGAGCTTCAAAAGGTGTCAAAAATATGAGGAGCATAAAACGGTCTGAAAAATAGGAGGAGCATGAAACGGTCTGAAAAGTAGGAGGAGCATGAAGCGGTGTTGAAAAACATGAAGAGCCTGAAAACGTGTGAAAAATGTGAAGAGCTTCAAAAGGTGTGAAAAATATGAGGAGCATGAAGCGGTGTTCAAAAACATGAAGAGCCTGAAAATGTGTGAAACTTGTGAAGAGCTTCAAAAGGTGTCAAAATATGAGGAGCATGAAGCGGTGTTCAAAAACATGAAGAGCCTGAAAAGGTGTGAAAAATATGAAGACCTTCAAAAGGTGTGAAAACTATGAAGAGCTTCAAAATGTGTCAAAAAAGAGATGAGCATGAAACGGTCTCAAAAATAGGAGGATCATGCAGTGGTGTTGAAAAACATGAAGAGCCTGAAAAGGTGTGAAAATTATGAAGAGCTTCAAAAGGAGTCAAATACATGAGGAGCATGAAACGGTCTGAAAAATAGGAGAAGCATGAAGTGGTGTGGAAAAAGATGAAGAGGCTGAAAAGTTGTGAAAAATATGAAGAGCTTCAAAAGGTGTAAAAAATATGAGGAGCATTAAACGGTCTGAAAAATAGGAGGAGCATGAAACGCTGATCAAAAACATGAAGAGCCTGAAAAGGTGTGAAAAATATGAAGAGCCTCAAAACGTGTCAAAAATATGAGGAGCATGAAATGGTCTGAAAAATAGGAGGAGCATGAAATGTTGTTGAAAAACTTGAAGAGCCTGAAAACGTGTGAAAAAAATATGAAGAGTTTCCAAAGGTGTCAAAAATGAGATGAGCATGAAACAGTCTGAAAAATAGGATGAGCATGAAGCGGTGTTGAAAATCATGAAGAGCCTGAAAAGGTGTGAATAATATGTAGAGCTTCAAAAGGTGTGAAAATATGAAGAGCTTCAAAAGCTGTCAAAATAAGATGATCATGAAACGGTCTGAAAATTAGGAGGAGCATGAAGTGTTGTTGAAAAAAATGAAGAGCCTGAAAAGGTGTGAAAAATAAGAAAAGCTTCAAAAGGTGTGAAATACATGAGGAGCATGAAACTGTGTGTAAAATAGGAGGAGCATGAAGTGGTGTTCAAAATCATGAAGAGCCTCAAAGGTGTGAAAAATATGAAGAGCTTCAAAATGTGTGAAATACATGAGAGGAATGAAACTGTCTGAAAAATAGGAGGAGCATGAAGCGGTTGTGAGAAACATGAAGAGCCTGAAAAGTTGTGAAAAATATAAAGAGCTTCTAAAGGTGTCAAAAATATGAGGACAATGAAACGCTCTCGAAAACAGGAGGAGCATGAAGTGGTGTTGAAAAAGATGAAGAGCCTGAAAAGGTGTGAAAAAATTGAAGAGCTTCAAAACGTGTCAAAATTATGAGGAGCATGAAACGGTCTGAAAAATAGGAGGAGCATGAAGTGTTCTTGAAAAACATGAAGAGCCTGAAATGATGTGAAATATATGAAGAGGTTCAAAAGGTGCGAAAAATATGAGGAGTTTCAAAAAGGGTCCAAAATATGAGGAGCATGAAACGGACAGAAAATACGAGGAGCATGAAAAGGTGTTCAAAAACATGAAGAGCCTGAAAAGGTGTGAAAAATATGAAGAGCTTCAAAAGGTGTTAAATACATGAATAGCATAAAACGGTCTCAAAAATAGGAGGAGCATGAAGCGGTTTTCGAAAACATGAAGAGCCTGAAAAGGTGTGAAAACTATGAAGAGCTTCAAAATGTGTCAAAAATGAGATGAGCATGAAACGGTCTGAAAAATAGTAGGATCATGCAGTGATGTTGAAAAACATGAAGAGCCTGAAAAGGTGTGAAAAATATGAAGATCCTCAAAACGTGTTAAAATATGAGGAGCATGAAACATTCTGAAAAATAGGAGCAGTATGAAACGGTGTTCAAAAACATGAAGAGCCTGAAAAGGTGTGTAAAATATGAAGAGGTTCAAAAGGTGTGAAATTCATGAGGTGTATGGAACGGTCTGAAAAATAGGAGAAGCAAGAAAGTTGTGTTCAAAAACATGAAGAGACTGAAAACGTGTGAAAAATATGAAGAGCTTCAAAAGGTGTCAAGTATATGAGGAGCATGAAACGGTAGGAAAAATAGGAGGAACGTGAAGCGGTGTTCAAAAACATGAAGAGCCTGAACAGGTTTGAAATATAAGAAGAGCTTCAAAGTGTGTCAAAATTATGAGGAGCATGAAACGGTCTGAAAAATTAGAGGAGCATGAAACAGTGTTGAAAAACATGAAGAGCCTGAAGAGGTGTGACAAATATGAAGAGCTTCAAAACGTGTCAAATATGAGGAGCATGAAACGGTCAGAAAAATAGGAGGAGCATGATGCGGTGTTGAAAAATATGAGGATCCTGAAAACGTGTGAAAAATATAAAGATCTTCAAAAGGTATGAAAAATATGAAGAGCTTCAAAAGGTGTTAAAAAAGAGATGAGCATGAAACGGTCTGAAAAATAGGAGGAGCATGAAGTTTTGTTCAAAAAAATGAAGAGCCTGAAAAGGTGTGAAATATATGAAGAGCTTCAAAGGAGTGAAAATATGAAGAGCTTCAAAAGCTTTCAAAATGAGATGAGAATGAAACGGTCTGAAAATTAGGAGGAGCATGAAACGGTGTTCAAACAAATGAAGAGCCTGAAAAGGTGTGAAAAATAAGAAGAGCTTCAAAAGTTGTGAAATACATGAGGAGCATGAAACTGTGTGTAAAATAGGAGGAGCATGAAAAGGTGTTCAAAAACATGAAGAGCCTGAAAAGGTGTGAAAAATATGAAGAGCTTCAAAAGGTGTGAAATACATGAGAGGAATGAAACGGTCTGAAAAATAGGAGGAGCATGAAGCGGTGTTCAAAAACATGAAGAGCCTGAAAAGTTGTTAAAAATATAAAGAGCTTCTAAAGGTGTCAAAAATATGAGGACAATGAAACGCTCTGGAAAATAGGAGTAGTATGAAGTGGTGTTGAAAAAGAGGAAGAGCCTGAAAAGGTGTGAAAAATTTGAAGAGCTTCAAAAGGTGTCAAAATTATGAGGAGCATGAAACGGTCTGAAAAATAGGAGGAGCATGAAGTGGTGTTGAAAAACATGAAGAGCCTGAAATGATGTGAAATATATGAAGAGGTTCAAAAGGTGTGAAAAATATGAGGAGGTTCATAAGGTGTGAAAAATATGAAGAGCTTCAAAAGGTGTCAAAAAAGTGATGAGCATGAAACGGGCTGAAAAATAGGACGAGCATGAAGTGGTGTTCAAAAACATGAAGAGCCTGAAAAGGTGTGAAAAATATGAAGAACTTCAAAATGTGTGAAAAATATGAGAAGCATGAAATGGTCTGAAAATAGGAGCATGAAGTTGTGTTCAAAAAAATGAAGAGCCTGAAATGGTGTTAAATATATGAAGATTTCAAAAGGTGTCAAAAATATTAGGAGCATGAAACGGTCTGAAATATATATTAGGAGCATGGACCAGTGTTCAAAAACATGAAGGCCTGAAAAGGTGTGAAAAATATGAGGAGCTTCAAAAGGTGTGAAAAATATGAAGAGCTTCAAAATGTGTCAAAAATGAGATAAGCATGAAACGGTCTGAAAAATATGAGGATATTGAAGTTGTGTTGAAAAACATGAAGAGCCTGAAAAGGTGTGAAATATATGAGGATCTTGAAAAGGTGTCAAAAATATGAGAAGCATGAAACGATCTGAAAAATAGGAGATGCATGAAGTGATGTTGAAAAACATGAAGGCCTGAAAAGGTGTGAAAAATATGAGGAGCTTCAAAAGGTGTAAAAAATATGAAGAGCTTCAAAATGTGTCAAAAATGAGATGAGCATGAAACGGTCTTAAAAATATGAGGAGATTGAAGTTGTGTTGAAAAACATGAAGAGCCTGAAAAGGTGTGAAATATATGAGGAGCTTCAAAAGGTGTCAAAAATATGACGAGCATGAAACGGTCTGAACAATAGGAGGAGCATGAAGTGATGTTGAAAAACATGAAGAGCCTGAAAAGGTGTGAAAAATATGAAGACCTTCAAAAGGTGTCAAATATATGAGGAGCATGAAACGGTCTGAAATATAGGAGGAGCATGAAGCGTTGTTGAAAAACATGAAGAGCCTGAAAACATGTGAAAAATATGAGGAGCTTCAAAAGGTGTGAAAAATAGGAAGAGCTTCAAAAGATGTTAAAAATGAGATGAGCATGAAACGGTCTGAAAAATAGGAGGAGCAAGAAGTGGAGTTGAAAACCATGAAGAGCATGAACAGGTGTGAAATATATGAGGAGCTTCAAAATGTGTCAAAAATATGAGGAGCATGAATGTTCTGAAAAATTGGAGGTGCATGAATTGGTGTCGAAAAACATGAAAAGCATGAAAAGGTGTGAAAAATATGAACAGCTTCAAAAGGTGTCAAAAATATGAGGAGCATGAAACGGTCTAAAAAATAGGAGAATCATGCAGCGGTGTTGAAAAATATGAACAGCCTGAAAAGGTGTGAAAAATATGAAGTGCTACAAAAGGTGTCAAATATATGAGTAGCATGAAATGGTCTGAAAAATAGGAGCAGCATGAAACGGTTTTGAAAAACATGAAGAGTCTGAAAAGGTGTGAAAATTGGGTAGAGCTTCAAGGTGTCAAAAATATGAGGAGCATGAAAGAGTCTGAAAAATAGGATGAGCATGAAATGGTTTTGAAGAATATGAAGAGCATGAAAAGGTGTGAAAAATATGAAGAGCTTCAAAAGGTGTCAAAAATATGAGCATGAAACTGTCTGAAAAATAGGAGGAGCCTAGAAGCTTTGATGAGAAACATGAAGAGCCTGAAACGGTGTGAAAAATATGAAGAGCTTCAAAATATGTCAAAAATATGAGGAGCATGAAACAGTCTGAAAAATAAGATGAGCATGAAATGGTTTTGAAGAAGATGAAGAGCATGAGAAGGTGTGAAAAATATGAACAGCTTCAAAAGGTGTCAAAAATATGAGGAGCATGAAACGGTCTAAAAAATAGGAGAATCAAGCAGCGGTGTTGAAAAACATGAACAGCCTGAAAAGGTGTGAAAAATATGAAGTGCTACAAAAGGTGTCAAATATATGAGTAGCATGAAATGGTCTGAAAAATAGGAGCAGCATGAAACGGTTTTGAAAAACATGAAGAGTCTGAAAAGGTGTGAAAATTGGGTAGAGCTTCAAGGTGTCAAAAATATGAGGAGCATGAAACAGTCTGAAAAATAGGATGAGCATGAAATGGTTTTGAAGAATATGAAGAGCATGAAAAGGTGTGAAAAATATGAAGACCTTCAAAAGTTGTCAAAAATATGAGCATGAAACTGTCTGAAAAATAGGAGGAGCCTAGAAGCTTTGATGAGAAACATGAAGAGCCTGAAACGGTGTGAAAAATATGAAGAGCTTCAAAATATGTCAAAAATAGGAGGAGCATGAAACAGTCTGAAAAATAAGATGAGCATGAAAAAGTTTTGAAGAAGATGAAGAGCATGAGAAGGTGTGAAAAATATGAAGAGCTTCAAAAGGTGTCAAAAATATGAGGAGCATGAAAAGGTCTGAGAAATAGGAGGAGCATGAAGCAGTGTTCAAATAATGAAGAGCCTGCAAAATTGTGAAAAATAGGAAGAGCTTCAAAAAGTGTCAAAAATAGTAGGAGAATGAAAAGCTCTGAAAAATAGGAAGAGCATGAAGCGGTGTTTAAAAACATGAAGATCCTGAAAAGGTGTGAAAAATATGAAGAGCTTCAAAAGGTGTCAAAAATATGTGGAGCATGAAACGGTCTGAAAAATAGGAGAATGAAACGGTTGTGAAAAAGATTAAGATACTGAAATTGTTTGAAATATATGAAGAGCTTCAAAGGGTGTCAAATATATGAGGAGCATGAAACTGTCTGAAAAATAGGAGGCGCATGAAATGGTGTTCAAAGACATGAAGAGCCTGAAAAGCTGTGAAAAATATGAAAAGCTTCAAAACGTGTCAAAATTATGAGAAGCATGAAACAGTCTGAAAAATATGAGGTGCATGAAGCGGTGTTCAAAAACATGAAGAGCCTGAAAAGGTGTGAAAAATATGAAGAGCTTCAAAAGGTGTCAAAGATATGTGGAGCATGAAACAGTCTGAAAAATAAGATGAGCATGAAACGGTTTTGAAAAAGATGAAGAGCATGAAAAGGTGTGAAAAATATGAAGAGCTTCAAAAGGTGTCAAAAATATGAGGAGCATGAAACAGTCTGAAAAATAGGATGAGCATGAAATGGTTTTGAAGAATATGAAGAGCATGAAAAGGTGTGAAAAATATGAAGAGTTTCAAAAGGTGTCAAAAATATGAAAAGCATGAAATGAGTGACAAAAAGGGGGAGCATGAAGAGGTGTTGAAAAACAAGAAGAGCATGAAAAGGTGTGAAAAATATGAAGAGCTTCAAAAGGTGTCACATATATGAGGAGCATGTAACGGTCTGAAAAATAGGAGGAGCATGAAGTATTGTTTAAAAACATGAAGATCCTGAAAAGGTGTGAAAAATATGAAAAGCTTCAAAAGGTGTCAAACATATGAGGAGCATGAAACAGTCTGAAAAATAGGATGAGCATGATACGGTTTTGAAAAAGATGAAGAGCATGAGAAGGTGTGAAAAATATGAAGAGCTTCAAAAGGTGTCAAAAATATGAGCATGAAACGGTCAGAAAAATAGGAGGAGCATGAAGCGGTGTTGAAAAACATGAAGAGCCTGACAAGGTGTGAAATATATGAAGCGCTTCAAAAGGTGTCAAAATTATGAATAGCCTGAAACGGTCTGAAAAATATGAGGTGCATGAAGCGGTGTTCAAAAACATGAAGAGCCTGAAAAGGTGTGAAAAATATGTAGAGCTTCAAAAGGTGTCAAACATATTAGAAGCATGAAACAGTCTGCAAAATAAGATGAGCATGAAACGGTTTTGGAAAAGATGAAGAGCATGAAAAGGTGTGAAAAATATGAAGAGCTTCAAAAGGTGTCAAAAATATGAGGAGCATTAAACGGTCTGAAAAATAGGATGAGCATGAAATGGTTTTGAAGAAGATGAAGAGCATGAAAAGGTGTGAAAAATATGAAGAGCTTCAAAAGGTGTCAAAAATATGAGAAGCATGAAATGACTGAAAAAAAGGAGGAGCATGAAGCGGTGTTGAAAAACATGAAGAGCATGAAAAGGTGGGAAAAATATGAAGAGCTTCAAAAGGTGTCACATATATGAGGAGAATGTAACGGTCTGAAAAATAGGAGGAGCTAGAAGCGGTGTTTAAAAACATGAAGATCCTGAAAAGGTGTGTAAAATATGAAGAGCTTCAAAAGGTGTCAAAAATATGAGGAGCATGAAACAGTCTGAAAAATAGCATGAGATTAATACGGTTTTGAAAAAGATAAAGAGCATGAAAAGGTGTGAAAAATATGAAGAGCTTCAAAACGTGCCAAAAATATGAGGAGCATGAAACGGTCTGAAAAAGAGGAGGAGCATGAAGCGGTGTTGAAAAACATGAAGAGCCAGACATGGTGTGAAATATATGAAGAGCTTTAAAAGGTGCCAAAAATATGAGGAATCTGAAACGGTGTGAAAAATAGGAGGTGCATGAAGCAGTGTTCAAAAACATGAAGAGCCTGAAAACGTGTGAAAATCATGAAGAGCCTGAAAAGGTGTGAAAATTATGAAGAGCTTCAAAATGTGTCAAATACATGAGGAACATGAAACGGTCTGAAAACTAGGAGGAGCATGAATCGGTGTTCAATACATGAAGAGACTGAAAAGCTGTGAAAAATATGAAGAGCTTCAAAAGGTTTCAAAAATTAGATGAGCATGCAACGGTCTAAAAAATAGGAGGAGCATGAAACGGTCTGAAAAATAGGAGGAGCATGAAACGGTCTGAAAAATAGGAGGAGCATGAAGCGGTGTTGAAAAACATGAAGAGCCTGAAAACGTGTGAAAAATATGAAGAGCTTCAAAACGTGTCAAAAATATGAGGAGCATGAAACGGTCTGTAATATAGGAGGTGCATGAAACGGTGTTGAAAAACATGAAGAGCCTGAAAACGTGTCAAAAATATGAAGAGCTTCAAAGGTGTTAAAAATATGAAGAGCTTCAAAAGGTGTCAAAAATGAGATGAGCATGAAACGGTCAGAAAAATAGGAGGAGAATGGAACGGTGTTCAAAAACGTGAAGAGCCTGAAAAGTTGTGAAAAATATGAAGAGCTTCAAAAGGTGTCAAATATTTGAGGAGCATGAAACGGTCTGAAAAATAGGAGGAGAATGAAGTGGTGTTGAAAAACATGAAGAGCCTGAAAAGGTGTGAAAAATATGAAGAGCTTCAAAATGTGTCAAAAATATGAGGAGCATGAAACAGTCTGAAAAATAGGAGCAGCATGAAGCGGTGTTCTAGAACATAAAGAGCCTGAAAAGGTGTGAAAAATATGAAGAGTTCAAAAGGTGTGAAATACATGAGGAGCATGAAACGGTTTGAAAAATATGAGGAGCATGAAGCGTTGTTCAAAAACATGAAGAGCCTCAAAACTTGTCAAAAATATGAGGAGCATGAAACGGTCTGAAAAATAGGAGGAGCATGAAGCTGTGTTCAAAAACATGAAGAGCCTGAAAAGTTGTGGAAAATATGAAGAGCTTCAAAAGCTGTCAAATATTTGAGGAGCATGAAACGGTCTGAAAATTAGGAGGAGCATGAAACGGTCTGCAAAATAGGAGGAGCATGAAGCTGTGTTCAAAAACATGAAGAGCCTGAAAAGGTGTGAAAAATATGAAGAGCTTCAAAATGTGAGAAAAATATGAGGAGAATGAAACAGTCTGAAAAATAGGAGAAGCGTGAAGCGGTTTTTAAAAACATGAAGAGCCTTAAAATGTGTGAAAAATATGAAGAGCTTCAAAAGCTGTCAAAAAAATGAGGAGCATGAAACGGTCTGAAAAATAGGAGGAGCATGAAGTGGTGATGAAAAACATGAAGAGCCTGAAAAGGTGTGAAAAATATGAAGAGCTTCAAAAGGTGTCAAAAATATGAGGAGCATGAAACGGTCTGAAAATGGGAGGAGCATGAAACGGTCTGAAAAATATGAGGATCATGAAACTGTTTTGAAAAAAGAGAAGAGCCTGAAAAGGTGTGAAAAATAGGAGGAGCTTCAAAAGGTTTCAAAAATATGAGGAGCATGAAACGCTCTGAAAATTAGGAGGAGCATGAAGCGGTCTGAAAAATATGAGGAGCATGAAACGGTCTGAAAAATATTAGGAGAATGAAAAGGTGTGGGAAAACATGAAGAGCCTGAAAAGATGTGAAAAATAGGAAGAGTTTCAAAAGGTGTCAAAAATATGAGGAGCCTGATATGGTCAGAAAAATAGGAGGAGCATGAAGCGGTGTTGAAAAACATGAAGAGCCTGAAAACGTGTGAAAAATATGAGGAGCTTCAAAAGCTGTGAAAAACATGAAGAGCTTCAAAAGGTGTCAAAAATGAGATGAGCATGAAACGGTCTGAAAAATAGGCGGAGCATGAAGTGGTGTTGAAAAACATGAAGAGCCTGAAAATGTGTGAAATATACGAAGAGCCTCAAAAAGTGTCAAAAATATGAGGAGGATGAAACGGTCGGAAAAATAGGAGGAGCATGAAACGGTCTGAAAAATAGGAGGATCATGAAGCGGTGTTGAAAAACATGAAGAGACTGAAAAGGTGTAAAAAATATGAAGAGCTTCAAAAGGTGTCAAAAATGAGATGAGCATGAAACGGTCTGAAAAATAGGAGGAGCATGAAGTGGTGTAGAAAAACATGAAGAGCCTGAAAAGGTGTGAAATATATGAAGAGTTTCAAAAGGTGTCAAAAATGAGATGAGCATGAAACGGTCTGAAAAACAGGAGGAGTATGAAGCGATGTTGAAAAATATAAAGAGCCTGAAAATGTGTTAAAAATATGAAGAGCTTCAAAAGGTGTTAAATGTATGAGGAGCATGAAACGGTCTGAAAACTAGGAGGAGCATGAAACGGTGTTCAAAAACATGAAGATCCTGAAAACGTGTGAAAATCATGAAGAGCCTGAAAGGGTGTGAAATTTATGAAGAGCTTCAAAAGGTGTTAAAAACATGAGGAGCATGAAACGGTCTGAACAATAGGAGGAACATGAAGTGGTGTTGAAAAACATGAAGAGCCTGTAAAGGTGTGAAAAATATGAAGAGCTTCAAAAGGTGTGAAATACATGAGGAGCATGAAACGGTCTGAAAAATAGGAGGAGCATGAAGCGGTATTCAAAACCTGAAGAGCCTGAAAAGGTGTGAAAAATATGAAGAGCATCAACAGGTGTCAAAATTATGAGGAGCATGAAACGGTCTGAAAAATAGGAGAAGCATGAAACGGTGTTCAAAAACATGAAGAGCCTGAAAAGGTGTGAAATATATGAAGAGTTTCAAAAGATGTCAAAAATGGGATGAGCATGAAACGGTCTGAAAAACAGGAGGAGTATGAAGCGATGTTGAAAAATATGAAGAGCCTGAAAATGTGTGAAAAATATGAAGAGCTTCAAAAGGTGTCAAATGTATGAGGAGCATGAGACGGTCTGAAAACTAGGAGGAGCATGAAACGGTGTTCAAAAACATGAAGATCCTGAAAACGTGTGAAAATCATGAAGAGCCTGAAAAGGTGTGAAAATTATGAAGAGCTTCAAAAGGTGTTAAAAACATGAGGAGCATGAAACGGTCTGAATAAAAGAAGGAACATGAAGCGGTGTTGAAAAACATGAAGAGCCTGTAAAGGTGTGAAAAATATGAAGAGCTTCAAAAGGTGTGAAATACATGTGGAGCATGAAACGGTCTGAAAAATAGGAGGAGCATGAAGCGGTATTCAAAACCTGAAGAGATGAAAAGGTGTGAAAAATATGAACAGCTTCAAAGGGTTTGAAATACATGAGGAGAAGGAAACGGTCTGAAAAATAGATGGAGCATGAAGCTGGGATTAAAAACATGAAGAGCCTGAAAAGGTGTGAAAAATATGAAGAGCTCCAACAGTTGTGAAAAAATGAGGAGCAGGAAACGGTCTGAAAAATAGGAGGAGCATGAAACGGTGTTCAAAAACTTGAAGATACTGAAAAGATGTGAAAAATATGAAGAGCTTTAAAAGGTGTCAAAATATGAGGAGCACGAAACATTCTGAAAAATAAGAGGAGTATGAAACGGTGTTGAACAACATGAAGAGCATGAAAAGGTGTGAAAAATATGAAGAGATTAAAAAGGTGTCAAAATATGAGGAGCATGAAACGGTCTGAAAAATAGGAGGAGCATGAAGTGGTGTTCAAAAACATGAAGAGCCCAAAAAGGTGTGAAAAATATGAAGAGCTTCAAAAGGTGTCAAATATATGAGGAGCATGTAACTGTCTGAAAAATAAGAGGAGTATGAAACGGTGTTCAAAATCATTAAGAGCCTGAAAAGGTGTCGAAAATATGAGGAGCATGAAACAGTCTGAAAATAGGAGGAGCATGAAACGGTGTTGAAAAACATGAAGAGCATGAAAAGGTGTGAAAAATATGAAGAGCTTCAAAAGGTGTCAAATAGGAGTAGCATGAAACGGTGTTCAAAAACATGAAGAGCCTGAAAAGGTGTGCAAAATTTGAAGAGCTTCAAAACGTGTGAAAATTTGAGGTGCAAGAAACGGTCTGAAAACTAGGAGGAGCATGAAACGGTCTTGAAAAACATGAAGAGCATGAAACGGTCTGAAAATTAGGAGGAGCATGAAATGGTGTTCAAAAACATGAAGATCCTGAAAACATGTGAAAAATATGAAGCGCTTCAAAAGGTGTCAAAAATATGAGGAGCATGAAACGGTCTGAAAAATAGGAGGAAAATGAAACGGTGTTCAAAATCATTAAGAGCCTGAAAAGGTGTGAAAAATATGAAGAGTTTCAGAAGGTGTGAAAAATATGAGAAGCATGAAGCGGTTATCAAAATCTTGAAGATACTGAACAGGTGTGAAAAATATGAAGAGCTTCAAAAAGTGGCAAAAATATGAGGAGCATGAAACGGTATGAAAAATAGGAGGAAAATGAAACGGTGTCCAAAATCATTAAGAGCCTGAAAAGCTGTGAAAAATATGAGGAGCATGAAACGGTCTGAAAAATAGGAGGAGCATGAAGTGGTGTTGAAAAACATGAAGAGCCTGAAAAGTTGTGAAAAATATGAAGAGCTTCAGAAGGTGTGAATAATATGAGGAGCATGAAGCGGTGTTCAAAAACTTGAAGATACTGAAAAGGTGTGAAAAATATGAAGAGCTTCAAAAGGTGTCAAAAATATGAGGAGCATGAAACGGTCTGAAAAATAAGAGGAAAATGAAACGGTGTTCAAAATCATTAAGAGCCTGAAAAGGTGTGAAAAATATGAAGAGCTTCAAAAGGTGTCAAAAATATGAGGAGCATGAAACGGTCTGAAAAATATTAGGAGCATGAAACGGTGTTGAAAAACACGAAGAGCCTAAAAAGGAGTGAAAAATATGAGGAGCTTCAAAAAGTGTCAAATATATAAGGAGCATGAAACGGTCTGAAAAATAGGAGCAGCCTGAAACGGTGTGGAAAAACATGAAGAGAATGAAAATGTGTGAAAAATATGAAGAGCTTCAAAAGGTTTCAAAATTATGATGCGCATGAAACTGTCTTAAAAATAGGAAGAGCATGAAGCGGTGTTGAAAAACATGAAGAGCCTGAGAAGGTGTGAAATATATGAAGAGCTACAAAATGTGTCAAAAATATGAGGAGCATGAAGCGTTCTGAAACATAGGAGGAGCATGAAACGGTGTTGAAAAACACGAAGAGCCTAAAAAGGAGTGAAATATTTGAAGAGCTTTAAAAGAGTCAAAAATATAAGAAGCATGAAACGGTCTGAAAAATAGGAGGAGCATGAAGCGGTGTTGAAAAATATGAAGAGCCTGAAAAGGTGTGAAATATATGAAGAGTTTCAAAACATGTAAAAATATGAGGAGCATGAAACGGTGTTCAGAAACATGAAGAGCCTGAAATGGTGTGAAAAATATGAAGAGCTTCAAAAGGTGTCAAAAATATGAGGAGCATGAAGCGTTCTGAAAAATAGGAGGAGCATGAAACGGTGTTGAATAAGACGAAGAGCCTAAAAAGGAGTGAAAAATATGAAGAGCTTCAAAAGGTGTCAAATATATAAGGAGCATGAAACGGTCTGAAAAATAGGAGCAGCCTGAAACGGTGTGGAAAAACATGAAGAGACTGAAAATGTATGAAAAATATGAAGAGCTTCATAAGGTTTCAAAATTATGATGCGCATGAAACTGTCTTAAAAATAGGAAGAGCATGAAGCGGTGTTGAAAAACATGAAGAGCCTGAAAAGGTGTGAAATATATGAAGAGCTACAAAATGTGTCAAAAATATGAGGAGCATGAAACGGTCTGAAAAATAGGAGGAGCATGAAGCGGTGTTGAAAAATATGAAGAGCCTGAAAAGGTGTGAAATATATGAAGAGTTTCAAAACATGTAAAAATATGAGGAGCATGAAACGGTGTTCAGAAACATGAAGAGCCTGAAAAGGTGTGAAATATATGAAGAGCTTCAAAAGTTTTCAAAAGTATGCTGAGCATGATACGGTCTGAAAAACCGGAGGAGCATGAAGCGGTGTTGAAAAGTGAAGAGCCTGAAAAGGTGTGAAAAACATGAAGCGCTTCAAAAGTTGTCAAAAATATGAGGAACATGAAACGGTCTCAAAAATAGGAGGAGCAAGAATCGCTGTTGAAAAAAAGAAGAGCCTGAAAAGTTGTGAAATATATGAAGAACTTCAAAACGTGTCAAATATATGAGGAGCATGAAACGTTCTGAAAAATACGAGCAGCATGAATCGGTGTTAAAAAACATAAACAGCCTGAAAAGGTGTGAAATATATGAAGAGCTTCAAAAGGTGTCAAAAATATGAGGAGCATAAAACGCTCTGAATATTAGGGGGAGCATGAAACGGTCTTCAAAAACATGAAGAGCCTGAAAAAGTGTTAAAATATGAAGAGCTTCAAAACTTGTCAATAATATAATGAGAATGAAACGGTCTGAAAAATAGGAGGAGCATGAAACGGTCTAAAAAATAGGAGGCGCATGAAGTGGTGTTCAAAAACATGAAGAGCCCGAAAAGGTGTGAAAAATATGAAGAGCTTCAAAGGGTGTCAAATATATGAGGAGCATGTAACTGACTGAAAAATAAGAGGAGTATGAAACGGTGATCAAAATCATTAAGAACCTGAAAAGGTGTCGAAAATATGAGGAGCATGAAACAGTCTGAAAATAGGAGGAGCATGAAATGGTGTTGAAAAACATGAAGAGCATGAAAAGGTGTGAAAAATATGAAGAGCTTCAAAATGTGTCAAAAGTATGAGGAGAAAGAAACGGACTGAAAATAGGAGGAGCATGAAGCGGTGTAGAAAAATATGAAGAGCCTGAAAAGGTGTGAAAAATATGAACAGCTTCAAAATTTGTCAAAAATATGAGGAACATGAAACGGTGTGAAAAATAGGAGGAGCATGAAATGATGTTGAAAAACATGAAGAGCCTGAAAACGTGTGAAAAATATGAAGAGCCTCAAAAACTGTCAAAAATATGAGGAGCAAGAAATGGTTTGAAAAATAGGAGGAGCATGAAGCGGTGTTGAAAAACATGAAGAGCCTGAAAAGGTGTGAAAAATACGAAGAACTTCAAAAGGTGTGAAAAATATGAAGAGCTTCAAAAGGTGTGAAATACATGAGAAGCATGAAACGGTCTGAAAAATAGGAGGAGCATGAAGCGGTGTTCAAAAACATGAAGAGCCTGAAAATGTGTGAAAAATATGAGGAGCATGAAATGGTCTTAAAAATATGTGGAGCATGAAGCGGTGTTCAAAAACATGAAGAGCCTGACAAGGTGTGAAAAATATGAAGAGGTTCAAAAAGTGTCAAAAATATGAGGAGCATGAAACTGTTCTGAAAAATAGGTGCAGCATAAAGCGGTGTTGAAAAACATGAAGGGTCTGAAAATGTGTGAAACATATGAAGAGCTTCAAAAGGTGAAAAAATATGAGGAGCATGAAACGGTTTGAAACATAGGAGGAGCATGAAGGAGTGTTCAAAACATGAAGAGCCTGAAAAGGTGTGAAAAATATGAAGAGCTCCAAAAGTTGTCAAAAATATGAGGAGCATGAAACGGTCTGAAAAATAGGAAGAAAATGAAACGGTGTTCAAAATCATTAAGAGCCTGAAAAGCTGGGAAAAATATGAGGAGCATGAAACGGTCTGAAAAATAGGAGGAGCATGAAGTGGTGCTGAAAAACATGAAGAGCCTGAAAAGTTGTGAAAAATATGAAGAGCTTCAGAAGGTGTGAATAATATGAGGAGCATGAAGCGGTGTTCAAAAACTTGAAGATACTGAAAAGGTGTGAAAAATATGAAGAGCTTCAAAAGGTGTCAAAAATATGAGGAGCATGAAACGGTCTGAAAAATAAGAGGAAAATGTAACGGTGTTCAAAATCATTAAGAGCCTGAAAAGGTGTGAAAAATATGAAGAGCTTCAAAAGGTGTCAAAAATATGAGGAACATGAAACGGTCTGAAAAATATTAGGAGCATGAAACGGTGTTGAAAAACACGAAGAGCCTTAAAAGGAGTGAAAAATATGAGGAGCTTCAAAAGGTGTCAAATATATAAGGAGCATGAAACGGTCTGAAAAATAGGAGGAGCCTGAAACGGTGTGGAAAAACATGAAGAGACTGAAAATGTGTGAAAAATATGAAGAGCTTCAAAAGGTTTCAAAAATATGACGCGCATGAAACTGTCTTAAAAATAGGAAGAGCATGAAGCGGTGTTGAAAAACATGAAGAGCCTGAAAAGGTGTGAAATATATGAAGAGCTACAAAATGTGTCAAAAATATGAGGAGCATGAAGCGTTCTGAAAAATAGGAGGAGCATGAAACGGTGTTGAAAAATACGAAGAGCTTAAAAAGGAGTGAAATATATGAAGAGCTTCAAAAGAAGTCAAAAATATAAGAAGCATGAAACGGTCTGAAAAATAGGAGGAGCATGAAGCGGTGTTGAAAAATATGAAGAGCCTGAAAAGGAGTGAAAAATATGAAGAGTTTCAAAACATGTAAAAATATGAGGAGCATGAAACGGTGTTCAGAAACATGAAGAGCCTGAAATGGTGTGAAAAATATGAAGAGCTTCAAAAGGTGTCAAAAATATGAGGAGCATGAAGCGTTCTGAAAAATAGGAGGAGCATGAAACGGTGTTGAATAAGACGAAGAGCCTAAAAAGGAGTGAAAAATATGAAGAGCTTCAAAAGGTGTCAAATATATAAGGAGCATGAAACGGTCTGAAAAATAGGAGCAGCCTGAAACGGTGTGGAAAAACATGAAGAGACTGAAAATGTGTGAAAAATATGAAGAGCTTCATAAGGTTTCAAAATTATGATGCGCATGAAATTGTCTTAAAAATAGGAAGAGCATGAAGCGGTGTTGAAAAACATGAAGAGCCTGAAAAGGTGTGAAATATATGAAGAGCTACACAATGCGTCAAAAATATGAGGAGCATGAAGCGTTCTGAAAAATAGGAGGAGCATGAAACGATGTTGAAAAACACGAAGAGCCTAAAAAGGAGTGAAATAAATGAAGAGCTTTAAAAGAAGTCAAAAATATAAGGAGCATGAAACGGTCTGAAAAACAGGAGGAGCATGAAGCGGTGTTGAAAAACATGAAGAGCCTGAAAAGGTGTGAAATATATGAAGAGGTTCAAAAGGTGTCAAAAATAGGAGGAGCATGAAACAGTTTGAAAAATAGGAAGAGCATGAAGTGGTGTTGAAAAACATGAAGAGCCTGAAAAGGTGTGAAATATATGAAGAGCTTCAAAAGGAGTCAAATATATGAGGAGCATGAAACTGTCTGAAAAATAGGAGGAGCATGAAACCGTCTGAAAAATAGGAGGAGCATGAAACGGTGTTGCAAAACATGAAAAGCCTGAAAAGGTGGGAAATATATGAAGAGCTTCAAAAGTTTTCAAAAGTATGAGAAGCTTGATATGGTCTGAAAATTAGGAGGAGCATGAAGCGGTGTTGAAAAGTGAAGAGCCTGAAAAGGTGTGAAAAACATGAAGGGCTTCAAAAGTTTTCAAGAATATGAGGAACATGAAACGGTCTGAAAAATAGGAGGAGCAAGAATCGGTGTTGAAAAAAAGAAGAGCCTGAAAAGTTGTGAAATATATGAAGAACTTAAAAACGTGTCAAAAATAGGAGGAGTTTCAAAGGGTCCGAAAAATAGGAAGAGCATGAAGGGGTGTTGCAAAACATGAAGAGCCTGAAAAGGTGTGAAAAACATGAAGAGCCTGAAAAGGTGTAAAAAATATGAAGAGCTTCAAAAAGTGTCAAAAATATGAGGAGCATGAAACGATCTGAAATATGGTAGGAGCATGAAGCGTTGTTCAAAAACATGAAGAGCCTGAAAAGGTGTGAATTATATGAAGAGCTTCAAAAGTTGTCAAAAATATGAGGAGCATGACATGGTCTGAAAAATAGGAGGAGCATGAAGCGGTGTTGAAAAACATGAAGAGCCTGAAAAGGTGTGAAATATATGAAGAGCTTCAAAAGGTGTCAAAAATATAAGAAGCATGTAACGGTCTTAAAAATAGGAGGAGCATGTAACGGTGTTGAAAAACATGAAGAGCCTGAAAATGTGTGAAAAATATGAAGAGCTTCAAAAGGTGTCAAAAATAGAAGGAGCATGAAGCGGAATTGAAAAACATGAAGAGCTTCAAAATGTGTCAAAAATATGAGGAGCATGATACGGTCTCAAAAATAGGAGGAGCATGAAGCGGTGTTGAAAAACATGAAGAGCTTGGAAAGCTGTGAAATATATGAAGAGATTCAAAAGTGTCACAAATAGGAGGAACATGAAACGGTCTGAAAAATAGGAGGAGCATGAAGTGGAGTTGAAAAAAATGAATAGCCTGAAAAGGTGTGAAAAATATTAGTAGCATGAAACAGTCTGAAAATAGGAGGAGCATCAAATGGTGCTGAAAAACATGGAGAGCCTGAAAAGGTTTGAAAAATATGAAGAGCTTCAAAAGGTGTCAAAAATATGAGGAGCATGAAATGGTCTGAAAAATAGGAGGAGCATGTAATGGTGTTGAAAACCACGAAGAGCCTGAAGAGGAGTGAAATACATGAAGAGCTTCAAAAGGTGTCATAAATATGAGAAGCATGAAATGGTGTTCAAAAACATGAAGAGCCTGAAAATGTGTGAAAAATATGAGGAGCATGAAACGGTCTTAAAAATATGTGGAGCATGAAGCGGTGTTCAAAAACATGAAGAGCCTGACAAGGTGTGAAAAATATGAAGAGGTTCAAAAAGTGTCAAAAATATGAGGAGCATGAAACTGTTCTGAAAAATAGGTGCAGCATAAAGCGGTGTTGAAAAACATGAAGGGTCTGAAAATGTGTGAAACATATGAAGAGCTTCAAAAGGTGAAAAAATATGAGGAGCATGAAACGGTCTGAAACATAGGAGGAGCATGAAGGAGTGTTCAAAACATGCAGAGCCTTAAAAGGTGTGAAAAATATGAAGAGCTCCAAAAGTTGTCAAAAATATGAGGAGCAGGAAACGGTCTGAAAAATAGGAGGAGCATGAAACGGTGTTCAAAAACTTGAAGATACTGAAAAGATGTGAAAAATACGAAGAGCTTCAAAAGGTGTCAAAATATGAGGAGCACGAAACATTCTGAAAAATAAGAGGAGTATGAAACGGTGTTGAACAACCTGAAGAGCATGAAAAGGTGTGAAAAATATGAAGAGATTAAAAAGGTGTCAAAATATAAGGAGCATGAAATGGTCTGAAAAATAGGAGGAGCATGAAGTGGTGTTCAAAAACATGAAGAGCCCGAAAAGGTGTGAAAAATATGAAGAGCTTCAAAAGGTGTCAAATATATGAGGAGCATGAAACTGTCCGAAAAATAAGAGGAGTATGAAACGGTGTTCAAAATCATTAAGAGCCTGAAAAGGTGTCAAAAATATGAGGAGCAGGAAACAGTCTGAAAATAGGAGGTGCATGAAACGGTGTTGAAAAACATGAAGAGCATGAAAAGGTGTGAAAAATATGAAGAGCTTCAAAAGGTGTCAAATAGGAGTAGCATGAAACGGTGTTCAAAAACATGAAGAGCCTGAAAAGGTGTGCAAAATTTGAAGAGCTTCAAAACGTGTGAAAATATGAGGTTCATGAAACGGTCTGAAAAATAGGAGGAGCATGAAACGGTCTTGAAAAACATGAAGAGCATGAAACGGTCTGAAAATTAGGAGGAGCATGAAATGGTGTTCAAAAACATGAAGATCCTGAAAACATGTGAAAAATATGAAGCGCTTCAAAAGGTGTCAAAAATATGAGGAGCATGAAACGGTCTGAAAAATAGGAGGAAAATGAAACGGTGTTCAAAATCATTAAGAGACTGAAAAGGGGTGAAAAATATGAGGAGCATGAAACGGTCTGAAAAAAAGGCGAGAATGAAGTTGTGTTCAAAGACATGAAGTGCCCGAAAAGGTGTGTAAAACATGAAGAGCTTCAAAAGGTGTCAAAAATATGAGAAGCATGAAACGGTCTGAAAAATAGGAGGAGCATGAAGTGGTGTTGAAAAACATGAAGAGCCTGAAAATATGTGAATAATATGAAGAGCTTCAGAAGGTGTGAATAATATGTGGAGCATGAAGCGGTGTTCAAAAACTTGAAGATACTGAAAGGTGTGAAAAATAAGAAGAGCTTCAAAAGGTGTCAATAATATGAGGAGCATGAAACGGTCTGAAAAATATTAGGAGCATGAAACGGTGTTGAAAACCTGAAGCGCCTGAAAAGGTGTGAAAAATATGAAGAGTTTCAAAACATGTAAAAATATGAGGAGCATGAAACGGTGTTCAGAAACATGAAGAGCCTGAAATGGTGTGAAAAATATGAAGAGCTTCAAAAGGTGTCAAAAATATGAGGAGCATGAAGCGTTCTGAAAAATAGGAGGAGCATGAAACGGTGTTGCAAAACACGAAGAGCCTAAAAAGGAGTGAAAAATATGAAGAGCTTCAAAAGGTGTCAAATATATAAGGAGCATGAAACGGTCTGAAAAATAGGAGCAGCCTGAAACGGTGTGGAAAAACATGAAGAGCCTGAAAATGTGTGAAAAATATAAAGAGCTTCATAAGGTTTCAAAATTATGAGGCGCATGAAACTTTCTTAAAAATAGGAAGAGCATCAAGCGGTGTTGAAAAATATGAAGAGCCTGAAAAGGTGTGAAATATATGAAGAGCTACAAAACGTGTCAAAAATATGAGGAGCATGAAGCGTTCTGAAAAATAGGAGGAGCATGAAACGGTGCTGAAAAACACGAAAAGCCTAAAAAGGAGTGAAATATATGAAGAGCTTCAGAAGAAGTCAAAAATATAAGGAGCATGAAACGGTCTGAAAAATAGGAGAAGCATGAAGCGGTGTTGAAAAACATGAGGAGCCTGAAAAGGTGTGAAATATATGAAGAGCTTCAAAACTTGTCAATAATATAATGAGAATGAAACGGTCTGAAAAATAGGAGGAGCATGAAGCGGTGTTGAAAAACATGAAAAGACTGAAAAGGTGTGAAAAATATGAAGAGCTTCAAAAGGTGTCAAAAATATGAGAAGCATGAAACGGTCTGAAAAACAGGAGGAGCATGACGCGGTGTTGAAAAACATGAGGAGCCTGAAAAGGTGTGAAATATATGAAGAGCTTCAAAAGTGTCAAAAATATGAGGAGCATGAAACGGTCTGAAAAATAGGAAGAGCATGAAGCGGTGTTGCAAAACATGAAGAGCCTGAAAAGGTGTGAAACACATGAAGAGCCTGAAAATGTGTGAAAAATATGAAGAGCTTCAAAAGGTGTCAAAAATATGAGAAGCATGAAACGGTCTGAAAAACAGGAGGAGCATGACGCGGTGTTGAAAAACATGAGGAGCCTGAAAAGGTGTGAAATATATGAAGAGCTTCAAAACTTGTCAATAATATAATGAGAATGAAACGGTCTGAAAATAGGAGGAGCATGAAACGGTGTTGAAAAACATGAAGAGCATGAAAAGGTGTGAAAAATATGAAGAGCTTCAAAAGGTGTCAAATAGGAGTAGCATGAAACGGTGTTCAAAACATGAAGAGCCTGAAAAGGTGTGCAAAATTTGAAGAGCTTCAAAACGTGTGAAAATATGAGGTGCATGAAATGGTCTGAAAACTAGGAGGAGCATGAAACGGTCTTGAAAAACATGAAGAGCATGAAACGGTCTGAAAAATAGGAGGAGCATGAAATGGTGTTCAAAAACATGAAGATCCTGAAAACATGTGAAAAATATGAAGCGCTTCAAAAGGTGTCAAAAATATGAGGAGCATGAAACGGTCTGAAAAATAGGAGGAAAATGAAACGGTGTTCAAAATCATTAAGAGCCTGAAAAGGTGTGAAAATTATGAGGAGCATGAAACGGTCTGAAAAAAAGGCGAGAATGAAGTTGTGTTCAAAGACATGAAGAGCCCGAAAAGGTGTGTAAAATATGAAGAGCTTCAAAAGGTGTCAAAAATATGAGGAGCATGAAACGGTGTGAAAAATAGGAGGAGCATGAAGTGGTGTTGAAAAACATGAAGAGCCTGAAAATGTGTGAAAAATATGAAGAGCTTCAGAAGGTGTGAATAATATGTGGAGCATGAAGCGGTGTTCAAAAACTTGAAGATACTGAAAAGGTGTGAAAAATATGAAGAGCTTCAAAAGGTGTCAAAAATATGAGGAGCATGAAACGGTCTGAAAAATATTAGGAGCATGAAACGGTGTTGAAAACCTGAAGCGCCTGAAAAGTTGTGAAAAATATGAAGAGTTTCAAAACATGTAAAAATATGAGGAGCATGAAACGGTGTTCAGAAACATGAAGAGCCTGAAATGGTGTGAAAAATATGAAGAGCTTCAAAAGGTGTCAAAAATATGAGGAGCATGAAGCGTTCTGAAAAATAGGAGGAGCATGAAACGGTGTTGCAAAACACGAAGAGCCTAAAAAGGAGTGAAAAATATGAAGAGCTTCAAAAGGTGTCAAATATATAAGGAGCATGAAACGGTCTGAATAATAAGAGCAGCCTGAAACGGTGTGGAAAACATGAAGAGCCTGAAAATGTGTGAAAAATATAAAGAGCTTCAAAAGGTGTCAAAAATATGAGGAGCATGAAACTGTCTTAAAAATAGGAAGAGCATGAAGCGGTGTTGAAAAATATGAAGAGCCTGAAAAGGTGTGAAATATATGAAGAGCTACAAAACGTGTCAAAAATATGAGGAGCATGAAGCGTTCTGAAAAATAGGAGGAGCATGAAGCGGTGTTGAAAAACATGAGGAGCCTGAAAAGGTGTGAAATATATGAAGAGCTTCAAAACTTGTCAATAATATAATGAGAATGAAACGGTCTGAAAAATAGGAGGAGCATGAAGCGGTGTTGAAAAACATGAAGAGCCTGAAAAGGTGTGAAACACATGAAGAGCCTGAAAATGTGTGAAATATATGAAGAGCTTCAAATGGTGTCAAAAATATGAGGATCATGAAACGGTCTGAAAAATATGAGGAGCATGAAACGGTGTTCAAAAACATGAAGAACCTGAAATGGTGTGAAAAATATGAAGAACTTAAAAACGTGTCAAAAATAGGAGGAGTTTCAAAGGGTCCGAACAATAGGAAGAGCATGAAGGGGTGTTGCAAAACATGAAGAGCCTGAAAAGGTGTGAAAAACATGAAGAACCTTAAAAGGTGTGAAATATATGAAGACGTTCAAAAGGTGTCAAAAATTGGAGAAGCATGAATCTGTGTGAAAAATAGGAGGAGCATGAAGCGGTGTTCAAAAACCTGAGGAGCCTGAAAAGGTGTGAAATATATGAAGAGCTTCAAAAGGTGTCAAAAATATGAGGAGCATGAAACGGTCTAAAAAATAGGAGGAGCATGAAGTGGTGTTGAAAAACATGAAGAGCCTGAAAAGGTGTGAAATATATGAAGAGCTTCAAAACTTGTCAATAATATAATGAGAATGAAACGGTCTGAAAAATAGCAGGAGCGGGAAACGGTGTTCAAAAACATGAAGAGCCTGAAAAAGTGTGAAAAACAAGAAGAGCTTCAAAAGGTGTCAAAAATATGAGGAGCATGAAACAGTCTGAAAAATAGGAGGAGCATGAAACCGAGTTCAGAAACATGAAGAGCCTGAAAAGGTGTGAAATATATGAAGAGCTTCAAAACGTGACAAAAATATGAGGAGCATGAAACGGTCTAAAAAATAGGAGGAGCATGAAGTGGTGTTGAAAAACATGAAGAGCCTGAAAAGGTGTAAAAAAAATGAAGAGCTTCAAAAAGTGTCAAAAATATGAGGAGCATGAAACGATCTGAAACATAGTAGGAGCATGAAGCGGTGTTGAAAAACATGAAGAGCCTGAAAAGGTGTGAAATATATGAAGAGCTTCAAAAGATGTCAAAAATATGAGGAGCATGACATGGTCTGAAAAATAGGAGGAGCATGAAGCAGTGTTGAAAAACATGAACAGCCTGAAAAGGTGTGAAAAATATGAAGAGGTTCAAAAAGTTTGAAAAATATGAAGAGCTTCATAAGGTGTCAAAAATATGAGGAGCGTGAAACGGTCTGAAAAATAGGAGGATCATGAAGCGGTGTTCAAAAACATGAAGAGCCTGAAAAAGTGTGAAAAATATGAAGAGCTTCAAAAGGTGTAAAAAATATGAAGAGCTTCAAAAGGTGTGAAAATATGAAGAGCTTCAAAAGGTGTCAAAAATATGAGGAGCATGAAACGGTCTGACAAATAGGAGGAGCATGAAACGGTGTTCAAAAACATAAATAGACTGAAAAGGCGTGAAATATATGAGGAGCTTCAAAAGGTGTCAAAAATATGAGGAGCATGAAACGGCCTGAGAAATAGGAGGAGCATGAAGCGGTGTTCAAAAACATGAACAGCCGGAAAAGGTGTGAGAAATATGAAGAGCTTCAAAAGTGTCAAAAATATGAGGAGCATTAAGCGGTCTGAAAAACAGGAGGAGCATGAAGTGGTGTTCAAAAACATGAAGAGCCTGAAAAGGTGTCAAAAATATGAAGAGCTTGAAAAGGTGTCAAAAATATGAGGAGCATGAAACTGTCTGAAAAATAGGAGGAGCATGAAGCTGTGTTCAGAAACATGAAGAGCCTGAAAAGATGTGAAATATATGAAGAGCTTCAAAAGGTGTGAAACATATGAGGAGCATGAAACGGTCTGAAAAATAGTAGGAGCATGAAGCGATGTTGAAAACATGAAGAGCTTGAAAAGGTGTGAAAAATAAGAAGAACTTCAAAAGGTGTGAAAAATATAAGGAGCATGAAACGGTCTGACAAATAGGAGGTGCATGAAGCGGTGTTGAAAAACTTGAAGAGCCTGAAAAGGTGTGAAATATATGAAGAGCTTCAAAAGGTGTCAAAAATATGAGGAGCATGACATGGTTTGAAAAATAGGAGGAGCATGAAGCAGTGTTGAAAAACATGAACAGCCTGAAAAGGTGTGAAAAATATGAAGAGGTTCAAAAAATTTGAAAAATATGTAGAGCTTCACAAGGTGTCAAAAATATGAGGAGCATGAAAAGGTCTGAAAAATAGGAGGATCATGAAGCGGTGTTCAAAAACATGAAGAGCCTGAAAAAGTGTGAAAAAAATGAAGAGCTTCAAAAGGTGTAAAAAATATGAAGAGCTTCAAAAGGTGTGAAAATATGAAGAGTTTCAAAAGGTGTCAAACATATGAGGAGCATGAAACGGTCTGAAAATAGGAGGAGCATGAAACGGTGTTCAAAAACATGAAGAGACTAAAAAGGTGTGAAATATATGAAGACTTCAAAAGGTGTAAAAAATATGAGGAGCATGAAACGTTCTGAAATATAGGAGGAGCATAAAACGTTTTTCGAAAACATGAAGAGCCTGAAACGGTGTGAAAAATATGAAGAGCCTCAAAAACTGTCAAAATTATGAGGAGCTTGAAACGGTCTCAAATATAGGAGGAGAATAGAACGGTGTTGAAAATATGTAGATCCTGAAAAGGTGTGAAAAATTTGTACAGCTTGAAAACATGAACAGCCTGAAAACGTGTGAAAAATATGAAGAGCTTCAAAGGTTTGAAAATTATGAAGAGCTTTAAAAGGTGTCAAAAATATGAGGAGCATGAAACGGTCTGAAAAATAGGAGGAGCATTAAACATTGTTGAAAAACATGAAGAGCCTGAAAAGGTGTGAAAAATATGAAGAGCTTCAAAAGGTGTAAAAAATAGGAGTAGCGTAAAATGGTGTTCAAAAACATGAAGAGCATGAAAAGGTGTGAAAAATATGAAGAGCTTCAAAACGTGTCAAAATTATGAGGAGCATGAAACAGTCTGAAAAATAGGAGGAGCATGAAGCGGTACTGAAAAACATGAAGAGCCTGAAAAGCTTTGAAAAATATGAAGAGCTTCAAAAGGTGTGAAAAATATGAAGAGCTTCAAAACTTGTGAAATATGAAGAGCTTCAAAAGGTGTGAAAAATATGAGGAGCATGAAACGGTCTGAAAAACAGGAGGAGCATGTAACGGTGTTCAAAAACATGAAGAGACACAAAAGGTGTGAAAAATATGAAGAGCTTCAAAAGGTGTCAAAATTATGAGAAGCATGACACGGTCTGAAAAATAGGAGGAGCAAGATGCGGTGTTGAGAAACATGAAGAGCCTGAAAAGGTGTGAAATATATGAAGAGCTTCAAAAGGTGTCAAAAATATGAGGAGCATGAAACGGTCTGAAAAATAGGAGGAGCATATAGTGGTGCTGAAAAACATGTAGAGACTGAAAAGGTTTGGAAAATATGAAGAGCTTCAAAAGGTGTCAAAAATATGAGGAGCATGAAAAGGTCTGAAAAATAGGAGGAGCATGAAGCTGTGTTGAAAAATTTGAAGAGCCTGAAAAGTTGTGAACAATATGAAGAGCTTCAAAAAGTGTCTAAAATATGAGGAGCATGAAACGGTCTGAAAAATAGGACGAGCATGAAACGGTGTTGAAAAACATGAAGAGCCTGAAAAGGAGTAAAATATATGAAGAGCTTCAAAAGGTGTCAAAAATATGAGGAGCATGAAACGGTCTGAAAATAGGAGGAGCATCAAGTGGTGCTGAAAAACATAGAGAGACTGATAAGGATTGAAAAATATAACGAGCTTCAAAAGGTGTCAAAAATATGAGGAGCATGAAACGGTCTGAAAAATAGGAGGAGCATGAAACGGTGTTGAAAAACATGCAGAGCCTGAAAAGGTGTGAAATATATGAAGAGCTTCAAAAGGTGTCAAAAATATGAGGAGCAAGAAACGGTCTGAAAAATAGGAGGAGCATGAAGTGTTGTTCAAATACATGAAGAGCCTGAAAAAGTGTGAAATATATGAAGAGCTTAAAAAGGTGTAAAAATATAAGGAGCATGAAAAGGTCTGAAAAATAGGTGGAGCAAGAAGCGTTGTTGAAATACATGAAGAGCCTGATAAGGTGTGAAAAATATGAAGAACTTCAAAAGGTGTCAAATATGAGTGCACGAAACGGTCTGAAAAATAAGAGGAGCATGAAGCGGTGTTGAACAACATGAAGAGCCTGAAAAGTTGTGAACTATATGAAGAGCTTCAAAAGGTGACAAAAATATGAGGAGCATGAAACGTTCTGAAACATAGGAGGAGCATGAAGGAGTGTTCAAAACATGCAGAGCCTGAAAAGGTGTGAAAAATATGAAGAGCTCCAAAAGTTGTCAAAAATATGAGGAGCAGGAAACGGTCTGAAAAATAGGAGGAGCAAGAAACGGTGTTCAAAACTTGAAGATACTGAAAAGATGTGAAAAATATGAAGAGCTTCAAATGGTGTGAAAATATGAGGAGCACGAAACATTCTGAAAAATAAGAGGAGTATGAAACGGTGTTGAACAACATGAAGAGCATGAAAAGGTGTGAAAAATATGAAGAGATTAAAAAGGTGTCAAAATATAAGGAGCATGAAACGGTCTGAAAAATAGGAGGAGCATGAAGTGGTGTGCAAAAACATGAAGAGCCCGAAAAGGTGTGAAAAATATGAAGAGCTTCAAAAGGTGTCAAATATATGAGGAGCATGAAACTGTCTGAAAAATAAGAGGAGTATGAAACGGTGTTCAAAATCATTAAGAGCCTGAAAAGGTGTCAAAAATATGAGGAGCATGAAACAGTCTGAAAATAGGAGGAGCATGAAACGGTGTTGAAAAACATGAAGAGCATGAAAAGGTGTGAAAAATATGAAGAGCTTCAAAAGGTGTCAAATAGGAGTAGCATGAAACGGTGTTCAAAAACATGAAGAGCCTGAAAAGGTGTGCAAAATTTGAAGAGCTTCAAAACGTGTGAAAATATGAGGTGCATGAAATGGTCTGAAAAATAGGAGGAGCATGAAACGGTCTTGAAAAACATGAAGATCCTGAAAACATGTGAAAAATATGAAGCGCTTCAAAAGGTGTCAAAAATATGAGGAGCATGAAACGGTCTGAAAAATAGGAGGAAAATGAAACGGTGTTCAAAATCATTAAGAGCCTGAAAAGGTGTGAAAAATATGAGGAGCATGAAACGGTCTGAAAAAAAGGCGAGAATGAAGTTGTGTTCAAAGACATGAAGAGCCCGAAAAGGTGTGTAAAATATGAAGAGCTTCAAAAGGTGTCAAAAATATGAGGAGCATGAAACGGTTTGAAAAATAGGAGGAGCATGAAGTGGTGTTGAAAAACATGAAGAGCCTGAAAATGTGTGAAAAATACGAAGAGCTTCAGAAGGTGTGAATAATATGTGGAGCATGAAGCGGTGTTCAAAAACTTGAAGATACTGAAAAGGTGTGAAAAATATGAAGAGCTTCAAAAGGTGTCAAAAATATGAGGAGCATGAAACGGTCTGAAAAATATTAGGAGCATGAAACGGTGTTGAAAACCTGAAGCGCCTGAAAAGGTGTGAAAAATATGAAGAGTTTCAAAACATGTAAAAATATGAGGAGCATGAAACGGTGTTCAGAAACATGAAGAGCCTGAAATGGTGTGAAAAATATGAAGAGCTTCAAAAGGTGTCAAAAATATGAGGAGCATGAAGCGTTGTGAAAAATAGGAGGAGCATGAAACGGTGTTGCAAAACACGAAGAGCCTAAAAAGGAGTGAAAAATATGAAGAGCTTCAAAAAGTGTCAAATATATAAGGAGCATGAAACGGTCTGAAAAATAAGAGCAGCCTGAAACGGTGTGGAAAACATGAAGAGCCTGAAAATGTGTGAAAAATATAAAGAGCTTCAAAAGGTTTCATAATTATGAGGCGCATGAAACTGTCTTAAAAATAGGAAGAGCATGAAGCGGTGTTGAAAAATATGAAGAGCCTGAAAAGGTGTGAAATATATGAAGAGCTACAAAACGTGTCAAAAATATGAGGAGCATGAAGCGTTCTGAAAAATAGGAGGAGCAAGAAGCGGTGTTGAAAAACATGAGGAGCCTGAAAAGGTGTGAAATATATGAAGAGCTTCAAAACTTGTCAATAATATAATGAGAATGAAACGGTCTGAAAAATAGGAGGAGCATGAAGCGGTGTTGAAAAACATGAAGAGCCTGAAAAGGTGTGAAACACATGAAGAGCCTGAAAATGTGTGAAATATATGAAGAGCTTCAAATGGTGTCAAAAATATGAGGATCATGAAACGGTCTGAAAAATATGAGGAGCATGAAACGGTGTTCAAAAACATGAAGAACCTGAAATGGTGTGAAAAATATGAAGAACTTAAAAACGTGTCAAAAATAGGAGGAGTTTCAAAGGGTCCGAACAATAGGAAGAGCATGAAGGGGTGTTGCAAAACATGAAGAGCCTGAAAAGGTGTGAAAAACATGAAGAACCTTAAAAGGTGTGAAATATATGAAGACGTTCAAAAGGTGTCAAAAATTGGAGAAGCATGAATCTGTGTGAAAAATAGGAGGAGCATGAAGCGGTGTTCAAAAACCTGAGGAGCCTGAAAAGGTGTGAAATATATGAAGAGCTTCAAAAGGTGTCAAAAATATGAGGAGCATGAAACGGTCTGAAAAATAGCAGGAGCGTGAAACGGTGTTCAAAAACATGAAGAGCCTGAAAAAGTGTGAAAAACAAGAATAGCTTCAAAAGGTGTCAAAAATATGAGGACCATGAAACAGTCTGAAAAATAGGAGGAGCATGAAACGGTGTTCAAAAACATGAAGAGCCTGAAAAGGTGGGAAAAATATGAAGAGGTTCAAAACGTGTAAAAATTATGAGGAGCAAGAAACGGTCTGAAAAATAGGAGGAGCATGAAACGGTGTTCAGAAACATGAAGAGCCTGAAAAGGTGTGAAATATATGAAGAGCTTCAAAATGTGTCAAATATATGAGGAGCATGAAACGGTCTAAAAAATAGGAGGAGCATGAAGTGGTGTTGAAAAACATGAAGAGCCTGAAAAGGTGTAAAAAATATGAAGAGCTTCAAAAAGTGTCAAAAATATGAGGAGCATGAAACGATCTGAAACATAGTAGGAGCATGAAGCGGTGTTGAAAAACATGAAGAGCCTGAAAAGGTGTGAAATATATGAAGAGCTTCAAATGTGTCAAAAATATGAGGAGCATGACATGGTCTGAAAAATAGGAGGAACATGAAGCAGTGTTGAAAAACATGAACAGCCTGAAAAGGTGTGAAAAATATGAAGAGGTTCAAAAAGTTTGAAAAATATGAAGAGCTTCACAAGGTGTCAAAAATATGAGGAGCATGAAACGGTCTGAAAAATAGGAGGATCATGAAGCGGTGTTCAAAAACATGAAGAGCCTGAAAAAGTGTGAAAAATATGAAGAGCTTCAAAAGGTGTAAAAAATATGAAGAGCTTCAAAAGGTGTGAAAATATGAAGAGTTTCAAAAGGTGTCAAACATATGAGGAGCATGAAACGGTCTGAAAAATAGGAGGAGCATGAAACGGTGTTCAAAAACATGAAGAGACTAAAAAGGTGTGAAATATATGAAGACTTCAAAAGGTGTAAAAAATATGAGGAGCATGAAACGTTCTGAAATATAGGAGGAGCATGAAACGTTTTTCGAAAACATGAAGAGCCTGAAACGGTGTGAAAAATATCAAGAGCCTCAAAAGCTGTGAAAATTATGAGGAGCTTGAAACGGTCTCAAATATAGGAGGAGAATAAAACGATGTTGAAAAATATGTAGATCCTGAAAAGGTGTGAAAAATTTGTACAGCCTCAAAAGGAGTGAAAAATATGAGGAGCATGAAATGGACTGAAAAATAGGAGGACCATGAAACGGTGTTCAAAACCATGAAGAGACTGCAAAGGTGTGAAATATATAAAGAGCTTCAAAAGGTGTCAAAAATATGAGGAGCATGAAACGGTCTGACAAATAGGAGGAGCATGAAACGGTGTTCAAAAACATAAATAGACTGAAAAGGCGTGAAATATATGAGGAGCTTCAAAAGGTGTCAAAAATATGAGGAGCATGAAACGGCCTGAGAAATAGGAGGAGCATGAAGCGGTGTTCAAAAACATGAACAGCCGGAAAAGGTGTGAGAAATATGAAGAGCTTCAAAAGTGTCAAAAATATGAGGAGCATTAAGCGGTCTGAAAAACAGGAGGAGCATGAAGTGGTGTTCAAAAACATGAAGAGCCTGAAAAGGTGTCAAAAATATGAAGAGCTTCAAAAGGTGTAAAAAATAGGAGTAGCGTAAAACGGTGTTCAAAAACATGAAGAGCATGAAAAGGTGTGAAAAATATGAAGAGCTTCAAAACGTGTCAAAATTATGAGGAGCATGAAACAGTCTGAAAAATAGGAGGAGCATGAAGCGGTACTGAAAAACATGAAGAGCCTGAAAAGGTTTGAAAAATATGAAGAGCTTCAAAAGGTGTGAAAAATATGAAGAGCTTCAAAACTTGTGAAATATGAAGAGCTTCAAAAGGTGTGAAAAATATGAGGAGCATGAAACGGTCTGAAAAACAGGAGGAGCATGTAACGGTGTTCAAAAACATGAAGAGACACAAAAGGTGTGAAAAATATGAGGAGCTTCAAAAGGTGTCAAAATTATGAGAAGCATGACACGGTCTGAAAAATAGGAGGAGCAAGATGCGGTGTTGAAAAACATGAAGAGCCTGAAAAGGTGTGAAATATATGAAGAGCTTCAAAAGGTGTAAAAAATATGAGGAGCATGAAACGGTCTGAAAAATAGGAGGAGCATATAGTGGTGCTGAAAAACATGTAGAGACTGAAAAGGTTTGGAAAATATGAAGAGCTTCAAAAGGTGTCAAAAATATGAGGAGCATGAAAAGGTCTGAAAAATAGGAGGAGCATGAAGCTGTGTTGAAAAATTTGAAGAGCCTGAAAAGTTGTGAACAATATGAAGAGCTTCAAAAAGTGTCTAAAATATGAGGAGCATGAAACGGTCTGAAAAATAGGACGAGCATGAAACGGTGTTGAAAAACCTGAAGAGCCTGAAAAGGAGTAGAATATATGAAGAGCTTCAAAAGGTGTCAAAAATATGAGGAGCATGAAACGGTCTGAAAATAGGAGGAGTATCAAGTGGTGCTGAAAAACATAGAGAGACTGAAAAGGCTTGAAAAATATAACGAGCTTCAAAAGGTGTCAAAAATATGAGGAGCATGAAACGGTCTGAAAAATAGGAGGAGCATGAAGCTGTGTTGAAAAATTTGAAGAGCCTGAAAAGTTGTGAACAATATGAAGAGCTTCAAAAAGTGTCTAAAATATGAGGAGCATGAAACGGTCTGAAAAATAGGACGAGCATGAAACGGTGTTGAAAAACATGAAGAGCCTGAAAAGGAGTAAAATATATGAAGAGCTTCAAAAGGTGTCAAAAATATGAGGAGCATGAAACGGTCTGAAAATAGGAGGAGCATCAAGTGGTGCTGAAAAACATAGAGAGACTGAAAAGGCTTGAAAAATATAACGAGCTTCAAAAGGTGTCAAAAATATGAGGAGCATGAAACGGTCTGAAAAATAGGAGGAGCATGAAACGATGTTGAAAAACATGCAGAGCCTGAAAAGGTGTGAAATATATGAAGAGCTTCAAAAGGTGTCAAAAATATGAGGAGCAAGAAACGGTCTGAAAAATAGGAGGAGCATGAAGTGTTGTTCAAATACATGAAGAGCCTGAAAAAGTGTGAAATATATGAAGAGCTTAAAAAGGTGTAAAAATATGAGGAGCATGAAAAGGTCTGAAAAATAGGTGGAGCATGAAGCGTTGTTGAAATACATGAAGAGCCTGATAAGGTGTGAAAAATATGAAGAACTTCAAAAGGTGTCAAATATGAGTGCACGAAACGGTCTGAAAAATAAGAGGAGCATGAAGCGGTGTTGAACAACATGAAGAGCCTGAAAAGTTGTGAACTATATGAAGAGCTTCAAAAGGTGACAAAAATATGAGGAGCATGAAACGGTCTGAAAAATAGGAGGAGCATGAAGCGGTGTTGAAAAACTTGAAGAGCCTGAAAAGGTGTGAAATATATAAAGAGCTTCAAAACGTGTCAAATATATGAGGAGCATGAAACGATCTGAAAAATATGAGCAGCATGAAGCGGTGTTGTAAAACATAAAGAGCCTGAAAAGGTGTAAAAAATATGAAGAGCTTCAAACGGTGTCAAAAATATGAAGAGCATGAAACGGTCTGAAAAATAGGAGGAGCATGAACCGGTGTTGAAAAACAGGAAGAGCCTGAAAAGATGTAAAAAATATAAAGAGCTTCAAAAGGTGTCAAAAATATGAGGAGCATGAAACGGTCTGAAATACGAGGAGCATGAAGCGGTGTTGAAAAACATGCAGAGCCTGAAAAGAGTGAAATATATGAAGATCTTCAAAAGGTGTCAAAAATATGAGGAGCATGAAACGGTCTGAAAAATAGGAGTAGCATGAAGCGGTGTTCAAAAACTTGAAGAGCCTGAAAATCTGTGAAAAATATGAAGAGCTTAAAAGGTGTCAAAAATATGAAGAGCATGAAATGGTCTGAAAAATAGGAGGAGCATGAAATTGTGTTCAAAAACCTGAAGAGCCTGAAAGGTGTGAAAAACATGAAAGGCTTCAAAACGTGTCAAAATTATGAGGAGAATGAAACAGTCTGAAAAATAGGAGGAACATGAAGCGGTTTTTAAAAACATGAAGAGCCTGAAAGGGTTGAAAAATATGAAGAGCTTCAAAAGGTGTCAAAAATATGAGGAGCATGAAACGGTCTGAAATATAGGAGGAGAATGAAGCGGTGTTGAAAAACATGAAGAGCCTGAAAAGGTGTGATAAATATGAAGAGCTTCAAAAGGTGTCAAAAATACGAGGACCATGAAACGGTCTGAAAAATAGGAGGAGCATGAAACTGTGTTGAAAAACATGAAGAGCATGAAACGGTTTGAAAAATATGAAGAGATTCAAAACGTGTGAAAAATAGCAGAAGCATGAAACGGTGTTCAAAAACTTGAAGATCCTGAAAACGTGTGAAAAATATGAAGAGATTAAAAGGTGTCAAAATTATGAGAAGCATGAAACGGTCTGAAAAATAGGAGGAGCATGAAGCAGTGTTGAAAAACATGAAGAGCCTGAAAACGTGTGAAAAATATGAAGAGCTTCAAAAGGTGGAAAAATATGAAGAGCTTCAAAAGGTGTCAAAATTATGAGGAGCATGAAACGTTCTGAAAAGTAGGAGGAGCATGAAGCGGTGTTCAAAAACATGAAGAGCCTGAAAAAATGTGAAAAATATGAACAGCTTCAAAAGGTGTCAAATATATGAGGAGCATGAAACAGTATGAAAAATCGCAGGAGCATGAAACGATGTTGAAAAACAAGAAGAGCCTGAAAACGTGTGAAAAATATGAAGAGCTTCAAAAGGTGGAAAAATAAGAAGAGCTTCAAAAGGTGTGAAACTTATGAGGAGCATGAAACGGTCTAAAAAATATGAGGAGCATGAAGCGGTGTTGAAAACATGAAGAGCTTGAAAACTTGTGAAAAATATGAAGAGTTTCAAAACATGTAAAAATATGAGGAGCATGAAACGGTGTTCAGAAACATGAAGAGCCTGAAATGGTGTGAAAAATATGAAGAGCTTCAAAAAGTGTCAAAAATATGAGGAGCATGAAACGGTCTGAAATATAGGAGGAGAATGAAGCGGTGTTGAAAATCATGAAGAGCCTGAAAAGGTGTGATAAATATGAAGAGCATGAAAAGGTGTCAAAAATACGAGGACCATGAAACGGTCTGAAAAATAGGAGGAGCATGAAACTGTGTTGAAAAACATGAAGAGCATGAAACGGTTTGAAAAATATGAAGAGATTCAAAACGTGTGAAAAATAGCAGAAGCATGAAACGGTGTTCAAAAACTTGAAGATCCTGGAAACGTGTGAAAAATATGAAGAGATTAAAAGGTGTCAAAATTATGAGAAGCATGAAACGGTCTGAAAAATGGGAGGAGCATGAAGCAGTGTTGAAAAACATGAAGAGCCTGAAAACGTGTGAAAAATATGAAGAGCTTCAAAAGGTGGAAAAATATGAAGAGCTTCAAAAGGTGTCAAAATTATGAGGAGCATGAAACGTTCTGAAAAGTAGGAGGAGCATGAAGCGGTGTTCAAAAACATGAAGAGCCTGAAAAAATGTGAAAAATATGAACAGCTTCAAAAGGTGTCAAATATATGAGGAGCATGAAACAGTATGAAAAATCGCAGGAGCATGAAACGATGTTGAAAAACAAGAAGAGCCTGAAAACGTGTGAAAAATATGAAGAGCTTCAAAAGGTGGAAAAATAAGAAGAGCTTCAAAAGGTGTGAAACTTATGAGGAGCATGAAACGGTCTAAAAAATAGGAGGAGCATGAAGCGGTGTTGAAAACATGAAGAGCTTGAAAAGTTGTGAAAAATATGAAGAGTTTCAAAACATGTAAAAATATGAGGAGCATGAAACGGTGTTCAGAAACATGAAGAGCCTGAAATGGTGTGAAAAATATGAAGAGCTTCAAAAAGTGTCAAAAATATGAGGAGCATAAAACGGTCTGAATAATATTAGGAGCATGAAACGGTGTTGAAAAACACGAAGAGCCTAAAAGGAGTGAAAAATATGAGGAGCTTCAAAAGGTGTCAAATATATAAGGAGCATGAAACGGTCTGAAAAATAGGAGCAGCCTGAAACGGTGTGGAAAAACATGAAGAGACTGAAAATGTGTGAAAAATATGAAGAGCTTCAAAAGGTTTCAAAAATATGATGCGCATGAAACTGTCTTAAAAATAGGAAGAGCATGAAGCGGTGTTGAAAAACATGAAGAGCCTGAAAAGGTGTGAAATATATGAAGAGCTACAAAATGTGTCAAAAATATGAGGAGCATGAAGCGTTCTGAAAAATAGGAGGAGCATGAAACGGTGTTGAAAAACACGAAGAGCCTAAAAAGGAGTGAAATATATGAAGAGCTTTAAAAGAAGTCAAAAATATAAGAAGCATGAAACGGTCTGAAAAATCGGAGGAGCATGAAGCGGTGTTGAAAAATATGAAGAGCCTGAAAAGGTGTGAAAAATATGAAGAGTTTCAAAACATGTAAAAATATGAGGAGCATGAAACGGTGTTCAGAAACATGAAGAGCCTGAAATGGTGTGAAAAATATGAAGAGCTTCAAAAGGTGTCAAAATTATGAGGAGAATGAAACAGTCTGAAAAATAGGAGGAACATGAAGCGGTTTTTAAAAACATGAAGAGCCTGAAAAGGGTTGAATAATATGAAGAGCTTCAAAAGGTGTCAAAAATATGAGGAGCATGAAACGGTCTGAAATATAGGAGGAGAATAAAGCGGTGTTGAAAAACATGAAGAGCCTGGAAAGGTGTGATAAATATGAAGAGCTTCAAAAGGTGTCAAAAATACGAGGACCATGAAACGGTCTGAAAAATAGGAGGAGCATGAAACTGTGTTGAAAAACATGAAGAGCATGAAACGGTTTGAAAAATATGAAGAGATTCAAAACGTGTGAAAAATAGCAGAAGCATGAAACGGTGTTCAAAAACTTGAAGATCCTGAAAACGTGTGAAAAATATGAAGAGATTAAAAGGTGTCAAAATTATGAGAAGCATGAAACGGTCTGAAAAATGGGAGGAGCATGAAGCAGTGTTGAAAAACATGAAGAGCCTGAAAACGTGTGAAAAATATGAAGAGCTTCAAAAGGTGGAAAAATATGAAGAGCTTCAAAAGGTGTCAAAATTATGAGGAGCATGAAACGTTCTGAAAAGTAGGAGGAGCATGAAGCGGTGTTCAAAAACATGAAGAGCCTGAAAAAATGTGAAAAATATGAACAGCTTCAAAAGGTGTCAAATATATGAGGAGCATGAAACAGTATGAAAAATCGCAGGAGCATGAAACGATGTTGAAAAACAAGAAGAGCCTGAAAACGTGTGAAAAATATGAAGAGCTTCAAAAGGTGGAAAACTAAGAAGAGCTTCAAAAGGTGTGAAACTTATGAGGAGCATGAAACGGTCTAAAAAATAGGAGGAGCATGAAGCGGTGTTGAAAACATGAAGAGCTTGAAAAGTTGTGAAAAATATGAAGAGTTTCAAAACATGTAAAAATATGAGGAGCATGAAACGGTGTTCAGAAACATGAAGAGCCTGAAATGGTGTGAAAAATATGAAGAGCTTCAAAAAGTGTCAAAAATATGAGGAGCATAAAACGGTCTGAATAATATTAGGAGCATGAAACGGTGTTGAAAAACACGAAGAGCCTAAAAAGGAGTGAAAAATATGAGGAGCTTCAAAAGGTGTCAAATATATAAGGAGCATGAAACGGTCTGAAAAATAGGAGTAGCCTGAAACGGTGTGGAAAAACATGAAGAGACTGAAAATGTGTGAAAAATATGAAGAGCTTCAAAAGGTTTCAAAAATATGATGCGCATGAAACTGTCTTAAAAATAGGAAGAGCATGAAGCGGTGTTGAAAAACATGAAGAGCCTGAAAAGGTGTGAAATATATGAAGAGCTACAAAATGTGTCAAAAATATGAGGAGCATGAAGCGTTCTGAAAAATAGGAGGAGCATGAAACGGTGTTGAAAAACACGAAGAGCCTAAAAAGGAGTGAAATATATGAAGAGCTTTAAAAGAAGTCAAAAATATAAGAAGCATGAAACGGTCTGAAAAATCGGATGAGCATGAAGCGGTGTTGAAAAATATGAAGAGCCTGAAAAGGTGTGAAAAATATGAAGAGTTTCAAAACATGTAAAAATATGAGGAGCATGAAACGGTGTTCAGAAACATGAAGAGCCTGAAATGGTGTGAAAAATATGAAGAGCTTCAAAAGGTGTCAAAAATATGAGGAGCATGAAACGTTCTGAAAAAATAGGAGGAGCATGAAACGGTGTTGAAAAACACGAAGAGCCTAAAAAGGAGTGAAAAATATGAAGAGCTTCAAAAGGTGTCAAATATATAAGGAGCATGAAACGGTCTGAAAAATAGGAGCAGCCTGAAACGGTGTGGAAAAACATGAAGAGACTGAAAATGTGTGAAAAATATGAAGAGCTTCAAAAGGTTTCAAAAATATGATGCGCATGAAACTGTCTTAAAAATAGGAAGAGCATGAAGCGGTGTTGAAAAACATGAAGAGCCTGAAAAGGTGTGAAATATATGAAGAGCTACAAAATGTGTCAAAAATAAGAGAAGCATGAAGCGTTCTGAAAAATAGGAGGAGCATGAAACGGTGTTGAAAAACACGAAGAGCCTAAAAAGGAGTGAAATATATGAAGAGCTTTAAAAGAAGTCAAAAATATAAGAAGCATGAAACGGTCTGAAAAATCGGAGGAGCATGAAGCGGTGTTGAAAAATATGAAGAGCCTGAAAAGGTGTGAAAAATATGAAGAGTTTCAAAACATGTAAAAATATGAGGAGCATGAAACTGTGTTGAAAAACACGAAGAGCCTAAAAAGGAGTGAAATATATGAAGAGCTTTAAAAGAAGTCAAAAATATAAGAAGCATGAAACGGTCTGAAAAATAGGAGGAGCATGAAGCGGTGTTGAAAAACATGAAGAGCCTGAAAAGGTGTGAAATATATGAAGAGGTTCAAAAGGTGTCAAAAATAGGAGGGGCATGAAACAGTTTGAAAAATAGGAAGAGCATGAAGTGGTGTTGAGAAACCTGAAGAGCCTGAAAAGGTGTGAATAATATGAAGAGCTTCAAAAGGAGTCAAATATATGAGGAGCATGAAACTGTCTGAAAAATAGGAGGAGCATGAAACGGTCTGAAAAATAGGAGGAGCATGAAACGGTGTTGCAAAACATGAAGAGCCTGAAAAGGTGGGAAATATATGAAGAGCTTCAAAAGTTTTCAAAAGTATGAGGAGCATGAAACGGTCTGAAAAATAGGAGGAGCATGAAGCGGTGTTGAAAAGTGAAGAGCCTGAAAAGGTCTGAAAAACATGAAGCGCTTCAAAAGTTGTCAAAAATATGAGGAACATGAAACGGTCTGAAAAATAGGAGGAGCAAGAATCGGTGTTGAAAAAAAGAAGAGCCTGAAAAGTTGTGAAATATATGAAGAACTTCAAAACGTGTCAAATATATGAGGAGCATGAAACGGTCTGAAAAATAGGAGCAGCATGAAGCGGTGTTAAAAAACATAAACAGCCTGAAAAGGTGTGAAATATATGAAGAGCTTCAAAAGGTGTCAAAAATATGAGGAGCATAAAACGCTCTGAATATTAGGGGGAGCATGAAACGGTCTTCAAAAACATGAAGAGCCTGAAAAGGTGGGAAATATATGAAGAGCTTCAAAACTTGTCAATAATATAATGAGAATGAAACGGTCTGAAAAATAGGAGGACATTGAGGCGGTGTTGAAAAACATGAAAAGGCTGAAAAGTTGTGAAAAATAAGAAGAGCTTCAAAAGGTGTCAAAAATATGAGGAGCATGAAACGGTCTGAAAAACAGGAGGAGCATGACGCGGTGTTGAAAAACATGAGGAGCCTGAAAAGGTGTGAAATATATGAAGAGCTTCAAAAGGTGTCAAAAATATGAGGAGCATGAAAAGGTCTGAAGAATAGGAGGAGTAAGAAGCGGTGTTGAAAAACATGAAGAGCCTGAAAAGGTGTGAAATACATGAAGAGCTTCAAAATTGTCAAAAATATGAGGAGCATGAAACGGTCTGAAAAATAGGAGGAGCATGAAGCGGTGTTGCAAAACATGAAGAGCCTGAAAAGGTGTGATAAACATGAAGAGCCTGAAAATGTGTGAAATATATGAAGAGCTTCAAATGGTGTCAAAAATATGAGGATCATGAAACAGTCTGACAAATATGAGGAGCATGAAACGGCGTTCAAAAACATGAAGAACCTGAAATGGTGTGAAAAATATGAAGAACTTAAAAACGTGTCAAAAATAGGAGGAGTTTCAAAGGGTCCGAAAAATAGGAAGAGCATGAAGGGGTGTTGCAAAACATGAAGAGCCTGAAAAGGTGTGAAAAACATGAAGAGCCTGAAAAGGTGTAAAAAATATGAAGAGCTTCAAAAAGTGTCAAAAATATGAGGAGCATGAAACGATCTGAAACATAGTAGGAGCATGAAGCGTTGTTCAAAAACATGAAGAGCCTGAAAAGGTGTGAAATATATGAAGAGCTTCAAAAGGTGTCAAAAATATGAGGAGCATGACATGGTCTGAAAAATAGGAGGAGCATGAAGCGGTGTTGAAAAACATGAAGAGCCTGAAAAGGTGTGAAATATATGAAGAGCTTCAAAAGGTGTCAAAAATATAAGAAGCATGTAACGGTCTTAAAAATAGGAGGAGCATGTAACGGTGTTGAAAAACATGAAGAGCCTGAAAATGTGTGAAAAATATGAAGAGCTTCAAAAGGTGTCAAAATAGAAGGAGCATGAAGCGGAGTTGAAAAACATGAAGAGCTTCAAAATGTGTCAAAAATATGAGGAGCATGATACGGTCTCAAAAATAGGAGGAGCATGAAGCGGTGTTGAAAAACATGAAGAGCTTGGAAAGGTGTGAAATATATGAAGAGATTCAAAAGTGTCACAAATAGGAGGAACATGAAACGGTCTGAAAAATAGGAGGAGCATGAAGTGGAGTTGAAAAAAATGAATAGCCTGAAAGGTGTGAAAAATATTAGGAGAATGAAACAGTCTGAAAATAGGAGGAGCATCAAATGGTGCTGAAAAACATGGAGAGCCTGAAAAGGTTTGAAAAATATGAAGAGCTTCAAAAGGTGTCAAAAATATGAGGAGCATGAAATGGTCTGAAAAATAGGAGGAGCATGTAATGGTGTTGAAAACCACGAAGAGCCTGAAGAGGAGTGAAATACATGAAGAGCTTCAAAAGGTGTCATAAATATGAGAAGCATGAAATGGTGATCAAAAACATGAAGAGCCTGAAAATGTGTGAAAAATATGAGGAGCATGAAAAGGTCTTAAAAATATGTGGAGCATGAAGCGGTGTTCAAAAACATGAAAAGCCTGACAAGGTGTGAAAAATATGAAGAGGTTCAAAAAGTGTCAAAAATATGAGGAGCATGAAACTGTTCTGAAAAATAGGTGCAGCATAAAGCGGTGTTGAAAAACATGAAGGGTCTGAAAATGTGTGAAACATATGAAGAGCTTCAAAGGTGAAAAAATATGAGGAGCATGAAACGGTCTGAAACATAGGAGGAGCATGAAGGAGTGTTCAAAACATGCAGAGCCTGAAAACGTGTGAAAAATATGAAGAGCTCCAAAAGTTGTCAAAAATATGAGGAGCAGGAAACGGTCTGAAAAATAGGAGGAGCATGAAACGGTTTTCAAAAACTTGAAGATACTGAAAAGATGTGAAAAATACGAAGAGCTTCAAAAGGTGTCAAAATATGAGGAGCACGAAACATTCTGAAAAATAAGAGGAGTATGAAACGGTGTTGAACAACCTGAAGAGCATGAAAAGGTCTGAAAAATATGAAGAGATTAAAAAGGTGTCAAAATATAAGGAGCATGAAACGGTCTGAAAAATAGGAGGAGCATGAAGTGGTGTTCAAAAACATGAAGAGCCCGAAAAGGTGTGAAAAATATGAAGAGCTTCAAAAGGTGTCAAATATATGAGGAGCATGAAACAGTCTGAAAAATAAGAGGAGTATGAAACGGTGTTCAAAATCATTAAGAGCCTGAAAAGGTGTCAAAAATATGAGGAGCATGAAACAGTCTGAAAATAGGAGGAGCATGAAACGGTGTTGAAAAACATGAAGAGCATAAAAAGGTGTGAAAAATATGAAGAGCTTCAAAAGGTGTCAAATAGGAGTAGCATGAAACGGTGTTCAAAAACATGAAGAGCCTGAAAAGGTGTGCAAAATTTGAAGAGCTTCAAAACGTGTGAAAATATGAGGTGCATGAAACGGTCTGAAAAATAGGAGGAGCATGAAACGGTCTTGAAAAACATGAAGAGCATGAAAGGGTCTGAAAAATAGGAGGAGCATGAAATGGTGTTCAAAAACATGAAGATCCTGAAAACATGTGAAAAATATGAAGCGCTTCAAAAGGTGTCAAAAATATGAGGAGCATGAAACGGTCTGAAAAATAGGAGGAAAATGAAACGGTGTTCAAAATCATTAAGAGCCTGAAAAGGTGTGAAAAATATGAGGAGCATGAAACGGTCTGAAAAAAAGGCGAGAATGAAGTCGTGTTCAAAGACATGAAGAGCCCGAAAAGGTGTGTAAAATATGAAGAGCTTCAAAAGGTGTCAAAAATATGAGGAGCATGAAACGGTCTGAAAAATAGGAGGAGCAAGAAGTGGTGTTGAAAAACATGAAGAGCCTGAAAATGTGTGAAAAATATGAAGAGCTTCAGAAGGTGTGAATAATATGAGGAGCATGAAGCGGCGTTCAAAAACTTGAAAATAATGAAATGGTGTGAAAAATATGAAGAGCTTCAAAAGGTGTGAAAAATATGAGGAGCTTCAAAAGGTGTCAAAAATATGAGGAGCAGGAAAATGTCTGAAAAATAGGAGGAGCATGAAACGGTGTTCAAAAACATGAAGAGCCTGAAAAGGTGTGAAAAATAGAAGAGCTTCAAAAGGTGTGAAAAATATGAAGAGCTTCAAAAGCTGTCAAAATTGAGATGAGCATGAAACGGTCTGAAAAATAGGAGGAGAATGAAGTGGTGTTCAAAAACATGAAGAGCATGAAAAGGTGTGAAAATATAAAGAGCCTCAAAAGGTGTGAAAAATATGAGGAGCATGAAACGCTCTGAAAAATAGAAGGAGCATGAAGCGGTGTTCAAAACATGAAGAGTCTGAAAAGGTGTGAAAAATATGAAGAGCTTCAAAATGTGTCAAATATGAGGAGCATGAAACGGTCTGAAAAATAGGAGGAGCATGAATCGGTGTTCCAAAACATGAAAGCTTGAAAAGGTGTGGAAAATATGAAGAGCTTCAAAACATGTCAAAAATATTAGAAGCATGAAACGGTCTCAAAAATAGGAGGAGCATGAAGCGGTGGTGAAAAACATGAAGAGCCTGAAAACTTGTGAAGAATATGAAGAGCTTCAAAAGGTGTGAACAATATGAAAAGCTTCAAAATGTGTCAAAAATGACATGAGCCTGAAACGGTCTGAAAAATAGTAGGAGAATGTAGTGGTGTTGTATAACATGAACAGCCTAAAAATGTGTGAAATATATGAGCAGCTTCAAAAGGTGTCAAAAAAAAAGGAGCATGAAACCGCCTGAAAAATAGGAGGAGTATGAAGCGGTGTTCAAAAACATGAAGAGCCTGAAAAGGTGTGAAAAATATGAAGAGCTTCAAAATGTGTCAAAAATATGAGGAGCATGAAACGGTCTGAAAAAAAGGAGGAGCATGAAACGGTGTTCAAAAACATGAAAAGCCTGAAAAGGTGTGAAAAATATGAAGAGCTTCAAAAGGTGTGAAAATTATGAAAAGCTTCAAAAGCTGTCAAAATTGAGATGAGCATGAAACGGTCTGAAAAATAGGAGGAGAATGAAGTGGTGTTCAAAAACATGAAGAGCATGAAAAGGTGTGAAAATATAAAGAGCTTCAAAAGGTGTGAAAAATATGAGGAGCATGAAACGCTCTGAAAAATAGGAGGAGCATGAAGCGGTGTTCAAAACATGAAGAGTCTGAAAAGGTGTGAAAAATATGAAGAGCTTCAAAATGTGTCAAATATGAGGAGCAAGAAACGGTCTGAAAAATAAGAGGAGCATGAAACGGTGTTCTAAAACATGAAAGCTTGAAAAGGTGTGGAAAATATGAGGAGCTTCAAAACGTGTCAAAAATATTAGAAGCATGAAACGGTCTCAAAAATAGGAGGAACATGAAGCGGTTTTTGAAAAACATGAAGAGCCTGAAAACTTGTGAAAAATATGAAAGCTTCAAAAAGTGTGAACAATATGAAAAGCTTCAAAATGTGTCATAAATGTCATGAGCCTGAAACGGTCTGAAAAATAGCAGGAGAATGAAGTGGTGTTGAAAAACATGAACAGCCTAAAAATGTGTGAAATATATAAGGAGCTTCAAAAGGTGTCAAAAATATGAGGAGCATGAAACCGCCTGAAAACTAGGAGGAGTATGAAGTGGTGTTCAAAAACATGAAGAGCCTGAAAAGGTGTGAAAAATATGAAGAGCTTCAAAATGTGTCAAAAATATGAGGAGCATGAAACCGTCTGAAAAATAGGAGTTGCATGAAGTTGTGTTCAAAAACATGAAGAGCTTGAAAAGGTGTGAAAAATATGAAGAGCTTCAAAAGGTGCGAAATACATGAGGAGCAAGAAACGGACTGAAAAATAGGAGGAGCATGAAGCGGTGTTCAAAAACATGAAGAGCCTGAAAAGGTGTGAAAAATATGAAGAGCTTCAAAAGGTGTCAAAAATATGAGGAGCATGAAATGATCTGAAAAATAGGAGGAACATGAAACGGTCTGAAAAATAGGAGGAGCATGAAGCGGTGTTCAAAAACATGAATAGCCTGAAAAGGTGTGAAAAATTTGAAGAGCTTCAAAAGGTGTGAAATCCATGAGGAGCATGAAACGGTGAGAAAAATAGGAGGAGCAGGAAGCTGTTTTCAAAAACATGAGAGCCTGAAAAGATGTGAAAAATATGAAGAGGTTCAAAAGGTGTGAAATACATGAGGAGCAGGAAACGGTCTGAAAAATAGGAGGAGCATGAAACGATGTTCAAAAACATGAAGAGCCGGAAAAGGTGTGAAACATATGAAGAGCTTCAAAAGGTGTGAAATACATGAGGAGCATGAAACGGCCTGAAAAATAGGAGGAGCAGGAAGCTGTGTTCAAAAATATGAAGAGCCTGAAAAGGTGTGAAAAATATGAAGAGCTTCAAAATGTGTGAAAAATATGAGGAGCATGAAACGGTCTGAAAAATAGGAGGAGTATGAAGCGGTGTTCAAAAACATGAAGAACCTTAAAAGGTGTGAAAAATATGATGAGCTTCAAAAGGTGTCAAAAATATGAGGAGGATGAAACGGTCTGAAAAATAGGAGGAGCATGAAGCGGTGTTCAAAAACATGAGGAGCCTGAAAAGGTGTGAAAAATATGAAGAGCTACAAAAGGTGTCAAAAATGTGAGGAGCATGAAACAGTCTGAAAAATAGAAGGAGCATGAAGCGGTGTTCAAAAACATGAAGAGTCTGAAAAGGTGTAAAAATATGAAGAGCTTCAAAAGGTGTGAAAAATATGAGGAGCTTCAAATGGTGTCAAAAGTATGAGGAGCATGAAACTGTCTGAAAAATAGGAGGAGCATGAAACGGTGTTGAAATACATGAAGTGCCTGAAATGGTGTGAAAAATATGAAGAGCTTTAAAACGTGTCAAAAATGTGAGGAGCATGAAACGGTCTGAAAAATAGGAGGAGCATCATGCGGTGTTGAAAAACATGAAGAGCCTGAAAACGTGTGAAAAATATGAAGATCTTCAAAAGGTGTGAAAAATATGAACAGCTTCAAAAGGTGTAAAAAATGAGATGAGCATGAAGCGATCTGAAAAATAGGAGGAGCATGAAGTGGTGTTAAACAATATGAAGAGCCTGAAAAGGTGGGAAAAATATGAAGAGCTTCAAAAGGTGTCAAAAATATGAGGAGCATGAAACGGTCTGAAAATTAGGAGGATCATGAAACAGTGTTCAAAAACATGAAGAGCCTGAAAAGGTGTGAAAAATATGCAGAGCTTCAAAAGGTGTGAAATATATGAGGAGCCTGAAACGGTCTGAAAAATAGGAGGAGCATGAAGCTGTGTTCAAACACATGAGAGCCTGAAAAGGTGTGAGAAATATGAAGAGCTTCAAAAGGTGTGAAATACATGAAGAGCATGAAACGGTCTGAAAATTAAGAGGAGCATGAAACGGTGTTGAAATACATGAAGAGCCTGAAATTGTGTGAAAAATATGAAGTGCTTCAAAAGGTGGGAAAAATATGAAGAGCTTCAATAGGTGTCAAAAATGAGATTAGCATGAAACGGTCAGAGAAATAGGAGGAGCATGAAGCGGTGTTCAAAAAAATGAAGAACTTGAAAAGGTGTGAAAAATATGACAAGCTTCAAAAGGTGTCAAATATGAGGAGCATGAAACGTTCTGAAAAGAGGAGGATCATGATGCGGTGCTGAAAAACATGAAGAGCCTGAAAAGCTGTGACAAATATGAAGAGCTTCAAAAGGTGTCAAAAATATGAAGAGCATTAAACGATCTGAAAATAGGAGGAGAATGAAGCGGTTTTCAAAAACATGAGGAGCCAGAAAAGGTGTGGAAAATATGAAGAGCTTCAAAAGGTGTCAAAATATGAGGAGCATGAAACGGTATGAAAAATAGGAGGAGCATGAAACGGTGTTCAAAAACAGGAAGAGCTTGAAAAGGTGTGAAAAATATGAAGAGATTCAAAAGGTGTGAAATACATGAGGAGCATGAAACGGTCTGAAAAATAGGAGGAGCAAGAAGCTGTGTTCAAAAACATGAGAGCCTGAAAAGGTGTGAAAAATATCAAGAGCTTCAAAAGGTGTGAAATACATGAGGAGCATGAAACGGTCTGAAAAATAGGAGGTGCATGAAGCTGTGTTCAAAACTTGAAGAGCCTGAAAACGTGTGAAAAATATGAAGAGCTTCAAAAGGTGTGAAATACATGAGGAGCATGAAACGGTCTGAAAAATAGGAGGAGCATGAAGCGGTGTTCAAAAACATGAAAAAAAAATAAAAATAAATAAAAAAAATATAAAAAAAAAATGAAGAGCCTGAAAACGTGTGAAAAATATGAAGAGCTTCAAAAGGTGTGAAAAATATGAACAGCTTCAAAAGGTGTCAAAAATGAGATGAGCATGAAGCGATCAGAAAAATAGGAGGAGCATGAAGCGGTGTTCAAAAACATGAAAAAAAAATAAAAATAAATAAAAAAAATATAAAAAAAAAATGAAGAGCCTGAAAACGTGTGAAAAATATGAAGAGCTTCAAAAGGTGTGAAAAATATGAACAGCTTCAAAAGGTGTCAAAAATGAGATGAGCATGAAGCGATCAGAAAAATAGGAGGAGCATGAAGCGGTGTTCAAAAACATGAACAGCCTGAAAACCTGTGAAAAATATGAAGAGCTTCAAAAGGTGTGAAATTCATGAGGAGCATGAAACGGTCTGAAAAATATGAGGAGCATGAAGCGGTCTTCAAAAACATGAAGAGCCTGAAAACGTGTGAAAAATATGAAGAGCTTCAAAAAGTCAGAAATACATGAAGAGCATGAAACGGTTTCAAAAATAGGAGGAGCATTAAGTGGTGTTGAAAAAGATGAAGAGCCTGAAAACGTGTGAAAAATATGAAGAGCTTCAAACGGTGCCAAAAATATGAGGAGCATGAAACGTTCTGAAAATAGGAGGAGCATGAAGCGGTGTTGAAAAACATGAAGAGCCTGTAAAAGTGTGAAAAATATGAAGAGCTTCAAAAGGTGTGAAACACATGAAGAGCATGAATCGGTCTGAAAAATAGGAGGAGCATGAAACGGTGTCCAAAAACATGAAGAGCCTGAAAAGGTGTGAAAAATTTGAAGAGCTTCAAAAGGTGTCAAAAAGATGAGGAGCATGAAACGATCTGAAAAATAGGAGGAGCGTGAAGCGGTGTTCAAAAACTTGAAGAGCCTGAAAAGGTGTGAAATATATGAGGACTTTCAAAAGGTGTCTACAATAAGAAGAGCATGAAACGGTCTGAAAAATAGAGGAGCATGAAGCGGTGTTCAAAACATGAAGAGCCTGAAAATGTGTGAAACATATGAAGTGCTTCAAAAGGTGTGAAATATATGAGGAGCAAAAACGGTCTGAAAAATAGTAGGAGCATGAAGCGGTGTTGAAAAACATGAACAGCCTGAAAAGTTGTGAAAAATATGAAGACCTTCAAAAGGTGGGAAATACAAGAGGAGCATGAAACGGTATGAAAAATAGGAGGATCATAAAACGGTGTTGAAAAACATGAAGAGCCTGAAAAGCTGTGAAGTATATGAAGAGCTTCAAAGGGTGTGAAATACATGAGGAGCATCAAACGGTCTGAAAAATAGGAGGAGCATGAAGCGGTCTTCAAAAACATGAAGAGCCTGAAAAAGTGTGAAAAATATGAAGAGCTTCAAAAGGTGTCAAATATATGAGGAGCATGAACGTTCTGAAAAATAGGAGGAGCATGAATTGGTGTCGAAAAACATGAAGAGCCTGAAAACATGTGAAAAATATGAGGAGCTTCAAAAGGTGTGAAAAATATGAAGAGCTTCAAAAGATGTTAAAAATGAGATGAGCATGAAACGGTCTGAAAAATAGGAGGAGCAAGAAGTGGAGTTGAAAACCATGAAGAGCATGAACAGGTGTGAAATATATGAGGAGCTTCAAAATGTGTCAAAAATATGAGGAGCATGAACGTTCTGAAAAATAGGAGGTGCATGAATTGGTGTCGAAAAACATGAAGAGCATGAAAAGGTGTGAAAAATATGAACAGCTTCAAAAGGTGTGAAAAATATGAAGAGCTTCAAAAGGTGTGAAATACATGAGAAGCATGAAACGGTCTGAAAAATAGGAGGAGCATGAAGCGGTGTTCAAAACATGAAGAGCCTGAAAATGTGTGAAAAATATGAAGAGCCTCAAAAACATTCAAAAATATGAGGAGCAAGAAATGGTTTGAAAAATAGGAGGAGCATGAAGCAGTGTTGAAAAACATGAAGAGCCTGAAAAGGTGTGAAAAATACGAAGAACTTCAAAAGGTGTGAAAAATATGAAGAGCTTCAAAAGGTGTGAAATACATGAGAAGCATGAAACGGTCTAAAAAATAGGAGGAGCATGAAGCGGTGTTCAAAAACATGAAGAGCCTGAAAATGTGTGAAAAATATGAGGAGCATGAAACGGTCTTAAAAATATGTGGAGCATGAAGCGGTGTTCAAAAACATGAAGAGCCTGACAAGGTGTGAAAAATATGAAGAGGTTCAAAAAGTGTCAAAAATATGAGGAGCATGAAACTGTTCTGAAAAATAGGTGCAGCATAAAGCGGTGTTGAAAAACATGAAGGGTCTGAAAATGTGTGAAACATATGAAGAGCTTCAAAAGGTGAAAAAATATGAGGAGCATGAAACGGTTTGAAACATAGGAGGAGCATGAAGGAGTGTTCAAAACATGCAGAGCCTGAAAAGGTGTGAAAAATATGAAGAGCTCCAAAAGTTGTCAAAAATATGAGGAGCAGGAAACGGTCTGAAAAATAGGAGGAGCATGAAACGGTGTTCAAAAACTTGAAGATACTGAAAAGATGTGAAAAATATGAAGAGCTTCAAAAGGTGTCAAAATATGAGGAGCACGAAACATTCTGAAAAATAAGAGGAGTATGAAACGGTGTTGAACAACATGAAGAGCATGAAAAGGTGTGAAAAATATGAAGAGATTAAAAAGGTGTCAAAATATGAGGAGCATGAAACGGTCTGAAAAATAGGAGGAGCATGAATTGGTGTTCAAAAACATGAAGAGCCCGAAAAGGTGTGAAAAATATGAAGAGCTTCAAAAGGTGTCAAATATATGAGGAGCATGAAACTGTCTGAAAAATAAGAGGAGTATGAAACGGTGTTCAAAATCATTAAGAGCCTGAAAAGGTGTCAAAAATATGAGGAGCATGAAACAGTCTGAAAATAGGAGGAGCATGAAACGGTGTTGAAAAACATGAAGAGCATGAAAAGGTGTGAAAAATATGAAGAGCTTCAAAAGGTGTCAAATAGGAGTAGCATGAAACGGTGTTCAAAAACATGAAGAGCCTGAAAAGGTGTGCAAAATTTGAAGAGCTTCAAAACGTGTGAAAATATGAGGTGCATGAAACGGTCTGAAAAATAGGAGGAGCATGAAACGGTCTTGAAAAACATGAAGAGCATGAAACGGTCTGCAAATTAGGAGGAGCATGAAATGGTGTTCAAAAACATGAAGATCCTGAAAACATGTGAAAAATATGAAGTGCTTCAAAAGGTGTCAAAAATATGAGGAGCATGAAACGGTCTGAAAAATAGGAGGAAAATGAAACGGTGTTCAAAATCATTAAGAGCCTGAAAAGGTGTGAAAAATATGAAGAGCTTCAGAAGGTGTGAAAAATATGAGAAGCATGAAGCGGTTATCAAAAACTTGAAGATACTGAACAGGTGTGAAAAATATGAAGAGCTTCAAAAAGTGGCAAAAAAATGAGGAGCATGAAACGGTATGAAAAATAGGAGGAGCATGAAATGGTGTTCAAAAACATGAAGAGCCTGAAAAGCTGTGAAAAATATGAGGAGCATGAAACGGTCTGAAAAATAGGAGGAAAATGAAACGGTGTTCAAAATCATTAAGAGCCTGAAAAGCTGTGAAAAATATGAGGAGCATGAAACGGTCTGAAAAATAGGAGGAGCATGAAGTGGTGTTGAAAAACATGAAGAGCCAGAAAAGTTGTGAAAATTTTGAAGAGCTTCAGAAGGTGTGAATAATATGAGGAGCATGAAGCGGTGTTCAAAAACTTGAAGATACTGAAAAGGTGTGAAAAATATGAAGAGCTTCAAAAGGTGTCAAAAATATGAGGAGCATGAAACGGTCTGAAAAATAAGAGGAAAATGAAACGGTGTTCAAAATCATTAAGAGCCTGAAAAGGTGTGAAAAATATGAAGAGCTTCAAAAGGTGTCAAAAATATGAGGAGCATGAAACGGTCTGAAAAATAAGAGGAAAATGAAACGGTGTTCAAAATCATTAAGAGCCTGAAAAGGTGTGAAAAATATGAGGAGCTTCAAAAGGTGTCAAATATATAAGGAGCATGAAACGGTCTGAAAAATAGGAGCAGCCTGAAACGGTGTGGAAAAACATGAAGAGACTGAAAATGTGTGAAAAATATGAAGAGCTTCAAAAGGTTTCAAAAATATGACGCGCATGAAACTGTCTTAAAAATAGGAAGAGCATGAAGCGGTGTTGAAAAACTTGAAGAGCCTGAAAAGGTGTGAAATATATGAAGAGCTACAAAATGTGTCAAAAATATGAGGAGCATGAAGCGTTCTGAAAAATAGGAGGAGCATGAAACGGTGTTGAAAAACACGAAGAGCCTAAAAAGGAGTGAAATATATGAAGAGCTTTAAAAGAAGTCAAAAATATAAGAAGCATGAAACGGTCTGAAAAATAGGAGGAGCATGAAGCGGTGTTGAAAAATATGAAGAGCCTGAAAAGGTGTGAAAAATATGAAGAGTTTCAAAACATGTAAAAATATGAGGAGCATGAAACGGTGTTCAGAAACATGAAGAGCCTGAAATGGTGTGAAAAATATGAAGAGCTTCAAAAGGTGTCAAAAATATGAGGAGCATGAAACGTTCTGAAAAAATAGGAGGAGCATGAAACGGTGTTGAAAAACACGAAGAGCCTAAAAAGGAGTGAAAAATATGAAGAGCTTCAAAAGGTGTCAAATATATAAGGAGCATGAAACGGTCTGAAAAATAGGAGCAGCCTGAAACGGTGTGGAAAAACATGAAGAGACTGAAAATGTGTGAAAAATATGAAGAGCTTCAAAAGGTTTCAAAAATATGATGCGCATGAAACTGTCTTAAAAATAGGAAGAGCATGAAGCGGTGTTGAAAAACATGAAGAGCCTGAAAAGGTGTGAAATATATGAAGAGCTACAAAATGTGTCAAAAATAAGAGAAGCATGAAGCGTTCTGAAAAATAGGAGGAGCATGAAACGGTGTTGAAAAACACGAAGAGCCTAAAAAGGAGTGAAATATATGAAGAGCTTTAAAAGAAGTCAAAAATATAAGAAGCATGAAACGGTCTGAAAAATCGGAGGAGCATGAAGCGGTGTTGAAAAATATGAAGAGCCTGAAAAGGTGTGAAAAATATGAAGAGTTTCAAAACATGTAAAAATATGAGGAGCATGAAACTGTGTTGAAAAACACGAAGAGCCTAAAAAGGAGTGAAATATATGAAGAGCTTTAAAAGAAGTCAAAAATATAAGAAGCATGAAACGGTCTGAAAAATAGGAGGAGCATGAAGCGGTGTTGAAAAACATGAAGAGCCTGAAAAGGTGTGAAATATATGAAGAGGTTCAAAAGGTGTCAAAAATAGGAGGGGCATGAAACAGTTTGAAAAATAGGAAGAGCATGAAGTGGTGTTGAGAAACCTGAAGAGCCTGAAAAGGTGTGAATAATATGAAGAGCTTCAAAAGGAGTCAAATATATGAGGAGCATGAAACTGTCTGAAAAATAGGAGGAGCATGAAACGGTGTTCAAAATCATTAAGAGCCTGAAAAGGTGTCAAAAATATGAGGAGCATGAAACAGTCTGAAAATAGGAGGAGCATGAAACGGTGTTGAAAAACATTAAGAGCATGAAAAGGTGTGAAAAATATGAAGAGCTTCAAAAGGTGTCAAATAGGAGTAGCATGAAACGGTGTTCAAAAACATGAAGAGCCTGAAAAGGTGTGCAAAATTTGAAGAGCTTCAAAACGTGTGAAAATATGAGGTGCATGAAACGGTCTGAAAACTAGGAGGAGCATGAAACGGTCTTGAAAAACATGAAGAGCATGAAACGGTCTGCAAATTAGGAGGAGCATGAAATGGTGTTCAAAAACATGAAGATCCTGAAAACATGTGAAAAATATGAAGTGCTTCAAAAGGTGTCAAAAATATGAGGAGCATGAAACGGTCTGAAAAATAGGAGGAAAATGAAACGGTGTTCAAAATCATTAAGAGCCTGAAAAGGTGTGAAAAATATGAAGAGCTTCAGAAGGTGTGAAAAATATGAGAAGCATGAAGCGGTTATCAAAAACTTGAAGATACTGAACAGGTGTGAAAAATATGAAGAGCTTCAAAAAGTGGCAAAAAAATGAGGAGCATGAAACGGTATGAAAAATAGGAGGAGCATGAAATGGTGTTCAAAAACATGAAGAGCCTGAAAATCTGTGAAAAATATGAGGAGCATGAAACGGTCTGAAAAATAGGAGGAAATTGAAACGGTGTTCAAAATCATTAAGAGCCTGAAAAGCTGTGAAAAATATGAGGAGCATGAAACGGTCTGAAAAATAGGAGGAGCATGAAGTGGTGTTGAAAAACATGAAGAGCCAGAAAAGTTGTGAAAAATATGAAGAGCTTCAGAAGGTGTGAATAATATGAGGAGCATGAAGCGGTGTTCAAAAACTTGAAGATACTGAAAAGGTGTGAAAAATATGAAGAGCTTCAAAAGGTGTCAAAAATATGAGGAGCATGAAACGGTCTGAAAAATAAGAGGAAAATGAAACGGTGTTCAAAATCATTAAGAGCCTGAAAAGGTGTGAAAAATATGAAGAGCTTCAAAAGGTGTCAAAAATATGAGGAGCATGAAACGGTCTGAAAAATAAGAGGAAAATGAAACGGTGTTCAAAATCATTAAGAGCCTGAAAAGGTGTGAAAAACATGAGGAGCTTCAAAAGGTGTCAAATATATAAGGAGCATGAAACGGTCTGAAAAATAGGAGCAGCCTGAAACGGTGTGGAAAAACATGAAGAGACTGAAAATGTGTGAAAAATATGAAGAGCTTCAAAAGGTTTCAAAAATATGACGCGCATGAAACTGTCTTAAAAATAGGAAGAGCATGAAGCGGTGTTGAAAAACTTGAAGAGCCTGAAAAGGTGTGAAATATATGAAGAGCTACAAAATGTGTCAAATATATGAGGAGCATGAAGCGTTCTGAAAAATAGGAGGAGCATGAAACGGTGTTGAAAAACACGAAGAGCCTAAAAAGGAGTGAAATATATGAAGAGCTTTAAAAGAAGTCAAAAATATAAGAAGCATGAAATGGTCTGAAAAATAGGAGGAGCATGAAGCGGTGTTGAAAAATATGAAGAGCCTGAAAAGGTGTGAAAAATATGAAGAGTTTCAAAACATGTAAAAATATGAGGAGCATGAAACGGTGTTCAGAAACATGAAGAGCCTGAAATGGTGTGAAAAATATGAAGAGCTTCAAAAGGTGTCAAAAATATGAGGAGCATGAAACGTTCTGAAAAAATAGGAGGAGCAAGAAACGGTGTTGAAAAACACGAAGAGCCTAAAAAGGAGTGAAAAATATGAAGAGCTTCAAAAGGTGTCAAATATATAAGGAGCATGAAACGGTCTGAAAAATAGGAGCAGCCTGAAACGGTGTGGAAAAACATGAAGAGACTGAAAATGTGTGAAAAATATGAAGAGCTTCAAAAGGTTTCAAAAATATGATGCGCATGAAACTGTCTTAAAAATAGGAAGAGCATGAAGTGGTGTTGAAAAACATGAAGAGCCTGAAAAGCTGTGAAATATATGAAGAGCTACAAAATGCGTCAAAAATATGAGGAGCATGAAGCGTTCTGAAAAATAGGAGGAGCATGAAACGGTGTTGAAAAACACGAAGAGCCTAAAAAGGAGTGAAATATATGAAGAGCTTTAAAAGAAGTCAAAAATATAAGGAGCATGAAACGGTCAGAAAAACAGGAGGAGCATGAAGCGGTGTTGAAAAACATGAAGAGCCTGAAAAGGTGTGAAATATATGAAGAGGTTCAAAAGGTGTCAAAAATAGGAGGAGCATGAAACAGTTTGAAAAATAGGAAGAGCATGAAGTGGTGTTGAAAAACATGAAGAGCCTGAAAAGGTGTGAATAATATGAAGAGCTTCAAAAGGAGTCAAATATATGAGGAGCATGAAACTGTCTGAAAAATAGGAGGAGCATGAAACGGTCTGAAAAATAGGAGGAGCATGAAACGGTGTTGCAAAACATGAAGAGCCTGAAAAGGTGGGAAATATATGAAGAGCTTCAAAAGTTTTCAAAAGTATGAGGAGCTTGATACGGTCTGAAAAATAGGAGGAGCATGAGGCGGTGTTGAAAAGTGAAGAGCCTGAAAAGGTGTGAAAAACATGAAGCGCTTCAAAAGTTGTCAAAAATATGAGGAACATGAAACGGTCTGAAAAATAGGAGGAGCAAGAATCGGTGTTGAAAAAAAGAAGAGCCTGAAAAGTTGTGAAATATATGAAGATCTTCAAAACGTGTCAAATATATGAGGAGCATGAAACGGTCTGAAAAATAGGAGCAACATGAAGCGGTGTTAAAAAACATAAACAGCCTGAAAAGGTGTTAAATATATGAAGAGCTTGAAAAGGTGTCAAAAATATGAGGAGCATAAAACGCTCTGAATATTAGGGGGAGCATGAAACGGTCTTCAAAAACATGAAGAGCCTGAAAAGCTGTTAAAAATATGAAGAGCTTCAAAACTTGTCAATAATATAATGAGAATGAAACGGTCTGAAAAATAGGAGGAGATTGTAGCCGTGTTGAAAAACATGAAAAGCCTGAAAAGGTGTGAAAAATAAGAAGAGCTTCAAAAGGTGTCAAAAATATGAGGAGCATGAAACGGTCTGAAAAACAGGAGGAGCATGACGCGGTGTTGAAAAACATGAGGAGCCTGAAAAGGTGTGAAATATATGAAGAGCTTCAAAAGGTGTCAAAAATATGAGGAGCATGAAAAGGTCTGAAGAATAGGAGGAGTAAGAAGCGGTGTTGAAAAACATGAAGAGCATGAAAAGGTGTGAAATACATGAAGAGCTTCAAAATTGTCAAAAATATGAGGAGCATGAAACGGTCTGAAAAATAGGAGGAGCATGAAGCGGTGTTGCAAAACATGAAGAGCCTGAAAAGGTGTGATAAACATGAAGAGCCTGAAAATGTGTGAAATATATGAAGAGCTTCAAATGGTGTCAAAAATATGAGGATCATGAAACAGTCTGAAAAATATGAGGAGCATGAAACGGCGTTCAAAAACATGAAGAACCTGAAATGGTGTGAAAAATATGAAGAACTTAAAAACGTGTCAAAAATAGGAGGAGTTTCAAAGGGTCCGAAAAATAGGAAGAGCATGAAGGGGTGTTGCAAAACATGAAGAGCCTGAAAAGGTGTGAAAAACATGAAGAGCCTGAAAAGGTGTAAAAAATATGAAGAGCTTCAAAAAGTGTCAAAAATATGAGGAGCATGACATGGTCTGAAAAATAGGAGGAGCATGAAGCGGTGTTGAAAAACATGAAGAGCCTGAAAAGGTGTGAAATATATGAAGAGCTTCAAAAGGTGTCAAAAATATGAGGAGCATGACATGGTCTGAAAAATAGGAGGAGCATGAAGCGGTGTGGAAAAACATGAAGAGCCTGAAAATGTGTGAAAAATATGAAGAGCTTCAAAAGGTGTCAAAAATAGAAGGAGCATGAAGCGGAGTTGAAAAACATGAAGAGCTTCAAAATGTGTCAAAAATATGAGGAGCATGATACGGTCTCAAAAATAGGAGGAGCATGAAGCGGTGTTGAAAAACATGAAGAGCTTGGAAAGCTGTGAAATATATGAAGAGATTCAAAAGTGTCACAAATAGGAGGAACATGAAACGGTCTGAAAAATAGGAGGAGCATGAAGTGGAGTTGAAAAAAATGAATAGCCTGAAAAGGTGTGAAAAATATTAGTAGCATGAAACAGTCTGAAAATAGGAGGAGCATCAAATGGTGCTGAAAAACATGGAGAGCCTGAAAAGGTTTGAAAAATATGAAGAGCTTCAAAAGGTGTCAAAAATATGAGGAGCATGAAATGGTCTGAAAAATAGGAGGAGCATGTAATGGTGTTGAAAACCACGAAGAGCCTGAAGAGGAGTGAAATACATGAAGAGCCTGAAAATGTGTGAAAAATATGAGGAGCATGAAACGGTCTTAAAAATATGTGGAGCATGAAGCGGTGTTCAAAAACATGAAGAGCCTGACAAGGTGTGAAAAATATGAAGAGGTTCAAAAAGTGTCAAAAATATGAGGAGCATGAAACTGTTCTGAAAAATAGGTGCAGCATAAAGCGGTGTTGAAAAACATGAAGGGTCTGAAAATGTGTGAAACATATGAAGAGCTTCAAAAGGTGAAAAAATATGAGGAGCATGAAACGGTCTGAAACATAGGAGGAGCATGAAGGAGTGTTCAAAACATGCAGAGCCTGAAAAGGTGTGAAATATATGAAGAGCTCCAAAAGTTGTCAAAAATATGAGGAGCAGGAAACGGTCTAAAAATAGGAGGAGCATGAAACGGTGTTCAAAAACTTGAAGATACTGAAAAGATGTGAAAAATATGAAGAGCTTCAAAAGGTGTCAAAATATGAGGAGCACGAAACATTCTGAAAAATAAGAGGAGTATGAAACGGTGTTGAACAACATGAAGAGCATGAAAAGGTGTGAAAAATATGAAGAGATTAAAAAAGTGTCAAAATATGAGGAGCATGAAACGGTCTGAAAAATAGGAGGAGCATGAAGTGGTGTTCAAAAACATGAAGAGCCCGAAAAGGTGTGAAAAATATGAAGAGCTTCAAAAGGTGTCAAATATATGAGGAGCATGAAACTGTCTGAAAAATAAGAGGAGTATGAAACGGTGTTCAAAATCATTAAGAGCCTGAAAAGGTGTCAAAAATATGAGGAGCATGAAACAGTCTGAAAATAGGAGGAGCATGAAACGGTGTTGAAAAACATTAAGAGCATGAAAAGGTGTGAAAAATATGAAGAGCTTCAAAAGGTGTCAAATAGGAGAAGCATGAAACGGTGTTCAAAAACATGAAGAGCCTGAAAAGGTGTGCAAAATTTGAAGAGCTTCAAAACGTGTGAAAATATGAGGTGCATGAAACGGTCTGAAAAATAGGAGGAGCATGAAACGGTCTTGAAAAACATGAAGAGCATGAAACGGTCTGAAAATTAGGAGGAGCATGAAATGGTGTTCAAAAACATGAAGATCCTGAAAACATGTGAAAAATATGAAGCGCTTCAAAAGGTGTCAAAAATATGAGGAGCATGAAACGGTCTGAAAAATATTAGGAGCATGAAACGGTGATGAAAAACCTGAAGCGCCTGAAAAGGTGTGAAAAATATGAAGAGTTTCAAAACATGTAAAAATATGAGGAGCATGATACGGTGTTCAGAAACATGAAGAGCCTGAAATGGTGTGAAAAATATGAAGAGCTTCAAAAGTGTCAAAAATATGAGGAGCATGAAGCGTTCTGAAAAATAGGAGGAGCATGAAACGGTGTTGCAAAACACGAAGAGCCTAAAAAGGAGTGAAAAATATGAAGAGCTTCAAAAGGTGTCAAATATATAAGGAGCATGAAACGGTCTGAAAAATAGGAGCAGCCTGAAACGGTGTGGAAAAACATGAAGAGCCTGAAAATGTGTGAAAAATATAAAGAGCTTCAAAAGGTTTCAAAATTATGAGGCGCATGAAACTGTCTTAAAAATAGGAAGAGCATGAAGCGGTGTTGAAAAATATGAAGAGCCTGAAAAGGTGTGAAATATATGAAGAGCTACAAAACGTGTCAAAAATATGAGGAGCATGAAGCGTTCTGAAAAATATGAGGAGCATGAAACGGTCTGAAAAATAGCAGGAGCGTGAAACGGTGTTCAAAAACATGAAGAGCCTGAAAAAGTGTGAAATATATGAAGAGGTTCAAAAGGTGTCAAAAATATGAGGAACATGAAACGGTAAGAAAAATAGGAGGAGCAAGAATCGGTGTTGAAAAAAAGAAGAGCTTGAAAAGTTGTGAAATATATGAAGAGCTTCAAAATGTGTCAAATATATGAGGAGCATGAAACGGTCTGAAAAATAGGAGCAGCATGAAGCGGTGTTGAAAAACATAAACAGCTTGAAAAGTTGTGAAATATATGAAGAGCTTCAAAATGTGTCAAAAATATGAGGAGCATGAAACGTTCTGAAGATTAGGAGGAGCATGAAAAAGTCTTCAAAAACATGAAGAGCCTGAAAAGGTGTGAAAAATATGAAGAGCTTCAAAAGGTGTCAAAAATATGAGGAGCATGAAACGGTCTGAAAAATAGGAGGAGCATGAAACGGTGTTCAAAAACATGAAGAGCCTGAAAAGGTGTGAAACATATGAAAAGCATGAAAAGGTGTGAAATATATGAGGAGCCTGAAACGGTCTGTAAAACAGGAGGAGCATGAATCGGTGTTGAAAAAAATGAAGAGCATGAAAAGGTGTGAAAAATATGAAGAGCTTCAAAAGGTGTCAAATATATGAGGAGGAAGAAACCTTGTGGAAAAATGAGGGGGAAGAAGTGGTGTCCAAAAACATGAAGAGCCTGAAAAAGTGTGAAAAACAAGAAGAGCTTCAAAAGGTGTCAAAAATATGAGGAGCATGAAACAGTCTGAAAAATAGGAGGAGCATGAAACGGTGTTCAAAAACATGAAGAGCCTGAAAAGGTGGGAAAAATATGAAGAGGTTCAAAACGTGTAAAAATTATGAGGAGCAAGAAACGGTCTGAAAAATAGGAGGAGCATGAAACGGTGTTCAGAACAATGAAGAGCCTGAAAAGGTGTGAAATATATGAAGGGCTTCAAAATGTGACGAAAATATGAGGAGCATGAAACGGTCTAAAAAATAGGAGGAGCATGAAGTGGTGTTGAAAAACATGAAGAGCCTGAAAAGGTGTAAAAAATATGAAGAGCTTCAAAAAGTGTCAAAAATATGAGGAGCATGAAACGATCTGAAACATAGTAGGAGCATGAAGCGGTGTTGAAAAACATGAAGAGCCTGAAAAGGTGTGAAATATATGAAGAGCTTCGAAAGGTGTCAAAAATATGAGGAGCATGACATGGTCTGAAAAATAGGAGGAGCATGAAGCAGTGTTGAAAAACATGAACAGCCTGAAAAGGTGTGAAAAATATGAAGAGGTTCAAAAAGTTTGAAAAATATGAAGAGCTTCACAAGGTGTCAAAAATATGAGGAGCATGAAAAGGTCTGAACAATAGGAGGATCATGAAGGGGTGTTCAAAAACATGAAGAGCCTGAAAAAGTGTGAAAAATATGAAGAGCTTCAAAAGGTGTAAAAAATATAAAGAGCTTCAAACGGTGTGAAAATATGAAGAATTTCAAAAGGTGTCAAACATATGAGGAGCATGAAACGGTCTGAAAAATAGGAGGAGCATGAAACGGTGTTCAAAAACATGAAGAGACTAAAAAGGTGTGAAATATATGAAGACTTCAAAAGGTGTAAAAAATATGAGGAGCATGAAACGTTCTGAAATATAGGAGGAGCATGAAACGTTTTTCGAAAACATGAAGAGCCTGAAACGGTGTGAAAAATATGAAGAGCCTCAAAAGCTGTCAAAATTATGAGGAGCTTGAAACGGTCTCAAATATAGGAGGAGAATAAAACGGTGTTGAAAAATATGTAGATCCTGATAAGGTGTGAAAAATTTGTACAGCCTCAAAAGGAGTGAAAAATATGAGGAGCATGAAATGGTCTGAAAAATAGGAGGACCATGAAACGGTGTTCAAAACCATGAAGAGACTGCAAAGGTGTGAAATATATGAAGAGCTTCAAAAGGTGTCAAAAATATGAGGAGCATGAAACGGTCTGACAAATAGGAGGAGCATGAAACGGTGTTCAAAAACATAAATAGAATGAAAAGGCGTGAAATATATGAGGAGCTTCAAAAGGTGTCAAAAATATGAGGAGCATGAAACGGCCTGAAAAATAGGAGGAGCATGAAGCGGTGTTCAAAAACATGAACAGCCGGAAAAGGTGTGAGAAATATGAAGAGCTTCAAAAGTGTCAAAAATATGAGGAGCATTAAGCGGTCTGAAAAACAGGAGGAGCATGAAGTGGTGTTCAAAAACATGAAGAGCCTGAAAAGGTGTCAAAAATATGAAGAGCTTGAAAAGGTGTCAAAAATATGAGGAGCATGAAACTGTCTGAAAAATAGGAGGAGCATGAAGCTGTGTTCAGAAACATGAAGAGCCTGAAAAGATGTGAAATATATGAAGAGCTTCAAAAGGTGTGAAACATATGAGGAGCATGAAACGGTCTGAAAAATAGTAGGAGCATGAAGCCGTGTTGAAAACATGAAGAGCTTGAAAAGGTGTGAAAAATAAGAAGAATTTCAAAAGGTGTGAAAAATATAAGGAGCATGAAACGGTCTGACAAATAGGAGGTGCATGAAGCGGTGTTGAAAAACATGAAGAGCCTGAAAAGGTGTGAAATATATGAAGAGCTTCGAAAGGTGTCAAAAATATGAGGAGCATGACATGGTCTGAAAAATAGGAGGAGCATGAAGCAGTGTTGAAAAACATGAACAGCCTGAAAAGGTGTGAAAAATATGAAGAGGTTCAAAAAGTTTGAAAAATATGTAGAGCTTCACAAGGTGTCAAAAATATGAGGAGTATGAAACGGTCTGAAAAATAGGAGGATCATGAAGCGGTGTTCAAAAACATGAAGAGCCTGAAAAAGTGTGAAAAATATGAAGAGCTTCAAAAGGTGTAAAAAATATGAAGAGCTTCAAAAGGTGTGAAAATATGAAGAGTTTCAAAAGGTGTCAAACATATGAGGAGCATGAAACGGTCTGAAAAATAGGAGGAGCATGAAACGGTGTTCAAAAACATGAAGAGACTAAAAAGGTGTGAAATATATGAAGACTTCAAAAGGTGTAAAAAATATGAGGAGCATGAAACGTTCTGAAATATAGGAGGAGCATGAAACGTTTTTCGAAAACATGAAGAGCCTGAAACGGTGTGAAAAATATGAAGAGCCTCAAAAGCTGTCAAAATTATGAGGAGCTTGAAACGGTCTCAAATATAGGAGGAGAATAAAACGGTGTTGAAAAATATGTAGATCCTGAAAAGGTGTGAAAAATTTGTACAGCCTCAATAGGAGTGAAAAAAATGAGGAGCATGAAATGGTCTGAAAAATAGGAGGACCATGAAACGGTGTTCAAAACGATGAAGAGACTGCAAAGGTGTGAAATATATGAAGAGCTTCAAAAGGTGTCAGAAATATGAGGAGCATGAAACGGTCTGACAAATAGGAGGAGCATGAAACGGTGTTCAAAAACATAAATAGACTGAAAAGGCGTGAAATATATGAGGAGCTTCAAAAGGTGTCAAAAATATGAGGAGCATGAAACGGCCTGAAAAATAGGAGGAGCATGAAGCGGTGTTCAAAAACATGAACAGCCGGAAAAGGTGTGAGAAATATGAAGAGCTTCAAAAGTGTCAAAAATATGAGGAGCATTAAGCGGTCTGAAAAACAGGAGGAGCATGAAGTGGTGTTCAAAAACATGAAGAGCCTGAAAAGGTGTCAAAAATATGAAGAGCTTGAAAAGGTGTCAAAAATATGAGGAGCATGAAACTGTCTGAAAAATAGGAGGAGCATGAAGCTGTGTTCAGAAACATGAAGAGCCTGAAAAGATGTGAAATATATGAAGAGCTTCAAAAGATGTGAAACATATGAGGAGCATGAAACGGTCTGAAAAATAGTAGGAGCATGAAGCGGTTTTGAAAACATGAAGAGCCTGAAAAGGTGTGAAAAATATGAAGAGCTTCAAAAGGTGTAAGAAATAGGAGTAGCGTAAAACGGTGTTCAAAAACATGAAGAGCATGAAAAGGTGTGAAAAATATGAAGAGCTTCAAAACGTGTCAAAATTATGAGGAGCATGAAACAGTCTGAAAAATAGGAGGAACATGAAGTGGTTTTTAAAAACATGAAGAGCCTGAAAAGGGTTGAAAAATATGAAGAGCTTCAAAAGGTGTCAAAAATATGAGGAGCATGAAACGGTCTGAAATATAGGAGGAGAATGAAGCGGTGTTGAAAAACATGAAGAGCCTGAAAAGGTGTGATAAATATGAAGAGCTTCAAAAGGTGTCAAAAATACGAGGACCATGAAACGGTCTGAAAAATAGGAGGAGCATGAAACTGTGTTGAAAAACATGAAGAGCATGAAACGGTTTGAAAAATATGAAGAGATTCAAAACGTGTGAAAAATACCAGAAGCATGAAACGGTGTTCAAAAACTTGAAGATCCTGAAAACGTGTGAAAAATATGAAGAGATTAAAAGGTGTCAAAATTATGAGAAGCATGAAACGGTCTGAAAAATAGGAGGAGCATGAAGCAGTGTTGAAAAACATGAAGAGCCTGAAAACGTGTGAAAAATATGAAGAGCTTCAAAAGGTTGAAAAATATGAAGAGCTTCAAAAGGTGTCAAAATTATGAGGAGCATGAAACGTTCTGAAAAGTAGGAGGAGCATGAAGCGGTGTTCAAAAACATGAAGAGCCTGAAAAAATGTGAAAAATATGAACAGCTTCAAAACGTGTCAAATATATGAGGAGCATGAAACAGTATGAAAAATAGCAGGAGCATGAAACGATGTTGAAAAACAAGAAGAGCCTGAAAACGTGTGAAAAATATGAAGAGCTTCAAAAGGTGGAAAAATAAGAAGAGCTTCAAAAGGTGTGAAACTTATGAGGAGCATGAAACGGTCTAAAAAACAGGAGGAGCATGAAGCGGTGTTGAAAACATGAAGAGCTTGAAAAGGTGTGAAAAATAAGAAGAACTTCAAAGGTGTGAAAAATATGAGGAGCATGAAACGTTCTGAAAAGTAGGAGGAGCATGAAGCGGTGTTCAAAAACATGAAGAGCCTGAAAAAATGTGAAAAATATGAACAGCTTCAAAACGTGTCAAATATATGAGGAGCATGAAACAGTATGAAAAATAGCAGGAGCATGAAACGATGTTGAAAAACAAGAAGAGCCTGAAAACGTGTGAAAAATATGAAGAGCTTCAAAAGGTGGAAAAATAAGAAGAGCTTCAAAAGGTGTGAAACTTATGAGGAGCATGAAACGGTCTAAAAAACAGGAGGAGCATGAAGCGGTGTTGAAAACATGAAGAGCTTGAAAAGGTGTGAAAAATAAGAAGAACTTCAAAGGTGTGAAAAATATGAGGAGCATGAAACGGTTTGAAAAATAGGAGGTGCATGAAGTGGTGTTGAAAAACATGAAGAGCCTGAAAACGTGTGAAATATATGAAGAGCTTCAAAGGTTGGAAAAATATGAAGAGCTTTAAAAGGTGCAAAAATATGAGGAGCATGAAACGGTCTGAAAAATAGGAGGAGCATTAAACATTGTTGAAAAACATGAAGAGCTTCAAAAGGTGTGAAAAATATGAAGAGCTTCAAAAGGTTTAAAAAATAGGAGTAGCAGGAAACGGTGTTCAAAAACATGAAGAGCATGAAAAGGTGTGAAAAATATGAAGAGCTTCAAAAGGTGTGAAAAATATGAGGAGCATGAAACGGTTTGAAAAATAGGAAGAGCATGAAGCAGTGTTGAAAACATAAAGAGCCTAAAAGGTTTGAAATATATGAGGAGCTCCAAAAGGTGTCAAAAATAAGAGGAGATGAAACGTTCAGAAAAATACGAGGAGCATGAAGCGGTGTTGAAAAACTTGAATAGCCTTAAAAGGTGTGAAAAATATGAAGAGTTTCAAAAGGTGTCAAATATATGAGGAGCAAGAAATGGTCTGAAAAATAGGAGGAGCATGAAGCGGTGTTGAAAAATTTGAAGAGCCTGAAAAGTTGTGAAAAATATGAAGAACTTCAAAAAGTGACAAATATATGAGGAGAATGAAACGGTCATAAAATAGGAGGAGCATGAAACGGTGTTGAAAAACATGAGGAGCCTGAAAAGTAGTCAAATATATGAACAGCTTCAAAAGATGTCAAAAATATGAGGAGCATGAAACGGTCTGAATAATAGAAGGAGCATGAAGCGGTGTTGAAAGGCATGCGGAGCCTGAAAAGGTGTGAAATATATGAAGAACTTCAAAAGGTGTCAAAAATAGAGGAGCATGAAATGGTCTGAAAAAAAAAAAGAGCATGAAACGGTGTTAAAAACAGGAGGAGCATGAAGCAGTGTTCAAAAACATGAGGAGCCTGAAAAGGTGTGAAAAATATGAAGAGCTTCAAAAGGTGTGAAATTCTGAGGAGCATGAAACGGTCTGAAAAATAGGAGAAGCATGAAGCGTTGTTCAAAAATATGACAAGCCTGATAAGGTGCGAAAAATATGAAGAGCTTCAAAAGGTGTCAATAATATGAGGAGCATGAAACCGTCTGAAACATAGGAGGAGCATGAAGCAGTGTTCAAAAACATGAAGAGCCTGAAAAAGTCAGAAAAATATGAAGAGGTTCAAAAGTTGTCAAAAATGTGAGGAGCATGAAATGGTCTGAAAAATAGGAGTAGCATGAAACGGTGTTGAAAAACATGAAGAGCCTGAAAAGATGTGAATAATATGATGAGCTTCAAAAGGTTCGAAAAATATGAAGAGCTTCAAAAGATTTCAAAAATATGAGGACCATGAAACGGTCTGAAAAATAGGAGGAGCATGAAGCGGTGTTGAAAAACATGAAGAGCCTGGAAAGGCGTGAAATATATGAAGAGCTTCAAAAGGTGTCAAAAATATGAGGAGCATGAAACGGTCTGAAAAATTGGAGGAGCATGAAGCCGTGTTGAAAAACATGAAGAGCCTGAAAAGAGTGAAATATATGAAGATCTTCAAAAGGTGTCAAAAATATGAGGAGCATGAAACGGTCTGAAAAATAGGAGGATCATGAAGCCGTGTTTAAAAACATGAATAGCGTGAAAAGATGTGAAAAATATGAAGAGCTTCAAAAGGTGGGAAAAATATGAAGAGCTTCAAAAGGTGTCAAATATATGAGGAGCATAAAACGGTCTGAAAAATCGAAGGAGCATGAAAGGAGTTGAAAAACCTGAAGAGGGTGAAAAGTTGTGAAAAATATGAAGAGCTTCAAAAGGTGTTAAAAATATGAGGAGCATGAAACTGTCTGAAAAATAGGAGCAGCAAGAAAAGGTGTTGAAAAACATGAAGAGCGTGAAAAGGTGTGAAAAATATAAAGAGCTTCAAAAAGTGTCAACAATAAGAGGAGCATGAAACGATCTGAAAAATAGGAGGAGAATGAAACGGTGGTGAAAACATGAAGAGCTTCAAAAGGTGTCAAAATTATGAGGAGCGCGAAACGGTCTGAAAATTATGAGGAGCACGAAACTGTCTGAAAAATATGAGGAGCATGATACGGTGTTGAAAAATATGAAGAGCCTGAAAAGCTGTGAAAAATATGAAGAGCTTCAAAAGCTGTCAAAAATATGAGGAGCATGAAACGGTCTGAAATTTATGAGGAGCACGAAACGGTTTGACAAATATGAGGAGCATGAAACGGTTTTGAAAAATATGAAGAGCATGAAAAGGTGTGAAAAATATGAAGAGCTTGAAAAGTTGTCAAAAATATGAGGAGCATGAAACGGTCTGAAATTTAGGAGGAGCAAGAAACGGTGTTCAAAAACATGATGAGCATGAAAAGTTGTGAAAAATAGGAACAGCTTCAAAAGGTGTCAAAAATATGAGAAGCATGAAAGAATTTGAAAAATATGAGTAACATGAAGCTGCGTTCAAAAACAAGAAGAGCCTGAAAAGGTTTGAAATATATGAAGAGCTTAAAAAGGTGTCAAAAATATTAGGAGCAGGAAACGGTCTGAAAAATAGGAGCAGCATGAAGTGGTGTTGAAAAACATGAAGAGCCTGAAAAGGTGTGAAAAATATGAAGGACTTCAAAAGGTTTCAATAATATGAGGAGCATGAAACTTTCTGAAAAATATGCGGAACAGGAAACTGTCTGAAAAATAGGAGGAGCATGAAACGGTGTTGAAAAACATGAAGAGCAGGAATAAGAGTGAAAAATATGAAAAGCCTCAAAAGGTGTTAAAAATATGAGGAGCATGAAACGGTCTGAAAACTAGGAGGAGCAAGAAACGGTGTTGAAAAACATGAAGAGCCTGAAAAGGTGTGAAAAATATTAAGAGCTTCAAAATGTGACAAAAATACGAGGAGCATCAAGCGGTCTGAAAATTAGGAGGAGCATGAAGCAGTGTTGAAAAACATGAAGAGCCTGAAAACGTGTGAAAAATATGAAGAGCTTCAAAAGGTGGAAAAATATGAAGAGCTTCAAAAGGTGTCAAAATTATGAGGAGCATGAAACGTTCTGAAAAGTAGGAGGAGCATGAAGCGGTGTTCAAAAACATGAAGAGCCTGAAAAAATGTGAAAAATATGAACAGCTTCAAAAGGTGTCAAATATATGAGGAGCATGAAACAGTATGAAAAATAGCAGGAGCATGAAACGATGTTGAAAAACAAGAAGAGCCTGAAAACGTGTGAAAAATATGAAGAGCTTCAAAAGGTGGAAAAATAAGAAGAGCTTCAAAAGGTGTGAAACTTATGAGGAGCATGAAACGGTCTAAAAAACAGGAGGAGCATGAAGCGGTGTTGAAAACATGAAGAGCTTGAAAAGGTGTGAAAAATAAGAAGAACTTCAAAGGTGTGAAAAATATGAGGAGCATGAAACGGTCTCAAAAATAGGAGGTGCATGAAGCGGTGTTGAAAAACATGAAGAGCCTGAAAACGTGTGAAAAATATGAAGAGCTTCAAAGGTTTGAAAAATATGAAGAGCTTCAAAAGGTGTCAAATATATGAAGAGCATGAAACTGTCTGAAAAATAGGAGGAGCATCAAGCGGTCTGAAAATTAGGAGGAGCATGAAACGGTGTTGAAAAACCTGAAGTGCCTTATAAGGTGTGAAGAATATGAAGAGAGTCAAAAGGTGTCAAAAATATGAGGAGAGTGAAATGGACTGAAAAATATGGGGTGCAGGAAACGGTCTGAACAATCGGAGAAGCATGAAACGGAGTTGAAAAACATGAAGAGCTGTGAAAGTTTTGAAAAATAGGAAGAGCTTCAAAAGGTGTCAAAAATATGAGGAGCATGAAACGGTCTCAAAAGAAGGAGGAGCAGAAACGGTCCGAAAAATAGATAGAACATGAAACGGTGTTTAAAATCATGAAGAGCTTCAAAAGGTGACAAAAATATGAGGAGCATGAAACGGTCAGAATACAATGAGGAGCATGAAACGGTCTGCAAAATAGGAGGAGCATGAAACGGTGTTGAAAAACAAGAAGAGCTTCAAAAGGTGTCAAAAATATGAGGATCATGAAATGATCTGAAAAATAGGAGGAGCATGAAACAGTGTTGAAACACATGAAGAGCCTGAAAACGTGTGAAAAATATGAACAGCTTCAAAAGGTGTCAAAAATATGAGGAGCATGAAATGAACTGAAAGATAGGAGGAGCATGAAGTGGTGTTGAAAACAATGAAGAGCCTGAAAAGGTATGAAAAATATGAAGAGCTTCAAAAGTTTTGAAAAATATGAAGAGCTTCAAAAGGTGTCAAAAATATGAGGAGCATGAAACGGTCTGAAAAATAGGAGGAGCATGAAACGGTGTTGAAAAACATGAAGAGTCTGAAAAGGAGTGAAAAATATGAAGAGCTTCAAAAGGTGTCAAAAATAGGTGTAGCATGAAGCGGTGTTCCAAAACTTGAAGAGCCTGAAAATGTGTTAAAAATATGAAGAGCTTAAAAGGTGTCAAAAATATGAAGAGCAAGAAATGGTGTGAAAAATAGGAGGAGGATGAAACGCTGTTCAAAAACATGAAGAGTCTGAAAGGTGTGAAAAATATGAAGGGCCTCAAAACGTGTCAAAAATATGACGAGTATCAAACGGTCTGAAAAATAGAAGGAGCATGAAGCGGTGTTCAAAAACCTGAAGAGCCTGAAAAGGTGTGAAAAATATGAAGAGCTTAAAAGGTGTCAAAAATATGAGGAGCATGAAATGGCCTGAAAAATAGGAGGAGCATGAAAAGGTGTTGAAAAACGTGAAGAGCCTGAAAAGGTGTTAAAAATATGATGAGCTTCAAAAGGTGTCAAAAATATGAGGAGCGTGAAACGGTCTGAAAAATAGGAGGAGAATGAAGCGGTGTTGAAAAACATGAAGAGCATGAAAAGGTGTGAAAAATATGAAGAGATTCAAAAGGTGTCAAAAATATGAGGAGCTTGAAACGGTCTGAAAAATAGGAGGAGCATGAAGCAGTGTTGAAAAACAAGAAGAGCTTTAAAAGGCGTTAAAAATATGAAGAGCTTCAAAAGGTGTGAAAAATATGAAGAGCATGAATCGGTCTGAAAAATAGGAGGAGCATGAGGCGGTGTTGAAAAACATGAAGAGCCTGAAATTGTGTGAAAAATATGAAGAGCTTCAAAAGGTGTGAAAAATATGAAGAGCTTCAAAAGGTGTCAAAAATATGAGGAGCATGAAACAGTCTGAAAAATTGGAAGAGCATGAAACAGTGTTGAAAAACATGAAGAGCATGAAATTTTTGAAAAATATGAAGAGCTTCAAAAGGTGTCAAAAAGAGGAGTAGCATGAAACGGTGTTCAAAAACTTGAAGATCCTGAAAAGGTGTGAAAAATATGAAGAGATTAAAAGGTGTCAAAAATATGAGAAGCATGAAACGGTCTGAAAAATAGGAGGAGCATGAAGCGGTGTTGAAAAACATGAAGAGCCTGAAAACGTGTGAAAAATATGAAGAGCATCAAAAGGTATGAAAAATATGAAGAGCTTCAAAAGGTGTCAAAAATATGAGGAGCATGAAACGTTCTGAAAAATAGAAGGAGCATGAAGCGGTGTTCAAAAACATTTAGAGCCTGAAAAGGTATGAAAAATATCAAGAGCTTCAAAGAGTGTGAAATATATGAGGAGCATGAAACGATCTGAAAAATAGGAGGATCATGAGCGGTGTTCAAAAACATGAAGAGCCTGAAAATGTGTGAAAAATATGAAGAGCTTCAAGAGGTGTCAAAAATATGAGGAGCATGAAAGGGTCTGAAAAATAGGAGGAGCATGATGTGGTGTTGAAAAATATGAAGAGCCTGAAAAGGTGTGAAATATATGAAGATCTTCAAAAGGTGTCAAAAATATGAGGAGCATGAAAAGTTTTGAAAAATAGGAGTAGAATGAAGCGGTGTTCAAAAACATGAAGAGCTTGAAAAGGTGTGAAATATATGAAGAGCTTCAAAGATGTGATAAATAGGAGGAGCATGAAGCGGTGTTCAAACACATGAAGAGCTTGAAAAGGTGTGAAATATATGAAAAGCTTCAATAGGTGTGAAAAATAGGAGGAGCATGAAGCTTTGTTCAAAAACAAGAAGAACCTGAAAAGGTTTGAAATACATGAAGAGCTTCAAAAGGTGTCAAAAATATGAGAAGCTTGAAACGGTTTGAAAAATAGGAGGAGATTGAAGCGGTGTTGAAAAACATGAAGAGCCTGAAAAGGTGTGAAAAATATAAAGAGCTTCAAAAGTGTGAAAATTATGAGGAGCATGAAACAGGCTGAAAAATAGGAGGAGCATGAAACAGTGTTGAAAAACATGAAGAGCCCGAAAAGGTGTGAAAATCATGAAGAGCCTGAAAAGGTGTAAAAAATATTAAGAGCTTCAAAAGGTGTCAAAAATATGAGGAGCATGAAATGGTCTGAAAAATATGAGGAGCATGAAACGGTGTTCAAAAACTTGAAGAGCCTGAAAAGGTGTGAAACATATGAAGAGCTTCAAAAGGTGTGAAAAACATGAAGAGCTTCAAAAGGTGTGAAATATTTGAGGAGCTTCAAAAGTTGTGAAAAACATGAGGAGCATGGAATGGTCTGAAAAATTGGAGGAGCATGAACAGGTGTTGAAAAAGATGAAGAGTCTGAAAAGGTGTGATATATATGAAGAGCTTCAAAAGGTGTCAAATATATGAGGAGCATGAAACATTCTGAAAAATAGGAGAAGCATGAAACGGTGTTGAAAAACTTGAAGAGCCTGAAAAGAGTGAAAAATATGAAGAGCTTCAAAAGGTGTGAAATACATGAGGAGCATGACGGTCAGAAAAATCGGAGGAGCATGAAGCGATGTTGAAAAACATGAAGAGCCTGAAAATGTGTGAAATATATGAAGAGCTTCAAAAGTTGTCAAAAATATGAGGAGCATGAAACGTTCTAAAAATAGGAGGAGCATGAAGCGGTGTGAAAAACATGAAGAGCCTGAAATGGTGTGAAAAATATGAAGAGCTTCAAAAGGAGTCAAAAATATGAGCAGCATGAAACGGTCTGAAAAATAGAAGGAGCTGGAAGTGGTGTTGAAATACATGAAGAGCCTGAAAAGGTGTGAAAAATATGAAGAAGTTAAAAGGTGTCAAAAATATTAGGTCCATGAAACAGTTGAAAAATAGGAGGAGCATGAAGCGGTGTTGAAAAACATGAAGAGCCTGAAAAGGTGTGAAATACATGAAGAGCTTCAAAAGATGTCAAAAATATGAGGAGCATGAAACAGTGTTCAAAAAGATTAAAAGCCTGAAAAACTGTGAAAAATATAAAGAGCTTCAAAAGGTGTGAAACAGATGAGGAGCATGAAATGGTCTGAAAAATAGGAGTAGCATGAAGTGGTGTTGAAAAACATGAAGAGCCTGAAAATGTGTGAAAAATATGAAGAGCTTCAAAAGATGTCAAACCTATGAGGGACATGAAACGGACTGAAAATTAGGAGGAGCATGAAGTGGTGTTGAAAAACATGAAGAGACTGAAAAGGTGTGAAAAATATGAAGAGCTTCAAAAGGTGTCAAAAATATGAGGAGCATGAAATATTCTGAAAAATAGGAGAAGCATGAAACGGTGTTGAAAAACATGAAGAGCCTGAAAAGAGTGAAAAATATGAAGAGCTTCAAAAGGTGTGAAATACATGAGGAGCATGAAACGGTCAGAAAAATAGGAGGAGCATGAAGCGAAGTTGAAAAACATGAAGAGCCTGAAAATGTGTGAAATATATGAAGAGCTTCAAAAGTTGTCAAAAATATGAGGAGCATGAAACGTTCTAAAAATAGGAGGATCATGAAGCGGTGTGAAAAACATGAAGAGCCTGAAAAGGTGTGAAAAATATGAAGAGCTTCAAAAGGTGTGAAAAATATGAGGAGCATGAAACGATCTGAAAAATAGGAGGAGCATGAAGCGGTGTTTAAAAACATGAAGAGCCTGAAAATGTGTGAAAAATATGAAGAGCTTCAAAATGTGTATAATATATGAGGAGCATGAAACTGTCTGAATAATGGGAGAGGCATGAAACGGTGTTCAAAAAGTTGAAGAGCCTGAAAAGCTGTGAATAATATGAAGAGCTTCAAAGGTGTCAAAAATATGAGGAGCATGAAATGGTCTGAAAAATAGGAGGAGCATTAAGCGGTGTACAAAACCATGAAGAGCCTGAAAAGATGTGAAAAACATGAAGAGCTTCAAAAGGTGTCAAAAATATGAGGAACATGAAATGGACTGAAAAATAGGTGGAGCATGAAGCGGTGTTGAAAAACATGAAGAGCCTGAAGAGGAGTGAAATACATGAAGAGCTTCAAAAGGTGTGAAAAATATGAAGAGCTTCAAAAGGTGTCAAAAATGAGAGGAGAAAGAAACGTTCAGAAAAATAGGAGGAGTATGAAGTGGTGTTGAAAAACATGAAGAGCCTGAAAAGGTGTGAAACATATGAAGAGCTTCAAAAGGTGTGAAAAACATGAAGAGCTTCAAAAGGTGTGAAATATATGAGGAGCTTCAAAAGGTGTGAAAAACATGAGGAGCATGGAACGGTCTGAAAAATTGGAGGAGCATGAAGCGGTGTTGAAAAACCTGAAGAGCCTGAAAAGTTGTGAAAAACATGAAGAGCTTCAAAAGGTGTCAAAAATAGGAAGAGTATGAAACAATCTGAAAAATAGGGGGAGCATGAAACGATGTTGAAAAACATGAAGAGCTTCAAAAGGTGTCAAAAATATGAGGAGCATGAAACTGTCTGAAAAATAGGATTAGCATGAAACGGTCTTCAAAAACCTGAAGAGACCGAAAAAGTGTGAAAAATAAGAAAAGCTTCAAAACGTGTCAAAAATATGAGGAGCATGAAACGGTCTGATAAAAAGGAGAAGCATGAAACGGTGTTGAAAAACATGAAGAGCATTAAAAGTGTGAGAAATATAAAGAGCTTCTAAAGGTGTCAAAAATATGAGGAGCAAGAAACGGTACGAAAAATAGGAGGAGCATGAAACGTTGTTGAAAAACATGAAGAGCATGAAAATTGTGAATAACATAAAGAGCTTCAAAAGGTGTCAAAAATATGAGGAACTTGAAACGGTCTGAAAAATAGGACGAGCATGAAACGGTGTTGAAAAACATGAAGAGCATTAAAAGTGTGAAAAATAAAAAGAGCTTCAAAAGCTGTGAAAAATATGAGGAGCAAGAAACGGTCTGAAAAATAAGAGGAGGATGAAGCGGTGTTCAAAAACATGAAGAGCCTAAAAAGGTGTGAAAAATATGAAGAGATTCAAAAGGTGTCAAAATTATGAGGAGCATGAAACAGTCTGAATAATAGGAGGAGCATGAAGCGGTTTTGAACATCATGAAGAGCCTGAAAAGGTGCGAAAAATATGAATAGCTTCAAAAGGTGTCAAAAATATGAGGAGCATGAAACAGTCTGAAAAATAGGAGGAGCATGAACTGGTGTTGAAAAAGATGAAGAGTCTGAAAAGGTGTGATATATATGAAGAGCTTCAAAAGGTGTCAAAAATATGAGGAGCATGAAACGGTCTGAAAAATAGGAGGAGCATGAAGCGGTGTTGAAAAACATGAAGAGCCTGAAAGGTGTGAAATATATGAAGACCTTCAAAAGGTGTCAAAAATATGAGGAGCATGAAACGGTGTTAAAATAATGAAAAGCCTGAAAAGTTGCGATAAATGTATAGAGCTTCAAAAGTTGTGAAAAATATGAGGAGCAATAAACGGTCTGAAAAATAGGAGGAGAATGACGTGGTGTTGAAAAACATGAAGAGCCTGAAATGATGTGAAAAATATGAAGAGCTTCAAAAGGTGTCAAAAATATGAGCAGCATGAAACGGTCTGAAAAATAGGAGGAGCATGAAACAGTATTGAAAAACATGAAGAGTACGAAAAGGCGTGAAAAATATGAAAAGCAACAAAAGGTGTCAAAAATAATAGGAGCATGAACCGGTCTGAAAAATAGGAGGTGCATGAAGCGGTGTTGAAAAACATGAACAGCCTGAAAAGGTGTGAAATATATGAAGAGTCAAAAGGTGTCAAAAATATGAAGAGCATAAAACAGTGTTCAAAAACATGAAAAGCCTGAAAAACTGTGAAGAATTTAAAGAGCTTCAAAAGGTGTGAAACAGATGAGGAGCATGAAATGGTCGGAAATATAGGAGGAGCATGAAGAGGTGTTCAAAAACATGAAGAGCCTGAAAAGGTGTGATATATAAGAAGCGCTTCAAAAGGTGTGAAAAAAATTAGTCGCATGAACGGTCTGAAAAATAGGAGGAGCATGAAATGGTGTTGAACAACATGAAGAGCCTGAAAAGGTGTGAAACATATGAAGAGCTTCAAAAGGTGTCAAAAATGAGAGGAGAAAGAAACGGTCAGAAAAATAGGAGGAGTATGAAGTGGTGTTGAAAAACATGAAGAGCCTGAAAAGGTGTGAAACATATGAAGAGCTTCAAAAGGAGTGAAAAACATGAAGAGCTTCAAAAGGTGTGAAATATATGAGGAGCTTCAAAAGGTGTGAAAAACATGAGGAACATGGAACGGTCTGAAAAATTGGAGGAGCATGAAGCGGTGTTGAAAAACATGAAGAGCCTGAAAAGTTGTGAATAACATGAAGAGCTTCAAAAGGTGTCAAAAATGTGAGGAGCATGAAACGGTCTGAAAAATAGGAGGAGCATGAAGCGGTGTTGAAAAACATGAAGAGCCTGAAAAGGTGTGAAATATATGAAGACCTTCAAAAGGTGTCAAAAATATGAGGAGCATGAAACGGTGTTAAAATCATGAAAAGCCTGAAAAGTTGCGATAAATGTATAGAGCTTCAAAAGGTGTGAAAAATATGAGGAGCAATAAACGGTCTGGAAAATAGGAGGAGAATGAAGTGGTGCTGAAAAACATGAAGAGCCTGAAATGGTGTGAAAAATATGAAGAGCTTCAAAAGGTGTCAAAAATATGAGCAGCATGAAACTGTATGTAAATTAGAAGGAGCTGGAAGTGGTGTTGAAATACATGAAGAGCCTGAAAAGGTGTGAAATACATGAAGAGCTTCAAAAGGTGTCAAAAATATGAGGAGCATGAAACAGTGTTCAAAAAGATGAAAAGACTGAAAAACTGTGAAGAATATAAAGAGCTTCAAAAGGTGTGAAACAGATGAGGAGCATGAAATGGTCTGAAAAATAGGAGGAGCACGAAGCGGTGTTGAAAAACATGAAGAGCCTGAAAAGGTGTGAAATATATGAAGACCTTCAAAAGGTGTCAAAAATATGAGGAGCATGAAACGGTCAAAAATTAGGAGGAGCATGAGACGGTGTTGAAAAAATGAAGACCATAAAGAGGTGTGAAAAATATGAAGAGCTTCAAAAGGTGTCAAAATTATGAGGAGCATGAAACGGTCTGAAAAATAGGAGGAGCATGAAGCGGTCTTGAAAAACATGAAGAGCCTGAAAAGGTGTGAAATATATGAAGACCATCAAAAGGTGTCAAAAATATGAGGAACATGAAACGGTCAGAAAAATAGGAGGAGAATGAAACGGTCTGAAAAAAATTAACAGTATTAAACGGTGTTGAAAAACATGAAGAGCTTCAAAAGGTGTCAAAATTATGAGGAGCGTGAAAAGGTCTGAAAAGTAGGATTAGCTTGAAACGGTGTTGACAAACCTGAAGAGCCTTAAAAGGTGTGAAAAATATGAGGAGCTTCAAAAGGTGTCGAAACTAAGAGGAGCATGAAACGGTCTGAAAAATAAGAGGAGCATGAAGCGGTCTGAAAAAAATTAACAGTATGAAACGGTGTTGAAAAACATGAAGAGCTTCAAAAGGTGTCAAAAATATGAGGACCATGGAATGGTCTGAAAAATAGGAGGAGCATGAAGCGGTGATGAAAAACATGAAGAGCCTGAAAAGCTGTGAAAAATATGAAGAGCTTCAAAAGGTGTCAAAAATATGAGGAGCATGAAATGGTCTGAAAAATAAGAGGAGCATGAATCGGTGTTGAAAAACATGAAAAGCCCGAAAAGGTGTGAAAAATATGAACAGCTTTAAGGTTTGAAAAATATGAAGAGCTTCAAAAGATGTCAAAAATATGAGGAGCATGAAACAGTCTGAAAAACAGGAGGAGCATGAAACAGTGTTGAAAAACATGAAGAGCATGAAAAGGATTGAAAAATATGAAGAGCTTCAAAAGGTGTCAAAAATAGGAGTAGCATGTAGCGTTGTTCAAAAACTTGAAGAGCCTGAAAATGTGTGAAAAATATGAAGACCTTCAAAAGGTGTCAAAATATGAGGATCATGAAACGATCTTAAAAATAGGAGGAGAATGAAGCGGTGTTCAAAAACATGAAGAGCCTGAAAAGATGTGAAATATATGAAGAGCTTCAAAAGGTGTGAAATATATGAGGAGCATGAAACGGTGTGAAAAATAGGAGGAGCATGAAGCGGTGTTCAAAAACATGAAGAGCCTGAAAAGGTGTGAAAAATATGAAGAGATTCACAAGGTGTGAAAAATATGAGCAGCATGAAACGGTCTGAAAAATAGGAGGAGCATGAAATGGTGTTGAAAACATGAAGAGCATGAAAAGGTGTGAAAAATATGAAGAGCTTCAAAAGGTGTCAAAAATATGAGGAGCATGAAACGACCTGAAATATAGGAGTAGCATGAAGTGGTGTTGACAACCATGAAGAGCCTGAAAAGGTGTGAAAAATATGAAGAGCTTCAAAAGGTGTCAAAAATATGAGGAGCATGAACCGGTCTGAAAATAGGAGGAGCATGAAACGGTGTTGAAAAACATGAAGAGCATGAAAAGGATTGAAAAATATGAAGAGCTTCAAAAGTTGTCACAAATAGGAGTAGCATGAAGCGGTGTTCAAAAACTTGAAGAGCCTGAAAATGTGTTAAAAATATGAAAGCTTAAAAGGTTTCAAAAATATGAGGAGCATGAAATGGTGTGAAAAATAGGAGGAGCATGAAGCGGTGTTCAAAAACCTGAAGAGCCTGAAAACGTGTGAAAAATATGAAGAGCTTAAAAGGTGTCAAAAATATGAGGAGCATGAAATGGTCTGAAAAATAGGAGGAGCATGAAAAGGTGTTCAAAAACATGAAGAGCTGAAAGGTGTGAAAATCATGAAAGGCTTCAAAACGTGTCAAAAATATGAGGAGCATGAAACAGTCTGAAAAATAGGAGGAGCATGAAGTGGTGTTGAAAAACATGAAGAGCCTGAAAAGGTGTGAAAAATATGAAGAGCTTCAAAAGGTGTGAAAAATATGAAGAGCTTCAAAAGGTGTCAAAAATGAGAGGAGAAAGAAACGGTCAGAAAAATAGGAGGAGTATGAAGTGGTGTTGAAAAACATGAAGAGCCTGAAAAGGTGTGAAACATATGAAGAGCTTCAAAAGGTGTGAAAAACATGAAGAGCTTCAAAAGGTCTGAAATATATGAGGAGCTTCAAAAGGTGTGAAAAACATGGGGAGCATGGAACGGTCTGAAAAATTGGAGGAGCATGAAGTGGTGTTGAAAAACATGAAGAGCCTGAAAAGTTGTGAAAAACATGAAGAGCTTCAAAAGGTGTCAAAAATATGAAGAGTATGAAACAATCTGAAAAATAGGAGGAGCATGAAACGGTGTTGAAAAACATGAAGAGCCTGAAAAGGTGTGAAACATATGAAGAGCTTCAAAAGGTGTGAAAAACATGAAGAGCTTCAAAAGGTGTGAAATATTTGAGGAGCTTCAAAAGTTGTGAAAAACATGAGGAGCATGGAATGGTCTGAAAAATTGGAGGAGCATGAACAGGTGTTGAAAAAGATGAAGAGTCTGAAAAGGTGTGATATATATGAAGAGCTTCAAAAGGTGTCAAATATATGAGGAGCATGAAACATTCTGAAAAATAGGAGAAGCATGAAACGGTGTTGAAAAACTTGAAGAGCCTGAAAAGAGTGAAAAATATGAAGAGCTTCAAAAGGTGTGAAATACATGAGGAGCATGACGGTCAGAAAAATCGGAGGAGCATGAAGCGATGTTGAAAAACATGAAGAGCCTGAAAATGTGTGAAATATATGAAGAGCTTCAAAAGTTGTCAAAAATATGAGGAGCATGAAACGTTCTAAAAATAGGAGGAGCATGAAGCGGTGTGAAAAACATGAAGAGCCTGAAATGGTGTGAAAAATATGAAGAGCTTCAAAAGGAGTCAAAAATATGAGCAGCATGAAACGGTCTGAAAAATAGAAGGAGCTGGAAGTGGTGTTGAAATACATGAAGAGCCTGAAAAGGTGTGAAAAATATGAAGAAGTTAAAAGGTGTCAAAAATATTAGGTCCATGAAACAGTTGAAAAATAGGAGGAGCATGAAGCGGTGTTGAAAAACATGAAGAGCCTGAAAAGGTGTGAAATACATGAAGAGCTTCAAAAGATGTCAAAAATATGAGGAGCATGAAACAGTGTTCAAAAAGATTAAAAGCCTGAAAAACTGTGAAAAATATAAAGAGCTTCAAAAGGTGTGAAACAGATGAGGAGCATGAAATGGTCTGAAAAATAGGAGTAGCATGAAGTGGTGTTGAAAAACATGAAGAGCCTGAAAATGTGTGAAAAATATGAAGAGCTTCAAAAGATGTCAAACCTATGAGGGACATGAAACGGACTGAAAATTAGGAGGAGCATGAAGTGGTGTTGAAAAACATGAAGAGACTGAAAAGGTGTGAAAAATATGAAGAGCTTCAAAAGGTGTCAAAAATATGAGGAGCATGAAATATTCTGAAAAATAGGAGAAGCATGAAACGGTGTTGAAAAACATGAAGAGCCTGAAAAGAGTGAAAAATATGAAGAGCTTCAAAAGGTGTGAAATACATGAGGAGCATGAAACGGTCAGAAAAATAGGAGGAGCATGAAGCGAAGTTGAAAAACATGAAGAGCCTGAAAATGTGTGAAATATATGAAGAGCTTCAAAAGTTGTCAAAAATATGAGGAGCATGAAACGTTCTAAAAATAGGAGGAGCATGAAGCGGTGTGAAAAACATGAAGAGCCTGAAAAGGTGTGAAAAATATGAAGAGCTTCAAAAGGTGTGAAAAATATGAGGAGCATGAAACGATCTGAAAAATAGGAGGAGCATGAAGCGGTGTTTAAAAACATGAAGAGCCTGAAAATGTGTGAAAAATATGAAGAGCTTCAAAATGTGTATAATATATGAGGAGCATGAAACTGTCTGAATAATGGGAGAGGCATGAAACGGTGTTCAAAAAGTTGAAGAGCCTGAAAAGCTGTGAATAATATGAAGAGCTTCAAAGGTGTCAAAAATATGAGGAGCATGAAATGGTCTGAAAAATAGGAGGAGCATTAAGCGGTGTACAAAACCATGAAGAGCCTGAAAAGATGTGAAAAACATGAAGAGCTTCAAAAGGTGTCAAAAATATGAGGAACATGAAATGGACTGAAAAATAGGAGGAGCATGAAGCGGTGTTGAAAAACATGAAGAGCCTGAAGAGGAGTGAAATACATGAAGAGCTTCAAAAGGTGTGAAAAATATGAAGAGCTTCAAAAGGTGTCAAAAATGAGAGGAGAAAGAAACGTTCAGAAAAATAGGAGGAGTATGAAGTGGTGTTGAAAAACATGAAGAGCCTGAAAAGGTGTGAAACATATGAAGAGCTTCAAAAGGTGTGAAAAACATGAAGAGCTTCAAAAGGTGTGAAATATATGAGGAGCTTCAAAAGGTGTGAAAAACATGAGGAGCATGGAACGGTCTGAAAAATTGGAGGAGCATGAAGCGGTGTTGAAAAACCTGAAGAGCCTGAAAAGTTGTGAAAAACATGAAGAGCTTCAAAAGGTGTCAAAAATAGGAAGAGTATGAAACAATCTGAAAAATAGGGGGAGCATGAAACGATGTTGAAAAACATGAAGAGCTTCAAAAGGTGTCAAAAATATGAGGAGCATGAAACTGTCTGAAAAATAGGATTAGCATGAAACGGTCTTCAAAAACCTGAAGAGACCGAAAAAGTGTGAAAAATAAGAAAAGCTTCAAAACGTGTCAAAAATATGAGGAGCATGAAACGGTCTGATAAAAAGGAGAAGCATGAAACGGTGTTGAAAAACATGAAGAGCATTAAAAGTGTGAGAAATATAAAGAGCTTCTAAAGGTGTCAAAAATATGAGGAGCAAGAAACGGTACGAAAAATAGGAGGAGCATGAAACGTTGTTGAAAAACATGAAGAGCATGAAAATTGTGAATAACATAAAGAGCTTCAAAAGGTGTCAAAAATATGAGGAACTTGAAACGGTCTGAAAAATAGGACGAGCATGAAACGGTGTTGAAAAACATGAAGAGCATTAAAAGTGTGAAAAATAAAAAGAGCTTCAAAAGCTTTGAAAAATATGAGGAGCAAGAAACGGTCTGAAAAATAAGAGGAGGATGAAGCGGTGTTCAAAAACATGAAGAGCCTAAAAAGGTGTGAAAAATATGAAGAGATTCAAAAGGTGTCAAAATTATGAGGAGCATGAAACAGTCTGAATAATAGGAGGAGCATGAAGCGGTTTTGAACATCATGAAGAGCCTGAAAAGGTGCGAAAAATATGAATAGCTTCAAAAGGTGTCAAAAATATGAGGAGCATGAAACAGTCTGAAAAATAGGAGGAGCATGAACTGGTGTTGAAAAAGATGAAGAGTCTGAAAAGGTGTGATATATATGAAGAGCTTCAAAAGGTGTCAAAAATATGAGGAGCATGAAACAGTCTGAAAAATAGGAGGAGCATGACATGGTGTTGAAAAACTTGAAGAGCATGAAGAGGTGTGAAAAATATGACGAGCTTCAAAAGGTGTCAAAAATATGAGGAGCATGAAACGGTCTGAAAATAGGAGGAGCATGAAGCGGTGTTGAAAAACATGAAGAGCCTGAAAAGGTGTGAAATATATGAAGACCTTCAAAAGGTGTCAAAAATATGAGGAGCATGAAACGGTGTTAAAATCATGAAAAGCCTGAAAAGTTGCGATAAATGTATAGAGCTTCAAAAGTTGTGAAAAATATGAGGAGCAATAAACGGTCTGAAAAATAGGAGGAGAATGACGTGGTGTTGAAAAACATGAAGAGCCTGAAATGATGTGAAAAATATGAAGAGCTTCAAAAGGTGTCAAAAATATGAGCAGCATGAAACGGTCTGAAAAATAGGAGGAGCATGAAACAGTATTGAAAAACATGAAGAGTACGAAAAGGCGTGAAAAATATGAAAAGCAACAAAAGGTGTCAAAAATAATAGGAGCATGAACCGGTCTGAAAAATAGGAGGTGCATGAAGCGGTGTTGAAAAACATGAACAGCCTGAAAAGGTGTGAAATATATGAAGAGTCAAAAGGTGTCAAAAATATGAAGAGCATAAAACAGTGTTCAAAAACATGAAAAGCCTGAAAAACTGTGAAGAATTTAAAGAGCTTCAAAAGGTGTGAAACATATGAGGAGCATGAAATGGTCGGAAATATAGGAGGAGCATGAAGAGGTGTTCAAAAACATGAAGAGCCTGAAAAGGTGTGATATATAAGAAGCGCTTCAAAAGGTGTGAAAAAAATTAGTCGCATGAACGGTCTGAAAAATAGGAGGAGCATGAAATGGTGTTGAACAACATGAAGAGCCTGAAAAGGTGTGAAACATATGAAGAGCTTCAAAAGGTGTCAAAAATGAGAGGAGAAAGAAACGGTCAGAAAAATAGGAGGAGTATGAAGTGGTGTTGAAAAACATGAAGAGCCTGAAAAGGTGTGAAACATATGAAGAGCTTCAAAAGGTGTGAAAAACATGAAGAGCTTCAAAAGGTGTGAAATATATGAGGAGCTTCAAAAGGTGTGAAAAACATGAGGAACATGGAACGGTCTGAAAAATTGGAGGAGCATGAAGCGGTGTTGAAAAACATGAAGAGCCTGAAAAGTTGTGAATAACATGAAGAGCTTCAAAAGGTGTCAAAAATGTGAGGAGCATGAAACGGTCTGAAAAATAGGAGGAGCATGAAGCGGTGTTGAAAAACATGAAGAGCCTGAAAAGGTGTGAAATATATGAAGACCTTCAAAAGGTGTCAAAAATATGAGGAGCATGAAACGGTGTTAAAATCATGAAAAGCCTGAAAAGTTGCGATAAATGTATAGAGCTTCAAAAGGTGTGAAAAATATGAGGAGCAATAAACGGTCTGGAAAATAGGAGGAGAATGAAGTGGTGCTGAAAAACATGAAGAGCCTGAAATGGTGTGAAAAATATGAAGAGCTTCAAAAGGTGTCAAAAATATGAGCAGCATGAAACTGTATGTAAATTAGAAGGAGCTGGAAGTGGTGTTGAAATACATGAAGAGCCTGAAAAGGTGTGAAATACATGAAGAGCTTCAAAAGGTGTCAAAAATATGAGGAGCATGAAACAGTGTTCAAAAAGATGAAAAGACTGAAAAACTGTGAAGAATATAAAGAGCTTCAAAAGGTGTGAAACAGATGAGGAGCATGAAATGGTCTGAAAAATAGGAGGAGCACGAAGCGGTGTTGAAAAACATGAAGAGCCTGAAAAGGTGTGAAATATATGAAGACCTTCAAAAGGTGTCAAAAATATGAGGAGCATGAAACGGTCAAAAATTAGGAGGAGCATGAGACGGTGTTGAAAAAATGAAGACCATAAAGAGGTGTGAAAAATATGAAGAGCTTCAAAAGGTGTCAAAATTATGAGGAGCATGAAACGGTCTGAAAAATAGGAGGAGCATGAAGCGGTCTTGAAAAACATGAAGAGCCTGAAAAGGTGTGAAATATATGAAGACCATCAAAAGGTGTCAAAAATATGAGGAACATGAAACGGTCAGAAAAATAGGAGGAGAATGAAACGGTCTGAAAAAAATTAACAGTATGAAACGGTGTTGAAAAACATGAAGAGCTTCAAAAGGTGTCAAAATTATGAGGAGCGTGAAAAGGTCTGAAAAGTAGGATTAGCTTGAAACGGTGTTGACAAACCTGAAGAGCCTTAAAAGGTGTGAAAAATATGAAGAGCTTCAAAAGGTGTCAAAACTAAGAGGAGCATGAAACGGTCTGAAAAATAAGAGGAGCATGAAGCGGTCTGAAAAAAATTAACAGTATGAAACGGTGTTGAAAAACATGAAGAGCTTCAAAAGGTGTCAAAAATATGAGGACCATGGAATGGTCTGAAAAATAGGAGGAGCATGAAGCGGTGATGAAAAACATGAAGAGCCTGAAAAGCTGTGAAAAATATGAAGAGCTTCAAAAGGTGTCAAAAATATGAGGAGCATGAAACTGTCTGAAAAATAAGAGGAGCATGAAGCGGTGATGAAAAACATGAAGATCCTGAAAAGGTGTGAAATATATAAAGAGCTTCAAAAGGTGTCAAAAATATGAGGAGCATGAAATGGTCTGAAAAATAAGAGGAGCATGAAGCGGTGTTGAAAAATATGAAGAGTTTGAAAAGGTGCGAAAAATATGAAGAGCTTCAAAAGGTGTCAAAAATATGAGGAACATGAAACGGTGTGAAAGATAGGAAGAGCATGAAACGGTGTTCAAAAACATGAAGAGCCTGAAAAGGTGTTAAAAATATGAAGAGCTTCAAAACGTGTCAAAAATATGAGGAGCATGAAATGGTCTGAAAAATAGGAGGAGCATGAAGCGGTGTTGAAAAACATGAAGAGCCTGAAGAGGTGTGAAAAATATGAAGAGTTTCAAAAGGTGTCAAAAATATGAGGAGCATGAAACGGTCAGAAAAATAGGAGGAGCATGAAGCGGTGTGGAAAAACATGAAGAGCCTGAAAAGGTGTGAACTATATGAGGAGCCTCAAAGGATGTCAAAAATATGAGGATCATGAAACGGTCTGAAAAATAGGAGGGGCATAAAGTGGTGTTCAAATACATGAAGAGCCTGAAAATGTTGAAAAATATGAACAGCTTCAAAAGGTGTTAAGAATATGAGGAGCATGAAACAGTCTGAAAAATAGGAGGAGCATGAAGCGGTGTTGAAAAACATGAAGATCCTGAAAAGATGTGAAATATATAAAGAGCTTCAAAAGGTGTCAAAAATATGAGGAGAATGAAATGGTCTGAAAAATAAGAGGAGCATGAAGTGGTGCTGAAAAATATGAAGAGCCTGAAAAGGTGGTAAAAATATGAAGAGCTTCAAAGTGTGTGAAATACATGAGGAGCAGTTAACGGTCTGAAAAACAGGAGGTGCATGAAACCGTGTTTAAAAAAAAGAAGAGCCTGAAAAGGTGTGAAAAATATGAAGAGCTTCAAAAGGTGTCAAAAATATGAGGAGCATGAAACGGTCTGAAAAAAAGGAGGAGCATTAAGCGGTGTTCAAAAACATGAAGAGCCTGAAAAGGTGTGAAAAATATGAAGAGATTCAAAAGTTGTGAAAAATATGAAGAGCTTCAAAAGGTGTCAAAAATGAGATGAGCATGAAACGATCTGAGAAACAGTAGGAGCATGAAGCGGTGTTGAAAAACATGAAGAGCCTGAAAAGGTGTGAAAAATATGAAGAGCTTCAAAATGTGTCAAAAATATGAGGAGCATTAAAAGGTCTGAAAAATAGGAGGAGCATGAAATGATGTTCGAAAACATGAAGAGATTGTAAAGGTGTGAAAAATATGAAGAGCTTCAAAAGGTGTGAAATACATGAGGAGCATGAAACGGTCTGAAATATAGGAGGAGCATGAAGCATTGTTGAAAAACTAGAAGATCTTGAAAACCTGTGAAAAATATGAAGAGCTTCAAAAGGTGTGAAATACATGAGGTGCATGAAACGGTCTGGAAAATCGGAGGAGCACGAAAAGGAGTTGGAAAAAAATAAAGAACCTGAAAAGGAGTGGAAAATATGAAGAGCTTCAAAAGGTGTGAAAAATATGATGAGCATGAAACGGTCTGAAAAATAGGAGGAGCATGAAGCGGAGTTGAAAAACATGAAGAGATTGAAAAGGTGTGAAAAATATTAAGAGCTTCAAAATGTTTCAAAAATATGAGGAGCATGAAACGGTTTGAAAAATAGAAGGAGCATGAAGCGCTGTTCAAAAACATGAAGAGCCTGAAAAGTTGTGAAAAATATGAAGAGCTTCAAATCGTGTCAAAATATGAGGATCATGAAACGGTCTGAAAAATAGGAGGAGCATGAATCGGTTTAGAAAAAGATGAAGACCTGAAAATGTGTAAAAAATATGAAGAGCTTAAAAATGTGTCAAAAATATGAGGAGCATGGAACAGTCTGAAAAATAGGATGAGTATGAAACGGTTTTGAAAAAGATGAAGAGCATGAAAAGGTATGAGAAATAAGAAGAGCTTCAAAAGGTGTCAAAATATGAGGAGCATGAAACGACTGAAATATACGAGAAGCATGAAGAGGAGTTGAAAAACATGAAGAGCCTGAAAAGCTGTGAAATATATGAAGAGCTTCAAAAGGTGTCAAAATTATGAGAAGCATGAAACGGTCTGAAAAATAGGAGGAGCATGAAGTAGTGTTCAAAAATATGAAGAGCCTGAAAAGGTGTGAAATATATGAAGAGCACCAAAAGGAGTGAAAATTATGAGGAGCAGGAAACGGTCTGAAAAATAGGAGGAGCATGAAGCGGTGTTTCAAAACATGAAAAGCCTGAAAAGGTGTGAAAAATATGAAGAGCTTCAAAAGGTGTCAAAAATATAAGGAGCATGAAACGGTCTGAAAAAAAGGAGCAGCATGAAGCGGTGGTCCAAAACATGAAGAGCCTGAAAATGTGTGAAAAATATGAAGAGCTTCAAAAGGTGTCAAAAATATGAGGAGCATGAAACGGTCTGAAAAATAGGAGCAGCATGAAGCGGTGTTGAAAAACATGAAAAGCCTGAAAAGGTGTGAAATATATGAAGAACTTCAAAACGTGTCAAAAATATGAAGAGCATGAAACAGTCTCAAAAATAGGAGGAGCATTAAGCAGTGTTCAAAAACATGAAGAGCCTGAAAAGGTGTGAAAAATATGAAGAGCTTAAAAAGGTGTCAAAAATATGAGGAGCACGAAACGGTCTGAAAAATAAGAGGAACATGAAGCGGTTTTCAAAAACATGAAGAGTCTGAAAAGGTGTGAAAAATATGAAGAGCTTCAAAAGGTGTGAAAAATATGAGGAGCAGGAAACGGTCTGAAAAATAGGAATAGCAAGAAGAGGTTTTCAAAAACATGAAGAGCCTGAAAAGGTGTGAAAAATATGAAGAGATTCAAAAGGTGTCAAAAATATGAGGAGGATGAAACAGTCTGAAAAATAGGAGGAGCATGAAACGGTTTTGAAAAACATGAAGAGCCTGAAAAGGTGTGAAAAATATGAAGAGCATCAAAAGCTGTCAAAAATATGAGGAGCATGAAACATCTGAAAAATAGGAGGAGCATGAAGCGGTGTTCAAAAACATGAATAGCCTGAAAAGGTGTGAAAAATATGAAGAGCTTCAAAAGGTTTCAAAAATACGAGGAGCATGAAACGGTCTGAAAAATAGAAGGAGCATGAAGCGGTGTTGAAAAACATGAAGAGCCTGAAAAGGTGTGAGAAATATGAAGAGCTTCAAAATGCGTCAAACATATGAGGAGTATAAAACAGTCTGAAAATTAGGAGGAGCATGTAACTGTTTTGAAAAAGATGAAGATCATGAAAGTTGTGAAAAATGTGAAGAGCTTCAAAACGTGTCAAAAATATGAGAAGCATGAAACGGTCTGTAAAATAGGAGAGCATGAAACGGTTTTGAAAAACATGAAGAGCCTTAAAAGGTGTGAAAAATATGAAGAGCTTCAAAAGGTGTCAAAAATATGAGGAGAATGTAACGGTCTGAAAAATAGGAGGAGGATGAAGTGTTCGCCAAAAACATGAAGAACCTGAAAAGGTGTCAAATATATGAAGAGCTTCAAAAGGTGTCAAAAATATGAGAAGCATGAAACGACTGAAAAATAGGAGGAGCATGAAGTAGTGTACAAAAACATGAAGAGCCTGAAAAGGTGAGAAAAATATGAAGAGCTTCAAAAGGATTGAAAAATATGAGGTGCATGAAATGGTCTGAAAAAAATGAGGAGCATGAAGCATTGTTGAAAAACATGAAGAGCCTGAAAAAATGTGAAAAATATGAAGAGCTTCAAAAGGTGTCAATAATAGATGTGCATGAAACAGTCTGAAAAATAGTAGGAGCAAGAAACGGTGTTGAAAAACATGAAGAGCATGAAAATGTGTGAAAAATATGAAGAGCTTCAAAAGGTGTCAAAAGTTTGGAGCATGAAACGGTCTGGAAAATAGGAGGAGCATGAAGCGGTGTTCAAAAACATGAGGAGCCTGAAAAGTTGTGAAAAATATGAAGAGCTTCAAAATGTGTCAAAAATATAAGGAACATGAAACCCTCTGAAAAATAGGAGGAGCATGAAGCGTTTTAGAACAAGATGAAGAGCCTAAAAAGGTTTGAAATATATGAAGAGCTTCAAAGGTGTCAACAACATGAAGAACATGAAACGGTCTGAAATATAGTAGGAGCATGAAGCGGTGTTGAAAAACATGAGGAGCCTGAAAAGGTGTGAAAAATATGAAGAGCTTCCAAAGGTTTTCAAAAATATGAGTAGCATGAAACCGTCTGGAAAATAGGAGGAGCATGAAACGGTGTTGAAAAACATGAAGAGCCTGAAAAGGTGTGAAAAATATGAAGAGTTTCAAAACAAGTAAAAAAACGAGGGACATGAAACCGTCTGAAAAATAGGAGGAGCATGAAACGGTGTTAAAAAACATGAAGAGCCTAAAAAGGTGTGAAAAATAAGAAGAGCTTCAAAAGGTGTGAAAAGGAAGAGGAGCAAGAAACGGTCTAAAAAATAGGAGGAGCATGAAGCGGTGTACAAAAATATGAAGAGCCTGAAAAGGTGTGAAAAATATGAAGACCTTGAAAAGGTGTGAAAAATATGAGGAGCAAGAAACGGTCTGAAAAATAGAAGGAGCATGAAGCGGTGTACAAAAATATGAAGAGCCTGAAAAGGTGTGAAAAATATGAAGAATTTCAAAAGGTGTGAAAAATATGAGGAGCATGAAACAGTCTAAAAAATAGGAGGAACATGAAGCGGTGTCCAAAAACATGAAGATCCTGGAAAGTGTGAAAAATAAGAAGAGCTTCAAAAGGTGTCAAAAATATGAGGAGCATGAAACAGTCTCAAAAATAGGAGGAGCATGAAACGGTGTTCAAAAACATATAGACTCTGAGAAGGTGTGAAAAATATGAAGAACTTCAAAAGGTATTAAAAATATGAAGAGCTTGAAAAGGTGTCAAAAATGAGAGGAGCATGAAACGGGGTTCAAAAACATGAAGAGCCTGAAAATGAGTGAAAAATATGAAGAGCTTCATAATGTGTGAAAAAGATGAGGAGCACGAAATGGTCTGAAAAATAGGAGGAGCATGAAGCGGTGTTGAAAAACATTAAGACCCTGAAGAGGTGTGAAAATTATGAAGAGCTTCAAAAGGTGTCAAAAATAAGAGAAACATGAAACAGTCTGAAAAATAGGAGGAGCATGAAACGGTGTTTAAAAACATGAAGAGCCTGAAAAGATGTGAACAATATGAAGAGCTTCAAACGGTCTCAAATATATGAGGAGCATGAAACGGTCTGAAAAATAGGAGGAGCATGAAGCGGTGTTGAAAAACATGAAAAGCCTGAAAACTTGTGAAAAATATGAAGAGCTTCAAAAGGTGTGAAAAATATGAAGACCTTCAAAACGTGTCAAAAATGAGAGGAGCATGAAACGGTCTGAAAAATAGGAGGAGCATGAAGTGGTGTTGAAAAACATGAACAGCCTGAAATGGTGTGAAATATATGAAGAACTTCAAAAGGAGTCAAAAATATGAGGAACATGAAACGGTATGTAAAATAGGAGGAGAATGAAGCGGTGTTGAAAAACATCAAGAGCCTCAAAAGGTGTGAAAAATATGAAGAGCTTCAAAAGGTGTTAAAAATATGAGGAGCATGAAACGGGCTGAAAAATAGGAGGAGCATGAAGTAGTGTTGAAAAACATGAAGAGCCTGAAAAGGTGGGAAAAATATGAAGAGCTTCAAAACTAGTAAAAAACATGAGGAGCATGAAACTCTCTGCAAAATAGGAGGAGGATGAAGTAATGTTGAAAAACATGAAGAGCCTGAAAAGGTGGGAAAAATATGAAGAGCTTCAAAAGGTTTTCAAAAATATGAGGAGCGTGAAACCGTCTGGAAAATAGGAGGAGCATGAAACGCTGTTGAAAAACATGAAGAGCCTGAAAAGGTGTGAAAAATATGAATAGCTTCAAAACTAGTAAAAAACATGAGGAGCATGAAACTCTCTGCAAAATAGGAGGAGGATGAAGTGGTGTTTAAAAACATGAAGAGCTTGAAAAGGTGTAAAAAATATGAAGAGCTTAAAATGTGTGAAAAATATGAGGAGCATGAAACTGTCTGAAAAATAGGAGGAGCATGAAGCGGTGTTCAAAAACATGAAGAACCTGAAAAGTTGTGAAAAATATGAAGAGCTTCAAATGGTGTCAAAAATATGAGGAGCATTAAACATTCTGAAAAATAGGAGGAGCATGAACGGTGTTCAAAAACATGAAGAGCATGAAAAGGTTTGAAAAATATGAAAAGCTACAAAGCGTGTCAAAAAAATTAGGAGGATGAAACGGTCTGATAAATTGGAGGAGCATGAAGCGGTGTTGAAAAACATGAAGAGCCTGAAAAGGTGTGAAAAATATGAAGAGCTTCAAAAGGTTTTCAAAAATATGAGGAGCATGAAACAGTCTGTAAAATAGGACGAGCATGAAACAGTTTGGAAAACAGGAGGAGCATGAAACGGTATTGAAAAACATGAAGAGCCTGAAAATGAGTGAAAAATATGAAGAGCTTCATAATGTGTGAAAAAGATGAGGAGCACGAAATGGTCTGAAAAATAGGAGGAGCATGAAGCGGTGTTGAAAAACATTAAGACCCTGAAGAGGTGTGAAAATTATGAAGAGCTTCAAAAGGTGTCAAAAATAAGAGAAACATGAAACAGTCTGAAAAATAGGAGGAGCATGAAACGGTGTTTAAAAACATGAAGAGCCTGAAAAGATGTGAACAATATGAAGAGCTTCAAACGGTCTCAAATATATGAGGAGCATGAAACGGTCTGAAAAATAGGAGGAGCATGAAGCGGTGATGAAAAACATGAAGAACCTGAAAAGGTGTGAAATATATGAAGAGCTTCCAAAGGTGTGAAAAATATGAAGAGCTTCAAAACGTGTCAAAAATGAGAGGAGCATGAAACGGTCTGAAAAATAGGAGGAGCATGAAGTGTTGTTGAAAAACATGAAGAGCCTGAAAAGGTGTGAAATATATGAAGAGCTAAAAAAGGTTTCAAAAATATGAGGAGCATGAAACGGTATGAAAAATAGGAGGAGCATGAAGCGGTGTTGAAAAACATGAAGAGCCTCAAAAGGTGTGAAAAATATGAAGAGCTTCATAAGGTGTCAAAAATATGAGGAGCATGAAACGGTCTGAAAAATAGGAGGAGCATGAAATGGTGTTCAAAAACAGGAAGAGCCTAAAAAGATGTGAAAAATATGAATAGATTCAAAAGCTGTGAAAAACATGAGGAGCATGAAACGGTCTGAAAAATAGGAGGAGCATGAAGTGGTGTTCAAAAACATCAAGAGCCTGAAAAGGTGTGAAAAATATGAAGAATTTCAAAATGTGTGAAATATATAAGGAGCATGAAACGCTTTGAAAAATAGGAGGAGCATGAAACAGTCTGAAAAATAGTAGGGGCATCAAATGGTGTTGAAAAACATAAAGAGCCTGAAAAGGTGTGAAAAATATGAAGAGCTTCAAAAGGTGTCAAAAATCTGAGGAGCATGAAACGGTCTGAAAAATAGGAGGAGCATGAAGCGGTGTTCAAAAATATGAAGAGCCTGAAAAGGTGAGAAAAATATGAAGAGCTTCAAACGGTGTCAAAAATATGAGGAGCATGAAACGGTCTGGAAAATATTAGGGGCATGAAATGGTGTTGAAAAACAAAGAGCCTGAAAAGGTGTGAAAAATATGAAGAGCTTCAAAAGGTGTCAAAAATCTGAGGAGCATGAAACGGTCTGAAAAATAGGAGGAGCATGAAGCGGTGTTGAAAAACATGAAAAGCCTGAAAACTTGTGAAAAATATGAAGAGCTTCAAAAGGTGTGAAAAATATGAAGACCTTCAAAACGTGTCAAAAATGAGAGGAGCATGAAACGGTCTGAAAAATAGGAGGAGCATGAAGTGGTGTTGAAAAACATGAACAGCCTGAAATGGTGTGAAATATATGAAGAACTTCAAAAGGAGTCAAAAATATGAGGAACATGAAACGGTATGTAAAATAGGAGAATGAAGCGGTGTTGAAAAACATCAAGAGCCTCAAAAGGTGTGAAAAATATGAAGAGCTTCAAAAGGTGTTAAAAATATGAGGAGCATGAAATGGGCTGAAAAATAGGAGGAGCATGAAGTAGTGTTGAAAAACATGAAGAGCCTGAAAAGGTGGGAAAAATATGAAGAGCTTCAAAACTAGTAAAAAACATGAGGAGCATGAAACTCTCTGCAAAATAGGAGGAGGATGAAGTAATGTTGAAAAACATGAAGAGCCTGAAAAGGTGGGAAAAATATGAAGAGCTTCAAAAGGTTTTCAAAAATATGAGGAGCGTGAAACCGTCTGGAAAATAGGAGGAGCATGAAACGCTGTTGAAAAACATGAAGAGCCTGAAAAGGTGTGAAAAATATGAATAGCTTCAAAACTAGTAAAAAACATGAGGAGCATGAAACTCTCTGCAAAATAGGAGGAGGATGAAGTGGTGTTTAAAAACATGAAGAGCTTGAAAAGGTGTAAAAAATATGAAGAGCTTAAAATGTGTGAAAAATATGAGGAGCATGAAACTGTCTGAAAAATAGGAGGAGCATGAAGCGGTGTTCAAAAACATGAAGAACCTGAAAAGTTGTGAAAAATATGAAGAGCTTCAAATGGTGTCAAAAATATGAGGAGCATTAAACATTCTGAAAAATAGGAGGAGCATGAACGGTGTTCAAAAACATGAAGAGCATGAAAAGGTTTGAAAAATATGAAAAGCTACAAAGCGTGTCAAAAAAATTAGGAGGATGAAACGGTCTGATAAATTGGAGGAGCATGAAGCGGTGTTGAAAAACATGAAGAGCCTGAAAAGGTGTGAAAAATATGAAGAGCTTCAAAAGGTTTTCAAAAATATGAGGAGCATGAAACAGTCTGTAAAATAGGACGAGCATGAAACAGTTTGGAAAACAGGAGGAGCATGAAACGGTATTGAAAAACATGAAGAGCCTGAATATGTGTGAAAAATATGAATAGCTTCAAAACGAGTAAAAAAATTAGGAGCATGAAACAGTCTGAAAAATAGGAGGAGCATGAAGCGGTATTGAAAAGCATGAAGAGCCTGAAAAGGTGTAAAAAATATGAAGAGCTTAAAAAGGTGAGAAAAATATGAGGAGCATGAAACAGTCTGAAAAATAGGAGGAGCATGAAGCGGTGTTCAAAAACATGAAGAGCCTGAAAAGGTGTAAAAAATATGAAGAGCTTAAAAAGTTGTGAAAAATATGAGGAGCTTAAAAAGGTGTGAAAAATATGAGGAGCATGAAACTGACTGAAAAATAGGAGCAGCATGAAGCGGTGTTCAAAAACATGAAGAAACTGAAAAGGTGTGAAAAATATGAAGAGCTTCAAAAACGTAAAAAATATGAGGAGCATGAAACGGTCTGAAAGATAGGAGGAGCATGAACTGCGTTCAAAAATATGAAGAGCCTGAAACGGTGTGAAAAATATGAAGTGCTTCAAAAGGTGTGAAAAATATGAAGAGCTTCAAAAGGTGTCAAAAATAAGACAGGCATGAAATGGTGTTCAAAAACATGAAGAGCCTGAAAAGGTGTGAAAAATAGGAAGAGCTTCAAAAGGTGTCAAATTTATGAGGAGCATGAACCGGTCTGAAAAATAGGTGGAGCATGACACGGTGATCAAAAACATGAAGAGCCTGAAAAGTTTTGAAAAATATGAAAAGCTACAAAACGTGTCAAAAATATGAGGAGCATGAAACTGTCTGAAAAATAGGAGGAGCATGAAGCGGTGTTCAAAAACATGAAGAGCCTGGAAAGGTGTAAAAAATATGAAGAGCTTAAAAAGGTGTGAAAAATATGAGGAGCATGAAACTGTCTGAAAAATAGGAGGAGCATGAAACGGTTTTGAAAAACATGAAGAGCCTTAAAAGGTGTGAAAAATATGAAGAGCTTCAAAAGGTGTCAAAAATATGAGGAGAATGTAACGGTCTGAAAAATAGGAGGAGGATGAAGTGTTCGCCAAAAACATGAAGAACCTGAAAAGGTGTCAAATATATGAAGAGCTTCAAAAGGTGTCAAAAATATGAGAAGCATGAAACGACTGAAAAATAGGAGGAGCATGAAGTAGTGTACAAAAACATGAAGAGCCTGAAAAGGTGAGAAAAATATGAAGAGCTTCAAATGGATTGAAAAATATGAGGTGCATGAAATGGTCTGAAAAAAATGAGGAGCATGAAGCATTGTTGAAAAACATGAAGAGCCTGAAAAAATGTGAAAAATATGAAGAGCTTCAAAAGGTGTCAATAATAGATGTGCATGAAACAGTCTGAAAAATAGTAGGAGCAAGAAACGGTGTTGAAAAACATGAAGAGCATGAAAATGTGTGAAAAATATGAAGAGCTTCAAAAGGTGTCAAAAGTTTGGAGCATGAAACGGTCTGGAAAATAGGAGGAGCATGAAGCGGTGTTCAAAAACATGAGGAGCCTGAAAAGTTGTGAAAAATATGAAGAGCTTCAAAATGTGTCAAAAATATAAGGAACATGAAACCCTCTGAAAAATAGGAGGAGCATGAAGCGTTTTAGAACAAGATGAAGAGCCTAAAAAGGTTTGAAATATATGAAGAGCTTCAAAGGTGTCAACAACATGAAGAACATGAAACGGTCTGAAATATAGTAGGAGCATGAAGCGGTGTTGAAAAACATGAGGAGCCTGAAAAGGTGTGAAAAATATGAAGAGCTTCCAAAGGTTTTCAAAAATATGAGGAGCATGAAACCGTCTGGAAAATAGGAGGAGCATGAAACGGTGTTGAAAAACATGAAGAGCCTGAAAAGGTGTGAAAAATATGAAGAGTTTCAAAACAAGTAAAAAAACGAGGGACATGAAACCGTCTGAAAAATAGGAGGAGCATGAAACGGTGTTAAAAAACATGAAGAGCCTAAAAAGGTGTGAAAAATAAGAAGAGCTTCAAAAGGTGTGAAAAGGAAGAGGAGCAAGAAACGGTCTAAAAAATAGGAGGAGCATGAAGCGGTGTACAAAAATATGAAGAGCCTGAAAAGGTGTGAAAAATATGAAGACCTTGAAAAGGTGTGAAAAATATGAGGAGCAAGAAACGGTCTGAAAAATAGAAGGAGCATGAAGCGGTGTACAAAAATATGAAGAGCCTGAAAAGGTGTGAAAAATATGAAGAATTTCAAAAGGTGTGAAAAATATGAGGAGCATGAAACAGTCTAAAAAATAGGAGGAACATGAAGCGGTGTCCAAAAACATGAAGATCCTGGAAAGTGTGAAAAATAAGAAGAGCTTCAAAAGGTGTCAAAAATATGAGGAGCATGAAACAGTCTCAAAAATAGGAGGAGCATGAAACGGTGTTCAAAAACATATAGACTCTGAGAAGGTGTGAAAAATATGAAGAACTTCAAAAGGTATTAAAAATATGAAGAGCTTGAAAAGGTGTCAAAAATGAGAGGAGCATGAAACGGGGTTCAAAAACATGAAGAGCCTGAAAATGAGTGAAAAATATGAAGAGCTTCATAATGTGTGAAAAAGATGAGGAGCACGAAATGGTCTGAAAAATAGGAGGAGCATGAAGCGGTGTTGAAAAACATTAAGACCCTGAAGAGGTGTGAAAATTATGAAGAGCTTCAAAAGGTGTCAAAAATAAGAGAAACATGAAACAGTCTGAAAAATAGGAGGAGCATGAAACGGTGTTTAAAAACATGAAGAGCCTGAAAAGATGTGAACAATATGAAGAGCTTCAAACGGTCTCAAATATATGAGGAGCATGAAACGGTCTGAAAAATAGGAGGAGCATGAAGCGGTGTTGAAAAACATGAAAAGCCTGAAAACTTGTGAAAAATATGAAGAGCTTCAAAAGGTGTGAAAAATATGAAGACCTTCAAAACGTGTCAAAAATGAGAGGAGCATGAAACGGTCTGAAAAATAGGAGGAGCATGAAGTGGTGTTGAAAAACATGAACAGCCTGAAATGGTGTGAAATATATGAAGAACTTCAAAAGGAGTCAAAAATATGAGGAACATGAAACGGTATGTAAAATAGGAGGAGAATGAAGCGGTGTTGAAAAACATCAAGAGCCTCAAAAGGTGTGAAAAATATGAAGAGCTTCAAAAGGTGTTAAAAATATGAGGAGCATGAAACGGGCTGAAAAATAGGAGGAGCATGAAGTAGTGTTGAAAAACATGAAGAGCCTGAAAAGGTGGGAAAAATATGAAGAGCTTCAAAACTAGTAAAAAACATGAGGAGCATGAAACTCTCTGCAAAATAGGAGGAGGATGAAGTAATGTTGAAAAACATGAAGAGCCTGAAAAGGTGGGAAAAATATGAAGAGCTTCAAAAGGTTTTCAAAAATATGAGGAGCGTGAAACCGTCTGGAAAATAGGAGGAGCATGAAACGCTGTTGAAAAACATGAAGAGCCTGAAAAGGTGTGAAAAATATGAATAGCTTCAAAACTAGTAAAAAACATGAGGAGCATGAAACTCTCTGCAAAATAGGAGGAGGATGAAGTGGTGTTTAAAAACATGAAGAGCTTGAAAAGGTGTAAAAAATATGAAGAGCTTAAAATGTGTGAAAAATATGAGGAGCATGAAACTGTCTGAAAAATAGGAGGAGCATGAAGCGGTGTTCAAAAACATGAAGAACCTGAAAAGTTGTGAAAAATATGAAGAGCTTCAAATGGTGTCAAAAATATGAGGAGCATTAAACATTCTGAAAAATAGGAGGAGCATGAACGGTGTTCAAAAACATGAAGAGCATGAAAAGGTTTGAAAAATATGAAAAGCTACAAAGCGTGTCAAAAAAATTAGGAGGATGAAACGGTCTGATAAATTGGAGGAGCATGAAGCGGTGTTGAAAAACATGAAGAGCCTGAAAAGGTGTGAAAAATATGAAGAGCTTCAAAAGGTTTTCAAAAATATGAGGAGCATGAAACAGTCTGTAAAATAGGACGAGCATGAAACAGTTTGGAAAACAGGAGGAGCATGAAACGGTATTGAAAAACATGAAGAGCCTGAAAATGAGTGAAAAATATGAAGAGCTTCATAATGTGTGAAAAAGATGAGGAGCACGAAATGGTCTGAAAAATAGGAGGAGCATGAAGCGGTGTTGAAAAACATTAAGACCCTGAAGAGGTGTGAAAATTATGAAGAGCTTCAAAAGGTGTCAAAAATAAGAGAAACATGAAACAGTCTGAAAAATAGGAGGAGCATGAAACGGTGTTTAAAAACATGAAGAGCCTGAAAAGATGTGAACAATATGAAGAGCTTCAAACGGTCTCAAATATATGAGGAGCATGAAACGGTCTGAAAAATAGGAGGAGCATGAAGCGGTGATGAAAAACATGAAGAACCTGAAAAGGTGTGAAATATATGAAGAGCTTCCAGGTGTGAAAAATATGAAGAGCTTCAAAACGTGTCAAAAATGAGAGGAGCATGAAACGGTCTGAAAAATAGGAGGAGCATGAAGTGTTGTTGAAAAACATGAAGAGCCTGAAAAGGTGTGAAATATATGAAGAGCTAAAAAAGGTTTCAAAAATATGAGGAGCATGAAACGGTATGAAAAATAGGAGGAGCATGAAGCGGTGTTGAAAAACATGAAGAGCCTCAAAAGGTGTGAAAAATATGAAGAGCTTCATAAGGTGTCAAAAATATGAGGAGCATGAAACGGTCTGAAAAATAGGAGGAGCATGAAATGGTGTTCAAAAACAGGAAGAGCCTAAAAAGATGTGAAAAATATGAATAGATTCAAAAGCTGTGAAAAACATGAGGAGCATGAAACGGTCTGAAAAATAGGAGGAGCATGAAGTGGTGTTCAAAAACATCAAGAGCCTGAAAAGGTGTGAAAAATATGAAGAATTTCAAAATGTGTGAAATATATAAGGAGCATGAAACGCTTTGAAAAATAGGAGGAGCATGAAACAGTCTGAAAAATAGTAGGGGCATCAAATGGTGTTGAAAAACATAAAGAGCCTGAAAAGGTGTGAAAAATATGAAGAGCTTCAAAAGGTGTCAAAAATCTGAGGAGCATGAAACGGTCTGAAAAATAGGAGGAGCATGAAGCGGTGTTCAAAAATATGAAGAGCCTGAAAAGGTGAGAAAAATATGAAGAGCTTCAAATGGTGTCAAAAATATGAGGAGCATGAAACGGTCTGGAAAATATTAGGGGCATGAAATGGTGTTGAAAAACAAAGAGCCTGAAAAGGTGTGAAAAATATGAAGAGCTTCAAAAGGTGTCAAAAATCTGAGGAGCATGAAACGGTCTGAAAAATAGGAGGAGCATGAAGCGGTGTTGAAAAACATGAAAAGCCTGAAAACTTGTGAAAAATATGAAGAGCTTCAAAAGGTGTGAAAAATATGAAGACCTTCAAAACGTGTCAAAAATGAGAGGAGCATGAAACGGTCTGAAAAATAGGAGGAGCATGAAGTGGTGTTGAAAAACATGAACAGCCTGAAATGGTGTGAAATATATGAAGAACTTCAAAAGGAGTCAAAAATATGAGGAACATGAAACGGTATGTAAAATAGGAGAATGAAGCGGTGTTGAAAAACATCAAGAGCCTCAAAAGGTGTGAAAAATATGAAGAGCTTCAAAAGGTGTTAAAAATATGAGGAGCATGAAATGGGCTGAAAAATAGGAGGAGCATGAAGTAGTGTTGAAAAACATGAAGAGCCTGAAAAGGTGGGAAAAATATGAAGAGCTTCAAAACTAGTAAAAAACATGAGGAGCATGAAACTCTCTGCAAAATAGGAGGAGGATGAAGTAATGTTGAAAAACATGAAGAGCCTGAAAAGGTGGGAAAAATATGAAGAGCTTCAAAAGGTTTTCAAAAATATGAGGAGCGTGAAACCGTCTGGAAAATAGGAGGAGCATGAAACGCTGTTGAAAAACATGAAGAGCCTGAAAAGGTGTGAAAAATATGAATAGCTTCAAAACTAGTAAAAAACATGAGGAGCATGAAACTGTCTGAAAAATAGGAGGAGCATGAAGCGGTGTTCAAAAACATGAAGAACCTGAAAAGTTGTGAAAAATATGAAGAGCTTCAAATGGTGTCAAAAATATGAGGAGCATTAAACATTCTGAAAAATAGGAGGAGCATGAACGGTGTTCAAAAACATGAAGAGCATGAAAAGGTTTGAAAAATATGAAAAGCTACAAAGCGTGTCAAAAAAATTAGGAGGATGAAACGGTCTGATAAATTGGAGGAGCATGAAGCGGTGTTGAAAAACATGAAGAGCCTGAAAAGGTGTGAAAAATATGAAGAGCTTCAAAAGGTTTTCAAAAATATGAGGAGCATGAAACAGTCTGTAAAATAGGACGAGCATGAAACAGTTTGGAAAACAGGAGGAGCATGAAACGGTATTGAAAAACATGAAGAGCCTGAATATGTGTGAAAAATATGAATAGCTTCAAAACGAGTAAAAAAATTAGGAGCATGAAACAGTCTGAAAAATAGGAGGAGCATGAAGCGGTATTGAAAAGCATGAAGAGCCTGAAAAGGTGTAAAAAATATGAAGAGCTTAAAAAGGTGTGAAAAATATGAGGAGCATGAAACAGTCTGAAAAATAGGAGGAGCATGAAGCGGTGTTCAAAAACATGAAGAGCCTGAAAAGGTGTAAAAAATATGAAGAGCTTAAAAAGTTGTGAAAAATATGAGGAGCTTAAAAAGGTGTGAAAAATATGAGGAGCATGAAACTGACTGAAAAATAGGAGGAGCATGAAGCGGTGTTCAAAAACATGAAGAAACTGAAAAGGTGTGAAAAATATGAAGAGCTTCAAAAACGTAAAAAATATGAGGAGCATGAAACGGTCTGAAAGATAGGAGGAGCATGAACTGCGTTCAAAAATATGAAGAGCCTGAAACGGTGTGAAAAATATGAAGTGCTTCAAAAGGTGTGAAAAATATGAAGAGCTTCAAAAGGTGTCAAAAATAAGACAGGCATGAAATGGTGTTCAAAAACATGAAGAGCCTGAAAAGGTGTGAAAAATAGGAAGAGCTTCAAAAGGTGTCAAATTTATGAGGAGCATGAACCGGTCTGAAAAATAGGTGGAGCATGACACGGTGATCAAAAACATGAAGAGCCTGAAAAGTTTTGAAAAATATGAAAAGCTACAAAACGTGTCAAAAATATGAGGAGCATGAAACTGTCTGAAAAATAGGAGGAGCATGAAGCGGTGTTCAAAAACATGAAGAGCCTGGAAAGGTGTAAAAAATATGAAGAGCTTAAAAAGGTGTGAAAAATATGAGGAGCATGAAACTGTCTGAAAAATAGGAGGAGCATGAAACGTTGTTGTAAAACATCATAAGCATGAAAAGGTGTGAAAAATATGAAGAGTTTCAAAAGTTGTCAAAAATGTGAGGAGCATGAAACGGTCTGAAAAATAGGAGGAGCATGAAACAGTCTGAAAAATAGGAGGAGCACGAAACGGTGTTGAAAAACATGAAGAGCCTGAAAAGGAGTGAAAAATATGAAGAGTTTCAAAAGTTGTCAAAAATGTGAGGAGCATGAAACGGTCTGAAAAATAGGAGGAGAATGAAACGGTGTTGTAAAACATGATAAGCATGAAAAGGTGTGAAAAATATGAAAAGCTTCAAAAGATGTCAAAAATATGAAGAGCATGAAATGGTCTGAAAAATATGAGGATCTTGAAATGGTGTTGAAAAAAATGAAGAGCCTGTAAAGGTATGAAAAATATGAAGAGCTTCAAAAGCTGTCAAAAACAGGAGGAGCATGAAACGGTTTTCAAAATAGGAGGAGCATGTAACGGTGTTGAAAAACATGAAAAGATTCAAAAGGTGTGAAAAATATAAGGAGCATGAAACGGTCTGAAAAATATGAAGTAGCATGAAACGGTGTTGAAAAACATGAAGAGACTGAAAAGGTGTAAAAAATATGAAGAGCTTCAAAAGCTGTCAATAATATGAAGAGCATGAAACGGTCTGTACAATAGGAGGAGCATGAAACGGAGTGGAAAAACATGAAGAGCCTGAAAAGGTGGAAAAATTATGTAGAGCTCAAAAGTTGTCAAAATTATGAGGTACATGAAACGGTCTGAAAAATATGACGAGCACAAAATTGTATAAATAATAGTAGGAGCATGAAACGGTGTTGAAAAACATGGAGAGCATTAAAAGGAGTGAAAAATATGAAGAGCTTCAAAAGGTGTTAATAATATGAGGAGCATGAAACGGTCTGAAAAATAGGAGCAGCATGAATCGGTCTGAAAAATAGGAGGAGACTGAAACGGTGTGAAAAATAAGGGGAGCATGAAACGGTGTTGAAAAATATGAAGAGCATGAAAAGGAGTGAAAAATATGAAGAGCTTCAAAAGGTGTTAAAAATATGAGGAGTATGAAACGGTCTGAAAAATATGAAGAGCATGAAATGGTCTGCAAAATAGGAGGAGCATGTACGGTGTTGAAAATCTTGAAGAGCTTCAAAAGGTGTCAAAAATATGAGGAGCATGAAATGGTCAGAAAAATATGAGGAGCACGAAACGGTCTGAAAAATAGGAGGAGCATGAAACGGTGTTGAAAAAGATGAAGAGCATTAAAAGATGTGAAAAATATGAAGAGCTTCAAAAAGTGTTAAAAATATGATGAGCATGAAACGGTCTGAAAAATGTGAGGAGCACGAAACGTTCTGAAAAATAGGAGGAGCATGAAACGGTGTTGAAAAACATGAAGAGCCTGAAAATTGTGAAAAATATGAAGAGCGTCAAAAGCTGCCAAAAATAGGAGGAGCATGAAACGGTCTGAAAAATATGAAGGAGCATGTAACGGTGTTGAAAAACATGAAGAGCTTCAAAAGGTGTCAAAATTATGAGGAGCATGAAACGGTCTGAAAAATATGAAAGAGCATGAAATGGTTTGACAAATAGGAGGAGCATGAAACGTGGTGAAAAACATGAAGAGCTTCAAAAGGTGTCAAAAATAGGAGGAGCACGATACTGTCTGAAAAATAAGAGGAGCATGAAACAGTCAGAAAAATAGGAGGAGCATGATACTGTCTGAAAAATAAGAGGAGCAGGAAACTGTCTGAAAAATAGGAGGAGCAAGAAACGGTCTGAAAAATAGGAGGAGCATGAAACAGTGGAGAAATATATGAAGAGCTTCAAAAGGTGTCAAAAATATGAGGAGCATGAAACGGTCTGAAAAATAGGAGGAGCATGAAGCTGTAATGAAAAACATGAAGAGCCTGAAAAGGTGTGAAAATATGAAGAGCTTCAAAAGGTGTCAAAAATATGAGGAGCATGAAACGGTCTGAAAAATAGGAGGAACATGAAGCGGTGTGAAAAACATGAAGAGCCTGAAAAGGTGTGAAAAATATGAAGAGCTTCAAAAAGTGTCAAAAATATGAGAAGCATGAAACGGTCTGAAAAATAGGAGGAGCCTGAAGCGATGTGAAAAAGATGAAGAGCCTGAAAAGCTGTGAAATATAAGAAGAGCTTCAAAAGGTGTCAACAATATGAGGAGCATGAAACGGTCTGAAAAATATTTGGAGCATGAAAGGGTGTTGAAAAACATGAAGAGCATGAAAAGGTGTGAAAAATATGAAGAGCTTCAAAGAATGTCAAAAATGAGGAACATGAAACGGTCTGATAAATAGAGGAGCATGAAATGGTCTGAAAAATAGGAGGGGCATGAAACGCTCTGAAAAATTGGAGGAGCATGAAACGCTCTGAAAAATAGGAGGAGCAGGAAACGGTGTTGAAAAACGTGAAGAGCTTCAAAAGGTTTCAAAAATATGAGGAGCATGAAACGGTCTGAAAAATATGAGGAGAATGAAACAGTCTGCAAAATAGGAGGAGCATGAAATGGTGTTGAAAAATATGAAGAGCTTCAAAAGGTGTCAAAAAATGAGAAGCATGAAACGGTCTGAAAAATAGGAGGAGCATGAAACGATGTTGAAAAACATTAAGAGCTTCAAAAGATGTCAAAAATATGAGGAGCATGAAACGGTCTGAAAAATAGGAGGAGCATGAAACGGTCTGCAAAATAGGAGTAGCATGAAAAGGTGTGAAAAATATGAAGAGCTTCAAAAGGTGTCAAAAATATGAGGAGCATGAAACGGTCTGAAAAATGGGAGGAGCAGGAAACGGTGTTGAAAAACATGAAGAGCCTGAAAATGTGTAAAAAAAATGAAGAGCTTCAAAAGGTGTAAAGAATATGAGGAGCATCAAACGGTCTGAAATAGAGACGAGCATGAAACGGTGTGGAAAAACATGAAGAGCATGAAAAGTTGTGAAAAATACGAGGAGCATGAAAAGGTGTGAAAAATATAAGGAGCATGAAAAGGTGTGAAAAATACGAGGAGCATGAAAAGGTGTGAAAAATAAGAGGAGCATGAAAAGTTGTGAAAAACACGAGGAGCATGAATAGGTGTGAAAAACATGAAAAGCATGAAACAGTGTGAAAAATACAGGAGCATGAAAAGGTACGAAAAATACGAGGAGCATGGAAAGGTGTGAAAAATTTGAGGAGCATGAAACGGTCTGAAAAATATGAAGAGCATGAAATGGTGTGAAAAACACGAGCAGCATGAAAAGTTGTGGAAAACACGAAGTGCATGTAAATGTGTGAAAAATTCGAAGAGCATGAAAAGGTTTGCAAAATACGAAGAGCATGTAAAGGTGTGAAAAATACGAGGAGCATTAAAGGTGTGAAAATTACGAGGAGCATGAAAAGGTGTGAAAAATAGTAGGAGCATGAAAAGGTCTGAAAAATACTAGGACCATGAAAAGTTGTGAAAAATACGTAGAGCATTAAAAGGTGTGAGAAAAACAAGGAGCATGAAAAGCTCTGTAAAATACGAGGAGCATGAAAAGGTGTGAAAAATACGAGGAGCATATAAAGGTCTGAAAAATATGAGGAGCGTGAAACGGTCTAAAAAATGTGAGGAGCATGAAACGGTGTGAAAATATAAAGAGCATGAAACGGTGTGAAAAACATGAAGACCTTTAAAACGTGTCAGAAATATGAGGACCATGAAAAGATGTGAAAAATATGAGGAGCATGAAATGGTATGAAAAATAGGAGGAGCATGAAAATGTGTCAAAAATATGAAGAGCATGAAAAGTTGTGAAATATATGAGGAGCATGAAAAGGTGTATAAAATACGAGGAGCACAAAAAGGTCTGAAAGTACGAGGACCATGTAAAGTTCTGAAAAATACGAGGAGCATGAAAAGGTCTATAAAATATGAGGAGCATGTAAAGGTCAGAAAAATACGAGGAGCATGAAAAGGTGTGAAAAATATGAGGAGCATGAAAAGGTGTGAAATATATGAGGAGCATGAAAAAGTGTAAAAAACACGAAGAGCATGAAAATGTGTGAAAAACAAGAAGAGCATGACAATGTATAAAAATTCGAAGAGCATGAAAAGGTTTGAAAAACACGAAGAGCATGAAAAGGTGGGAACAATACAAGGAGCATGAAAAGGTTTGTAAAATACGAGGAGCATGAAAAGATGTGAAAAATCCGAGGAGCACGAAAGGTCTGAAATATACGAGGACCAAGAAAAGTTCTAAAAAATACGACTGGCATGACAAGGTGGGAAAAATATGAAGAGCATGAAAAGGTGTGAAAAATACGAAGAGCATGAAAAGGTGTGAAAAATACAAGGAGCATGAAAAGGTGTGAACAATAGTAGGAGCATGAAAAGGTCTGAAAAATACGAGGAGCATGAAAAGGTGTGAAAAAAACAGGAGCATGAAAAGGTCTAAAAAATTTGAGGAGGATGAAACCGTGTGAAAATATGAAGATCATGAAACAGTGTGAAAAATATGAAGACCTTTTAAACGTGTCAAATATATGAGGAGCATGAAAAGATGTGAAAAATATGAGGAGCATTAAAATATGTCAATAATATGAAGAGCATGAAAAGTTGTGAAATATATGAGGAGCATGAAAAGGTGTGAAAAACACGAGGAGTACGAAAAGGTCTGCAAATACGAGGAGTACGAAAAGGTCTGAAAAATATGAGGAGCATGAAAAGGTGTGAAAACTACGAAGTGCATGAAAATGTGTGAAAAATTCGAAGAGCAGGAAAAGGTTTGAAAAATATGAAGAGCATGTAAAGGTGTGAAAAATACGAGGAGCATTAAAGGTGTGAAAAATACGAGGAGCATGAAAAGGTGTGAAAAATGCAATGAGAAAGAAAATGTGCTAAAAATACGAGGAGCATGAAAAGGTGGGAAAAATAGTAGGAGCATGAAAAGGTCTGAAAAATATGAGGAACATGAAAAGGTGTGAAAACTACAAAGAGCATGAAAAGGTGTGAAAAATAAGAGGAGCATGAAAAGGTGTGAAAAATAAGAGGAGCATGAAAAGCTGTGAAAAACACGAGGAGCATGAATAGGTGTGAAAAACATGAAAAGCATGAAACAGTGTGAAAAATACAGGAGCATGAAAAGGTACGAAAAATACGAGGAGCATGGAAAGGTGTGAAAAATTTGAGGAGCATGAAACGGTCTGAAAAATATGAAGAGCATGAAATGGTGTGAAAAACACGAGCAGCATGAAAAGTTGTGGAAAACACGAAGTGCATGTAAATGTGTGAAAAATTCGAAGAGCATGAAAAGGTTTGCAAAATACGAAGAGCATGTAAAGGTGTGAAAAATACGAGGAGCATTAAAGGTGTGAAAATTACGAGGAGCATGAAAAGGTGTGAAAAATAGTAGGAGCATGAAAAGGTCTGAAAAATACGAGGACCATGAAAAGTTGTGAAAAATACGTAGAGCATTAAAAGGTGTGAGAAAAACAAGGAGCATGAAAATCTCTGTAAAATACAAGGAGCATGAAAAGGTGTGAAAAATACGAGGAGCATATAAAGGTCTGAAAAATATGAGGAGCGTGAAACGGTATAAAAAATGTGAGGAGCATGAAACTGCGTGAAAATATAAAGAGCATGAAACGGTGTGAAAAACATGAAGACCTTTAAAACGTGTCAGAAATATGAGGACCATGAAAAGATGTGAAAAATATGAGGAGCATGAAACGGTATGAAAAATAGGAGGAGCATGAAAATGTGTCAAAAATATGAAGAGCATGAAAAGTTGTGAAATATATGAGGAGCATGAAACGGTGTGAAAAATACGAGGAGCACAAAAAGGTCTGAAAGTACGAGGACCATGAAAAGGTCTAAAAAATACGAGGAGCATGAAAAGGTCTGAAAAATATGAGGAGCATGAAAAGTTCTGAAAAACACGAGGAGCATGAAAGGTCTGAAAAATATGTGGAGCATGAAAAGGTGTGAGCAATATGAAGAGCATGAAACGGTGTTAAAAATATGAAGAGCATGAAACGTTGTGAAAAACACGAGGAGCATGAAAGGTCTGAAAAATATGTGGAGCATGAAAAGGTGTGAGCAATATGAAGAGCATGAAACGGTGTTAAAAATATGAAGAGCATGAAACGGTGTGTAAAATATGAAGAGCATGAAAAGATGTGAAAATATGAAGAGCACGAAATGGTTTGAAAAGTATGAAGAGCGTGAAAAGTTGTGAAAAATACAAAGAGCATGAAAAGGTTTGAAAAATACAAAGTGCATGAAAAGGTGTGAAAAATACGAGGAGCATGAAACGGTGTGAAAAATACGAGGAGCATGAAAAGTTCTGAAAAACACGAGGAGCATGAAAAGGTCTAAAAAATACGAGGAGCATGAAAAGGTCTGAAAAATATGAGGAGCATGAAAAGTTCTGAAAAACACGAGGAGCATGAAAGGTCTGAAAAATATGTGGAGCATGAAAAGGTGTGAGCAATATGAAGAGCATGAAACGGTGTTAAAAATATGAAGAGCATGAAACGTTGTGAAAAACACGAGCAGCATGAAAAAATGTGGAAAACACGAAGTGCGTAAAAATGTGTGAAAAATTCGAAGAGCATTAAAAGTTTTGAAAAACACGAAGAGCATGTAAAGGTGTGAAAAATACGAGGAGCATTAAAGGTGTGAAAAATACGAGGAGCATGAAAAGGTGTGAAAAATACGATGAGAAAGAAAATGTGCTAAAAATACAAGGAGCATGAAAAGGTGGGAAAACTAGTAGGAGCATGAAAATGTCTGAAAAATACGAGGAACATGAAACGGTGTGAAAATATAAAGAGCATGAAACGGTGTGAAAAATATGAAGACCTTTAAAAGGTGTCAAAAATATGAGGAGCATGAAAAGATATGAAAAATATGAGGAGCATGAAATGGTATGAAAAATATGAGGAGCATGAAATATGTAAAAAATATGAAGAGCATGAAAAGTTGTGAAAAATATGAAGAGGATGAAAAGATGTGAAAAATATGAAGCGCATGAAGAGATGTGAAAAATATTTAGAGCATGAAAATATGTGAAAAATATGAAGAGCAAGAAACGGTTTGAAAAGTACGAAGAGCTTGAAAAGGTGTGAAAAATACGAAGAGCATGACTGGTGTGAAATCTACGAAGACCATGAAAAGGTCTGAAAAATTATGAAATGCATGAAAAGTTGTGAAAAATACAAAGAGAATGAAAAGGTTTGAAAAATACGAAGTGCATGAAAAGGTGTGAAAAATACGAGGAGCATGCAATGGTGTGAAAAATGCGAAAGCATGAAATGCTGTGAAAAATACGAAGAGCATGAAAAGGTCTGAAAAACACAAGGAGCATGAAAGGGTGTGAAAAATACGAGGAGCATGAAAAGGTGTGAAAAATACGAGGAGCATGAAACGGTGTGAAAATATGAAGAGCATGAAACGGTGTTAAAAATATGAGGAGCATGAAACGGTGTGAAAAACACGAGCAGCATGAAACAATGTGGAAAACACGAAGTGCATGAAAATGTGTGAAAAATTCGAAGAGCATTAAAAGGTTTGAAAAACACGAAGAGCATGTAAAGGTGTGAAAAATACGAGGAGCATTAAAGGTGTGAAAAATACGAGGAGCATGAAAAGGTGTGAAAAATACGATGAGAAAGAAAATGTGCTAAAAATACAAGGAGCATGAAAAGGTGGGAAAAATAGTAGGAGCATGAAAAGGTCTGAAAAATACGAGGAACATGAAATGGTGTGAAAATATAAAGAGCATGAAACGGTGTGAAAAATATGAAGACCTTTAAAAGGTGTCAAAAATATGAGGAGCATGAAAAGATGTGAAAAATATGAGGAGCATGAAATGGTATGAAAAATATGAGGAGCATGAAATATGTAAAAAATATGAAGAGCATGAAAAGTTGTGAAAAATATGAAGAGGATGAAAAGATGTGAAAAATATGAAGAGCATGAAATGGTTTGAAAAGTATGAAAAGCTTGAAAAGGTGTGAAAAATACAAAGAGCATGATGGGTGTGAAATATACGAAGACAATGAAAAGGTGTGAAAAATTATGAAAAGCATGAAAAGTTGTGAAAAATACGTAGAGCATTAAAAGGTGTGAGAAAAACAAGGAGCATGAAAAGCTCTGTAAAATACGAGGAGCATGAAAAGGTGTGAAAAATACGTAGAGCATTAAAAGGTGTGAGAAAAACAAGGAGCATGAAAAGCTCTGTAAAATACGAGGAGCATGAAAAGGTGTGAAAAATACGAGGAGCATATAAAGGTCTGAAAAATATGAGGAGCGTGAAACGGTATAAAAAATGTGAGGAGCATGAATCTGCGTGAAAATATAAAGAGCATGAAACGGTGTGAAAAACATGAAGACCTTTAAAACGTGTCAGAAATATGAGGACCATGAAAAGATGTGAAAAATATGAGGAGCATGAAACGGTATGAAAAATAGGAGGAGCATGAAAATGTGTCAAAAATATGAAGAGCATGAAAAGTTGTGAAATATATGAGGAGCATGAAAAGGTGTGAAAAATACGAGGAGCACAAAAAGGTCTGAAAGTACGAGGACCATGAAAAGGTCTGAAAAATACGAGGAGCATGAAAAGGTCTATAAAATATGAGGAGCATGTAAAGGTCAGAAAAATACGAGGAGCAAGAAAAGGTGTGAAAAATATGAGGAGCATGAAAAGGTGTGAAATATATGAGGAGCATGAAAAAGTGTAAAAAACACGAAGAGCATGAAAATGTGTGAAAAACACGAAGAGCATGAAAATGTATAAAAATTCGAAGAGCATGAAAAGGTTTGAAAAACACGAAGAGCATGAAAATGTGGGAACAATACAAGGAGCATGAAAAGGTTTGTAAAATACGAAGAGCATGAAAAGATGTGAAAAATCCGAGAAGCACGAAAAGGTCTGAAATATACGAGGACCATGAAAAGTTCTAAAAAATATGACTGGCATGACAAGGTGGGAAAAATATGAAGAGCATGAAAAGGTGTGAAAAATATGAGGAGCATGAAAAGGTGTGAAAAAAACGAAGAGCATGAAAAGGTGTGAAAAATACGATGAGAAAGAAAATGTGCGAAAAATACGAGAAGCATGAAAAGGTGTGAAAAATAGTAGGAGCATGAAAAGGTCTGAAAAATATGAGGAGCATGAAAAGGTGTGAAAAATGCGAGGAGCATGAAAAGGTGTGAAAAAAATAGGAGCATGAAAAGGTCTAAAAAATTTGAAGAGCATGAAACGGTGTGAAAATATGAAGATCATGAAACAGTGTGAAAAATATGAAGACCTTTTAAACGTGTCAAAAATATGAGGAGCATGAAAAGATGGGAAAAATATGAGGAGCATTAAAATATGTCAAAAATATGAAGAGCATGAAAAGTTGTGAAATATATGAGGAGCATGAAATGGTGTGAAAAACACGAGGAGTATGAAAAGGTCTGCAAATACGAGGAGTATGAAAAGGTCTGAAAAATATGAGGAGAATGAAAAGGTGTAAAAACTACGAAGTGCATGAAAATGTGTGAAAAATACGAAGAGCATGAAAAGGTTTGAAAAATACGAAGAGCATTTAAAGGTGGGAAAATACGAGGAGAATTAAAGGTGTGAAAAATACGAGGAGCATGAAAAGGTGTGAAAAATACGATGAGAAAGAAAATGTGCTAAAAATACGAGGAGCATGAAAAGGTGGGAAAAATAGTAGGAGCATGAAAAGGTCTGAAAAATACGAGGAACATGAAACGGTGTGAAAAATATGAAGACCTTTAAAAGGTGTCAAAAATATGAGGAGCATGAAAAGATGTGAAAAATATGAGGAGCATGAAATGGTATGAAAAATATGAGAAGCATGAAATATGTAAAAAATATGAAGAGCTTGAAAAGTTGTGAAAAATATGAAGAGCATGAAACGGTGTGTAAAATATGAAGAGCATGAAAAGATGTGAAAATATGAAGAGCACGAAATGGTTTGAAAAGTATGAAGAGCGTGAAAAGTTGTGAAAAATACAAAGAGCATGAAAAGGTTTGAAAAATACAAAGTGCATGAAAAGGTGTGAAAAATACGAGGAGCATGAAACGGTGTGAAAAATACGAGGAGCATGAAAAGTTCTGAAAAACACGAGGAGCATGAAAAGGTCTAAAAAATACGAGGAGCATGAAAAGGTCTGAAAAATATGAGGAGCATGAAAAGTTCTGAAAAACACGAGGAGCATGAAAGGTCTGAAAAATATGTGGAGCATGAAAAGGTGTGAGCAATATGAAGAGCATGAAACGGTGTTAAAAATATGAAGAGCATGAAACGTTGTGAAAAACACGAGCAGCATGAAAAAATGTGGAAAACACGAAGTGCGTAAAAATGTGTGAAAAATTCGAAGAGCATTAAAAGTTTTGAAAAACACGAAGAGCATGTAAAGGTGTGAAAAATACGAGGAGCATTAAAGGTGTGAAAAATACGAGGAGCATGAAAAGGTGTGAAAAATACGATGAGAAAGAAAATGTGCTAAAAATACAAGGAGCATGAAAAGGTGGGAAAACTAGTAGGAGCATGAAAATGTCTGAAAAATACGAGGAACATGAAACGGTGTGAAAATATAAAGAGCATGAAACGGTGTGAAAAATATGAAGACCTTTAAAAGGTGTCAAAAATATGAGGAGCATGAAAAGATATGAAAAATATGAGGAGCATGAAATGGTATGAAAAATATGAGGAGCATGAAATATGTAAAAAATATGAAGAGCATGAAAAGTTGTGAAAAATATGAAGAGGATGAAAAGATGTGAAAAATATGAAGCGCATGAAGAGATGTGAAAAATATTTAGAGCATGAAAATATGTGAAAAATATGAAGAGCAAGAAACGGTTTGAAAAGTACGAAGAGCTTGAAAAGGTGTGAAAAATACGAAGAGCATGACTGGTGTGAAATCTACGAAGACCATGAAAAGGTCTGAAAAATTATGAAATGCATGAAAAGTTGTGAAAAATACAAAGAGAATGAAAAGGTTTGAAAAATACGAAGTGCATGAAAAGGTGTGAAAAATACGAGGAGCATGCAATGGTGTGAAAAATGCGAAAGCATGAAATGCTGTGAAAAATACGAAGAGCATGAAAAGGTCTGAAAAACACAAGGAGCATGAAAGGGTGTGAAAAATACGAGGAGCATGAAAAGGTGTGAAAAATACGAGGAGCATGAAACGGTGTGAAAATATGAAGAGCATGAAACGGTGTTAAAAATATGAGGAGCATGAAACGGTGTGAAAAACACGAGCAGCATGAAACAATGTGGAAAACACGAAGTGCATGAAAATGTGTGAAAAATTCGAAGAGCATTAAAAGGTTTGAAAAACACGAAGAGCATGTAAAGGTGTGAAAAATACGAGGAGCATTAAAGGTGTGAAAAATATGAGGAGCATGAAAAGGTGTGAAAAATACGATGAGAAAGGAAATGTGAGAAAAATACGAGGAGCATGAAAAGGTAGGAAAAATAGTAGGAGCATGAAAAGGTCTGAAAAATACGAGGAACATGAAACGGTGTGAAAATATAAAGAGCATGAAACGGTGTGAAAAATATGAAGACCTTTAAAAGGTGTCAAAAATATGAGGAGCATGAAAAGATGTGAAAAATATGAGTAGCATGAAATGGTATGAAAAATATGAGGAGCAAAAAAGGTCTGAAAATAGGAGGGGAATGAAAAGGTCTGAAAAATACGAGGAGCATGAAAAGGTCTGAAAAATACCAGGAGCATGAAAAGTTCTGAAAAATATGAGGAGCATGAATAGGTGTCAAAAATACGAGGAGCATGAAAAGGTCTGAAAAATACGAGGAGCATGAAAAGGTCTGCAAAACACGAGGAGCATGAAAAGGTCTGAAAAATATGAGGAGCATGAAAAGGTCTGAAAAATACGAGGAGCATGAAAAGGTCTGAAAATTACGAGAAGCATGAAAAGTTCTGAAAAACACGAGGAGCATGAGAAGGTCTAAAAAATACTTGGAGCATGAAAAGGTGTGAACAATATGAAGAGCACGAAAAAGTGTGAAAAATACAAAGAGCTTGAAAAGGTGTGAAAACAAGAAGAACATGAAAAGGTCTCAAAAATATGAGGAGCCTGAAAAGGTGTGAAAAATATAGGGAGCATGAAAAGGTGTTAAAAACATAAGGAGCATGAATAGGTGTGAAAAACACGAAGAGCATGAAAATGTGTGAAAAATACGAGGAGCATGAAAAGGTCTGAAAAATACGAGGAGAATGAAAAGCTGTGAAAAATACGAGGAGCATGAAAAGGTCTGAAAAATACGAGAAGCATGAAAAGTTCTGAAAAACACGAGGAGCATGAAAAGGTCTAAAAAATACTTGGAGCATGAAAAGATGTGAACAATATGAAGAGCACGAAAAAGTGTGAAAAATACAAAGAGCTTGAAAAGGTGTGAAAACACGAACAGCATGAAAAGGTCTCAAAAATATGAGGAGCCTGAAAAGGTGTGAATAATCCGAGAAGAACGAAAAGGTCTGAAATATACGAGGACCATGTAAAGGTCTGAAAAATACGAGAGGCATGAAAAGATCTGAAAAATACTAGGAGTATGAAAAGGTCTGAAAAATACAAGGAGCATGACAAGGTCTGAAAAAAACGAGGAGCATGAAAAGGTCTGAAAAATACGAGGAGCATGAAAAGGTCTGGAAAACAGGAGGAGTATAAAAAGGTGTGAAAAATATGAAGAGCATGAAAAGTTCTCAAAAATATGAGGAGCCTGAAAAGGTGTGAAAAATACGAGGAGCCTGAAAAGGTGTGAAAAATATAAGGAGCATGAAAAGGTGTGAAAAATACGAGGAGCATGAAAAGGTGTGAAAAAAAAGAGGAGCATGAAAAGCTGTGAAAAACACGAGGAGCATGAATAGGTGTGAAAAACATGAACAGCAGGAAACAGTGTGAAAAATACAGGAGCATGAAAAAGTTTGAAAAATACAAGGAGCATGGAAAGGTGTGAAAAATTTGAGGAGCATGAAACGGTCTGAAAAATATGAAGAGCATGAAATGGTGTGAAAAACACGAGCAGCATGAAAAGTTGTGGAAAACAAGAAGTGCATGTAAATGTGTGAAAAATTTGAAGAGCATGAAAAGGTTTGCAAAATACGAAGAGCATCTAAAGCTGTGAAATATACGAGGAGCATTAAAGGTGTGAAAAATACGAGGAGCATGAAAAGGTGTGAAAAATAGTAGGAGCATGAAAAGGTCTGAAAAATACGAGGACCATGAAAAGTTGTGAAAAATACGTAGAGCATTAAAAGGTGTGAGAAAAACAAGGAGCATGAAAAGCTCTGTAAAATACGAGGAGCATGAAAACGTGTGAAAAATACGAGGAGCATATAAATGTCTGAAAAATATGAGGAGCATGAAACGGTCTAAATAAGGTGAGGAGCATGAAACGGTGTGAAAATATAAAGAGCATGAAATGGTGTGAAAAACATGAAGACCTTTAAAACATGTCAGAAATATGAGGACCATGAAAAGATGTGAAAAATATGAGGAGCATGAAACGGTATGAAAAATAGGAGGAGCATGAAAATGTGTCAAAAATATGAAGAGCATGAAAAGTTGTGAAATATATGAGGAGCATGAAAAGGTGTGAAAAAAACAGGAGCATGAAAAGGTTTGAAAAATACGAGGAGCACGAAAAGGTTTGAAAGTACGAGGACCATGAAAAGGTCTGAAAAATGCGTGGAGCATGAAAAGGTCTATAAAATATGAGGAGCATGTAAAGGTCAGAAAAATACGAGGAGCATGAAAAGGTGTGAAAAATACGAGGAGCATGAAAAGGTGTGAAATATATGAGGAGCATGAAAAAGTGTAAAAAACACGAATAGCATGAAAATGTGTGAAAAACACGAAGAGCATGAAAATGTATAAAAATTCGAAGAGCATTAAAAGGTTTGAAAAACACAAAGAGCATGAAAATGTGGGAACAATACGAGGAGCTTGAAAAGGTCTGTAAAATACGAGGAGCATGAAAAGATGTGAAAAATGCGAGGAGCACGAAAAGGTCTGAAATATACGAGGACCATGAAAAGTTCTAAAAAATACGAGTAGCATGACAAGGTGTGAAAAATACGAGAAGCATGAAAAGGTCTGAAAAATATGAGGAGCATGAAAAGGTGTGAAAAATACGAAGAGCATGAAGAGGTGTGAAAAATACAAGGAGCATGAAAAGGTGTGAAAAATACGATGAGAAAGAAAATGTGCGAAAAATACGAAGAGCATGAAAAGGTGGGAACAATAGTAGGAGCATGAAAAGGTCTGAAAAATGCGAGGAGCATGAAAAGTTGTGAAAATACGAGGAGCATGAAAAGGTGTGAAAAAAACAGGAGCATGAAAAGGTCTGTAAAATACGACAAGCATGAAAAGGTGTGAAAAATACGATGAGAAAGAAAATGTGCGAAAAATACGAGGACCATGAAAAGGTGTGAAAAATAATAGGAGCATGAAAAGGTGTGAAAAACACGAGGAGCATGAAAAGGTGTGAAAAATACGAGGAGCATATAAAGGTCTGAAAAATATGAGGAGCATGAAAAGGTCTAAAAAATTTGAGGAGCATGAAACAGTGTGAAAATATGAAGACCATGAAACGGTGTGAAAAATATGAAGACCTTTTAAACGTGTCAAAAATATGAGGAGCATGAAAAGATGTGAAAAATATGAGGAGCATTAAAATATGTCAATAATATGAAGAGCATGAAAAGTTGTGAAATATATGAGGAGCATGAAAAGGTGTGAAAAATACGAGTACGAAAAGGTCTGCAAATACGAGAAGCACGAAGAGGTCTGAAAAATATGAGGAGCATGAAAAGGTGTGAAAACTACGAAGAGCATGAAAAGGTGTGAAAAATACGAGGTGCATGAAAACGTGTGAAAAATACTAGGAGCATGAAAATGTCTGAAAAATACGAGAAGCATGAAATGATCTGAAAAATATGAGAATATGAAAAGGTGTGAAAAATATGAGGAGCATGAAAAGGTGTGAAAATATGAAGAGCATGAAACGGTGTTAAAAATATGAAGAGCAAGAAACGGTGTGAAAAACACGAGCAGCATGAAAAAATGTGGAAAACATGAAGTGCATGAAAATGTGTGAAAAATTCGAAGAGCATGAAAAGGTTTGAAAAATACGAAGAGCATGTAAAGGTGTGAAAAATACGAGGAGCATTAAAGGTGTGAAAAATACGAGGAGCATGAAAAGGTGTGAAAAATACGATGAGAAAGAAAATCTGCTAAAAATACAAGGAGCATGAAAAGGTGGGAAAAATAGTAGGAGCATGAAAAGGTCTGAAAAATACGAGGAACATGAAATGGTGTGAAAATATAAAGAGCATGAAACGGTGTGAAAAATATGAAGACCTTTAAAAGGTGTCTAAAATATGAGGAGCATGAAAAGATGTGAAAAATAAGAGGAGCATGAAATGGTATGAAAAATATGAGGAGAATGAAATATGTAAAAAATATGAAGAGCATGAAAAGTTGTGAAAAATATGAAGAGCATGAAATGGTTTGAAAAGTATGAAGAGCTTGAAAAGGTGTGAAAAATACAAAGAGCATGACTGGTGTGAAATATACGAAGACAATGAAAAGGTGTGAAAAATTATGAAAAGCATGAAAAGTTGTGAAAAATACAAAGAGCATGAAAAGGTTTGAAAAATACAAAGTGCATGAAAACATGTGAAAAATACGAGGAGCATGAAACGGTGTGAAATATGTGAAAGCATGAAATGCTGTGAAAAATACAAAGAGCATGAAAAGGTCTGAAAAATACAAGGAGCATTAATAGGTGTGAAAAATACGAGGAGCATGAAAAGGTGTGAACAATACTAGGAGCATGAAAATGTCTGAAAAAAACGAGGAGCATGAAAAGGTATGAAAAATACGAGGAGCATGAAAACGTGTGAAAAAAACAGGAGCATGAAAAGGTCTGAAAAACATACGAGGAGCATGAAAAAATGTGAAAAATACGATGAGAAAGAAAATGTGCGAAAAATACGAAGAGCATGAAAAGGTGTGAAAAATACGAGGAGCATGAAAATGTGTGAAAAAAACAGGAGCATGAAAAGGTCTGAAAAAAATACGAGGAGCATGAAAAGGTGTGAAAAACACGAGGAGCATGAAAAGGTGTGAAAAATACGAGGAGCATATAAAGGTCTGAAAAATATGAGGAGCATGAAAAAGTCTAAAAAATTTGATGAGCATGAAATGGTGTGAAAATATGAAGATCATGAAACGGTGTGAAAAATATGAAGACCTTAAACGTGTCAAAAATATGAGGAGCATGAAAAGATGTGAAAAATATGAGGAGCATTAAAATATGTCAATAATATGAAGAGCATGAAAAGTTGTGAAATATATGATGAGCATGAAAAGGTGTGAAAAATATGAGGAGTACGAAAAGGTCTGCAAATATGAGGAGCACGAAAAGGTCTGAAAAATATGAGGAGCACGAAAAGGTGTGAAAACTACGAAGAGCATGAAAATGTGTGAAAAATACGAGGTGCATGAAAACGTGTGAAAAATACTAGGAGCATGAAAAGATCTTAAAAATATGAGAAGCATGAAAAGGTGGGAAAAATATGAGGAGCATGAAACGGTGTGAAAATATGAAGAGCATGAAATGGTGTGAAAAACACGAGCAGCAAGAAAAAATGTGGAAAACACGAAGTGCATGAAAATGTGTGAAAAATTCGAAAAGCATGAAAAGGTTTGAAAAATACGAACAGCATGTAAAGGTGTGAAAAATGCGAGGAGCATTAAAGGTGTGAAAAATATGATGAGAAAGAAAATGTGCGAAAAATACGAGGAGCATGAACAGGTGGGAAAAATAGTAGGAGCATGAAAAGGTCTGAAAAATACGAGGAGCATGAAACCGTGTGAAAATATCAACAGCATGAAACGGTAGAAAAATATGATGACCTTTAAAAGGTGTCAAAAATATGAGGAGCATGAAAAGATGTGAAAAATATGAGTAGCATGAAATGGTATGAAAAATATGATGAGCATGAAATATGTAAAAAATATGAAGAGCATAAAAATTTGTGAAATATATGAGGAGCATGAAAAGGTGTGAAACATACGAGGAGCACGAAAAGGCCTGAAAATAGAAGGAGCCCGAAAAGGTCTGAAAAATACAAGGAGCGTCCAAAGGTCTGAAAAATACCAGGAGCATGAAAAGTTCTGAAAAATATGAGGAGCATGAAAAGGTGTCAAAAATACGAGGAACATGAAAAGGTCTGAAAAATACGAGGAGCATGAAAAGCTCTGCAAAACACGAGGAGCATGAAAAGATGTTAAAAACACAAGGAGCATGAATAGGTGTGAAAAACACGAAGAGCATGAAAATGTGTGAAAAATACGAGGAGCATGTAAAGGTCTGAAAAATACGAGGAGCATGAAAAGGTCTGAAAAATACGAGGAGCATGAAAAGTTCTGAAAAACACGAGGAGCATGAAAAGGTCTAAAAATTACTTGGAGCATGAAAAGGTGTGAACAATATGAAGAGCACGAAAAGGTGAGAAAAATACAAAGGGCTTGAAATGGTGTGAAAACACGAAGAACGTGAAACAGTGGGCAAAATACGAGGAGCATGAAAAGGTCTGAAAAATATGAAGAGCATGAAACGGTGTGAAAATATGAAGAGCATGAAACGGTGTGAAAATTATGAAGAGCATGGAAAGGTGTGATAAATAGGAGGAGCATGAAACGGTCTGAAAAATAGGAAGAGCATGAAATGGTGTGAAAAACACCAGCAGCATGAAAAGTTGTGGATAAAACGAAGTGCATGAAAATGTGTGAAAAATTCGAAGAGCATGAAAAGGTGTGAAAAATGCGAGGAGCACGAAAAGGTCTGAAATATACGAGGACCATGAAAAGGTGTGAAAAATACTAAGAGCACGAAAAGGTTTGAAAAATATGAGGACCATGAAAGAGTGTAAAAAACACGAAGAGCATGAAAATGTGTGAAAAACACGAAGAGCATGAAAATGTGTGAAAAACACGAAGAGTATGAAATTGTATGAAAAATTCAAAGAGCATGAAAAGGGTTGAAAAATACGAAGAGCATGAAAAGGTGTGAAAAATACGAGGAGCATGAAAAGGTGTGAAAAACACGAGGAGCATGAAAAGGTGTGAAAAACACGAAGAGCATGAACATGTGTGAAAAATACGAGGAGCATTAAAGGTGTGAAAAATACGAGGATCATGAAAAGGTGTGAAAAATACGATGAGAAAGAAAATGTGCTAAAAATACAAGGAGCATGAACAGGTGGGAAAAATAGTAGGAGCATGAAAAGGTCTGAAAAATACGAGGAACATGAAACGCTGTGAAAATATAAAGAGCATGAAACGGTGTGAAAAATATGAAGACTTCAAAAGGTGTCAAAAATATGAGGAGCATGAAAAGATGTGAAAAATATGAGGAGCATGAAATGGTATGAAAAATATGAGAAGCATGAAATATGTAAAAAATATGAAGAGCATGAAAAGTTGTGAAAAATATGAAGAGCATGAAATGGTTTTAAAAGTATGAAGAGCTTGAAAAGGTGTGAAAAATACAAAGAGCATGACTGGTGTGAAATATACGAAGACAATGAAAAGGTGTGAAAAATTATGAAAAGCATGAAAAGTTGTGAAAAATACAAAGAGCATGAAAAGGTTTGAAAAATACAAAGTGCATGACAAGGTGTGAAAAATACGAGGAGCATGAAACGGTGTTAAAAATGCGAAAGCATGAAATGCTGTGAAAAATATGAAGAGCACGAAAAGGTCTGAAAAATACAAGGAGCATGAATAGGTGTGAAAAATACGAGGAATATGAAAAGATGTGAAAAAAACGAGGAGCATGAAAAGGTGTGAACAATACTAGGAGCATGAAAATGTCTGAAAAATATGAGGAGCATGAAAAGGTTTGAAAAATACGAGGAACATGAAAAGGTGTGAAAAATATGAGGAGTATGAAACGGTGTGATAAATATGAGGAACATGAAAAGGTTTCAAAAATATGAGGAGCATGAAAAGGTGTGAAAAATACGAAGAGCATGAAAAGGTCTGAAAAATACAAGGAGCATGAATGGGTGTGAAAAATACGAGGAGCATGAAAAGGTGTGAAAAATATGAGGAGCATGAAACAGTGTGAAAATATGAAGAGCATGAAACGGTGTTAAAAATATGAAGAGCATGAAATGGTGTGAAAAACACGAGCAGCATGAAAAAATGTGGAAAACACGAAGTGCATGAAAATGTGTGAAAAATTCGAAGAGCATGAAAAGGATTGAAAATACGAAGAGCATATAAAGGTGTGAAAAATACGAGGAGCATTAAAGGTGTCACAAATACGAGGAGCATGAAAAGGTGTGAAAAATACGATGAGAAAGAAAATGTGCGAAAAATACGAGGAGCATGAAAAGGTAGGAAAAATAGTAGGAGCATGAAAAGGTCTGAAAAATACGAGGAACATGAAACGCTGTGAAAATATCAACAGCATGAAACGGTAGAAAAATATGATGACCTTTAAAAGGTGTCAAAAATATGAGGAGCATGAAAAGATGTGAAAAATATGAGTAGCATGAAATGGTATGAAAAATATGATGAGCATGAAATATGTAAAAAATATGAAGAGCATAAAAAGTTGTGAAATATATGAGGAGCATGAAAAGGTGTGAAACATACGAGGAGCACGAAAAGGCCTGAAAATAGGAGGAGCCCGAAAAGGTCTGAAAAATACAAGGAGCGTCCAAAGGTCTGAAAAATACCAGGAGCATGAAAAGTTCTGAAAAATATGAGGAGCATGAAAAGGTGTCAAAAATATGAGGAACATGAAAAGGTCTGAAAAATACGAGGAGCATGAAAAGCTCTGCAAAACACGAGGAGCATGAAAAGATGTTAAAAACACAAGGAGCATGAATAGGTGTGAAAAACACGAAGAGCATGAAAATGTGTGAAAAATAGGAGGAGCATGTAAAGGTCTGAAAAATACGAGGAGCATGAAAAGGTCTGAAAAATACGAGGAGCATGAAAAGTTCTGAAAAACACGAGGAGCATGAAAAGGTCTAAAAATTACTTGGAGCATGAAAAGGTGTGAACAATATGAAGAGCACGAAAAGGTGAGAAAAATACAAAGGGCTTGAAATGGTGTGAAAACACGAAGAACGTGAAACAGTGGGCAAAATACGAGGAGCATGAAAAGGTCTGAAAAATATGAAGAGCATGAAACGGTGTGAAAATATGAAGAGCATGAAACGGTGTGAAAATTATGAAGAGCATGGAAAGGTGTGATAAATAGGAGGAGCATGAAACGGTCTGAAAAATAGGAAGAGCATGAAATGGTGTGAAAAACACCAGCAGCATGAAAAGTTGTGGATAAAACGAAGTGCATGAAAATGTGTGAAAAATTCGAAGAGCATGAAAAGGTGTGAAAAATGCGAGGAGCACGAAAAGGTCTGAAATATACGAGGACCATGAAAAGGTGTGAAAAATACTAAGAGCACGAAAAGGTTTGAAAAATATGAGGACCATGAAAGAGTGTAAAAAACACGAAGAGCATGAAAATGTGTGAAAAACACGAAGAGCATGAAAATGTGTGAAAAACACGAAGAGTATGAAATTGTATGAAAAATTCAAAGAGCATGAAAAGGGTTGAAAAATACGAAGAGCATGAAAAGGTGTGAAAAATACGAGGAGCATGAAAAGGTGTGAAAAACACGAGGAGCATGAAAAGGTGTGAAAAACACGAAGAGCATGAACATGTGTGAAAAATACGAGGAGCATTAAAGGTGTGAAAAATACGAGGATCATGAAAAGGTGTGAAAAATACGATGAGAAAGAAAATGTGCTAAAAATACAAGGAGCATGAACAGGTGGGAAAAATAGTAGGAGCATGAAAAGGTCTGAAAAATACGAGGAACATGAAACGCTGTGAAAATATAAAGAGCATGAAACGGTGTGAAAAATATGAAGACTTCAAAAGGTGTCAAAAATATGAGGAGCATGAAAAGATGTGAAAAATATGAGTAGCATGAAATGGTATGAAAAATATGATGAGCATGAAATATGTAAAAAATATGAAGAGCATAAAAAGTTGTGAAATATATGAGGAGCATGAAAAGGTGTGAAACATACGAGGAGCACGAAAAGGCCTGAAAATAGGAGGAGCCCGAAAAGGTCTGAAAAATACAAGGAGCGTCCAAAGGTCTGAAAAATACCAGGAGCATGAAAAGTTCTGAAAAATATGAGGAGCATGAAAAGGTGTCAAAAATATGAGGAACATGAAAAGGTCTGAAAAATACGAGGAGCATGAAAAGCTCTGCAAAACACGAGGAGCATGAAAAGATGTTAAAAACACAAGGAGCATGAATAGGTGTGAAAAACACGAAGAGCATGAAAATGTGTGAAAAATACGAGGAGCATGTAAAGGTCTGAAAAATACGAGGAGCATGAAAAGGTCTGAAAAATACGAGGAGCATGAAAAGTTCTGAAAAACACGAGGAGCATGAAAAGGTCTAAAAATTACTTGGAGCATGAAAAGGTGTGAACAATATGAAGAGCACGAAAAGGTGAGAAAAATACAAAGGGCTTGAAATGGTGTGAAAACACGAAGAACGTGAAACAGTGGGCAAAATACGAGGAGCATGAAAAGGTCTGAAAAATATGAAGAGCATGAAACGGTGTGAAAATATGAAGAGCATGAAACGGTGTGAAAATTATGAAGAGCATGGAAAGGTGTGATAAATAGGAGGAGCATGAAACGGTCTGAAAAATAGGAAGAGCATGAAATGGTGTGAAAAACACCAGCAGCATGAAAAGTTGTGGATAAAACGAAGTGCATGAAAATGTGTGAAAAATTCGAAGAGCATGAAAAGGTGTGAAAAATGCGAGGAGCACGAAAAGGTCTGAAATATACGAGGACCATGAAAAGGTGTGAAAAATACTAAGAGCACGAAAAGGTTTGAAAAATATGAGGACCATGAAAGAGTGTAAAAAACACGAAGAGCATGAAAATGTGTGAAAAACACGAAGAGCATGAAAATGTGTGAAAAACACGAAGAGTATGAAATTGTATGAAAAATTCAAAGAGCATGAAAAGGGTTGAAAAATACGAAGAGCATGAAAAGGTGTGAAAAATACGAGGAGCATGAAAAGGTGTGAAAAACACGAGGAGCATGAAAAGGTGTGAAAAACACGAAGAGCATGAACATGTGTGAAAAATACGAGGAGCATTAAAGGTGTGAAAAATACGAGGATCATGAAAAGGTGTGAAAAATACGATGAGAAAGAAAATGTGCTAAAAATACAAGGAGCATGAACAGGTGGGAAAAATAGTAGGAGCATGAAAAGGTCTGAAAAATACGAGGAACATGAAACGCTGTGAAAATATAAAGAGCATGAAACGGTGTGAAAAATATGAAGACTTCAAAAGGTGTCAAAAATATGAGGAGCATGAAAAGATGTGAAAAATATGAGTAGCATGAAATGGTATGAAAAATATGATGAGCATGAAATATGTAAAAAATATGAAGAGCATAAAAAGTTGTGAAATATATGAGGAGCATGAAAAGGTGTGAAACATACGAGGAGCACGAAAAGGCCTGAAAATAGGAGGAGCCCGAAAAGGTCTGAAAAATACAAGGAGCGTCCAAAGGTCTGAAAAATACCAGGAGCATGAAAAGTTCTGAAAAATATGAGGAGCATGAAAAGGTGTCAAAAATATGAGGAACATGAAAAGGTCTGAAAAATACGAGGAGCATGAAAAGCTCTGCAAAACACGAGGAGCATGAAAAGATGTTAAAAACACAAGGAGCATGAATAGGTGTGAAAAACACGAAGAGCATGAAAATGTGTGAAAAATACGAGGAGCATGTAAAGGTCTGAAAAATACGAGGAGCATGAAAAGGTCTGAAAAATACGAGGAGCATGAAAAGTTCTGAAAAACACGAGGAGCATGAAAAGGTCTAAAAATTACTTGGAGCATGAAAAGGTGTGAACAATATGAAGAGCACGAAAAGGTGAGAAAAATACAAAGGGCTTGAAATGGTGTGAAAACACGAAGAACGTGAAACAGTGGGCAAAATACGAGGAGCATGAAAAGGTCTGAAAAATATGAAGAGCATGAAACGGTGTGAAAATATGAAGAGCATGAAACGGTGTGAAAATTATGAAGAGCATGGAAAGGTGTGATAAATAGGAGGAGCATGAAACGGTCTGAAAAATAGGAAGAGCATGAAATGGTGTGAAAAACACCAGCAGCATGAAAAGTTGTGGATAAAACGAAGTGCATGAAAATGTGTGAAAAATTCGAAGAGCATGAAAAGGTGTGAAAAATGCGAGGAGCACGAAAAGGTCTGAAATATACGAGGACCATGAAAAGGTGTGAAAAATACTAAGAGCACGAAAAGGTTTGAAAAATATGAGGACCATGAAAGAGTGTAAAAAACACGAAGAGCATGAAAATGTGTGAAAAACACGAAGAGCATGAAAATGTGTGAAAAACACGAAGAGTATGAAATTGTATGAAAAATTCAAAGAGCATGAAAAGGGTTGAAAAATACGAAGAGCATGAAAAGGTGTGAAAAATACGAGGAGCATGAAAAGGTGTGAAAAACACGAGGAGCATGAATAGGTGTGAAAAACACGAAGAGCATGAACATGTGTGAAAAAAACGAGGAGCATGAAAAGGTCTGGAAAACACGAGGAGCATGAAAAGGTCTGGAAAACACGAGGAGCATGGAAACGTTTGAAAAATATGAGGAGCATGAAAAGGTGTGAAAAACACGAGGAGCATGAATAGGTGTGAAAAACACGAAGAGCATGAAAATGTGTGGAAAAATACGAGGAGCATGAAAAGGTGTGAAAAATCCGAGGAGTACGAAGAGTCTGAAATATACGAGGACCATGAAAAGGTCTGAAAAATACTAGGAGCATGAAAAGATCTGAAAAATTCTAGGAGAATGAAAAGGTCTGAAAAATATGAGGAGCATGAAAAGGTCTGAAAAATATGAGGACCATGAAAAGGTGTCAAAAATACGAGGAGCATGAAAAGGTCTGAAAAATACGAGGAGCATGAAAAGGTCTGGAAAACAGGAGGAGCATTAAAAAGTGTGAAAAATACGAAGAGCATGAAAAGGTCTCAAAAATATGAGGAGCCTGAAAAGGTGTGAAAAAATGAAGAGCATGAAACAGTGTGAAAATTATGAAGAGCATAGAAAGGTGTGATAAATATGAGGAGCAAGAAACGGTCTGAAAAATATGAAGAGCATGAAATGGTGTGAAAAACACTAGCAGCATGAAAAGTTGTGGATAAAACGAAGTGCATGAAAATGTGTGAAAAATTCGAAGAGCATGAAAAGGTGTGAAAAATCCGAGGAGCACGAAAAGGTCTGAAATATACGAGGACCATGAAAAGGTGTGAAAACTATGATGAGCATGAAAAGTTTTGAAAAATATGAGGACCATGAAAAAGTGTAAAAAATACGAAGAGCATGAAAATGTGTGAAAAACACGAAGACCATGAAAATGTATGAAAAATTCAAAAAGCATGAAAAGGTTTGAAAAATATGAAGAGCATGAAAAGGTGGGAAAAATACGAAGAGCATGAAAAGGTGTGAAAAATATGAAAAGCATGAAACTGTGTGAAAAATATGAAAAGCATGAAAACGTGTGAAAAATATGAAGAGCATGAAAAGGTGTGAAAAATATGAAGAGCATGAAAAGGTGTGAAAAATCTGAAGAGCATGAAACGGTGTGAAAAATACGAAGAGCAAGAAAAGGTGTGAAATATATGAAGAGCATGAAAAGGTGTGAAAAATTACGAAAAGCATGAAAAGGTGTGAAAAATTACCAAGAGCATGAAAATGTCTGAAAAATACAAAGAGCATGAAAATGTGTGAAAAATACAAAGAGCATGAAACGGTGTGAAAATATGAGGAGCATGAAAAGGTCTGAAAATATGAGGAGCATAGAACGGAGTGAAAAATATGAAGAGCAAGAAAAGGTGTAAAAATTGTGAAGAGCATGAAACTGTATGAAAAGCATGAAAAAGTGTGAAAAATATGAAGAGCATGAAAAGGTGTGAAAATATGAAGAGCATGAAACTGTGTGAAAAATATGAAGAACATGAAACGGTGTGAAAAAAACGAAGAGCATGAAAAGGTGTGAAATATACAAAGATCATGAAACGGTGTGAAAAATAGGAAGAGCATGAAATGGTTTGAAAAATATGAAGAGCATGAAACGGGGTGAAAATATGAGGATCATAAAATGGTCTGAAAATATGAGGAGTATAGAACGGAGTGAAAAATATGAAGAGCATGAAAAGGTGTGAAAATTATGAAGAGCATGAAACTGTGTGAAAAATATGAAAAGCATGAAACTGTGTGAAAAATATGAAAAGCATGAAAACGTGTGAAAAATATGAAGAGCATGAAAAGGTGTGAAAAATATGAAGAGCATGAAACTGTGTGAAAAATATGAAGAGCATGAAACGGTGTGAAAAATATGAAAAGCATGAAAACCTGTGAAAAATATGAAGAGCATGAAAAGGTGTGAAAAATCTGAAGAGCATGAAACGGTGTGAAAAATATGAAGAGCATGAAACGGTGTGAAAAATATGAAGAGCATGAAAAGGTGTGAAAAATACGAAGAGCAAGAAAAGGTGTGAAATATATGAAGAGCATGAAAAGGTGTGAAAAATTACGAAAAGCATGAAAAGGTGTGAAAAATTACCAAGAGCATGAAAATGTCTGAAAAATACAAAGAGCATGGAAATGTGTGAAAAATACAAAGAGCATGAAACGGTGTGAAAATATGAGGAGCATGAAAAGGTCTGAAAATATGAGGAGCATAGAACGGAGTAAAAAATATGAAGAGCAAGAAAAGGTGTGAAAATTATGAAGAGCATGAAACTGTGTGAAAAATATGAAGAACATGAAACGGTGTGAAAAAAACGAAGAGCATAAAAAGGTGTGAAATATACAAAGATCATGAAAAGGTGTGAAAAATACGAAGAGCATGAAATGGTTTGAAAAATATGAAGAGCATGAAACGGGGTGAAAATATGAGGATCATAAAATGGTCTGAAAATATGAGGAGAATAGAACGGAGTGAAAAATATGAAGAACATGAAAAGGTGTGAAAATATGAAGAGCATGAAACTGTGTGAAAAATATGAAGAACATGAAACGGTGTGAAAAAAACGAAGAGCATGAAAAGGTGTGAAATATACAAAGATCATGAAAAGGTGTGAAAAATACGATGAGAAAGAAAATGTGCTAAAAATACAAGGAGCATGAACAGGTGGGAAAAATAGTAGGAGCATGAAAAGGTCTGAAAAATACGAGGAACATGAAACGCTGTGAAAATATAAAGAGCATGAAACGGTGTGAAAAATATGAAGACTTCAAAAGGTGTCAAAAATATGAGGAGCATGAAAAGATGTGAAAAATATGAGGAGCATGAAATGGTATGAAAAATATGAGAAGCATGAAATATGTAAAAAATATGAAGAGCATGAAAAGTTGTGAAAAATATGAAGAGCATGAAATGGTTTTAAAAGTATGAAGAGCTTGAAAAGGTGTGAAAAATACAAAGAGCATGACTGGTGTGAAATATACGAAGACAATGAAAAGGTGTGAAAAATTATGAAAAGCATGAAAAGTTGTGAAAAATACAAAGAGCATGAAAAGGTTTGAAAAATACAAAGTGCATGACAAGGTGTGAAAAATACGAGGAGCATGAAACGGTGTTAAAAATGCGAAAGCATGAAATGCTGTGAAAAATATGAAGAGCACGAAAAGGTCTGAAAAATACAAGGAGCATGAATAGGTGTGAAAAATACGAGGAATATGAAAAGGTGTGAAAAAAACGAGGAGCATGAAAAGGTGTGAACAATACTAGGAGCATGAAAATGTCTGAAAAATATGAGGAGCATGAAAAGGTTTGAAAAATACGAGGAACATGAAAAGGTGTGAAAAATATGAGGAGCATGAAAAGGTGTGAAAAACACGAGGAGCATGAAAAGGTGTGAAAAACACGAAGAGCATGAACATGTGTGAAAAATACGAGGAGCATTAAAGGTGTGAAAAATACGAGGATCATGAAAAGGTGTGAAAAATACGATGAGAAAGAAAATGTGCTAAAAATACAAGGAGCATGAACAGGTGGGAAAAATAGTAGGAGCATGAAAAGGTCTGAAAAATACGAGGAACATGAAACGCTGTGAAAATATAAAGAGCATGAAACGGTGTGAAAAATATGAAGACTTCAAAAGGTGTCAAAAATATGAGGAGCATGAAAAGATGTGAAAAATATGAGGAGCATGAAATGGTATGAAAAATATGAGAAGCATGAAATATGTAAAAAATATGAAGAGCATGAAAAGTTGTGAAAAATATGAAGAGCATGAAATGGTTTTAAAAGTATGAAGAGCTTGAAAAGGTGTGAAAAATACAAAGAGCATGACTGGTGTGAAATATACGAAGACAATGAAAAGGTGTGAAAAATTATGAAAAGCATGAAAAGTTGTGAAAAATACAAAGAGCATGAAAAGGTTTGAAAAATACAAAGTGCATGACAAGGTGTGAAAAATACGAGGAGCATGAAACGGTGTTAAAAATGCGAAAGCATGAAATGCTGTGAAAAATATGAAGAGCACGAAAAGGTCTGAAAAATACAAGGAGCATGAATAGGTGTGAAAAATACGAGGAATATGAAAAGGTGTGAAAAAAACGAGGAGCATGAAAAGGTGTGAACAATACTAGGAGCATGAAAATGTCTGAAAAATATGAGGAGCATGAAAAGGTTTGAAAAATACGAGGAACATGAAAAGGTGTGAAAAATATGAGGAGTATGAAACGGTGTGATAAATATGAGGAACATGAAAAGGTTTCAAAAATATGAGGAGCATGAAAAGGTGTGAAAAATACGAAGAGCATGAAAAGGTCTGAAAAATACAAGGAGCATGAATGGGTGTGAAAAATACGAGGAGCATGAAAAGGTGTGAAAAATATGAGGAGCATGAAACAGTGTGAAAATATGAAGAGCATGAAACGGTGTTAAAAATATGAAGAGCATGAAATGGTGTGAAAAACACGAGCAGCATGAAAAAATGTGGAAAACACGAAGTGCATGAAAATGTGTGAAAAATTCGAAGAGCATGAAAAGGATTGAAAATACGAAGAGCATATAAAGGTGTGAAAAATACGAGGAGCATTAAAGGTGTCACAAATACGAGGAGCATGAAAAGGTGTGAAAAATACGATGAGAAAGAAAATGTGTGAAAAATACGAGGAGCATGAAAAGGTAGGAAAAATAGTAGGAGCATGAAAAGGTCTGAAAAATACGAGGAGCATGAAACCGTGTGAAAATATCAACAGCATGAAACGGTAGAAAAATATGATGACCTTTAAAAGGTGTCAAAAATATGAGGAGCATGAAAAGATGTGAAAAATATGAGTAGCATGAAATGGTATGAAAAATATGATGAGCATGAAATATGTAAAAAATATGAAGAGCATAAAAAGTTGTGAAATATATGAGGAGCATGAAAAGGTGTGAAACATACGAGGAGCACGAAAAGGCCTGAAAATAGGAGGAGCCCGAAAAGGTCTGAAAAATACAAGGAGCGTCCAAAGGTCTGAAAAATACCAGGAGCATGAAAAGTTCTGAAAAATATGAGGAGCATGAAAAGGTGTCAAAAATACGAGGAACATGAAAAGGTCTGAAAAATACGAGGAGCATGAAAAGCTCTGCAAAACACGAGGAGCATGAAAAGATGTTAAAAACACAAGGAGCATGAATAGGTGTGAAAAACACGAAGAGCATGAAAATGTGTGAAAAATACGAGGAGCATGTAAAGGTCTGAAAAATACGAGGAGCATGAAAAGGTCTGAAAAATACGAGGAGCATGAAAAGTTCTGAAAAACACGAGGAGCATGAAAAGGTCTAAAAATTACTTGGAGCATGAAAAGGTGTGAACAATATGAAGAGCACGAAAAGGTGAGAAAAATACAAAGGGCTTGAAATGGTGTGAAAACACGAAGAACGTGAAACAGTGGGCAAAATACGAGGAGCATGAAAAGGTCTGAAAAATATGAAGAGCATGAAACGGTGTGAAAATATGAAGAGCATGAAACGGTGTGAAAATTATGAAGAGCATGGAAAGGTGTGATAAATAGGAGGAGCATGAAACGGTCTGAAAAATAGGAAGAGCATGAAATGGTGTGAAAAACACGAGCAGCATGAAAAGTTGTGGATAAAACGAAGTGCATGAAAATGTGTGAAAAATTCGAAGAGCATGAAAAGGTGTGAAAAATGCGAGGAGCACGAAAAGGTCTGAAATATACGAGGACCATGAAAAGTTCTAAAAAATACGACTGGCATGACAAGGTGGGAAAAATATGAAGAGCATGAAAAGGTGTGAAATACATGAAGAGCTTCAAAAGCTGTCAAAAATAGGAGGAGCATGAAACGGTCTGAAAAATATGAAGGAGCATGTAACGGTGTTGAAAAACATGAAGAGCTTCAAAAGGTGTCAAAAAATGAGAAGCATGAAACGGTCTGAAAAATAGGAGGAGCAGGAAACGATGTTGAAAAACATTAAGAGCTTCAAAAGGTGTCAAAAATATGAGGAGCATGAAAAGGTCTGAAAAACAGGAGGAGCATGAAACGGTCTGCAAAAAAGGCGGAGCATGAAAAGGTGTGAAAAATATGAAGAGCTTCAAAAGGTATCAAAAATATGAGGAGCATGAAACGGTCTGAAAAATAGGAGGAGCAGGAAACAGTGTGGAAAAACATAAAGTGCATGAAAAGGTGGGAAAAATACGAGGAGCATGAAAAGGTGTGAAAAATATAAGGAGCATGAAAAGGTGTGAAAAATACGAAGAGCATGAAAATATGTGAAAAATAAAAGGAGCATGAAAAGCTGTGAAAAACACGAGGAGCATGAATAGGTGTGAAAAACATGAAAAGCATGAAACAGTGTGAAAAATACAGGAGCATGAAAAGGTACGAAAAATACGAGGAGCATGGAAAGGTGTGAAAAATTTGAGGAGCATGAAACGGTCTGAAAAATATGAAGAGCATGAAATGGTGTGAAAAACACGAGCAGCATGAAAAGTTGTGGAAAACACGAAGTGCATGTAAATGTGTGAAAAATTCGAAGAGCATGAAAAGGTTTGCAAAATACGAAGAGCATGTAAAGGTGTGAAAAATACGAGGAGCATTAAAGGTGTGAAAATTACGAGGAGCATGAAAAGGTGTGAAAAATAGTAGGAGCATGAAAAGGTCTGAAAAATACGAGGACCATGAAAAGTTGTGAAAAATACGTAGAGCATTAAAAGGTGTGAGAAAAACAAGGAGCATGAAAAGCTCTGTAAAATACGAGGAGCATGAAAAGGTGTGAAAAATACGAGGAGCATATAAAGGTCTGAAAAATATGAGGAGCGTGAAACGGTATAAAAAATGTGAGGAGCATGAAACTGCGTGAAAATATAAAGAGCATGAAACGGTGTGAAAAACATGAAGACCTTTAAAACGTGTCAGAAATATGAGGACCATGAAAAGATGTGAAAAATATGAGGAGCATGAAACGGTATGAAAAATAGGAGGAGCATGAAAATGTGTCAAAAATATGAAGAGCATGAAAAGTTGTGAAATATATGAGGAGCATGAAAAGGTGTGAAAAATACGAGGAGCACAAAAAGGTCTGAAAGTACGAGGACCATGAAAAGGTCTGAAAAATACGAGGAGCATGAAAAGGTCTATAAAATATGAGGAGCATGTAAAGGTCAGAAAAATACGAGGAGCATGAAAAGGTGTGAAAAATATGAGGAGCATGAAAAGGTGTGAAATATATGAGGAGCATGAAAAAGTGTAAAAAACACGAAGAGCATGAAAATGTGTGAAAAACACGAAGAGCATGAAAATGTATAAAAATTCGAAGAGCATGAAAAGGTTTGAAAAACACGAAGAGCATGAAAAGGTGGGAACAATACAAGGAGCATGAAAAGGTTTGTAAAATACGAAGGGCATGAAAAGATGTGAAAAATCCGAGAAGCACGAAAAGGTCTGAAATATACGAGGACCATGAAAAGTTCTAAAAAATACGACTGGCATGACAAGGTGGGAAAAATATGAAGAGCATGAAAAGGTGTGAAAAATATGAGGAGCATGAAAAGGTGTGAAAAAAACGAAGAGCATGAAAAGGTGTGAAAAATACGATGAGAAAGAAAATCTGCGAAAAATACGAGAAGCATGAAAAGGTGTGAACAATAGTAGGAGCATGAAAAGGTCTGAAAAATATGAGGAGCATGAAAAGGTGTGAAAAATGCGAGGAGCATGAAAAGGTGTGAAAAAAACAGGAGCATGAAAAGGTCTAAAAAATTTGAAGAGCATGAAACGGTGTGAAAATATGAAGATCATGAAACAGTGTGAAAAATATGAAGACCTTTTAAACGTGTCAAAAATATGAGGAGCATGAAAAGATGGGAAAAATATGAGGAGCATTAAAATATGTCAATAATATGAAGAGCATGAAAAGTTGTGAAATATATGAGGAGCATGAAATGGTGTGAAAAACACGAGGAGTATGAAAAGGTCTGCAAATACGAGGAGTATGAAAAGGTCTGAAAAATATGAGGAGAATGAAAAGGTGTAAAAACTACGAAGTGCATGAAAATGTGTGAAAAATACGAAGAGCATGAAAAGGTTTGAAAAATACGAAGAGCATTTAAAGGTGGGAAAATACGAGGAGAATTAAAGGTGTGAAAAATACGAGGAGCATGAAAAGGTGTGAAAAATATGATGAGAAAGAAAATGTGCTAAAAATACGAGGAGCATGAAAAGGTGGGAAAAATAGTAGGAGCATGAAAAGGTCTGAAAAATACGAGGAACATGAAACGGTGTGAAAAATATGAAGACCTTTAAAAGGTGTCAAAAATATGAGGAGCATGAAAAGATGTGAAAAATATGAGGAGCATGAAATGGTATGAAAAATATGAGAAGCATGAAATATGTAAAAAATATGAAGAGCATGAAAAGTTGTGAAAAATATGAAGAGCATGAAACGGTGTGTAAAATATGAAGAGCATGAAAAGATGTGAAAATATGAAGAGCATGAAATGGTTTGAAAAGTATGAAGAGCGTGAAAAGTTGTGAAAAATACAAAGAGCATGAAAAGGTTTGAAAAATACAAAGTGCATGAAAAGGTGTGAAAAATACGAGGAGCATGAAACGGTGTGAAAAATACGAGGAGCATGAAAAGTTCTGAAAAACACGAGGAGCATGAAAAGGTCTAAAAAATACGAGGAGCATGAAAAGGTCTGAAAAATATGAGGAGCATGAAAAGTTCTGAAAAACACGAGGAGCATGAAAGGTCTGAAAAATATGTGGAGCATGAAAAGGTGTGAGCAATATGAAGAGCATGAAACGGTGTTAAAAATATGAAGAGCATGAAACGTTGTGAAAAACACGAGCAGCATGAAAAAATGTGGAAAACACGAAGTGCGTAAAAATGTGTGAAAAATTCGAAGAGCATTAAAAGTTTTGAAAAACACGAAGAGCATGTAAAGGTGTGAAAAATACGAGGAGCATTAAAGGTGTGAAAAATAAGAGGAGCATGAAAAGGTGTGAAAAATACGATGAGAAAGAAAATGTGCTAAAAATACAAGGAGCATGAAAAGGTGGGAAAACTAGTAGGAGCATGAAAATGTCTGAAAAATACGAGGAACATGAAACGGTGTGAAAATATAAAGAGCATGAAACGGTGTGAAAAATATGAAGACCTTTAAAAGGTGTCAAAAATATGAGGAGCATGAAAAGATATGAAAAATATGAGGAGCATGAAATGGTATGAAAAATATGAGGAGCATGAAATATGTAAAAAATATGGAGAGCATGAAAAGTTGTGAAAAATATGAAGCGCATGAAGAGATGTGAAAAATATTTAGAGCATGAAAATATGTGAAAAATATGAAGAGCAAGAAACGGTTTGAAAAGTACGAAGAGCTTGAAAAGTTGTGAAAAATATGAAGAGCATGAAACGGTGTGTAAAATATGAAGAGCATGAAAAGATGTGAAAATATGAAGAGCACGAAATGGTTTGAAAAGTATGAAGAGCGTGAAAAGTTGTGAAAAATACAAAGAGCATGAAAAGGTTTGAAAAATACAAAGTGCATGAAAAGGTGTGAAAAATACGAGGAGCATGAAATGGTGTGAAAAATATGAGGAGCATGAAAAGTTCTGAAAAACACGAGGAGCATGAAAAGGTCTAAAAAATGCGAGGAGCATGAAAAGGTCTGAAAAATATGAGGAGCATGAAAAGTTCTGAAAAACACGAGGAGCATGAAAGGTCTGAAAAATATGTGGAGCATGAAAAGGTGTGAGCAATATGAAGAGCATGAAACGGTGTTAAAAATATGAAGAGCATGAAACGTTGTGAAAAACACGAGCAGCATGAAAAAATGTGGAAAACACGAAGTGCGTAAAAATGTGTGAAAAATTCGAAGAGCATTAAAAGTTTTGAAAAACACGAAGAGCATGTAAAGGTGTGAAAAATACGAGGAGCATTAAAGGTGTGAAAAATACGAGGAGCATGAAAAGGTGTGAAAAATACGATGAGAAAGAAAATGTGCTAAAAATACAAGGAGCATGAAAAGGTGGGAAAACTAGTAGGAGCATGAAAATGTCTGAAAAATACGAGGAACATGAAACGGTGTGAAAATATAAAGAGCATGAAACGGTGTGAAAAATATGAAGACCTTTAAAAGGTGTCAAAAATATGAGGAGCATGAAAAGATATGAAAAATATGAGGAGCATGAAATGGTATGAAAAATATGAGGAGCATGAAATATGTAAAAAATATGAAGAGCATGAAAAGTTGTGAAAAATATGAAGAGGATGAAAAGATGTGAAAAATATGAAGCGCATGAAGAGATGTGAAAAATATTTAGAGCATGAAAATATGTGAAAAATATGAAGAGCAAGAAACGGTTTGAAAAGTACGAAGAGCTTGAAAAGGTGTGAAAAATACGAAGAGCATGACTGGTGTGAAATCTACGAAGACCATGAAAAGGTCTGAAAAATTATGAAATGCATGAAAAGTTGTGAAAAATACAAAGAGAATGAAAAGGTTTGAAAAATACGAAGTGCATGAAAAGGTGTGAAAAATACGAGGAGCATGCAATGGTGTGAAAAATGCAAAAGCATGAAATGCTGTGAAAAATACGAAGAGCATGAAAAGGTCTGAAAAACACAAGGAGCATGAAAGGGTGTGAAAAATACGAGGAGCATGAAAAGGTGTGAAAAATACGAGGAGCATGAAACGGTGTGAAAATATGAAGAGCATGAAACGGTGTTAAAAATATGAGGAGCATGAAACGGTGTGAAAAACACGAGCAGCATGAAACAATGTGGAAAACACGAAGTGCATGAAAATGTGTGAAAAATTCGAAGAGCATTAAAAGGTTTGAAAAACACGAAGAGCATGTAAAGGTGTGAAAAATACGAGGAGCATTAAAGGTGTGAAAAATATGAGGAGCATGAAAAGGTGTGAAAAATACGATGAGAAAGGAAATGTGAGAAAAATACGAGGAGCATGAAAAGGTAGGAAAAATAGTAGGAGCATGAAAAGGTCTGAAAAATACGAGGAACATGAAACGGTGTGAAAATATAAAGAGCATGAAACGGTGTGAAAAATATGAAGACCTTTAAAAGGTGTCAAAAATATGAGGAGCATGAAAAGATGTGAAAAATATGAGTAGCATGAAATGGTATGAAAAATATGAGGAGCAAAAAAGGTCTGAAAATAGGAGGGGAATGAAAAGGTCTGAAAAATACGAGGAGCATGAAAAGGTCTGAAAAATACCAGGAGCATGAAAAGTTCTGAAAAATATGAGGAGCATGAATAGGTGTCAAAAATACGAGGAGCATGAAAAGGTCTGAAAAATACGAGGAGCATGAAAAGGTCTGCAAAACACGAGGAGCATGAAAAGGTCTGAAAAATATGAGGAGCATGAAAAGGTCTGAAAAATACGAGGAGCATGAAAAGGTCTGAAAAATACGAGAAGCATGAAAAGTTCTGAAAAACACGAGGAGCATGAGAAGGTCTAAAAAATACTTGGAGCATGAAAAGGTGTGAACAATATGAAGAGCACGAAAAAGTATGAAAAATACAAAGAGCTTGAAAAGGTGTGAAAACAAGAAGAACATGAAAAGGTCTCAAAGATATGAGGAGCCTGAAAAGGTGTGAAAAATATAGGGAGCATGAAAAGGTGTTAAAAACATAAGGAGCATGAATAGGTGTGAAAAACACGAAGAGCATGAAAATGTGTGAAAAATACGAGGAGCATGAAAAGGTCTGAAAAATACGAGGAGAATGAAAAGCTGTGAAAAATACGAGGAGCATGAAAAGGTCTGAAAAATACGAGAAGCATGAAAAGTTCTGAAAAACACGAGGAGCATGAAAAGGTCTAAAAAATACTTGGAGCATGAAAAGATGTGAACAATATGAAGAGCACGAAAAAGTGTGAAAAATACAAAGAGCTTGAAAAGGTGTGAAAACACGAACAGCATGAAAAGGTCTCAAAAATATGAGGAGCCTGAAAAGGTGTGAATAATCTGAGAAGAACGAAAAGGTCTGAAATATACGAGGACCATGTAAAGGTCTGAAAAATACGAGAGGCATGAAAAGATCTGAAAAATACTAGGAGTATGAAAAGGTCTGAAAAATACAAGGAGCATGACAAGGTCTGAAAAATACGAGGAGCATGAAAAGGTCTGGAAAACAGGAGGAGTATAAAAAGGTGTGAAAAATATGAAGAGCATGAAAAGTTCTCAAAAATATGAGGAGCCTGAAAAGGTGTGAAAAATACGAGGAGCCTGAAAAGGTGTGAAAAATATAAGGAGCATGAAAAGGTGTGAAAAATACGAGGAGCATGAAAAGGTGTGAAAAAAAAGAGGAGCATGAAAAGCTGTGAAAAACACGAGGAGCATGAATAGGTGTGAAAAACATGAACAGCAGGAAACAGTGTGAAAAATACAGGAGCATGAAAAAGTTTGAAAAATACAAGGAGCATGGAAAGGTGTGAAAAATTTGAGGAGCATGAAACGGTCTGAAAAATATGAAGAGCATGAAATGGTGTGAAAAACACGAGCAGCATGAAAAGTTGTGGAAAACAAGAAGTGCATGTAAATGTGTGAAAAATTTGAAGAGCATGAAACGGTTTGCAAAATACGAAGAGCATCTAAAGCTGTGAAATATACGAGGAGCATTAAAGGTGTGAAAAATACGAGGAGCATGAAAAGTTGTGAAAAATAGTAGGAGCATGAAAAGGTCTGAAAAATACGAGGACCATGAAAAGTTGTGAAAAATACGTAGAGCATTAAAAGGTGTGAGAAAAACAAGGAGCATGAAAAGCTCTGTAAAATACGAGGAGCATGAAAAGGTGTGAAAAATACGAGGAGCATATAAATGTCTGAAAAATATGAGGAGCATGAAACGGTCTAAATAAGGTGAGGAGCATGAAACGGTGTGAAAATATAAAGAGCATGAAATGGTGTGAAAAACATGAAGACCTTTAAAACATGTCAGAAATATGAGGACCATGAAAAGATGTGAAAAATATGAGGAGCATGAAACGGTATGAAAAATAGGAGGAGCATGAAAATGTGTCAAAAATATGAAGAGCATGAAAAGTTGTGAAATATATGAGGAGCATGAAAAGGTGTGAAAAAAACAGGAGCATGAAAAGGTTTGAAAAATACGAGGACCACGAAAAGGTTTGAAAGTACGAGGACCATGAAAAGGTCTGAAAAATGCGTGGAGCATGAAAAGGTCTATAAAATATGAGGAGCATGTAAAGGTCAGAAAAATACGAGGAGCATGAAAAGGTGTGAAAAATACGAGGAGCATGAAAAGGTGTGAAATATATGAGGAGCATGAAAAAGTGTAAAAAACACGAATAGCATGAAAATGTGTGAAAAACACGAAGAGCATGAAAATGTATAAAAATTCGAAGAGCATGAAAAGGTTTGAAAAACACAAAGAGCATGAAAATGTGGGAACAATACGAGGAGCATGAAAAGGTCTGTAAAATACGAGGAGCATGAAAAGATGTGAAAAATGCGAGGAGCACGAAAAGGTCTGAAATATACGAGGACCATGAAAAGTTCTAAAAAATACGAGTAGCATGACAAGGTGTGAAAAATACGAGAAGCATGAAAAGGTCTGAAAAATATGAGGAGCATGAAAAGGTGTGAAAAATACGAAGAGCATGAAAAGGTGTGAAAAATACGATGAGAAAGAAAATGTGCAAAAAATACGAAGAGAATGAAAAGGTGGGAACAATAGTAGGAGCATGAAAAGGTCTGAAAAATGCGAGGAGCATGAAAAGTTGTGAAAATACGAGGAGCATGAAAAGGTGTGAAAAAAACAGGAGCATGAAAAGGTCTGTAAAATACGACAAGCATGAAAAGGTGTGAAAAATACGATGAGAAAGAAAATGTGCGAAAAATACGAGGACCATGAAAAGGTGTGAAAAATAATAGGAGCATGAAAAGGTGTGAAAAACACGAGGAGCATGAAAAGGTGTGAAAAATACGAGGAGCATATAAAGGTCTGAAAAATATGAGGAGCATGAAAAGGTCTAAAAAATTTGAGGAGCATGAAACAGTGTGAAAATATGAAGACCATGAAACGGTGTGAAAAATATGAAGACCTTTTAAACGTGTCAAAAATATGAGGAGCATGAAAAGATGTGAAAAATATGAGGAGCATTAAAATATGTCAATAATATGAAGAGCATGAAAAGTTGTGAAATATATGAGGAGCATGAAAAGGTGTGAAAAATACGAGTACGAAAAGGTCTGCAAATACGAGAAGCACGAAGAGGTCTGAAAAATATGAGGAGCATGAAAAGGTGTGAAAACTACGAAGAGCATGAAAAGGTGTGAAAAATACGAGGTGCATGAAAACGTGTGAAAAATACTAGGAGCATGAAAATGTCTGAAAAATACGAGAAGCATGAAATGATCTGAAAAATATGAGAATATGAAAAGGTGTGAAAAATATGAGGAGCATGAAAAGGTGTGAAAATATGAAGAGCATGAAACGGTGTTAAAAATATGAAGAGCAAGAAACGGTGTGAAAAACACGAGCAGCATGAAAAAATGTGGAAAACATGAAGTGCATGAAAATGTGTGAAAAATTCGAAGAGCATGAAAAGGTTTGAAAAATACGAAGAGCATGTAAAGGTGTGAAAAATACGAGGAGCATTAAAGGTGTGAAAAATACGAGGAGCATGAAAAGGTGTGAAAAATACGATGAGAAAGAAAATCTGCTAAAAATACAAGGAGCATGAAAAGGTGGGAAAAATAGTAGGAGCATGAAAAGGTCTGAAAAATACGAGGAACATGAAATGGTGTGAAAATATAAAGAGCATGAAACGGTGTGAAAAATATGAAGACCTTTAAAAGGTGTCTAAAATATGAGGAGCATGAAAAGATGTGAAAAATAAGAGGAGCATGAAATGGTATGAAAAATATGAGGAGAATGAAATATGTAAAAAATATGAAGAGCATGAAAAGTTGTGAAAAATATGAAGAGCATGAAATGGTTTGAAAAGTATGAAGAGCTTGAAAAGGTGTGAAAAATACGAAGAGCATGACTGGTGTGAAATCTACGAAGACCATGAAAAGGTCTGGAAAATTATGAAATGCATGAAAAGTTGTGAAAAATACAAAGAGCATGAAAAGGTTTGAAAAATACGAAGTGCATGAAAAGGTGTGAAAAATACGAGGAGCATGCAATGGTGTGAAAAATGCGAAAGCATGAAATGCTGTGAAAAATACGAAGAGCATGAAAAGGTCTGAAAAACACAAGGAGCATGAAAGGGTGTGAAAAATACGAGGAGCATGAAAAGGTGTGAAAAATACGAGGAGCATGAAACGGTGTGAAAATATGAAGAGCATGAAACGGTGTTAAAAATATGAGGAGCATGAAACGGTGTGAAAAACACGAGCAGCATGAAACAATGTGGAAAACACGAAGTGCATGAAAATGTGTGAAAAATTCGAAGAGCATTAAAAGGTTTGAAAAATACGAAGAGCATGTAAAGGTGTGAAAAATACGAGGAGCATTAAAGGTGTGAAAAATATGAGGAGCATGAAAAGGTGTGAAAAATACGATGAGAAAGGAAATGTGAGAAAAATACGAGGAGCATGAAAAGGTAGGAAAAATAGTAGGAGCATGAAAAGGTCTGAAAAATACGAGGAACATGAAACGGTGTGAAAATATAAAGAGCATGAAACGGTGTGAAAAATATGAAGACCTTTAAAAGGTGTCAAAAATATGAGGAGCATGAAAAGATGTGAAAAATATGAGTAGCATGAAATGGTATGAAAAATATGAGGAGCATGAAAAGGTGTGAAAAATACGATGAGAAAGGAAATGTGAGAAAAATACGAGGAGCATGAAAAGGTAGGAAAAATAGTAGGAGCATGAAAAGGTCTGAAAAATACGAGGAACATGAAACGGTGTGAAAATATGAAGAGCATGAAACGGTGTGAAAAATATGAAGACCTTTAAAAGGTGTCAAAAATATGAGGAGCATGAAAAGATGTGAAAAATATGAGTAGCATGAAATGGTATGAAAAATATGAGGAGCAAAAAAGGTCTGAAAATAGGAGGGGAATGAAAAGGTCTGAAAAATACGAGGAGCATGAAAAGGTCTGAAAAATACCAGGAGCATGAAAAGTTCTGAAAAATATGAGGAGCATGAATAGGTGTCAAAAATACGAGGAGCATGAAAAGGTCTGAAAAATACGAGGAGCATGAAAAGGTCTGCAAAACACGAGGAGCATGAAAAGGTCTGAAAAATATGAGGAGCATGAAAAGGTCTGAAAAATACGAGGAGCATGAAAAGGTCTGAAAAATACGAGAAGCATGAAAAGTTCTGAAAAACACGAGGAGCATGAGAAGGTCTAAAAAATACTTGGAGCATGAAAAGGTGTGAACAATATGAAGAGCACGAAAAAGTATGAAAAATACAAAGAGCTTGAAAAGGTGTGAAAACAAGAAGAACATGAAAAGGTCTCAAAGATATGAGGAGCCTGAAAAGGTGTGAAAAATATAGGGAGCATGAAAAGGTGTTAAAAACATAAGGAGCATGAAAAGGTGTGAAAAACACGAAGAGCATGAAAATGTGTGAAAAATACGAGGAGCATGAAAAGGTCTGAAAAATACGAGGAGAATGAAAAGCTGTGAAAAATACGAGGAGCATGAAAAGGTCTGAAAAATACGAGAAGCATGAAAAGTTCTGAAAAACACGAGGAGCATGAAAAGGTCTAAAAAATACTTGGAGCATGAAAAGATGTGAACAATATGAAGAGCACGAAAAAGTGTGAAAAATACAAAGAGCTTGAAAAGGTGTGAAAACACGAACAGCATGAAAAGGTCTCAAAAATATGAGGAGCCTGAAAAGGTGTGAATAATCTGAGAAGAACGAAAAGGTCTGAAATATACGAGGACCATGTAAAGGTCTGAAAAATACGAGAGGCATGAAAAGATCTGAAAAATACTAGGAGTATGAAAAGGTCTGAAAAATACAAGGAGCATGACAAGGTCTGAAAAATACGAGGAGCATGAAAAGGTCTGGAAAACAGGAGGAGTATAAAAAGGTGTGAAAAATATGAAGAGCATGAAAAGTTCTCAAAAATATGAGGAGCCTGAAAAGGTGTGAAAAATACGAGGAGCCTGAAAAGGTGTGAAAAATATAAGGAGCATGAAAAGGTGTGAAAAATACGAGGAGCATGAAAAGGTGTGAAAAAAAAGAGGAGCATGAAAAGCTGTGAAAAACACGAGGAGCATGAATAGGTGTGAAAAACATGAACAGCAGGAAACAGTGTGAAAAATACAGGAGCATGAAAAAGTTTGAAAAATACAAGGAGCATGGAAAGGTGTGAAAAATTTGAGGAGCATGAAACGGTCTGAAAAATATGAAGAGCATGAAATGGTGTGAAAAACACGAGCAGCATGAAAAGTTGTGGAAAACAAGAAGTGCATGTAAATGTGTGAAAAATTTGAAGAGCATGAAACGGTTTGCAAAATACGAAGAGCATCTAAAGCTGTGAAATATACGAGGAGCATTAAAGGTGTGAAAAATACGAGGAGCATGAAAAGTTGTGAAAAATAGTAGGAGCATGAAAAGGTCTGAAAAATACGAGGACCATGAAAAGTTGTGAAAAATACGTAGAGCATTAAAAGGTGTGAGAAAAACAAGGAGCATGAAAAGCTCTGTAAAATACGAGGAGCATGAAAAGGTGTGAAAAATACGAGGAGCATATAAATGTCTGAAAAATATGAGGAGCATGAAACGGTCTAAATAAGGTGAGGAGCATGAAACGGTGTGAAAATATAAAGAGCATGAAATGGTGTGAAAAACATGAAGACCTTTAAAACATGTCAGAAATATGAGGACCATGAAAAGATGTGAAAAATATGAGGAGCATGAAACGGTATGAAAAATAGGAGGAGCATGAAAATGTGTCAAAAATATGAAGAGCATGAAAAGTTGTGAAATATATGAGGAGCATGAAAAGGTGTGAAAAATACATGGAGCATGAAAAGGTGTGAAAAATACGAGGAGCACGAAAAGGTTTGAAAGTACGAGTACCATGAAAAGGTCTGAAAAATGCGTGGAGCATGAAAAGGTCTATAAAATATGAGGAGCATGTAAAGGTCAGAAAAATACGAGGAGCATGAAAAGGTGTGAAAAATACGAGGAGCATGAAAAGGTGTGAAATATATGAGGAGCATGAAAAAGTGTAAAAAACACGAATAGCATGAAAATGTGTGAAAAACACGAAGAGCATGAAAATGTATAAAAATTCGAAGAGCATGAAAAGGTTTGAAAAACACAAAGAGCATGAAAATGTGGGAACAATACGAGGAGCATGAAAAGGTCTGTAAAATACGAGGAGCATGAAAAGATGTGAAAAATGCGAGGAGCACGAAAAGGTCTGAAATATACGAGGACCATGAAAAGTTCTAAAAAATACGAGTAGCATGACAAGGTGTGAAAAATACGAGAAGCATGAAAAGGTCTGAAAAATATGAGGAGCATGAAAAGGTGTGAAAAATACGAAGAGCATGAAAAGGTGTGAAAAATACGATGAGAAAGAAAATGTGCAAAAAATACGAAGAGAATGAAAAGGTGGGAACAATAGTAGGAGCATGAAAAGGTCTGAAAAATGCGAGGAGCATGAAAAGTTGTGAAAATACGAGGAGCATGAAAAGGTGTGAAAAAAACAGGAGCATGAAAAGGTCTGTAAAATACGACAAGCATGAAAAGGTGTGAAAAATACGATGAGAAAGAAAATGTGCGAAAAATACGAGGACCATGAAAAGGTGTGAAAAATAATAGGAGCATGAAAAGGTGTGAAAAACACGAGGAGCATGAAAAGGTGTGAAAAATACGAGGAGCATATAAAGGTCTGAAAAATATGAGGAGCATGAAAAGGTCTAAAAAATTTGAGGAGCATGAAACAGTGTGAAAATATGAAGACCATGAAACGGTGTGAAAAATATGAAGACCTTTTAAACGTGTCAAAAATATGAGGAGCATGAAAAGATGTGAAAAATATGAGGAGCATTAAAATATGTCAATAATATGAAGAGCATGAAAAGTTGTGAAATATATGAGGAGCATGAAAAGGTGTGAAAAATACGAGTACGAAAAGGTCTGCAAATACGAGAAGCACGAAGAGGTCTGAAAAATATGAGGAGCATGAAAAGGTGTGAAAACTACGAAGAGCATGAAAAGGTGTGAAAAATACGAGGTGCATGAAAACGTGTGAAAAATACTAGGAGCATGAAAATGTCTGAAAAATACGAGAAGCATGAAATGATCTGAAAAATATGAGAATATGAAAAGGTGTGAAAAATATGAGGAGCATGAAAAGGTGTGAAAATATGAAGAGCATGAAACGGTGTTAAAAATATGAAGAGCAAGAAACGGTGTGAAAAACACGAGCAGCATGAAAAAATGTGGAAAACATGAAGTGCATGAAAATGTGTGAAAAATTCGAAGAGCATGAAAAGGTTTGAAAAATACGAAGAGCATGTAAAGGTGTGAAAAATACGAGGAGCATTAAAGGTGTGAAAAATACGAGGAGCATGAAAAGGTGTGAAAAATACGATGAGAAAGAAAATCTGCTAAAAATACAAGGAGCATGAAAAGGTGGGAAAAATAGTAGGAGCATGAAAAGGTCTGAAAAATACGAGGAACATGAAATGGTGTGAAAATATAAAGAGCATGAAACGGTGTGAAAAATATGAAGACCTTTAAAAGGTGTCTAAAATATGAGGAGCATGAAAAGATGTGAAAAATAAGAGGAGCATGAAATGGTATGAAAAATATGAGGAGAATGAAATATGTAAAAAATATGAAGAGCATGAAAAGTTGTGAAAAATATGAAGAGCATGAAATGGTTTGAAAAGTATGAAGAGCTTGAAAAGGTGTGAAAAATACGAAGAGCATGACTGGTGTGAAATCTACGAAGACCATGAAAAGGTCTGAAAAATTATGAAATGCATGAAAAGTTGTGGAAAATACAAAGAGCATGAAAAGGTTTGAAAAATACGAAGTGCATGAAAAGGTGTGAAAAATACGAGGAGCATGCAATGGTGTGAAAAATGCGAAAGCATGAAATGCTGTGAAAAATACGAAGAGCATGAAAAGGTCTGAAAAACACAAGGAGCATGAAAGGGTGTGAAAAATACGAGGAGCATGAAAAGGTGTGAAAAATACGAGGAGCATGAAACGGTGTGAAAATATGAAGAGCATGAAACGGTGTTAAAAATATGAGGAGCATGAAACGGTGTGAAAAACACGAGCAGCATGAAACAATGTGGAAAACACGAAGTGCATGAAAATGTGTGAAAAATTCGAAGAGCATTAAAAGGTTTGAAAAATACGAAGAGCATGTAAAGGTGTGAAAAATACGAGGAGCATTAAAGGTGTGAAAAATATGAGGAGCATGAAAAGGTGTGAAAAATACGATGAGAAAGGAAATGTGAGAAAAATACGAGGAGCATGAAAAGGTAGGAAAAATAGTAGGAGCATGAAAAGGTCTGAAAAATACGAGGAACATGAAATGGTGTGAAAATATAAAGAGCATGAAACGGTGTGAAAAATATGAAGACCTTTAAAAGGTGTCAAAAATATGAGGAGCATGAAAAGATGTGAAAAATATGAGTAGCATGAAATGGTATGAAAAATATGAGGAGCAAAAAAGGTCTGAAAATAGGAGGGGAATGAAAAGGTCTGAAAAATACCAGGAGCATGAAAAGGTCTGAAAAATACCAGGAGCATGAAAAGTTCTGAAAAATATGAGGAGCATGAATAGGTGTCAAAAATACGAGGAGCATGAAAAGGTCTGAAAAATACGAGGAGCATGAAAAGGTCTGCAAAACACGAGGAGCATGAAAAGGTCTGAAAAATATGAGGAGCATGAAAAGGTCTGAAAAATACGAGGAGCATGAAAAGGTCTGAAAAATACGAGAAGCATGAAAAGTTCTGAAAAACACGAGGAGCATGAGAAGGTCTAAAAAATACTTGGAGCATGAAAAGGTGTGAACAATATGAAGAGCACGAAAAAGTATGAAAAATACAAAGAGCTTGAAAAGGTGTGAAAACAAGAAGAACATGAAAAGGTCTCAAAGATATGAGGAGCCTGAAAAGGTGTGAAAAATATAGGGAGCATGAAAAGGTGTTAAAAACATAAGGAGCATGAATAGGTGTGAAAAACACGAAGAGCATGAAAATGTGTGAAAAATACGAGGAGCATGAAAAGGTCTGAAAAATACGAGGAGAATGAAAAGCTGTGAAAAATACGAGGAGCATGAAAAGGTCTGAAAAATATGAGAAGCATGAAAAGTTCTGAAAAACACGAGGAGCATGAAAAGGTCTAAAAAATACTTGGAGCATGAAAAGATGTGAACAATATGAAGAGCACGAAAAAGTGTGAAAAATACAAAGAGCTTGAAAAGGTGTGAAAACACGAACAGCATGAAAAGGTCTCAAAAATATGAGGAGCCTGAAAAGGTGTGAATAATCTGAGAAGAACGAAAAGGTCTGAAATATACGAGGACCATGTAAAGGTCTGAAAAATACGAGAGGCATGAAAAGATCTGAAAAATACTAGGAGTATGAAAAGGTCTGAAAAATACAAGGAGCATGACAAGGTCTGAAAAATACGAGGAGCATGAAAAGGTCTGAAAAATACGAGGAGCATGAAAAGGTCTGGAAAACAGGAGGAGTATAAAAAGGTGTGAAAAATATGAAGAGCATGAAAAGTTCTCAAAAATATGAGGAGCCTGAAAAGGTGTGAAAAATACGAGGAGCCTGAAAAGGTGTGAAAAATATAAGGAGCATGAAAAGGTGTGAAAAATACGAGGAGCATGAAAAGGTGTGAAAAAAAAGAGGAGCATGAAAAGCTGTGAAAAACACGAGGAGCATGAATAGGTGTGAAAAACATGAACAGCAGGAAACAGTGTGAAAAATACAGGAGCATGAAAAAGTTTGAAAAATACAAGGAGCATGGAAAGGTGTGAAAAATTTGAGGAGCATGAAACGGTCTGAAAAATATGAAGAGCATGAAATGGTGTGAAAAACACGAGCAGCATGAAAAGTTGTGGAAAACAAGAAGTGCATGTAAATGTGTGAAAAATTTGAAGAGCATGAAAAGGTTTGCAAAATACGAAGAGCATCTAAAGCTGTGAAATATACGAGGAGCATTAAAGGTGTGAAAAATACGAGGAGCATGAAAAGGTGTGAAAAATAGTAGGAGCATGAAAAGGTCTGAAAAATACGAGGACCATGAAAAGTTGTGAAAAATAAGTAGAGCATTAAAAGGTGTGAGAAAAACAAGGAGCATGAAAAGCTCTGTAAAATACGAGGAGCATGAAAAGGTGTGAAAAATACGAGGAGCATATAAATGTCTGAAAAATATGAGGAGCATGAAACGGTCTAAATAAGGTGAGGAGCATGAAACGGTGTGAAAATATAAAGAGCATGAAATGGTGTGAAAAACATGAAGACCTTTAAAACATGTCAGAAATATGAGGACCATGAAAAGATGTGAAAAATATGAGGAGCATGAAACGGTATGAAAAATAGGAGGAGCATGAAAATGTGTCAAAAATATGAAGAGCATGAAAAGTTGTGAAATATATGAGGAGCATGAAAAGGTGTGAAAAATACATGGAGCATGAAAAGGTGTGAAAAATACGAGGAGCACGAAAAGGTTTGAAAGTACGAGGACCATGAAAAGGTCTGAAAAATGCGTGGAGCATGAAAAGGTCTATAAAATATGAGGAGCATGTAAAGGTCAGAAAAATACGAGGAGCATGAAAAGGTGTGAAAATACGAGGAGCATGAAAAGGTGTGAAATATATGAGGAGCATGAAAAAGTGTAAAAAACACGAATAGCATGAAAATGTGTGAAAAACACGAAGAGCATGAAAATGTATAAAAATTCGAAGAGCATGAAAAGGTTTGAAAAACACAAAGAGCATGAAAATGTGGGAACAATACGAGGAGCATGAAAAGGTCTGTAAAATACGAGGAGCATGAAAAGATGTGAAAAATGCGAGGAGCACGAAAAGGTCTGAAATATACGAGAACCATGAAAAGTTCTAAAAAATACGAGTAGCATGACAAGGTGTGAAAAATACGAGAAGCATGAAAAGGTCTGAAAAATATGAGGAGCATGAAAAGGTGTGAAAAATACGAAGAGCATGAAGAGGTGTGAAAAATACAAGGAGCATGAAAAGGTGTGAAAAATACGATGAGAAAGAAAATGTGCGAAAAATACGAAGAGCATGAAAAGGTGGGAACAATAGTAGGAGCATGAAAAGGTCTGAAAAATGCGAGGAGCATGAAAAGTTGTGAAAATACGAGGAGCATGAAAAGGTGTGAAAAAAACAGGAGCATGAAAAGGTCTGTAAAATACGACAAGCATGAAAAGGTGTGAAAAATACGATGAGAAAGAAAATGTGCGAAAAATACGAGGACCATGAAAAGGTGTGAAAAATAATAGGAGCATGAAAAGGTGTGAAAAACACGAGGAGCATGAAAAGGTGTGAAAAATACGAGGAGCATATAAAGGTCTGAAAAATATGAGGAGCATGAAAAGGTCTAAAAAATTTGAGGAGCATGAAACAGTGTGAAAATATGAAGACCATGAAACGGTGTGAAAAATATGAAGACCTTTTAAACGTGTCAAAAATATGAGGAGCATGAAAAGATGTGAAAAATATGAGGAGCATTAAAATATGTCAATAATATGAAGAGCATGAAAAGTTGTGAAATATATGAGGAGCATGAAAAGGTGTGAAAAATACGAGTACGAAAAGGTCTGCAAATACGAGAAGCACGAAGAGGTCTGAAAAATATGAGGAGCATGAAAAGGTGTGAAAACTACGAAGAGCATGAAAAGGTGTGAAAAATACGAGGTGCATGAAAACGTGTGAAAAATACTAGGAGCATGAAAATGTCTGAAAAATACGAGAAGCATGAAATGATCTGAAAAATATGAGAATATGAAAAGGTGTGAAAAATATGAGGAGCATGAAAAGGTGTGAAAATATGAAGAGCATGAAACGGTGTTAAAAATATGAAGAGCAAGAAACGGTGTGAAAAACACGAGCAGCATGAAAAAATGTGGAAAACATGAAGTGCATGAAAATGTGTGAAAAATTCGAAGAGCATGAAAAGGTTTGAAAAATACGAAGAGCATGTAAAGGTGTGAAAAATACGAGGAGCATTAAAGGTGTGAAAAATACGAGGAGCATGAAAAGGTGTGAAAAATACGATGAGAAAGAAAATCTGCTAAAAATACAAGGAGCATGAAAAGGTGGGAAAAATAGTAGGAGCATGAAAAGGTCTGAAAAATACGAGGAACATGAAATGGTGTGAAAATATAAAGAGCATGAAACGGTGTGAAAAATATGAAGACCTTTAAAAGGTGTCTAAAATATGAGGAGCATGAAAAGATGTGAAAAATAAGAGGAGCATGAAATGGTATGAAAAATATGAGGAGAATGAAATATGTAAAAAATATGAAGAGCATGAAAAGTTGTGAAAAATATGAAGAGCATGAAATGGTTTGAAAAGTATGAAGAGCTTGAAAAGGTGTGAAAAATACAAAGAGCATGACTGGTGTGAAATATACGAAGACAATGAAAAGGTGTGAAAAATTATGAAAAGCATGAAAAGTTGTGAAAAATACAAAGAGCATGAAAAGGTTTGAAAAATACAAAGTGCATGAAAACATGTGAAAAATACGAGGAGCATGAAACGGTGTGAAATATGTGAAAGCATGAAATGCTGTGAAAAATACGAAGAGCATGAAAAGGTCTGAAAAATACAAGGAGCATTAATAGGTGTGAAAAATACGAGGAGCATGAAAAGGTGTGAACAATACTAGGAGCATGAAAATGTCTGAAAAAAACGAGGAGCATGAAAAGGTATGAAAAATACGAGGAGCATGAAAACGTGTGAAAAAAAACAGGAGCATGAAAAGGTCTGAAAAACATACGAGGAGCATGAAAAAATGTGAAAAATACGATGAGAAAGAAAATGTGCGAAAAATACGAAGAGCATGAAAAGGTGTGAAAAATACGAGGAGCATGAAAATGTGTGAAAAAAACAGGAGCATGAAAAGGTTTGAAAAAAATACGAGGAGCATGAAAAGGTGTGAAAAACACGAGGAGCATGAAAAGGTGTGAAAAATACGAGGAGCATATAAAGGTCTGAAAAATATGAGGAGCATGTAAAAGTCTAAAAAATTTGATGAGCATGAAATGGTGTGAAAATATGAAGATCATGAAACGGTGTGAAAAATATGAAGACCTTAAACGTGTCAAAAATATGAGGAGCATGAAAAGATGTGAAAAATATGAGGAGCATGAAAAGATGTGAAAAATATGAGGAGCATTAAAATATGTCAATAATATGAAGAGCATGAAAAGTTGTGAAATATATGATGAGCATGAAAAGGTGTGAAAAATATGAGGAGTACGAAAAGGTCTGCAAATATGAGGAGCACGAAAAGGTCTGAAAAATATGAGGAGCACGAAAAGGTGTGAAAACTACGAAGAGCATGAAAAGGTGTGAAAAATACGAGGTGCATGAAAACGTGTGAAAAATACTAGGAGCATGAAAAGATCTTAAAATATGAGAAGCATGAAAAGGTGTGAAAAATATGAGGAGCATGAAACGGTGTGAAAATATGAAGAGCATGAAACGGTGTTAAAAATATGAAGAGCATGAAATGGTGTGAAAAACACGAGCAGCAAGAAAAAATGTGGAAAACACGAAGTGCATGAAAATGTGTGAAAAATTCGAAGAGCATGAAAAGGTTTGAAAAATACGAACAGCATGTAAAGGTGTGAAAAATACGAGGAGCATTAAAGGTGTGAAAAATACGAGGATCATGAAAAGGTGTGAAAAATACGATGAGAAAGAAAATGTGCTAAAAATACAAGGAGCATGAACAGGTGGGAAAAATAGTAGGAGCATGAAAAGGTCTGAAAAATACGAGGAACATGAAACGCTGTGAAAATATAAAGAGCATGAAACGGTGTGAAAAATATGAAGACTTCAAAAGGTGTCAAAAATATGAGGAGCATGAAAAGATGTGAAAAATATGAGGAGCATGAAATGGTATGAAAAATATGAGAAGCATGAAATATGTAAAAAATATGAAGAGCATGAAAAGTTGTGAAAAATATGAAGAGCATGAAATGGTTTTAAAAGTATGAAGAGCTTGAAAAGGTGTGAAAAATACAAAGAGCATGACTGGTGTGAAATATACGAAGACAATGAAAAGGTGTGAAAAATTATGAAAAGCATGAAAAGTTGTGAAAAATACAAAGAGCATGAAAAGGTTTGAAAAATACAAAGTGCATGACAAGGTGTGAAAAATACGAGGAGCATGAAACGGTGTTAAAAATGCGAAAGCATGAAATGCTGTGAAAAATATGAAGAGCACGAAAAGGTCTGAAAAATACAAGGAGCATGAATAGGTGTGAAAAATACGAGGAATATGAAAAGGTGTGAAAAAAACGAGGAGCATGAAAAGGTGTGAACAATACTAGGAGCATGAAAATGTCTGAAAAATATGAGGAGCATGAAAAGGTTTGAAAAATACGAGGAACATGAAAAGGTGTGAAAAATATGAGGAGTATGAAACGGTGTGATAAATATGAGGAACATGAAAAGGTTTCAAAAATATGAGGAGCATGAAAAGGTGTGAAAAATACGAAGAGCATGAAAAGGTCTGAAAAATACAAGGAGCATGAATGGGTGTGAAAAATACGAGGAGCATGAAAAGGTGTGAAAAATATGAGGAGCATGAAACAGTGTGAAAATATGAAGAGCATGAAACGGTGTTAAAAATATGAAGAGCATGAAATGGTGTGAAAAACACGAGCAGCATGAAAAAATGTGGAAAACACGAAGTGCATGAAAATGTGTGAAAAATTCGAAGAGCATGAAAAGGATTGAAAATACGAAGAGCATATAAAGGTGTGAAAAATACGAGGAGCATTAAAGGTGTCACAAATCCGAGGAGCATGAAAAGGTGTGAAAAATACGATGAGAAAGAAAATGTGCGAAAAATACGAGGAGCATGAAAAGGTAGGAAAAATAGTAGGAGCATGAAAAGGTCTGAAAAATACGAGGAGCATGAAACCGTGTGAAAATATCAACAGCATGAAACGGTAGAAATATGATGACCTTTAAAAGGTGTCAAAAATATGAGGAGCATGAAAAGATGTGAAAAATATGAGTAGCATGAAATGGTATGAAAAATATGATGAGCATGAAATATGTAAAAAATATGAAGAGCATAAAAAGTTGTGAAATATATGAGGAGCATGAAAAGGTGTGAAACATACGAGGAGCACGAAAAGGCCTGAAAATAGGAGGAGCCCGAAAAGGTCTGAAAAATACAAGGAGCGTCCAAAGGTCTGAAAAATACGAGGAGCATGAAAAGCTCTGCAAAACACGAGGAGCATGAAAAGATGTTAAAAACACAAGGAGCATGAATAGGTGTGAAAAACACGAAGAGCATGAAAATGTGTGAAAAATACGAGGAGCATGTAAAGGTCTGAAAAATACGAGGAGCATGAAAAGGTCTGAAAAATACGAGGAGCATGAAAAGTTCTGAAAAACACGAGGAGCATGAAAAGGTCTAAAAATTACTTGGAGCATGAAAAGGTGTGAACAATATGAAGAGCACGAAAAGGTGAGAAAAATACAAAGGGCTTGAAATGGTGTGAAAACACGAAGAACGTGAAACAGTGGGCAAAATACGAGGAGCATGAAAAGGTCTGAAAAATATGAAGAGCATGAAACGGTGTGAAAATATGAAGAGCATGAAACGGTGTGAAAATTATGAAGAGCATGGAAAGGTGTGATAAATAGGAGGAGCATGAAACGGTCTGAAAAATAGGAAGAGCATGAAATGGTGTGAAAAACACGAGCAGCATGAAAAGTTGTGGATAAAACGAAGTGCATGAAAATGTGTGAAAAATTCGAAGGGCATGAAAAGGTGTGAAAAATGCGAGGAGCACGAAAAGGTCTGAAATATACGAGGACCATGAAAAGGTGTGAAAAATACTAAGAGCACGAAAAGGTTTGAAAAATATGAGGACCATGAAAGAGTGTAAAAAACACGAAGAGCATGAAAATGTGTGAAAAACACGAAGAGCATGAAAATGTGTGAAAAACACGAAGAGTATGAAATTGTATGAAAAATTCAAAGAGCATGAAAAGGGTTGAAAAATACGAAGAGCATGAAAAGGTGTGAAAAATACGAGGAGCATGAAAAGGTGTGAAAAACACGAGGAGCATGAAAAGGTGTGAAAAACACGAAGAGCATGAACATGTGTGAAAAATACGAGGAGCATTAAAGGTGTGAAAAATACGAGGATCATGAAAAGGTGTGAAAAATACGATGAGAAAGAAAATGTGCTAAAAATACAAGGAGCATGAACAGGTGGGAAAAATAGTAGGAGCATGAAAAGGTCTGAAAAATACGAGGAACATGAAACGCTGTGAAAATATAAAGAGCATGAAACGGTGTGAAAAATATGAAGACTTCAAAAGGTGTCAAAAATATGAGGAGCATGAAAAGATGTGAAAAATATGAGGAGCATGAAATGGTATGAAAAATATGAGAAGCATGAAATATGTAAAAAATATGAAGAGCATGAAAAGTTGTGAAAAATATGAAGAGCATGAAATGGTTTTAAAAGTATGAAGAGCTTGAAAAGGTGTGAAAAATACAAAGAGCATGACTGGTGTGAAATATACGAAGACAATGAAAAGGTGTGAAAAATTATGAAAAGCATGAAAAGTTGTGAAAAATACAAAGAGCATGAAAAGGTTTGAAAAATACAAAGTGCATGACAAGGTGTGAAAAATACGAGGAGCATGAAACGGTGTTAAAAATGCGAAAGCATGAAATGCTGTGAAAAATATGAAGAGCACGAAAAGGTCTGAAAAATACAAGGAGCATGAATAGGTGTGAAAAATACGAGGAATATGAAAAGGTGTGAAAAAAACGAGGAGCATGAAAAGGTGTGAACAATACTAGGAGCATGAAAATGTCTGAAAAATATGAGGAGCATGAAAAGGTTTGAAAAATACGAGGAACATGAAAAGGTGTGAAAAATATGAGGAGTATGAAACGGTGTGATAAATATGAGGAACATGAAAAGGTTTCAAAAATATGAGGAGCATGAAAAGGTGTGAAAAATACGAAGAGCATGAAAAGGTCTGAAAAATACAAGGAGCATGAATGGGTGTGAAAAATACGAGGAGCATGAAAAGGTGTGAAAAATATGAGGAGCATGAAACAGTGTGAAAATATGAAGAGCATGAAACGGTGTTAAAAATATGAAGAGCATGAAATGGTGTGAAAAACACGAGCAGCATGAAAAAATGTGGAAAACACGAAGTGCATGAAAATGTGTGAAAAATTCGAAGAGCATGAAAAGGATTGAAAATACGAAGAGCATATAAAGGTGTGAAAAATACGAGGAGCATTAAAGGTGTCACAAATACGAGGAGCATGAAAAGGTGTGAAAAATACGATGAGAAAGAAAATGTGCGAAAAATACGAGGAGCATGAAAAGGTAGGAAAAATAGTAGGAGCATGAAAAGGTCTGAAAAATACGAGGAGCATGAAACCGTGTGAAAATATCAACAGCATGAAACGGTAGAAATATGATGACCTTTAAAAGGTGTCAAAAATATGAGGAGCATGAAAAGATGTGAAAAATATGAGTAGCATGAAATGGTATGAAAAATATGATGAGCATGAAATATGTAAAAAATATGAAGAGCATAAAAAGTTGTGAAATATATGAGGAGCATGAAAAGGTGTGAAACATACGAGGAGCACGAAAAGGCCTGAAAATAGGAGGAGCCCGAAAAGGTCTGAAAAATACAAGGAGCGTCCAAAGGTCTGAAAAATACGAGGAGCATGAAAAGCTCTGCAAAACACGAGGAGCATGAAAAGATGTTAAAAACACAAGGAGCATGAATAGGTGTGAAAAACACGAAGAGCATGAAAATGTGTGAAAAATACGAGGAGCATGTAAAGGTCTGAAAAATACGAGGAGCATGAAAAGGTCTGAAAAATACGAGGAGCATGAAAAGTTCTGAAAAACACGAGGAGCATGAAAAGGTCTAAAAATTACTTGGAGCATGAAAAGGTGTGAACAATATGAAGAGCACGAAAAGGTGAGAAAAATACAAAGGGCTTGAAATGGTGTGAAAACACGAAGAACGTGAAACAGTGGGCAAAATACGAGGAGCATGAAAAGGTCTGAAAAATATGAAGAGCATGAAACGGTGTGAAAATATGAAGAGCATGAAACGGTGTGAAAATTATGAAGAGCATGGAAAGGTGTGATAAATAGGAGGAGCATGAAACGGTCTGAAAAATAGGAAGAGCATGAAATGGTGTGAAAAACACGAGCAGCATGAAAAGTTGTGGATAAAACGAAGTGCATGAAAATGTGTGAAAAATTCGAAGAGCATGAAAAGGTGTGAAAAATGCGAGGAGCACGAAAAGGTCTGAAATATACGAGGACCATGAAAAGGTGTGAAAAATACTAAGAGCATGAAAAGGTTTGAAAAATATGAGGACCATGAAAGAGTGTAAAAAACACGAAGAGCATGAAAATGTGTGAAAAACACGAAGAGCATGAAAATGTGTGAAAAACACGAAGAGTATGAAATTGTATGAAAAATTCAAAGAGCATGAAAAGGGTTGAAAAATACGAAGAGCATGAAAAGGTGTGAAAAATACGAGGAGCATGAAAAGGTGTGAAAAACACGAGGAGCATGAATAGGTGTGAAAAAACACGAAGAGCATGAACATGTGTGAAAAAAACGAGGAGCATGAAAAGGTGTGAAAAATCCGAGGAGCATGAAAAGGTCTGGAAAACACGAGGAGCATGGAAAGGTTTGAAAAATATGAGGAGCATGAAAAGGTGTGAAAAACACGAGGAGCATGAATAGGTGTGAAAAACACGAAGAGCATGAAAATGTGTGGAAAAATACGAGGAGCATGAAAAGGTGTGAAAAATCCGAGGAGTACGAAGAGTCTGAAATATACGAGGACCATGAAAAGGTCTGAAAAATACTAGGAGCATGAAAAGATCTGAAAAATTCTAGGAGAATGAAAAGGTCTGAAAAATATGAGGAGCATGAAAAGGTCTGAAAAATATGAGGACCATGAAAAGGTGTCAAAAATACGAGGAGCATGAAAAGGTCTGAAAAATACGAGGAGCATGAAAAGGTCTGGAAAACAGGAGGAGCATTAAAAAGTGTGAAAAATACGAAGAGCATGAAAAGGTCTCAAAAATATGAGGAGCCTGAAAAGGTGTGAAAAAATGAAGAGCATGAAACGGTGTGAAAATTATGAAGAGCATAGAAAGGTGTGATAAATATGAGGAGCAAGAAACGGTCTGAAAAATATGAAGAGCATGAAATGGTGTGAAAAACACTAGCAGCATGAAAAGTTGTGGATAAAACGAAGTGCATGAAAATGTGTGAAAAATTCGAAGAGCATGAAAAGGTGTGAAAATTCCGAGGAGCACGAAAAGGTCTGAAATATACGAGGACCATGAAAAGGTGTGAAAACTATGATGAGCATGAAAAGTTTTGAAAAATATGAGGACCATGAAAAAGTGTAAAAAATACGAAGAGCATGAAAATGTGTGAAAAACACGAAGACCATGAAAATGTATGAAAAATTCAAAAAGCATGAAAAGGTTTGAAAAATATGAAGAGCATGAAAAGGTGGGAAAAATACGAAGAGCATGAAAAGGTGTGAAAAATATGAAAAGCATGAAACTGTGTGAAAAATATGAAAAGCATGAAAACGTGTGAAAAATATGAAGAGCATGAAAAGGTGTGAAAAATATGAAGAGCATGAAAAGGTGTGAAAAATCTGAAGAGCATGAAACGGTGTGAAAAATACGAAGAGCAAGAAAAGGTGTGAAATATATGAAGAGCATGAAAAGGTGTGAAAAATTACGAAAAGCATGAAAAGGTGTGAAAAATTACCAAGAGCATGAAAATGTCTGAAAAATACAAAGAGCATGAAAATGTGTGAAAAATACAAAGAGCATGAAACGGTGTGAAAATATGAGGAGCATGAAAAGGTCTGAAAATATGAGGAGCATAGAACGGAGTAAAAAATATGAAGAGCAAGAAAAGGTGTAAAAATTGTGAAGAGCATGAAACTGTATGAAAAGCATGAAAAAGTGTGAAAAATATGAAGAGCATGAAAAGGTGTGAAAAATATGAAGAACATGAAACGGTGTGAAAAAAACGAAGAGCATGAAAAGGTGTGAAATATACAAAGATCATGAAAAGGTGTGAAAAATACGAAGAGCATGAAATGGTTTGAAAAATATGAAGAGCATGAAAAGGGGTGAAAATATGAGGATCATAAAATGGTCTGAAAATATGAGGAGCATAGAATGGAGTGAAAAATATGAAGAGCATGAAAAGTTGTGAAAATTATGAAGAGCATGAAACTGTGAAAAATATGAAAAGCATGAAAAAGTGTGAAAAATATGAAGAGCATGAAACTGTGTGAAAAATATGAAAAGCATGAAACTGTGTGAAAAATATGAAAAGCATGAAAACGTGTGAAAAATATGAAGAGCATGAAAAGGTGTGAAAAATATGAAGAGCATGAAAAGGTGTGAAAAATATGAAGAGCATGAAACGGTGTGAAAAATATGAAAAGCATGAAAACCTGTGAAAAATATGAAGAGCATGAAAAGGTGTGAAAAATCTGAAGAGCATGAAACGGTGTGAAAAATATGAAGAGCATGAAAAGGTTTGAAAAATACGAAGAGCAAGAAAAGGTGTGAAATATATGAAGAGCATGAAAAGGTGTGAAAAATTACGAAAAGCATGAAAAGGTGTGAAAAATTACCAAGAGCATGAAAATGTCTGAAAAATACAAAGAGCATGAAAATGTGTGAAAAATACAAAGAGCATGAAACGGTGTGAAAATATGAGGAGCATGAAAAGGTCTGAAAATATGAGGAGCATAGAACGGAGTGAAAAATATGAAGAGCAAGAAAAGGTGTGAAAATTATGAAGAGCATGAAACTGTATGAAAAATATGAAAAGCATGAAAAAGTGTGAAAAATAAGAAGAGCATGAAAAGGTGTGAAAATAGGAAGAGCATGAAACTGTGTGAAAAATATGAAGAACATGAAACGGTGTGAAAAAAACGAAGAGCATGAAAAGGTGTGAAATATACAAAGATCATGAAAAGGTGTGAAAAATACGAAGAGCATGAAATGGTTTGAAAAATATGAAGAGCATGAAACGGGGTGAAAAATACGAGGAGCATGAAAAGGTGTGAAAAATACGAGGAATATGAAAAGGTGTGAAAAAAACGAGGAGCATGAAAAGGTGTGAACAATACTAGGAGCATGAAAATGTCTGAAAAATATGAGGAGCATGAAAAGGTTTGAAAAATACGAGGAACATGAAAAGGTGTGAAAAATATGAGGAGTATGAAACGGTGTGATAAATATGAGGAACATGAAAAGGTTTCAAAAATATGAGGAGCATGAAAAGGTGTGAAAAATACGAAGAGCATGAAAAGGTCTGAAAAATACAAGGAGCATGAATGGGTGTGAAAAATACGAGGAGCATGAAAAGGTGTGAAAAATATGAGGAGCATGAAACAGTGTGAAAATATGAAGAGCATGAAACGGTGTTAAAAATATGAAGAGCATGAAATGGTGTGAAAAACACGAGCAGCATGAAAAAATGTGGAAAACACGAAGTGCATGAAAATGTGTGAAAAATTCGAAGAGCATGAAAAGGATTGAAAATACGAAGAGCATATAAAGGTGTGAAAAATACGAGGAGCATTAAAGGTGTCACAAATACGAGGAGCATGAAAAGGTGTGAAAAATACGATGAGAAAGAAAATGTGCGAAAAATACGAGGAGCATGAAAAGGTAGGAAAAATAGTAGGAGCATGAAAAGGTCTGAAAAATACGAGGAGCATGAAACCGTGTGAAAATATCAACAGCATGAAACGGTAGAAAAATATGATGACCTTTAAAAGGTGTCAAAAATATGAGGAGCATGAAAAGATGTGAAAAATATGAGTAGCATGAAATGGTATGAAAAATATGATGAGCATGAAATATGTAAAAAATATGAAGAGCATAAAAAGTTGTGAAATATATGAGGAGCATGAAAAGGTGTGAAACATACGAGGAGCACGAAAAGGCCTGAAAATAGGAGGAGCCCGAAAAGGTCTGAAAAATACAAGGAGCGTCCAAAGGTCTGAAAAATACCAGGAGCATGAAAAGTTCTGAAAAATATGAGGAGCATGAAAAGGTGTCAAAAATACGAGGAGCATGAAAAGGTCTGAAAAATACGAGGAGCATGAAAAGTTCTGAAAAACACGAGGAGCATGAAAAGGTCTAAAAATTACTTGGAGCATGAAAAGGTGTGAACAATATGAAGAGCACGAAAAGGTGAGAAAAATACAAAGGGCTTGAAATGGTGTGAAAACACGAAGAACGTGAAACAGTGGGCAAAATACGAGGAGCATGAAAAGGTCTGAAAAATATGAAGAGCATGAAACGGTGTGAAAATATGAAGAGCATGAAACGGTGTGAAAATTATGAAGAGCATGGAAAGGTGTGATAAATAGGAGGAGTATGAAACGGTCTGAAAAATAGGAAGAGCATGAAATGGTGTGAAAAACACGAGCAGCATGAAAAGTTGTGGATAAAACGAAGTGCATGAAAATGTGTGAAAAATTCGAAGAGCATGAAAAGGTGTGAAAAATGCGAGGAGCACGAAAAGGTCTGAAATATACGAGGACCATGAAAAGGTGTGAAAAATACTAAGAGCACGAAAAGGTTTGAAAAATATGAGGACCATGAAAGAGTGTAAAAAACACGAAGAGCATGAAAATGTGTGAAAAACACGAAGAGCATGAAAATGTGTGAAAAACACGAAGAGTATGAAATTGTATGAAAAATTCAAAGAGCATGAAAAGGGTTGAAAAATACGAAGAGCATGAAAAGGTGTGAAAAATACGAGGAGCATGAAAAGGTGTGAAAAACACGAGGAGCATGAATAGGTGTGAAAAACACGAAGAGCATGAACATGTGTGAAAAAAACGAGGAGCATGAAAAGGTGTGAAAAATCCGAGGAGCATGAAAAGGTCTGGAAAACACGAGGAGCATGGAAAGGTTTGAAAAATATGAGGAGCATGAAAAGGTGTGAAAAACACGAGGAGCATGAATAGGTGTGAAAAACACGAAGAGCATGAAAATGTGTGGAAAAATACGAGGAGCATGAAAAGGTGTGAAAAATCCGAGGAGTACGAAGAGTCTGAAATATACGAGGACCATGAAAAGGTCTGAAAAATACTAGGAGCATGAAAAGATCTGAAAAATTCTAGGAGAATGAAAAGGTCTGAAAAATATGAGGAGCATGAAAAGGTCTGAAAAATATGAGGACCATGAAAAGGTGTCAAAAATACGAGGAGCATGAAAAGGTCTGAAAAATACGAGGAGCATGAAAAGGTCTGGAAAACAGGAGGAGCATTAAAAAGTGTGAAAAATACGAAGAGCATGAAAAGGTCTCAAAAATATGAGGAGCCTGAAAAGGTGTGAAAAAATGAAGAGCATGAAACGGTGTGAAAATTATGAAGAGCATAAAAAGGTGTGATAAATATGAGGAGCAAGAAACGGTCTGAAAAATATGAAGAGCATGAAATGGTGTGAAAAACACTAGCAGCATGAAAAGTTGTGGATAAAACGAAGTGCATGAAAATGTGTGAAAAATTCGAAGAGCATGAAAAGGTGTGAAAAATCCGAGGAGCACGAAAAGGTCTGAAATATACGAGGACCATGAAAAGGTGTGAAAACTATGATGAGCATGAAAAGTTTTGAAAAATATGAGGACCATGAAAAAGTGTAAAAAATACGAAGAGCATGAAAATGTGTGAAAAACACGAAGACCATGAAAATGTATGAAAAATTCAAAAAGCATGAAAAGGTTTGAAAAATATGAAGAGCATGAAAAGGTGGGAAAAATACGAAGAGCATGAAAAGGTGTGAAAAATATGAAAAGCATGAAACTGTGTGAAAAATATGAAAAGCATGAAAACGTGTGAAAAATATGAAGAGCATGAAAAGGTGTGAAAAATATGAAGAGCATGAAAAGGTGTGAAAAATCTGAAGAGCATGAAACGGTGTGAAAAATACGAAGAGCAAGAAAAGGTGTGAAATATATGAAGAGCATGAAAAGGTGTGAAAAATTACGAAAAGCATGAAAAGGTGTGAAAAATTACCAAGAGCATGAAAATGTCTGAAAAATACAAAGAGCATGAAAATGTGTGAAAAATACAAAGAGCATGAAACGGTGTGAAAATATGAGGAGCATGAAAAGGTCTGAAAATATGAGGAGCATAGAACGGAGTGAAAAATATGAAGAGCAAGAAAAGGTGTAAAAATTGTGAAGAGCATGAAACTGTATGAAAAGCATGAAAAAGTGTGAAAAATATGAAGAGCATGAAAAGGTGTGAAAATATGAAGAGCATGAAACTGTGTGAAAAATATGAAGAACATGAAACGGTGTGAAAAAAACGAAGAGCATGAAAAGGTGTGAAATATACAAAGATCATGAAAAGGTGTGAAAAATAGGAAGAGCATGAAATGGTTTGAAAAATATGAAGAGCATGAAACGGGGTGAAAATATGAGGATCATAAAATGGTCTGAAAATATGAGGAGTATAGAACGGAGTGAAAAATATGAAGAGCATGAAAAGGTGTGAAAATTATGAAGAGCATGAAACTGTGTGAAAAATATGAAAAGCATGAAACTGTGTGAAAAATATGAAAAGCATGAAAACGTGTGAAAAATATGAAGAGCATGAAAAGGTGTGAAAAATCTGAAGAGCATGAAACGGTGTGAAAAATATGAAGAGCATGAAAAGGTGTGAAAAATACGAAGAGCAAGAAAAGGTGTGAAATATATGAAGAGCATGAAAAGGTGTGAAAAATTACGAAAAGCATGAAAAGGTGTGAAAAATTACCAAGAGCATGAAAATGTCTGAAAAATACAAAGAGCATGGAAATGTGTGAAAAATACAAAGAGCATGAAACGGTGTGAAAATATGAGGAGCATGAAAAGGTCTGAAAATATGAGGAGCATAGAACGGAGTGAAAAATATGAAGAGCAAGAAAAGGTGTGAAAATTATGAAGAGCATGAAACTGTGTGAAAAATATGAAGAACATGAAACGGTGTGAAAAAAACGAAGAGCATGAAAAGGTGTGAAATATACAAAGATCATGAAAAGGTGTGAAAAATACGAAGAGCATGAAATGGTTTGAAAAATATGAAGAGCATGAAACGGGGTGAAAATATGAGGATCATAAAATGGTCTGAAAATATGAGGAGTATAGAACGGAGTGAAAAATATGAAGAGCATGAAAAGGTGTGAAAATATGAAGAGCATGAAACTGTGTGAAAAATATGAAAAACATGAAACGGTGTGAAAAAAACGAAGAGCATGAAAAGGTGTGAAATATACAAAGATCATGAAAAGGTGTGAAAAATACGATGAGAAAGAAAATGTGCTAAAAATACAAGGAGCATGAACAGGTGGGAAAAATAGTAGGAGCATGAAAAGGTCTGAAAAATATGAGGAACATGAAACGCTGTGAAAATATAAAGAGCATGAAACGGTGTGAAAAATATGAAGACTTCAAAAGGTGTCAAAAATATGAGGAGCATGAAAAGATGTGAAAAATATGAGGAGCATGAAATGGTATGAAAAATATGAGAAGCATGAAATATGTAAAAAATATGAAGAGCATGAAAAGTTGTGAAAAATATGAAGAGCATGAAATGGTTTTAAAAGTATGAAGAGCTTGAAAAGGTGTGAAAAATACAAAGAGCATGACTGGTGTGAAATATACGAAGACAATGAAAAGGTGTGAAAAATTATGAAAAGCATGAAAAGTTGTGAAAAATACAAAGAGCATGAAAAGGTTTGAAAAATACAAAGTGCATGACAAGGTGTGAAAAATACGAGGAGCATGAAACGGTGTTAAAAATGCGAAAGCATGAAATGCTGTGAAAAATATGAAGAGCACGAAAAGGTCTGAAAAATACAAGGAGCATGAATAGGTGTGAAAAATACGAGGAATATGAAAAGGTGTGAAAAAAACGAGGAGCATGAAAAGGTGTGAACAATACTAGGAGCATGAAAATGTCTGAAAAATATGAGGAGCATGAAAAGGTTTGAAAAATACGAGGAACATGAAAAGGTGTGAAAAATATGAGGAGTATGAAACGGTGTGATAAATATGAGGAACATGAAAAGGTTTCAAAAATATGAGGAGCATGAAAAGGTGTGAAAAATACGAAGAGCATGAAAAGGTCTGAAAAATACAAGGAGCATGAATGGGTGTGAAAAATACGAGGAGCATGAAAAGGTGTGAAAAATATGAGGAGCATGAAACAGTGTGAAAATATGAAGAGCATGAAACGGTGTTAAAAATATGAAGAGCATGAAATGGTGTGAAAAACACGAGCAGCATGAAAAAATGTGGAAAACACGAAGTGCATGAAAATGTGTGAAAAATTCAAAGAGCATGAAAAGGATTGAAAATACGAAGAGCATATAAAGGTGTGAAAAATACGAGGAGCATTAAAGGTGTCACAAATCCGAGGAGCATGAAAAGGTGTGAAAAATACGATGAGAAAGAAAATGTGCGAAAAATACGAGGAGCATGAAAAGGTAGGAAAAATAGTAGGAGCATGAAAAGGTCTGAAAAATACGAGGAGCATGAAACCGTGTGAAAATATCAACAGCATGAAACGGTAGAAAAATATGATGACCTTTAAAAGGTGTCAAAAATATGAGGAGCATGAAAAGATGTGAAAAATATGAGTAGCATGAAATGGTATGAAAAATATGATGAGCATGAAATATGTAAAAAATATGAAGAGCATAAAAAGTTGTGAAATATATGAGGAGCATGAAAAGGTGTGAAACATACGAGGAGCACGAAAAGGCCTGAAAATAGGAGGAGCCCGAAAAGGTCTGAAAAATACAAGGAGCGTCCAAAGGTCTGAAAAATACCAGGAGCATGAAAAGTTCTGAAAAATATGAGGAGCATGAAAAGGTGTCAAAAATACGAGGAACATGAAAAGGTCTGAAAAATACGAGGAGCATGAAAAGCTCTGCAAAACACGAGGAGCATGAAAAGATGTTAAAAACACAAGGAGCATGAATAGGTGTGAAAAACACGAAGAGCATGAAAATGTGTGAAAAATACGAGGAGCATGTAAAGGTCTGAAAAATACGAGGAGCATGAAAAGGTCTGAAAAATACGAGGAGCATGAAAAGTTCTGAAAAACACGAGGAGCATGAAAAGGTCTAAAAATTACTTGGAGCATGAAAAGGTGTGAACAATATGAAGAGCACGAAAAGGTGAGAAAAATACAAAGGGCTTGAAATGGTGTGAAAACACGAAGAACGTGAAACAGTGGGCAAAATACGAGGAGCATGAAAAGGTCTGAAAAATATGAAGAGCATGAAACGGTGTGAAAATATGAAGAGCATGAAACGGTGTGAAAATTATGAAGAGCATGGAAAGGTGTGATAAATAGGAGGAGCATGAAACGGTCTGAAAAATAGGAAGAGCATGAAATGGTGTGAAAAACACGAGCAGCATGAAAAGTTGTGGATAAAACGAAGTGCATGAAAATGTGTGAAAAATTCGAAGAGCATGAAAAGGTGTGAAAAATGCGAGGAGCACGAAAAGGTCTGAAATATACGAGGACCATGAAAAGGTGTGAAAAATACTAAGAGCACGAAAAGGTTTGAAAAATATGAGGACCATGAAAGAGTGTAAAAAACACGAAGAGCATGAAAATGTGTGAAAAACACGAAGAGCATGAAAATGTGTGAAAAACACGAAGAGTATGAAATTGTATGAAAAATTCAAAGAGCATGAAAAGGGTTGAAAAATACGAAGAGCATGAAAAGGTGTGAAAAATACGAGGAGCATGAAAAGGTGTGAAAAACACGAGGAGCATGAAAAGGTGTGAAAAACACGAAGAGCATGAACATGTGTGAAAAATACGAGGAGCATTAAAGGTGTGAAAAATACGAGGATCATGAAAAGGTGTGAAAAATACGATGAGAAAGAAAATGTGCTAAAAATACAAGGAGCATGAACAGGTGGGAAAAATAGTAGGAGCATGAAAAGGTCTGAAAAATACGAGGAACATGAAACGCTGTGAAAATATAAAGAGCATGAAACGGTGTGAAAAATATGAAGACTTCAAAAGGTGTCAAAAATATGAGGAGCATGAAAAGATGTGAAAAATATGAGGAGCATGAAATGGTATGAAAAATATGAGAAGCATGAAATATGTAAAAAATATGAAGAGCATGAAAAGTTGTGAAAAATATGAAGAGCATGAAATGGTTTTAAAAGTATGAAGAGCTTGAAAAGGTGTGAAAAATACAAAGAGCATGACTGGTGTGAAATATACGAAGACAATGAAAAGGTGTGAAAAATTATGAAAAGCATGAAAAGTTGTGAAAAATACAAAGAGCATGAAAAGGTTTGAAAAATACAAAGTGCATGACAAGGTGTGAAAAATACGAGGAGCATGAAACGGTGTTAAAAATGCGAAAGCATGAAATGCTGTGAAAAATATGAAGAGCACGAAAAGGTCTGAAAAATACAAGGAGCATGAATAGGTGTGAAAAATACGAGGAATATGAAAAGGTGTGAAAAAAACGAGGAGCATGAAAAGGTGTGAACAATACTAGGAGCATGAAAATGTCTGAAAAATATGAGGAGCATGAAAAGGTTTGAAAAATACGAGGAACATGAAAAGGTGTGAAAAATATGAGGAGTATGAAACGGTGTGATAAATATGAGGAACATGAAAAGGTTTCAAAAATATGAGGAGCATGAAAAGGTGTGAAAAATACGAAGAGCATGAAAAGGTCTGAAAAATACAAGGAGCATGAATGGGTGTGAAAAATACGAGGAGCATGAAAAGGTGTGAAAAATATGAGGAGCATGAAACAGTGTGAAAATATGAAGAGCATGAAACAGTGTTAAAAATATGAAGAGCATGAAATGGTGTGAAAAACACGAGCAGCATGAAAAAATGTGGAAAACACGAAGTGCATGAAAATGTGTGAAAAATTCGAAGAGCATGAAAAGGATTGAAAATACGAAGAGCATATAAAGGTGTGAAAAATACGAGGAGCATTAAAGGTGTCACAAATACGAGGAGCATGAAAAGGTGTGAAAAATACGATGAGAAAGAAAATGTGCGAAAAATACGAGGAGCATGAAAAGGTAGGAAAAATAGTAGGAGCATGAAAAGGTCTGAAAAATACGAGGAGCATGAAACCGTGTGAAAATATCAACAGCATGAAACGGTAGAAAAATATGATGACCTTTAAAAGGTGTCAAAAATATGAGGAGCATGAAAAGATGTGAAAAATATGAGTAGCATGAAATGGTATGAAAAATATGATGAGCATGAAATATGTAAAAAATATGAAGAGCATAAAAAGTTGTGAAATATATGAGGAGCATGAAAAGGTGTGAAACATACGAGGAGCACGAAAAGGCCTGAAAATAGGAGGAGCCCGAAAAGGTCTGAAAAATACAAGGAGCGTCCAAAGGTCTGAAAAATACCAGGAGCATGAAAAGTTCTGAAAAATATGAGGAGCATGAAAAGGTGTCAAAAATACGAGGAACATGAAAAGGTCTGAAAAATACGAGGAGCATGAAAAGCTCTGCAAAACACGAGGAGCATGAAAAGATGTTAAAAACACAAGGAGCATGAATAGGTGTGAAAAACACGAAGAGCATGAAAATGTGTGAAAAATACGAGGAGCATGTAAAGGTCTGAAAAATACGAGGAGCATGAAAAGGTCTGAAAAATACGAGGAGCATGAAAAGTTCTGAAAAACACGAGGAGCATGAAAAGGTCTAAAAATTACTTGGAGCATGAAAAGGTGTGAACAATATGAAGAGCACGAAAAGGTGAGAAAAATACAAAGGGCTTGAAATGGTGTGAAAACACGAAGAACGTGAAACAGTGGGCAAAATACGAGGAGCATGAAAAGGTCTGAAAAATATGAAGAGCATGAAACGGTGTGAAAATATGAAGAGCATGAAACGGTGTGAAAATTATGAAGAGCATGGAAAGGTGTGATAAATAGGAGGAGCATGAAACGGTCTGAAAAATAGGAAGAGCATGAAATGGTGTGAAAAACACGAGCAGCATGAAAAGTTGTGGATAAAACGAAGTGCATGAAAATGTGTGAAAAATTCGAAGAGCATGAAAAGGTGTGAAAAATGCGAGGAGCACGAAAAGGTCTGAAATATACGAGGACCATGAAAAGGTGTGAAAAATACTAAGAGCACGAAAAGGTTTGAAAAATATGAGGACCATGAAAGAGTGTAAAAAACACGAAGAGCATGAAAATGTGTGAAAAACACGAAGAGCATGAAAATGTGTGAAAAACACGAAGAGTATGAAATTGTATGAAAAATTCAAAGAGCATGAAAAGGGTTGAAAAATACGAAGAGCATGAAAAGGTGTGAAAAATACGAGGAGCATGAAAAGGTGTGAAAAACACGAGGAGCATGAAAAGGTGTGAAAAACACGAAGAGCATGAACATGTGTGAAAAATACGAGGAGCATTAAAGGTGTGAAAAATACGAGGATCATGAAAAGGTGTGAAAAATACGATGAGAAAGAAAATGTGCTAAAAATACAAGGAGCATGAACAGGTGGGAAAAATAGTAGGAGCATGAAAAGGTCTGAAAAATACGAGGAACATGAAACGCTGTGAAAATATAAAGAGCATGAAACGGTGTGAAAAATATGAAGACTTCAAAAGGTGTCAAAAATATGAGGAGCATGAAAAGATGTGAAAAATATGAGGAGCATGAAATGGTATGAAAAATATGAGAAGCATGAAATATGTAAAAAATATGAAGAGCATGAAAAGTTGTGAAAAATATGAAGAGCATGAAATGGTTTTAAAAGTATGAAGAGCTTGAAAAGGTGTGAAAAATACAAAGAGCATGACTGGTGTGAAATATACGAAGACAATGAAAAGGTGTGAAAAATTATGAAAAGCATGAAAAGTTGTGAAAAATACAAAGAGCATGAAAAGGTTTGAAAAATACAAAGTGCATGACAAGGTGTGAAAAATACGAGGAGCATGAAACGGTGTTAAAAATGCGAAAGCATGAAATGCTGTGAAAAATATGAAGAGCACGAAAAGGTCTGAAAAATACAAGGAGCATGAATAGGTGTGAAAAATACGAGGAATATGAAAAGGTGTGAAAAAAACGAGGAGCATGAAAAGGTGTGAACAATACTAGGAGCATGAAAATGTCTGAAAAATATGAGGAGCATGAAAAGGTTTGAAAAATACGAGGAACATGAAAAGGTGTGAAAAATATGAGGAGTATGAAACGGTGTGATAAATATGAGGAACATGAAAAGGTTTCAAAAATATGAGGAGCATGAAAAGGTGTGAAAAATACGAAGAGCATGAAAAGGTCTGAAAAATACAAGGAGCATGAATGGGTGTGAAAAATACGAGGAGCATGAAAAGGTGTGAAAAATATGAGGAGCATGAAACAGTGTGAAAATATGAAGAGCATGAAACAGTGTTAAAAATATGAAGAGCATGAAATGGTGTGAAAAACACGAGCAGCATGAAAAAATGTGGAAAACACGAAGTGCATGAAAATGTGTGAAAAATTCGAAGAGCATGAAAAGGATTGAAAATACGAAGAGCATATAAAGGTGTGAAAAATACGAGGAGCATTAAAGGTGTCACAAATACGAGGAGCATGAAAAGGTGTGAAAAATACGATGAGAAAGAAAATGTGCGAAAAATACGAGGAGCATGAAAAGGTAGGAAAAATAGTAGGAGCATGAAAAGGTCTGAAAAATACGAGGAGCATGAAACCGTGTGAAAATATCAACAGCATGAAACGGTAGAAAAATATGATGACCTTTAAAAGGTGTCAAAAATATGAGGAGCATGAAAAGATGTGAAAAATATGAGTAGCATGAAATGGTATGAAAAATATGATGAGCATGAAATATGTAAAAAATATGAAGAGCATAAAAAGTTGTGAAATATATGAGGAGCATGAAAAGGTGTGAAACATACGAGGAGCACGAAAAGGCCTGAAAATAGGAGGAGCCCGAAAAGGTCTGAAAAATACAAGGAGCGTCCAAAGGTCTGAAAAATACCAGGAGCATGAAAAGTTCTGAAAAATATGAGGAGCATGAAAAGGTGTCAAAAATACGAGGAACATGAAAAGGTCTGAAAAATACGAGGAGCATGAAAAGCTCTGCAAAACACGAGGAGCATGAAAAGATGTTAAAAACACAAGGAGCATGAATAGGTGTGAAAAACACGAAGAGCATGAAAATGTGTGAAAAATACGAGGAGCATGTAAAGGTCTGAAAAATACGAGGAGCATGAAAAGGTCTGAAAAATACGAGGAGCATGAAAAGTTCTGAAAAACACGAGGAGCATGAAAAGGTCTAAAAATTACTTGGAGCATGAAAAGGTGTGAACAATATGAAGAGCACGAAAAGGTGAGAAAAATACAAAGGGCTTGAAATGGTGTGAAAACACGAAGAACGTGAAACAGTGGGCAAAATACGAGGAGCATGAAAAGGTCTGAAAAATATGAAGAGCATGAAACGGTGTGAAAATATGAAGAGCATGAAACGGTGTGAAAATTATGAAGAGCATGGAAAGGTGTGATAAATAGGAGGAGCATGAAACGGTCTGAAAAATAGGAAGAGCATGAAATGGTGTGAAAAACACGAGCAGCATGAAAAGTTGTGGATAAAACGAAGTGCATGAAAATGTGTGAAAAATTCGAAGAGCATGAAAAGGTGTGAAAAATGCGAGGAGCACGAAAAGGTCTGAAATATACGAGGACCATGAAAAGGTGTGAAAAATACTAAGAGCACGAAAAGGTTTGAAAAATATGAGGACCATGAAAGAGTGTAAAAAACACGAAGAGCATGAAAATGTGTGAAAAACACGAAGAGCATGAAAATGTGTGAAAAACACGAAGAGTATGAAATTGTATGAAAAATTCAAAGAGCATGAAAAGGGTTGAAAAATACGAAGAGCATGAAAAGGTGTGAAAAATACGAGGAGCATGAAAAGGTGTGAAAAACACGAGGAGCATGAATAGGTGTGAAAAACACGAAGAGCATGAACATGTGTGAAAAAAACGAGGAGCATGAAAAGGTGTGAAAAATCCGAGGAGCATGAAAAGGTCTGGAAAACACGAGGAGCATGGAAAGGTTTGAAAAATATGAGGAGCATGAAAAGGTGTGAAAAACACGAGGAGCATGAATAGGTGTGAAAAACACGAAGAGCATGAAAATGTGTGGAAAAATACGAGGAGCATGAAAAGGTGTGAAAAATCCGAGGAGTACGAAGAGTCTGAAATATACGAGGACCATGAAAAGGTCTGAAAAATACTAGGAGCATGAAAAGATCTGAAAAATTCTAGGAGAATGAAAAGGTCTGAAAAATATGAGGAGCATGAAAAGGTCTGAAAAATATGAGGACCATGAAAAGGTGTCAAAAATACGAGGAGCATGAAAAGGTCTGAAAAATACGAGGAGCATGAAAAGGTCTGGAAAACAGGAGGAGCATTAAAAAGTGTGAAAAATACGAAGAGCATGAAAAGGTCTCAAAAATATGAGGAGCCTGAAAAGGTGTGAAAAAATGAAGAGCATGAAACGGTGTGAAAATTATGAAGAGCATAGAAAGGTGTGATAAATATGAGGAGCAAGAAACGGTCTGAAAAATATGAAGAGCATGAAATGGTGTGAAAAACACTAGCAGCATGAAAAGTTGTGGATAAAACGAAGTGCATGAAAATGTGTGAAAAATTCGAAGAGCATGAAAAGGTGTGAAAAATCCGAGGAGCACGAAAAGGTCTGAAATATACGAGGACCATGAAAAGGTGTGAAAACTATGATGAGCATGAAAAGTTTTGAAAAATATGAGGACCATGAAAAAGTGTAAAAAATACGAAGAGCATGAAAATGTGTGAAAAACACGAAGACCATGAAAATGTATGAAAAATTCAAAAAGCATGAAAAGGTTTGAAAAATATGAAGAGCATGAAAAGGTGGGAAAAATACGAAGAGCATGAAAAGGTGTGAAAAATATGAAAAGCATGAAACTGTGTGAAAAATATGAAAAGCATGAAAACGTGTGAAAAATATGAAGAGCATGAAAAGGTGTGAAAAATATGAAGAGCATGAAAAGGTGTGAAAAATCTGAAGAGCATGAAACGGTGTGAAAAATACGAAGAGCAAGAAAAGGTGTGAAATATATGAAGAGCATGAAAAGGTGTGAAAAATTACGAAAAGCATGAAAAGGTGTGAAAAATTACCAAGAGCATGAAAATGTCTGAAAAATACAAAGAGCATGAAAATGTGTGAAAAATACAAAGAGCATGAAACGGTGTGAAAATATGAGGAGCATGAAAAGGTCTGAAAATATGAGGAGCATAGAACGGAGTGAAAAATATGAAGAGCAAGAAAAGGTGTAAAAATTGTGAAGAGCATGAAACTGTATGAAAAGCATGAAAAAGTGTGAAAAATATGAAGAGCATGAAAAGGTGTGAAAATATGAAGAGCATGAAACTGTGTGAAAAATATGAAGAGCATGAAAAGGTGTGAAAAATATGAAAAGCATGAAAAAGTGTGAAAAATATGAAGAGCATGAAAAGGTGTGAAAATATGAAGAGCATGAAACGGGGTGAAAATATGAGGATCATAAAATGGTCTGAAAATATGAGGAGCATAGAATGGAATGAAAAATATGAAGAGCATGAAAAGTTGTGAAAATTATGAAGAGCATGAAACTGTGTGAAAAATATGAAAAGCATGAAACTGTGTGAAAAATATGAAAAGCATGAAAACGTGTGAAAAATATGAAGAGCATGAAACTGTGTGAAAAATATGAAAAGCATGAAACTGTGTGAAAAATATGAAAAGCATGAAAACGTGTGAAAAATATGAAGAGCATGAAAAGGTGTGAAAAATATGAAGAGCATGAAACTGTGTGAAAAATATGAAGAGCATGAAACGGTGTGAAAAATATGAAAAGCATGAAAACCTGTGAAAAATATGAAGAGCATGAAAAGGTGTGAAAAATCTGAAGAGCATGAAACGGTGTGAAAAATATGAAAAGCATGAAAAGGTGTGAAAAATACGAAGAGCAAGAAAAGGTGTGAAATATATGAAGAGCATGAAAAGGTGTGAAAAATTACCAAGAGCATGAAAATGTCTGAAAAATACAAAGAGCATGGAAATGTGTGAAAAATACAAAGAGCATGAAACGGTGTGAAAATATGAGGAGCATGAAAAGGTCTGAAAATATGAGGAGCATAGAACGGAGTGAAAAATATGAAGAGCAAGAAAAGGTGTGAAAATTATGAAGAGCATGAAACTGTGTGAAAAAATGAAGAACATGAAACGGTGTGAAAAAAACGAAGAGCATGAAAAGGTGTGAAATATACAAAGATCATGAAAAGGTGTGAAAAATACGAAGAGCATGAAATGGTTTGAAAAATATGAAGAGCATGAAACGGGGTGAAAATATGAGGATCATAAAATGGTCTGAAAATATGAGGAGTATAGAACGGAGTGAAAAATATGAAGAGCATGAAAAGGTGTGAAAATATGAAGAGCATGAAACTGTGTGAAAAATATGAAGAACATGAAACGGTGTGAAAAAAACGAAGAGCATGAAAAGGTGTGAAATATACAAAGATCATGAAAAGGTGTGAAAAATAGGAAGAGCATGAAATGGTTTGAAAAATATGAAGAGCATGAAACGGGGTGAAAATATGAGGATCATAAAATGGTCTGAAAATATGAGGAGTATAGAACGGAGTGAAAAATATGAAGAGCATGAAAATGTGTGAAAATTATGAAGAGCATGAAACTGTGTGGAAAATATGAAAAGCATGAAAAAGTGTGAAAAATATGAAGAGCATGAAAAGGTGTGAATAATATGAAGAGCATGAAACTGTGTGAAAAATATGAGGAACATGAAAAGGTGTGAAATATACGAAGAGCATTTGCAGGTGTGAAAAATTACGAAAAGCATGAAAAGGTGTGAAAAATTACCAAGAGCATGAAAATGTCTGAAAAATACAAAGAACATGAAAATGTGTGAAAAATAGGAGGAGCATGAAACGGTGTAAAAATATGAAGAGCATGAAACGTGTGAAAAATATGAGGAGCATGAAACGGTGTAAAAATGAAGACCATGAAAAGGTGTGAAAATATGAAGAGCATGAAACTGTGTGAAAAATATGAAGAACATGAAACGGTGTGAAAAAAACGAAGAGCATGAAAAGGTGTGAAATATACAAAGATCATGAAAAGGTGTGAAAAATACGAAGAGCATGAAATGGTTTGAAAAATATGAAGAGCATGAAACGGGGTGAAAAATACGAGGAGCATGAAAAGGTGTGAAAAATACGAGGAGCATGAAAAGGTGTGAAAAATACGAGTAGCATAAAAAGGTGTGAAAAATAGTAGGAGCATGAAAAGGTCTGAAAATATGGGGAGCATGAAAAGGTCTGAAAAATACGAGTAGCATGAAAAGGTGTGAAAAATACAAAGAGCATGAAAAGGTGTGAAAAATACAAGGATCATGAAAAGCTCTGTAAAATACTAGAAGCATGAAAAGGTGTGAAAAATACGAGGAGGATATAAAGGTCTGAAAAATATGAGGAGCATGAAAAGGTCTAAAAAACGTGAGGAGCATGAAACGGTGTGAAAATATGAAGACGTTTAAAACGTGTCAAAAATATGAGGACCATGAAAAGATGTGAAAAATATGAGGAGCATGAAATGCTATGAAAAAAATGAGGAGCATGAAAATATGTAAAAAATATGAAGAGCATGAAAAGTTGTGAAATATGAGGAGCATGAAAAGGTGTGAAAAATACGAGGAGCATGAAAAGGTGTGAAAAATATGAGGAGCATGAAAAGGTCTGAAAAATACGAGGACCATAAAAGGTATGAAAAATACGGGGAGCATGAATCGTTCTGTAAAATACGAGGACCATGAAAGGTATGAAAAATACGGGGAGCATGAAAAGGTCTGAAAAATACGAGGAGCATGAAAAGGTTTGAAAAATACGAGAAGCATGAATTGTTCTGAAAAATACGAGGACCATGAATGGTATGAAAAATACGGGGAGCATGAAAAGGTCTGAAAAATACGAGGAGCATGAAAAGGTCTGAAAAATAAGAGGAGTATGAAAAGGTATTAAAAATATGAGGAACATGAAACGGTGTGAAAATATAAAGAGCATGAAACGGTGTGAAAAATATGAAGAGCATGAAAGGTGTGAGAAATATGAGGAGCATGAAAAGGTCTGAAAAGTACAAGGAGCATGAAAAGTTGTGAAAAGTACGAGGAGCATGAAAAGGTCTGGAAAATATGAGGAGCATGAAAATATCTGAAAAATATGAGGAGCATGAAACAGTATGGAAACATGAAGAGCATGAAACGGTGTGAAAAATATGAAGAGCATGAAAAGGTGTGAAAAATATGAGGAGCATGAAACGGCCTGAAAAATATGAAGAGCATTAAAAGGTGTGAAAAATATGAGGATCATGAAAAGGTATGAAAAATACGATGAGCATGAAAAGTTGTGAAAAATACGAGGAGCATGAAAAGGTGTGAAAAATATGAGAAGCATGAAACAGTCTGAAAAATACAAGGATCATGAAAAGGTGTCAAAAATATGAGAAGCATGAAAAGGTGTGAAATATATGAGGATCATGAAACGGTTTGAAAAATATGAGGAGCATGAAAAGATGTGAAAAATATGAAGAGCATGAAAAGGTGTGAACAATATGAGGAGCATGAAAAGGTGTGAAAAACACGAGGAGCATGAAAAGGTCTGAAAAATACGAGGGTCCTTAATGTCTGAAAAATACGAGGAGCGTGAAAAGGTGTGAAAAATACGAGGAATATGAAAATGTGTGAAAAATACGAGAGCATGAAAAGGTCTGAAAAATACGAGGACCATGAAAAGTTCTGAAAAATACGAGGGGCCTGAATGTCTGAAAAATATGAGGAGAGTGAAAAGGTGTGAAAAATACGAGGAATATGAAAATGTGTGAAAAATACGAGGAGCATGAAAAGGTCTGAAAAACACGAGGAGCATGAAAATGTCTGAAAAATACGAGGGGCCTGAATGTCTGAAAAATATGAGGAGAGTGAAAAGGTCTGAAAAACACGAGGAGCATGAAAAGGTCTGAAAAATATGAGGAGCATGAAAAGGTATGAAAAATATGAGGAGCATTAAAAGATATGAAAAATATGAAGAGCAAGAAAAGGTGTGAACAATATGAGGAGCATGAAAAGGTGTGAAAAGTACGAGGGGCCTTAATGTCTGAAAAATACAAGGAGCGTGAAAAGGTGTGAAAAATAGGAGGAATATGAAAATGTGTGAAAAATACGAGGAGCATGAAAAGGTCTGAAAAACACGAGGAGCATGTAAATGTCTGAAAAATACGAGGAGCATGAAAAGGTCTGGAAAATACGGGAAGCATGAAAAGGTGTGAAAAATAAGAGGAGCATGAAATGTTATCAAAAATATGAGGAACATGAAACGGTGTGAAAATATCATGAGCATGAAACTGTGTGAAAAATATGAAGAGCATGAAAGGTGTGAGAAATATGAGGAGCATGAAAAGGTCTGAAAAGTACAAGGAGCAGGAAAAGATTGGAAAAATACTAGGAGAATGAAAAGGTCTGAAAAATATGAGGAGCATGAAATGGTCTGAAAATTACGAGGAGCATGAAAAGATGTCAAAAATACGAGGAAAATGAAAAGGTCTGAAAAATACGGGGAGCATGAATAGGTCTGGAAAATACGAGGAGCATGAAAAAGTATGGAAAATACGAGGAGCATGAAAATGTGTGAAAAACATGAGGAGCATGAAAACGTCTCAAAAATATGAGGAGGATTAAACGGTGTGAAAATATGAAGAGCATGAAACGCTGTGAAAAATATGAAGAGCATGAAAGGTGTGGAAATCATGAGGAGCATGAAAAGGTGTGAAAAATACGAGGAGCAAGAAAAGGTGTGAAAAATTCGAGGAGCATGAAACGGTCTGAAAATACGAGGAGCACGGAAAGTTCTGATAAATAAGAGGAGCATGAAAAGCTCTGTAAAATACGAGGAGCATGAAAAGCTCTGTAAAATACGAGGAGCATGAAAAGGTCTGAAAAATACGAGGAGCATGAAACGGTCTGAAAAATACAAGGAGCATGAAAAGGTGTAAAAATACGGGGAGCAAAAAAAGGTCTGAAAAATACGAGGAGCATGAAAAGGTCTGAAAAATACTCGGAGCATGAAAAGGTCTATATAATACGAGGAGCATGAAAAGGTCTGAAAATTACAAGGAGCATGAAAAGGTCTGAAAATTGCGAGGAGCATGAAAAGGTGTGAAAAACACAAGAGCATGAAAATGTGTGAAAAATACGAGGAGCATGAAAAGGTTTCAAAAATACGAGGAGCATGAAAAGTTGTGAAAAATACGAGGAGCATGAAAAGGTGTGAAAAATACGAGAAGCATGAAACGGTCTGAAAAAGACGAGGATCATGAAAAGGTGTCAAAAATATGAGAAGCATGAAAAGGTGTGAAATATATGAGGAACATGAAAAGGTCTGAAAAATATGAGGAGCCTGAAACGTTGTGAAAATATGAAGAGCATGAAATGGTATGAAAAATATGAAGAGCTTTAAATCGTATCAAATATATGACGAACATAAAAAGATGTGAAAAATATGAGGAGCATGAAACGGTATGAAAAATATGAGGAGCATGAAACGATGTGAAAAATATGAAGAGCATGAAAAGTTGTGAACAATATGAGGAGCATGAAAAGGTGTGAAAAATACGAGGAGCATGAAAAGGTCTGAAAAACACGAGGAGCATGAAAAGGTCTGAAAAATACGAAGACCATGAAAGGTATGAAAAATACAGGGAGCATGAAAACGTCTGAAAAATACGAGGTGCCTGAATGTCTGAAAAATACGAGGAGCGTGAAAAGGTCTGAAAAACACGAGGAGCATGAAAAGGTCTGAAAAATACGAAGACCATGAAAGGTATGAAAAATACAGGGAGCATGAAAATGTCTGAAAAATACGAGGTGCCTGAATGTCTGAAAAATACGAGGAGCGTGAAAAGGTCTGAAAAACACGAGGAGCATGAAAAGGTCTGAAAAATACGAAGAGCATGAAAACGTGTAAACAGTATGAAGAGCATGAAAATTTCTGAAAAATACGAGTAGCATGAAGAGTTCTGAAAAATACGAAGAGCATGAATAGGTCTGAAAAATAAGAGGAGCATGAAGATGTCTGAAAAATAGTAAGAGCATGGAAAGGTCTATAAAATACGAGGACCAGGCAAGGTCTGAAAAATACGAGGAGCATGAAAAGGTCTGAAAAATACGAGGAGCATGAAAAGGTGTGAAAAATATGAGGAGCATGAAAAAGTGTGAAAAATACGAGGAGCATGAAAAGGTGTGAAAAACACGAAGAGCATGAAAATGAATGAAAAATGCGAAGAGCATGAAAAGGTTTGAAAAATATGAGGAGCATGAAAAAGTGTGAAAAATAGGAGGAGCATGAAAAGGTGTGAAAAATATGAAGAGCATGAAATGTGTGAAAAACACGAAGAGCAAGAAACGGTGTGAAAAACATGGAGAGCATGAAAAGGTGTGGAAAATATCAAGAGCATGAAAAGGCCTGAAAAATATGAAGAGCATTAATAGGAGTGAAAAACACGAAGAGCATGAGAAGGTGTGAAAAACAGGAAGAGCATGAAAAGGTGTGAAAAATACAAAGAGCATATAAAGGTGTGAAAAATACGAGGAGCATGAAAAAGTGTGAAAAATACGAGGAGCATGAAAAGGTGTGAAAAATACGAGAAGCATGAAAAGGTCTGATAAATACGAGGAGGATGAAAAGGTCTGAAAAATACGAGGAGCATGAAAAGGTCTGAAAAACACAAGGAGCATGAAAAGGTCTGAAAAATACGGGGAGCCTGAAAAGTTGTGAACAATATGAACAGCATGAAACGGTGTGAAAAATATGAAGAGCATGAAGAGGTGTGAAATATACAAAGAGCATGAAAAGGTGTGAAATATACGAAGAGCATGAAAAAGTGTCAAAAATACGAAGAGCATGAAACAGTGTGAAAAATATGAAGAGCATGAAATGGTGTGAAAAATATGAAGAGCATGAAAAGGTGTGAAAAATATGAAGAGCATGAAACGGTGTGAAAAATATGAAGAGCATGAAAAGGTGTGAATCATACGAAGTGCATGAAAAGGTGTGAAATATACGAAGAGCATTAAAATGTGTGAAAAATACAAAGAGCATGAAAAAGTGTGAAAAGTACAAACGCATCAAACGGTGTGAAAAATATGAAGAGCATGAAACGTTGTGAAAAATCACGAAAAGCATGAAAAGTTGTGAAAAATTCAGAGAGCATTAAAAGATGTGAAAAATTACCAAGAACATGAAAAAGTCTGAAAAATACAAAGAGCTTTCTGAAAAATATGAAGAGCATGAAACGTGTGAAAAATACGAGGAGCATGGAAAGGTCTGAAAAATACAAGGGTCGTGAAAAGGTGTGAAAAATACGAGGAGCATGGAAATGTGTGAAAAATACGAGGAGCATGAAAAGGTCTGAAAAATACGAGGAGCCTGAAAAGGTTTCAAAACTATCAAGAGCATGAAAAGGTCTGAAAAATACGAAGAGCATGCAAACGTCTGAAAAATACGAAGAACATGAAAAGGTGTGCAAAATATGAGGAGCATGAAAAGTTCTGAAAAATACGAGGAGCATGAAAATGTGTGAAAAATACAGGGAGCATGCAAAGGCCTGAAAAATACGAAGAGCGTGAAAAGGTGTGAAAAATATGAGGAGGATGAAAAGGTCTGGAAAATACGAGGAGCATGCCAAGGTCTGAAAATTATGAGGAGCATGAAAAGGTCTGAAAAATATGAGGAGCATGAAACAGTGTGAGAATATGAAGAGCATGAAACGGTATGAAAAATATGAAGAGCAGGAAAAGGTGTGAAAAATATGAAGAGCATGAAAAGGTGTGAAAAATATGAGGAGCAAGAAAAGTTCTCAAAAATATGAGGAGCATGTAAAGGTGTGAAAAATATGAAGAGCATGAAAAGTTCTGAAAAATACGAGGAGCAAGAAATGGTGTCAAAAATATGAGGAGCATGTAAAGGTGTGAAAAATTTGAAGAGCATGAAACTATGATAAATATGAGGAGCATGTAATGGTGTGAACATATGAAGAGCATGAAACAGTGTGAAATATATGAAGAGCATGAAAAGAAGTGAAAAATATGAAGATTATGAAACAGTGTGAAAAATATGAATAGCATGAAAAGGTGTGAAAAATATGAAGTGCATGAAACGGTGTGAAAAATGCGAAGAGCATGAAAAGTTCTGAAAAATATGGAGATCACAAAAAGTTCTGATAAATACGAAAAGCATGAAACGGTGTGAAAAATAAGAAGATCATGAAAACATCTGATAAATACGAAGAGCATGAAACGGTGTGAAAAATACAAAGAGCATGAAAAGATCTGAAAAATACGAAGAGAGTGATAAAACCTGAAAAATACGAAGAGCATGAAAAGGTGTAAAAAATTTGAAAAGCATGACAAGGTGTGAAAAATATGAAGAGCATGAAACGGTGTGTAAAATATGAAGAGCAAGAAAAGGTTTAAAAAATATGAAGAGCATGAAAAGTTGTGTAAAATATGAGGAGCAAGAAAAGGTTTAAAAAATACGAAGAGCATGAAAAGGTGTGAAAAATTTGAAAAGCATGACAAGGTGTGAAAAATAAGAAGAGCATGAAACGGTGTGAAAAATAAGAAGAGCAAGAAAAGGTTTAAAAAATAAGAAGAGCATGAGAAGTTGTGTAAAATATGAAGAGCATGTAAACGTGTGAAAAATATGTGGAGCATGAAAAGGTCTGAAAAATATGAAGAACATGAAAAGGTGTGAAAAATCTGAGGAGCATGAAACGGTGTGACAACATGAAGCTCATGAAAAGATGTGAAATATATGAGGAGCATGAAATGGTGTGAAAAATAAGAAGAGCATGAAAAGCTGTAAAAAATATGAAGAGCATGAAAAGGTCTGAAAAATACGAAGAGCATGAAAAGGTCTGAAAAATATCAAGAGATTGAAAAGGTCTGAAAAATATGAAAGGCATGAAAAGTTGTGAAAAATTGAAGAGCATGAAAAGGTCTGAAAAATATCAAGAACATGAAAACTTCTGAAAAATATCAAGAGCATGAAAAGGTGTGAAAAATACGAAGAGCATGAAAAGTTCTGAAAAATACGAAGAGCATGAAAAGGTCTGAAAAATAAGAAGAGCATGAAGAGCATGAAAATTTCTGAAAAATATGAAGAGCTGAAAAGGTGTGAAAAATATAATGAGCATGAAAAGTTGTGAATGATATGAGGAGTATGAAAGGTGTGAACAATATGAGGAGCATGAGAAGTTGTGAAAAATACGAGGAGCGTGAAAAGTTCAGAAAAATATGAGGAACATGCAAAGGTCTGAAAAATACGAGGAGCATGAAAAGGTCTGAAAAATACAAAGAGCATGAAAAGGTCTGAAAAATACATTGAGCATGAAACGGTGTGAAAAATGAGAAGAGGATGAAAATGTGTGAAAAATATGAAGAGCATGAAAAAGTGTGAAAAATTTCGAAGAGCCTGAAGAGGTGTGAAAAATACGAAGAGCATGAAAAGTTGTGAAAAACACGAAGTGCATGAAAAGGTGTGAAACATACGAAGAGCCTGAAACGGTGTGAAAAATGTGCAGAGCATGAAAGGTTATGAAAACTATGAAGAGCTTGAAAAAGTCTGAAAAATATCAAGAGCTTGAAAAGTTCTGAAGTATATGAAGAGCATGAAAAGGTGTGAAAAATACCAGGAGCATGAAAAGCTGTGAAAAATACGAAGAGCATGTAAAGGTCTGAAAACTATGAAGAGCATGAAAAGTTGTGAACAATATGAGGTTCATGAAATGGTGTGAAAAATATGAAGAGCATGAAAAGGTCAGAAAAATACGAGGAGCATGAAACAGTCTGAAAACTATGAAGAGCATGAAAAGGTCTGAAAAATTTTAAGAGCATGAAAAGATCTGAAAAATATGAAGTGATTGAAAAAGTGTGAAAAATATGAAGAGCATGAAATGCTGTGAAAAATATGAAGAGCATGAAAAGGTGTGAAAATTATGAGGAGCATGAAACGGTGTGAACAATATGAGGAGCATGAAATGGTGTGAACAATACGAGGAGCAGGAAAAGTTGTGAACAATACGAAGAGCATGAAAAGGTCTGAAAAATATAAGGAGCATGAAAAGGTCTGAAAAATAAGAAGAGCATGAAAAGGTGTGTTAAATATGAGGAGCATAAAAAGGTGTGAAAAATATTAACTGCATGAAAAGGTGTGAAAAATATGAAGAGCATGATAAGGTGTGAAACATATGAAGAGCATGAAAAGGTCTGAAAAATATGAAGAGCGTGAAGAGCGATGTCAGGACTTGTGCCTAGATGCGAGTGACACCTCGGGACTCTCCTCGAGGCTTGGCAGGGCAATTGGGATGCCTCTCCAGCTGAGGGGGGAGACCAGGGGTCCCGTTCCACTTGCCACAGGAATCCTGGGACTACTATCCATATTAAAGAGGTGTCAGGCATCGTCTCCTTTTAAAGCACTGACGTCCGCGTACCTCTGGATTTTCAAAGGATGTGAGGCCTCCGGTCGCGATGAGGCGGGGAACTAGGGCTTTCTCTGTGGTCTCCACAGGGGATTCAGACATCCCTTCGTCATGGGAGATGCAAGACGAGCCTGCATTCAATTCACTGCAGGGATATCCGGAATTACTTCGAGTCAGAGCATCTCAGAGTCCATTCCACTTGAGGCCACAAAATCAGGGTCCCTCTCACATACCTGTAGCTGAGAGAAGCCTCCTCTTGAGGTGCTTGTGGAAAGTTGGTATTCCTCTTGAGTCGAAGCCAGGGACTAAGCTCTCTTCTCGAGTTGATTTGGGGTCCACGGAGCCCTTTCGTGTTGCTGCAGTGAGCTCAGGATCCCTCTAGACTTGAGACAGTGATCTTGGGTTTTCTCTGGAGTGCCATCAAGGAAATCAAGTCTCCTTACACGTTTGATGTGGAACACGGAATTGCTCTGCACGCAGTGCAGGGGAATCGGGCCTCATCTTGCTGCGAGGGGGAAGTCTCATGGTTTTTCACGTGTTGAGGCTGGAACCTGGGGTATATTCTCGAGTTACGACGGGGAGGGCCCTTCCAGAAACGTGTTTGTTCAGCGACGTCAGGACTCCTGCCTAGGTGTGAGGGACACCTCGGGATTCTCCTCGAGTCTTGGCATGGCAATTGGGACGCGGCTCCACGTAAGGCGGGAGACCCAGGGTCCCGTTAAACGTGCCACAGGGATCCTGGGACTCCTATCCATTTTCAGGAGGAGTCAGGCATCGTCTCCTTTGGAAGCATTCATCTCCGCGGACCTAACGAATTTTCAAAGGATGTGAGGCCTCCGGTCGCGTTGAGGCGGAGAATTAGGTCTTTCTCTGTGGTCTCCACAGGGGATTCAGACATCCCTTCGTCTTGGGAGATGCAAGACAAGCCTGCATTCAATTCACTGCAAGGATATCCGGCCTTACTTCGAGTAAGACCATCTCGGTGTCCATTCCACTTGAGGCCACAAACTCAGGGTCCCTCTCACATACCTGTAGCTGAGAGAAGCCTCCTCTTGAGGTGCTTGTGGAAAGTTGGTATTCCTCTTGAGTCGAAGCCAGGGACTAAGCTGTCATCTCGAGTTGATTTGGGGTCCACAGAGGGCTTTGGTGTTGCTACAGTGACCTCAGGATCCCTATAGACTTGAGACAGTGATCTTGGGTTTTGTCTAGAGTGCCATCAAGGAAATCAAGGCTCCTTTCACGTTTGATGTGGAACACGGAAATGCTCTGCATGCAGTGCAGGGGCATCGGCCTCATCTCGCGGCGAGGGGGAAGTCTCATGATTTTATTCGAGTTGCGGTCGGAACCTGGGGTATATTCTCGAGTTACGACGGGGAGGGCCCTTCCTGACACGTGTTTGTTCAGCGACGTCAGGACTCCTGCCTAAGTGCGAGGGACACCTCGGGATTCTCCACGAGTCTTGGCATGGCAATTGGGACGCGTCTCCCCGGGATCCGGGAGACCCAGGGTCCCTTTAAACGTGCCACAGGGATCCTGGTACTCCTATCCATTTTCAAGAGGAGTCAGGCATCGTCTCCTTTGGAAGCATTGATCTCCGCGCACCTCTCGAGTTTTCAAAGGATGTGAGGCCTCCGGTCGCGATGAGGCGGAGGACTAGAACTTTCTCTGTGGTCTCCACAGGGGATTCAGACATCCCTTAGTCTTGGGAGATGCAAGACGACCCTGCATTCAGTTCACTGCAGGGATATCCGGCCTTACTTCGAGTCAGAGCATATCGGTGCCCATTCCATTTGAGTCCACAAACTCAGGGTCCCTCTCACATACCTGTAGCTGAGAGAAGCCTCCTCTTGAGGTGCTTGTGGAAAGTTGGTATTCCTCTTGAGCCGAAGCCAGGGGCTAAGCTCTCATCTCGAGGTGATTTGGGGTCCACGGAGCCCTTTTGTGATGCTACAGTGACCTCAGGATCCCTCGAGACTTGAGACAGTGATCTTGGGTTTTCTCTCGAGTGCCAACAAGGAAATCAAGGCTCTTTTCACGTTTGATGTGGGATACAGAATTGCTCTGCACGCAGTGCAGGGGAATCGGGACTCATCTCGCGGCGAGGTGGAAGTCTCATGGTTTTTCTCGAGTTGCGGCCGGAACCTGGGGTATATTCTCGAGTTACGACGGGGAGGGCCCTTCCAGACACGTGTTGTTCAGCGACGTCAGGCTTCCTGCCTAGGTGCTAGGGACACCTCGGGATTCTCCTCGAGTCTTGGCATGGCAATTGGGACACGTCTCCACGTGAGGCGGGAGACCCAGGGTCCCTTTCCACGTGCCACAGGGATCCTGGGACTCCTATCAATTTTCAAAAGGACTCAGGCATCGTCTCCTTGGGAAGCATTGATCTCCTCGGACCTCTCGAGTTTTCAAAGGATGTGAGGCCTCCGGTCGCGATGAGGAGGAGAACTAGGTCTTTCTCTGTGGTCTCCACAGGGGATTCAGACATCCCTTCGTCTTGGGAGATGCAAGACGAGCCGGCATTCAATTCACTGCAGGGATATCCGGCCTTACTTCGAGTAAGAGCATCTCGGTGTCCATTCCACTTGAGGCCACAAACTCAGGGTCCCTCTCACATACCTGTAGCTGAGAGAAGCCTCCTCTTGAAGTGCTTGTGGAAAGTTGGTATTCCTCTTGAGTCGAAGCCAGGGACGAAGCTCTCATCTCGAGTTGATTTGTATTCCACGGAGCCCTTTCGTGTTGCTACAGTGACCTCAGGATCCCTCGAGACTTGAGACAGTGATCTTGGGTTTTCTCTGGAGTGCCATCAAGGAAATCAAGGCTCCTTTCACGTTTGATGTGGAACACAGAATTGCTCCGCACACAGTGCAGTGGATTCGGGCCTCATCTCGCGGCGAGGGGGAAGTCTCATGGTTTTTCTCGAGTTTTGGCCGGAACCTGGTGTATATTCTCGACTTACGACGGGGAGGGCCCTTCCAGACTAGTGTTTGTTCAGCGACGTCAGGACTCCTGCCTAGGTGAGAGGGACACTTCTGGATTCTCCTCGAGTCTTGACATGGCAATTGGGACGTGTCTCCACGTGAGGCGGGAGACCCAGGGTCCCATTCCACATGCCACAGGGATGCTGGGACTCCTATCCATTTTCAAGAGGAGTCAGGCATCGTCTCCTTTGGAAGCATTGATCTCCACGGACCTCTCGCGTTTTCAAAGGATGTGAGGCCTCAGGTCGCGATGAGGCAGAGAACAATGTCTTTCTCTGTGGTCTCCACAGGGATTCAGACATCCCTTCGTCTTGGGAGATTCAAGACGAGCCGGCATTCAATTCACTGAATGGATATCCGGCCTTACTTCGAGTCAGAGCATCTCGGTGTCCATTCCACTTGAGGCCACACATTCAGGGTCCCTCTCACATACATGTAGCTGAGAGAAGCCTCCTCTTGAGGTGCTTGTGGAAAGTTGGTATTCCTCTTGAGTCGAAGCCAGGGACTAAGCTCTCATCTCGAGTTGATTTGGGGTCCACGGAGCCCTTTCATGTTGCTACAGTGACCTCATGATCCATCTAGACTTGAGACAGTGATCTTGGGTTTTCTCTGGAGTGCCATCAAGGATATCAAGGCTCCTTTCACGTTTGATGTGGAACACGGAGTTGCTCTGCACGCAGTGCAGGGGAATCGGGCCTCATCTCGCGGCGAGGGGGAAGTCTCATGGTTTTTCTCGAGTTGCGGCCGGAACCTGGGGTATATTCTCGAGTTATGACGGGGAGGGCCATTCCAAACACGTGTTTGTTCATCGACGTCAGGACTCGTGCCTAACTGTGAGGGACAACTCTGGATTCTCCTCGAGTCTTGACATGGCAATTGGGACGCGTCTCCACGTGAGGCGGGAGACCCAGGGTCCCTTTCCACGTGCCACAGGGATCCTGGGACTCCTATCCATTTTCAAGAGGAGTCAGGCATCGTCTCCTTTGGAAGCATTGATCTCCGCGGCCTCTCGAGTTTTCAAAGGATGTGAGGCTTCCGGTCGCGATTAGGCGGAGAATTAGGTCTTTCTCTGTGGTCTCCACAGGGGATTCAGACATCCCTTCGTCTTGGGAGATGCAAGACGAGCCTGCATTCAATTCAATGCAGGGATATCCGGCCTAACTTCGAGTCAGAGCTTCTCGGTGTCCATTCCACTTGAGGCCACAAACTCAGGGTCCCTCTCACATACCTGTAGCTGAGAGAAGCCTCCTCTTGAGGTGCTTGTGGAAAGTTGGTATTCCTCTTGAGTCGAAGCCAGGGACTAAGCTCTCATCTCGAGTTGATTTGGGGTCCTCGGAGCCCTTTCGTGTTGCTCCAGTTACCTCAGAATCCCTCTAGACTAGAGACAGTGATCTTGGGTTTTCTCTGGAGTGCCATCAAGGAAATCAAGGCTCCGTTCACATTTGATGTGGAACGCGGAATTGCTCTGCACGCAGTGCACGGAATCGGGCCTCATCTCGGGGCGAGGGGGAAGTCTCATGGTTTTACTCGAGTTGCGGCCGGACCCTGGGCTATATTCTCGAGTTACGAAGGGGAGGGACTTCCAGACACGTGTTTGTTCAGCGACGTCAGGACTTATGCCTACGTGCGAGGGACACTTCGGGATTCTCCTCGAGTCTTGGCATGGCAATTGGGACGCGTCTCCACGTGAGGCGGGAGACCCAGGGTCTTTTCCACGTGCCACAGGGATCCTGGGACTCCTATCCATTTTCAAGAGGAGTCAGGCATCGTCTCCTTTGGAAGCATTGATCTCCGCAGACCTCTCGAGTTTTCAAAGGATGTGAGGCCTCCGGTAGGGTTGAGGCAGAGGACTAGGTCTTTCTCTGTGGTCTCCACAGGGGATTCAGACAACCCTTCGTCTTGGCAGATGCAAGACGAGCCTGCATTCATTTCACTGTTGGGATATCCGGCCTTACTTCGAGTCAGAGCATCTCGGTGTCCATTCCACTTGAGGCCACAAACTCAGGGTCCCTCTCACATATCTGTTGCTGAGAGAAGCCTCCTCTTGAGGTGCTTGTGGAAAGTTGGTATTCCTCTTGAGTCGAAGCCAGGGACTAACCTCTCATCTCGAGTTGATTTGGGGTCCACGGAGCCCTTTCGTGTTGCTCCAGTGACCTCAGGATCCCTCTAGACTTGAGACAGTGATCTTGGGTTTTCTCTGGAGTGCCATCAAGGAAATCAAGGCTCCTTTCATGTTTGATGTGGAACACGGAATTGCTCTGCACGCAGTGCAGGGGAATCGGGCCTCATCTCGCTGCGAGGGGGAAGTCTCATGGTTTTTCTCGAGTTGCGGCCGGAACCTGGGGTATATTCTCGAGTTACGACGGGGAGGGCCCCTCCAGACACGTGTTTGTTCAGCGACGTCAGGACTCCTGCCTAGGTGGGAGGGACACCTCGGGATTCTCCTCGAATCTTGGCATGGCAATTGGGACGCGTCTCCACGTGAGGCGGAAATCCCAGGGTCCCTTTCCACGTGCCACAGGGATCCTGGGACTGCTATCCATTTTCAAGAGGAGTCAGGCATTGTCTCCTTTGGAAGCATTGATCTCCGTGGACCTCTCGAGTTTTCAAAGGATGTGAGGCCTCCGGTCGCGATGAGGCGGAGAACTAGGTCTTTCTCTGTGGTCTCCACAGGGGATTCAGACATCCCTTCTTCTTGGGAGATGCAAGACGAGCCTGCATTCAATTCACTGCAGGGATATCCGGCCTTACTTCGAGTCAGAGCATCTCGGTGTCCATTCCACTTGAGGCCACAAACTCAGGGTCCCTCTCACATACCTGTACCTGAGAGAAGCCTCCTCTTGAGGTGCTTGTGGAAAGTTGGTATTCCTCTTGAGTCAAAGCCAGGGACTAATCTCTCATCTCGAGTTGATTTGGGGTCCACGGAGCCCTTTCATGTTGCTCCAGTGACCTCAGGATCCCTCTAGACTTGAGACAGTGATCTTGGGTTTTCTCTGGAGTGCCATCAAGGAAATCAAGGCTCCTTTCACGTTTGATGTGGAACACGGAATTCCTCTGCACGCAGTGCAGGGGAATCAGGCCTCATATCGCGGCGAGGGGGAAGTCTCATGGTTTTTCTCGAGTTGCGGCCGGAACCTGGGGTATATTCTCAAGTTACGACGGGGAGGGCCCTTCCAGACATGTGTTTGTTCAGCGCCGTCAGGACTCCTGCCTAGGTGCGAGGGACACCTCGGGATTCTCTTCGAGTCTTGTCATGGCAACTGGGACGCATCTCCACGTGAGGCGGGAGACCCAGGGTCCCTTTCCACGTGCCACAGGGATCCTGGGACTCCTATCCATTTGCAATAGGAGTCAGGCATCGTCTCCTTTGGAAGCATTGATCTCCGCTGACCTCTCGAGTTTTCAAAGGATGTGAGGCCTCCGGTCGCGATGAGTCGGAGAACTAGTTCTTTCTCTGTGGTCTCCACAGGGGATTCAGACATCCCTTCGTCTTGGGAGATGCAAGACGAGCCTGCATTCAATTCACTGCAGGGATATCCGGCCTTACTTCGAGTCAGAGCATCTCGGTGTCCATTCCACTTGAGGCCACAAACTCAGGGTCCCTCTCACATACCTGTAGCTGAGAGAAGCCTCCTCTTGAGGTGCTTGTGGAAAGTTGGTATTTCTCTTGAGTCGAAGCCAGGGACTAAGCTCTCATCTCGAGTTGATTTGCGGTCCACGGAGCCCTTTCGTGTTGCTCCAGTGTCCTCAGGATCCCTCTAGACTTGAGACAGTGATCTTGGGTTTTCTCTGGAGTGCCATCAAGGAAATCAAGGCTCCTTTCACGTTTGATGTGGAACACGGAATTCCTCTGCACGCAGTGCAGGGGAATCGGGCCCTATCTCGCGGCGAGGGGGAAGTCTCATGGTTTTTCTCGAGTTGCGGCCGGAACCTGGGGTATATTCTCGAGTTACGACGGGGAGGGCCCTTCCAGACACGTGTTTGTTCAGCGACGTCATGACTCCTGCTTAGGTGCGAGGGACACCTTGGGATTCTCCTCGAGTCTTGGCATGGCAATTGGGACGCGTCTCCACATGAGGTGGGAGACCCAGGGTCCCTTTCCACGTGGACAGGGATCCTGGGACTCCTATCCATTTTCAAGAGGAGTCAGGCATCGTCTCCTTTGGAAGCATTGATCTCCGCGGACCTCTCGAGTTTTCAAAGGATGTGAGGCCACCGGTCACGATGAGGCGGAGAACTAGGTCTTTCTCTGTGGTCTCCACATGGGATTCAGACATCCCTTCGTTTTGGGAGATGCAAGACGAGCCTGCATTCAATTCACTGCAGTGATATCCGGCCTTACTTTGAGTCAGAGCATCTCGGTGTCCATTCCACTTGAGGCCACAAACTCAGGGTCCCTCTCACATACCTGTAGCTGAGAGAAGCCTCCTCTTGAGGTGCTTGTGGAAAGTTGGTATTCATCTTGAGTCGAAGCCAGGGACTAATCTCTCATCTCGAGTTGATTTGGGGTCCACGGAGCCCCTTCGTGTTGCTCCAGTGACCTCAGGATCGTCTAGACTTGAGACAGTGATCTTGGGTTTTCTCTGGACGGCCATCAAGGAAATCAAGGCTCCTTTCACGTTTGATGTGGAACACGGAATTGCTCTACAAGCAGTGCAGGGGAATCGGGCCTCATCTCGCGGCGAGGGGGAAGACTCATGGTTTTTCTCGAGTTGCGGCCGGAACCTGGGGTATATTCTCGAGTTACGACATGGAGGGCCCTTCCAGACACGTGTTTGTTCAGCGACGTCAGGACTCCTGCCTTGGTGCGAGGGACACCTCGGGATTCTCCTCGAGTCTTGGCATGGCAATTGGGACGCCTCTCCAGGTGAGGCGGGAGTCCCAGGGTCCCTTTCCACGTGCCACAGGGATCTTGGTACTCCTATCCATTTTCAAGTGGAGTCAGGCATCGTCTCCTTTGGAAGCATTGATCTCCACGGACCTCTCGAGTTTTCAAAGGATGTGAGGCCTCCGGTCGCGTTGAGGCGGAGGATTAGGTCTTTCTCTGTGGTCTCCACAGGGGATTCAAACAACCCTTCGTCTTGGGAGATGCAAGACAAGCCTGCATTCAATTCACTGCAGGGATATCCGGCCTTACTTCGAGTCAGAGCATCTCGGTGTCCATTCCACTTGAGGCCACAAACTCAGGGTCCCTCTCACATACCTGTATCTGAGAGAAGCCTCCTCTTGAGGTGCTTGAGGAAAGTTGGTATTCCTCTTGAGTCGAAGCCAGGGACTAAGCTCTCATCTCGAGTTGATTTGGGGTCCACGGAGCCCTTTCCTGTTGCTCCAGTGACCTCAAGATCCCTCTAGACTTGAGACAGTGATCTTGGGTTTTCTCTGGAGTGCCATCAAGGAAGTCAAGGCTCATTTCACTTTTGATGTGGAACACGGAATTGCTCTGCACGCAGTGCAGGGGAATCGGGACTCATCTCGCGGCGAGGGGGAAGTCTCATGGTTTTTCTCGAGTTCCGGCCGGAACCTGGGGTATATTCTCGAGTTACGACGGGGAGGGCCCTTCCAGACACGTGTTTGTTCAGCGACATCAGGACTCCTGCCTAGGTGCGAGGGACAACTCGGGATTCTCCTCGAGTCTTGGCATGGCAATTGGGACGCGTCTCCACGTGAGGCCGGAGATCCAGGGTCCCTTCCCACGTGCCACAGGGATTCTGGGACTCCTATCCATTTTCAAGAGGAGTCAGGCATCGTCTCCTTTGGAAGCATTGATCTCCGCGGGCCTCTCGAGTTTTCAAAGGGTGTGAGGCCTCCATTCGCGATGAGGCGGAGGACTAGGTCTTTCTCTGTGGTCTCCACAGGGGATTCAGACATCCCTTCGTTTTGGGAGATGCAAGACGAGCCTGCATTCAATTCACTGCAGTGATATCCGGCCTTACTTCGAGTCAGAGCATCTCGGTGTCCATTCCACTTGAGGCCACAAACTCAGGGTCCCTCTCACATACCTGTAGCTGAGAGAAGCCTCCTCTTGAGGTGCTTGTGGAAAGTTGGTATTCCTCTTGATTCGAGGCCAGGGACTAAGCTCTCATCTCGAGTTGATTTGGGGTCCACGGAGCCCTTTCGTGTTGCTCCAGTGACCTCAGGATTCCTCTAGACTTGAGACAGTGATCTTGGGTTTTCTCTGGAGTGCCATCAAGGAAATCAAGGCTCCTTTCACGTTTGATGTGGAACACGGAATTGCTGTACAAGCAGTGCAGGGGAATCGGGCCTCATCTCGCGGCGAGGGGGAAGACTCATGGTTTTTCTCGAGTTGCGGCCGGAACCTGGGTTATATTTTCGAGTTACGACGGGGAGGGCCCTTCCAGACACGTGTTTGTTCAGCGACGTCAGGACTCCTGCCTTGGTGCGAGGGACACCCTGGGATTCTCCTCGAGTCTTGGCATGGCAATTGGGACGCCTCTCCACGTGAGGTGGGAGACCCAGGGTCCCTTTCCACGTGCCGCAGGGATCCTGGGACTAACATCTATTTTCAAGAGGAGTCAGGCATCGTCTCCTTTGGAAGCATTGATCTCCGCAGACCTCTCGAGTTTTCAAAGGATGTGAGGCCTCCGGTCGCGTTGAGGCGGAGGACTAGGTCTTTCTCTGTGGTCTCCACAGGGGATTCAGAAATCCCTTTGTCTTGGGAGATGCAAGACAAGCCTGCATTCAATTCACTGCAGGGATATCCGGCCTTACTTCGAGTCAGAGCATCTCGGTGTCCATTCCACTTAAGGCCACAAACTCAGGGGCCCTCTAACATACCTGTAGCTGAGAGAAGCCTCCTCTTGAAGTGCTTGTGGAAAGTTGGTATTCCTCTTGAGTCGAAGCCAGGGACTAAGCTCTCATCTCGAGTTCATTTGGGTTCCGCGGAGCCCTTTCGTGTTGCTCCAGTGTCCTCAGGATCCCTCTAGACTTGAGACAGTGATCTTGGGTTTTCTCTGGAGTGCCATAAAGGAAATCAAGGCTCCTTTCACGTTTGATGTGGAACACGGAATTGCTTTGCACGCAGTGCAGGGGAATCGGGCCTCATCTCGTGGCGAGGGGGAAGTCTCATGGTTTTTCTCGAGTTGCGGCCGGAACCTGGGGTATATTCTCGAGTTACGACGGGGAGGGCCCTTCCAGACACGTGTTTGTTCAGCGACATCAGCACTCCTGCCTAGGTGCGAGGGACACCTCGGGATTCTCCTCGAGTCTTGGCATGGCAATTGGAACGCGTCTCCACGTGAGGCGGGAGACCCAGTGTCCCTTTCCACGTGCCGCAGGGATCCTGGGACTCCTATCCATTTTCAAGAAGAGTCAGGCATCGTCTCCTTTGGAAGCATTGATCTCCGAAGACCTCTCGAATTTTCAAAGGATGTGAGGCCTTCGGTCGCGATGAGGCGGAGGACTAGGTCTTTCTCTGTGGTCTCCACAGGGGATTCAGACATCCCTTCGTCTTGGGAGATGCAAGACGAGCCTGCATTCAATTCACTGCAGGGATATCCGGCCTTACTTCGAGTCAGAGCATCTCGGTGTCCATTCCACTTGAGGCCACAAACTCATGGGCCCTCTCACATACCTGTATCTGAGAGAAGCCTCCTCTTGAGGTGCTTGCGGAAAGTTGGTGTTACTCTTGAGTCGAAGCCAGGGACTAAGCTCTCATCTCGAGTTGATTTGGGGTCCATGGAGACCTTTCGTGTTGCTCCAGTGACCTCAAGATCCCTCTAGACTTGAGACAGTGATCTTGGGTTTCCTCTGGAGTGCCATCAAGGAAATCAAGGCTCCTTTCACATTTGATGTGGAACACGGAATTGCTCTGCACGCAGTGCAGGGGAATCGGGACTCATCTCGCGGCGATGGGGAAGTCTCATGGTTTTTCTCGAGTTGCGGCCGGAACCTGGGGTATATTCTCGAGTTACGATGGGGAGGGCCCTTCCAGACACGTGTTTGTTCAGCAACGTCAGGACTCCTGCCTAGGTGCGAGGGACACCTCGGAAATCTCCTCGAGTCTTGGCATGGCAATTGGCGGGAGACCCAGGGTCCCTTTCCACGTGCTACAGGGATCCTGGGACTGCTATCCATTTTCAAGAGGAGTCAGGCATCGTCTCCTTTGGAAGCATTGATCTCCGCAGACCTCTCGAGTTTTCAAAGGATGTGAGGCCTCCGGTCGTGATGAGGCGGAGGACTAGGTCTTTCTCTGTCATCTCCACAGGGGATTCAGACATCCCTTCGTCTTGGGAGATGCAAGACGAGCCTGCATTCAATTCACTGCAGGGATATCCGGCCTTATTTTGAGTCAGAGCATCTCGGTGTCCATTCCACTTGAGGCCACAACTCATGGTCCTTCTCACATACCTGTAGCTGAGAGAAGCCTCTTCTTGAGGTGCTTGTGGAAAGTTGGTATTCCTCTTGAGTCGAAGCCAGGGACTAAGCTCTCATCTCGAGTTGATTTGGGGTCCACGGAGACCTTTCGGGTTGCGCCAGTGACCTCAGGTTCCCTCTAGACTTGAGACAGAGATTTTGGGTTTTCTCTGGAGTGCCATCAAGGAAATCAAGGCTCCTTTCCCGTTTGATGTGGAACACGGAATTGCTCTGCACGCAGTGCAGGGGAATCGGGCCTCATCTCGCGGCGAGGGGAAATCTCATGGTTTTTCTCGAGTTGCGGCCGGAACCTCGTGTATATTCTCGAGTTACGACGGGGAGGGCCCTTCCAGACACGTGTTTGTTCAGCGAAGTCAGGACTCGGGCCTAGGTGCGAGGCACACCTCGGGATTCTCCTCGAGTCTTGGCATGCTAATTGGGACTCGTCTCCACGTGTGGCAGGAGACCCAGGGTCCCTTTCCACGTGGACAGGGATCCTGGGACTCCTATCCATTTTAAAGAGGAGTCAGGCATCGGCTCCTTTGGAAGCATTGATCTCCTCGGACCTCTCGAGTTTTCAAAGGATGTGAGGCCTCTGCTCGCGATGAAGCAGAGAACTAGGTCTTTCTCTGTGGTCTCCACAGGGGACTCAGACATCCCTACGTCTTGGGAGATGCAAGACGAGCCTGCATTCAATTCACTGTTGGGATATCCGGCCTTACTTCGAGTCAGAGCATCTCGGTGTCCATTCCACTTGAGGCCACAAATTCAGGGTCCCTCTCAGATACCTGGAGCTGAGAGTAGCCTCCTCTTGAGGTGCTTGTGGAAAGTTGGTATTCCTCTTGAGTCGAAGCCAGGGACTAAGCTCTCATCTCGAGTGGATTTCGGGTCCACGGAGCCCTTTCGTGTTGGTACAGTGACCTCAGGACCCCTCTAGACTTGAGACAGTGATCTTGGGTTTTCTCTGGAGTGCCATCAAGGAAATCAAGGCTCCTTTCACGTTTGATGTGGAACACGGAATTGCTGTGCACGCAGTGCAAGGGAATCGGGCCTCATTTCGCGGCGAGGGGGAAGTCTCATGGTTTTTCTCGAGTTGCGGCCGGAACCTGGGGTATATTCTCGAGTTACGACGGGGAGGGCCCTTCCTGACACGTGTTTGTTCAGCGACGTCAGGACTCCTGCCTAGGTGCGAGGGACACCTCGGGATTCTCTTCGAGTCTTGTCATGGCAACTGGGACGCGTCTCCACGTGAGGCGGGAGACCCAGGGTCCCTTTCCACGTGCCACAGGGATCCTGGGACTCCTATCCATTTGCAATAGGAGTCAGGCATCGTCTCCTTTGTAAGCATTGATCTCCGCTGACCTCTCGAGTTTTCAAAGGATGTGAGGCCTCCGGTCGCGATGAGTCGGAGAACTAGTTCTTTCTCTGTGGTCTCCACAGGGGATTCAGACATCCCTTCGTCTTGGGAGATGCAAGACGAGCCTGCATTCAATTCACTGCAGGGATATCCGGCCTTACTTCTAGTCAGAGCATCTCGGTGTCCATTCCACTTGAGGCCACAAACTCAGGGTCCCTCTCAGATACTTGTAGCTGAGAGTAGCCTCCTCTTGAGGTGCTTTTGGAAAGTTGGTATTCCTCTTTATTCGAAGCCAGGGACAAAGCTCTCATCTCGAGTGGATTTCGGGTCCACGGAGCCCTTTCCTGTTGCTACAGTGACCTCAGGATCGCTCTATACTTGAAACAGTGATCTTGGGTTTTCTCTGGAATGCCAGCAAGGAAATCAAGGCTCCTTTCACGTTTGATGTGGAACAAGGAATTGCTCTGCATGCAGTGCAGGGGAATCGGGCCTCATCTCGCAGCGAGGGGGAAGTCTCATGGTTGTTCTCGAGTTGCGGCCGGAACTTGGGGTATATTCTCCAGTTAGAAGGGGAGGGCCCTTCCAGACACGTGTTTGTTCAGCGACGTTAGACTCCTGCCTAGGTGCTAGGGACACCTCGGGATTCTCTTCGTGTCTTGGCATGGTAATTGGGACGCGTCTCCACGTGAGGCGGGAGACCCAGGGTCCCTTTCCAAGTTCCACAGGAGTCCTGGAACTCCTATCCATTTTCAAGAGGAGTCAGGCATCATCTCCTTTGGAAGCATTGATCTCCGCGGACCTCTCGAGTTTTCAAAGGATGTGAGGCCTGCCGTCGCGTTGAGGTGGAGGACTAGGTCTTTCTCTGTGGTCTCCACAGGGGATTCAGACATCCCTTCGTCTTGGGAAATGCAAGACGAGCCTGAATTCAATTCACTGCAGGGATATCCGGCCTTACTTCGAGTCAGAGCATCTCGGTGTCCATTCCACTTGAGGCCATAAACTCAGGGTCCCTCTCACATACCTGTAGCTGAGAGAAGCCTCCTCTTGAGGTGCTTGTGGAAAGTTGGTATTCCTCTTGAGTTGAAGCCAGGGACTAAGCTCTCATCTCGAGTTGATTTGGGGTCCATGGAGCCCTTTCGTGTTGCTCCAGTGACCTCAGGATCCCTCTAGACTTGAGACAGTGATCTTGGGTTTTCTCTGGAGTGCCATCAAGGAAATCAAGACTCCTTTCACTTTTGATGTGGAACACGGAATTGCTCTGCACGCAGTGCAGGGGCATCGGGCCTCATCTCGCGGCGAGCGGGAAGTCTCATGGTTTTTCTCGAGTTGCGGCCGGAACCTGGGGTATATTCTCGAGTTACGACTGGGAGGGCCCTTCCAGACACGTGTTTGTTCAGCGACGTCAGGACTCGGGCCTAGGTGAGAGGGACACCTCGGGATTCTCCTCGAGTCTTGACATGGCAATTGGGACTCGTCTCCACGTACGGCGGGAGACCCAGGGTCCCTTTCCACGTGCCACAGGGATCCTGGGACTCCTATCCATTTTCAAGAGGAGTCAGGCATCGTCTCCTTTGGAAGCATTGATCTGCGTGAACCTCTCGAGTTTTCAAAGGATGTGAGGCCTCTGCTCGCGATGAAGCAGAGAACTAGGTCTTTCTCTGTGGTCTCCACAGGGGACTCAGACATCCCTACGTCTTGGGAGATGCAAGACGAGCCTGCATTCAATTCACTGTTGGGATATCCGGCCTTACTTCGAGTCAGAGCATCTCGGTGTCCATTCCACTTGAGGCCACAAATTCAGGGTCCCTCTCACATACCTGGAGCTGAGAGTAGCCTCCTCTTGAGGTGCTTGTGGAAAGTTGGTATTCCTCTTGAGTCGAAGCCAGGGACTAAGCTCTCATCTCGAGTGGATTTCGGGTCCACGGAGCCCTTTCGTGTTGGTACAGTGACCTCAAGATCCCTCTAGACTTGAGACAGTGATCTTGGGTTTTCTCTGGAGTGCCATCAAGGAAGTCAAGGCTCATTTCACGTTTGATGTGGAACACGGAATTGCTCTGCACGCAGTGCAGGGGAATCGGGCCTCATCTCGCTGCGAGGGGGAAGTCTCATGGTTTTTCTCGAGTTGCGGCCGGAACCTGGGGTATATTCTCGAGTTACGACGGGGAGGGCCCTTCCAGACACGTGTTTGTTCAGCGACATCAGGACTCCTGCCTAGGTGCGAGGGACAACTCGGGATTCTCCTCGAGTCTTGGCATGGCAATTGGGACGCGTCTCCACGTGAGGCCGGAGATCCAGGGTCCCTTCCCACGTGCCACAGGGATTCTGGGACTCCTATCCATTTTCAAGAGGAGTCAGGCATCGTCTCCTTTGGAAGCATTGATCTCCGCGGACCTCTCGAGTTTTCAAAGGGTGTGAGGCCTCCATTCGCGATGAGGCGGAGGACTAGGTCTTTCTCTGTGGTCTCCACAGGGGATTCAGACATCCCTTCGTTTTGGGAGATGCAAGACGAGCCTGCATTCAATTCACTGCAGTGATATCCGGCCTTACTTCGAGTCAGAGCATCTCGGTGTCCATTCCACTTGAGGCCACAAACTCATGGGCCCTCTCACATACCTGTATCTGAAAGAAGCCTCCTCTTGAGGTGCTTGTGGAAAGTTGGTATTCCTCTTGAGTCGAAGCCAGGGACTAAGCTCTCATCTCGAGTTGATTTGGGGTCCACGGAGCCCTTTCCTGTTGCTCCAGTGACCTCAAGATCCCTCTAGACTTGAGACAGTGATCTTGGGTTTTCTCTGGAGTGCCATCAAGGAAATCAAGGCTCCTTTCACGTTTGATGTGGAACACGGAATTGCTTTGCACGCAGTGCAGGGGAATCGGGCCTCATCTCGCGGCGAGGGGGAAATCTCATGGTTTTTCTCGAGTTGCGGTCGGAACCTGGGGTATATTCTCGAGTTACGACGGGGAGGGACCTTCCAGACACGTGTTTTTTCAGCGACGTCAGCACTCCTGCCTAGGTGGGAGGGACACCTCGGGATTCTCCTCGAGTCTTGGCATGGCAATTGGAACGCGTCTCCACGTGAGGCGGGAGACCCAGTGTCCCTTTCCACGTGCCGCAGGGATCCTGGGACTCCTATCCATTTTCAAGAAGAGTCAGGCATCGTCTCCTTTGGAAGCATTGATCTCCAAAGACCTCTCGAATTTTCAAAGGATGTGAGGCCTTCGGTCGCGACGAGGCGGAGGACTAGGTCTTTCTCTGTGGTCTCCACAGGGGATTCAGACATCCCTTCGTCTTGGGAGATGCAAGACAAGCCTGCATTCAATTCACTGCAGGGATATCCGGCCTTACTTCGAGTCAGAGCATCTCGGTGTCCATTCCACTTGAGGCCACAAACTCAGTGTCCCTCTCACATACCTGTAGCTGAGAGAAGCCTCCTCTTGAGGTGCTTGTGGAAAGTTGGTATTCCTCTTGAGTCGAAGCCAGGGACTAAGCTCTCATCTCGAGTTGATTTGGGGTCCACAGAGCCCTTTATTGTTGCTCCAGTGACCTCAGGGTCCCTCTAGACTTGACACAGTGATCTTGGGTTTTCTCTTGAGTGCCATCAAGGAAATCAAGGCTCCTTTCACGTTTGATGTGGAACACGGAATTGCTCTGCACGCAGTGCAGGGGAATTGGGCCTCAACTCGCGGCGCGGGGGAAGTCTCATGGTTTTTCTCGAGTTGTGGCCAGAACCTGGGGTATATTCTCGAGTTACGATGGGGAGGGCCCTTCCAGACACGTGTTTGTTCAGCAACGTCAGGACTCCTGCCTAGGTGCGAGGGACACCTCGGGATTCTCCGCGAGTCTCGGCATGGCAATTGGGAGGCGTCTGCACGTGAGGCGGGAGACCCAGGGTCCCTTTCCACGTGCCACAGGGATCCTGGGACTCCTATCCATTTGCAAGAGGAGTCAGGCATCGTCTCCTTTGGAAGCATTGATCTCCGCGGACCTCTCGAGTTTTCAAAGGATGTGAGGCCTCCGGTCGCGATGAGGCGGAGAACTAGGTCTTTCTCTGTGGTCTCCACAGGGGATTCAGACATCCCTTCGTCTTGGGAGACGCAAGACGAGCCTGCATTCAATTCACTGCAGGGATATCCAGCCTTACTTCGAGTCAGACCGTCTCGGTGTCCATTCCACTTGAGGCTACAAACTTAGGGTCCCTCTCACATACCTGTAGCTGAGAGAAGCCTACTCTTGAGGTGCTTGCGGAAAGTTGGTGTTACTCTTGAGTCGAAGACAGGGACGAAGCTCTCATCTCGAGTTGATTTGGGGTCCACAGAGCCCTTTCATGTTGCTCCAGTGACCACAGGATCCCTCTAGACTTGAGACAGTGATCTTGGGTTTTCTCTGGAGTGCCATCAAGGAAATCAAGGCTCCTTACACGTTTGATGTGGAACACCGAATTGCTCTGCATGCAGTGCAGGGGAATCGGGCCTCATCTCACGGCGAGGGGGAAGTCTCATGGTTTTTCTCGAGTTGCGGCCGGAACCTGGGGTATATTCTCGAGTTACGACGGTGAGGGCCCTTCCCACGTGTTTGTTCAGCGACGTCATGACTCCAGCCTAAGTGCGAGGGAAACCTTGGGATTCTCCTCGAGTCTTGGCATGGCAATTGGGACGCGTATCCACGTGAGGTGGGAGACCCAGGGTCCCTTTCCACGTGGACATGGATCCTGGGACTCCTATCCATTTTCAAGAGGCGTCAGGCATCGTCTCCTTTGGAAGCATTGATCTCCGCGGACCTCTCGAGTTTTCAAAGGTAGTGAGGCCTCTGGTCGCGTTGAGGCGGAGGACTAGGTCTTTCTCTGTAGTCTCCACAGGGGATTCAGACATCCCTTCGTCTTGGGAGATGCAAGACAAGCCTGCATTCAATTCACTGCAGGGATATCCGGCCTTACTTCGAGTCAGAGCATCTCGGTGTCCATTGCACTTCAGGCCACAAACTCAGGGGCCCTCTCACATACCTGTATCTGAGAGAAGCCTCCTCTTGAGGTGCTTGAGGAAAGTTTGTATTCCTCTTGAGTCGAAGCCAGGGACTAAGCTCTCATCTCGAGTTGATTTGGGGTCCATGGAGACCTTTCGTGTTGCTCCAGTGACCTCAAGATCCCTCTAGACTTGAGACAGTGATCTTGGGTTTCCTCTGGAGTGCCATCAAGGAAATCAAGGCTCCTTTCACATTTGATGTGGAACACGGACTTGCTCTGCACGCAGTGCAGGGGAATCGGGCCTCATCTCGCGGCGATGGGGAAGTCTCATGGTTTTTCTCGAGTTGCGGCCGGAACCTGGGGTATATTCTCGAGTTACGACGGGGAGGGCCCTTCCCACGTGTTTGTTCAGCGACGTCATGACTCCAGCCTAAGTGCGAGGGAAACCTTGGGATTCTCCTCGAGTCTTGGCATGGCAATTGGGACGCGTCTCCACGTGAGGTGGGAGACCCAGGGTCCCTTTCCACGTGCTACAGGGATCCTGGGACTCCTATCCATTTTCAAGAGGAGTCAGGCATCGTCTCCTTTGGAAGCATTGATCTCCTCGGACCTCTCGAGTTTTCAAAGGATGTGAGGCCTCTGCTCGCGATGAAGCAGAGAACTAGGTCTTTCTCTGTGGTCTCCACAGGGGACTCAGACATCCCTACGTCATGGGAGATGCAAGACGAGCCTGCATTCAATTCACTGTTGGGATATCCGGCCTTACTTCGAGTCAGAGCATCTCGGTGTCCATTCCACTTGAGGCCACAAATTCAGGGTCCCTCTCAGATACCTGTAGCTGAGAGTAGCCTCCTCTTGAGGTGCTTTTGGAAAGTTGGTATTCCTCTTTATTCGAAGCCAGGGACTAAGCTCTCATCTCGAGTGGATTTCGGGTCCACGGAGCCCTTTCCTGTTGCTACAGTGACCTCAGGATCGCTCTATACTTGAAACAGTGATCTTGGGTTTTCTCTGGAGTGCCAGCAAGGAAATCAAGGCTCCTTTCACGTTTGATGTGGAACACGGAATTGCTCTGCATGCAGTGCAGGGTAATCGGGCCTCATCTCGCAGCGAGGGGGAAGTCTCATGGTTGTTCTCGAGTTGCGGCCGGAACTTGGGGTATATTCTCCAGTTAGAAGGGGAGGGCCCTTCCAGACACGTGTTTATTCAGCGACGTCAGATTCCTGCCTAGGTGCTAGGGACACCTCGGAATTCTCTTCGTGTCTTGGCATGGTAATTGGGACGCGTCTCCACGTGAGGCGGGAGACCCAGGGTCCCTTTCCAAGTTCCACAGGAGTCCTGGAACTCCTATCCATTTTCAAGAGGAGTCAGGCATCATCTCCTTTGGAAGCATTGATCTCCGCGGACCTCTCGAGTTTTCAAAGGATGTGAGGCCTGCCGTCGCGTTGAGGTGGAGGACTAGGTCTTTCTCTGTGGTCTCCACAGGGGATTCAGACATCCCTTCCTCTTGGGAAATGCAAGACGAGCCTGCATTTAATTCACTGCAGGGATATCCGGCCTTACTTCGAGTCAGAGCATCTCGGTGTCCATTCCACTTGAGGCCATAAACTCAGGGTCCCTCTCACATACATGTAGCTGAGAGAAGCCTCCTCTTGAGGTGCTTGTGGAAAGTTGGTATTCCTCTTGAGTTGAAGCCAGGGACTAAGCTCTCATCTCGAGTTGATTTGGGGTCCACGGAGCCCTTTCGTGTTGCTCCAGTGACCTCAGGATCCCTCTAGACTTGAGACAGTGATCTTGGGTTTTCTCTGGAGTGCCATCAAGGAAATCAAGACTCCTTTCACTTTTGATGTGGAACACGGAATTGCTCTGCACGCAGTGCAGGGGAATCGGGCCTCATCTCGCGGCGAGCGGGAAGTCTCATGGTTTTTCTCGAGTTGCGGCCGGAACCTGGGGTATATTCTCGAGTTACGACGGGGAGGGCCCTTCCAGACACGTGTTTGTTCAGCGACGTCAGGACTCGTGCCTAGGTGAGAGGGACACCTCGGGATTCTCCTCGAGTCTTGGCATGGCAATTGGGACTCGTCTCCACGTGTGGCGGGAGACCCAGGGTCCCTTTCCACATGCCACAGGGATCCTGGGACTCCTATCCATTTTCAAGAGGAGTCAGGCATCGGCTCCTTTAGAAGCATTGATCTGCGTGAACCTCTCGAGTTTTCAAAGGATGTGAGGCCTCTGCTCGCGATGAAGCAGAGAACTAGGTCTTTCTCTGTGGTCTCCACAGGGGACTCAGACATCCCTACGTCTTGGGAGATGCAAGACGAGCCTGCATTCAATTCACTGTTGGGATATCCGGCCTTACTTCGAGTCAGAGCATCTCGGTGTCCATTCCACTTGAGGCCACAAATTCAGGGTCCCTCTCAGATACCTGGAGCTGAGAGTAGCCTCCTCTTGAGGTGCTTGTGGAAAGTTGGTATTCCTCTTTAGTCGAAGCCAGGGACTAAGCTCTCATCTCGAGTGGATTTCGGGTCCACGGAGCCCTTTCATGTTGCTACAGTGACCTCAGGATCGCTCTATACTTGAAACAGTGATCTTGGGTTTTCTCTGGAGTGCCATCAAGGAAATCAAGGCTCCTTTCACGTTTGATGTGGAACATGGAATTGCTCTGCACACAGTGCAGGGGAATCGGGCCTCATCTCGGGGCGAATGGGAAGTCTCATGGCTTTTCTCGAGTTGCGGACGGACCCCGGGGTATATTCTCGAGTTACGACGGGGAGGGCCCTTCCAGACACGTGTTTGTTCAGCAACGTCAGGACTCCTGCCTAGGTGTGAGGGACACCTCGGGATTCTCCTCGAGTCTTGGCATGGCAATTGGGACGCGTCTCCACGTGAGGCGGGAGACCCAGGGTCCCTTTCCACGTTCTACAGGGATCCTGGAACTCCTATCCATTTGCAAGAGGAGTCAGGCATCGTCTCCTTTGGAAGCATTGATCTCCGCAGACCTCTCGAGTTTTCAAAGGATGTGAGGCCTCCGGTCGCGATGAGGCGGAGAACTAGGTCTTTCTCTGTGGTCTCCACAGGGGATTCAGACATCCCTTCGTCTTGGGAGACGCAAGACGAGCCTGCATTCAATTCACTGCAGGGATATCCAGCCTTACTTCGAGTCAGACCGTCTCGGTGTCCATTCCACTTGAGGCTACAAACTTAGGGTCCCTCTCACATACCTGTAGCTGAGAGAAGCCTACTCTTGAGGTGCTTGCGGAAAGTTGGTGTTACTCTTGAGTCGAAGACAGGGACGAAGCTCTCATCTCGAGTTGATTTGGGGTCCACAGAGCCCTTTCATGTTGCTCCAGTGACCACAGGATCCCTCTAGACTTGAGACAGTGATCTTGGGTTTTCTCTGGAGTGCCATCAAGGAAATCAAGGCTCCTTACACGTTTGATGTGGAACACCGAATTGCTCTGCATGCAGTGCAGGGGAATCGGGCCTCATCTCACGGCGAGGGGGAAGTCTCATGGTTTTTCTCGAGTTGCGGCCGGAACCTGGGGTATATTCTCGAGTTACGACGGGGAGGGCCCTTCCCACGTGTTTGTTCAGCGACGTCATGACTCCAGCCTAAGTGCGAGGGAAACCTTGGGATTCTCCTCGAGTCTTGGCATGGCAATTGGGACGCGTATCCACGTGAGGTGGGAGACCCAGGGTCCCTTTCCACGTGGACATGGATCCTGGGACTCCTATCCATTTTCAAGAGGCGTCAGGCATCGTCTCCTTTGGAAGCATTGATCTCCGCGGACCTCTCGAGTTTTCAAAGGTAGTGAGGCCTCTGGTCGCGTTGAGGCGGAGGACTAGGTCTTTCTCTGTAGTCTCCACAGGGGATTCAGACATCCCTTCGTCTTGGGAGATGCAAGACAAGCCTGCATTCAATTCACTGCAGGGATATCCGGCCTTACTTCGAGTCAGAGCATCTCGGTGTCCATTGCACTTCAGGCCACAAACTCAGGGGCCCTCTCACATACCTGTATCTGAGAGAAGCCTCCTCTTGAGGTGCTTGAGGAAAGTTTGTATTCCTCTTGAGTCGAAGCCAGGGACTAAGCTCTCATTTCGAGTTGATTTGGGGTCCATGGAGACCTTTCGTGTTGCTCCAGTGACCTCAAGATCCCTCTAGACTTGAGACAGTGATCTTGGGTTTCCTCTGGAGTGCCATCAAGGAAATCAAGGCTCCTTTCACATTTGATGTGGAACACGGACTTGCTCTGCACGCAGTGCAGGGGAATCGGGCCTCATCTCGCGGCGATGGGGAAGTCTCATGGTTTTTCTCGAGTTGCGGCCGGAACCTGGGGTATATTCTCGAGTTACGACGGGGAGGGCCCTTCCCACGTGTTTGTTCAGCGACGTCATGACTCCAGCCTAAGTGCGAGGGAAACCTTGGGATTCTCCTCGAGTCTTGGCATGGCAATTGGGACGCGTCTCCACGTGAGGTGGGAGACCCAGGGTCCCTTTCCACGTGCTACAGGGATCCTGGGACTCCTATCCATTTTCAAGAGGAGTCAGGCATCGTCTCCTTTGGAAGCATTGATCTCCTCGGACCTCTCGAGTTTTCAAAGGATGTGAGGCCTCTGCTCGCGATGAAGCAGAGAACTAGGTCTTTCTCTGTGGTCTCCACAGGGGACTCAGACATCCCTACGTCATGGGAGATGCAAGACGAGCCTGCATTCAATTCACTGTTGGGATATCCGGCCTTACTTCGAGTCAGAGCATCTCGGTGTCCATTCCACTTGAGGCCACAAATTCAGGGTCCCTCTCAGATACCTGTAGCTGAGAGTAGCCTCCTCTTGAGGTGCTTTTGGAAAGTTGGTATTCCTCTTTATTCGAAGCCAGGGACTAAGCTCTCATCTCGAGTGGATTTCGGGTCCACGGAGCCCTTTCCTGTTGCTACAGTGACCTCAGGATCGCTCTATACTTGAAACAGTGATCTTGGGTTTTCTCTGGAGTGCCAGCAAGGAAATCAAGGCTCCTTTCACGTTTGATGTGGAACACGGAATTGCTCTGCATGCAGTGCAGGGTAATCGGGCCTCATCTCGCAGCGAGGGGGAAGTCTCATGGTTGTTCTCGAGTTGCGGCCGGAACTTGGGGTATATTCTCCAGTTAGAAGGGGAGGGCCCTTCCAGACACGTGTTTATTCAGCGACGTCAGATTCCTGCCTAGGTGCTAGGGACACCTCGGAATTCTCTTCGTGTCTTGGCATGGTAATTGGGACGCGTCTCCACGTGAGGCGGGAGACCCAGGGTCCCTTTCCAAGTTCCACAGGAGTCCTGGAACTCCTATCCATTTTCAAGAGGAGTCAGGCATCATCTCCTTTGGAAGCATTGATCTCCGCGGACCTCTCGAGTTTTCAAAGGATGTGAGGCCTGCCGTCGCGTTGAGGTGGAGGACTAGGTCTTTCTCTGTGGTCTCCACAGGGGATTCAGACATCCCTTCCTCTTGGGAAATGCAAGACGAGCCTGCATTTAATTCACTGCAGGGATATCCGGCCTTACTTCGAGTCAGAGCATCTCGGTGTCCATTCCACTTGAGGCCATAAACTCAGGGTCCCTCTCACATACATGTAGCTGAGAGAAGCCTCCTCTTGAGGTGCTTGTGGAAAGTTGGTATTCCTCTTGAGTTGAAGCCAGGGACTAAGCTCTCATCTCGAGTTGATTTGGGGTCCACGGAGCCCTTTCGTGTTGCTCCAGTGACCTCAGGATCCCTCTAGACTTGAGACAGTGATCTTGGGTTTTCTCTGGAGTGCCATCAAGGAAATCAAGACTCCTTTCACTTTTGATGTGGAACACGGAATTGCTCTGCACGCAGTGCAGGGGAATCGGGCCTCATCTCGCGGCGAGCGGGAAGTCTCATGGTTTTTCTCGAGTTGCGGCCGGAACCTGGGGTATATTCTCGAGTTACGACGGGGAGGGCCCTTCCAGACACGTGTTTGTTCAGCGACGTCAGGACTCGTGCCTAGGTGAGAGGGACACCTCGGGATTCTCCTCGAGTCTTGGCATGGCAATTGGGACTCGTCTCCACGTGTGTCGGGAGACCCAGGGTCCCTTTCCACATGCCACAGGGATCCTGGGACTCCTATCCATTTTCAAGAGGAGTCAGGCATCGGCTCCTTTAGAAGCATTGATCTGCGTGAACCTCTCGAGTTTTCAAAGGATGTGAGGCCTCTGCTCGCGATGAAGCAGAGAACTAGGTCTTTCTCTGTGGTCTCCACAGGGGACTCAGACATCCCTACGTCTTGGGAGATGCAAGACGAGCCTGCATTCAATTCACTGTTGGGATATCCGGCCTTACTTCGAGTCAGAGCATCTCGGTGTCCATTCCACTTGAGGCCACAAATTCAGGGTCCCTCTCAGATACCTGGAGCTGAGAGTAGCCTCCTCTTGAGGTGCTTGTGGAAAGTTGGTATTCCTCTTTAGTCGAAGCCAGGGACTAAGCTCTCATCTCGAGTGGATTTCGGGTCCACGGAGCCCTTTCATGTTGCTACAGTGACCTCAGGATCGCTCTATACTTGAAACAGTGATCTTGGGTTTTCTCTGGAGTGCCATCAAGGAAATCAAGGCTCCTTTCACGTTTGATGTGGAACATGGAATTGCTCTGCACACAGTGCAGGGGAATCGGGCCTCATCTCGGGGCGAATGGGAAGTCTCATGGCTTTTCTCGAGTTGCGGACGGACCCCGGGGTATATTCTCGAGTTACGACGGGGAGGGCCCTTCCAGACACGTGTTTGTTCAGCAACGTCAGGACTCCTGCCTAGGTGTGAGGGACACCTCGGGATTCTCCTCGAGTCTTGGCATGGCAATTGGGACGCGTCTCCACGTGAGGCGGGAGACCCAGGGTCCCTTTCCACGTTCTACAGGGATCCTGGAACTCCTATCCATTTTCAAGAGGAGTCAGGAATCGTCTCCTTTGGAAGCATTGGTCTCCGCGCACCTCTCCAGTTTTCAAAGGATGTGAGGCTTCCAGTCGCGATGATTCGCAGAACTAGGTCTTTCTCTGTGGTCTCCACAGGGGATTCAGACATCCCTTCGTCTTGGGAAATGCAAGACGAGCCTGCATTCAATTCACTGCAGGGATATCCGGACTTACTCCGAGTCAGAGCATCTCGGTGTCCATTCCACTTGAGGCCATAAACTCAGGGTCCCTCTCACATACATGTAGCTGAGAGAAGCCTCCTCTTGAGGTGCTTGTGGAAAGTTGGTATTCCTCTTGAGTCGAAGCCAGGGACTAAGCTCTCATCTCGAGTTGATTTGGGGTACACGGAGCCCTTTCGTGTTGCTCCAGTGACCTCAGGATCCCTCTAGACTTGAGACAGTGATCTTGGGTTTTCTCTGGAGTGCCATCAAGGAAATCAAGGCTCCTTTCACGTTTGATGTGGAACACGGAATTGCTCTGCACGCAGTGCAGGGGAATCGGGCCTCATCTCGCGGCGAGCGGGAAGTCTCATGGTTTTTCTCGAGTTGCGGCCGGAACCTGGGGTATATTCTCGAGTTACGACGGCGAGGGCCCTTCCAGAAACGTGTTTCTTCAGCGACGTCAGGACTCGGGCCTAGGTGCGAGGGACACCTCGGGATTCTACTCGAATCTTGGCATGGCAATTGGGTCGCGTCTCCACGTGAGGCGGGAGACCCAGGGTCCCTTTCCACGTGCCACAGGGATCCTGGGACTCCTATCCATTCTCAAGAGGAGTCAGGAATCGTCTCCTTTGGAAGCATTGATCTTTGTGGACCGCTAGAGTTTTCAAAGGATGTGAGGCCTCCGGTCGCCATGAGGCGGAGAACTAGGTCTTTCTCTATGGTCTCCACAGGGGATTCAGACATCCCTTTATCTTGGGAGATGCAAGACGAGCCTGCATTCAATTCACTGCAGGGATATCCGGCCTTACTTCGAGTCAGAGCCTCTCGGTGTCCATTCCACTTGAGACCACAAACTCAGGGTCCCTCTCACATACCTGTAGCTGAGAGAAGCCTCCTCTTGAGGTGCTTGTGGAAAGTTGGTATTCCTCTTGACTCGAAGCCAGGGAATAAGCTCTCATCTCGAGTTGATTTGGGGTCCACAGAGCCCTTTCGTGTTAGTACAGTGACCTCAGGATCCCTCTAGACTTGAGACAGTGATCTTGGGTTTTCTCTGGAGTGCCATCAATGAAATCAAGGCTCCTTTCACGTTTGATGTGGAACACCGAATTGCTCTGCACGCAGTGCAGGGGAATCGGGCCTCATCTAGTGGCAAGGGGGATGTCTCATGGTTTTTCTCAAGTTGCGGCCGGAACCTGGGGTATATTCTCGAGTTACGACGGGGAGGGCCCTTGCAGACATGTGTTTGTTCAGCGACGTCAAGACTCCTGCCTAGGTGCGAGGGACACCTCGGGATTCTCTTCGAGTCTTGGCATGGCAATTGGGACGCGTCTCCACGTGAGGCGCGAGATCCAGGGTCCCTTTCCACGTGCCACAGGGATGCTGGGACTCCTATCCATTTTCAAGAGGAGTCAGGCATCGTCTCCTTTGGAAGCATTGATCTCCGCGGAACTCTCGAGTTTTCAAAGGATGTGAGGCCTCAGGTCGCGATGAGGTGGAGAACTAGGTCTTTCTCTGTGGTCTCCACAGGGGATTCAGACATCCCTTCGGATTGAGAGGTGCAAGACGAGCCTGCATTCAATTCACTGCAGGGATATCCGGCCTTACTCCGAGTCAGAGCATCTCGGTTTCCATTCCACTTGAGGCCACAAACTCCGGGTCCCTCTCACATAACTGTAGCTGAGAGAAGCCTCCACTGAGGTGCTTGTGGAAAGTTCTATTCCTCTTGAGTCGAAGCCAGGGACTAACCTCTCATCTCGATGTGATTTGGGTCTGCACAGCCCTTTCGTGTTGCTACAGTGACCTCAGGATCCCTCTAGACTTGAGACAGTGATCTTGGGTTTTCTCTGGAGTGCCATCAAGGAAATCAAGGCTCTTTTCACGTTTGATGTGGGATACGGAATTGCTCTGCACGCAGTGTAGCCCAATCGGGACTCATCTCCTGGCGAGGGGGAAGTCTCACGGTTTTTCTCTAATTGCGGCCGGAACCTGGGGTATATTCTCGAGTTACGTCGGGGAGGGCCCTTCCAGACACGTGTTTGTTCAGCGACGTCAGGACTCCTGCCTAGGTGCGAGGGACACCTCTGGATTCTCCTCGAGTCTTGGCATGGCATTTGGGAAGCGTCTCCACGTGAGGCGGGAGACCCAGGGTCCCTTTCCACGTACCACAGGCATCTTGGGACTCCTATCCATTTTCAAGAGGAGTCAGGCATCGTCCCCTTTGGAAGCATTGATCTCCGCGGACCTCTAGAGTTTTCAAACGATGTGAGGCCTCCGGTCGCGATGAGGCGGAGAACTAGGTCTTTCTCTGTGGTCTCCACAGGGGATTCAGACATCCCTTCGTCTTGGGAGATTCAAGACGAGCCTGCTTTCAATTCACTGCAGGGATATCCGGCCTTATTTCGAGTCAGAGCATCTCGGTGTCCATTCCACCTGAGGCCACAAACTCAGGGTCCCTCTCACATACCTGTAGCTGAGAGAAGCATCCTCTTGAGGTGCTTGTGGAAAGTTGGTATGCCTCTTGAGTCGAAGCCAGGGACTAAGCTCTCATCTCGAGTTGATTTGGTGTCTACAGAGCCCTTTCTTGTTGCTACAGTGACCTCAGGATCCCTCTAGACTTGAGACAGTGATCTTGGGTTTTCTCTGGAGTGCCATCAAGGAAATCAAGGCTCTTTTCACGTTTGATGTGGGATACGGAATTGCTCTGCACGCAGTGCAGCAGAATCGGGACTCATCTCCTGGCGAGGGGGAAGTCTCATGGTTTTTCTCGAGTTGCGGCCGGAACCTGGGGTATATTCTCGAGTTACGACGGGGAGGGCCCTTCCAGACACGTGTTTGTTCAGCGACGTCAGGACTCCTGCCTAGGTGCTAGGGACAACTCAGGATTCTCCTCGAGTCTTGGCATGGCAATTGGGACGCGTCTCCACGTGAGGCGGGAGACCCAGGGTCCCTTTCCACGTGACACAGGGATCCTGGGACTCCTATCCATTTTCAAGAGGAGTCAGGCATCGTCTCCTTTGGAAGCATTGAAATCTGCGGACCTCTCGAGTTTTCAAAGGATGTGAGGCCTCCGTTCGTGTTGAGGCGGAGAACTAGGTCTTTCTCTGTGTTCTCCACAGGGGATTCAGACATCCCTTCGTCTTGGGAGATGCAAGACGAGCCAGCATTCAATTCACTGCAGGGATATCCGGCCTTACTTCGAGTCAGAGCATCTCGGTGTCCATTCCACTTGAGGCCACAAATTCAGGGTCCCTCTCACATACCTGTAGCTGAGAGAAGCCTCCTCTTGAGGTGCTTGTGGAAAGTTGGTATTCCTCTTGAGTCGAAGCCAGGGACTAAGCTCTCATCTCGAGTTGATTTGGGGTCCACGGAGCCCTTTCGTGTTGCTCCAGTGACCTCAGGATCCCTCTAGACTTGAGTCTGTGATCTTGGGTTTTCTCTGGAGTGCCATCAAGGAAATCAAGGCTCTTTTCACGTTTGATCTGGGATACGGAATTGCTCTGCATGCAGTGTAGCGGAATCGGGAGTCATCTCCTGGCGAGGGGGAAGTCTCACGGTTTTTCTCGAGTTGCGGCCAGAACCTGGGGTATATTCTCGAGTTACGACGGGGAGGGCCCTTCCAGACACGTGTTTGTTCAGCGACATCAGGACTCCTGCCTAGGTGCGAGGGACAATTCGGGATTCTCCTCGAGTCTTGGAATGGAATTTGGGTCGCGTCTCCACATGAGGCGGGGGACCCAGGGTCCCTTTGCACTTGCCACAGGGATCCGGGGAATCCTATCCATTTCCAAGAGGACTCAAGAATCGTCTCCTTTGGAAGCATTGATCTCCGCGGACCTCTCGAGTTTTCAAAGGATGTGAGGCCTCCGGTCGCGATGAGGCAGAGAACTAGGTCTTTCTCTGTGGTCTCCACTGGGGATTCAGACATCCCTTCGTCTTGGGAGATGCAAGACGAGCCTGAATTCAATTCACTGCAGGGATATCCGGCCTTACTTCGAGTCAGAGCATCTCGGTGTCCATTCCACTTGAGGCCACAAAATCAGGGTCCCTCTCACATACCTGTAGCTGAGAGAAGCCTCCTCTTGAGGTGCTTGTGGAAAGTTGGTATTCCTCTTGAGTCGAAGCCAGGGACTAAGCTCTCATCTCGAGTTGATTTGGGGTCCACGGAGCCCTTTCGTGTTGCTCCAGTGACCTCAGGATCCCTCTAGACTTGAGACAGTGATCTTGGGTTTTCTCTGGAGTGCCATCAAGGAAATCAAGGCTCCTTTCACGTTTGATGTGGAACACGGAATTGCTCTGCACACAGTGCAGGGGAATCGGGCCTCATCTCGGGGCGAGGTGAAAGTCTCATGGCTTTTCTCGAGTTGTGGCCGGAACCTGGGGTATATTCTCGAGTTACGACGGGGAGGGCCCTTCCAGACACGTGTTTGTTAAGCGACGTCAGGACTCCTGCCTAGGTTCGAGGGAAACCTCCAGATTCTCGTCGAGTCTTGGTATGGCAACAGGGACGCGTCTCCACGTGAGGCGGGAAACCCAGGGTCCCTTTCCACGTGCCACAGGGATCTTGGGAATCCTATCCATTTTCAAGAGGAGTCAGGCATCGTCTCCTTTGGAAGCATTGATCTCCGCGGACCTCTCGAGTTTTCAAAGGATGTGAGGCCTCCGGTAGCGATGAGGCGGAGAACTAGGTCTATCTCTGTCATCTCCACATGGGATGCAGACATCCCTTCGTCTTGGGAGATGCAAGATGAGCCTGCATTCAATTCACTGCAGGGATATCCGGCCTTACTTCGAGTCAGAGCATCTCGGTGTCCATTCCACTTGAGGCCACAAACTCAGTGTCCCTCTCACATACCTGTAGCTGAGAGAAGCCTCCTCTTGAGGTGCTTGTGGAAAGTTGGTATTCCTCTTGAGTCGAAGCCAGGGACTAAGCTCTCATCTCGAGTTGATTTGGTGTCTACAGAGCCCTTTCTTGTTGCTACAGTGACCTCAGGATCCCTCTAGACTTGAGACAGTGATCTTGGGTTTTCTCTGGAGTGCCATCAAGGAAATCAAGGCTCTTTTCACGTTTGATGTGGGATACGGAATTGCTCTGCACGCAGTGCAGCAGAATCGGGACTCATCTCCTGGCGAGGGGGAAGTCTCATGGTTTTTCTCGAGTTGCGGCCGGAACCTGGGGTATATTCTCGAGTTACGACGGGGAGGGCCCTTCCAGACACGTGTTTGTTCAGCGACGTCAGGACTCCTGCCTAGGTGCTAGGGACAACTCAGGATTCTCCTCGAGTCTTGGCATGGCAATTGGGACGCGTCTCCACGTGAGGCGGGAGACCCAGGGTCCCTTTCCACGTGACACAGGGATCCTGGGACTCCTATCCATTTTCAAGAGGAGTCAGGCATCGTCTCCTTTGGAAGCATTGAAATCTGCGGACCTCTCGAGTTTTCAAAGGATGTGAGGCCTCCGTTCGTGTTGAGGCGGAGAACTAGGTCTTTCTCTGTGTTCTCCACAGGGGATTCAGACATCCCTTCGTCTTGGGAGATGCAAGACGAGCCAGCATTCAATTCACTGCAGGGATATCCGGCCTTACTTCGAGTCAGAGCATCTCGGTGTCCATTCCACTTGAGGCCACAAATTCAGGGTCCCTCTCACATACCTGTAGCTGAGAGAAGCCTCCTCTTGAGGTGCTTGTGGAAAGTTGGTATTCCTCTTGAGTCGAAGCCAGGGACTAAGCTCTCATCTCGAGTTGATTTGGGGTCCACGGAGCCCTTTCGTGTTGCTCCAGTGACCTCAGGATCCCTCTAGACTTGAGTCTGTGATCTTGGGTTTTCTCTGGAGTGCCATCAAGGAAATCAAGGCTCTTTTCATGTTTGATCTGGGATACGGAATTGCTCTGCATGCAGTGTAGCGGAATCGGGAGTCATCTCCTGGCGAGGGGGAAGTCTCACGGTTTTTCTCGAGTTGCGGCCAGAACCTGGGGTATATTCTCGAGTTACGACGGGGAGGGCCCTTCCAGACACGTGTTTGTTCAGCGACATCAGGACTCCTGCCTAGGTGCGAGGGACAATTCGGGATTCTCCTCGAGTCTTGGAATGGCATTTGGGTCGCGTCTCCACATGAGGCGGGGGACCCAGGGTCCCTTTGCACTTGCCACAGGGATCCGGGGAATCCTATCCATTTCCAAGAGGACTCAAGAATCGTCTCCTTTGGAAGCATTGATCTCCGCGGACCTCTCGAGTTTTCAAAGGATGTGAGGCCTCCGGTCGCGATGAGGCAGAGAACTAGGTCTTTCTCTGTGGTCTCCACTGGGGATTCAGACATCCCTTCGTCTTGGGAGATGCAAGACGAGCCTGAATTCAATTCACTGCAGGGATATCCGGCCTTACTTCGAGTCAGAGCATCTCGGTGTCCATTCCACTTGAGGCCACAAATTCAGGGTCCCTCTCACATACCTGTAGCTGAGAGAAGCCTCCTCTTGAGGTGCTTGTGGAAAGTTGGTATTCCTCTTGAGTCGAAGCCAGGGACTAAGCTCTCATCTCGAGTTGATTTGGGGTCCACGGAGCCCTTTCGTGTTGCTCCAGTGACCTCAGGATCCCTCTAGACTTGAGACAGTGATCTTGGGTTTTCTCTGGAGTGCCATCAAGGAAATCAAGGCTCCTTTCACGTTTGATGTGGAACACGGAATTGCTCTGCACACAGTGCAGGGGAATCGGGCCTCATCTCGCGGCGAGGGGGAAGTCTCATGGTTTTTCTCGAGCTGCGGCCGGAACTTGGGGTATATTCTCGAGTTACGACGGGGAGGGCCCTTCCAGACACGTGTTTGCTCAGCGACGTCAGGACTCCTGCCTAGGTGCGAGGGACACCTCGGGATACTCCTCGAGTCTTGGCATGGCAATTGGGACGCGTCTCCACGTGAGGCGGGAGACCCAGGGTCCCTTTCCACGTGCCACAGGGATCCTGGGACTCCAATCCATTTTCAAGAAGAGTCAGGCATCGTCTCCTTTGGAAGCATTGATCTCCGCGGACCTCTCGAGTTTTCAAAGGATGTGAGGCCTCCGGTCGCGATGAGGCGGAGGACTAGGTCTTATTCTGTGGTCTCCACAGTGGATTCAGACATCCCTTCGTCTTGGGAGATGCAAGATGAGGCTGCATTCAATTCACTGCAGGGATATCCGGCCTTACTTCGAGTCAGAGCATCTCAGTGTCCATTCCACTTGAGGCCACAAACTCAGGGTCCCTCTCACGTACCTGTAGCTGAGAGAAGCCTCCTCTTGAGGTGCTTGTGAAAAGTTGGTATTCCTCTTGAGTTGAAGAAAGGGACTAAGCTCTCATCTCGAGTTGATTTGGGGTCCACGGAGCCCTTTCGTGTTGCTCCAGTGACCTCAGGATCCCTCTAGACTTGAGCCAGTGATCTTGGGTTTTCTCTGGAGTGCCATCAAGGAAATCAAGGCTCCTTTCATGTTTGATGTGGAACACGGTATTGCTCTGCACGCAGTGCAGTGGAATCGGGCCTCATCTCGCGGCGAGGGGGAAGTCTCATGGTTTTTCTCGAGTTGCGTCCGGAACCTGGGGTATATTCTCGAGTTACGACGGGGAGGACCCTTCCAGACACGTGTTTGTTCAGCGACGTCAGGACTCCTGCCTAGGTGCGAGGGACAACTCGGGATTCTCCTCGAGTCTTGGCATTGCAATTGGGACGCGTCTCCACGTGAGGCGGGAGACCCAGGGTCCCTTTCCACGTGGCACAGATATCCTGGGACTCCTATCCATTTTCAAGAGGAGTCCGGCATCGTCTCCTCGGAAGTATTGATCTCAACGGACCTCTCGAGTTTTCAAAGGATATGAGGCCTCCGGTCGCGAGGAGGCGGAGGACTAGGTCTTTCTCTGTGGTCTCCACAGGGGATTCCTACAACCCTTCGTCTTGGGAGATGCGGGACGAGCCTGCATTCAATTCACTGCAGAGATATCCGGCCTTACTTCGAGTCAGACCATCTCGGTGTCCATTCCACTTGAGGCCACAAACTCAGGGGCCCTCTGACATACATGTAGCTGAGAGAAGCCTCCTCTTGAGGTGCTTGTGGAAAGTTGGTATTCCTCTTGAGTCGATGCCAGGGACTAAGCTCTCATCTCGAGTTGATTTGGCGTCCACGGAGCCCTTTCTTGTTGCTACAGTGACCTCAGGATCCCTCTAGACTTGAGACAGTGATCAGTTTTCTCTGGAGTGCCATCAAGGAAATCAAGGCTCCTTTCACGTTTGATGTGGAACCCGGAATTGCTCTGCACACAGTGCAGGGGAATCGGGCCTCATCTCGTGGCGAGGGGGAAGTCTCATGGTTTTTCTCGAGTTGCGGCCGGAACCTGGGGTATATTCTCGAGTTACGACGGGGAGGGCAATTCCAGATATTTATTTGTTCAGCAACGTCAGGACTCCTGCCTAGGTGCGAAGGACACCTCGGGATTCTCCTCGAGTCTTGTCATGGCAATTGGGACGCGTCTCCACCTGAGGCGGGAGACCCAGTGTCCCTTTCCACGTGCCACAGGGATCCTGGGACTCCTATCCATTTTCAAGAGGAGTCAGGCATCGACTCCTTTGGAAGCACTGATCTCCGCGATCCTCTCGAGTTTTCAAAGGATGTGAGGCCTCCTGTCGCAATGAGGCGGAAAATTAGGTCTTTCTCTGTGGTCTCCACAGGGCATTCAGACATCCCTTGTCTTGGGAGATGCAAGACGAGCCTGCATTCAATTCACGGCAGGGATATCCGGCCTTACTTCGAGTCACAGCATCTCGGTGTCCATTCCACTTGAGGCCACAAACTCAGGGTCCCTCTCACATACCTGTAGCTGACAGAAGCCTCCTCTTGAGGTGCTTGTGGAAAGTTGGTATTCCTCTTGAGTCGAAGCCAGGGACTAAGCTCTCATCTCGAGTTGATTTGGGGTCCACGGAGACCTTTCCTGTTGCTCCAGTGACCTCAGGATCCCTCTAGACTTGAGACAGTGATTTTGGGTTTACTCTGGAGTGTCATCAAGGAAATCAAGACTCCTTTCACGTTTGATGTGGAACACGGAATTGCTCTGCACGCAGTGCAGGTGAATCGGGCCTCATCTCGCGGCGAGGGGGAAGTCTCATGGTTTTTCTCGAGTTGCGGCCGGAACCTGTGGTATATTCTCGAGTTACGACGGGGAGGGCCCTTCCAGACACGTGTTTGTTCAGCGACGTCAGGACTCCTGCCTAGGTTCGAGGGACACCTCGGGATTCTCCTCGAGTCTTGGCATGGCAATTGGGACGCGTCTCCACGTGAGGCGGGAGACCCATGGTCCCTTTCCACGTGCCACAGGGATCCTGGGACTCCTATCCATTTTCAAGAGGAGTCAGGCATCGTCTCCTTTGGAAGCATTGATCTCCGCAGACCTCTCGAGTTTTCAAAGGATGTGAGGCCTCCGGTCACGATGAGGCGGAGGACTAGGTCTTTCTCTGTGGTCTCCACAGAGGATTCAGACATCCCGTCGTCTTGGGAGATGCAAGACGAGCCTGCATTCAATTCACTGCAGGGATATCCGGCCTTACTTCGAGTCAGAGCATCTTGGTGTCCATTCCACTTGAGGCCACAAATTCAGGGTCCCTCTCACATACCTGTAGCTTAGAGAAGCCTCCTCTTAAGGTGCTTGTGGGAAGTTGGTAGTCCCCTTGAGTCGAAGCCAAGGACTAAGCTCTCATCTCGAGTTGATTTGGGGTCCACGGAGCCGTTTCGTGTTGCTCCAGTGACTTCAGGATGCCTCTAGACTTGAGACAGTGATCTTGGGTTTTCTCTGGAGTGCCATCAAGGAAATCAAGGCTCCTTTCACGTTTCATGTGGAACACGGAATTGCTCTGCACGCAGTGCAGGGGAATCGGGCCTCATCTCGCGGCGAGGGAGAAGTCTCTTGGTTTTTCTCGAGTTACGGCCGGAACCTGAGGTATATTCTCGAGTTACGACGGGGAGGGCCCTTCCAGACACGTGTTCGTTCAGCGACATCTGGACTCCTGCCTAGGTGCGAGGGACACCTCGGGATTCTCCTCGAGTCTTGGCATGGCAATTGGGACGCGTCTCCACGTGGGGCGGGAGACCCAGGGTCCCTTTCCACGTGCCACAGGGATCCTGGGACTCCTATCCATTTTCAAGAGGAGTCAGGCATCGTCTCCTTTGGAAGCATTGATCTCCGCGGACCTCTCGAGTTTTCAAATGATGTGAGGCCTCCGGTCGCGATGAGGCGGAGAACTAGGTCTTTTTCTGTGGTCTCCACAGGGGATGCAGACATCCCTTCGTCTTGGGAGATGCAAGACGAGCCTGCATTCAATTCACTGCAGGGATATCCGGCCTTACTTCGAGTCAGAGCCTCTCGGTGTCCATTCCACTTGAGGCCACAAACTCAGGGTCCCTGTCACATACCTATAGCTGAGAGAAGCCTCCTCTTGAGGTGCTTGTGGAAAGTTGGTATTCCTCTTGAGTCGAAGCCAGGGACTAAGCTCTCATCTCGAGTTGATTTGGGGTCCACGGAGCCCTTTCGTGTTGCTCCAGTGACCTCAGGATCCCTCTAGACTTGAGACAGTGATCTTGGGTTTTCTCTGGAGTGCCATCAAGGATATCAAGGCTCCTTTCACGTTTGATGTGGAACACGGAGTTGCTCTGCACGCAGTGCAGGGGAATCGGGCCTCATCTCGCGGCGAGGGGGAAGTCTCATGGTTTTTCTCGAGTTGCGGCCGGAACCTGGGGTATATTCTCGAGTTATGACGGGGAGGGCCATTCCAAACACGTGTTTGTTCATCGACGTCAGGACTCGTGCCTAACTGTGAGGGACAACTCTGGATTCTCCTCGAGTCTTGACATGGCAATTGGGACGCGTCTCCACGTGAGGCGGGAGACCCAGTGTCCCTTTCCACGTGCCACAGGGATCCTGGGACTCCTATCCATTTTCAAGAGGAGTCAGGCATCGTCTCCTTTGGAAGCATTGATCTCCGCGGCCTCTCGAGTTTTCAAAGGATGTGAGGCTTCCGGTCGCGATTAGGCGGAGAATTAGGTCTTTCTCTGTGGTCTCCACAGGGGATTCAGACATCCCTTCGTCTTGGGAGATGCAAGACGAGCCTGCATTCAATTCAATGCAGGGATATCCGGCCTAACTTCGAGTCAGAGCTTCTCGGTGTCCATTCCACTTGAGGCCACAAACTCAGGGTCCCTCTCACATACCTGTAGCTGAGAGAAGCCTCCTCTTGAGGTGCTTGTGGAAAGTTGGTATTCCTCTTGAGTCGAAGCCAGGGACTAAGCTCTCATCTCGAGTTGATTTGGGGTCCTCGGAGCCCTTTCGTGTTGCTCCAGTTACCTCAGAATCCCTCTAGACTAGAGACAGTGATCTTGGGTTTTCTCTGGAGTGCCATCAAGGAAATCAAGGCTCCGTTCACATTTGATGTGGAACGCGGAATTGCTCTGCACGCAGTGCACGGAATCGGGCCTCATCTCGGGGCGAGGGGGAAGTCTCATGGTTTTACTCGAGTTGCGGCCGGACCCTGGGGTATATTCTCGAGTTACGAAGGGGAGGGACTTCCAGACACGTGTTTGTTCAGCGACGTCAGGACTTATGCCTACGTGCGAGGGACACTTCGGGATTCTCCTCGAGTCTTGGCATGGCAATTGGGACGCGTCTCCACGTGAGGCGGGAGACCCAGGGTCTTTTCCACGTGCCACAGGGATCCTGGGACTCCTATCCATTTTCAAGAGGAGTCAGGCATCGTCTCCTTTGGAAGCATTGATCTCCGCAGACCTCTCGAGTTTTCAAAGGATGTGAGGCCTCCGGTAGGGTTGAGGCGGAGGACTAGGTCTTTCTCTGTGGTCTCCACAGGGGATTCAGACAACCCTTCGTCTTGGCAGATGCAAGACGAGCCTGCATTCATTTCACTGTTGGGATATCCGGCCTTACTTCGAGTCAGAGCATCTCGGTGTCCATTCCACTTGAGGCCACAAACTCAGGGTCCCTCTCACATATCTGTTGCTGAGAGAAGCCTCCTCTTGAGGTGCTTGTGGAAAGTTGGTATTCCTCTTGAGTCGAAGCCAGGGACTAACCTCTCATCTCGAGTTGATTTGGGGTCCACGGAGCCCTTTCGTGTTGCTCCAGTGACCTCAGGATCCCTCTAGACTTGAGACAGTGATCTTGGGTTTTCTCTGGAGTGCCATCAAGGAAATCAAGGCTCCTTTCACGTTTGATGTGGAACACGGAATTCCTCTGCACGCAGTGCAGGGGAATCAGGCCTCATATCGCGGCGAGGGGGAAGTCTCATGGTTTTTCTCGAGTTGCGGCCGGAACCTGGGGTATATTCTCGAGTTACGACGGGGAGGGCCCTTCCAGACATGTGTTTGTTCAGCGCCGTCAGGACTCCTGCCTAGGTGCGAGGGACACCTCGGGATTCTCTTCGAGTCTTGTCATGGCAACTGGAACGCATCTCCACGTGAGGCGGGAGACCCAGGGTCCCTTTCCACGTGCCACAGGGATCCTGGGACTCCTATCCATTTGCAATAGGAGTCAGGCATCGTCTCCTTTGGAAGCATTGATCTCCGCTGACCTCTCGAGTTTTCAAAGGATGTGAGGCCTCCGGTCGCGATGAGTCGGAGAACTAGTTCTTTCTCTGTGGTCTCCACAGGGGATTCAGACATCCCTTCGTCTTGGGAGATGCAAGACGAGCCTGCATTCAATTCACTGCAGGGATATCCGGCCTTACTTCGAGTCAGAGCATCTCGGTGTCCATTCCACTTGAGGCCACAAACTCAGGGTCCCTCTCACATACCTGTAGCTGAGAGAAGCCTCCTCTTGAGGTGCTTGTGGAAAGTTGGTATTTCTCTTGAGTCGAAGCCAGGGACTAAGCTCTCATCTCGAGTTGATTTGCGGTCCACGGAGCCCTTTCGTGTTGCTCCAGTGTCCTCAGGATCCCTCTAGACTTGAGACAGTGATCTTGGGTTTTCTCTGGAGTGCCATCAAGGAAATCAAGGCTCCTTTCACGTTTGATGTGGAACACGGAATTCCTCTGCACGCAGTGCAGGGGAATCGGGCCCTATCTCGCGGCGAGGGGGAAGTCTCATGGTTTTTCTCGAGTTGCGGCCGGAACCTGGGGTATATTCTCGAGTTATGACGGGGAGGGGCCCTTCCAGACCCGTGTTTGTTCACCAACGTCAGGACTCCTGTCTAGGTGCGAGGGACACCTCGGGATTGTCCTCGAGTTTTGGCATGGCAATTCGGACGCGTCTCCAGGTGAGGCGGGAGACCCAGGGTCCCTTACCCCGTGCCACAGGGATCCTGCGACTCCTATCCATTTTCAAGAAGAGTCAGGCATCGTCTCCTTTGGAAGCATTGATCTCCGCGTACCTCTCGAGTTTTCAAAGGATGTGAGGCCTCCGGTCGCGATGAGGCGGAGAACTAGGTCTTTCTCTGTGGTCTCCACAGGGGATTCAGACATCCCTTCGTCTTGGGAGATGCAAGACGAGCCTGCATTCAATTCACTGCAGGGATATCCGGCCTTACTTCGAATCAGAGCATCTCGGTGTCCATTCCACTTGAGGCCACACACTCAGGGTCCCTCTCACATACCTGTAGCTGAGAGAAGCCTCCTCTTGAGGTGCTTGTGGAAAGTTGGTATTCCTCTTGTGTTGAAGCCAGGGACTAAGCTCTCATCTCGAGTTGATTTGGGGTCCACAGAGCCCTTTCGTGTTGCTCCAGTGACCTCAGGATCCCTCTAGACTTGAGACAGTGATCTTGGGTTTTCTCTGGAGTGCCATCAAGGAAATCAAGGCTCCTTTCTCGTTTGATGTGGAACATGGAATTGCTCTGCACTCAGTGCAGGGGAATCTGCCTCATCTCACGGCGAGGAGGAAGTCTCATGGTTTTTCTCGAGTTGCGGCCGGAACCTGGGGTATATTCTCGAGTTACGACGGGGAGGGCCCTTCCAGACACGTGTTTGTTCAGCGACGTCATGACTCCTGCTTAGGTGCGAGGGACTCCTTGGGATTCTCCTCGAGTCTTGGCATGGCAATTGGGACGCGTCTCCACATGAGGTGGGAGACCCAGGGTCCCTTTCCACGTGGACAGGGATCCTGGGACTCCTATCCATTTTCAAGAGGAGTCAGGCATCGTCTCCTTTGGAAGCATTGATCTCCGCGGACCTCTCGAGTTTTCAAAGGATGTGAGGCCACCGGTCACGATGAGGCGGAGAACTAGGTCTTTCTCTGTGGTCTCCACATGGGATTCAGACATCCCTTCGTTTTGGGAGATGCAAGACGAGCCTGCATTCAATTCACTGCAGTGATATCCGGCCTTACTTTGAGTCAGAGCATCTCGGTGTCCATTCCACTTGAGGCCACAAACTCAGGGTCCCTCTCACATACCTGTAGCTGAGAGAAGCCTCCTCTTGAGGTGCTTGTGGAAAGTTGGTATTCCTCTTGAGTCGAAGCCAGGGACTAATCTCTCATCTCGAGTTGATTTGGGGTCCACGGAGCCCCTTCGTGTTGCTCCAGTGACCTCAGGATCGTCTAGACTTGAGACAGTGATCTTGGGTTTTCTCTGGACGGCCATCAAGGAAATCAAGGCTCCTTTCACGTTTGATGTGGAACACGGAATTGCTCTACAAGCAGTGCAGGGGAATCGGGCCTCATCTCGCGGCGAGGGGGAAGACTCATGGTTTTTCTCGAGTTGCGGCCGGAACCTGGGGTATATTCTCGAGTTACGACATGGAGGGCCCTTCCAGACACGTGTTTGTTCAGCGACGTCAGGACTCCTGCCTTGGTGCGAGGGACACCTCGGGATTCTCCTCGAGTCTTGGCATGGCAATTGGGACGCCTCTCCAGGTGAGGCGGGAGTCCCAGGGTCCCTTTCCACGTGCCACAGGGATCTTGGTACTCCTATCCATTTTCAAGTGGAGTCAGGCATCGTCTCCTTTGGAAGCATTGATCTCCACGGACCTCTCGAGTTTTCAAAGGATGTGAGGCCTCCGGTCGCGTTGAGGCGGAGGATTAGGTCTTTCTCTGTGGTCTCCACAGGGGATTCAAACAACCCTTCGTCTTGGGAGATGCAAGACAAGCCTGCATTCAATTCACTGCAGGGATATCCGGCCTTACTTCGAGTCAGAGCATCTCGGTGTCCATTCCACTTGAGGCCACAAACTCAGGGTCCCTCTCACATACCTGTATCTGAGAGAAGCCTCCTCTTGAGGTGCTTGAGGAAAGTTGGTATTCCTCTTGAGTCGAAGCCAGGGACTAAGCTCTCATCTCGAGTTGATTTGGGGTCCACGGAGCCCTTTCCTGTTGCTCCAGTGACCTCAAGATCCCTCTAGACTTGAGACAGTGATCTTGGGTTTTCTCTGGAGTGCCATCAAGGAAGTCAAGGCTCATTTCACTTTTGATGTGGAACACGGAATTGCTCTGCACGCAGTGCAGGGGAATCGGGACTCATCTCGCGGCGAGGGGGAAGTCTCATGGTTTTTCTCGAGTTCTGGCCGGAACCTGGGGTATATTCTCGAGTTACGACGGGGAGGGCCCTTCCAGACACGTGTTTGTTCAGCGACATCAGGACTCCTGCCTAGGTGCGAGGGACAACTCGGGATTCTCCTCGAGTCTTGGCATGGCAATTGGGACGCGTCTCCACGTGAGGCCGGAGATCCAGGGTCCCTTCCCACGTGCCACAGGGATTCTGGGACTCCTATCCATTTTCAAGAGGAGTCAGGCATCGTCTCCTTTGGAAGCATTGATCTCCGCGGACCTCTCGAGTTTTCAAAGGGTGTGAGGCCTCCATTCGCGATGAGGCGGAGGACTAGGTCTTTCTCTGTGGTCTCCACATGGGATTCAGACATCCCTTCGTTTTGGGAGATGCAAGACGAGCCTGCATTCAATTCACTGCAGTGATATCCGGCCTTACTTCGAGTCAGAGCATCTCGGTGTCCATTCCACTTGAGGCCACAAACTCAGGGTCCCTCTCACATACCTGTAGCTGAGAGAAGCCTCCTCTTGAGGTGCTTGTGGAAAGTTGGTATTCCTCTTGATTCGAGGCCAGGGACTAAGCTCTCATCTCGAGTTGATTTGGGGTCCACGGAGCCCTTTCGTGTTGCTCCAGTGACCTCAGGATTCCTCTAGACTTGAGACAGTGATCTTGGGTTTTCTCTGGAGTGCCATCAAGGAAATCAAGGCTCCTTTCACGTTTGATGTGGAACACGGAATTGCTGTACAAGCAGTGCAGGGGAATCGGGCCTCATCTCGCGGCGAGGGGGAAGACTCATGGTTTTTCTCGAGTTGCGGCCGGAACCTGGGTTATATTTTCGAGTTACGACGGGGAGGGCCCTTCCAGACACGTGTTTGTTCAGCGACGTCAGGACTCCTGCCTTGGTGCGAGGGACACCCTGGGATTCTCCTCGAGTCTTGGCATGGCAATTGGGACGCCTCTCCACGTGAGGTGGGAGACCCAGGGTCCCTTTCCACGTGCCGCAGGGATCCTGGGACTAACATCTATTTTCAAGAGGAGTCAGGCATCGTCTCCTTTGGAAGCATTGATCTCCGCAGACCTCTCGAGTTTTCAAAGGATGTGAGGCCTCCGGTCGCGTTGAGGCGGAGGACTAGGTCTTTCTCTGTGGTCTCCACAGGGGATTCAGAAATCCCTTTGTTTTGGGAGATGCAAGACAAGCCTGCATTCAATTCACTGCAGGGATATCCGGCCTTACTTCGAGTCAGAGCATCTCGGTGTCCATTCCACTTAAGGCCACAAACTCAGGGGCCCTCTAACATACCTGTAGCTGAGAGAAGCCTCCTCTTGAAGTGCTTGTGGAAAGTTGGTATTCCTCTTGAGTCGAAGCCAGGGACTAAGCTCTCATCTCGAGTTCATTTGGGTTCCGCGGAGCCCTTTCGTGTTGCTCCAGTGTCCTCAGGATCCCTCTAGACTTGAGACAGTGATCTTGGGTTTTCTCTGGAGTGCCATAAAGGAAATCAAGGCTCCTTTCACGTTTGATGTGGAACACGGAATTGCTTTGCACGCAGTGCAGGGGAATCGGGCCTCATCTCGTGGCGAGGGGGAAGTCTCATGGTTTTTCTCGAGTTGCGGCCGGAACCTGGGGTATATTCTCGAGTTACGACGGGGAGGGCCCTTCCAGACACGTGTTTGTTCAGCGACATCAGCACTCCTGCCTAGGTGCGAGGGACACCTCGGGATTCTCCTCGAGTCTTGGCATGGCAATTGGAACGCGTCTCCACGTGAGGCGGGAGACCCAGTGTCCCTTTCCACGTGCCGCAGGGATCCTGGGACTCCTATCCATTTTCAAGAAGAGTCAGGCATCGTCTCCTTTGGAAGCATTGATCTCCGAAGACCTCTCGAATTTTCAAAGGATGTGAGGCCTTCGGTCGCGATGAGGCGGAGGACTAGGTCTTTCTCTGTGGTCTCCACAGGGGATTCAGACATCCCTTCGTCTTGGGAGATGCAAGACGAGCCTGCATTCAATTCACTGCAGGGAAATCCGGCCTTACTTCGAGTCAGAGCATCTCGGTGTCCATTCCACTTGAGGCCACAAACTCATGGGCCCTCTCACATACCTGTATCTGAGAGAAGCCTCCTCTTGAGGTGCTTGCGGAAAGTTGGTGTTACTCTTGAGTCGAAGCCAGGGACTAAGCTCTCATCTCGAGTTGATTTGGGGTCCATGGAGACCTTTCGTGTTGCTCCAGTGACCTCAAGATCCCTCTAGACTTGAGACAGTGATCTTGGGTTTCCTCTGGAGTGCCATCAAGGAAATCAAGGCTCCTTTCACATTTGATGTGGAACACGGAATTGCTCTGCACGCAGTGCAGGGGAATCGGGACTCATCTCGCGGCGATGGGGAAGTCTCATGGTTTTTCTCGAGTTGCGGCCGGAACCTGGGGTATATTCTCGAGTTACGATGGGGAGGGCCCTTCCAGACACGTGTTTGTTCAGCAACGTCAGGACTCCTGCCTAGGTGCGAGGGACACCTCGGAAATCTCCTCGAGTCTTGGCATGGCAATTGGCGGGAGACCCAGGGTCCCTTTCCACGTGCTACAGGGATCCTGGGACTGCTATCCATTTTCAAGAGGAGTCAGGCATCGTCTCGTTTGGAAGCATTGATCTCCGCAGACCTCTCGAGTTTTCAAAGGATGTGAGGCCTCCGGTCGCGATGAGACGGAGGACTAGGTCTTTCTCTGTCATCTCCACAGGGGATTCAGACATCCCTTCGTCTTGGGAGATGCAAGACGAGCCTGCATTCAATTCACTGCAGGGATATCCGGCCTTATTTTGAGTCAGAGCATCTCGGTGTCCATTCCACTTGAGGCCACAACTCATGGTCCTTCTCACATACCTGTAGCTGAGAGAAGCCTCTTCTTGAGGTGCTTGTGGAAAGTTGGTATTCCTCTTGAGTCGAAGCCAGGGACTAAGCTCTCATCTCGAGTTGATTTGGGGTCCACGGAGACCTTTCGGGTTGCGCCAGTGACCTAAGGTTCCCTCTAGACTTGGGACAGAGATTTTGGGTTTTCTCTGGAGTGCCATCAAGGAAATCAAGGCTCCTTTCCCGTTTGATGTGGAACACGGAATTGCTCTGCACGCAGTGCAGGGGAATCGGGCCTCATCTCGCGGCGAGGGGAAATCTCATGGTTTTTCTCGAGTTGCGGCCGGAACCTCGTGTATATTCTCGAGTTACGACGGGGAGGGCCCTTCCAGACACGTGTTTGTTCAGCGAAGTCAGGACTCGGGCCTAGGTGCGAGGCACACCTCGGAATTCTCCTCGAGTCTTGGCATGCTATTTGGGACTCGTCTCCACGTGTGGCAGGAGACCCAGGGTCCCTTTCCACGTGGACAGGGATCCTGGGACTCCTATCCATTTTAAAGAGGAGTCAGGCATCGGCTCCTTTGGAAGCATTGATCTCCTCGGACCTCTCGAGTTTTCAAAGGATGTGAGGCCTCTGCTCGCGATGAAGCAGAGAACTAGGTCTTTCTCTGTGGTCTCCACAGGGGACTCAGACATCCCTACGTCTTGGGAGATGCAAGACGAGCCTGCATTCAATTCACTGTTGGGATATCCGGGCTTACTTCGAGCCAGAGCATCTCGGTGTCCATTCCACTTGAGGCCACAAATTCAGGGTCCCTCTCAGATACCTGGAGCTGAGAGTAGCCTCCTCTTGAGGTGCTTGTGGAAAGTTGGTATTCCTCTTGAGTCGAAGCCAGGGACTAAGCTCTCATCTCGAGTGGATTTCGGGTCCACGGAGCCCTTTCGTGTTGGTACAGTGACCTCAGGATCCCTTTAGACTTGAGACAGTGATCTTGGGTTTTCTCTGGAGTGCCATCAAGGAAATCAAGGCTCCTTTCACGTTTGATGTGGAACACGGAATTGCTGTGCACGCAGTGCAGGGGAATCGGGCCTCATTTCGCGGCGAGGGGGAAGTCTCATGGTTTTTCTCGAGTTGCGGCCGGAACCTGGGGTATATTCTCGAGTTACGACGGGGAGGGCCCTTCCTGACACGTGTTTGTTCAGCGACGTCAGGACTCCTGCCTAGGTGCGAGGGACACCTCGGGATTCTCTTCGAGTCTTGTCATGGCAACTGGGACGCGTCTCCACGTGAGGCGGGAGACCCAGGGTCCCTTTCCACGTGCCACAGGGATCCTGGGACTCCTATCCATTTGCAATAGGAGTCAGGCATCGTCTCCTTTGGAAGCATTGATCTCCGCTGACCTCTCGAGTTTTCAAAGGATGTGAGGCCTCCGGTCGCGATGAGTCGGAGAACTAGTTCTTTCTCTGTGGTCTCCACAGGGGATTCAGACATCCCTTCGTCTTGGGAGATGCAAGACGAGCCTGCATTCAATTCACTGCAGGGATATCCGGCCTTACTTCGAGTCAGAGCATCTCGGTGTCCATTGCACTTGAGGCCACAAACTCAGGGTCCCTCTCAGATACTTGTAGCTGAGAGTAGCCTCCTCTTGAGGTGCTTTTGGAAAGTTGGTATTCCTCTTTATTCGAAGCCAGGGACAAAGCTCTCATCTCGAGTGGATTTCGGGTCCACGGAGCCCTTTCCTGTTGCTACAGTGACCTCAGGATCGCTCTATACTTGAAACAGTGATCTTGGGTTTTCTCTGGAGTGCCAGCAAGGAAATCAAGGCTCCTTTCACGTTTGATGTGGAACACGGAATTGCTCTGCATGCAGTGCAGGGGAATCGGGCCTCATCTCGCAGCGAGGGGGAAGTCTCATGGTTTTTCTCGAGTTGCGGCCGGAACTTGGGGTATATTCTCCAGTTAGAAGGGGAGGGCCCTTCCAGACACGTGTTTGTTCAGCGACGTTAGACTCCTGCCTAGGTGCTAGGGACACCTCGGGATTCTCTTCGTGTCTTGGCATGGTAATTGGGACGCGTCTCCACGTGAGGCGGGAAACCCAGGGTCCCTTTCCAAGTTCCACAGGAGTCCTGGAAGTCCTATCCATTTTCAAGAGGAGTCAGGCATCATCTCCTTTGGAAGCATTGATCTCCGCGGACCTCTCGAGTTTTCAAAGGATGTGAGGCCTGCCGTCGCGTTGAGGTGGAGGACTAGGTCTTTCTCTGTGGTCTCCACAGGGGATTCAGACATCCCTTCGTCTTGGGAAATGCAAGACGAGCCTGAATTCAATTCACTGCAGGGATATCCGGCCTTACTTCGAGTCAGAGCATCTCGGTGTCCATTCCACTTGAGGCCATAAACTCAGGGTCCCTCTCACATACCTGTAGCTGAGAGAAGCCTCCTCTTGAGGTGCTTGTGGAAAGTTGGTATTCCTCTTGAGTTGAAGCCAGGGACTAAGCTCTCATCTCGAGTTGATTTGGGGTCCATGGAGCCCTTTCGTGTTGCTCCAGTGACCTCAGGATCCCTCTAGACTTGAGACAGTGATCTTGGGTTTTCTCTGGAGTGCCATCAAGGAAATCAAGACTCCTTTCACTTTTGATGTGGAACACGGAATTGCTCTGCACGCAGTGCAGGGGAATCGGGCCTCATCTCGCGGCGAGCGGGAAGTCTCATGGTTTTTCTCGAGTTGCGGCCGGAACCTGGGGTATATTCTCGAGTTACGACGGGGAGGGCCCTTCCAGACACGTGTTTGTTCAGCGACGTCAGGACTCGGGCCTAGGTCAGAGGGACACCTCGGGATTCTCCTCGAGTCTTGGCATGGCAATTGGGACGCGTCTCCACGTGAGGCGGGAGACCCAGGGTCCCTTTCCACGTGCCACAGGGATCCTGGGACTCCTATCCATTTGCAAGAGGAGTCAGGCATCGTCTCCTTTGGAAGCATTGATCTCCGCGGACCTCTCGAGTTTTCAAAGGATGTGAGGCCTCCGGTCGCGATGAGGCGGAGAACTAGGTCTTTCTCTGTGGTCTCCACAGGGGATTCAGACATCCCTTCGTCTTGGGAGACGCAAGACGAGCCTGCATTCAATTCACTGCAGGGATATCCAGCCTTACTTCGGGTCAGACCGTCTCGGTGTCCATTCCACTTGAGGCTACAAACTTAGGGTCCCTCTCACATACCTGTAGCTGAGAGAAGCCTACTCTTGAGGTGCTTGCGGAAAGTTGGTGTTACTCTTGAGTCGAAGACAGGGACGAAACTCTCATCTCGAGTTGATTTGGGGTCCACAGAGCCCTTTCATGTTGCTCCAGTGACCACAGGATCCCTCTAGACTTGAGACAGTGATCTTGGGTTTTCTCTGGAGTGCCATCAAGGAAATCAAGGCTCCTTACACGTTTGATGTGGAACACCGAATTGCTCTGCATGCAGTACAGGGGAATCGGGCCTCATCTCACGGCGAGGGGGAAGTCTCATGGTTTTTCTCGAGTTGCGGCCGGAACCTGGGGTATATTCTCGAGTTACGACGGCGAGGGCCCTTCCAGAAACGTGTTTCTTCAGCGACGTCAGGACTCGGGCCTAGGTGCGAGGGACACCTCGGGATTCTACTCGAATCTTGGCATGGCAATTGGGTCGCGTCTCCACGTGAGGCGGGAGACCCAGGGTCCCTTTCCACGTGCCACAGGGATCCTGGGACTCCTATCCATTCTCAAGAGGAGTCAGGAATCGTCTCCTTTGGAAGCATTGATCTTTGTGGACCGCTAGAGTTTTCAAAGGATGTGAGGCCTCCGGTCGCCATGAGGCGGAGAACTAGGTCTTTCTCTATGGTCTCCACAGGGGATTCAGACATCCCTTTATCTTGGGAGATGCAAGACGAGCCTGCATTCAATTCACTGCAGGGATATCCGGCCTTACTTCGAGTCAGAGCCTCTCGGTGTCCATTCCACTTGAGACCACAAACTCAGGGTCCCTCTCACATACCTGTAGCTGAGAGAAGCCTCCTCTTGAGGTGCTTGTGGAAAGTTGGTATTCCTCTTGACTCGAAGCCAGGGAATAAGCTCTCATCTCGAGTTGATTTGGGGTCCACAGAGCCCTTTCGTGTTAGTACAGTGACCTCAGGATCCCTCTAGACTTGAGACAGTGATCTTGGGTTTTCTCTGGAGTGCCATCAATGAAATCAAGGCTCCTTTCACGTTTGATGTGGAACACGGAATTGCTCTGCACGCAGTGCAGGGGAATCGGGCCTCATCTAGTGGCAAGGGGGATGTCTCATGGTTTTTCTCAAGTTGCGGCCGGAACCTGGGGTATATTCTCGAGTTACGACGGGGAGGGCCCTTCCAGACATGTGTTTGTTCAGCGACGTCAAGACTCCTGCCTAGGTGCGAGGGACACCTCGGGATTCTCTTCGAGTCTTGGCATGGCAATTGGGACGCGTCTCCACGTGAGGCGCGAGACCCAGGGTCCCTTTCCACGTGCCACAGGGATCCTGGGACTCCTATCCATTTTCAAGAGGAGTCAGGCATCGTCTCCTTTGGAAGCATTGATCTCCGCGGAACTCTCGAGTTTTCAAAGGATGTGAGGCCTCAGGTCGCGATGAGGTGGAGAACTAGGTCTTTCTCTGTGGTCTCCACAGGGGATTCAGACATCCCTTCGGATTGAGAGGTGCAAGACGAGCCTGCATTCAATTCACTGCAGGGATATCCGGCCTTACTCCGAGTCAGAGCATCTCGGTTTCCATTCCACTTGAGGCCACAAACTCCGGGTCCCTCTCACATACCTGTAGCTGAGAGAAGCCTCCCCTGAGGTGCTTGTGGAAAGTTCTATTCCTCTTGAGTCGAAGCCAGGGACTAACCTCTCATCTCGATGTGATTTGGGTCTGCACAGCCCTTTCGTGTTGCTACAGTGACCTCAGGATCCCTCTAGACTTGAGACAGTGATCTTGGGTTTTCTCTGGAGTGGCATCAAGGAAATCAAGGCTCTTTTCACGTTTGATGTGGGATACGGAATTGCTCTGCACGCAGTGTAGCCCAATCGGGACTCATCTCCTGGCGAGGGGGAAGTCTCACGGTTTTTCTCTAATTGCGGCCGGAACCTGGGGTATATTCTCGAGTTACGTCGGGGAGGGCCCTTCCAGACACGTGTTTGTTCAGCGACGTCAGGACTCCTGCCTAGGTGCGAGGGACACCTCTGGATTCTCCTCGAGTCTTGGCATGGCAATTGGGAAGCGTCTCCACGTGAGGCGGGAGACCCAGGGTCCCTTTCCACGTACCACAGGCATCTTGGGACTCCTATCCATTTTCAAGAGGAGTCAGGCATCGTCCCCTTTGGAAGCATTGATCTCCGCGGACCTCTCGAGTTTTCAAACGATGTGAGGCCTCCGGTCGCGATGAGGCGGAGAACTAGGTCTTTCTCTGTGGTCTCCACAGGGGATTCAGACATCCCTTCGTCTTGGGAGATTCAAGACGAGCCTGCTTTCAATTCACTGCAGGGATATCCGGCCTTATTTCGAGTCAGAGCATCTCGGTGTCCATTCCACCTGAGGCCACAAACTCAGGGTCCCTCTCACATACCTGTAGCTGAGAGAAGCATCCTCTTGAGGTGCTTGTGGAAAGTTGGTATGCCTCTTGAGTCGAAGCCAGGGACTAAGCTCTCATCTCGAGTTGATTTGGTGTCCACGGAGCCCTTTCCTGTTGCTCCAGTGACCTCGGGATCCCTCTAGACTTGATACAGTGATCTTGGGTTTTCTCTGGAGTGCCATCAAGGAAATCAAGGCTCCTTTCACGTTTGATGTGGAACACGGAATTGCTCTGCATGCAGTGCAGGGAAATCGGGCCTCATCTAGGGGCGAGATGAAAGTCTCATGGCTTTTCTCGAGTTGTGGCCGGAACCTGGGGTATATTCTCGAGTTACGACGGGGAGGGCCCTTCCAGACACGTGTTTGTTAAGCGACGTCAGGACTCCTGCCTAGGTTCGAGGGAAACCTCCAGATTCTCGTCGAGTCTTGGCATGGCAACAGGGACGCGTCTCCACGTGAGGCGGGAAACCCAGGGTCCCTTTCCACGTGCCACAGGGATCTTGGGAATCCTATCCATTTTCAAGAGGAGTCAGGCATCGTCTCCTTTGGAAGCATTGATCTCCGCGGACCTCTCGAGTTTTCAAAGGATGTGAGGCCTCCGGTAGCGATGAGGCGGAGAACTAGGTCTATCTCTGTCATCTCCACAGGGGATGCAGACATCCCTTCGTCTTGGGAGATGCAAGATGAGCCTGCATTCAATTCACTGCAGGGATATCCGGCCTTACTTCGAGTCAGAGCATCTCGGTGTCCATTCCACTTGAGGCCACAAACTCAGTGTCCCTCTCACATACCTGTAGCTGAGAGAAGCCTCCTCTTGAGGTGCTTGTGGAAAGTTGGTATTCCTCTTGAGTCGAAGCCAGGGACTAAGCTCTCATCTCCAGTTGATTTGGTGTCTACAGAGCCCTTTCTTGTTGCTACAGTGACCTCAGGATCCCTCTAGACTTGAGACAGTGATCTTGGGTTTTCTCTGGAGTGCCATCAAGGAAATCAAGGCTCTTTTCACGTTTGATGTGGGATACGGAATTGCTCTGCACGCAGTGCAGCAGAATCGGGACTCATCTCCTGGCGAGGGGGAAGTCTCATGGTTTTTCTCGAGTTGCGGCCGGAACCTGGGGTATATTCTCGAGTTACGACGGGGAGGGCCCTTCCAGACACGTGTTTGTTCAGCGACGTCAGGACTCCTGCCTAGGTGCTAGGGACAACTCAGGATTCTCCTCGAGTCTTGGCATGGCAATTGGGACGCGTCTCCACGTGAGGCGGGAGACCCAGGGTCCCTTTCCACGTGACACAGGGATCCTGGGACTCCTATCCATTTTCAAGAGGAGTCAGGCATCGTCTCCTTTGGAAGCATTGAAATCTGCGGACCTCTCGAGTTTTCAAAGGATGTGAGGCCTCCGTTCGTGTTGAGGCGGAGAACTAGGTCTTTCTCTGTGTTCTCCACAGGGGATTCAGACATCCCTTCGTCTTGGGAGATGCAAGACGAGCCAGCATTCAATTCACTGCAGGGATATCCGGCCTTACTTCGAGTCAGAGCATCTCGGTGTCCATTCCACTTGAGGCCACAAATTCAGGGTCCCTCTCACATACCTGTAGCTGAGAGAAGCCTCCTCTTGAGGTGCTTGTGGAAAGTTGGTATTCCTCTTGAGTCGAAGCCAGGGACTAAGCTCTCATCTCGAGTTGATTTGGGGTCCACGGAGCCCTTTCGTGTTGCTCCAGTGACCTCAGGATCCCTCTAGACTTGAGTCTGTGATCTTGGGTTTTCTCTGGAGTGCCATCAAGGAAATCAAGGCTCTTTTCACGTTTGATCTGGGATACGGAATTGCTCTGCATGCAGTGTAGCGGAATCGGGAGTCATCTCCTGGCGAGGGGGAAGTCTCACGGTTTTTCTCGAGTTGCGGCCAGAACCTGGGGTATATTCTCGAGTTACGACGGGGAGGGCCCTTCCAGACACGTGTTTGTTCAGCGACATCAGGACTCCTGCCTAGGTGCGAGGGACAATTCGGGATTCTCCTCGAGTCTTGGAATGGCATTTGGGTCGCGTCTCCACATGAGGCGGGGGACCCAGGGTCCCTTTGCACTTGCCACAGGGATCCGGGGAATCCTATCCATTTCCAAGAGGACTCAAGAATCGTCTCCTTTGGAAGCATTGATCTCCGCGGACCTCTCGAGTTTTCAAAGGATGTGAGGCCTCCGGTCGCGATGAGGCAGAGAACTAGGTCTTTCTCTGTGGTCTCCACTGGGGATTCAGACATCCCTTCGTCTTGGGAGATGCAAGACGAGCCTGCATTCAATTCACTGCAGGGATATCCGGCCTTACTTCGAGTCAGAGCATCTCGGTGTCCATTCCACTTGAGGCCACAAATTCAGGGTCCCTCTCAGATACCTGTAGCTGAGAGTAGCCTCCTCTTGAGGTGCTTTTGGAAAGTTGGTATTCCTCTTTATTCGAAGCCAGGGACTAAGCTCTCATCTCGAGTGGATTTCGGGTCCACGGAGCCCTTTCCTGTTGCTACAGTGACCTCAGGATCGCTCTATACTTGAAACAGTGATCTTGGGTTTTCTCTGGAGTGCCATCAAGGAAATCAAGGCTCCTTTCACGTTTGATGTGGAACACGGAATTGCTCTGCATGCAGTGCAGGGGAATCGGGCCTCATCTCGCAGCGAGGGGGAAGTCTCATGGTTGTTCTCGAGTTGCGGCCGGAACTTGGGGTATATTCTCCAGTTAGAAGGGGAGGGCCCTTCCAGACACGTGTTTATTCAGCGACGTCAGACTCCTGCCTATGTGCTAGGGACACCTCGGAATTCTCTTCGTGTCTTGGCATGGTAATTGGGACGCGTCTCCACGTGAGGCGGGAGACCCAGGGTCCCTTTCCAAGTTCCACAGGAGTCCTGGAACTCCTATCCATTTTCAAGAGGAGTCAGGCATCATCTCCTTTGGAAGCATTGATCTCCGCGGACCTCTCGAGTTTTCAAAGGATGTGAGGCCTGCCGTCGCGTTGAGGTGGAGGACTAGGTCTTTCTCTGTGGTCTCCACAGGGGATTCAGACATCCCTTCCTCTTGGGAAATGCAAGACGAGCCTGCATTCAATTCACTGCAGGGATATCCGGCCTTACTTCGAGTCAGAGCATCTCGGTGTCCATTCCACTTGAGGCCATAAACTCAGGGTCCCTCTCACATACATGTAGCTGAGAGAAGCCTCCTCTTGAGGTGCTTGTGGAAAGTTGGTATTCCTCTTGAGTTGAAGCCAGGGACTAAGCTCTCATCTCGAGTTGATTTGGGGTCCACGGAGCCCTTTCGTGTTGCTCCAGTGACCTCAGGATCCCTCTAGACTTGAGACAGTGATCTTGGGTTTTCTCTGGAGTGCCATCAAGGAAATCAAGACTCCTTTCACTTTTGATGTGGAACACGGAATTGCTCTGCACGCAGTGCAGGGGAATCGGGCCTCATCTCGCGGCGAGCGGGAAGTCTCATGGTTTTTCTCGAGTTGCGGCCGGAACCTGGGGTATATTCTCGAGTTACGACGGGGAGGGCCCTTCCAGACACGTGTTTGTTCAGCGACGTCAGGACTCGTGCCTAGGTGAGAGGGACACCTCGGGATTCTCCTCGAGTCTTGGCATGGCAATTGGGACTCGTCTCCACGTGTGGCGGGAGACCCAGGGTCCCTTTCCACATTCCACAGGGATCCTGGGACTCCTATCCATTTTAAAGAGGAGTCAGGCATCGGCTCCTTTAGAAGCATTGATCTGCGTGAACCTCTCGAGTTTTCAAAGGATGTGAGGCCTCTGCTCGCGATGAAGCAGAGAACTAGGTCTTTCTCTGTGGTCTCCACAGGGGACTCAGACATCCCTACGTCTTGGGAGATGCAAGACGAGCCTGCATTCAATTCACTGTTGGGATATCCGGCCTTACTTCGAGTCAGAGCATCTCGGTGTCCATTCCACTTGAGGCCACAAATTCAGGGTCCCTCTCAGATACATGGAGCTGAGAGTAGCCTCCTCTTGAGGTGCTTGTGGAAAGTTGGTATTCCTCTTTAGTCGAAGCCAGGGACTAAGCTCTCATCTCGAGTGGATTTCGGGTCCACGGAGCCCTTTCATGTTGCTACAGTGACCTCAGGATCGCTCTATACTTGAAACAGTGATCTTGGGTTTTCTCTGGAGTGCCATCAAGGAAATCAAGGCTCCTTTCACGTTTGATGTGGAACATGGAATTGCTCTGCACACAGTGCAGGGGAATCGGGCCTCATCTCGGGGCGAATGGGAAGTCTCATGGCTTTTCTCGAGTTGCGGACGGACCCCGGGGTATATTCTCGAGTTACGACGGGGAGGGCCCTTCCAGACACGTGTTTGTTCAGCAACGTCAGGACTCCTGCCTAGGTGTGAGGGACACCTCGGGATTCTCCTCGAGTCTTGGCATGGCAATTGGGACGCGTCTCCACGTGAGGCGGGAGACCCAGGGTCCCTTTCCACGTTCTACAGGGATCCTGGAACTCCTATCCATTTTCAAGAGGAGTCAGGAATCGTCTCCTTTGGAAGCATTGGTCTCCGCGCACCTCTCCAGTTTTCAAAGGATGTGAGGCTTCCAGTCGCGATGATTCGCAGAACTAGGTCTTTCTCTGTGGTCTCCACAGGGGATTCAGACATCCCTTCGTCTTGGGAAATGCAAGACGAGCCTGCATTCAATTCACTGCAGGGATATCCGGACTTACTCCGAGTCAGAGCATCTCGGTGTCCATTCCACTTGAGGCCATAAACTCAGGGTCCCTCTCACATACATGTAGCTGAGAGAAGCCTCCTCTTGAGGTGCTTGTGGAAAGTTGGTATTCCTCTTGAGTCGAAGCCAGGGACTAAGCTCTCATCTCGAGTTGATTTGGGGTCCACGGAGCCCTTTCGTGTTGCTACAGTGACCTCAGGATCCCTCTAGACTTGAGACAGTGATCTTGGGTTTTCTCTGGAGTGCCATCAAGGAAATCAAGGCTCCTTTCACGTTTGATGTGGAACACGGAATTGCTCTGCACGCAGTGCAGGGGAATCGGGCCTCATCTTGCGGCGAGCGGGAAGTCTCATGGTTTTTCTCGAGTTGCGGCCGGAACCTGGGGTATATTCTCGAGTTACGACGGCGAGGGCCCTTCCAGAAACGTGTTTCTTCAGCGACGTCAGGACTCGGGCCTAGGTGCGAGGGACACCTCGGGATTCTACTCGAATCTTGGCATGGCAATTGGGTCGCGTCTCCACGTGAGGCGGGAGACCCAGGGTCCCTTTCCACGTGCCACAGGGATCCTGGGACTCCTATCCATTCTCAAGAGGAGTCAGGAATCGTCTCCTTTGGAAGCATTGATCTTTGTGGACCGCTAGAGTTTTCAAAGGATGTGAGGCCTCCGGTCGCCATGAGGCGGAGAACTAGGTCTTTCTCTATGGTCTCCACAGGGGATTCAGACATCCCTTTATCTTGGGAGATGCAAGACGAGCCTGCATTCAATTCACTGCAGGGATATCCGGCCTTACTTCGAGTCAGAGCCTCTCGGTGTCCATTCCACTTGAGACCACAAACTCAGGGTCCCTCTCACATACCTGTAGCTGAGAGAAGCCTCCTCTTGAGGTGCTTGTGGAAATTTGGTATTCCTCTTGACTCGAAGCCAGGGAATAAGCTCTCATCTCGAGTTGATTTGGGGTCCACAGAGCCCTTTCGTGTTAGTACAGTGACCTCAGGATCCCTCTAGACTTGAGACAGTGATCTTGGGTTTTCTCTGGAGTGCCATCAATGAAATCAAGGCTCCTTTCACGTTTGATGTGGAACACGGAATTGCTCTGCACGCAGTGCAGGGGAATCGGGCCTCATCTAGTGGCAAGGGGGATGTCTCATGGTTTTTCTCAAGTTGCGGCCGGAACCTGGGGTATATTCTCGAGTTACGACGGGGAGGGCCCTTCCAGACATGTGTTTGTTCAGCGACGTCAAGACTCCTGCCTAGGTGCGAGGGACACCTCGGGATTCTCTTCGAGTCTTGGCATGGCAATTGGGACGCGTCTCCACGTGAGGCGCGAGACCCAGGGTCCCTTTCCACGTGCCACAGGGATCCTGGGACTCCTATCCATTTTCAAGAGGAGTCAGGCATCGTCTCCTTTGGAAGCATTGATCTCCGCGGAACTCTCGAGTTTTCAAAGGATGTGAGGCCTCAGGTCGCGATGAGGTGGAGAACTAGGTCTTTCTCTGTGGTCTCCACAGGGGATTCAGACATCCCTTCGGAATGAGAGGTGCAAGACGAGCCTGCATTCAATTCACTGCAGGGATATCCGGCCTTACTCCGAGTCAGAGCATCTCGGTTTCCATTCCACTTGAGGCCACAAACTCCGGGTCCCTCTCACATACCTGTAGCTGAGAGAAGCCTCCCCTGAGGTGCTTGTGGAAAGTTCTATTCCTCTTGAGTCGAAGCCAGGGACTAACCTCTCATCTCGATGTGATTTGGGTCTGCACAGCCCTTTCGTGTTGCTACAGTGACCTCAGGATCCCTCTAGACTTGAGACAGTGATCTTGGGTTTTCTCTGGAGTGGCATCAAGGAAATCAAGGCTCTTTTCACGTTTGATGTGGGATACGGAATTGCTCTGCACGCAGTGTAGCCCAATCGGGACTCATCTCCTGGCGAGGGGGAAGTCTCACGGTTTTTCTCTAATTGCGGCCGGAACCTGGGGTATATTCTCGAGTTACGTCGGGGAGGGCCCTTCCAGACACGTGTTTGTTCAGCGACGTCAGGACTCCTGCCTAGGTGCGAGGGACACCTCTGGATTCTCCTCGAGTCTTGGCATGGCAATTGGGAAGCGTCTCCACGTGAGGCGGGAGACCCAGGGTCCCTTTCCACGTACCACAGGCATCTTGGGACTCCTATCCATTTTCAAGAGGAGTCAGGCATCGTCCCCTTTGGAAGCATTGATCTCCGCGGACCTCTCGAGTTTTCAAACGATGTGAGGCCTCCGGTCGCGATGAGGCGGAGAACTAGGTCTTTCTCTGTGGTCTCCACAGGGGATTCAGACATCCCTTCGTCTTGGGAGATTCAAGACGAGCCTGCTTTCAATTCACTGCAGGGATATCCGGCCTTATTTCGAGTCAGAGCATCTCGGTGTCCATTCCACCTGAGGCCACAAACTCAGGGTCCCTCTCACATACCTGTAGCTGAGAGAAGCATCCTCTTGAGGTGCTTGTGGAAAGTTGGTATGCCTCTTGAGTCGAAGCCAGGGACTAAGCTCTCATCTCGAGTTGATTTGGTGTCCACGGAGCCCTTTCCTGTTGCTCCAGTGACCTCGGGATCCCTCTAGACTTGATACAGTGATCTTGGGTTTTCTCTGGAGTGCCATCAAGGAAATCAAGGCTCCTTTCACGTTTGATGTGGAACACGGAATTGCTCTGCATGCAGTGCAGGGAAATCGGGCCTCATCTCGGGGCGAGGTGAAAGTCTCATGGCTTTTCTCGAGTTGTGGCCGGAACCTGGGGTATATTCTCGAGTTACGACGGGGAGGGCCCTTCCAGACACGTGTTTGTTAAGCGACGTCAGGACTCCTGCCTAGGTTCGAGGGAAACCTCCAGATTCTCGTCGAGTCTTGGCATGGCAACAGGGACGCGTCTCCACGTGAGGCGGGAAACCCAGGGTCCCTTTCCACGTGCCACAGGGATCTTGGGAATCCTATCCATTTTCAAGAGGAGTCAGGCATCGTCTCCTTTGGAAGCATTGATCTCCGCGGACCTCTCGAGTTTTCAAAGGATGTGAGGCCTCCGGTAGCGTTGAGGCGGAGAACTAGGTCTATCTCTGTCATCTCCACAGGGGATGCAGACATCCCTTCGTCTTGGGAGATGCAAGATGAGCCTGCATTCAATTCACTGCAGGGATATCCGGCCTTACTTCGAGTCAGAGCATCTCGGTGTCCATTCCACTTGAGGCCACAAACTCAGTGTCCCTCTCACATACCTGTAGCTGAGAGAAGCCTCCTCTTGAGGTGCTTGTGGAAAGTTGGTATTCCTCTTGAGTCGAAGCCAGGGACTAAGCTCTCATCTCGAGTTGATTTGGTGTCTACAGAGCCCTTTCTTGTTGCTACAGTGACCTCAGGATCCCTCTAGACTTGAGACAGTGATCTTGGGTTTTCTCTGGAGTGCCATCAAGGAAATCAAGGCTCTTTTCACGTTTGATGTGGGATACGGAATTGCTCTGCACGCAGTGCAGCAGAATCGGGACTCATCTCCTGGCGAGGGGGAAGTCTCATGGTTCTTCTCGAGTTGCGGCCGGAAGGTTGGGTATAGTCTAGAGTTACAATGGGAAAGGCCCTTCCATACACGTGTTTGTTCAGCGACGTCAAGACACCTGCCTTGGTGCGAGGGACAACTCGGGATTCTCCTCGAGTGTTGGCATGGCAATTGGGACGCGTCTCCACGTAAGGCGGGAGACCCAGGTTCCCTTTCCACGTGCCACAGGGATCCTGGGACTCCTATCCATTTTCAAGAGGAGTCAGGCATCGTCTCCTTTGGAAGCATTGATCTCCGCGGACCTCTCGAGTTTTCAAAGGATGTGAGGCCTCCGGTCGCGTTGAGGCGGAGGACTAGCTCTTTCTCTGTGGTCACCACAGGTGATTCAGACACCCCTTCGTCTTGGGAGATGCAAGACGAGCCTGCATTCAATTCACTGCAGGGATATCCGGCCTTACTTCAAGTCAGAGCATCTCGGTGTCCATTCCACTTGAGGCCACAAACTCAGGGTCCCTCTCACATACCTGTAGCTGAGAGAAGCTTCCTCTTGAGGTGCTTGTGGAAAGTTGGTATTCCTCTTGAGTCGAAGCCAGACACTAAGCTCCCATCTCGAGTTGATTTGGGGTCCACGGAGACCTTTCGTGTTGCTCCAGTGACCTCAGGATCCCTCTAGACTTGAGACAGTGATCTTGGGTTTTCTCTGGAGTGGCATCAAGGAAATCTAGGCTCCTTTCTCGTTTGATGTGGAACACGGAATTGCTCTGCATGCAGTGCAGGGGAATCGGGCCTCATCTCGCAGCGAGGGGGAAGTCTCATGGTTTTTCTCGAGTTGCGGCCGGAACCTGGGGTATATTCTCGAGTTACGATGGGGCGGGCCCTTCCAGACACGTGTTTGTTCAGCGACGTCAGCACTCCTGCCTAGGTGCGAGGGACACCTCGGGATTCTCCTCGAGTCTTGGCATGGCAATTGCGACGCGTCTCCAAATGAGGGGGGAGACCCAGTGTCCCTTTCCTCGTGCCACAGGGATCCAGGGACTCCTATCCACTTTCAAGAGGAGTCAGGCATCGTCTCCTTTGGAAGCATTGATCTCCTTGGACCTCTCGAGTTTTCAAAGGATGTGAGGCCTCCGTTCGCGTTGAGGCAGAGGACTAGGTCTTTCTCTGTTGTCTCCACAGGGGATTCAGACATCCCTTCGTCTTGGGAGATGCAAGACGAGCCTGCATTCAATTCACTGCAGGGATATCCGGCCTTACTTCGAGTCAGAGCATCTCGGTGTCCATTCCACTTGAGGCCACAAACTCAGGGTCCCTCTCACATACCTGTAGCTGAGAGAAGCCTCCTCTTGAGGTGCTTGTGGAAAGTTGGTATTCCCCTTCAGTCGAAGCCAGGGACTAAGCTCTCATCTCGAGTTGATTTGGGGTCCACGGAGCCCTTTCGTGTTGCTCCAGTGACCTCAGGATCCCTCTAGACTTGAGACAGTGATCTTGGGTTTTCTCTGGAGTGCCATCAAGGAAATCAAGGCTCCTTTCACGTTTGATGTGGAACACCGAATTGCTCTGCACGCAGTGCAGGGGAATCGGGCCTCATGTCGCGGCGAGGGGGAAGTCTCATGGTTTTTCTCGAGTTGCGGCCTGAACCTGGGATATATTCTCGAGTTACGACGGGGAGGGCCCTTCCAGACACGTGTTTGTTCAGCGACGTCAGGACTCCTGCCTAGATGCGAGGGACACCTCGGGATTCTCCTCGAGTATTGGCATGGCCTTTCGGACGAGTCTCCACGTGAGGCGGAAACCCAGGGTCCCTTTCCACGTGCCAAAGGGATCCTGGGACTCCTATCCATTTTCAAGAAGAGTCAGGCATCGTCTCCTTTGGAAGCATTGATCTCCGCGGACCTCTCGAGTTTTCAAAGGATATGAGGCCTCTGGTCGCGATGAATAGGAGAACTAGGACTTTCTCTGTGGTCTCCACTGGGGATTCAGACATCCCTTCATCTTGGGAGATGCAAGACGAGCCTGCATTCAATTCACTGCAGGGATATCCAGCCTTACTTCGAGTCAGAGCATCTCGGTGTCCATTCCACTTGAGGCCACAAACTCAGGGTCCTCTCACATACCTGTAGTTGAGAGAAGCCTCCTCTTGAGGTGCTTGTGGAAAGTTGGTATTCCTCTTGAGTCGAAGCCAGGGACTAAGCTCTCATCTCGAGTTGATTTGGGGTCCACGGAGCCCTTTCTTGTATCTCCTGTGACCTGAGGATCCCTCTAGACTTGAGACAGTGATCTTGGGTTTTCTCTGGAGTGCCATCAAGGAAATCAAGGCTCCTTTCACGTTTGATGTGGAACACGGAATTGCTCTGCATGCAGTGCAGGGGAATCGGGCCTCATGTCGCGGCGAGGGGGAAGTCTCATGGTTTTTCTCGAGTTGCGGCCGGAACCTGGGGTATATTCTCGAGTTACGACGGGGAGGGCCCTTCCAGACACGTGTTTGTTCAGCGAAGTCAGGACTCCTGCCTAGATGCGAGGGACACCTCGGGATTCTCCTCTAGTCTTGGCATGGCAATTGGGACGCGTCTCCACGTGAGGCGGGAGACCCAGGGTCCCTTTCCACGTGCCACAGGGATCCTGGGACTCCTATCCACTTTCAAGAGGAGTCAGGCATCGACTCCTTTGGAAGCATTGATCTCCGTGGACCTCTCGAGTTTTCGAAGGGTGTGAGGCCTCCAGTCGCGATGAGGCGGAGAATTAAGTCTTTCTCTGTGGTCTCCACCGGGGATGCAGATATCCCTTCCTCTTGGGAGATGCAAGACGAGCCTGCATTCAATTCACTGCAGGGATATCCTGCCTTACTTCGAGTCAAAGCATCTCGGTGTCCATTCCACTTGAGGCCACAAACTCAGGGTCCCTCTCACATACTTGTAGCTGAGAGAAGCCTCCTCTTGAGGGGCTTGTGGAAAGTTCGTATACCTCTTGAGTCGAAGCCAGGGACGAAGCTCTCATCTCAAGTTGATTTGGGGTCCACGGAGACCTTTCCTTTTGCTCCAGTGACTTCATGATCCCTCTAGACTTGAGACAGTGATCTTGGGTTTTATCTGGAGTGCCATCAAGGAAATCAAGGCTCCTTTCACGTTTGATGTGGAACACGGAATTGCTCTGCACGCAGTGCAGGTGAATCGGGCCTTATCTCGCTGCGAATGGGAAGTCTCATGGTTTTTCTCGAGTTGCGGCCGGAACCTGGGGTATATTCTCGTGTTACGACGGGGAGGGCCCTTCCAGACACGTGTTTGTTCAGCGACGTCAGGACTACTGCCTAGGTGCGAGGGACACCTCGGGATTCTCCTCGAGTCTTGGCATGGCAACTGGGACGCGTCTCCACGTGAGGCGGGAGACCCAGGGTCCCTTTTCACGTGCCACAAGGATCCTGGGACTCCTATCCACTTTCAAGAGGAGTCAGGCATCGTCTCCTTTGGAAGCATTGATCTCCTCGGACCTCTCGAGTTTTCAAAGGATGTGAGGCCTCCGTTCGCGTTGAGGCGGAGGACTAGGTCTTTCTCTGTGGTCTCCACAGGGGATTCAGACATCCCTTCGTCTTGGGAGATGCAAGACGAGCCTGCATTCAATTCACTGCAGGGATATCCGGCCTTACTTCGAGTCAGAGCATTTCGGTGTCCATTCCACTTGAGGCCACAAACTCAGGGTCCCTCTCACATACCTGTAGCTGAGAGAAGCCTCCTCTTGAGATGCTTGTGGAAAGTTGGTATTCCTCTTGAGTCGAAGCCAGGGACTAAGCTCTCATCTCGAGTTGATTTGGGGTCCACGGATCCGTTTCCTGTTGCTCCAGTGCCCTCAGGATCCCTCTAGACTTGAAACAGTGATCTTGGGTTTTCTCTGGAGTGCCATCAAGGAAATCAAGGCTCCTTTCACGTTTGATGTGGAACACGGAATTCCTCTGCACGTAGTGCAGGGGATTCGGGCCTCATCTCGCGGCGAGGGGGAAGTCTCATGGTTTTTCTCGAGTTGCGGCCGGAACCTGGGGTATATTCTCGAGTTACCATGGGGAGGGCCCTTCCAGACACGTGTTTGTTCAGCGACGTCAGGACTCCTGCCTAGGATTCGAGGGACACCTCGGGATTCTCCTCGAGTCTTGGCATGGCAATTGGGACGCGTCTCCATGTGACTCGGGAGACCAAGGGCCCCTTTCCACGTACCACAGGGATCCTGGGACTCCTATCCATTTTCAAGAGGAGTCAGGCATCGTCTCCTTTGGAAGCATTGATCTCCGCGGACCTCTCGAGTTTTCAAAGGATTTGAGGCCTCCGTTCGCGTTGAGGCGTAGGACTAGGTCTTTCTCTGTGGTCTCCACAGGGGATTCAGACAACCCTTCGTCTTGGGAGATGCAAGACGAGCCTGCATTCAATTCACTGCAGGGATATCCGGCCTTACTTCAAGTCAGAGCATCTCGGTGTCCATTCCACTTGAGGCCACAAACTCAGGGTCCCTCTCACATACCTGTAGCTGAGAGAAGCTTCCTCTTGAGGTGCTTGTGGAATGTTGGTATTCCTCTTGAGTCGAAGCCAGACACTAAGCTCTCATCTCGAGTTGATTTGGGGTCCATGGAGCCCTTTCGTGTTGCTCCAGTCACCTCAGGATCCCTCTAGACTTGAGACAGTGATCTTGGGTTTTCTCTGGAGTGGCATCAAGGAAATCTAGGCTCCTTTCACGTTTGATGTGGAACACGGAATTGCTCTGCATGCAGTGCAGTTGAATCGGGCCTCATCTCGTGGCGAGGGGGAAGTCTCATGGTTTTTCTCGAGCTACGGCCGGAACCTGGGGTATATTCGCGAGTTACGACGGGGAGGGCCCTTCCAGACACGTGTTTGTTCAGCGACGTCAGGACTCCTGCCTAGGTGCGAGGGACAACTCGGGATTCTCCTCGAGTCTTGGAATGGCATTTGGGTCGCGTCTCCACATGAGGCGGGAGATCCAGGGTCCCTTTGCACTTGCCACAGGGATCCGGTGAATCCTATCCATTTCCAAGAGGAGTCAGGCATCGTCTCCTTTGGAAGCATTGATCTCCGCGGACCTCTCGAGTTTTCAAAGGATGTGAGGCCTCCGGTCGCGATGAGTCGGAGAACTAGGTCTTTCTCTGTGGTCTCCACTGGGGATTCAGACAAACCTTCATCTTTGGAGATGCAAGACGAGCCTGCATTCAATTCACTGCAGGGATATCCGGCCTTACTTCGAGTCAGAGCTTCTCGGTGTCCATTCCACTTGAGGCCACAAACTCAGGGGCCCTCTCACATACCTGTAGCTGAGACAAGCCTTCTCTTGAGGTGCTTGTGGAAAGTTGGTATTCCTCTTGAGTCGCAGCCAGGGACTGAGCTCTCATCTCGAGTTGATTTGGGGTCCACGGAGCCCTTTTGTGTTGCTACAGTGACCTCAGGATCCCTCTAGAGTTGAGACAGTGATCTTGGGTTTTCTCTGGAGTGCCATCAAGGAAATCAAGGCTCCTTTCACGTTTGATGTGGAACACGGAATTGCTCTGCACGCAGTGCAGGGGAATCGGGCCTCATCTCGCGGCGAGGGGGAAGTCTCATGGTTTTTCTCGAGTTGCGGCCGGAACCTGGGGTATATTCTCGAGTTACGACGGGGAGGGCCCTTCCAGACACGTGTTTGTTCAGCGACGTCAGCACTCCTGCCTAGGTGCGAGGGACACCTCGGGATTCTCCTCGAGTCTTCGCATGGCAATTGGGACGCGACTCCACGTGAGGCGGGAGACCCAGTGTCGCTTTCCACGTGCCGCAGGGATCCTGGGACTCCTATCCATTTTCAAGAGGAGTCAGGCCTCGTCTCCTTTGGAAGCATTGATCTCCGCGGACCTCTCGAGTTTTCAAAGGATGTGAGGCCTCCGGTCGCGATGAGGCGGAGAACTAGGTCTTTCTCTGTGGTCTCCACAGGGGATTCAGACAATCCTTCGTCTTGGGAGATGCAAGGCGAGTCTGCATTCAGTTCACTGCAGGGATATCCGGCCTTACTTCGAGTCAGAGCATCTCGGTGTCCATTCCACTTGAGGCCACAAATTCAGGGTCCCTCTCACATACCTGTAGCTTAGAGAAGCCTCCTCTTGAGGTGCTTGTGGAAAGTTGGTATTCCTCTTGAGTCGAAGCCAGGGACTAAGCTCTCATCTTAAGTTGATTTGGGGTCCACGGAGCCCTTTCGTGTTACTCCAGTGACCTCAGGATCCCTCTAGACTTGACAGATATCATGGGTTTTCTCTGGAGTGCCATCAAGGAATTCAAGGCTCTTTTCACGTTTGATGTGGGATACGGAATTGCTCTGCACGCAGTGCAGGGGAATCGGGACTCATCTCGCAGCAAGGGGGAAGTCTCATGGTTTTCCTCGAGTTGCGGCCGGAACCTGGGGTATATTCTCGAGATACGTCGGGGAGGGCCCTTCCAGACACGTGTTTGTTCAGCGACGTCAGGACTCTTGCCTAGGTGCGAGGGACACCTCGGGATTCTCCTCGAGTCTTGGCATGGCAATTGGGACGCGTCTCCACGTGAAAAGGGAGACCAACGGTCCCTTTCACGTGCCAGAGGGATCCTGGAACTCCTATCCATTTTCAAGAGGAGTCAGGCATCGTCTCCTTTGGAAGCATTGATCTCCGCAGACCTCTCGAATTTTCAAAGGATGTGAGGCCTCTGGTCGCGATGAGGCGGAGGACTAGGTCTTCCTCTTTTGTCTCCACAGGGGATTCAGACATCCCTTCGTCTTGGGAGATGCAAGACGAGCCTGCATTCAATTCTCTGCAGGGATATCCGGCCTTACTTCAAGTCAGAGCATCTCGGTGTCCATTCCACTTGAGGCCACAACTCACGGTCCCTGTCACATACCTGTAGCTGAGAGAAGCCTCCTCTTGAGGTGCTTGTGGAAAGTTGGTGTTCCTCTTGAGTCGAAGCCAAGGACTAAGCTCTCATCTCGAGTTGATTTGGGGTCCACGGAGCCCTTTCGTGTTGCGACAGTGACCTCAGGATCCCTCTAGACTTGAGAGAGTGATCTTGGGTTTTCTCTGGAGTGCCATCAAGGAAATCAAGGCTCCTTTCACGTTTGATGTGGAACACAGAATTGCTCTGCACGCAGTGCAGGGGAATCGGGCCTCATATCGCACCGAAGGGGAAGTCTCATGGTTTTTCTCGAGTTGCGGCCGGAACCTGGGGTATATTCTCGAGTTACGACGGGGAGTGCCCTTCCAGACACGTGTTTGTTCAGCGACGTCAGGACTCCTGCCTAGGTGCGAGGGATACTTCGCGATTCTCCACAAGTCTTGGCATGGCAATTGGGACGCGTCTCCACGTGAGGCGGGAGACCCAGGGTCCCTTTCCACGTGCCACAGGGATGCTGGGACTCCTATCCATTTTCAAGAGGAGTCAGGCATCGTCTCCTTTGGAAGAATTGATCTCCGCGGACCTCTCGAGTTTTCAAAGGAAGTGAGGCCTCAGGTCGCAATGAGGCGGAGAACTCGGTCTTTCTCTGTGGTCTCCACAGGGGATTCACACATCCCTTCGTCTTGGGAGATGCAAGACGAGCGTGCATTTAATTCACTGCAGGGATATCCGGCCTTACTTCGAGTCAGAGCATCTCGGTGCCCATTCCACTTGAGGCCACAAACTCAAGGTCCCTCTCACATACCTGTAGCTGAGAGAAGCCTACTCTTCAGGTGCTTGTGGAAAGCTGGTATTCCTCTTGAGTCGAAGCCAGGGACTAAGCTCTCATCTCGAGTTGATTTGGGGTCCACGGAGCCCTTTCGTGTTGCTCCAGTGACCTCAGGATCCCTCTAGACTTGAGACAGTGATCTTGGGTTTTCTCTGGTGTGCCATCAAGGAAATCAAGTCTCCTTTCATGTTTGATGTGGAACACGGAATTGCTCTGCATGTAGTGCAGGGGAATCGGGCCTCATCTCGCGGCGAGGGGGAAGTCTCACTGTTCTTCTCGAGTTGCGGCCGGAAGCTTGGGTATAGTCTAGAGTTACAATGGGAAAGGCCCTTCCATACACGTGTTTGTTCAGCGACGTCAAGACACCTGCCTTGGTGCGAGGGACAACTCGGGATTCTCCTCGAGTGTTGGCATGGCAATTGGGACGCGTCTCCACGTGAGGCGGGAGACCCAGGGTCCCTTTCCACGTGCCACAGGGATCCTGGGACTCCTATCCATTTTCAAGAGGAGTCAGGCATCGTCTCCTTTGGAAACATTGATCTCCGCGGACCTCTCGAGTTTTCAAAGGATGTGAGGCCTCCGGTCGCGATGAGTCGGAGAACTAGGTCTTTCTCTGTGGTCACCACAGGTGATTCAGACACCCCTTCGTCTTGGGAGATGCAAGACGAGCCTGCATTCAATTCACTGCAGGGATATCCGGCCTTACTTCAAGTCAGAGCATCTCGGTGTCCATTCCACTTGAGGCCACAAACTCAGGGTCCCTCTCACATACCTGTAGCTGAGAGAAGCTTCCTCTTGAGGTGCTTGTGGAAAGTTGGTATTCCTCTTGAGTCGAAGCCAGACACTAAGCTCTCATCTCGAGTTGATTTGGGGTCCACGGAGCCCTTTCGTGTTGCTCCAGTGACCTCAGGATCCCTCTAGACTTGAGACAGTGATCTTGGGTTTTCTCTGTAGTGCCATCAAGGAAATCAAGGCTCCTTTCATGTTTGATGTGGAACACGGAATTGCTCTGCACGCATTGCAGGGGAATCGGGCCTCATCTCGCTGCGAGGGGGAAGTCTCATGGTTTTTCTCGAGTTGCGGCCGGAACCTGGGGTATATTCTCGAGTTACGACGGGGAGGGCCCTTCCAGACACGTGTTTGTTCAGCGACGTCAGGACTCCTGCCCAGGTGCGAGGGACACCTCGGGATTCTCCTCGAGTCTTGGCATGGCAATTGGGACGCGTCTCCACGTGAGGCGGGAGACCTAGGGTCGCTTTCCACGTGCCACAAGGATCCTGGGACTCCTATCCGTTTGCAAGAGGAGTCAGGCATCATCTCCTTTGGAAGCATTGATCTCCGCGGACCTCTCGAGTTTTCAAAGGATGTGAGGCCTCCGGTCGCATTGAGGCGGAGGACTAGGTCTTTCTCTGTGGTCTCCACAGGGGATTCAGACATCCCTTCGTCTTGGGAGATGCAAGACGAGCCTGCATTCAATTCACTGCAGGGATATCCGGCCTTACTTCAAGTCAGATCATCTCGGGGTCCATTCCACTTGAGGCCACAAACTCAGGGTCCCTCTCACATACCTGTAGCTGAGAGAAGCCTCCTCTTGAGGTGCTTGTCGAAAATTGGTAATCCTCTTGAGTCGAAGCCAGGGACTAAGCTCTCATCTCGAGTTGATTTGGGGTCCACGGAGCCCTTTCGAGTTGCTCCAGTGACCTCAGGATCCCTCTAGAATTGAGACAGTGATCTTGGGTTTTCTCTGGAGTGCCATCAAGGAAATCAAGGCTCCTTTCACGTTTGATGTGAAATACGGAATTACTCTGCACGCAGTGCAGGGTAATCGGGCCTCATCTCGCGGCGTGGGGGAAGTCTCATGGTTTTTCTCGAGTTGCGAACCGAACCTGGGGTATATTCTCGAGTTACCATGGGGAGGGCCCTTCCAGACACGTGTTTGTTCAGCGACGTCAGGACTCCTGCCTAGGTGCAAGGGACACCTCGGGCTTCTCCTCGAGTCTTGGCATGGCAATTGGGACGCGTCTCCACGTGAGGCGGGAGACCCAGGGTCCCTTTCCACGTTCCACAGGCCTACTGGGACTCCTATCCATTTTCAAGAGAAGTCAGGCATCGTCTTCTTTGGAAGCATTGATATCTGCGGACCTCTCGAATTTTCAAAGGATGTGAGGCCTCCCGTCGCGATGAGGCGGAGAACTAGGTCTTTCTCTGTGGTCTCCACAGGTGATTCAGACATCCCTTCGTCTTGGGAGATGCAAGACGAGCCTGCATTCAATTCACTGCAGGGATATCCGGCCTTACTTCGAGTCAGAGTATCTCGGTGTCCATTCCACTTGAGGCCACAAACTCAGGGTCCCTCTCCCATACCTGTAGCTGAGAGAAGCCTCGTCTTGAGGTGCTTGTGGAAAGTTGGTATTCCTCTTGAGTCGATGCCAGGGACTAAGCTCTCATCTCGAGTTGATTTGGGGTCCACTGAGCCCATTCGTGTTGCTCCAGTGACCTCAGGATCCCTCTAGACTTGAGACAGTGATCTTGGGTTTTCTCTGGAGTGCCAACAAGGAAATCAAGGTTCCTTTCACGTTTGATGTGGAACACGGAATTGCTCTGCACGCAGTGCTGGGGAATCAGGCCTCATATCGCGGCGAGGGGGAAGTCTCATGGTTTTTCTCGAGGTGCGGCCGGAACCTGGGGTATATTCTGGAGTTACGACGGGGAGGGCCCTTTCAGACACGTGTTTGTTCAGCGACGTCAGGACTCCTGCCTAGGTGCGAGGGTCACCTCGGGATTCTCCTCGAGTCTTGGCATGGCAATTGGGACGCGTCTCCACATGAGGCGGGAGACCCAGGGTCCCTTTCCACGTGCCACAGGGATGCTGGGACTCCTATCCATTTTCAAGAGGAGTCAGGCATTGTCTCCTTTGGAAGCATTGATCTCCGTGGATCTCTCGAGTTTTCAAAGGATGTGAGGACTCCGGTCGCGATGAGTCGGAGAACTAGGTCTTTCTCTGTGGTCTCCAAAGGGGATTCAGACATCCCTTCGTCTTGGGAGATGCAAGACGAGCCTGCATTCAATTCACTGTTGGGATATCCGGCCTTACTTCGAGTCAGAGCATCTCAGTGTCCATTCCACTTGAGGCCACAAATTCAGGGTCCCTCTCAGATACCTGTAGCTGAGAGAAGCCTCTTCTTGAGGTGCTGGTGGAAAGTTGGTATTCCTCTTTAGTTGAAGCCAGGGACTAAGCTCTCATCTCGAGTTGATTTGGGGTCCACGGAGCCCTTTCGTGTTTCTACAGTGACTTCAGGATCCCTCTAGACTTGAGCCAGTGATCTTGGGTTTTCTCTGGAGTGCCATCAAGGAAATCAAGGCTCCGTTCACATTTGATGTGGAACACGGAATTCCTCTGCACGCAGTGTAGGGGAATCGGGCCTCATCTCGCAGCGAGGGGGCAGTCTCATGGTTTTTCTCGAGTTGCGGCCGGAACCTGGGGTATATTCCCGAGTTACGACGGGGAGGGCCCTTCCAGACACGTGTTTGTTCAGCGACGTCAGAACCAATGCCTACGTTCGATGGACACCTCGGTATCTCGCCGAGGCTTGGCATGGCATTGGGACGCGTCTCCACGTGAGACGGGAGACCTAGGGTCCCTTTCCACGTGCCACAGGGATCCTGGGACTCCTATCTATTTTCAAGAGGAGTCAGGCATCGTCTCCTTTGGAAGCATTGATCTCCGCGGACCTCTCGAATTTTCAAAGGATGTGAGGCCTTTGGTCGCGATGAGGTGGAGAACTAGTTCTTTCTCTGTGGTCTCCACAGGGGATTCAGACATCCCTTCGTCTTGGGAGATGAAAGACGAGCCTGCTTTCAATTCACTGCAGAGATATCCGGCCTTACTTCGAGTCCGAGCATCCCGGTGTCCATTCCACTTGAGGCCACAAACTCAGGGTCCCTCTCACATACCTGTAGCTGAGAGAAGCCTTTCCTTGAGGTGCTTGTGGAAAGTTGGTATTCGTCTTGAGTCGAAGCCAGGGACTAAGCTCTCATCTCGAGTTGATTTGGTTTCCACGGAGCCCTTTCATGTTGCTCCAGTGACCTCAGGATCCCTCTAGACTTGAGACAGGGATCTTGGGTGTTCTCTGGAGTGCCATCAAGGAAATCAAGGCTCCTTTCACGTTTGATGTGGAACACGGAATTGCTCAGCATGCAGTGCAGGGGAATCGGGCCTCATCTCGTGGCGAGGTGGAAGTCTCATGGTTTTTCTCGAGTTGCGGCCGGAACCAGGGGTATATTCTCGAGTTACGACGGAGAGGGCCCTTCCAGACACGTGTTTGTTCAGCGACATCAGGACTCCTGCCTAGGTGCGAGGGACACCTCGGGATTCTCCTCGAGTCTTGGCATGGCAATTGGGACGCGTCTCCACGTGAGGCGGGAGACCCAGGGTCCCTTTCCACGTGCCACAGGGATCCTGGGACTCCTATCCATTTTCAAGAGGAGTCAGGCATCGTCTCCTTTGGAAGCATTGATCTCCGTGGACCTCTCGAATTTTCAAAGGATGTGAGGACTCCGGTCACGATGAGGCGGAGAACTAGGTCTTTCTCTGTGGTCTCCACAGGGGATTCAGACATCCCTTCGTCTTGGGAGATGCAAGACGAGCCTGCATTCAATTCACTGCAGGGATATCCCCCTTCCTTCGATCAGAGCATCTCGGTGTCCATTCCAATTGAGGCCACAACCTCAGGGTCCCTCTCACATACCTGTAGCTGAGAGAAGCCTCGTCTTGAGGTGCTTGTGGAAAGTTGGTATTCCTCTTGAGTCGATGCCAGGGACTAAGCTCTCATCTCGAGTTGATTTGGGGTCCACTTAGCCCATTCGTGTTGCTCCAGTGACCTCAGGATCCCTCTAGACTTGAGACAGTGATCTTGGGTTTTCTCTGGAGTGCCATCAAGGAAATCAAGTCTCCTTTCACGTTTGATGTGGAACACGGAATTGCTCTGTACGCAGTGCAGGGGAATCAGGCCTCATATCGCGGCGAGGGGGAAGTCTCATGGTTTTTGTCGAGTCGCGGACTGACCCTGGGGTATATTCTTGAGTTACGACGGGGAGAGCCCTTCCAGACATGTGTTTGTTCAGCGACGCCAGGACTCGGGCCTAGGTGCGAGGGACACCTCGGGATTCTCCTCGAGTCTTGGCATGGCAATTGGGACGCGTCTCCACGTGAGGCGGGAGACCCAGGGTCCCTTTCCACGTGCCACAGGGATCCTGGGACTCCTATCCATTTTCAAGAGGAGTCAGGCATCGTCTCCTTTGGAAACATTGATCTCCGCGGACCTTTCGAATTTTCAAAGGATTTGAGGTCTCCGGCCGCGATGAGGCGGAGAACTAGGTTTTTCTCTGTGGTCTCCACAGGTGATTCAGGCATCCCTTCGTCTTGGGAGATGCAAGACGAGCCTGCATTCAATTCACTGCAGGGATATCCGGCCTTACTTCGAGTCAGAGCATCTCGGTGTCCATTCCACTTGAGGCCACAAACTCAGGGTCCCTCTCACATACCTGTAGCTGAGAGAAGCCTCCTCTTGAGGTGCTTGTGGAAAGTTGGTATTCCTCTTGAGTCGAAGCCAGGGACTAAGCTCTCATCTCGAGTTGATTTGGGGTCCACGGATCCCTTTCGTGTTGCTCCAGTGACCTCAGCATCCCTCTAGACTTGAGCCAGTGATCTTGGTTTTTCTCTGGAGTGCCATCAAGGAAATCAAGGCTCCTTTCACGTTTGATGTGGAACACGGAATTGCTCTGCACGCAGTGCAGGGGATTCGGGCCTCATCTCTCGGCGAGGGGGAACTCTCATGGTTTTTCTCGAGTTGCGGCCGGATCCTGGGGTATATTCTCCAGTTAAGACGGGGAGGGCCCTTCCAGACACGTGTTTGTTCAACGACGTCAGGACTCCTGCCTAGGTGCGAGGGACACCTTGGGATTCTCCTCGAGTCTTGGCATGGCAATTGGGACGCGTCTCCACGTGAGGCGGGAGACCCAGGGTCCCTTTCCACGTGCCACAGGGATCCTGGGACTGCTATCCATTTTCAAGAGGAGTCAGGCATCGCCTCCTCTGGAAGCATTGATCTCCGCGGACCTCTCGAGTTTTCAAAGGATGTGAGGCCTCCGGTCGCGATGAAGCGGAGGACTAGGTCTTTCTCTGTGGTCTCCACAGGGGATTCAGACATCCCTTCGTCTTGGGAGATGCAAGACGAACCTGAATTCAGTTCACTGCAGGGAAATCCAGCCTTAGTTCGAGTCAGAGCATCTCGGTGTCCATTCCACATGAGGCCACAAACTCAGGGGCCCTCTCACATACCTGTAGGTGAGAGAAGCCTCCTCTTGAGGTGCTTGTGGAAAGTTGGTATTCCTCTTGAGTCGAAGCCAGGGACTAAGCTCTCATCTAGAGTTGATTTGGGGTCCACGGAGCCCTTTCGTGTTGCTCCAGTGACCTCAGGATCCCTCTAGAATTGAGACAGTGATCTTGGGTTTTCTCTGGAGTGCCATCAAGGAAATCAAGGCTCCTTTCACTTTTGATGTGGAACACGCAATTGCTCTGCACGCAGTGCAGGGGAATCGGGCCTCATCTCACGGCGAGTGGGAAGTCTGATGGTTTTTCTCGAGTTGCGGCCGGAACCTGCTGTATATTCTTGAGTTACGACGGGGAGGGCCCTTCCAGACACGTGTTTGTTCAGCGACGTCAGGACTCCTGCCTAGGTGCTAGGGATACCTCGGGATTCTTCTCGAGTCTTGACATGGCAATTGGGTCGCGTCTCCACGTGAGGCGGCAGACCCAGGGTCCCTTTCCACGTGGCACAGGGATCCTGGGACTCCTATCCATTTTCAAGAGGAGTCAGGCATCGTCTCCTTTGGAAGCATTGATCTCCGCGGACCTCTCGAGTTTTCAAAGAATGTGAGGTCTCCGGTCGCGATGAGGCGGAGGACTAGGTCTTTCTCTGTGGTCTCCACAGGGGATTCAGTCATCCCTTCGTCTTTGGAGTTGCAAGACGAGCCTGCATTCAATTCACTGCAGGGATATCCGGGCTTATTTCGAGTCAGAGCATCTCGGTGTCCATTCTACTTGAGGCCACAAACTCAGGGTCCCTCTCACATACCTGTAGCTGAGAGAACCTCCTCTTGAGGTGCTTGTGGAAAGTTGGTAATCCTCTTGAGTCGAAGCCAGGGACTAAGCTCTCATCTCAGGTTGATTTGGGGTCCACGGAGCCCTTTCCTGTTGCTCCAGTGACCTCAGGATCCCTCTAGACTTGAGACAGTGATCTTGGATTTTCTCTGGAGTGCCATCAAGGAAATCAAGGCTCCTTTCATGTTTGATGTGGAACACGGAATTGCTCTGCACGCATTGCAGGGGAATCGGGCCTCATCTCGCTGCGAGGGGGAAGTCTCATGGTTTTTCTCGAGTTGCGGCCGGAACCTGGGGTATATTCTCGAGTTACGACGGGGAGGGCCCTTCCAGACACGTGTTTGTTCAGCGACGTCAGGACTCCTGCCCAGGTGCGAGGGACACCTCGGGATTCTCCTCGAGTCTTGGCATGGCAATTGGGACGCGTCTCCACGTGAGGCGGGAGACCTAGGGTCCCTTTCCACGTGCCACAAGGATCCTGGGACTCCTATCCGTTTGCAAGAGGAGTCAGGCATCATCTCCTTTGGAAGCATTGATCTCCGCGGACCTCTCGAGTTTTCAAAGGATGTGAGGCCTCCGGTCGCATTGAGGCGGAGGACTAGGTCTTTCTCTGTGGTCTCCACAGGGGATTCAGACATCCCTTCGTCTTGGGAGATGCAAGACGAGCCTGCATTCAATTCACTGCAGGGATATCCGGCCTTACTTCAAGTCAGATCATCTCGGGGTCCATTCCACTTGAGGCCACAAACTCAGGGTCCCTCTCACATACCTGTAGCTGAGAGAAGCCTCCTCTCGAGGTGCTTGTGGAAAGTTGGTATTCCTCTTGAGTCGAAGCCAGGGACTAAGCTCTCATCTCGAGTTGATTTGGTTTCCACGGAGCCCTTTCGTGTTGCTCCAGTGACCTCAGGATCCCTCTAGACTTGAGACAGGGATCTTGGGTTTTCTCGGGAGCGCCATGAAGGAAATCAAGGCTCCTTTCACGTTTGATGTGGAACACGGAATTGCTCAGCACGCAGTGCAGGGGAATCGGGCCTCATCTCGTGGCGAGGTGGAAGTCTCATGGTTTTTCTCTAGTTGCGGCCGGAACCAGGGGTATATTCTCGAGTTACGACGGGGAGGGCCCTTCCAGACACGTGTTTGTTCAGCGACGTCAGGACTCCTGCCTAGGTGCGAGGGACACCTCGGGATTCTCCTCGAGTCTTGGCATGGCAATTGGGACGCGTCTCCACGTGAGGCGGGAGACCCAGGGTCCCTTTCCACGAGCCACAGTGATCCTGGGACTCCTATCCATTTTCAAGAGGAGTCAGGCATCGTCTCCTTTGGAAGCATTGATCTCCGCGGACCTCTCGAGTTTTCAAAGGATGTGAGGCCTCCGGTCGCGATGAGGCGGAGAACTAGGTCATTCTCTGTGGTCTCCACAGGGGATTCAGACATCCCTTCTTCTTGGGAGATGCAAGACGAGCCTGCATTCACTACACTGCAGGGATATCCGGCCTTACTTCGAGTCAGAGCATCTCGGTGTCCATTCCACTTGAGGCCACAAATTCAGGGTCCCTCTCACCTACCTGTAGCTGAGAGAAGCCTCCTCTTGAGGTGCTTGTCGAAAATTGGTAATCCTCTTGAGTCGAAGCCAGGGACTAAGCTCTCATCTCGAGTTGATTTGGGGTCCACGGAGCCCTTTCGAGTTGCTCCAGTGACCTCAGGATCCCTCTAGAATTGAGACAGTGATCTTGGGTTTTCTCTGGAGTGCCATCAAGGAAATCAAGGCTCCTTTCACGTTTGATGTGGAATACGGAATTACTCTGCACGCAGTGCAGGGTAATCGGGCCTCATCTCGCGGCGAGGGGGAAGTCTCATGGTTTTTCTCGAGTTGCGAACCGAACCTGGGGTATATTCTCGAGTTACCATGGGGAGGGCCCTTCCAGACACGTGTTTGTTCAGCGACGTCAGGACTCCTGCCTAGGTGCAAGGGACACCTCGGGCTTCTACTCGAGTCTTGGCATGGCAATTGGGACGCGTCTCCACGTGAGGCGGGAGACCCAGGGTCCCTTTCCACATGCCACAGGGATCCTGGGACTCCTATCCATTTTCAAGAGAAGTCAGGCATCGTCTTCTTTGGAAGCATTGATATCTGCGGACCTCTCGAATTTTCAAAGGATGTGAGGCCTCCCGTCGCGATGAGGCGGAGAACTAGGTCTTTCTCTGTGGTCTCCACAGGTGATTCAGACATCCCTTCGTCTTGGGAGATGCAAGACGAGCCTGCATTCAATTCACTGCAGGGATATCCGGCCTTATTTCGAGTCAGAGTATCTCGGTGTCCATTCCACTTGAGGCCACAAACTCAGGGTCCCTCTCCCATACCTGTAGCTGAGAGAAGCCTCGTCTTGAGGTGCTTGTGGAAAGTTGGTATTCCTCTTGAGTCGATGCCAGGGACTAAGCTCTCATCTCGAGTTGATTTGGGGTCCACTGAGCCCATTCGTGTTGCTCCAGTGACCTCAGGATCCCTCTAGACTTGAGACAGTGATCTTGGGTTTTCTCTGGAGTGCCAACAAGGAAATCAAGTCTCCTTTCACGTTTGATGTGGAACACGGAATTGCTCTGCACGCAGTGCTGGGGAATCAGGCCTCATATCGCGGCGAGGGGGAAGTTTCATGGTTTTTCTCGAGGTGCGGCCGGAACCTGGGGTATATTCTGGAGTTACGACGGGGAGGGCCCTTTCAGACACGTGTTTGTTCAGCGACGTCAGGACTCCTGCCTAGGTGCGAGGGACACCTCGGGATTCTCCTCGAGTCTTGGCATGGCAATTGGGACGCGTCTCCACATGAGGCGGGAGACCCAGGGTCCCTTTCCACGTGCCACAGGGATGCTGGGACTCCTATCCATTTTCAAGAGGAGTCAGGCATCGTCTCCTTTGGAAGCATTGATCTCCGCGGACCTCTCGAATTTTCAAAGGATGTGAGGCCTTTGGTCGCGATGAGGTGGAGAACTAGTTCTTTCTCTGTGGTCTCCACAGGGGATTCAGACATCCCTTCATCTTGGGAGATGAAAGACGAGCCTGCATTCAATTCACTGTTGGGATATCCGGCCTTACTTCGAGTCAGAGCATCTCAGTGTCCATTCCACTTGAGGCCACAAATTCAGGGTCCCTCTCAGATACCTGTAGCTGAGAGAAGCCTCTTCTTGAGGTGCTGGTGGAAAGTTGGTATTCCTCTTTAGTTGAAGCCAGGGACTAAGCTCTCATCTCGAGTTGATTTGGTTTCCGCGGAGCCCTTTCGTGTTTCTACAGTGACTTCAGGATCCCTCTAGACTTGAGCCAGTGATCTTGGGTTTTCTCTGGAGTGCAATCAAGGAAATCAAGGCTCCGTTCACATTTGATGTGGAACACGGAATTCCTCTGCACGCAGTGTAGGGGAATCGGGCCTCATCTCGCAGCGAGGGGGCAGTCTCATGGTTTTTCTCGAGTTGCGGCCGGAACCTGGGGTATATTCTCGTGGTACGACGGGGAGGGCCCTTCCAGACACGTGTTTGTGCAGCGACGTCAGAACCAATGCCTACGTTCGATGGACACCTCGGTATCTCGCCGAGGCTTGGCATGGCATTGGGACGCGTCTCCACGTGAGACGGGAGACCTAGGGTCCCTTTCCACGTGCCACAAGGGTCCTGGGACTCCTATCTATTTTCAAGAGGAGTCAGGCATCGTCTCCTTTAGAAGCATTGATCTCCGCGGACCTCTCGAATTTTCAAAGGATGTGAGGCCTTTGGTCGCGATGAGGTGGAGAACTAGTTCTTTCTCTGTGGTCTCCACAGGGGATTCAGACATCCCTTCGTCTTGGGAGATGAAAGACGAGCCTGCTTTCAATTCACTGCAGAGATATCCGGCCTTACTTCGAGTCCGAGCATCCCGGTGTCCATTCCACTTGAGGCCACAAACTCAGGGTCCCTCTCACATACCTGTAGCTGAGAGAAGCCTTTCCTTGAGGTGCTTGTGGAAAGTTGGTATTCCTCTTGAGTCGATGCCAGGGACTAAGCTCTCATCTCGAGTTGATTTGGGGTCCACTTAGCCCATTCGTGTTGCTCCAGTGACCTCAGGATCCCTCTAGACTTGAGACAGTGATCTTGGGTTTCTCTGGAGTGCCATCAAGGAAATCAAGTCTCCTTTCACGTTTGATGTGGAACACGGAATTGCTCTGTACGCAGTGCAGGGGAATCAGGCCTCATATCGCGGCGAGGGGGAAGTCTCATGGTTTTTCTCGAGTCGCGGACTGACCCTGGGGTATATTCTTGAGTTACGACGGGGAGAGCCCTTCCAGACATGTGTTTGTTCAGCGACGCCAGGACTCGGGCCTAGGTGCGAGGGACACCTCGGGATTCTCCTCGAGTCTTGGCATGGCAATTGGGACGCGTCTCCACGTGAGGCGGGAGACCCAGGGTCCCTTTCCACGTGCCACAGGGATCCTGGGACTCCTATCCATTTTCAAGAGGAGTCAGGCATCGTCTCCTTTGGAAGCATTGATCTCCGCGGACCTCTCGAGTTTTCAAAGGATGTGAGGTCTCCGGTCGCGATGAGGCGGAGGACTAGGTCTTTCTCTGTGGTCTCCACAGGGGATTCAGTCATCCCTTGGTCTTTGGAGTTGCAAGACGAGCCTGCATTCAATTCACTGCAGGGATATCCGGGCTTATTTCGTGTCAGAGCATCTCGGTGTCCATTCTACTTGAGGCCACAAACTCAGAGTCCCTCTCACATACCTGTAGCTGAGAGAACCTCCTCTGAGGTGCTTGTGGAAAGTTGGTATTCCTCTTGAGTCGAAGCCAGGGACTAAGCTCTCATCTCAGGTTGATTTGGGGTCCACGGAGCCCTTTCCTGTTGCTCCAGTGACCTCAGGATCCCTTTAGACTTGAGACAGTGATCTTGGATTTTCTCTGGAGTGCCATCAAGGAAATCAAGGCTCCTTTCATGTTTGATGTGGAACACGGAATTGCTCTGCACGCATTGCAGGGGAATCGGGCCTCATCTCGCTGCGAGGGGGAAGTCTCATGGTTTTTCTCGAGTTGCGGCCGGAACCTGGGATATATTCTCGAGTTACGACGGGGAGGGCCCTTCCAGACACGTGTTTGTTCAGCGACGTCAGGACTCCTGCCTAGGTTCGAGGGACACCTCGGGATTCTCCTCGAGTCTTGGCATGGCAATTGGGACGCGTCTCCAGGTGAGGCGGGAGACCCAGTGTCCCTTTCCACGTGCCACAGTGATCCTGGGACTCCTATCCATTTTCAAGAGGAGTCAGGCATCGTCTCCTTTGGAAGCATTGATCTCCGCAGACCTCTCGAGTTTTCAAAGGATGTGAGGCCTCCGGTCGGGTTGAGGCGGAGGACTAGGTCTTTCTCTGTGGTCTCCACAGGGGATTCAGACAACCCTTCGTCTTGGGAGATGCAAGACGAGCCTGCATTCATTTCACTCTTGGGATATCCGGCCTTACTTCGAGTCAGAGCATCTCGGTGTCCATTCCACTTGAGGCCACAAACTAAGGGTCCCTCTCACATACCTGTAGCTGAGAGAAGCCTCGTCTTGAGGTGCTTGTGGAAAGTTGGTATTCCTCTTGAGTCGAAGCCAGGGACTAAGCTCTCATCTCGAGTTGATTTGGGGTCCACGGAGCCCTTTCGTGTTGCTCCAGTGACCTCAGGATCCCTCTAGACTTGAGACAGTGATCTTGGGTTTTCTCTAGAGTGCCATCAAGGAAATCAAGGATCCTTTCACGTTTGATGTGGAACACGGAATGGCTCTGCACGCAGTGCAGGGGATTCGGGCCTCATCTCGCGGCGAAGGGGAAGTCTCATGGTTTTTCTCGAGTTGCGGCCGGAACCTGGGGTATATTCGCGAGTTACGACGGGGAGGGCCCTTCCAGACACGTGTTTGTTCAGCGACGTCAGGACTCCTGCCTAGGTGCGAGGGACACCTAGGGATTCTCCTCGAGACTTGGTATGGCAATTGGGACCCGTCTCCACGTGAGGAGGGAGACCCAGGGTCCCTTTCCACGTGCCACAGGGATCCTGGGACTCCTATCCATTTTCAAGAGGAGTCAGGCATCGTCTCCTTTGGAAGCATTGATCTCCGCGGACCTCTCGAGTTTTCAAAGTATGTGAGGCCTCAGGTCGCGATGAGGCTGAGAATTAGGTCTTTCTCTGTGGTCTCCACAGGGGATTCAGACAACCCTTCGTCTTGAGAGATGCAAGACGAGCTTGCATTCAATTCACTGCAGGGATATCCGGCCTTACTTCGAGTCAGAGCATCTCTGTGTCCTTTCCATTTGAGGCCACAAACTCAGGGTCCCTCTCACATACCTGTTGCTGAGAGAAGCCTCCTCTTGAGGTGCTTGTGGAAAGTTGGTATTCCTCTTGAGTCGAAGCCAGGGACTAAGCTCTCATCTCGAGTTGATTTGAGGTCCACGAAGCCCTTTCGTGTTGCTCCAGTGACCTCAGGATCCCTCTAGACTTGAGACAGTGATCTTGGGTTTTCTCTGGAGTGCCATCAAGGAAATCAAGGCTCCTTTCATGTTTGATGTGGAACACGGAATTGCTCTGCACGCAGTGCAGGGGAATCGGGCCTCATCTCGCGGCGAGGGGATAGTCTCATGGTTTTTCTCGAGTTGCGGCCGGAACCTGGGGTATATTCTCGAGTTACGACGGGGAGGGCCCTTCCAGACACGTGTTTGTTCAGCGACGTCAGGACTCCTGCCCAGGTGCGAGGGACACCTCGGGATTCTCCTCGAGTCTTGGCATGGCAATTGGGACGCGTCTCCACGTGAGGCGGGAGACCCAGGGTCCCTTTCCACGTGCCACAAGGATCCTGGGACTCCTATCCATTTGCAAGAGGAGTCAGGCATCATCTCCTTTGGAAGCATTGATCTCCGCGGACCTCTCCAGTTTGAAAGGATGTGAGGCCTCCAGTCGCGATGAGGCGGAGTACTAGGTCTTTCTCTGTGGTCTCCACAGGGGATTCAGACATCGCTTCGTCTTGGGAAATGCAAGACGAACCTGCATTCAATTCACTGCAGGGATATCCGGCCTTACTCCGAGTCAGAGCATCTCGGTGTCCATTCCACTTGAGGCCACAAACTCAGGGTCCCTCTCACATACCTGTAGCTGAGAGAAGCCTCCTCTTGAGGTGCTTGTGGAAAGTTGGTATTCCTCTTGAGTCGAAGCCAGGGACTAAGCTCTCATCTCGAGTTGATTTGGTTTCCACGGAGCCCTTTCGTGTTGCTCCAGTGACCTCAGGATCCCTCTAGACTTGAGACAGGGATCTTGGGTTTTCTCTGGAGCGCCATGAAGGAAATCAAGGCTCCTTTCACGTTTGATGTGGAACACGGAATTGCTCAGCACGCAGTGCAGGGGAATCGGGCCTCATCTCGTGGCGAGGTGGAAGTCTCATGGTTTTTCTCTAGTTGCGGCCGGAACCTGGGGTATATTCTCGAGTTACGACGGGGAGGGCCCTTCCAGACACGTGTTTGTTCAGCGACGTCAGGACTCCTGCCTAGGTGCGAGGGACACCTCGGGATTCTCCTCGAGTCTCGGCATGGCAATTGGGACGCGTCTCCACGTGAGGCGGGAGACCCAGGGTCCCTTTCCACGAGCCACAGTGATCCTGGGACTCCTATCCATTTTCAAGAAGAGTCATGCATCGTCTCCTTTGGAAGCATTGATCTCCGCAGACCTCTCGAGTTTTCAAAGGATGTGAGGCCTCCGGTCACGATGAGGCGGAGAACTAGGTCTTTCTCTGTGGTCTCCACTGGGGATTCAGACATCCCTTCGTCTTGGGAGATGCAAGACAAGCCTGCATTCAATTCACTGCAGGGATATCCGGCCTTACTTCTAGTCAGAGAATCTCTCTGTCCATTCCACTTGAGGCCACAACCTCAGGGTCCCTCTCACATACCTGTAGCTGAGAGAAGCCTCCTCTTGAGTCGCTTGTGGAAAGTTCGTATTCCTCTTGAGTCGATGCCAGGGACTAAGCTCTCATCTTGAGTTGATTTGGGGTCCATGGAGCCCTTTCGTGTTGCTCCAGTGACCTCAGGATCCCTCTAGACTTGAGACAGTGATCTTGGGTTTTCTCTGGAGTGCCATCAAGGAAATCAAGGCTCCTTTCACGTTTGATGTGGAACACGGAATTGCTCTGCACGCAGTGCAGGGGAATCGGGCCTCATCTCGCGGCGAAGGGGAAGTCTTATGGTTTTTCTCGAGTTGCGGCCGGAACCTGGGGTATATTCTCGAGTTACGAAGGGGAGGGCCCTTCCAGACACGTGTTTGTTCAGCGACGTCAGGACTCCTGCCTAGGTGGGAGGACACCTCGGGATTCTCCTCGAGTCTTGGCATGGCAATGGGGACGCGTCTCTACGTGAGGCGGGAGACCCAGTGTCCCTTTCCACGTGCCACACGGATCCTGGGACTCCTATCCATTTTCAAGAGGAGTCAGGCATCGTCTCCTTTGGAAGCATTGATCTCCGCGAACCTGTCGAGTTTTCAAAGGATGTGAGGCCTCCGGTCGCGATGAGGCGGAGAATTAGGTCTTTCTTTGTGGTCTCCACAGGGGATTCAGACATCCCTTCGTCTTGGGAGATGCAAGACGAGCCTGCATTCAATTCACTGCAGGGATATCCAGCCTTAATTCGAGTCAGAGCATCTCGGTGTCCATTCCACTTGAGGCCACAAACTCAGGGTCCATCTCACATACCTGTAGCTGAGAGAAGACTCCTTTTGAGGTGTTTGTGGAAAGTTGGTATTCCTCATGAGTCGAAGCCAGGGACTAAGCTCTCATCTCGAGTTGATTTGGAGTCCACGGAGCCCTTTCGTGTTGTTCCAGTGACCTCAGGATCCCTTTAGACTTGAGACAGTGATCTTGGGTTTTCTCTGGAGTTCCATCAAGGAAATCAAGGCTCCTTTCACGTTTGATGTGGAACACGGAATTGCTCTCCACGCAGTGCAGGGGAATCGGGCCTCATCTCGCGGCGAGGGGGAAGTCTCATGGTTTTTCTCGAGGTGCGGCCGGAACCTGGGGTATATTCTCGAGTTACGACGGGGAAGTTCCTTCCAGACACGTGTTTGTTCAGCGACGTCAGGACTCCTGCCTAGGTGCGAGGGACACCTCGGGATTCTCCTCGAGTCTTGGCATGGCAATTGGGACGCGTCTCCACGTGAGGCGAGAGACCCAGTGTCCCTTTCCAAGTTCCACAGGAGTCCTGGAACTCCTATCCATTTTCAAGAGGAGTCAGGCATCGACTCCTTTGGAAGCATTGATCTCCGCGGACCTCTCGAGTTTTCAAAGGATGTGAGGCCTCCAGTCGCGATGAGGCGGAGGACTGGGTCTTTCTCGGTGGTCTCCACAGCGGATTCAGACATCCCTTCGTCTTGGGAGATGCAAGACGAGCCTGCATTCAATTCACTGCAGGGATATCCGGCCTTATTTCGAGTCAGAGTATCTCGGTGTCCATTCCACTTGAGGCCACAAACTCAGGGTCCCTCTCACATACCTGTAGCTTAGAGAATCCTCCTCTTGAGTTGCTTGTGGAAAGTTGGTATTCCTCTTGAGTCGAAGCCAGGGACTAAGCTCTCATCTCGAGTTGATTTGGGGTCCACGGAGCCCTTTCGTGTTGCTCCCGTGACCTCAGGAACCCTCTAGACTTGAGACACTGATCTTGGGTTTTCTCTGGAGTGCCATCAAGGAAATCAAGGCTCCTTTCAATTTTGATGTGGAACACGGAATTGCTCTGCCCGCAGTGCAGGGGAATCGGGCCTCATCTCACGGCGAGGGGGAAGTCTCATGGTTTTTCTCGAGTTGTGGCCGGAACCTGGGGTATATTCTCGAGTTACGACGGGGGTTTCCCTTCCAGACACGTGTTTGTTCAGCGACGTCAGACCCATGCCTAGGTTCGATGGACACCTCGGTATTCTCCCCGCGGCTTGGCATGGCAATTGGGACGCGTCTCCAGGTGAGGCGGGAGACCCAGTGTCCCTTTCCACGTGCCACAGGGTCCTGGGAATCCTATCCATTTTCAAGAGGAGTCAGGCATCGTTTCCTTTGGAAGCATTGATCTCCTCGGACCTCTCGAGTTTTCAAACGATGTGAGGCCTCAGCTCGCGATGAGGCGGAGAACTAGGTCTTTCTCTGTGGTTTCCACTGGGGATTCAGACATCCCTTCGTCTTGGGAGATGCAAGAAAAGCCTGTATTCAATTCACTGCAGGGATATCCGGCCTTACTTCGAGTCAGAGAATCTATGTGTCCATTCCACTTGAGGCCACAAACTCAGGGTCCCTCTCACATACCTGTAGCTTAGAGAATCCTCCTCTTGAGGTGCTTGTGGAAAGTTGGTATTCCTCTTGAGTCGAAGCCAGGGACTAAGCTCTCATCTCGCGTTGATTTGGGGTCCACGGAGCCCTTTCGTGTTGCTCCAGTTACCTCAGAATCCCTCTAGACTTGAGACAGTGATCTTGGGTTTTCTCTGGAGTGCCATCAAGGAAATCAAGGCTCCTTTCTCGTTTGATGTGGAACACGGAATTGCTCTGCACGAAGTGCAGGGGAATCGGGCCTCATCTCGCGGCGAGGGGGAAGTCTCATGGTTTTTCTCGAGTTGCGGCCGGAACCTGGGGTATATTCTCGAGTTACGACGGGGAGGGCCCTTCCAGACACGTGTTTGTTCAGCGACGTCAGGACTCCTGCCTAGGTGCGAGGGACACCTCGGGATTCTCCTCGATTCTTGGCATGGCAATTGGGACGCGTCTCCACGTGAGGCGGGAGACCCAGGGTCCCTTTCCACGTGCCACAGGGATCCTGGGACGCCTATCCATTTTCAAGAGGAGTCAGGCATCGTCTCCTTTGGAAGCATTGATCTCCGCGGACCTCTCGAGTTTTCAAAGGATGTGAGGCCTCCAGTCGCGTTGAGGCGGAGGACTAGGTCTTTCTCTGTGGTCTCCACAGGGGATTCAGGCATCCCTTCGTCTTGGGAGATGCAAGACGAGCCTGCATTCAATTCACTGCAGGGATATCCGGCCTTACTTCGAGTCAGAGCATCTCGGTGTCCATTCCACTTGAGGCCACAAACTCAGGGTCCTTCTCACATACCTGTGGCTGAGAGAAGCCAACTCTTCAGGGGCTTGTGGATAGTTGGTATTCCTCTTGAGTCGAAGCCAGGGACTAAGCTCTCATCTCGAGTTGATTTGGGGTCCACGGAGCCCTTTCGTGTCGCTTCATTGACCTCAGGATCCCTCTAGACTTGAGAAAGTGATCTTGGGTTTTCTCTGGAGTGACATCAAGGAAATCAAGGCTCCTTTCACGTTTGATGTGAAACACGGAATTGCTCTGCACGCAGTGCAGGGGAATCTGGAATCATCTCGCGGCGAGGGGGAAGTCTCATGGTTTTTCTCGAGTTGCGGCCGGAACCTGGGGTATATTCTCGAGTTACGACGGGGAGGGCCCTTCCAGACACGTGTTTGTTCAGCGACGTCAGGACTCCTGCCTAGGTGCGAGGGACACCTCGGGATTCTCCTCGAGTATTGGCATGGCAATTGGGACGCGTCTCCACGTGAGGCGGGAGACCCAGGGTCCCTTTCCACGTGCCCCAGGGATCCTGGGACGCCTATCCATTTTCAAGAGGAGTCAGGCATCGTCTCCTTTGGAAGCATTGATCTCCGCGGACCTCTCGAGTTTTCAAAGGATGTGAGGCCTCCAGTCGCGTTGAGGCGGAGGACTAGGTCTTTCTCTGTGGTCTCCACAGGGGATTCAGGCATCCCTTCGTCTTGGGAGATGCAAGACGAGCCTGCATTCAATTCACTGCAGGGATATCCGGCCTTACTTCGAGTCAGAGCATCTCGGTGTCCATTCCACTTGAGGCCACAAACTCAGGGTCCTTCTCACATACCTGTGGCTGAGAGAAGCCAACTCTTCAGGGGCTTGTGGATAGTTGGTATTCCTCTTGAGTCGAAGCCAGGGACTAAGCTCTCATCTCGAGTTGATTTGGGGTCCACGGAGCCCTTCCGTGTTGCTCCAGTGACCTCAGGATCCCTCTAGACTTGAGACAGGGATCTTGGGTTTTCTCTGGAGTGCCATCAAGGAAATCAAGGCTCCTTTCACGTTTGATGTGGAACACGGAATTACTCTGCACGCAGTGCAGGGGAATGGGGCCTCATCTCGCGGCGAGGGACAAGTCTCATGGTTTTTCTCGAGTTGCGGCCGGAACCTGGGGTATATTCTCGAGTTACGACGGGGAGGGCCCTTCCAGACACGTGTTTGTTCAGCGATGACAGGACTCCTGTCTAGGTGCGAGGGACACCTCGGGAATCTCCTCGAGTCTTGGCATGGCAATTGGGATGCGTCTCCACGTGAGGCAGGAGACCCAGGGTCCCTTTCCACGTGCCACAGGGTCCTGGGAATCCTATCCATTTTCAAGAGGAGTCAGGCATCGTTTCCTTTGGACGCATTGATCTCCTCGGACCTCTCGAGTTTTCAAAGGATGTGAGGCCTCCAGTCGCGATGTGGCGAGAACTAGGTCTTTCTCTGTTGTCTCCACAGTTGATTCAGACATCCCTTCGTCTTGGGAGATGGAAGGCGAGCCTGCATCCAATTCACTGCAGGGATATCTGTCCTTACTTCGAGTCAGAGCATCTCGGTGTCCATTCCACTTGAGGCCAGAAACACATGGTGCATTTCACATACCTGTAGCTGAGAGAAGCCTCCTCTTGACGTGCTTGTTGAAAGTTGGTATTCCCCTTGAGTTGAAGCCAGGGACTAAGCTTTCATCTCGAGTTGATTTGGGGTCCACGGAGCCCTTTCGTGTTGCTCCATTGACCTCAGGATCCCTCTAGACTTGAGAAAGTGATCTTGGGTTTTCTCTGGAGTGACATCAAGGAAATCAAGGCTCCTTTCACGTTTGATGTGAAACACGGAATTGCTCTGCACGCAGTGCAGGGGAATCTGGCCTCATCTCGCGGCGAGGGGGAAGTCTCATGGTTTTTCTCGAGTAACGGCCGGAACCAGGGGAATATTCTCGAGTTACGATGGGGAGGGCCCTTCCACACACGTGTTTGTTCAGCGACGTCAGGACTCCTGCCTAGGTGCGAGGGACACCTCGGGATTCTCCCCGAGTCTTGGCATGGCAATTGGGACGCGTCTCCACGTGAGGCGGGAGACCCAGGGTCCCTTCCTCGTGCCACAGGGATCCTGGGACTCCTATCCATTTTCAAGAAGAGTCAGGCATCGTCTCCTTTGGAAGCATTGATCTCCACGGCCCTCTCGAGTTTTCAAATGATGTGAGGCCTCCTGTCGCGATGAGGCGGAGGACTAGGTCTTTCTCTGTGGTCTCCACAGGGGATTCAGTCATCGCTTCGTCTTGGGAGATGCAAGATGAGCCTGCATCCAATTCACTGCAGGGATATCCGGCCTTATTTCGAGTCAGAGCATCTCGGTGTCCATTCCACTTGAGGCCACAAACTGAGGGTCCTTCTCACATACCTGTAGCTGAGAGAAGCCTCCTCTTGAGGTGCTTGTGGAAAGTTGGTATTCCTCTTGAGTCGAAGCCAGGGACTAAGCTCTCATGTCGAGTTGATTTGGGGTCCACGGAGCCCTTTCGTGTTGCTCCAGTGACCTCAGGATCCCTCTAGACTTGAGACAGTGATCTTGGGTTTTCTCTGGAGTGCCATCAAGGAAATCAAGGCTCCTTTCACGTTTGATGTGGAACACGGATTGCTCTGCACGCAGTGCAGGGGTATCGGGCCTCATCTCGCGTCGAGGGGGAAGTCTCATGGTTTTTCTCGAGTTGCGGCCGGAACCTGGGGTATATTCTCGAGTTACGATGGGGAGGGCCCTTCCAGACACGTGTTTGTTCAGCGACGTCAGGACTCCTGCCTAGGTGCGAGGGATACATCGGGATTCTCCTTGAGTCTTGGCATGGCAATTGGGACGCATCTCCACGTGAGGCGGGTGACCCAGGGTCCCTTTCGACGTGCCACAGGGATCCTGGGACTCCTATCCATTTTCAAGAGGAGTCAGGCAACATCTCTTTGGAAACAATGATCTCCGCAGACCTCTCGAGTTTTCAAAGGATGTGAGGCCTCCGGTCGCGATGAGGCGGAGGAATAGGTCTTTCTCTGTGGTCTCCACAGGGGATTCAGACATCCCTTCGTCTTGGGAGATGCAAGACGAGCCTGCATTCAATTCACTGCAGCGATATCCGGCCTGACTTCGAGTCAGAGCATCTCGGTGTCCATTCCACTTGAGGCCACAAATTCAGGGTCTCTCTCACATACCTGTAGCTGAGAGAAGCCTCCTCTTGAGGTGCTTGTAGAAAGTTGGTATTCCTCTTGAGTCGAAGCCAGGGACTAAGCTCTCATCTCGCGTCGATTTGGGGTCCACAGAGCCCTTTCGTGTTGCTCCAGTGACCTCAGGATCCCTCTAGACTTGAGACAGTGATCTTGGGTTTTCTCTGGAGTGCCATCAAGGAAATCAAGGCTCCTTTAACGTTTGATGTGGAACACGGAATTGCTCTGCACGCAGTGCAGGGGAATCGGGCCTCATCTCGCGGCGAGGGGTGAGTCTCATGGTTTTTCTCGAGTTGCGTCCGGAACCTGGAGTATATTCTCGAGTTACGACGGGGAGGGCCCCTCCAGACACGTGTTTGTTCAGCGACATCAGGACTCCTGCCTAGGTGCGAGGGACACCTCGGGATTCTCCTCGAATCTTGGCATGGCAATTGGGACGCGTCTCAACGTGAGGCGGAAGACCCAGGGTCCCTTTCCACGTGCCACAGGGATCCTGGGACTCCTATCCATTTTCAAGAGGAGTCAGGCATTGTCTCCTTTGGAAGCATTGATCTCCGTGGACCTCTCGAGTTTTCAAAGGATGTGAGGCCTCGGTCGCGATGAGGCGGAGAACTAGGTCTTTCTCTGTGGTCTCCACAGGGGATTCAGGCATCCCTTCTTCTTGGGAGATGCAAGACGAGCCTGCATTCAATTCACTGCAGCGATATCCGGCCTGACTTCGAGTCAGAGCATCTCGGTGTCCATTCCACTTGAGGCCACAAACTCAGGGTCTCTCTCACATACCTGTAGCTGAGAGAAGCCTCCTCTTGAGGTACTTGTGGAAAGTTGGTATTCCTCTTGAGTCGAAGCCAGGGACTAAGCTCTCATCTCGATTCGATTTGGGGTCCACAGAGCCCTTTCGTGTTGCTCCAGTGACCTCAGGATCCCTCTAGACTTGAGACAGTGATCTTGGGTTTTCTCTGGAGTGCCATCAAGGAAATCAAGGCTCCTTTCACGTTTGATGTGGAACACGGAATTGCTCTGCACGCAGTGCAGTGGAATCGGGCCTCTTCTCGCGGCGAGGGGGAAGTCTCATGGTTTTTCTCGAGTTGCGGCCGGAACCTGGGATATATTCTCGAGTTACGACGGGGAGGGCCCTTCCAGACACGTGTTTGTTCAGCGACGTCCGGACTCCTGCCTAGGTACGAGGGACACTTCGGGATTCTCCTCGAGTCTTGGCATGGCAATTGGGACGCGTCTCCACGTGAGGCGGGAGACCCAGGGTACCTTTCCACGTGCCACAGGGATCCTGGGAATACTATCCATTTTCAAGAGGAGTCAGGCATCGTCTCTTTTGGAAGCATTGATCTCCGCGGACCTCTCGAGTTTTCAAAGGATGTGAGGCCTCCGGTCACGATGAGGCGGAAGACTAGGTCTTTCTCTGTGGTTTCCACAGGGGATACAGACATCCCTTCGTCTTGGGAGATGCAAGACGAGGCTGCAATCAATTCACTGCAGGGATATCCGGCCTTACTTCGAGTCAGAGCATCTCGGTGTCCATTCCACTTGAGGCCACAAAGTCAGGGTCCCTCTCACATACCTGTAGCTGAGAGAAGCCTCCTCTTGAGGTGCTTGTGGAAAGTTGGTATTCCTCTTGAGTCGAAGCCAGGAACTAAGCTCTCATCTCCAGTTGATTTGGGGTCCACGGAGCCCTTTCGTGTTGCTCCAGTGAACTCAGGATCCCTCTAGACTTGAGACAGTGATCTTGGGTTTTCTCTGGAGTGTCATCAAGGAAATCAAGGCTCCCATCATGTTTGATGTGGAACACGGAATTGCTCTGCACGCAGTGCAGGGGAATCAGGCCTCATCTCGCGGCGAGGGGGAAGTCTCATGGTTTTTCTCGAGTTGCGGCCGGAACCTGGGGTATATTCTCGAGTTACGACGGGGAGGTCCCTTCAGACACGTGTTTGTTCAGCTACGTCAGGACTCCTGCCTAGGTGCGAGGGACACCTCGGGATTCTCCTCGAGTCTTGGCATGGCAATTGGGACGAGTCTCCACGTGAGGCGGGAGACCCAGGGTCCCTTTCAACGTGCCACAGGGATCCTGGACTCCTATCCATTTTCAAGAGGAGTCAGGCATCGTCTCCTTTGGAAGCATTGATCTCCGCAGACCTGTCGAGTTTTCAAAGGATGTGAGGCCTCCGGTCGCGATGAGGCGGAGGACTAGGTCTTTCTTTGTGGTCTCCACAGGGGATTCAGACATCCCTTCGTCTTGGGAGATGCAAGACGAGCCTGCATTCAATTCACTGCAGGGATATCCAGCCTTAATTAGAGTCAGAGCATCTCGGTGTCCATTCCACTTGAGGCCACAAACTCAGGGTCCCTCTCACATACCTGTATCTGAGAGAAGCCTCCTCTTGAGGTTCTTATGGAAAGTTGTTATTCCTCTTGAGTCGAAGACAGGGACTAAGCTCTCATCTCGAGTTGATTTGGGGTCCACGGAGACCTTTCGTGTTGCTCCAGTGACCACAGGATCCCTCTGAACTTGAGACAGTGATCTTGGGTTTTCTCTGGAGTGCCATCAAGGAAATCAAGTCTCCTTTCACGTTTGATGTGGAACACGGAATTGCTCTGCACGCAGTGCAGGGGAATCGGGCCTCATCTCGCGGCGAGGGGGAAGTCTCATGGTTTTTCTCGAGTTGCGGCCGGAACCTGGGGTATATTCTCGAGTTACGACGGGGAGTGCCCTTCCAGACACGTGTTTCTTCAGCGAAGTGAGGACTCCTGCCTAGGTGTGAGGGACACCTCAGGATTCTCCTAGAATCTTGGCATGGCAATTGGGACGCGTCTCCACGTGAGGCGGGAGACCCAGTGTCCCTTCCCACGTGCCACAGGGATCCTGGGACTCCTATTCATTTTCAAGAGGAGTCAGGCATCGTCTCCTTTGGAAGCACTGAACTCCGCAGACCTCTGGAGTTTTCAGAGGATGTGAGGCCTCCGGTCGCGATGAGGCGGTGGACTAGGTCTTTCTCTGTGGTCTCCTCAGGGGATTCAGACATCCCTTCATCTTGGGAGATGCAAGACGAGCCTGCATTCAATTCACTGCAGGGATATCCAGCCTTACTTCGAGTCAGAGCATCTCGGTGTCCATTCCACTTGAGGCCACAAACTCAGGGTCCCTCTCACATACCTGTAGCTGAGAGAAGCCTCCTCTTGAGGTGCTTGTGGAAAGGTGGTGTTCCTCTTGAGTCGAAGCCAGGGACTAAGCTCGCATCTCGAGTAGATTTGGGTTACACGGAGCCCTTTCGTGTTGCTCCAGTGACCTCAGGATCCCTCTAGACTTGAGCCAGTGATCTTGGGTTTTCTCTGCAGTGCCATCAAGGAAATCAAGGCTCCTTTCACGTTTGATGTGGAACACGGAATTGCTCTGCACGCAGTGCAGGGGAATCGGGCCTCTTCTCGCGGCGAGGGGGAAGTCTCATGGTTTTTCTCGAGTTGCGGCCGGAACCTGTGGTATATTCGCGAGTTACGACGGGGAGGGCCCTTCCAGACACGTGTTTGTTCAGCTACGTCAGGACTCCTGCCAAGGTGCGAGGGACACCTCGGGATTCTCCTCGAGTCTTGGCATGGCAATTGGGACGCGTCTCCACGTGAGGCGGGAGACCTAGGGTCCCTTTCCACGTGCCACAGGGATCCTGGGTCTCCTATCCATTTTCAAGAGGAGTCAGGCATCATCTCCTTTGGAAGCATTGATCTCCGCTGACCTCTCGAGTTTTCAAAGGATGTGAGGCCTCCGGTCGCGATGAGGCCGAGGACTAGGTCTTTCTCTGTCGTCTCCACAGGGGATTCAGACATCCCTTCGTCTTGGGAGATGCAAGACGAGCCTGCACTCAATTCACTGCAGGGATATCTGGCCTTACTTCGTGTCAGAGCATCTCGGTGTCCATTCCACTTGAGTCCACAAACTCAGGGTCCCTCTCACATACCTGTAGCTGAGAGAAGCCTCCTCTTGAGGTGCTTGTGGAAAGGTGGTGTTCTTCTTTAGTGGAATCCAAGGACTAAGCTCTCATCTCGAGTTGATTTGGGGTCCACGGAGCCCTTTCGTGTTGGTCCTTGACCTCAGGATCCCTCTAGACTTGACACAGTGATCTTGGGTTTTCTCTGGAGTGCCATTAAAGAAATCAAGGCTCCTTTCACGTTTGATGTGGAACACGGAATTGCTCTGCACGCAGTGCAGGGGAATCGGGCCTCATCTCGCGGCGAGGGGGAAGTCTCATGGTTTTTCTCGAGTTGCGGCCGGAACCTGGGGTATATTCTCGAGTTACGACTGGGAGGGCCCTTCCAGACACATGTTTGTTCAGCGACATCAGGACTCCTGGCTAGGTGCGAGGGACACCTCGGGATTGTCCTCGAGTCTTGACATGGCAATTGGGACGCGTCTCCACGTGAGGGGGGAGACCCAGGGTCCCTTATAATGTGCCACAGGGATCCTGGGACTCCTATCCATTTTCAAGAGGAGTCAAGCATCGTCTCCTTTGCAAGCATTGATCTCCGCCGACCTCTCGAGTTTTCAAAGGATGTGAGGCCTCCGGTCGCGATGAGGCGGAGGACTAGGTCTTTCTCTGTGGTCTCCACAGGGGATTCAGACATCCCTGCGTCTTGGGAGATGCAAGACGAGCCTGCATTCAATTCACTGCAGGGATATCCGGCCTTACTTCGAGTCAGAGCATCTCGGTGTCCATTCCACTTGAGGCCACAAACTCAGGGTCCCTCTCACATACCTGTAGCTGAGAGAAGCCTCTTCTTGAGGTGCTTGTGGAAAGGTGGTGTTCCTCTTGAGTCGAAGCCAAGGACTAAGCTCTCATCTCAAGTTGATTTGGGGTCCACGGAGCCCTTTCGTGTTGCTCCATGACCTCAGGATCCCTCTAGACTTGAGACAGTGATCTTGGGTTTTCTCTGGAGTGCCATTAAGGAAATCAGGCTCCTTTCACGTTTGATGTGGAACACGGAATTGCTCTGCACGCAGTGCAGGGGAAACGGGCCTCATCTCGCGGCAAGGGGGAAGTCTCATGGTTTTTCTCGAGTTGCGGCCGGAACCTGTGGTATATTCTCGAGTTACGACGGGGAGGGCCCTTCCAGACACCTGTTTGTTCAGCGACGTCAGGACTCCTGCCTAGGTGCGAGGGAACCTCGGGATTCTCCTCGAGTCTTGGCATGGCAATTGGGACGCGTCTCCACGTGAGGCGGGAGACCCAGGGTCCCTTCCCACGTGCCACAGGGATCCTGGGACTCCTATCCATTTTCAAGAGGAGTCAGGCATTGTCTCCTTTGGAAGCATTGTTCTCCCCAACCTCTCGAGTTTTCAAAGGATGTGAGGTCTCCGGTGGCGATGAGGCGGAGGACTAGGTCTTTCTCTGTGGTCTCCACAGGGGATTCAGACATCCCTTCGTCTTGGGAGACGCAAGACGAGCCTGCATTCAATTCACTGCAGGGATATCTGGTCTTACTTCGAGTCAGAGCATCTCGGTGTCCATTCCACTTGAGGCCACAAACTCAGGGTCCCTCTCACATACCTGTAGCTGAGAGAAGCCTTCTCTTGAGGTGCTTGTGGAAAGTTGGTATTCCTCTTGAGGCGAAGCCAGGGACTAAGCTCTCATCTCGAGTTGATTTGGGGTCCACGGAGCCCTTTCGTGTTGCTCCAGTGACCTCAGGATCCCTCTAGACTTGAGACAGTGATCTTGGGTTTTCTCTGGAGTGCCATCAAGGAAATCAAGGCTCCTTTCACGTTTGATGTGGAACACGGAATTGCTCTGCATGCAGTGCAGGGGAATCGGGCCTCATCTCGCGGCGAGGGGGAAGTCTCATGGTTTTTCTCGAGTTGCGGCCGGAACCTGGGGTATATTCTCGAGTTACGACGGGGAGGGCCCTTCCAGACACGTGTTTGTTCAGCGACGTCAGGACTCCTGCCTAGGTGCGAGGGACACCTCGGGATTCTCCTCGAGTCTTGGCATGGCAATTGGGACGCGTCTCCACGTGAGGCGGGAGACCAAGGGCCCCTTTCCACGTGCCACAGGGATCCTGGGACTCCTATCCATTTTCAAGAGGAGTCAGGCATCATCTCCTTTGGAAGCATTGATCTCCGTTGACCTCGCGAGTTTTCAAAGGATGTGAGGCCTCCGTTCGCGTTGAGGCGTAGGACTAGGTCTTTCTCTGTGGTCTCAACAGGGGATTCAGACAACCCTTCGTCTTGGGAGATGCAAGACGAGCCTGCATTCAATTCACTGCAGGGATATCCGGCCTTACTTCGAGTCAGAGCATCTCGGTGTCCATTTCACTTGAGGCCACAAACTCAGGGTCCCTCTCACATACCTGTAGCTGAGAGAAGCCTCCTCTTGAGGTGCTTGTGGAAATTTGATATTCCTCTTGAGTCGAAGCCAGGGACTAAGCTCTCATCTCGAGTTGATTTGGGGTCCACGGAGCCCTTTCGTGTTGCTCCAGTGACCTCAGGATCCCTCTAGACTTGAGACAGTGATCTTGGGTTTTCTCTGGAGTGCCATCAAGGAAATCAAGGCTCCTTTCACGTTTGATGTGGAACACGGAATTGCTCTGCACGCAGTGCAGGGGAATCGGGCCTCATCTCGCGGCGAGGGGGAAGTCTCATGGTTTTTCTCGAGTTGCGGCCGGAACCTGGGGTATATTCTCGTGTTACGACGGGGAGGGCCCTTCCAGACACGTGTTTGTTCAGCGACGTCAGGACTCCTGCCTAGGTGCGAGGGACACCTCGGGATTCTCCTCGAGTCTTGGCATGGCAATTGGGACGCGTCTCCACGTGAGGCGGGAGACCCAGGGTCCCTTTCCACGTGCCACAGGGATCCTGGGACTCCTATCCACTTTCAAGAGGAGTCAGGCATCGTCTCCTTTGGAAGCATTGATCTCATCGGACCTCTCGAGTTTTCAAAGGATGTGAGGCCTCCGTTCGCGTTGAGGCGGAGGACTAGGTCTTTCTCTGTGGTCTCCACAGGGGATTCAGACATCCCTTCGTCTTGGGAGATGCAAGACGAGCCTGCATTCAATTCACTGCAGGAATATCCGGCCTTACTTCGAGTCAGAGCATCTCGGTGTCCATTCCACTTGAAGCCACAAACTCAGGGTCCCTCTCACATACCTGTAGCTCAGAGAAGCCTCCTCTTGAGGTGCTTGTGGAAAGTTGGTATTCCCCTTGAGTCGAAGCCAGGGACTAAGCTCTCATCTCGAGTTGATTTGGGGTCCACGGATCCCGTTCGTGTTGCTCCAGTTACCTCAGGATCCCTCTAGACTTGAGCCAGTGATCTTGGGTTTTCTCTGTAGTGCCATCAAGGAAATCAAAGCTCCTTTCACGTTTAATGTGGAACACGGAATTGCTCTGCACGCAGTGCAGGGGATTCGGGCCTCATCTCTCGGCGAGGGGGAAGTCTCATGGTTTTTCTCGAGTTGCTGACGGAACCTGGGGTATATCCTCGAGTTACGACGGGGAGGGCCCTTCCAGACACGTGTTTGTTCAACGACGTCAGGACTCCTGCCTAAGTGCGAGGGACACCTCGGGATTCTCCTCGAGTCTTGGCATGGCAATTGGGACGCGTCTCCACGTGAGGCGGGAGACCCAGGGTCCCTTCCCTCGTGCCACAGAGATCCTGGGACTCGTATCCATTTTCAAGAGGAGTCAGGCATCGTCTCCTTTGGAAGCATTGATCTCCCCAACCTCTCGAGTTTTCAAAGGATGTGAGGTCTCCGGTCGCGATGAGGCGGAGGACTAGGTCTTTCTCTGTGGTCTCCACAGGGGATTCAGACATCCCTTCGTCTTGGGAGACGCAAGAAGAGCCTGCATTCAATTCACTTTAGGGATATCTGGTCTTACTTCGAGTCAGAGCATCTCGGTGTCCATTCCACTTGAGGCCACAAACTCAGGGGCCCTCTCACATACCTTTAGCTGAGAGAAGCCTCCTCTTGAGGTGCTTGTGGAAAGTTGGTATTCCTCTTGAGGCGAAGCCAGGGACTAAGCTCTCATCTCGAGTTGATTTGGGGTCCAGGGAGCCCTTTCGTGTTGCTCCAGTGACCTCAGGATCCTTCTAGACTTGAGACAGTGATCTTGGGTTTTCCCTGGAGTGCCATCACGGAAATCAAGGCTCCTTTCACGTTTGATGTGGAACACGGAATTGCTCTGCACGCAGTGCAGGGGAAACGGGCCTCATCCAGCGGCGAGGGGGAAGTCTCATGGTTTTTCTCGAGTTGCGGCCGAAACCTGGGGTATATTCTCGAGTTACGACGGGGAGGGCCCTTCCAGACATGTGTTTGTTCAGCGACGTCAGTACTCCTGCCTAGGTGCGAGGGACACCTCGGGATTCTCCTCGAGTCTTGGCATGGCAATTGGGACGCGTCTCCACGTGAGGCGGGAGACCCAGGGTCCCTTTCCACGTGCCACAGGGATCCTGGGACTGCTATCCATTTTCAAGAGGAGTCAGGCATCGTCTCCTTTGGAAGCATTGATCTCCGCAGACCTCTCGAGTTTTCAAAGGATGTGAGGCCTCCGGTCGCGATGACCCGGAGGACTAGGACTTTCTCTGTGGTCTCCACAGGGGATTCAGACATCCCTTCGTCTTGGGAGATGCAAGACGAGCCTGCATTCAATTCACTGCAGGGATATCCGGCCTTACTTCGAGTCAGAGCATCTCGGTGTACCTTCCACTTGAGGCCATAAACTCAGGGTCCTTCTCACATACCTGTAGCTGAGAGAAGCCTACACTTGAGGTGCTTGTGGAAAGTTGGTATTCCTCTTGAGTCGAAGCCAAGGAAAAGCTCTCATCTCGAGTTGATTTGGGGTCCACGGAGCCCTTTCGTGTTGCTCTAGTGACCTCAGGATCCCTCTAGACTTGAGACAGTGATCTTGGGTTTTCTCTGGAGTGCCATCAAGGAAATCAAGGCTCCTTTCACGTTTGATGTGGAACACAGAATTGCTCTGCACGCAGTGCAGGGGAATCGGGCCTCATCTCTCGGCGAGGAGGAAGTCTCATGGTTTTATTCGAGTTGCGGTCGGAACCTGGGGTATATTCTCGAGTTACGACGGGGAGGGCCCTTCCAGACACGTGTTTGTTCAGCGACGTCAGGACTCCTGCCTAGGTGCGAGGGACACCTCGGGATTCTCCTCGAGGCTTGGCATGGCAATTGGGACGCGTCTCCACGTGAGGCGGGACACCCAGTGTCCCTTTCCACGTGCCACAGGGATCCTGGGACTCCTATCCATTTTCAGGATGAGTCAGGCATCGTCTCCTTTGGAAGCACTGATCTCTGCAGACCTCTCGAGTTTTCAAAGGATGTGAGGCCTCCGGTTGCGATGAAGTGGAGGACTAGTTCTTTCTCTGTCGTCTCCACAGGGGATTCAGACATCCCTTCGTCTTGGGAGATGCAAGACGAGCCTGCATTCAATTCACTGCAGGGATATCCGGCTTTACTTCGAGTCAGAGCATCTCGGTGTCCATTCCACTTGAGGCCACAAACTCAGAGTCCCTCTCATATACATGCAGCTGAGAGAAGCCTCCTCTTGAGGTGCTTGTGGAAATTTGGTATTCCTCTTGAGTCGAAGCCAGGGACTAAGCTCTCATCTCGAGTTGATTTGGGGTCCACGCAGCCCTTTCGTGTTGCTCCAGTGACCTCAGGATCCCTCTAGACTTGAGACAGTGATCTTGGGTTTTCTCTGGAGTGCCATCAAGGAAATCAAGGCTCCTTTCACGTTTGATGTGGAACACGGAATTGCTCTGCACGCAGTGCAGGGGAATCGGGCCTCATCTAGCCGCGAGTGGTAGGTCTCATGGAATTTCTCGAGTTGCGGCCGGAACCTGGGGTATATTCTCGAGTTACGATGGGGAGGGCACTTCCAGACACGTGTTTGTTCAGCGAAGTCAGGACTCCTGCCTAGGTGCGAGGGACACCTCGGGATTCTCCTCGAGTCTTGGCATGGCAATTGGGACGCGTCTCCAGTGAGGCGGAAGACCCAGGGTCCCTTTCCACGTGCCACAGGGATCCTGGGACGCCTATCCATTTTCAAGAGGAGTCAGGCATCGTCTCCTTAGGAAGCATTGATCTCCGCGGACCTCTCGAGTTTTCAAAGTATGTGAGGCCTATGGTCGCGATGAGGCGGAGATCTAGGTCTTTGTCTGTGGTCTCCACAGGGGATTCAGACATCCCTTCGTCTTGGGAGATCCACGACGAGCCTGCATTCAATTCACTGCAGGGATATCCGGCCTTACATTGAGTCAGAGCATCTCGGTGTCCATTCCACTTGAGGCCACAAACTCAGGGTCCCTCTCACATACCTGTAGCTGAGAGAAACCTCCTCTTGAGCTTTTGGAAAGTTGGTATTCCTCTTGAGTCGAAGCCAGGGACAAAGCTCTCATCTCGAGTTGATTTGGGGTGCACGGAGCCCTTTCGTGTTGCTACAGTGACCTAGGATCCCTCTAGACTTGAGACAGTGATCTTGGCTTCTCTTTGGAGTGCCATCAAGGAAATCAAGAATCCTTTCACGTTTGATGTGGAACACGGAATTGGTCTGCACGCAGTGCAGGAGAATCGGGCCACATCTCAAGGCGAGGGGGAAGTCTTATGGTTTTTCTCGAGTTGCGGCAGGAACCTGGGGTATATTCTTGAGTTACGACGGGGAGGGCCCTTCCAGACAAGTGTTTGTTCAGCGACGTCAGGACTAGTGCCTAGGTGCGAGGAACACCTCGGGATTCTCCTCGAGTCTTGGCATGGCAATTAGGACAAGTCTCCACGTGAGGCGGGAGACCCAGGGTCCCGTTCCACGTGCCACAGGGTTTCTTGGACTCCTATCCATTTTCAAGAGGAGTCAGGCATCGTCTCCTTAGGAAGCATTGATCTCCGTGGACCTCTCGAGTTTTCAAAGATGTGATGCCTCCGGTCGCCATGAGAGGGAGAACTAGGTCTTTCGCTGTGGTCTCCACAGGGGATTCAGACATCCCTTCGTCTTGCAAGATGCAAGACGAGACTTCATTCAATTCACTGCAGGGATATCCGGCCTTACTTCGAGTCAGAGCATCTCGGTGTCCATTCCGCCTGAGGCCACAAACTCAGGGACCCTCTCACATACCTGTTGCTGAAAGAAGCCTTCTCTTGAGGTGCTTGTGGAAAGTTGGTATTCCTCTTGAGTCGAAGCCAGGGACTAAGCTCTCATCTCGAGTTGATTTGGGGTCCACCGAGCTCTTTCGTGTTGCTACAGTGACCTCAGGATCCCTCTAGACTTGAGACAGTGATGTTGGGGTTTCTCTAGAGTGCCATCAAGGAAATCAAGGCTCCTTTCACTTTTGATGTGGAACACAGAATTCCTCTGCACGCAGTACAGGGGAATCGGGCCTCATCTCGCGGCGAGGGGGAAGGCTCATGATTTTTCTGGAGTTGCGGCAGGAACCTGGGGTATATTCTCGAGTTACGACGGGGAGGGCCCTTCCAGACACGTGTTTGTTCAGTGACGTCAGGACTCCTGCCTAGGTGCAAGGGACAACTCGGGATTCTCCTCGAGTCTTGGCATGGCATTTGGGACGCGTCTCCACCTGAGGAGGGAGAAGCAGGGTCTTTTTCCACGTGCCACAGGGATCCTGTTACTCCTATCCATTTTCAAGAGGAGTCAGGCATCGTCTCCTTTCGAAGCATTGATCTCCGCATTCCTCTCGAGTTTTCAAAGGATGTGAGGCCTCCGGCCGCAATGAGGCGGAGAACTACGTCTTTCTCTGTGGTCTCCACAGGGGATTCAGTCATCCCTTCGTCTTGGGAGATGCAAGACGAGCCTGCATTCAATTCACTGCAGGGATATCCGGCCTTACTTCGAGTCAGAGCATCTCGGTGTCCATTCCACTTGAGGCCACAAACTCAGGGTCCCTCTCACATACCTGTAGCTGAGAGCAGCCTCCTCTTTAGGTGCTTGTGGAAAGTTGGTATTCCTCTTGAGTCGAAGCCAGGGACGAAGCTCTCATCTCGAGTTGATTTGGGGTTCACGGACCCCTTTCGAGTTGCTACAGTGACCTCAGGATCCCACTAGACTTGAGACAGTGATCTTGGGGTTTCTCTGGAGTGCCATCAAGGAAATCAAGGCTCCTTTCACGTTTGATGTGGAACACGGAATTGCTCTGCACGCAGTGCAGGGGAATCGGGCCTCATCTTGCGGCGAGGGGGAAGGCTCATGGTTTTTCTCGAGTTGCAGCCCGAACCTGGGGTATATTCTCGAGTTACGATGGGGAGGGCCCTTCCAGACACGTGTTTGTTCAGCGACGTCAGGACTCCTGCCTAGGTGCGAGGGACACCTCGGGATTCTACTTGAGCCTTGGCATGGCAATTGGGACGCGTCTCCAGTGAGGCGGAAGACCCAGGGTCCCTTTCCACGTGCCACAGGGATTCTGGGACTCCTATCCATTTTCAAGAGGAGTCAGGCATCGTCTCCTTAGGAAGCATTGATCTCCGCGGACCTCTCGAGTTTTCAAAGGATGTGATGCCTCCGGTCGCCATGAGAGGGAGAACTAGGTCTTTCTCTGTGGTCTCCACAGGGGATTCAGACATCCCTTCGTCTTGGGAGATGCAAGACGAGACTTCATTCAATTTACTGCAGGGATATCCGGCCATACTTCGAGTCAGAGCATCTCGGTGTCAATTCCGCTTGAGGCCACAAACTCAGGGACTCTCTCACATACATGTAGCTGAGAGAAGCCTCCTCTTGAAGTGCTTGTGGAAAGTTGGTATTCCTCTTGAGTCGAAGCCAGGGACGAAGCTCTCATCTCGAATTGATTTGGGGTCCACGGAGCCCTTTCGTGTTGCTACAGTGACCTCAGGATCCCTCTAGACTTAAGACAGTGATCTTGGGTTTTCTCTGGAGTGCCATCAAGGAAATCAAGGCTCCTTTCACGTTTGATGTGGAACACAGAATTGCTCTGCACGCAGTTCAGGGGAATCGGGCCTCATCTCGCGGCGAGGGGGAAGGCTCATGATTTTTCTGGAGTTGCGGCCGGAACCTGGGGTATATTCTCGAGTTACAACGGGGAGGGCCCTTTCAGACACGTGTTTGTTCAGCGACGTCAGGACTAGTGCCTAGGTGCGAGGGACACCTCGGGATTCTCCTCGAGTCTTTGCATTGCAATTGGGACGCATCTCCTCGTGAGGTGGGAGACCCAGGGTTTCTTTCCACGTGCCACAGGGATCCTGGGACTCCTATCCATTTTCACGCGGAGTCAGTCATCGTATCCTTTGGAAGCATTGATCTCCGCGGACCACTCGAGTTTTCAATGGATGTGACGCCTCCCGTCGAGATGAGGCGGAGAACTAAGTCTTTCTCTGTGGTCTCCACAGGGGATTCAGACTTCCCTTCGTCTTGGGAGATGCTAGACGAGACTTCATTCAATTTACTGCAGGGATATCCGGCCATACTTCGAGTCAGAGCATCTCGGTGTCCATTCCGCTTGAGGCCACAAACTCAGGGACCCTCTCACATACATGTAGCTGAGAGAAGCCTCCTCTTGAAGTGCTTGTGGAAAGTTGGTATTCCTCTTGAGTCGAAGCCAGGAACGAAGCTCTCATCTCGAGTTGGTTTGGAGTCCACGGAGCCCTTTCGTTTTGCTACAGTGACCTCAGGATACCTCTCGACTTGAGACAGTGATCTTGGGGTTTCTCTGGAGTGCCATCAAGGAAATCAAGGCTCCTTTCACGTTTGATGTGGAACACGGATATTCTATGCACGCAGTGCAGGGGAATCAGGCCTCATCTTGCGGCGAGGGGGAAGGCTCATGGTTTTTCTCGATTTGTAGCCCGAACCTGTGGTATATTCTCGAGTTACGATGGGGAGGGCCCTTCCAGACACGTGTTTTTCCAGCGACGTCAGGACTCCTGCCTAAGTGCGAGGGACACCTTGGGATTCTCTTCGAGCCTTGGCATGGCAATTGGGACGCGTCTCCACGTGAGGCGGGAGACCCAGGGTCCCTTTCCACGTGCCACAGTGATCCTGGGACTCCTATCCATTTTCAAGAGGAGTCAGGCATCGTCTCCTTTGGAAGCATTGATCTCCGCGACCTCTCGAGTTTTCAAAGGATGTGAGGCCTCCAGTCGCGATGAGGCGGAGAACTCGGTCTTTCTCTGTGGTCTCCACATGGGATTCAGACATCCCTTCATCTTGGGAGATGCAAGACGAGCCTGCATTCAATTCACTGCAGGGATATCCGGCCTTTCTTCGAGTCAGAGCATCTCGGTGTCCATTCCACTTCAGGCCACAAACTCAGGGTCCCTATCACATACCTGTAGCTGAGAGAAGCCTCCTGTTGAGATGCTTGTGGAAAGTTCGTCTTCCTCTTGAGTCGAAGCCAGGGACTAAGCTCTCATCTCGAGTTGATTTGGGGTCCATGGGGCCCTTTTGTGTTGCTCCAGTGACCTCAGGATCCCTCTAGACTTGAGACAGTGATCTTGGGTTTTCTCTGGAGTGCCATCAAGGAAATCAAGGCTCCTTTCACGTCTGATGTGGACACGGAATTGCTCTGCATGCAGTGCAGGGGAATCGGGCCTCATCTCGCGAAAAGGGAGATGTCTCATGGTTTTTCTGGAGTTGCGGCCGGAACCTGGGGTATATTCTCGAGTTACGACGGGGAGGGCCCTTCCAGACACGTGTTTGTTCAGCGACGTCAGGACTCCTGCCTAGGTGCGAGGGACACCTCGGGATTCCCCTCGAGTCTTGGCATGGCAATTGGGACGCGTCTCCACGTGAGGCGGGAGACCCAGGGTCCCTTTCCACGTGCCACAGGGATCCGGGGACTCCTATCCATTTTCAAGAGGAGTCAATCATCGTCTCCTTTGGAAGCATTGATCTCCGCGGACCTCTTGAGTTTTCAAAGGATGGGAGGTCTCCGGTCGCAATGAGGCGGAGAACTCGGTCGTTCTCTGTGGTCTCCACAGGGGATTCAGACAACCCTTCGTCTTGGGAGATGCAAGACGAGCCTGCATTCAATTCACTGCAGGGATATCATGCCTTACTTCGAGTCAGAGCATCTCGGTGTCCATTCCACTTGAGGCCACAAACTCAGGGTTCCTCTCACATACCTGTAGCTGAGAGAAGCCTCCTCTTGAGGTGCTTGTGGAAAGTTGGTATTCCTCTTGAGTCGAAGCCAGGGACTAAGCTCTCATCTCGAGTTGATTTGGGGTCCACGGAGCTCTTTCTTGTTGCTCCAGTGACCTCAGGATCCCTCTAGACTTGAGACAGTGATCTTGGGTTTTCTCTGGAGTGCCATCAAGGAAATCAAGGCTCCTTTCATGTTTGATGTGGAACACGGAATTGCTCTGCACGCAGTGCAGGGGAATCGGGCCTCATCTAGCCGCGAGGGGTAGGTCTCATGGAATTTCTCGAGTTGCGGCCGGAACCTGGGGTATATTCTCGAGTTACTATGGGGAGGGCCCTTCCAGACACGTGTTTGTTCAGCGAAGTCAGGACTCCTGCCTAGGTGCGAGGGACACCTCGGGATTCTCCTCGAGTCTTGGCATGGCAATTGGGACGCCTCTCCACCTGAGGCGGGAGACCCAGGGTCCCTTTCCACGTGCCACAGGGATCCTGGGACTCCTATCCATTTTGAAGAGGATTCAGGCATCGTCTCCTTTGGAAGCATTGATCTCCGTGGACCTCTCGAGTTTTCAAAGGATGTGAGGCCTCCGGTCGCGATGAGGCGGAGAACTAAGTCTTTGTCTGTGGTCTCCACAGGGGATTCAGACATCCCTTCGTCTTGGGAGATGCAAGACGAGCCTGCATTCAATTCTCTGCATGGATATCTGCCCTTACTTCGAGTCAGAGCATCTAGGTGTCCATTCCACTTGAGGCCACAAACTCAAGGTCCCTCTCACATACCTGTAACTGAGAGAGGCCTCCTCTTGAGGTGCTTGCGGAAAGTTGGTATTCCTCTTGAGTCGAAGCCAGGGACGAAGCTCTCCTCTCGAGTTGATTTGTGGTCCACGGAGCTCTTTCTTGTTGCTACAGTGACCTCAGGATCCCTCTAGACTTGAGACAGTGATCTTGGCTTTTCTTTGGAGTGCCATCAAGGAAATCAAGAATCTTTTCACGTTTGATGTGGAACACGGAATTGGTCTGCACGCAGTGCAGGGGAATCGGGCCTCATCTCAAGGCGAGGGGGAAGGCTCATGATGTTTCTCGAGTTGCGGCCGGAACCTGGGGTATATTCTCGAGTTACGATGGGGAGGGCCTTTCCAGACACGTGTTTGTTCTGCGACGTCAGGATTCCTGCCTAGGTGCGAGGGACACCTCGGCATTCTCCTCGAGTCTTGGCATGGCAATTAGGACAAGTCTCCACGTGAGGCGGGAGACCCAGGGTCCCGTTCCACGTGCCACAGGGATTCTTGGACTCCTATCCATTTTCAAGAGGAGTCAGGCATCGTCTCCTTTACAAGCATTGATCTCCGCGGACCTCTCGAGTTTTCAAAGGATGTGACGACTCCGGTCGTGATGAGGCGGAGAACTAGGTCTTTCTCTGTGGTCTCCACAGTGGATTCAGACATCCCTTCGTCTTGCGAGATGCAAGACGAGCCTGCATTCAATTCACTGCAGGGATGTCCGGCCTTACTTCGAGTCAGAGCATCTCGGTGTCCATTCTACTTGAGGCCACAAACACAGGTTCCCTCTCACATACCTTTAGCTGAGAGAAGCCTCCTCTTGAGGTGCTCGTGGAAAGTTGGTATTCCTCTTGAGTCGAAGCCAGGGACGAAGCTCTCATCTCGAGTTGATTTGGAGTCCACGGACCCCTTTCTTGTTGCTACAGTGACCTCAGGATCCCTCTCGACTTGAGACAGTGATCTTGGGGTTTCTCTGGAGTGCCATCAAGTAAATCAAGGCTCCTTTCACGTTTGATGTGGAACACGGAATTGCTTTGCTCGCAGTGCAGGGGAATCGGGCCTCATCTTGCCGCGAGGGGGAAGTCTCATGGTTTTTCTCGAGTTGTGGCCGGAACCTGGGGTATATTCTGGAGTTACGACGGGGAGGGCCCTTCCAGACACGTGTTTGTTCAGCGACGTCAGGACTCCTGCCTAGGTTCGAGGGACACCTCGGGATTCTCCTCGAGTCTTGGAATGGCAATTGGGACCCGTCTCCACGTGAGGCGGGAGACCCAGGGTCCCTTTCCACGTGCCACAGGGATCCTGGGACTCCTATCCATTTTCAAGAGGAATCAGGCATCGTCTCCTTTGGAAGCATTGATCTCCGTGGACCTCTCGAGTTTTCAAAGGATGTGAGGCGTCCGGTCGCGATGAGGCGGAGAACTAGGTTTTCTCTGTGGTCTCCACAGTGGATTCAGACATCCCTTCGTCTTGGGAGATGCAAGACGAGCCTGCATTCAATTCACAGCAGGGATATCCGGCCTTACTTCGATTCAGAGCATCACAGTGTCCATTGCACTTGAGGCCACAAACTCAGGGTTTCTCTCACATACCTGTATCTCAGAGAAGCCTCCTCTTGAGGTGCTTGTGGAAAGTTGGTATTCCTCTAGAGTAGAAGCCATGGACGAAGCTCTCATCTCGAGTTGATTTGGGGTCCACGGAGCCCTTTCGTGTTCCTCCAGTGACCTCAGGATCCCTCTAGACTTGAGACAGTGATCTTGGGTTTTCTCTGGAGTGCCATCAAGGAAATCAAGTCTCCTTTATCGTCTGATGTGGAACACGGAATTGCTCTGCACGCAGTGCAGGGGAATCTGGCCTCATCTCACGGCGAGGGGGAAGTCTCATGGTTTTTCTCGAGAAGCGGTTGGAACCTGGGGAATATTCTCGAGTTACGACGGGGAGGGCCCTTCCAGACACGTGTTTGTTCAGCGACGTCAGGACTCCTGCCTAGGTGCGAGGGACACCTCGCGATTCTCCTCGAGTCTTGGCATGGCAATTGGGACGCGTCTCCACGTGAGGCGGGAGACCCAGGTTCCCTTTCCACGTGCCACAGGGATCCTGGGACTCCTATCCATTTTCAAGAGGAGTCAGGCATCGTCTCCTTTGGAAGCATTGATCTCCACGGACCTCTCGAGTTTTCAAAGGATGTGAGGCCTCCGGTCGCGTTGAGTCGGACGACTAGGTCTTTCTCTGTGGTCTCCACAGGGGAATAAGACATCCCTTTGTCTTGGGAGATGCAAGACGAGCCTGCATTCAATTCACTGCAGGCATATCCGGCCTTACTTCGAGTCAGAGCATCTCGGTGTCCATTCCACTAGAGGCCACAAACTCAGGGTCCCTCTCACATACCTGTAGCTGAGAGAAGTCTCCTCTTGAGGTGCTTGTGGAAAGTTGGTATTCCTCTTGAGTCGAAGCCAGGGACTAAGCTCTCTTCTCGAGTTATTTGGGGACCACGGAGCACTTTCGTGTTGCTACAGTGACCTCAGGATCCCTCTAGACTTGAGACAGTGATCTTGGGTTTTCTCTGGAGTGCCATCAAGGAAATCAAGGCTCCTTTCACGTTTGATGTGGAACACGGAATTGCTCTGCACGCAGTGCAGGGGAATCGGGTCTCATCTCGTGGCGAGGGGGAAGTCTCATTGTTTTTCTCGAGTTGCAGCCGGAACCTGGGGTATATTCTCGAGTTACGACGGGGAGGGCCCTTCCAGACACCTGTTTGTTCAGCGAAGTCAGGACTCCTGCCTAAGTGCGAGGGACACCTCGGGATTCTCCTCGAGTCTTGACATGGCAATTGGGACGCGTCTCCACGTGAGGCGGGAGACACAGTGTCCCTTTCCACGTGCCACAGGGATCCTGGGCCTCCTATCCATTTTCAAGAGGAGTCAGGCATCGTCTCCTTTGGAAGCATTGATCTCCACGGACCTCTCGAGTTTTCAAAAGATGTGAGGCCTCCGGTCGCGATGAGGCGGAAAACTAGGTCTTTCTCAGTGGTCTCCACAGGGCATTCAGACATCCCTTCGTCTTGGGAGATGCAAGACGTGCCTGCATTCAATTCACTGCAGGGATATCCGGCCTTACTTTGAGTCAGAGCATCTCGGTGTCCATTCCACTTGAGGCCACAAACTCAGGGTCCCTCTCACATACCTGTAGCTGAGAGAAGCCTCCTCTTGAGGTGCTTGTGGAAAGGTGCTATTCCTCTTGAGTCGAAACCAGGGACGAAGCTCTCATCTCTAGTTGATTTGGGGTCCACGGAGCCCTTTCGTGTTGCTACAGTGACCTCAGGATCCCTCTAGACTTGAGACAGTGATCTTGGGTTTTCTCTGGAGTGCCATCAAGGAAATCAAGGCTCCTTTCACGTTTGATGTGGAACACGGAATTGCTCTGCACGCAGTGCAGAGGAATCGTGCCTCATCTAGCGGCGAGGGGGAAGTCTCATCTTTTTTCTCGAGAAGCGGCTGGAACCTGGGGAATATTCTCGAGTTACGACGGGGAGGGCCCTTCCAGACACGTGTTTGTTCAGCGACGTCAGGACTCCTGCCTAGGTGCGAGGGACACCTCGCGATTCTCCTCGAGTCTTGGCATGGCAATTGGGACGCGTCTCCACGTGAGGCGGGAGACCCAGGGTCCCTTTCCACGTGCCACAAGGATCCTGGGACTCCTATCCATTTTCAAGAGGAGTCAGGCATTCTCCTTTGGAAGCATTGATCTCCGCGGACCTCTCGAGTTTTCAAAGGATGTGAGGCGTCCTGGTCGCGATGAGGTGGAGAACGAGGTCTTTCTCAGTGGTCTCCAGGGGGATTCAGACATCCCGTCGTCTTGGGAGATGCAAGACGAGCCTGCATTCAATTCACTGCAGGGATATCTGGCCTTACTTCGAGTCAGAGCATCTCGGTGTCCATTCCACTTGAGGCCACAAACTCAGGGTCCCTCTCACATACCTGTAGCTGAGAGAAGCCTCCTCTTGAGGTGCTTGTGGAAAGTTGGTATTCCTCTTGAGTCGAAGCCAGGGACTACGCTCTCATCTCGAGTTGATTTAGGGTCCATGGAGCCCTTTCCTGTGGCTCCAGTGACCTCAGGATCCCTCTAGAATTGACACAGTGATCTTGGGTTTCTCTGGAGTGCCATCAAGGAAATCAAGGCTCCTTTCACGTTTGATGTGGAACACGGAATTGCTCTGCACGCTGTGCAGGGGAATCGGGCCTCATCTCGCTGCGAGTGGGAAATCTCATGGTTTTTCTCGAGTTGCGGCCGGAACCTGGTGTACATTCTAAAGTTACTACGGGGAGGGCCCTTCCAGACACGTGTTTGTTCAGCGAAGTCAGGACTCCTGCCTAGGTGCGAGGGACACCTCGGGATACTCGTCGAGTCTTGGCATGGCAATTGGGACGGGTCTCCACGTGAGGCGGAAGACCCAGTGTCTCTTTCCACGTGCCAAAGGGATCCTGAGACTCCTATCCATTTTCAAGAAGAGACAGGCATCGTCTCCTTTGGAAGCATTGATCTCGACGGACCTCTCGAGTTTTCAAAGGATGTGAGGCCTTCGGTCGCGATGAGGCGGAGAACGAGGTCTTTCTCTGTGGTCTCCACAGGGGATTCAGACATCACTTCGTCTTGGGAGATGCAAGACGAGCCTGCATTCAATTCACTGCAGGGATATCCGGCCTTACTTCACGTCAGAGCATCTCGGTGTCCATTCCACTTGAGGCCACAAACTCAGGGTCCCTCTCACATACCTGCAGCTGAGAGATGCCTCCTCTTGAGGTGCTTGTGTAAAGTTGGTATTCCTCTTGAGTTGAAGCCAGGGACTAAGCTCTCATCTCGAGTTGATTTGGGGTCCTTGGAGCCCTTTCCTGTTGCTATAGTGTCCTCAGGATCCCTCTAGACTTGAGACAGTGATCTTGGGTTTTCTCAGGAGTGCCATCAATAAAAGCAGGGCTCCTTTCACGTTTGATGTCAATCACGGAATTGTGCTGCACGCAGTGCAGGGGAATCGGGCCTCATCTCGCGGCGAGGGGTAAGTCTCATGGTTTTTCTCGAGTTGCGGCCGGAACCTGGGGTATATTCTCGAGTTATGACGGGGAGGGCCCTTCCAGACACGTGTTTGTTCAGCGACGTCAGGACTCCTGCCTAGGTGCGAGGGAGACCTCGGGATTCTCCTCGAGTCTTGGCATGGCAATTGGGACGCATCACCACATGAGGCGGAAGACCCAGTGTCCCTTTCCACGTGCCACAGGGATCCTGGGACTCCTATCCATTTTCAAGAGGAGTCAGGCATCGTCTCCTTTGGAAGCATTGATCTCCGCGGACCTCTCGAGTTTTCAAAGTATGTGAGGCCTCCGGTCGCGATGAGGTGGAGAACTAGGTCTTTCTCTGTGGTCTCCACAGGGGATTCAGACATCCCTTCGTCTTGGGAGATGCAAGGCGAGCCTGCATTCAATTCACTGCAGGGATATCCGGCCTTACTTCGAGTCAGAGCATCTCCGTGTACATTCCACTTGAGGCCACAAACTCAGGGTCCCTCTCACATACCTGTAGCTGAGAGAAGCCTCCTCTTGAGGTGCTTGTGGAAAGGTGCTATTTCTCTTGAGTCGAAGCCAGGGACGAAGCTCTCATCTCTAGTTGATTTGGGGTCCACGGAGCCCTTTCGTGTTGCTACAGTGACCTCAGGATCCCTCTAGACTTGATACAGTGGTCTTGGGTTTTCTCTGGAGTGCCATCAAGGAAATCAACGCTCCTTTCACGTTTGATGTGGAACACGGAATTGCTCTGCACGCAGTGCAGGGGAATCGGGCCTCATCTCGCGGCGAGGGGGATCTCTCATGGTTTTTCTCGAGTTGCGGCTGGAACCTGGGGTATATTCTCGAGTTACGACGGGGAGGGCCCTTCCAGACACGTGTTTGTTCAGCGACGTCAGGACTCCTGCCTAGGTGCGAGGGACACCTCGGAATTCTCCTCGAGTCTTGGCATGGCAATTGGGACGCGTCTCTATGTGAGGCGGGAGACCCAGGATCCCTTTCCACGTGCCACAGGGATCCTGGGACTCCTATCCATTTCAAGAGGTGTCAGGCATCGTCTCCTTTGGAAGCATTGATCTGCGCGGACCGCTCGAGTTTTCAAAGGATGTGAGGCCTCCGGTCGCAATGAGGGGGAGGACTAGGTCTTTCTCTGTGGTCTCCACAGGGGATTCAGACATCCCTTCGTCTTGGGAGATGCAAAACGAGCCTGCATTCAACTCACTGCAGCGATATCCGGCCTGACTTCGAGTCAGAGCATCTCGGTGTCCATTCCACTTGAGGCCACAAACTCAGGGTCTCTCTCACATACCTGTAGCTGAGAGAAGCCTCCTCTTGAGGTGCTTGTGGAAAGTTGGTATTCCTCTTGAGTCGAAGCCAGGGATTAAGCTCTCATCTCGAGTCGATTTGGGGTCCACGGAGCCCTTTCGTGTTGCTCCAGTGACCTCAGGATCCCTCTAGATTTGAGACAGTGATCTTGGGTTTTCTCTGGAGTGCCATCAAGGAAATCAAGGCTCCTTTCACGTTTGATGTGGAACACGGAATTGCTCTCCACGCAGTGCAGGGGAATCGGGCCTCATCTTGCGGCAAGGGGGAAGTCTCATGGTTTTTCAAGAGTTGCGGCCGGAACCTGGGGTATAATCTCGAGTTACGACGGGGAGGTTCCTTCCAGACACGTGTTTGTTCAGCGACGTCAGGACTCGGGCCTAGGTGCGAGGGACACCTAGAGATTCTCCTCGAGTCTTGGCATGGCAATTGGGACGCGTCTCCACGTGAGGCGGGAGACCCAGGGTCCCTTTCCACGTGCCACAGGGATCCTGGGACTCCTATCCATTTTAAGAGGAGTCAGGCATCGTCTCCTTTGGAAGCATTGATCTGCGCGGACCGCTCGAGTTTTCAAAGGATGTGAGGCCTCCGGTCGCGATGAGGCGGAGGACTAGGTCTTTCTCTGTGGTCTCCACAGGGGATTCAGACATCCCTTTGTCTTGGGAAATGCAAGACGAGCCTGCATTCAATTCACTGCAGTGATATCCGGCCTGACTTCGAGTCAGAGCATCTCGGTGTCCATTCCACTTGAGGCCACAAACTCAGGGTCTCTCTCACATCCCTGTAGCTGAGAGAAGCCTCCTCTTGAGGTGCTTGTGGAAAGTTGGTATTCCTCTTGAGTCGAAGCCAGGGACTAAGCTCTCATCTCGAGTCGATTTGGGGTCCACGGAGCCCTTTCGTGTTGCTACAGTGACCTCAGGATCCCTCTAGACTTGAGACAGTGATCTTGGGTTTTCTCTGGAGTGCCATCAAGGAAATCAAGGCTCCTTTCACGTTTGATGTGGAACACGGAATTGCTCTGCACGCAGTGCAGAGGAATCGTGCCTCATCTAGCGGCGAGGGGGAAGTCTCATCTTTTTTCTCGAGAAGCGGCTGGAACCTGGGGAATATTCTCGAGTTACGACGGGGAGGGCCCTTCCAGACACGTGTTTGTTCAGCGACGTCAGGACTCCTGCCTAGGTGCGAGGGACACCTCGCGATTCTCCTCGAGTCTTGGCATGGCAATTGGGACGCCTCTCCACCTGAGGCGGGAGACCCAGGGTCCCTTTCCACGTGCCACAGGGATCCTGGGACTCCTATCCATTTTGAAGAGGATTCAGGCATCGTCTCCTTTGGAAGCATTGATCTCCGTGGACCTCTCGAGTTTTCAAAGGATGTGAGGCCTCCGGTCGCGATGAGGCGGAGAACTAAGTCTTTGTCTGTGGTCTCCACAGGGGATTCAGACATCCCTTCGTCTTGGGAGATGCAAGACGAGCCTGCATTCAATTCTATGCATGGATATCTGCCCTTACTTCGAGTCAGAGCATCTAGGTGTCCATTCCACTTGAGGCCACAAACTCAAGGTCCCTCTCACATACCTGTAACTGAGAGAGGCCTCCTCTTGAGGTGCTTGCGGAAAGTTGGTATTCCTCTTGAGTCGAAGCCAGGGACGAAGCTCTCCTCTCGAGTTGATTTGTGGTCCACGGAGCTCTTTCTTGTTGCTACAGTGACCTCAGGATCCCTCTAGACTTGAGACAGTGATCTTGGCTTTTCTTTGGAGTGCCATCAAGGAAATCAAGAATCTTTTCACGTTTGATGTGGAACACGGAATTGGTCTGCACGCAGTGCAGGGGAATCGGGCCTCATCTCAAGGCGAGGGGGAAGGCTCATGATGTTTCTCGAGTTGCGGCCGGAACCTGGGGTATATTCTCGAGTTACGATGGGGAGGGCCTTTCCAGACACGTGTTTGTTCTGCGACGTCAGGATTCCTGCCTAGGTGCGAGGGACACCTCGGCATTCTCCTCGAGTCTTGGCATGGCAATTAGGACAAGTCTCCACGTGAGGCGGGAGACCCAGGGTCCCGTTCCACGTGCCACAGGGATTCTTGGACTCCTATCCATTTTCAAGAGGAGTCAGGCATCGTCTCCTTTACAAGCATTGATCTCCGCAGACGTGTCGAGTTTTCAAAGGATGTGACGCCTCCGGTCGCGATGAGGCGGAGGACTAGGTCTTTCTCTGTCGTCTCCACAGGGGATTCAGACATCCCTTCCTCTTGGGAGATGCAAGTCGAGCCTGCCTTCAATTCACTGCAGGGATATCCGGCCTTACTTCGAGTCAGAGTATCTCGGTGTCCATTCCACTTGAGGCCACAAACTCAGGGTCCCTCTCACATACCTGTACCTGAGAGAAGCCTCCTCTTGAGGTGCTTTTGGCAAGTTGGTATTCCTCTTCAGTCGAAGCCAGGGACTAAGCTCTCATCTCGAGTCGATTTGGGGTCCACAGAGCCCTTTCGTGTTGCTCCAGTGACCTCAGGATCCCTCTAGACTTGAGACAGTGATCTTGGGTTTTCTCTGGAGTGCCATCAAGGAAATCAAGGCTCCTTTCACGTTTGATGTGGGACACGGAATTGCTCTGCACGCAGTGCAGGGGAATCAGGCCTCATCTCGCGGCAAAGGGGAAGTCTCATGGTTTTTCTCGAGTTGCGGCCGGAACCTGGGTTATATTCTCGAGTTACCACGGGGAGGGCCCTTCCAGACACGTGTTTGTTCAGCGACGTCAGGACTCCTGCCTAGGTGGGAGGACACCTCGGGATTCTCCTCGAGTCTTGGCATGGCAATGGGGACGCGTCTCCACGTGAGGCGGGAGACCCAGTGTCCCTTTCCACGTGCCACACGGATCCTGGGACTCCTATCCATTTTCAAGAGGAGTCAGGCATCGTCTCCTTTGGAAGCATTGATCTCCGCGAACCTCTCGAGTTTTCAAAGGATGTGAGGCCTCCGGTCGCGATGAGGCGGAGAATTAGGTCTTTCTTTGTGGTCTCCACAGGGGATTCAGACATCCCTTCGTCTTGGGAGATGCAAGACGAGCCTGCATTCAATTCACTGCAGGGATATCCAGCCTTAATTAGAGTCAGAGCATCTCGGTGTCCATTCCACTTGAGGCCACAAACTCAGGGTCCCTCTCACATACCTGTATCTGAGAGAAGCCTCCTCTTGAGGTGCTTATGGAAAGTTGTTATTCCTCTTGAGTCGAAGACAGGGACTAAGCTCTCATCTCGAGTTGATTTGGGGTCCACGGAGACCTTTCGTGTTGCTCCAGTGACCACAGGATCCCTCTGGACTTGAGACAGTGATCTTGGGTTTTCTCTGGAGTGCCATCAAGGAAATCAAGGCTCCTTTCACGTTTGATGTGGAACACGGAATTGCTCTGCACGCAGTGCAGGGGAATCGGGCCTCATCTCGCGGCGAGGGGGAAGTCTCATGGTTTTTCTCGAGTTGCGGCCGGAACCTGGGGTATATTCTCGAGTTACGACGGGGAGTGCCCTTCCAGACACGTGTTTCTTCAGCGAAGTGAGGACTCCTGCCTAGGTGTGAGGGACACCTCAGGATTCTCCTAGAATCTTGGCATGGCAATTGGGACGCGTCTCCACGTGAGGCGGGAGACCCAGTGTCCCTTCCCACGTGCCACAGGGATCCTGGGACTCCTATTCATTTTCAAGAGGAGTCAGGCATCGTCTCCTTTGGAAGCACTGAACTCCGCAGACCTCTGGAGTTTTCAGAGGATGTGAGGCCTCCGGTCGCGATGAGGCGGTGGACTAGGTCTTTCTCTGTGGTCTCCACAGGGGATTCAGACATCCCTTCATCTTGGGAGATGCAAGACGAGCCTGCATTCAATTCACTGCAGGGATATCCAGCCTTACTTCGAGTCAGAGCATCTCGGTGTCCATTCCACTTGAGGCCACAAACTCAGGGTCCCTCTCACATACCTGTAGCTGAGAGAAGCCTCCTCTTGAGGTGCTTGTGGAAAGGTGGTGTTCCTCTTGAGTCGAAGCCAGGGACTAAGCTCGCATCTCGAGTAGATTTGGGTTACACGGAGCCCTTTCGTGTTGCTCCAGTGACCTCAGGATCCCTCTAGACTTGAGCCAGTGATCTTGGGTTTTCTCTGCAGTGCCATCAAGGAAATCAAGGCTCCTTTCACGTTTGATGTGGAACACGGAATTGCTCTGCACGCAGTGCAGGGGAATCGGGCCTCTTCTCGCGGCGAGGGGGAAGTCTCATGGTTTTTCTCGAGTTGCGGCCGGAACCTGTGGTATATTCGCGAGTTACGACGGGGAGGGCCCTTCCAGACACGTGTTTGTTCAGCTACGTCAGGACTCCTGCCAAGGTGCGAGGGACACCTCGGGATTCTCCTCGAGTCTTGGCATGGCAATTGGGACGCGTCTCCACGTGAGGCGGGAGACCTAGGGTACCTTTCCACGTGCCACAGGGATCCTGGGACTCCTATCCATTTTCAAGAGGAGTCAGGCATCATCTCCTTTGGAAGCATTGATCTCCCCAACCTCTCGAGTTTTCAAAGGATGTGAGGTCTCCGGTCGCGATGAGGCGGAGGACTAGGTCTTTCTCTGTGGTCTCCACAGGGGATTCAGACATCACTTCGTCTTGGGAGACGCAAGACGAGCCTGCATTCAATTCACTGCAGGGATATCTGGTCTTACTTCGAGTCAGAGCATCTCGGTGTCCATTCAACTTGAGGCCACAAACTCAGGGGCCCTCTCACATACCTGTAGCTGAGAGAAGCCTCCTCTTGAGGTGCTTGTGGAAAGTTGGTATTCCTCTTGAGGCGAAGCCAGGGACTAAGCTCTCATCTCGAGTTGATTAGGGGTCCAGGGAGCCCTTTCGTGTTGCTCCAGTGACCTCAGGATCCCTCTAGACTTGAGACAGTGATCTTGGGTTTTCTCTGGAGTGCCATCAAGGAAATCAAGGCTCCTTTCACGTTTGATGTGGAACACGGAATTGCTCTGCAGGCAGTGCAGGGGAATCGGGCCTCATCTCGCGGTGAGGGGGAAGTCTCATGGTTTTGCTCGAGTTGCGGCCGGAACCTGGGGTATATTCTCGAGTTACGACGGGGAGGGCCCTTCCAGACACGTGTTTGTTCAGCGACATCAGGACTCCTGCCTAGGTGCGAGGGACACCTCGGGATTCTCCTCGAGTCTTGGCATGGCAATTGGGACGCGTCTCCACGTGAGTCGGGAGACCAAGGGCCCCTTTCCACGTGCCACAGGGATCCTGGGACTCCTATCCATTTTCAAGATGAGTCAGGCATCGTCTCCTTTGGAAGCATTGATCTCCGTGGACCTCTCGAGTTTTTAAAGGATGTGAGGCCTCCGTTCGCGTTGAGGCGGAGGACTAGGTCTTTCTCTGTGGTCTCCACAGGGGATTCAGACAACCCTTCGTCTTGGGAGATGCAAGACGAGCCTGCATTTAATTCACTGCAGGGATATCCGGCCTTACTTCGAGTCAGAGCATCTCGGTGTCCATTTCACTTGAGGCCACAAACTCAGGGTCCCTCTCACATACCTGTAGCTGAGAGAAGCCTCCTCTTGAGGTGCTTGTGGAAAGTTGATATTCCTCTTGAGTCGAAGCCAGGGACTAAGCTCTCATCTCGAGTTGATTTGGGGTCCACGGAGCCCTTTCGTGTTGCTCCAGTGACCTCAGGATCCCTCTAGACTTGAGACAGTGATCTTGGGTTTTCTCTGGAGTGCCATCAAGGAAATCAAGGCTCCTTTCACGTTTGATGTGGAACACGGAATTGCTCTGCACGCAGTGCAGGGGAATCGGGCCTCATCTCGCGGCGTGGGGGAAGTCTCATGGTTTTTCTCGAGTTGCGGCCGGAACCTGGGGTATATTCTCGAGTTACGACGGGGAGGGCCCTTCCAGACACGTGTTTGTTCAGCGACATCAGGACTCCTGCCTAGGTGCGAGGGACACCTCGGGATTCTCCTCGAGTCTTGGCATGGCAATTGGGACGCGTCTCCACGTGAGGCGGGAGACCCAGGGTCCCTTTCCACGTGCCACAGGGATCCTGGGACTCCTATCCACTTTCAAGAGGAGTCAGGCATCGTCTCCTTTGGAAGCATTGATCTCCTCGGACCTCTCGACTTTTCAAAGGATGTGAGGCCTCCGTTTGCGTTGAGGCGGAGGACTAGGTCTTTCTCTGTGGTCTCCACAGGGGATTCAGACATCCGTTCGTCTTGGGAGATGCAAGACGAGCCTGCATTCAATTCACTGCAGGGATATCCGGCCTTACTTCGAGTCAGAGCATCTCGGTGTCCATTCCACTTGAGGCCACAAACTCAGGGTCCCTCTCACATAACTGTAGCTGAGAGAAGCCTCCTCTTGAGGTGCTTGTGGAAAGTTGCTATTCCCCTTGAATCAAAGCCAGGGACTAAGCTCTCATCTCGAGTTGATTTGGGGTCCACGGAGCCCTTTCGTGTTGCTCCAGTGACCACAGGATCCCTCTAGACTTGAGCCAGTGATATTGGGTATTCTCTGGAGTGCCATCAAGGAAATCAAGGCTCCTTTCACGTTTGATGTGGAACACGGAATTGTTCTGCACGCAGTGCAGGGGATTCCAGCCTCATCTCTCGGCGAGGGGGAAGTCTCATGGTTTTTCTCTAGTTGCGGCCGGAACCTGTGGTATATTCTCGAGTTACGACGGGGAGGGCCCTTCCAGAAACGTGTTTGTTCAACGACGTCAGGACTCCTGTCTAGTTGCGAGGGACACCTCGGGATTCTCCTCGAGTCTTGGCATGGCAATTGGGACGCGTCTCCACGTGAGGCGGGAGACCCAGGGACCCTTCCCACGTGCCACAGAGATCCTGGGACTCCTATCCATTTTCAAGAGGAGTCAGGAATCGTCTCCTTTGGAAGCATTGTTCTCCCCAACCTCTCGAGTTTTCAAAGGATGTGAGGTCTCCGGTCGCGATGAGGCGGAGGACTAGGTCTTTCTCTGTGGTCTCCACATGGGATTCAGACATCCCTTCGTCTTGGGAGACGCAAGACTAGCCTGCATTCAATTCACTGCAGGGATATCTGGTCTTACTTCGAGTCAGAGCATCTCGGTGTCCATTCCACTTGAGGCCACAAACTCAGGGTCCCTCTCACATACCTGTAGCTGAGAGAAGCCTTCTCTTGAGGTGCTTGTGGAAAGTTGGTATTCCTCTTGAGGTGAAGCCAGGGACTAAGCTCTCATCTCGAGTTGATTTGGGGTCCACGGAGCCCTTTCGTGTTGCTCCAGTGACCTCAGGATCCCTCTAGACTTGAGACAGTGATCTTGGGTTTTCTCTGGAGTGCCATCAAGGAAATCAAGGCTCCTTTCACGTTTGATGTGGAACACGGAATTGCTCTGCATGCAGTGCAGGGGAATCGGGCCTCATCTCGCGGCGAGGGGGAAGTCTCATGGTTTTTCTCGAGTTGCGGCCGGAACCTGGGGTATATTCTCGAGTTACGACGGGGAGGGCCCTTCCAGACACGTGTTTGTTCAGCGAAGTCAGGACTCCTGCCTAGGTGCGAGGGACACCTCGGGATTCTCCTCGAGTCTTGGCATGGCAATTGGGACGCGTCTCCACGTGAGGCGGGAGACCAAGGGCCCCTTTTCACGTGCCACAGGGATCCTGGGACTCCTATCCATTTTCAAGAGGAGTCAAGCATCGTCTCCTTTGCAAGCATTGATCTCCGCCGACCTCTCGAGTTTTCATAGGATGTGAGGCCTCCGGTCGCGATGAGGCGGAGGACTAGGTCTTTCTCTGTGGTCTCCACAGGGGATTCAGACATCCCTTCGTCTTGGGAGATGCAAGACGAGCCTGCATTCAATTCACTGCAGGGATATCCGGCCTTACTTCGAGTCAGAGCATCTCGGTGTCCATTCCACTTGAGGCCACAAACTCAGGGTCCCTCTCACATACCTGTAGCTGAGAGAAGCCTCTTCTTGAGGTGCTTGTGGAAAGGTGGTGTTCCTCTTGAGTCGAAGCCAAGGACTAAGCTCTCATCTCAAGTTGATTTGGGGTCCACGGAGCCCTTTCGTGTTGCTCCATGACCTCAGGATCCCTCTAGACTTGAGACAGTGATCTTGGGTTTTCTCTGGAGTGCCAATAAGGAAATCAGGCTCCTTTCACTTTTGATGTGGAACACGGAATTGCTCTGCACGCAGTGCAGGGGAATCGGGCCTCATCTCGCGGCGAGGGGGAAGTCTCATGGTTTTTCTCGAGTTGCGGCCGGAACCTGTGGTATATTCTCGAGTTACGACGGAGAGGGCCCTTCCAGACACCTGTTTGTTCAGCGACGTCAGGACTCCTGCCTAGGTGCCAGGGAACCTCGGGATTCTCCTCGAGTCTTGGCATGGCAATTGGGACGCGTCTCCACGTGAGTCGGGAGACCAAGGGCCCCTTTCCACGTGCCACAGGGATCCTGGGACTCCTATCCATTTTCAAGATGAGTCAGGCATCGTCTCCTTTGGAAGCATTGATCTCCGTGGATCTCTCGAGTTTTTAAAGGATGTGAGGCCTCCGTTCGCGTTGAGGCGGAGGACTAGGTCTTTCTCTGTGGTCTCCACAGGGGATTCAGACAACCCTTCGTCTTGGGAGATGCAAGACGAGCCTGCATTCAATTCACTGCAGGGATATCCGGCCTTACTTCGAGTCAGAGCATCTCGGTGTCCATTTCACTTGAGGCCACAAACTCAGGGTCCCTCTCACATACCTGTAGCTGAGAGAAGCCTCCTCTTTAGGTGCTTGTGGAAAGTTGATATTCCTCTTGAGTCGAAGCCAGGGACTAAGCTCTCATCTCGAGTTGATTTGGGGTCCACGGAGCCCTTTCGTGTTGCTCCAGTGACCTCAGGATCCCTCTAGACTTGAGACAGTGATCTTGGGTTTTCTCTGGAGTGCCATCAAGGAAATCAAGGCTCCTTTCACGTTTGATGTGGAACACGGAATTGCTCTGCACGCAGTGCAGGGGAATCGGGCCTCATCTCGCGGCGAGGGGGAAGTCTCATGGTTTTTCTCGAGTTGCGGCCGGAACCTGGGGTATATTCTCGAGTTACGACGGGGAGGGCCCTTCCAGACACGTGTTTGTTCAGCGACATCAGGACTCCTGCCTAGGTGCGAGGGACACCTCGGGATTCTCCTCGAGTCTTGGCATGGCAATTGGGACGCGTCTCCACGTGAGGCGGGAGACCCAGGGTCCCTTTGCTCGTGCCAGAGATATCCTGGGACTCCTATCCACTTTCAAGAGGAGTCAGGCATCGTCTCCTTTGGAAGCATTGATCTCCTCGGACCTCTCGAGTTTTCAAAGGATGTGAGGCCTCCGTTCGCGTTGAGGCGGAGGACTAGGTCTTTCTCTGTGGTCTCCACAGGAGATTCAGACATCCGTTCGTCTTGGGAGATGCAAGACGAGCCTGCATTCAATTCACTGCAGGGATATCCGGCCTTACTTCGAGTCAGAGCATCTCGGTGTCCATTCCACTTGAGGCCACAAACTCAGGGTCCCTCTCACATAACTGTAGCTGAGAGAAGCCTCCTCTTGAGGTGCTTGTGGAAAGTTGCTATTCCCCTTGAATCGAAGCCAGGGACTAAGCTCTCATCTCGAGTTGATTTGGGGTCCACGGAGCCCTTTCGTGTTGCTCCAGTGACCACAGGATCCCTCTAGACTTGAGCCAGTGATATTGGGTATTCTCTGGAGTGCCATCAAGGAAATCAAGGCTCCTTTCACGTTTGATGTGGAACACGGAATTGCTCTGCACGCAGTGCAGGGGATTCCGGCCTCATCTCTCGGCGAGGGGGAAGTCTCATGGTTTTTCTCTAGTTGCGGCCGGAACCTGTGGTATATTCTCGAGTTACGACGGGGAGGGCCCTTCCAGAAACGTGTTTGTTCAACGACGTCAGGACTCCTGCCTAGTTGCGAGGGACACCTCGGGATTCTCCTCGAGTCTTGGCATGGCAATTGGGACGCGTCTCCACGTGAGGCGGGAGACCCAGGGTCCCTTTCCACGTGCCACAGTGATCCTGGGACTCCTATCCATTTTCAAGAGGAGTCAGGCATCGTCTCCTTTGGAAGCATTGATCTCCGCGACCTCTCGAGTTTTCAAAGGATGTGAGGCCTCCAGTCGCGATGAGGCGGAGAACTCGGTCTTTCTCTGTGGTCTCCACATGGGATTCAGACATCCCTTCATCTTGGGAGATGCAAGACGAGCCTGCATTCAATTCACTGCAGGGATATCCGGCCTTTCTTCGAGTCAGAGCATCTCGGTGTCCATTCCACTTCAGGCCACAAACTCAGGGTCCCTATCACATACCTGTAGCTGAGAGAAGCCTCCTGTTGAGATGCTTGTGGAAAGTTCGTCTTCCTCTTGAGTCGAAGCCAGGGACTAAGCTCTCATCTCGAGTTGATTTGGGGTCCATGGGGCCCTTTTGTGTTGCTCCAGTGACCTCAGGATCCCTCTAGACTTGAGACAGTGATCTTGGGTTTTCTCTGGAGTGCCATCAAGGAAATCAAGGCTCCTTTCACGTCTGATGTGGACACGGAATTGCTCTGCATGCAGTGCAGGGGAATCGGGCCTCATCTCGTGACAAGGGAGATGTCTCATGGTTTTTCTGGAGTTGCGGCCGGAACCTGGGGTATATTCTCGAGTTACGACGGGGAGGGCCCTTCCAGACACGTGTTTGTTCAGCGACGTCAGGACTCCTGCCTAGGTGCGAGGGACACCTCGGGATTGTCCTCGAGTCTTGGCATGGCAATTGGGACGCGTCTCCACCAGAGGCGGGAGACCCAGGGTCCCTTTCCACGTGCCACAGGGATCCTGGGACTCCTATCCATTTTCAAGAGGAGTCAGGCATCGTCTCCATTGGAAGTATTGATCTCCGCGGACCTCTCCAGTTTCAAAGGATGTGAGGCCTCCGGTCTCGATGAGGCGGAGAACGAGGTCTTTCTCTGTGGTCTCCACAGGAGATTCAGACAACCCTTCGTCTTGGGAGATGCAAGACGAGCCTGCATTAAATTCACTGCAGGGATATCCAGCCTTACTTCGAGTCAGAGCATCTCCGTGTCCATTCCACTTGAGGCCACAAACTCAGGGTCCCTCTCACATACCTGTAGCTGAGAGAAGCCTCCTCTTGAGGTGCTTGTGGAAAGTTGGTATTCCTCTTGAGTTGAAGCCAGGGACTAAGCTCTCATCTCGAGTTGATTTGGGGTCCACGGAGCTCTTTCTTGTTGCTCCAGTGACCTCAGGATCCCTCTAGACTTGAGACAGTGATCTTGGGTTTTCTCTGGAGTGCCATCAAGGAAATCAAGGCTCCTTTCACGTTTGATGTGGAACACGGATTTGCTCTGCACGCAGTGCAGGGGAATCGGGCCTCATCTAGCCGCGAGGGGTAGGTCTCATGGAATTTCTCGAGTTGCGGCCGGAACCTGGGGTATATTCTCGAGTTACTATGGGGAGGGCCCTTCCAGACACGTGTTTGTTCAGCGACGTCAGGACTCCTGCCTAGGTGCGAGGGACACCTCGGGATTCTCCTCGAGTCTTGGAATGGCAATTGGGACCCGTCTCCACGTGAGGCGGGAGACCCAGGGTCCCTTTCCACGTGCCACAGGGATCCTGGGACTCCTATCCATTTTCAAGAGGAATCAGGCATCGTCTCCTTTGGAAGCATTGATCTCCGTGGACCTCTCGAGTTTTCAAAGGATGTGAGGCCTCCGGTCGCGATGAGGCGGAGAACTAGGTTTTCTCTGTGGTCTCCACAGTGGAATCAGACATCCCTTCGTCTTGGGAGATGCAAGACGAGCCTGCATTCAATTCACAGCAGGGATATCCGGCCTTACTTAGATTCAGAGCATCACAGTGTCCATTGCACTTGAGGCCACAAACTCAGGGTTTCTCTCACATACCTGTATCTCAGAGAAGCCTCCTCTTGAGGTGCTTGTGGAAAGTTGGTATTCCTCTAGAGTAGAAGCCATGGACGAAGCTCTCATCTCGAGTTGATTTGGGGTCCACGGAGCCCTTTCGTGTTCCTCCAGTGACCTCAGGATCCCTCTAGACTTGAGACAGTGATCTTGGGTTTTCTCTGGAGTGCCATCAAGGAAATCAAGTCTCCTTTATCGTCTGATGTGGAACACGGAATTGCTCTGCACGCAGTGCAGGGGAATCTGGCCTCATCTCACGGCGAGGGGGAAGTCTCATGGTTTTTCTCGAGAAGCGGTTGGAACCTGGGGAATATTCTCGAGTTACGACGGGGAGGGCCCTTCCAGACACGTGTTTGTTCAGCGACGTCAGGACTCCTGCCTAGGTGCGAGGGACACCTCGCGATTCTCCTCGAGTCTTGGCATGGCAATTGGGACGCGTCTCCACGTGAGGCGGGAGACCCAGGTTCCCTTTCCACGTGCCACAGGGATCCTGGGACTCCTATCCATTTTCAAGAGGAGTCAGGCATCGTCTCCTTTGGAAGCATTGATCTCCACGGACCTCTCGAGTTTTCAAAGGATGTGAGGCCTCCGGTCGCGTTGAGTCGGACGACTAGGTCTTTCTCTGTGGTCTCCACAGGGGAATAAGACATCCCTTTGTCTTGGGAGATGCAAGACGAGCCTGCATTCAATTCACTGCAGGCATATCCGGCCTTACTTCGAGTCAGAGCATCTCGGTGTCCATTCCACTTGAGGCCACAAAATCAGGGTCCCTCTCACATACCTGTAGCTGAGAGAAGCCTCCTCTTGAGGTGCTTGTGGAAAGTTGGTATTCCTCTTGAGTCGAAGCCAGGGACTAAGCTCTCATCTCGAGTTGATTTGGGGTCCACGGAGAACTTTCGTGTTGCTACAGTGACCTCAGGATCCCTCTAGACTTGAGACAGTGATCTTGGGTTTTCTCTGCAGTGCCATCAAGGAAATCAAGGCTCCTTTCACGTTTGATGTGGAACACGGAATTGCTCTGCACGCAGTGCAGGGGAATCAGGCCTCATCTCGCGGCGAGGGGGAAGTCTCATGCTTTTTATCGAGTTGCGGCCAGAACCTGGGGTATATTCTCGAGTTACGACGGGGAGGGCCCTTCCAGACACGTGTTTGTTCAGCGACGTCAGGACCCCTGCCTAGGTGCGAGGGACACCTCGGGATTCTCCTCGAGTCTTTGCATTGCAATTGGGACGCGTCTCCCCGTGAGGCGGGAGACCCAGGTTCCCTTTGCTCGTGCCAGAGATATCCTGGGCCTCCTATCCATTTTCAAGAGGAGTCAGGCATCGTCTCCTTCGGAAGTATTGATCTCAGCGGACCTCTCGAGTTTTCAAAGGATATGAGGCCTCCGGTCGCGAGGAGGCGGAGGACTAGGTCTTTCTCTGTGGTCTCCACAGGGGATTCAGAAAACCCTTCGTCTTGGGAGATGCAAGACGAGCCTGCATTCAATTCACTGCAGGGATATCTGGCCTTACTTCGAGTCAGAGCATCTCGGTGTCCATTCCACTTGAGGCCACAAACTCAGGGTCCCTCTCACATACCTGTAGCTGAGAGAAGCCTCCTCTTGAGGTGCTTGTGGAAAGTTGGCATTCCTCTTGAGTCGAAGCCAGGGACTAAGCTCTCATCTCGAGTTGATTTGGGGTCAACGGAGCCCTTTCGTGTTGCTCCAGTGACCTCAGGATCCCTCTAGACTTGAGACAGTGATCTTGGGTTTTCTCTGGAGTGCCATCAAGGAAATCAAGGCTCCTTTCACGTTTGATGTGGAACACGGAATTGCTCTGCACGCAGTGCAGGGGAATCGGCCCTCATCTCGCGGCGAGGTGTAAGTCTCATGCTTTTTCTCGAGTTGCGGCCGGAACCTGGGGTATATTCTCGAGTTACGACGGGGAGGGCCCTTCCAGACACGTGTTTGTTCAGCGACGTCAGGACTCCTGCCTAGGTGCGAGGGACACCTCGGGATTCTCCTCGAGTCTTGACATGGCAATTGGGACGCGTCTCCACGTGAGGCGGGAGACCCAGGGTCCCTTTCCACGTGCCACAGGGATCCTGGGACTCCTATCCATTTTCAAGAGGAGTCAGGCATCGTCTCCTTTGAAAGCATTGATCTCCGCGGACCTCTCGAGTTTTCAAAGGATGTGAGGCCTCCGGTCGCGATGAGGCGGAGAACTAGGTCTTTCTCTGTGTTCTCCACAGGGGATTCAGACATCCCTTCGTCTTGGAGATGCAAGACGAGCCTGCATTCAATTCACTGCAGGGATATCCGGCCTTACTTCAATTCAGAGCATCTCGGTGTCCATTCCACTTGAGGCCACAAACTCAGGGTCCCTCTCACATACCTGTAGCTGAGAGAAGCCTCCTCTTGAGTTGCTTGTGGAAAGTAGGTATTCCTCTTGAGTCGAAGCCAGGGACTAAGCTCTCATCTCGAGTTGATTTGGGGTCCACGGAGCCATTTCCTGTTGCTACATAGACCTCAGGATCCCTCTAGACTTGAGACAGTGATTTTGGGTTTTCTCTGGAGTGCCATCAAGGAAATCAAGGCTTTTTTGTCGTTTGATGTGGAACACGGAATTGCTCTGCTCGCAGTGCAGGGGAATCGGGCCTCATCTCGCGGCGAGGGCGAAGTCTCATGGTTTTTCTCGAGTTGCGGCCTGAACCTGGGGTACATTCTCGAGTTACGACTGGGCGGGCCCTTCCAGACAAGTGTTTGTTCAGCGACGTCAGGACTCCTGCCTAGGTGCGAGGGACACCTCGGGATTCTCCTCGAGTCTTGACATGGCAATTGGGACGCGTCTCCACGTGCGGCGGGAGACCCAGGGTCCCTTTCCACATGCCACACGGATCCTGGGACTCCTATCCATTTTCAAGAGGAGTCAGGCATCGTCTCCTTTGGAAGCATTGATCTCCGCGGACCTCTCGAGTTTTCAAAGGATGTGAGGCCTCAGCTCGCGATGAGGCGGAGGACTAGGTCTTTCTCTGTGGTCTCCACAGCAGATTCAGACATCCCTTCGTCTTGGGAGATGCAGGACGAGGCTGCATTCAATTCACTGCAGGGATATCCGGCCTTACTTCGAGTCAGAGCATCTCGGTGTCCATTCCACTTGAGGCCACAAACTCAGGGTCCCTCTCACATACCTGTAGCTGAGAGAAGCCTCCTCTTGAGGGGCTTGTGGAAAGTTGGTATTCCTCTTGAGTCGAAGCCAGGGACTAAGCTCTCATCTCGAGTTGATTTGGGGTCCACGGAGCCCTTTCCTGTTGCTCCAGTGACCTCAGGGTCACTCTAGACTTGAGACAGAGATCTTGGGTTTTCTCTGGAGTGCCATCAAGGAAATCAAGGCTTTTTTCTCGTTTGATGTGGAACACGGAATTGCTCTGCACGCAGTGCAGGGGAATCGGGCCTCATTTCGCGGCGAGGGCGAAGTCTCATGGTTTTTCTCGAGTTGCGGCCGTAACCTGGGGTATATTCTCGAGTTACGACGGGGAGGGCCCTTCCAGACACGTGTTTGTTCAGCGACGTCAGGACTCCTGCCTAGGTGTGAGGGACACCTCGGGATTCTCCTCGAGTCTTGGCATGGCAATTGGGAAGCGTCTCCACATGAGGCGGGAGACCCAGGGTCCCTTTCCACGTGCCACAGGGATCCTGGGACTCCTATCCATTTTCAAGAGGAGTCAGGCATCGTCTCCTTTGGAAGCATTGATCTCCGCGGACCTCTCGAGTTTTCAAAGGATGTGAGGCCTCAGCTCGCGATGAGGCGGAGGACTAGGTCTTTCTCTGTGGTCTCCACAGCAGATTCAGACATCCCTTCGTCTTGGGAGATGCAGGACGAGGCTGCATTCAATTCACTGCAGGGATATCCGGCCTTACTTCGAGTCAGAGCATCTCGGTGTCCATTCCACTTGAGGCCACAAACTCAGGGTCCCTCTCACATACCTGTAGCTGAGAGAAGCCTCCTCTTGAGGGGCTTGTGGAAAGTTGGTATTCCTCTTGAGTCGAAGCCAGGGACTAAGCTCTCATCTCGAGTTGATTTGCGGTCCACGGAGCCCTTTCCTGTTGCTCCAGTGACCTCAGGGTCACTCTAGACTTGAGACAGAGATCTTGGGTTTTCTCTGGAGTGCCATCAAGGAAATCAAGGCTTTTTTCTCGTTTGATGTGGAACACGGAATTGCTCTGCACGCAGTGCAGGGGAATCGGGCCTCATCTCGCGGCGAGGGCGAAGTCTCATGGTTTTTCTCGAGTTGCGGCCGTAACCTGGGGTATATTCTCGAGTTACGACGGGGAGGGCCCTTCCAGACACGTGTTTGTTCAGCGACGTCAGGACTCCTGCCTAGGTGTGAGGGACACCTCGGGATTCTCCTCGAGTCTTGGCATGGCAATTGGGAAGCGTCTCCACATGAGGCGGGAGACCCAGGGTCCCTTTCCACGTGCCACAGGGATCCTGGGACTCCTATCCATTTTCAAGAGGAGTCAGGCATCGTCTCCTTTGGAAGCATTGATCTCCGCGGACCTCTCGAGTTTTCAAAGGATGTGAGGCCTCAGCTCGCGATGAGGCGGAGGACTAGGTCTTTCTCTGTGGTCTCCACAGCAGATTCAGACATCCCTTCGTCTTGGGAGATGCAGGACGAGGCTGCATTCAATTCACTGCAGGGATATCCGGCCTTACTTCGAGTCAGAGCATCTCGGTGTCCATTCCACTTGAGGCCACAAAATCAGGGTCCCTCTCACATACCTGTAGCTGAGAGAAGCCTCCTCTTGAGGTGCTTGTGGAAAGTTGGTATTCCTCTTGAGTCGAAGCCAGGGACTAAGCTCTCATCTCGAGTCGATTTGGGGTCCACAGAGCCCTTTCGTGTTGCTCCAGTGACCTCAGGATCCCTCTAGACTTGAGACAGTGATCTTGGGTTTTCTCTGGAGTGCCATCAAGGAAATCAAGACTCCTTTCACGTTTGATGTGGGACACGGAATTGCTCTGCACGCAGTGCAGGGGAATCAGGCCTCATCTCGCGGCAAAGGGGAAGTCTCATGGTTTTTCTCGAGTTGCGGCCGGAACCTGGGTTATATTCTCGAGTTACCACGGGGAGGGCCCTTCCAGACACGTGTTTGTTCAGCGACGTCAGGACTCCTGCCTAGGTGGGAGGACACCTCGGGATTCTCCTCGAGTCTTGGCATGGCAATGGGGACGCGTCTCCACGTGAGGCGGGAGACCCAGTGTCCCTTTCCACGTGCCACACGGATCCTGGGACTCCTATCCATTTTCAAGAGGAGTCAGGCATCGTCTCCTTTGGAAGCATTGATCTCCGCGAACCTCTCGAGTTTTCAAAGGATGTGAGGCCTCCGGTCGCGATGAGGCGGAGAATTAGGTCTTTCTTTGTGGTCTCCACAGGGGATTCAGACATCCCTTCGTCTTGGGAGATGCAAGACGAGCCTGCATTCAATTCACTGCAGGGATATCCAGCCTTAATTAGAGTCAGAGCATCTCGGTGTCCATTCCACTTGAGGCCACAAACTCAGGGTCCCTCTCACATACCTGTATCTGAGAGAAGCCTCCTCTTGAGGTGCTTATGGAAAGTTGTTATTCCTCTTGAGTCGAAGACAGGGACTAAGCTCTCATCTCGAGTTGATTTGGGGTCCACGGAGACCTTTCGTGTTGCTCCAGTGACCACAGGATCCCTCTGGACTTGAGACAGTGATCTTGGGTTTTCTCTGGAGTGCCATCAAGGAAATCAAGGCTCCTTTCACGTTTGATGTGGAACACGGAATTGCTCTGCACGCAGTGCAGGGGAATCGGGCCTCATCTCGCGGCGAGGGGGAAGTCTCATGGTTTTTCTCGAGTTGCGGCCGGAACCTGGGGTATATTCTCGAGTTACGACGGGGAGTGCCCTTCCAGACACGTGTTTCTTCAGCGAAGTGAGGACTCCTGCCTAGGTGTGAGGGACACCTCAGGATTCTCCTAGAATCTTGGCATGGCAATTGGGACGCGTCTCCACGTGAGGCGGGAGACCCAGTGTCCCTTCCCACGTGCCACAGGGATCCTGGGACTCCTATTCATTTTCAAGAGGAGTCAGGCATCGTCTCCTTTGGAAGCACTGAACTCCGCAGACCTCTGGAGTTTTCAGAGGATGTGAGGCCTCCGGTCGCGATGAGGCGGTGGACTAGGTCTTTCTCTGTGGTCTCCACAGGGGATTCAGACATCCCTTCATCTTGGGAGATGCAAGACGAGCCTGCATTCAATTCACTGCAGGGATATCCAGCCTTACTTCGAGTCAGAGCATCTCGGTGTCCATTCCACTTGAGGCCACAAACTCAGGGTCCCTCTCACATACCTGTAGCTGAGAGAAGCCTCCTCTTGAGGTGCTTGTGGAAAGGTGGTGTTCCTCTTGAGTCGAAGCCAGGGACTAAGCTCGCATCTCGAGTAGATTTGGGTTACACGGAGCCCTTTCGTGTTGCTCCAGTGACCTCAGGATCCCTCTAGACTTGAGCCAGTGATCTTGGGTTTTCTCTGGAGTGCCATCAAGGAAATCAAGGCTCCTTTCACGTTTGATGTGGAACACGGAATTGCTCTGCACGCAGTGCAGTGGAATCGGGCCTCATCTAGTGGCGAGGGGGAAGTCTCATGGTTTTTCTCGAGTTGCGGCCGGAACCTGGGATATATTCTCGAGTTACGACGGGGAGGGCCCTTCCAGACACGTGTTTGTTCAGCGACGTCCGGACTCCTGCCTAGGTACGAGGGACACTTCGGGATTCTCCTCGAGTCTTGGCATGGCAATTGGGACGCGTCTCCACGTGAGGCGGGAGACCCAGGGTACCTTTCCACGTGCCACAGGGACCTGGGAATACTATCCATTTTCAAGAGGAGTCAGGCATCGTCTCTTTTGGAAGCATTGATCTCCGCGGACCTCTCGAGTTTTCAAAGGATGTGAGGCCTCCGGTCAAGATGAGGCGGAGGACTAGGTCTTTCTCTGTGGTTTCCACAGGGGATTCAGACATCCCTTCGTCTTGGGAGATGCAAGACGAGGCTGCAATCAATTCACTGCAGGGATATCCGGCCTTACTTCGAGTCAGAGCATCTCGGTGTCCATTCCACTTGAGGCCACAAAGTCAGGGTCCCTCTCACATACCTGTAGCTGAGAGAAGCCTCCTCTTGAGGTGCTTGTGGAAAGTTGGTATTCCTCTTGAGTCGAAGTCAGGAACTAAGCTCTCATCTCCAGTTGATTTGGGGTCCACGGAGCCCTTTCGTGTTGCTCCAGTGACCTCAGGATCCCTCTAGACTTGAGACAGTGATCTTGGGTTTTCTCTGGAGTGTCATCAAGGAAATCAAGGCTCCTTTCATGTTTGATGTGGAACACGGAATTGCTCTGCACGCAGTGCAGGGGAATCGGGCCTCTTCTCGCGGCGAGGGGGAAGTCTCATGGTTTTTCTCGAGTTGCGGCCGGAACCTGTGGTATATTCGCGAGTTACGACGGGGAGGGCCCTTCCAGACACGTGTTTGTTCAGCTACGTCAGGACTCCTGCCAAGGTGCGAGGGACACCTCGGGATTCTCCTCGAGTCTTGGCATGGCAATTGGGACGCGTCTCCACGTGAGGCGGGAGACCTAGGGTACCTTTCCACGTGCCACAGGGATCCTGGGACTCCTATCCATTTTCAAGAGGAGTCAGGCATCATCTCCTTTGGAAGCATTGATCTCCCCAACCTCTCGAGTTTTCAAAGGATGTGAGGTCTCCGGTCGCGATGAGGCGGAGGACTAGGTCTTTCTCTGTGGTCTCCACAGGGGATTCAGACATCACTTCGTCTTGGGAGACGCAAGACGAGCCTGCATTCAATTCACTGCAGGGATATCTGGTCTTACTTCGAGTCAGAGCATCTCGGTGTCCATTCAACTTGAGGCCACAAACTCAGGGGCCCTCTCACATACCTGTAGCTGAGAGAAGCCTCCTCTTGAGGTGCTTGTGGAAAGTTGGTATTCCTCTTGAGGCGAAGCCAGGGACTAAGCTCTCATCTCGAGTTGATTAGGGGTCCAGGGAGCACTTTCGTGTTGCTCCAGTGACCTCAGGATCCCTCTAGACTTGAGACAGTGATCTTGGGTTTTCTCTGGAGTGCCATCAAGGAAATCAAGGCTCCTTTCACGTTTGATGTGGAACACGGAATTGCTCTGCAGGCAGTGCAGGGGAATCGGGCCTCATCTCGCGGTGAGGGGGAAGTCTCATGGTTTTGCTCGAGTTGCGGCCGGAACCTGGGGTATATTCTCGAGTTACGACGGGGAGGGCCCTTCCAGACACGTGTTTGTTCAGCGACATCAGGACTCCTGCCTAGGTGCGAGGGACACCTCGGGATTCTCCTCGAGTCTTGGCATGGCAATTGGGACGCGTCTCCACGTGAGTCGGGAGACCAAGGGCCCCTTTCCACGTGCCACAGGGATCCTGGGACTCCTATCCATTTTCAAGATGAGTCAGGCATCGTCTCCTTTGGAAGCATTGATCTCCGTGGACCTCTCGAGTTTTTAAAGGATGTGAGGCCTCCGTTCGCGTTGAGGCGGAGGACTAGGTCTTTCTCTGTGGTCTCCACAGGGGATTCAGACAACCCTTCGTCTTGGGAGATGCAAGACGAGCCTGCATTTAATTCACTGCAGGGATATCCGGCCTTACTTCGAGTCAGAGCATCTCGGTGTCCATTTCACTTGAGGCCACAAACTCAGGGTCCCTCTCACATACCTGTAGCTGAGAGAAGCCTCCTCTTGAGGTGCTTGTGGAAAGTTGATATTCCTCTTGAGTCGAAGCCAGGGACTAAGCTCTCATCTCGAGTTGATTTGGGGTCCACGGAGCCCTTTCGTGTTGCTCCAGTGACCTCAGGATCCCTCTAGACTTGAGACAGTGATCTTGGGTTTTCTCTGGAGTGCCATCAAGGAAATCAAGGCTCCTTTCACGTTTGATGTGGAACACGGAATTGCTCTGCACGCAGTGCAGGGGAATCGGGCCTCATCTCGCGGCGAGGGGGAAGTCTCATGGTTTTTCTCGAGTTGCGGCCGGAACCTGGGGTATATTCTCGAGTTACGACGGGGAGGGCCCTTCCAGACACGTGTTTGTTCAGCGACATCAGGACTCCTGCCTAGGTGCGAGGGACACCTCGGGATTCTCCTCGAGTCTTGGCATGGCAATTGGGACGCGTCTCCACGTGAGGCGGGAGACCCAGGGTCCCTTTCCACGTGCCACAGGGATCCTGGGACTCCTATCCACTTTCAAGAGGAGTCAGGCATCGTCTCCTTTGGAAGCATTGATCTCCTCGGACCTCTCGAGTTTTCAAAGGATGTGAGGCCTCCGTTCGCGTTGAGGCGGAGGACTAGGTCTTTCTCTGTGGTCTCCACAGGGGATTCAGACATCCGTTCGTCTTGGGAGATGCAAGACGAGCCTGCATTCAATTCACTGCAGGGATATCCGGCCTTACTTCGAGTCAGAGCATCTCGGTGTCCATTCCACTTGAGGCCACAAACTCAGGGTCCCTCTCACATAACTGTAGCTGAGAGAAGCCTCCTCTTGAGGTGCTTGTGGAAAGTTGCTATTCCCCTTGAATCAAAGCCAGGGACTAAGCTCTCATCTCGAGTTGATTTGGGGTCCACGGAGCCCTTTCGTGTTGCTCCAGTGACCACAGGATCCCTCTAGACTTGAGCCAGTGATATTGGGTATTCTCTGGAGTGCCATCAAGGAAATCAAGGCTCCTTTCACGTTTGATGTGGAACACGGAATTGTTCTGCACGCAGTGCAGGGGATTCCAGCCTCATCTCTCGGCGAGGGGGAAGTCTCATGGTTTTTCTCTAGTTGCGGCCGGAACCTGTGGTATATTCTCGAGTTACGACGGGGAGGGCCCTTCCAGAAACGTGTTTGTTCAACGACGTCAGGACTCCTGTCTAGTTGCGAGGGACACCTCGGGATTCTCCTCGAGTCTTGGCATGGCAATTGGGACGCGTCTCCACGTGAGGCGGGAGACCCAGGGACCCTTCCCACGTGCCACAGAGATCCTGGGACTCCTATCCATTTTCAAGAGGAGTCAGGAATCGTCTCCTTTGGAAGCATTGTTCTCCCCAACCTCTCGAGTTTTCAAAGGATGTGAGGTCTCCGGTCGCGATGAGGCGGAGGACTAGGTCTTTCTCTGTGGTCTCCACATGGGATTCAGACATCCCTTCGTCTTGGGAGACGCAAGACTAGCCTGCATTCAATTCACTGCAGGGATATCTGGTCTTACTTCGAGTCAGAGCATCTCGGTGTCCATTCCACTTGAGGCCACAAACTCAGGGTCCCTCTCACATACCTGTAGCTGAGAGAAGCCTTCTCTTGAGGTGCTTGTGGAAAGTTGGTATTCCTCTTGAGGTGAAGCCAGGGACTAAGCTCTCATCTCGAGTTCATTTGGGGTCCACGGAGCCCTTTCGTGTTGCTCCAGTGACCTCAGGATCCCTCTAGACTTGAGACAGTGATCTTGGGTTTTCTCTGGAGTGCCATCAAGGAAATCAAGGCTCCTTTCACGTTTGATGTGGAACACGGAATTGCTCTGCATGCAGTGCAGGGGAATCGGGCCTCATCTCGCGGCGAGGGGGAAGTCTCATGGTTTTTCTCGAGTTGCGGCCGGAACCTGGGGTATATTCTCGAGTTACGACGGGGAGGGCCCTTCCAGACACGTGTTTGTTCAGCGAAGTCAGGACTCCTGCCTAGGTGCGAGGGACACCTCGGGATTCTCCTCGAGTCTTGGCATGGCAATTGGGACGCGTCTCCACGTGAGGCGGGAGACCAAGGGCCCCTTTTCACGTGCCACAGGGATCCTGGGACTCCTATCCATTTTCAAGAGGAGTCAAGCATCGTCTCCTTTGCAAGCATTGATCTCCCCCGACCTCTCGAGTTTTCATAGGATGTGAGGCCTCCGGTCGCGATGAGGCGGAGGACTAGGTCTTTCTCTGTGGTCTCCACAGGGGATTCAGACATCCCTTCGTCTTGGGAGATGCAAGACGAGCCTGCATTCAATTCACTGCAGGGATATCCGGCCTTACTTCGAGTCAGAGCATCTCGGTGTCCATTCCACTTGAGGCCACAAACTCAGGGTCCCTCTCACATACCTGTAGCTGAGAGAAGCCTCTTCTTGAGGTGCTTGTGGAAAGGTGGTGTTCCTCTTGAGTCGAAGCCAAGGACTAAGCTCTCATCTCAAGTTGATTTGGGGTCCACGGAGCCCTTTCGTGTTGCTCCATGACCTCAGGATCCCTCTAGACTTGAGACAGTGATCTTGGGTTTTCTCTGGAGTGCCAATAAGGAAATCAGGCTCCTTTCACGTTTGATGTGGAACACGGAATTGCTCTGCACGCAGTGCAGGGGAATCGGGCGTCATCTCGCGGCGAGGGGGAAGTCTCATGGTTTTTCTCGAGTTGCGGCCGGAACCTGGGGTATATTCTCGAGTTACGACGGAGAGGGCCCTTCCAGACACCTGTTTGTTCAGCGACGTCAGGACTCCTGCCTAGGTGCCAGGGAACCTCGGGATTCTCCTCGAGTCTTGGCATGGCAATTGGGACGCGTCTCCACGTGAGTCGGGAGACCAAGGGCCCCTTTCCACGTGCCACAGGGATCCTGGGACTCCTATCCATTTTCAAGATGAGTCAGGCATCGTCTCCTTTGGAAGCATTGATCTCCGTGGACCTCTCGAGTTTTTAAAGGATGTGAGGCCTCCGTTCGCGTTGAGGCGGAGGACTAGGTCTTTCTCTGTGGTCTCCACAGGGGATTCAGACAACCCTTCGTCTTGGGAGATGCAAGACGAGCCTGCATTCAATTCACTGCAGGGATATCCGGCCTTACTTCGAGTCAGAGCATCTCGGTGTCCATTTCACTTGAGGCCACAAACTCAGGGTCCCTCTCACATACCTGTAGCTGAGAGAAGCCTCCTCTTTAGGTGCTTGTGGAAAGTTGATATTCCTCTTGAGTCGAAGCCAGGGACTAAGCTCTCATCTCGAGTTGATTTGGGGTCCACGGAGCCCTTTCGTGTTGCTCCAGTGACCTCAGGATCCCTCTAGACTTGAGACAGTGATCTTGGGTTTTCTCTGGAGTGCCATCAAGGAAATCAAGGCTCCTTTCACGTTTGATGTGGAACACGGAATTGCTCTGCACGCAGTGCAGGGGAATCGGGCCTCATCTCGCGGCGAGGGGGAAGTCTCATGGTTTTTCTCGAGTTGCGGCCGGAACCTGGGGTATATTCTCGAGTTACGACGGGGAGGGCCCTTCCAGACACGTGTTTGTTCAGCGACATCAGGACTCCTGCCTAGGTGCGAGGGACACCTCGGGATTCTCCTCGAGTCTTGGCATGGCAATTGGGACGCGTCTCCACGTGAGGCGGGAGACCCAGGGTCCCTTTGCTCGTGCCAGAGATATCCTGGGACTCCTATCCACTTTCAAGAGGAGTCAGGCATCGTCTCCTTTGGAAGCATTGATCTCCTCGGACCTCTCGAGTTTTCAAAGGATGTGAGGCCTCCGTTCGCGTTGAGGCGGAGGACTAGGTCTTTCTCTGTGGTCTCCACAGGAGATTCAGACATCCGTTCGTCTTGGGAGATGCAAGACGAGCCTGCATTCAATTCACTGCAGGGATATCCGGCCTTACTTCGAGTCAGAGCATCTCGGTGTCCATTCCACTTGAGGCCACAAACTCAGGGTCCCTCTCACATAACTGTAGCTGAGAGAAGCCTCCTCTTGAGGTGCTTGTGGAAAGTTGCTATTCCCCTTGAATCGAAGCCAGGGACTAAGCTCTCATCTCGAGTTGATTTGGGGTCCACGGAGCCCTTTCGTGTTGCTCCAGTGACCACAGGATCCCTCTAGACTTGAGCCAGTGATATTGGGTATTCTCTGGAGTGCCATCAAGGAAATCAAGGCTCCTTTCACGTTTGATGTGGAACACGGAATTGCTCTGCACGCAGTGCAGGGGATTCCGGCCTCATCTCTCGGCGAGGGGGAAGTCTCATGGTTTTTCTCTAGTTGCGGCCGGAACCTGTGGTATATTCTCGAGTTACGACGGGGAGGTCCCTTCCAGAAACGTGTTTGTTCAACGACGTCAGGACTCCTGCCTAGTTGCGAGGGACACCTCGGGATTCTCCTCGAGTCTTGGCATGGCAATTGGGACGCGTCTCCACGTGAGGCGGGAGACCCAGGGTCCCTTTCCACGTGCCACAGTGATCCTGGGACTCCTATCCATTTTCAAGAGGAGTCAGGCATCGTCTCCTTTGGAAGCATTGATCTCCGCGACCTCTCGAGTTTTCAAAGGATGTGAGGCCTCCAGTCGCGATGAGGCGGAGAACTCGGTCTTTCTCTGTGGTCTCCACATGGGATTCAGACATCCCTTCATCTTGGGAGATGCAAGACGAGCCTGCATTCAATTCACTGCAGGGATATCCGGCCTTTCTTCGAGTCAGAGCATCTCGGTGTCCATTCCACTTCAGGCCACAAACTCAGGGTCCCTATCACATACCTGTAGCTGAGAGAAGCCTCCTGTTGAGATGCTTGTGGAAAGTTCGTCTTCCTCTTGAGTCGAAGCCAGGGACTAAGCTCTCATCTCGAGTTGATTTGGGGTCCATGGGGCCCTTTTGTGTTGCTCCAGTGACCTCAGGATCCCTCTAGACTTGAGACAGTGATCTTGGGTTTTCTCTGGAGTGCCATCAAGGAAATCAAGGCTCCTTTCACGTCTGATGTGGACACGGAATTGCTCTGCATGCAGTGCAGGGGAATCGGGCCTCATCTCGTGACAAGGGAGATGTCTCATGGTTTTTCTGGAGTTGCGGCCGGAACCTGGGGTATATTCTCGAGTTACGACGGGGAGGGCCCTTCCAGACACGTGTTTGTTCAGCGACGTCAGGACTCCTGCCTAGGTGCGAGGGACACCTCGGGATTCCCCTCGAATCTTGGCATGGCAATTGGGACGCGTCTCCACGTGAGGCGGGAGACCCAGGGTCCCTTTCCACGGGCCACAGGGATCCTGGGACTCCTATCCATTTTCAAGAGGAGTCAATCATCGTCTCCTTTGGAAGCATTGATCTCCGCGGACCTCTTGAGTTTTCAAAGGATGTGAGGTCTCCGGTCGCAATGAGGCGGAGAACTCGGTCGTTCTCTGTGGTCTCCACAGGGGATTCAGACAACCCTTCGTCTTGGGAGATGCAAGACGAGCCTGCATTCAATTCACTGCAGGGATATCATGCCTTACTTCGAGTCAGAGCATCTCGGTGTCCATTCCACTTGAGGCCACAAACTCAGGGTTCCTCTCACATACCTGTAGCTGAGAGAAGCCTCCTCTTGAGGTGCTTGTGGAAAGTTGGTATTCCTCTTGAGTCGAAGCCAGGGACTAAGCTCTCATCTCGAGTTGATTTGGGGTCCACGGAGCCCTTTCCTTTTGGTCCAGTGACCTCAGGATCCCTCTAGACTTGAGACAGTGATCTTGGGTTTTCTCTGGAGTGCCATCAAGGAAATCAAGGCTCCTTTCACGTTTGATGTGGAACACGGAATTGCTCTGCATGCAGTGCAGGGGAATCGGGCCTCAACTCGCGGCGAGGGGGAAATCTCATGGTTTTTCTCGAGTTGCGGCCCGAACCTGGGGTATATTCTCGAGTTACGACGGGGAGGGCCCTTCCAGACACCTGTTTGTTCAGCGACGTCAGGACTCCTGCCTAGGTGCGAGGGACACCTCGGGATTGTCCTCGAGTCTTGGCATGGCAATTGGGACGCGTCTCCACCAGAGGCGGGAGACCCAGGGTCCCTTTCCACGTGCCACAGGGATCCTGGGACTCCTATCCATTTTCAAGAGGAGTCAGGCATCGTCTCCATTGGAAGTATTGATCTCCGCGGACCTCTCCAGTTTCAAAGGATGTGAGGCCTCCGGTCTCGATGAGGCGGAGAACGAGGTCTTTCTCTGTGGTCTCCACAGGAGATTCAGACAACCCTTCGTCTTGGGAGATGCAAGACGAGCCTGCATTAAATTCACTGCAGGGATATCCAGCCTTACTTCGAGTCAGAGCATCTCCGTGTCCATTCCACTTGAGGCCACAAACTCAGGGTCCCTCTCACATACCTGTAGCTGAGAGAAGCCTCCTCTTGAGGTGCTTGTGGAAAGTTGGTATTCCTCTTGAGTTGAAGCCAGGGACTAAGCTCTCATCTCGAGTTGATTTGGGGTCCACGGAGCTCTTTCTTGTTGCTCCAGTGACCTCAGGATCCCTCTAGACTTGAGACAGTGATCTTGGGTTTTCTCTGGAGTGCCATCAAGGAAATCAAGGCTCCTTTCACGTTTGATGTGGAACACGGATTTGCTCTGCACGCAGTGCAGGGGAATCGGGCCTCATCTAGCCGCGAGGGGTAGGTCTCATGGAATTTCTCGAGTTGCGGCCGGAACCTGGGGTATATTCTCGAGTTACTATGGGGAGGGCCCTTCCAGACACGTGTTTGTTCAGCGACGTCAGGACTCCTGCCTAGGTGCGAGGGACACCTCGGGATTCTCCTCGAGTCTTGGAATGGCAATTGGGACCCGTCTCCACGTGAGGCGGGAGACCCAGGGTCCCTTTCCACGTGCCACAGGGATCCTGGGACTCCTATCCATTTTCAAGAGGAATCAGGCATCGTCTCCTTTGGAAGCATTGATCTCCGTGGACCTCTCGAGTTTTCAAAGGATGTGAGGCCTCCGGTCGCGATGAGGCGGAGAACTAGGTTTTCTCTGTGGTCTCCACAGTGGATTCAGACATCCCTTCGTCTTGGGAGATGCAAGACGAGCCTGCATTCAATTCACAGCAGGGATATCCGGCCTTACTTAGATTCAGAGCATCACAGTGTCCATTGCACTTGAGGCCACAAACTCAGGGTTTCTCTCACATACCTGTATCTCAGAGAAGCCTCCTCTTGAGGTGCTTGTGGAAAGTTGGTATTCCTCTAGAGTAGAAGCCATGGACGAAGCTCTCATCTCGAGTTGATTTGGGGTCCACGGAGCCCTTTCGTGTTCCTCCAGTGACCTCAGGATCCCTCTAGACTTGAGACAGTGATCTTGGGTTTTCTCTGGAGTGCCATCAAGGAAATCAAGTCTCCTTTATCGTCTGATGTGGAACACGGAATTGCTCTGCACGCAGTGCAGGGGAATCTGGCCTCATCTCACGGCGAGGGGGAAGTCTCATGGTTTTTCTCGAGAAGCGGTTGGAACCTGGGGAATATTCTCGAGTTACGACGGGGAGGGCCCTTCCAGACACGTGTTTGTTCAGCGACGTCAGGACTCCTGCCTAGGTGCGAGGGACACCTCGCGATTCTCCTCGAGTCTTGGCATGGCAATTGGGACGCGTCTCCACGTGAGGCGGGAGACCCAGGTTCCCTTTCCACGTGCCACAGGGATCCTGGGACTCCTATCCATTTTCAAGAGGAGTCAGGCATCGTCTCCTTTGGAAGCATTGATCTCCACGGACCTCTCGAGTTTTCAAAGGATGTGAGGCCTCCGGTCGCGTTGAGTCGGACGACTAGGTCTTTCTCTGTGGTCTCCACAGCAGATTCAGACATCCCTTCGTCTTGGGAGATGCAGGACGAGGCTGCATTCAATTCACTGCAGGGATATCCGGCCTTACTTCGAGTCAGAGCATCTCGGTGTCCATTCCACTTGAGGCCACAAAATCAGGGTCCCTCTCACATACCTGTAGCTGAGAGAAGCCTCCTCTTGAGGTGCTTGTGGAAAGTTGGTATTCCTCTTGAGTCGAAGCCAGGGACTAAGCTCTCATCTCGAGTTGATTTGGGGTCCACGGAGAACTTTCGTGTTGCTACAGTGACCTCAGGATCCCTCTAGACTTGAGACAGTGATCTTGGGTTTTCTCTGCAGTGCCATCAAGGAAATCAAGGCTCCTTTCACGTTTGATGTGGAACACGGAATTGCTCTGCACGCAGTGCAGGGGAATCAGGCCTCATCTCGCGGCGAGGGGGAAGTCTCATGCTTTTTATCGAGTTGCGGCCAGAACCTGGGGTATATTCTCGAGTTACGACGGGGAGGGCCCTTCCAGACACGTGTTTGTTCAGCGACGTCAGGACCCCTGCCTAGGTGCGAGGGACACCTCGGGATTCTCCTCGAGTCTTTGCATTGCAATTGGGACGCGTCTCCCCGTGAGGCGGGAGACCCAGGTTCCCTTTGCTCGTGCCAGAGATATCCTGGGCCTCCTATCCATTTTCAAGAGGAGTCAGGCATCGTCTCCTTCGGAAGTATTGATCTCAGCGGACCTCTCGAGTTTTCAAAGGATATGAGGCCTCCGGTCGCGAGGAGGCGGAGGACTAGGTCTTTCTCTGTGGTCTCCACAGGGGATTCAGAAAACCCTTCGTCTTGGGAGATGCAAGACGAGCCTGCATTCAATTCACTGCAGGGATATCCGGCCTTACTTCAATTCAGAGCATCTCGGTGTCCATTCCACTTGAGGCCACAAACTCAGGGTCCCTCTCACATACCTGTAGCTGAGAGAAGCCTCCTCTTGAGTTGCTTGTGGAAAGTAGGTATTCCTCTTGAGTCGAAGCCAGGGACTAAGCTCTCATCTCGAGTTGATTTGGGGTCCACGGAGCCATTTCCTGTTGCTACATAGACCTCAGGATCCCTCTAGACTTGAGACAGTGATTTTGGGTTTTCTCTGGAGTGCCATCAAGGAAATCAAGGCTTTTTTGTCGTTTGATGTGGAACACGGAATTGCTCTGCTCGCAGTGCAGGGGAATCGGGCCTCATCTCGCGGCGAGGGCGAAGTCTCATGGTTTTTCTCGAGTTGCGGCCTGAACCTGGGGTACATTCTCGAGTTACGACTGGGCGGGCCCTTCCAGACAAGTGTTTGTTCAGCGACGTCAGGACTCCTGCCTAGGTGCGAGGGACACCTCGGGATTCTCCTCGAGTCTTGACATGGCAATTGGGACGCGTCTCCACGTGCGGCGGGAGACCCAGGGTCCCTTTCCACATGCCACACGGATCCTGGGACTCCTATCCATTTTCAAGAGGAGTCAGGCATCGTCTCCTTTGGAAGCATTGATCTCCGCGGACCCCTCGAGTTTTCAAAGGATGTGAGGCCTCAGCTCGCGATGAGGCGGAGGACTAGGTCTTTCTCTGTGGTCTCCACAGCAGATTCAGACATCCCTTCGTCTTGGGAGATGCAGGACGAGGCTGCATTCAATTCACTGCAGGGATATCCGGCCTTACTTCGAGTCAGAGCATCTCGGTGTCCATTCCACTTGAGGCCACAAACTCAGGGTCCCTCTCACATACCTGTAGCTGAGAGAAGCCTCCTCTTGAGGGGCTTGTGGAAAGTTGGTATTCCTCTTGAGTCGAAGCCAGGGACTAAGCTCTCATCTCGAGTTGATTTGGGGTCCACGGAGCCCTTTCCTGTTGCTCCAGTGACCTCAGGGTCACTCTAGACTTGAGACAGAGATCTTGGGTTTTCTCTGGAGTGCCATCAAGGAAATCAAGGCTTTTTTCTCGTTTGATGTGGAACACGGAATTGCTCTGCACGCAGTGCAGGGGAATCGGGCCTCATTTCGCGGCGAGGGCGAAGTCTCATGGTTTTTCTCGAGTTGCGGCCGTAACCTGGGGTATATTCTCGAGTTACGACGGGGAGGGCCCTTCCAGACACGTGTTTGTTCAGCGACGTCAGGACTCCTGCCTAGGTGTGAGGGACACCTCGGGATTCTCCTCGAGTCTTGGCATGGCAATTGGGAAGCGTCTCCACATGAGGCGGGAGACCCAGGGTCCCTTTCCACGTGCCACAGGGATCCTGGGACTCCTATCCATTTTCAAGAGGAGTCAGGCATCGTCTCCTTTGGAAGCATTGATCTCCGCGGACCTCTCGAGTTTTCAAAGGATGTGAGGCCTCAGCTCGCGATGAGGCGGAGGACTAGGTCTTTCTCTGTGGTCTCCACAGCAGATTCAGACATCCCTTCGTCTTGGGAGATGCAGGACGAGGCTGCATTCAATTCACTGCAGGGATATCCGGCCTTACTTCGAGTCAGAGCATCTCGGTGTCCATTCCACTTGAGGCCACAAACTCAGGGTCCCTCTCACATACCTGTAGCTGAGAGAAGCCTCCTCTTGAGGGGCTTGTGGAAAGTTGGTATTCCTCTTGAGTCGAAGCCAGTGACTAAGCTCTCATCTCGAGTTGATTTGGGGTCCACGGAGCCCTTTCCTGTTGCTCCAGTGACCTCAGGGTCACTCTAGACTTGAGACAGAGATCTTGGGTTTTCTCTGGAGTGCCATCAAGGAAATCAAGGCTTTTTTCTCGTTTGATGTGGAACACGGAATTGCTCTGCACGCAGTGCAGGGGAATCGGGCCTCATCTCGCGGCGAGGGCGAAGTCTCATGGTTTTTCTCGAGTTGCGGCCGTAACCTGGGGTATATTCTCGAGTTACGACGGGGAGGGCCCTTCCAGACACGTGTTTGTTCAGCGACGTCAGGACTCCTGCCTAGGTGTGAGGGACACCTCGGGATTCTCCTCGAGTCTTGGCATGGCAATTGGGAAGCGTCTCCACATGAGGCGGGAGACCCAGGGTCCCTTTCCACGTGCCACAGGGATCCTGGGACTCCTATCCATTTTCAAGAGGAGTCAGGCATCGTCTCCTTTGGAAGCATTGATCTCCGCGGACCTCTCGAGTTTTCAAAGGATGTGAGGCCTCAGCTCGCGATGAGGCGGAGGACTAGGTCTTTCTCTGTGGTCTCCACAGCAGATTCAGACATCCCTTCGTCTTGGGAGATGCAGGACGAGGCTGCATTCAATTCACTGCAGGGATATCCGGCCTTACTTCGAGTCAGAGCATCTCGGTGTCCATTCCACTTGAGGCCACAAAATCAGGGTCCCTCTCACATACCTGTAGCTGAGAGAAGCCTCCTCTTGAGGTGCTTGTGGAAAGTTGGTATTCCTCTTGAGTCGAAGCCAGGGACTAAGCTCTCATCTCGAGTTGATTTGGGGTCCACGGAGAACTTTCGTGTTGCTACAGTGACCTCAGGATCCCTCTAGACTTGAGACAGTGATCTTGGGTTTTCTCTGCAGTACCATCAAGGAAATCAAGGCTCCTTTCACGTTTGATGTGGAACACGGAATTGCTCTGCACGCAGTGCAGGGGAATCAGGCCTCATCTCGCGGCGAGGGGGAAGTCTCATGCTTTTTATCGAGTTGCGGCCAGAACCTGGGGTATATTCTCGAGTTACGACGGGGAGGGCCCTTCCAGACACGTGTTTGTTCAGCGACGTCAGGACCCCTGCCTAGGTGCGAGGGACACCTCGGGATTCTCCTCGAGTCTTTGCATTGCAATTGGGACGCGTCTCCCCGTGAGGCGGGAGACCCAGGGTCCCTTTGCTCGTGCCAGAGATATCCTAGGCCTCCTATCCATTTTCAAGAGGAGTCAGGCATCGTCTCCTTCGGAAGTATTGATCTCAGCTGACCTCTCGAGTTTTCAAAGGATATGAGGCCTCCGGTCGCGAGGAGGCGGAGGACTAGGTCTTTCTCTGTGGTCTCCACAGGGGATTCAGAAAACCCTTCGTCTTGGGAGATGCAAGACGAGCCTGCATTCAATTCACTGCAGGGATATCTGGCCTTACTTCGAGTCAGAGCATCTCGGTGTCCATTCCACTTGAGGCCACAAACTCAGGGTCCCTCTCACATACCTGTAGCTGAGAGAAGCCTCCTCTTGAGGTGCTTGTGGAAAGTTGGCATTCCTCTTGAGTCGAAGCCAGGGACTAAGCTCTCATCTCGAGTTGATTTGGGGTCAACGGAGCCCTTTCGTGTTGCTCCAGTGACCTCAGGATCCCTCTAGACTTGAGACAGTGATCTTGGGTTTTCTCTGGAGTGCCATCAAGGAAATCAAGGCTCCTTTCACGTTTGATGTGGAACACGGAATTGCTCTGCACGCAGTGCAGGGGAATCGGCCCTCATCTCGCGGCGAGGTGTAAGTCTCATGCTTTTTCTCGAGTTGCGGCCGGAACCTGGGGTATATTCTCGAGTTACGACGGGGAGGGCCCTTCCAGACACGTGTTTGTTCAGCGACGTCAGGACTCCTGCCTAGGTGCGAGGGACACCTCGGGATTCTCCTCGAGTCTTGACATGGCAATTGGGACGCGTCTCCACGTGAGGCGGGAGACCCAGGGTCCCTTTCCACGTGCCACAGGGATCCTGGGACTCCTATCCATTTTCAAGAGGAGTCAGGCATCGTCTCCTTTGAAAGCATTGATCTCCGTGGACCTCTCGAGTTTTCAAAGGATGTGAGGCCTCCGGTCGCGATGAGGTGGAGAACTAGGTCTTTCTCTGTGTTCTCCACAGGGGATTCAGACATCCCTTCGTCTTGGAGATGCAAGACGAGCCTGCATTCAATTCACTGCAGGGATATCCGGCCTTACTTCAATTCAGAGCATCTCGGTGTCCATTCCACTTGAGGCCACAAACTCAGGGTCCCTCTCACATACCTGTAGCTGAGAGAAGCCTCCTCTTGAGGTGCTTGTGGAAAGTAGGTATTCCTCTTGAGTCGAAGCCAGGGACTAAGCTCTCATCTCGAGTTGATTTGGGGTCCACGGAGCCATTTCCTGTTGCTACATAGACCTCAGGATCCCTCTAGACTTGAGACAGTGATTTTGGGTTTTCTCTGGAGTGCCATCAAGGAAATCAAGGCTTTTTTGTCGTTTGATGTGGAACACGGAATTGCTCTGCTCGCAGTGCAGGGGAATCGGGCCTCATCTCGCGGCGAGGGCGAAGTCTCATGGTTTTTCTCGAGTTGCGGCCTGAACCTGGGGTACATTCTCGAGTTACGACTGGGCGGGCCCTTCCAGACAAGTGTTTGTTCAGCGACGTCAGGACTCCTGCCTAGGTGCGAGGGACACCTCGGGATTCTCCTCGAGTCTTGACATGGCAATTGGGACGCGTCTCCACGTGCGGCGGGAGACCCAGGGTCCCTTTCCACATGCCACACGGATCCTGGGACTCCTATCCATTTTCAAGAGGAGTCAGGCATCTTCTCCTTTGGAAGCATTGATCTCCGTGGACCTCTCGAGTTTTCAAAGGATGTGAGGCTTCCGGTCGCGATGAGGCGGAGAACTAGGTCTTTCTCGGTGGTCGCGACAGGGGATTCAGACATCCCTTCGTCTTGGGAGATGCAAGACCAGCCTGCATTCAATTCACTGCAGGGATATCCGGCCTAACTTCGAGTCAGAGCTTCTAGGTGTCCATTCCACTTGAGGCCACAAACTCAGGGTCCCTCTCACATACCTGTTGCTGAGAGAAGCCTCCTCTTGAGGTGCTTGTGGAAAGTTGGTATTCCTCTTGAGTCGAAGCCAGGGACTGAGCTCTCATCTCGAGTTGATTTGGGGTCCACGGAGTCCTTTCGTGTTGCTACAGTGACCTCAGGATCCCTCTAGACTAGAGCCAGTGATCTTGGGTTTCCTCTGGAGTGCCATCAAGGAAATCAAGGCTCCTTTCAGGTTTGAGGTGGAACACGGAATTGCTCTGCACGCAGTGCAGAGGAATCGGGCCTCATCTCGCTGCGAGGGGGAAGTCTCATGGTTTTTCTCGAGTTGCGGCCGGAACCTGGAATATATTCTCGAGTTACGACGGGGAGGGCCCTTCCAGACACGTGTTAGTTCAGCGACGTCAGGACTCGGGCCTAGGTGCGAGGGACACCTCGGGATTCTCCTCGAGTCTTGGCATGGCAATTGGGACGCCTCTCCACGTGAGGCGGGAGACCAAGGGTCCCTTTCTACGTGCCACAGGGATCCTGGGACTCATATCCATTTTCAAGAGGTGTCAGGCATCATCTCCTTTGGAAGCATTGATCTCCGCGGACCTCTCGAGTTTTCAAAGGATGTGAGCCTCCGGTCGCGATGAGGCGGAGAACTAGGTCTTTCTCTGTGGTCTCCACAGGGGATTCAGACATCCCTTCGTCTTGGGAGATGCAAGACGAGCCTGCATTCAATTCACTGCAGGGATATCCGGCCTTACTTCGAATCAGTGCATCTCGTTGTCCATTCCACATGAGGCCACAAACTCAGTGTCCCTGTCACATACCTGTGGCTGAGAGAAGACTCCTCTTGAGGTGCCTGTGGAAAGTTGGAATTCCTCTTGAGTCGAAGCCAGGGACTAAGTTCTCATCTCGAGTAGATTTGGGGTCCACGGAGCCCTTTCGTGTTGCTCCAGTGACCTCAGGATCCCTCTAGACTTGAGACAGTGATCTTTTGTTTTGTCTGGAGTGCCATCAAGGAAATCAAGGCTCCTTTCACGTTTGATGTGGGATACGGAATTGCTCTGCACCCAGTGCAGGGGAATCGGGCCTCATCTCGCGGCGAGGGGGAAGTCTCATGGTTTTTCTCGAGTTGCGGCCGGAACCTGGGGTATATTCTCGAGTTACGACGGGGAGGGCCCTTCCAGACACGTGTTTGTTCAGCGACGTCAGGACTCCTGCCTAGGTGCGAGGGACACCTCGGGATTCTCCTCGAGTCTTGGCATGGCAATTGGGACGCGTCTCCACGTGAGGCGGGAGACCCAGGGTCCCTTTCCACATGTCACATGGATCCTGGGACTCCTATCCATTTTCAAGAGGAGTCAGGCATCGTCTCCTTTGGAAGCATTGTTCTCCGCGGAATTCTCGAGTTTTCAAAGGATGTGAGGCCTCCGGTCGCGATGAGGCGGAGAACTAGGTCTTCTCTGTGGTCTCCACAGGGGATTCAGACATCCGTTCATCTTGGGAGATGCAAGACGAGCCTGCATTCAATTCACTGCAGGGATATCCGGCCTTACTTTGAGTCAGAGCATCTCCGTGTCCATTCCACTTGAGGCCACAAACTCAGGGTCCCTCTCACATACCTGTAGCTGAGAGAAGCCTCCTCTTGAGGTGCTTGTGGAAAGTTGGTATTCCTCTTGAGTCTAAGCCAGGGACTAAGCTCTCATCTCGAGTTGATTTGGGCTCCAAGGAGCCCTTTCCTGTTGCTACAGTGACCTCAGGATCCCTCTAGACTTGAGACAGTGATCTTGGGTTTTCTCTGGAGTGCCATCAAGGAAATCAAGGGGTCTTTCTAGTTTGATGTGGAACACGGAATTGCTTTGCACGCAGTGCAGGGGAATCGGGCCTCATCTCGCGGCAAGGGCGAAGTCTCATGGTTGTTCTCGAGTTGCGGCCTGAACCTGGGGTATATTCTCGATTTACGACGGGGAGGGCCCTTCCAGACACGTGTTTGTCAGCGACGTCAGGACTCCTGCCTAGGTGCGAGGGACACCTCGGGATTCTCCACGAGTCTTGGCATGGCAATTGGGACGCGTCTCCACGTGACGCGGGAGTCGCAGGGTCCCTTTCCATGTGCCACAGGGATCCTGGGACTCCTATTCATTTTCAAGAGGAGTCAGGCATCGTCTCCTTTGGAAGCATTGATCTCCGCGGACCTCTCGAGTTTTCAAAGGATGTGAGGCCTCCGGTCGCGATGAGGCAGAGAACTAGTTTCTTCTCTGTTGTTTCCACAGGGGATTCAGACATCCCTTCGTCTTGGGAGATGCAAGACGAGCCTGCATTCAATTCACTGCAGGGATATCCGGCCTTACTTCGAGTCAGAGCATCTGGTTGTCCATTCCACTTGAGGCCACAAACTCAGGGTCCCTCTCACATACCTGTAGCTGAGAGAAGCCTCCCCTTGAGTTGCTTGTGGAAAGTTGGTATTTCTCTTGAGTCGAAGCCAGGGACTAAGCTCTCATCTCGAGTTGATTTGGGGTCCACGGAGCCCTTTCGTGTTGCTCCAGTGACCTCAGGATCCCTCTAGACTTGAGACAGTGATGTTGAGTTTTCTCTGGAGTGCCATCAAGGAAATCAAGGCTCCTTTCACGTTTGATGTGGAACACGGAATTGCTCTGCACACAGTGCAGGGGAATCGGGCCTCATCTCACGGCGAGGGGAAAGTCTCATGGTTTTTCTCAAGTTGCGGCCGGAACCTGGGGTATATTCTCGAGTTACAACGGGGACGGCCCTTCCAGACATGTGTTTGTTCAGCGACGTCAGGACTCCTGCCTAGGTGCGAGGGACACCTCGGGATTTTCCTCGAGTCTTGGCATGGCTATTGGGACGCCTCTCCACGTGAGGCGGGAGACCCAGGGTCCCTCTCCACGTGGCACAGGGATCCTGGGACTCCTATCCATTTTCAAGAGGAGTCAGGCATCGTCTCCTTTGGAAGCATTGATCTCTGTGGACCTCTTGAATTTTCAAAGGATGTGAGGCCTCAGGTCGCGATGAGGGGGAGAACTAGGTCTTTCTCTGTGGTCTTCAATGTTGATTCAGACATCCCTTCATCTTGGGAGATGCAAGACGAGCCTGCATTCAATTCACTGCAGGGATATCTGGCCTAACTTCGAGTCAGAGCTTCTCGGTGTCCATTCCACTTGAGGCTCCAAACTCAGGGTTCCTCTCACATACCTGTAGCTGAGAGAAGCCTCCTCTTGAGGTGCTTGTGGAAACTTGGTATTCCTCTTGAGTCGAAGCCAGGGACTAAGCTCTCATCTCGAGTTGATTTGTGGTACACGGAGCTCTTTCGTGTTGCTACAGTGACCTCAGGATCCCTCTAGACTTGAGACTGTGATCTTGGCTTTTCTCTCGAGTGCCATCAAGGAAACAAGGCTTTTTTCTCGTTTGATGTGGAACACGGAATTGCTCTGCACGCAGTGCAGGGGAATCGGGCCTCATCTCGCGGCGAGGGGGAAGTCTCATGGTTTTTCTCGAGTTGCGGCCGGAACCTGGGGTATATTCTCGAGTTACGAAGGGGAGGGACTTCCAGACACATGTTTGCTCAATGACGTCAGGACTTATGCCTACGTGCGAGGGACACTTCGGGATTCTCCTCGAGTCTTGGCATGGCAATTGGGATGCGTCTCCACGTGAAGCGGGAGACCCAGGGTCCCTTTCCACGTGCCACAGGGATCCTGGGACTCCTATCCATTTTCAAGAGGAGTCAGGCATCGTCTCCTTTGGAAGCATTGATCTCTGCGGACCTCTCGACTTTTCAAAGGATATGAGGCTTCCGGTCGCAATGAGGCGGAGACTCGGTCTTTGTCTGTGGTCTCCACAGGGGATTCAGACATCCCTTCGTCTTGGGAGATGCAAGACGAGCCTGCATTCAATTCACTGCAGGGATATCCGGCCTAACTTCGAGTCAGAGCTTCTCCGTGTTCATTCCACTGGAGGCCACAAACTCAGGGTCCCTCTCACATACCTGTAGCTGAGAGAAGCCTCCTCTTGAGGTGCTTGTGGAAAGTTGGTATTCCTCTTGAGTCGAAGCCAGGGACTAAGCTCTCATCTCGAGTTGATTTGGGGTCCACGGAGCGCTTTCGTGTTGCTACAGTGACCTCAGGATCCCTCTAGACTTGAGACAGTGATCTTGGGTTTTCTCTGGAGTGCCATCAAGGAAATCAAGGCTTTTTTCTCGTTTGATGTGGAACACGGAATTGCTCTGCACACAGTGCAGGGGAATCGGGCCTCATCTCGCGGCGAGGGGGAAGTCTCATGGTTTTTCTCGAGTTGTGGCTGGAACCTGGGATATATTCTCGAGTTACGACGGGGAGGGCCCTTCCAGACACGTGTTTGTTCAGCGACATCAGGACTCCTGCCTATGTGCGAGGGACACCTCGGGATCCTCCTCGAGTCTTGGCATGGCTATTGGGACGCGTCTCCATGTGAGGCGGTAGACCCAGTGTCCCTTTCCACGTGCCACAGTGATCCTGGGACTCCTATCCATTTTCAAGAGGAGTCAGGCATCGTCTCCGTTGGAAGCATTGATCTCCGCAGACCTCTCGAATTTTCAAAGGATGTGAGGCCTCCGGTCGCGATGAGGCGGAGATCTAGGTCTTTCTCTTTGGTCTCCACAGGGGATTCAGACATCCCTTCGTCTTGGGAGATGCAAGTCGAGCCTGCATTCAATTCACTGCAGGGATTTCCGGCCTTACTTCGAGTCAGAGCATCTCGGTGTCCATTCCACCTGAGGCCACAAACTCAGGGTCCCACTCACATACCTGTAGCTGAGAGAAGCCTCCTCTTGAGGTGCTTGTGGAAAGTTGCTATTCCTCTTGAATCGAAGCCAGGGCCTAAGCTCTCATCTCCCGTTGATTTGGGGTCCACGGAGCCCTTTCGTGTTGCTCCAGTGACCTCAGGATCCCTCTAGACTTGAGACAGTGATCTTGGGTTTTCTCTGGAGTGCCATCAAGGAAATCAAGGCTCCTTTCACGTTTGATGTTGAACACGGAATTGCTCTGCACGCAGTGCAGGGGAATCGCGCCTCTTCTCTCGGCGAGTGGGAAGTGTCACGGTTTTTCTCGAGTTGCGGCCGGAACCTGGGGTATATTCTCGTGTTACGACGGGGAGTCCCCTTCCAGACTCGTGTTTGTTCAGCGACGTCAGGACTCCTGCCTAGGTGCGAGGGACACCTCGGGATTCTCCTCGAGTCTTGGCATGGCAATTGGGACGCGTCTCCACGTGAGGCGGAAGACCCAGGGTCCCTTGCCACGTGCCACAGGGATCCTGGGACTCCTATCCATTTTCAAGAGGAGTCAGGCATCGTCTCCTTTGGAAGCATTGATCTCCGCGGACCTCTCGAGTTTTCACAGGATGTGAGGCTTCCCGTCCCGATGAGGCGGAGAACTAGGTCTTTCTCTGTGGTCTCCACAGCGGATTCAGACATCCCTTCGTCTTGGGAGATGCAAGACGAGCCTGCATTCAATTCACTGCAGGGATATCTGGCCTTACTTCGAGTCAGAGCATCTCGGTGTCCATTCCACTTGAGGCCACAACCTCAGGGTCCCTACACATACCTGTAGCTGAGAGAAGCCTCCTCTTGATGTGCTTGTGGAAAGTTGGTATTCCTCTTGAGTCGAAGCCAGGGACTAAGCTCTCATCTCGAGTTGATTTGTGGTCCACTGATCCCTTTCGTGTGGCTCCAGTGACCTCAGGATCCCTCTAGACTTGAGACAGTGATCTTGGGTTTTCTCTGGAGTGCCATCAAGGAAATCAAGGCTCCATTCACGTTTGATGTGGAACACGGAATTGCTCTGCACGCAGTGCACAGAATCGGGCCTCATCTCGCGGCGAGGGGGAAGTCACATGGTTTTTCTTGAGTTGCGGACCGATCCTGGGGTATATTCTCGAGTTACGACGGGGAGGGCCCTTCCAGACACGTGTTTGTTCAGCGACATGAGGACTCCTGCCTAGGTGCTAGGGACAACTCAGGATTCTCGTCCAGTCTTGGCATGGCAATTGGGACGCGTCTCCACGTGAGGCGGGAGACCCAGGGTCGCTTTCCACGTGCCACAGGGATTCTGGGACTCCTATCCATTTTCAAGAGGAGTCAGGCATCGTCTCCTTTGGAAGCATTGTTCTCCGCAGAACTGTCGAGTTTTCAAAGGATGTGAGGCCTCCGGTCGCGATGAGGCGGAGGACTAGGTCTTTCTCTGTCGTCTCCACAGGGGATTCAGACATCCCTTCGTCTTGGGAGATGCAAGTCGAACCTGCATTCAATTCACTGCAGGGATATCCGGCCTTACTTCGAGTCAGAGTATCTCGGTGTCCATTCCACTTGAGGCCACAAACTCAGGGTCCCTCTCACATACCTGTACCTGAGAGAAGCCTCCTCTTGAGGTGCTTGTGGAAAGTTGGTATTCCTCTTCAGTCGAAGCCAGGGACTAAGCTCTCATCTCAAGTTGATTTGGGGTCCACGGAGAAATTTCGTGTTGCTCCAGTGACCTCAGGATCCCTCTAGAATTGAGACAGTGATCTTGGGTTTTCTCTGGAGTGCCATCAAGGAAATCAAGGCTCCTTTCACGTTTGATGTGGAACACGGAATTGCTCTGCACGCAGTGCAGGGGAATCGGGCCTCATCTCGCGGCGAGGGGGAAGTCTCATGGTTTTTCTCGCGTTGCGGCCGGAACCTGGGGTGTATTCTTGAGTTACGACCGGGAGGGCCCTTCCGGACACGTGTTTGTTCAGCGAAGTCAGGACTCCTGCCTAGGTGTGAGGGACACCTCGGGATTCTCCTCGAGTCTTGGCATGGCAATTGGGACGCGTCTCCACGTGAGGCGGGAGACCCAGGGTCCCTTTCCACGTGCCACAGGGATCCTGGGACTCCTATCCATTTTCAAGAGGAGTCAGGCATCGTCTCCTTTGGAAACATTGATCTCCGCGGACCTCTCGAGTATTCAAAGGATGTGAGGCCTCCGATCTCGATGAAGCGGAGGACTAGGTCTTTCTCTGTGTTCTCCACAGGGGTTTCAGACATCCCTTCGTCTTGGGAGATGCAAGACGAGCCTGCATTCATTCACTGCAGGGATATCCGGCCTTACTTCGAGTCAGAGCATCTCGGTGTCCATTCCACTTGAGGCCACAAACTCAGGGTCCCTCTCACATACGTGTCGCTGAGAGAAGCCTCCTTTTGAGGTGCTTGTGGAAAGGTGGTGTTCCTCTTGAGTCGAAGCCAAGGACTAAGCTCTCATCTCGAGTTGATTTGGGGTCCACGGAGCCCTTTCGTGTTGCTCCATGACCTCAGGATCCCTCTAGACTTGAGACAGTGATCTTGGGTTTTCTCTGGAGTGCCATTAAGGAAATCAGGCTCCTTTACGTTTGATGTGGAACACGGAATTGCTCTGCACGCAGTGCAGGGGAATCGGGCCTCATCTCGCGGGGAGGGGGAAGTCTCATTGTTTTTCTCGAGTTGCGGCCGGAACCTGGGGTATATTCTCGAGTTACGACGGGGAGGGCCCTTCCAGACACGTGTTTGTTCAGCGACGTCAGGACTCCTGCCTAGGTGCGAGGGACACCTCGGGATTCTCCTCGATTCTTGGCATGGCAATTGGGACGCGTCTCCACGTGAGGCGGGAGACCCAGGGTCCCTTTCCACGTGCCACAGGGATCCTGGGACTCCTATCCACTTTCAAGAGGAGTCAGGCATCGTTTCCTTGGGAAGCATTCATCTCCTCGGACCTCTCGAGTTTTCAAAGAATGTGAGGTCTCTGGTCAAGTTGCGGCGGAGGACTAGGTCTTTCTCTGTGGTCTCCACAGGGGATTCAGACAACCCTTCGTCTTGGGAGATGCAAGACGAGCCTGCGTTCAATTCACTGCAGGGATATCCGGCCTTACTTCGAGTCAGAGCATCTCGGTGTCCATTCCACTTGAGGCCACAAACTCAGGGTCCCTCTCACATACCTGTAGCTGAGAGAAGCCTCCTCTTGAGGTGCTTGTGGAAAGTTGGTATTCCTCTTGAGTCGAAGCCAGGGACTAAGCTCTCATCTCGAGTTGATTTGGGGTCCAGGGAGCCCTTTCGTGTTGCTCCAGTTACCTCAGGATCCCTCTAGACTTGAGACAGTGATCTTGGGTTTTCTCTGGAGTGCCATCAAGGAAATCAAGGCTCCTTTCACGTTTGATGTGGAACACGGAATTGCTTGGCACGCAGTGGAGGGGAATCGGGCCTCATCTCGCCGCGAGGGGGAAGTTTCATGGTTTTTCTCGAGTTGCGGCCGGAACCTGGGGTATATTCCCGAGTTACGACGGGGAAGGCCCTTCCAGACACGTGTTTGTTCAGCGACGTCAGGACTCCTGCCTAGGTGCGAGGGACAACTCGGGATTCTCCTCGAGTCTTGGCATGGCAATTGGGACGCGTCTCCACGTGAGGCGGGAGACCCAGTGTCCCTTTCCTCGTGCCACAGGGATCCTGGGACTCCTATCCATTTTCAAGAGGAGTCAGTCATCGTCTCCTTTGGAAGCATTGATCTCCGCGGACATCTCTAGTTTTCAAAGGATGTGAGGCCTCCGGTCGCGATGAGGCGGAGGACTAGGTCTTTCTCTGTGGTCTCCACAGGAGATTCAGACATTCCTTCATCTTGGGAGATGCAAGACGAGCCTGCATTCAATTCACTGCAGGGATATCCGGCCTTACTTCGAGTCAGAGCATCTCGGTGTCCATTCCACTTGAGGCCACAAACTCAGGGTCCCTCTCACATACCTGTAGCTGAGAGAAGCCTCCTCTTGAGGTGCTTGTGGAAAGTTGGTATTCCTCTTGAGTCGACGCCAGGGACTAAGCTCTCATCTCGAGTTGATTTGTGGTCCACGGAGCCCTTTCGTGTTACTCCAGTGACCTCAGGATCCCTCTAGACTTGAGACAGTGATCTTGGGTTTTCTCTGGAGTGCCATCAAGGAAATCAAGGCTCCTTTCACGTTTGATGTGGAACACGGAATTGCTCTGCACGCAGTGCAGGGGAATCGGGCCTCATCTCGGGGCGAGGCGGAAGTCTCATGGTTTTTCTCGAGTTGCGGCCGGAACCTGGGGTATATTCTCGAGTTACGACGGGGAGGGCCCTTCCAGACACGTGTTTGTTCAGCGACGTCAGGACTCCTGCCTAGGTTCGAGGGACACCTCGGGATTCTCGTCGAGTCTTGACATGGCAATTGGGACGCGTCTCCACGTGAGGCGGGAGACCCAGGGTCCCTTCCCACGTGCTACAGGGATCCTGGGACTCCTATCCATTTTCAAGAGGTGTCAGGCATCGTCTACTTTGGAAGCTTTGATCTCCGCAGATATCTCGAGTTTTCAAAGGATGTGAGGCCTCCGGTCACGATGAGGCGGAGGACTAGGTCTTTCTCTGTGGTCTCCACAGGGGATTCAGACATCCCTTTGTCTTGGGAGATGCAAGACGAGCCTGCATTCAATTCACTTCAAGGATATCCGGTCTTACTTCGAGTCAGAGCATCTCGGTGTCCATTCCACTTGAGGCCACAAACTCAGGGTCCCTCTCACATACCTGTTGCTTAGAGAAGCCTCCTCTTGAGGTGCTTGTGGAAAGCTGGTATTCCTCTTGAGTCGAAGCCAGGGACTAAGCTCTCATCTCGTGTTGATTTGGGTTCAACGGAGCCCTTTTGTGTTGCTACAGTGACCTCAGGATCCCTCTAGACTTGAGACAGTGATCTTGGGTTTTCTCTGGAGTGCCATCAAGGAAATCAAGGCTCCTTTCACGTTTGATGTCGAACCCGGAATTGCTCTGCACACAGTGCAGGGGAATCGGGCCTCATCTCGCGGCGAGGGGATAGGCTCATGGTTTTTCTCGAGTTGCGGCCGAAACCTGCGGTATATTCTCGAGTTACGACGGGGAGGGCCCTTCCAGACTCGTGTTTGTTCAGCGACGTCAGGATTCCTGCCTAGGTGCGAGGGACAGCTCGGGGTTCCCTTCGATTCTTGGCGTGGTAATTGGTACGCGTCTCTACGTGAGGCGGGACACCCAGGGTCCATTTCCACGTGCCACAGGGATCCTGGGACTCCTATCCATTTTCAAGTCATCGTCTCCTTTGGAAGCATTGATCTCCGCGGACCTCTCGAATTTTCAAAGGACGTGAGGCCTCCGTTCGCGGTGAGGCGGAGGACTAGGTCTTTCTCTGTGGACTCCAAAGGGGATTCAGACAACCCTTCGTCTTGGGAGATGCAAGACGAGCCTGCATTAAATTCACTGCAGGGATATCCGGCCTTACTTCGAGTCAGAGCATCTCGGTGTCCATTCCACTTGAGGCCACAAACTCAGGGTCCCTCTCACATACCTGTAGCTGAGAGAAGCCTCCTCTTGAGTTGCTTGTGGAAAGTTGGTATTCCTCTTGAGTCGAGGCCAGGGACTAAGCTCTCATCTCGAGTTGATTTGGGTTACACGGAGCCCTTTCATGTTGCTCCAGTAACCTCAGGATCCCTCTAGACTTGAGCCAGTGATCTTGGGTTTTCTCTGCAGTGCCATCAAGGAAATCAAGGCTCCTTTCACGTTTGATGTGGAACACGGAATTGCTCGGCACGCAGTGCAGGGGAATCGGGCCTCATCTCGCGGCGAGGGGGAAGTCTCTTGGTTTTTCTCGAGTTGCGGCCGGATCCTGGGGTATATTCTAGAGTTACGACGGGGAGGGCCCTTCCAGACACGTGTTTGTTCAGCGACATCAGGACTCCTGCCTAGGTGCGAGGGACACCTCGGGATTCTCCTCGAGTCTTGGCATGGCAATTGGGACGCGTCTCCACGTGAGGCGGGAGACCCAGGGTCCCTTTCCACGTGCCACAGGGATCCTGGGACTCCTATCCATTTTCAAGTGGAGTCAGGCATCGTCTCCTTTGGAAGCATTGTTCTGCGCGGACCTCTCGAGTTTTCAAAGGATGTGAGGCCTCCGGTCGCGATGAGGCGGAGAACTAGGTCTTTCTCTGTGGTCTCCACAGGGGATTCAGACATCCCTTCGTCTTGGGAGATGCAAGACGAGCCTGCATTCAATTCACTGCAGGGATATCCGGCCTTACTTCGAGTCAGAGCATCTCGGTGTCCATTCCACTTGAGGCCACAAACTCAGGGTCCCTCTCATAGACCTGTAGCTGAGAGAAGCCTCCTCTTGAGGTGCTTGTGGAAACTTGGTATTCCTCTTGAGTCGAAGCCAGGGACTAAGCTCTCATCTCGAGTTGATTTGGTGTCCACGGAGCCCTTTCGTGTTGCTCCAGTGACCTCAGGATCCCTCTAGACTTGAGACAGTGATCTTGGGTTTTCTCTGGAGTGCTATCAAGGATATCAAGGCTCCTTTCACGTTTGATGTGGAACACGGAATTGCTCTGCACGCAGTGCAGGGGAATCGGGCCTCATCTCGCGGCGAGGGGGAAGTCTCATGGTTTTTCATGAGTTGCGGCCGGAACCTGGGGTATATTCTCGAGTTACGACTGGGAGGGCCCTTCCAGACACGTGTTTGTTCAGCGACATCAGGACTCCTGCCAAGGTGCGAGGGACACCTCGGGATTCTCCTCGAGTCTTGGCATGGCAATTGGGACGCGTCTCCACGTGAGGCGGGAGACCCAGTGTCCCTTTCCACGTGCCACAGCGATCCTGGGACTCCATTCCATTTTCAAGAGGAGTCAGGCATCATCTCCTTTGGAAGCATTGATCTCCGCAGACCTCTCGAGTTTTCAAAGGATGTGAGGCCTCCGGTCGCGATGAGGCGGAGGACTAGGTCTTTCTCTGTGGTCTCCACAGGGGATTCAGACATCCCTTCGTCTTGGGAGATGCAAGACGAGCCTGCATTCAATTCACTTCAGGGATATCCGGTCTTACTTCGAGTCAGAGCATCTCGGTGTCCATTCCACTTGAATCCACAAACTCAGGGGCCCTCTCACATACATGTAGCTGAGAGAAGCCTCCTCTTGACGTGCTTGTGGAAAGTTGGTATTCCTCTTGAGGCGAAGCCAGGGACTGAACTCTCATATCGAGTTGATTAGGGGTCCACGGAGCCCTTTCGTGTTGCTCCAGTGACCTCAGGATCCCACTAGACTTGAGACAGTGATGTTGGGTTTTCTCTGGAGTGCCATCAAGGAAATCAAGGCTCCTTTCACGTTTGATGTGGAACACGGAATTGCTCTGCACGCAGTGTAGGGGAATCGGGCCTCATCTCGCGGCGAGGGGGAAGTCTCATGGTTTTTCTCGAGTTGCGTCCGGAACCTGGGGTATATTCTCGAGTTACGACGGGAAGGGCCCTTCCAGACTCGTGTTTGTTCAGCGACGTCAGGATACCTGCCTAGGTGCGATGGACAGCTCGGGATTCCCTTCGATTCTTGGCGTGGTAATTGGGACGCGTCTCTACGTGAGGCGGGAGACCCAGGGTCCCTTTCCACGTGCCACAGGGTTCCTGGGACTCCTATCTATTTTCAAGTCATCGTCTCCTTTGGAAGCATTGATCTCCGCGGACCTCTCGAATTTTCAAAGGACGTGAGGCCTCCGTTCGCGGTGAGGCGGAGGACTAGGTCTTTCTCGGTGAACTCCAAAGGGGATTCAGACAACCCTTCGTCTTGGGAGATACAAGACGAGCCTGCATTCAATTCACTGCAGGGATATCCGGCCTTATTTCGAGTCAGAGCATCTCGGTGTCCATTCAACTTGAGGCCACAAACTCAGGGTCCCTCTCACATACCTGTAGCTGAGAGAAGCCTCCTCTTGAGGTGCTTGTGGAAAGTTGGTATTCCTCTTGAGTGGAAGCCAGGGACTAAGCTCGCATCTCGAGTAGATTTGGGTTACACGGAGCCCTTTCGTGTTGCTCCAGTGACCTCAGGATCCCTCTAGACTTGAGCCAGTGATCTTGGGTTTTCTCTGCAGTGCCATCAAGGAAATCAAGGCTCCTTTCACGTTTGATGTGGAACACGGAATTGCTCTGCACGCAGTGCTGGGGAATCTGGCCTCTTCTCACGGCGAGGCGGAAGTCTCATGGTTTTTCTCGAGTTGCGGCCGGAACCTGTGGTATATTCGCGAGTTACGACGGGGAGGGCCCTTCCAGACACGTGTTTGTTCAGCGACGTCAGGACTCCTGCCAAGGTGCGAGGGACACCTCGGGATTCTCCTCGAGTCTTGGCATGGCAATTGGGACGCGTCTCCACGTGAGGCGGGAGAACTAGGGTACCTTTCCACGTGTCACAGGGATCCTGGGTCTCCTATCCATTTTCAAGAGGAGTCAGGCATCATCTCCGTTGGAAGCATTGATCTCCGCAGACCTCTCGAGTTTTCAAAGGATGTGAGGCCTCCGGTCGCTATGAGGCCGAGGACTAGGTCTTTCTCTGTCGTCTCCACAGGGGATTCAGACATCCCTTCGTCTTGGCAGATGCAAGACGAGCCTGCATTCAATTCACTGCAGGGATATCCGGCCTTACTTCGAGTCAGAGCATCTCGGTGTCCATTCCACTTGAGGCCACAAACTCAGGGTCCCTCTCACAGACCTGTAGCTGAGAGAAGCCTCCTCTTGAGGTGCTTGTGTAAACGTGGTATTCCTCTTGAGTCGAAGCCAGGGACTAAGCTCTCATCTCGAGTTGATTTGGGTTCCACGGAGCCCTTTCGTGTTGCTCCAGTGACCTCAGGATCCCTCTAGACTTGAGACAGTGATCTTGGGTTTTCTCTGGAGTGCCATCAAGGAAATCAAGGCTCCTTTCACGTTTGATGTGGAACACGGAATTGCTCTGCACGCAGTGCAGGGGAATCGGGCATTATCTCGCGGCGAATGGGAAGTCTCATGGTTTTTCTCGAGTTGCGGCCGGAACCTGGGGTATATTCTCGAGTTACGACGGGGAGGGCCCTTCCAGACACGTGTTTGTTCAGCGACGTCAGGACTCCTGCCTAGGTGCGAGGGACACCTCGGGATTCTCCTCGAGTCTTGGCATGGCAATTGGGACGCGTCTCCAAATGAGGGGGGAGACCCAGTGTCCCTTTCCTCGTGCCACAGGGATCCAGGGACTCCTATCCTTTTTCAAGAGGAGTCAGTCATCGTCTCCTTTGGAAGCAATGATCTCCGCGGACATCTCTAGTTTTCAAAGAATGTGAGGCCTCCGGTCGCGATGAGGCGGAGGACTAGGTCTTTCTCTGTGGTCTCCACAGGGGATTCAGACATCACTTCATCTTGGGAGATGCAAGACGAGCCTGCATTCAATTCACTGCAGGGATATCCGGCCTGACTTCGAGTCAGAGCATCTCGGTGTCCATTCCACTTGAGGCCACAAACTCAGGGTCCCTCTCACATACCTGTAGCTGAGAGAAGCCTCCTCTTGAGGTGCTTGTGGAAAGTTGGTATTCCTCTTGAGTCGAAGCCAGGGACTAAGCTCTCATCTCGAGTTGATTTGGGTTACACGGAGCACTTTCGTGTTGCTCCAGTGACGTCAGGATCCCTCTAGACTTGAGTCAGTGATCTTGGGTTTTCTCTGGAGTGCCATCAAGGAAATCAAGGCTCCTTTCACGTTTCATGTGGAAAACGGAATTGCTCTGCACCCAATGCAGGGGAACCGGGCCTCATCTCGCGGCGAGGAGGAAGTCTCATGGTTTTTCTCGAGTTGCGGCCGGAACCTGGGGTATATTCGCGAGTTACGACGGGGAGGGCCCTTCCAGACACGTGTTTGTTCAGCGACGTCAGGAATCCTGCCAAGGTGCGAGGGACACCTCGGGATTCTCCTCGAGTCTTGGCATGGCAATTGGGACGCGTCTCCACGTGAGGCGGGAGACCTAGGGTACCTTTCCACGTGCCACAGGGATCCTGGGACTCCTATCCATTTTCAAGAGGAGTCAGGCATCATCTCCTTTGGAAGCATTGATCTCCGCAGACCTCTCGAGTTTTCAAAGGATGTGAGGCCTCCGGTCGCGATGAGGCCGAGGACTAGGTCTTTCTCTGTCGTCTCCACAAGGGATTCAGACATCCCTTCGTCTTGGGAGATGCAAGAAGAGCCTGCATTCAATTCACTGCAGGGATATCCGGCCTTACTTCGAGTCAGAGCATCTCAGTGTCCATTCCACTTGAGGACACAAACTCATGGTCCCTCTCACATACCTGTAGCTGAGAGAAGCCTCCTCTTGACGTGCTTGTGGAAAGTTAGTATTCCTCTTGAGGCGAAGCCAGGGACTAAACTCTCATATCGAGTTGATTAGGGGTCCACGGAGCCCTTTCGTGTTGCTCCAGTGACCTCAGGATCCCTCTACACTTGAGACAGTGATCTTGGGTTTTCTCTGGAGTGCCATCAAGGAAATCAAGGCTCCTTTCACGTTTGATGTGGAACACGGAATTGCTCTGCACGCAGTGCAGGGGAATCGGGCCTCATCTCGCGGCGAGGGGGAAGTCTCATGGTTTTTCTCGAGTTGCGGCCGGAACCTGGGGTATATTCTCGAGTTACGACGGGGAGGGCCCTTCCAGACTCGTGTTTGTTCAGCGACGTCAGGATACCTGCCTAGGTGCGATGGACAGCTCGGGATTCCCTTCGATTCTTGGCGTGGTAATTGGGACGCGTCTCTACGTGAGGCGGGAGACCCAGGGTCCCTTGCCACGTGCCACAGGGATCCTGGGACTCCTATCCATTTTCAAGTCATCGTCTCCTTTGGAAGCATTGATCTCCGCGGACCTCTCGAATTTTCAAAGGACGTGAGGCCTCCGTTCGTGGTGAGGCGGAGGACTAGGTCTTTCTCTGTGGACTCCAAAGGGGATTCAGACAACCCTTCGTCTTGGGAGATGCAAGACGAGCCTGCATTCAATTCACTGCAGGGATATCCGGCCTTACTTCGAGTCAGAGCATCTCGGTGTCCATTCCACTTGAGGCCACAAACTCAGGGTCCCTCTCACATACCTGTAGCTGAGAGAAGCCTCCTCTTGAGGTGCTTGTGGAAAGTTGGTATTCCTCTTGAGTGGAAGCCAGGGACTAAGCTCGCATCTCGAGTAGATTTGGGTTACACGGAGACCTTTCGTGTTGCTCCAGTGACCTCAGGATCCCTCTAGACTTGAGCCAGTGATCTTGGGTTTTCTCTGCAGTGCCATCAAGGAAATCAAGGCTCCTTTCACGTTTGATGTGGAACACGGAATTGCTCTGCACGCAGTGCATGGGAATCTGGCCTCTTCTCACGGCGAGGCGGAAGTCTCATGGTTTTTCTCGAGTTGCGGCAGGAACCTGTGGTATATTCGCGAGTTACGACGGGGAGGGCCCTTCCAGACACGTGTTTGTTCAGCGACGTTAGGACTCCTGCCAAGGTGCGAGGGACACCTCGGGATTCTCCTCGAGTCTTGGCATGGCAATTGGGACGCGTCTCCACGTGAGGCGGGAGAACTAGGGTACCTTTCCACGTGTCACAGGGATCCTGGGTCTCCTATCCATTTTCAAGAGGATTCAGGCATCATCTCCTTTGGAAGCATTGATCTCCGCAGACCTCTCGAGTTTTCAAAGGATGTGAGGCCTCCGGTCGCGATGAGGCCGAGGACTAGGTCTTTCTCTGTCGTCTCCACAGGGGATTCAGACATCCCTTCGTCTTGGCAGATGCAAGACGAGCCTGCATTCAATTCACTGCAGGGATATCCGGCCTGACTTCGAGTCAGAGCATCTCGGTGTCCATTCCACTTGAGGCCACAAACTCAGGGTCCCTCTCACAGACCTGTAGCTGAGAGAAGCCTCCTCTTGAGGTGCTTGTGGAAACTTGGTATTCCTCTTGAGTCGAAGCCAGGGACTAAGCTCTCATCTCGAGTTGATTTGGGTTCCATGGAGCCCTTTCGTGTTGCTCCAGTGACCTCAGGATCCCTCTAGACTTGAGACAGTGATCTTGGGTTTTCTCTGGAGTGCCATCAAGGATATCAAGGCTCCTTTCACCTTTGATGTGGAACACGGAATTGCTCTGCACGCAGTGCAGGGGAATCGGGCATTATCTCGCGGCGAATGGGAAGTCTCATTGTTTTTCTCGAGTTGCGGCCGGAACCTGGGGTATATTCTCGAGTTACGACTGGGAGGGCCCTTCCAGACACGTGTTTGTTCAGCGACGTCAGGACTCCTGCCTAGGTGCGAGGGACACCTCGGGATTCTCCTCGAGTCTTGGCATGGCAATTGGGACGCGTCTCCAAATGAGGGGGGAGACCCAGTGTCCCTTTCCTCGTGCCACAGGGATCCAGGGACTCCTATCCATTTTCAAGAGGAGTCAGTCATCGTCTCCTTTGGAAGCAATGATCTCCGCGGACATCTCTAGTTTTCAAAGGATGTGAGGCCTCCGGTCGCGATGAGGCGGAGGACTAGGTCTTTCTCTGTGGTCTCCACAGGGGATTCAGACATCACTTCATCTTGAGAGATGCAAGACGAGCCTGCATTCAATTCACTGCAGGGATATCCGGCCTGACTTCGAGTCAGAGCATCTCGGTGTCCATTCCACTTGAGGCCACAAACTCAGGGTCCCTCTCACATACCTGTAGCTGAGAGAAGCCTCCTCTTGAGGTGCTTGTGGAAAGTTGGTATTCCTCTTGAGTCGAAGGCAGGGACTAAGCTCTCATCTCGAGTTGATTTGGGGTCCACGGAGCCCTTTCGTGTTGCTCCATGACTTCAGGATCCCTCTAGACTTGAGACAGTGATCTTGGGTTTTCTCTGGAGTGTCATCAAGGAAATCAAGGCTCCTTTCACGTTTGATGTGGAACACGGAATTGCTCTGCACGCAGTGCAGGGGAATCAGGCCTCATCTCGGGGCGAGGGGGAAGTCTCATGGTTTTTCTCGAGTTGCGGCCGGAACCTGGGGTATATTCTCGAGTTACGACTGGGAGGGCCCTTCCAGACACGTGTTTGTTCAGCGACGTCAGGACTCCTGCCTATGTGCGAGGGACACCTCGGGATTCTCCTCGAGTCTTAGCATGGCAATGGGATACGTATCCACGTGAGGCGGGAGACCCAGTGTCCCTTCCCACGTGCCACAGGGATCCAGGGACTCCTATCCATTTTCAAGAGGAGTCAGGCATCGTCTCCTTTGGAAGCATTGAACTCCGCGGACCTCTCGAGTTTTCAGAGGATGTGAGGCCTCCGGTCGCGATGAGGTGGAGGACTAGCTCTTTCTCTGTGGTCTCCACAGGGGATTCAGACATCCCTTCATCTTGGGAGATGCAAGACGAGCCTGCATTCAATTCACTGCAGGGATATCCAGCCTTCCTTTGAGTCAGAGCATCTCGGTGTCCATTCCACTTGAGGCCACAAACTCAGGGTCCCTCTCACATACCTGTAGCTGAGAGAAGCCTCCTCTTGAGGTGCTTGTGGAAAGGTGGTGTTCCTCTTGAGTCGAAGCCAAGGACTAAGCTCTCATCTCGAGTTGACTTGGGGACCAGAGAGCCCTTTCGTGTTGCTCCAGTGACCTCAGGATCCCTCTAGACTTGAGACAGTTATCTTGGGTTTTCTCTGGAGTGCCATCAAGGAAATCAAGGCTCCTTTCACGTTTGATGTGGAACACGGTATTGCTCTGCACGCAATGCAGGGGAATCGGGCCTCATCTCGCGGCGAGGAGGAAGTCTCATGGTTTTTCTCGAGTTGTGGCCGGAACTTGGGGTATATTCGCGAGTTACGACGGGGAAGGCCCTTCCAGACACGTGTTTGTTCAGCGACGTCAGGACTCCGGCCAAGGTGCGAGGGACACCTCGGGATTCTCCTCGAGTCTTGGCATTGCAATTGGGACGCGTCTCCACATGAGGCGGGAGACCTAGGTTACCTTTCCACGTGCCACAGGGATCCTGGGACTCCTATCCATTTTCAAGAGGAGTCAGGCATCGTCTCCTTTGGAAGCATTGATCTCCGCAGACCTCTCGAGTTTTCAAAGGATGTGAGGCCTCCGGTCGTGATGAGGCGGAGGACTAGGTCTTTCTCTGTGGTCTCCACAGGGGATTCAGACATCCCTTCGTCTTGGGAGATGCAAGACGAGCCTGCATTCAATTCACTTCAGGGACATCCGGTCTTACTTCGAGTCAGAGCATCTCGGTGTCCATTCCACTTGAATCCACAAACTCAGGGGCCCTCTCACATACCTGTAGCTGAGAGAAGCCTCCTCTTGAGGTGCTTGTGGAAAGTTGGTATTCCTCTTGAGGCGAAGCCAGGGACTAAGCTCTCATCTCGAGTTGATTTGGGGTCCACGGAGACCTTTCGTGTTGCTCCAGTGACCTCAGGATCCCTCTAGACTTGAGACAGTGATCTTGGGTTTTCTCTGGAGTGCCATCAAGGAAATCAAGGCTCCTTTCACGTTTGATGTGGAACACGGAATTGCTCTGCACGCAGTGCAGGGGAATCGGGCCTCATCTCGCGGCGAGGGGATAGTCTCATGGTTTTTCTCGAGTTGCGGCCGGAACCTGGGGTATATTCTCGAGTTACGACGGGGAGGGCCCTTCCAGACTTGTGTTTGTTCAGCGACGTCAGGATTCCTGCCTAGGTGCGAGGGACAGCTCGGGATTCCCTTCGATTCTTGGCGTGGTAATTGGGACGCGCCTCTATGTGAGGCGGGAGACCCAGGGTCCCTTTCCACGTGCCACAGGGATCCTGGGACTCCTATCCATTTTCAAGTCATCGTCTCCTTTGGAAGCATTGATCTCCGCGGACCTCTCGAATTTTCAAAGGACGTGAGGCCTCCGTTCGCGGTGAGGCGGAGGACTAGGTCTTTCTCTGTGGACTCCAAAGGGGATTCAGACAACCCTTCGTCTTGGGAGATGCAAGACGAGCCTGCATTCAATTCACTGCAGGGATATCCGACCTTACTTCGAGTCAGAGCATCTCGGTGTCCATTCCACTTGAGGCCACAAACTCAGGGTCCCTCTCACATACCTGTAGCTGAGAGAAGCCTCCTCTTGAGGTGCTTGTGGAAAGGTGGTGTTCCTCTTGAGTAGAAGCCAAGGACTAAGCTCTCATCTCGAGTTGACTTGGGGTCCACGGAGCCCTTTCGTGTTGCTCCAGTGACCTCAGGATCCCTCTAGACTTGAGACAGTGATCTTGGGTTTTCTCTGGAGTGCCATCAAGGAAATCAAGGCTCCTTTCACGTTTGATGTGGAACACGGAATTGCTCTGCACGCAGTGCAGGGGAATCGGGCCTCATCTCGCGGCGAGGGGGAAGTCTCATGGTTTTTCTCGAGTTGCGGGCGGAACCTGGGGTATATTCCCGAGTTACGACGGGGAGGGCCCTTCCAGACACGTGTTTGTTCAGTGACGTCAGGACTCCTGCCTAGGTGCGAGGGACACCTAGGGATTCTCCTCGAGTCTTGGCATGGCAATTGGGACGCGTCTCCACCTGAGGCGGGAGACCCAGGGTCCCTTTCCACGTGCCACAGGGATCCTGGGACTCCTATCCATTTTGAAGAGGATTCAGGCATTGTCTCCTTTGGAAGCATTGATCTCCGTGGACCTCTCGAGTTTTCAAAGGATGTGAGTCCTCCGGTCGCGATGAGGCGGAGAACTAAGTCTTTGTCTATGGTCTCCACAGGGGATTCAGACATCCCTTCGTCTTGGGAGATGCAAGACGAGCCTGCATTCAATTCTCTGCATGGATATCTGCCCTTACTTCGAGTCAGAGCATCTCGGTGTCCATTCCACTTGAGGCCACAAACTCAAGGTCCCTCTCACATACCTGTAACTGAGAGAGGCCTCCTCTTGAGGTGCTTGTGGAAAGTTGGTATTCCTCTTGAGTCGAAGCCAGGGACGAAGCTCTCCTCTCGAGTTGATTTGTGGTCCACGGAGCTCTTTCTTGTTGCTACAGTGACCTCAGGATCCCTCTAGACTTGAGACAGTGATCTTGGCTTTTCTTTGGAGTGCCATCAAGGAAATCAAGAATCTTTTCACGTTTGCTGTGGAACACGGAATTGGTCTGCACGCAGTGCAGGGGAATCGGGCCTCATCTCAAGGCGAGGGGGAAGTCTCATGATGTTTCTCGAGTTGAGGCCGGAACCTGGGGTATATTCTCGAGTTACGACGGGGAGGGCCTTTCCAGACACGTGTTTGTTCTGCGACGTCAGGATTCCTGCCTAGGTGCGAGGGACACCTCGTCATTCTCCTCAAGTCTTGCAATGGCAATTAGGACAAGTCTCCACGTGAGGCGGGAGACCCAGGTTCCCGTTCCACGTGCCACAGGGTTTCTTGGACTCCTATCCATTTTCAACAGGAGTCAGGCATCGTCTCCTTAGGAAGCATTGATCTCCGCGGACCTCTCGAGTTTTCAAAGATGTGATGCCTCCGGTCGCCATGAGAGGGAGAACTAGGTCTTTCTCTGTGGTATCCACAGGGTATTCAGACATCCCTTCGTCTTGGGAGATGCAAGATGAGCCTGCATTCAATTCACTGCAGGGATATCCAGCCTTACTTCGAGTCAGAGCTTCTCGGTGTCCATTCCACTTGAATCCCCAACTCAGGGCCCTCTCACATAACTTTATCTGAGAGAAGCCTCCTCTTGAGGTGCTTGTGGAAAGTTGCTATTCCTCTAGAGTCGAAGCCAGTGAATAAGCTCTCATCACGAGTTGATTTGGGGTCCATGGACCCATTTCGTGTTGCTACAGTGACCTCAGGATCCCTCTAGACTTGAGACAGTGATCTCGGGTTTTCTCTGGAGTGCCATCAAGGAAATCAAGGCTCCTTTCACGTTTGATGTGGAACACGGAATTGCTCTGCATGCAGTGCAGGGGAATCGGGCCTCATCTCGCGGCGAGGGGGAAGTCTCATGGTTTTTCTCGAGTTGCGGCCGGAACCTGGGGTATATTCTCGAGTTACGACGGGGAGGTCCGTTCCAGACACGTGTTTGTTCAGCGACGTCAGGACTCCTGCGTCAGTGCGAGGGACACCTCGGGATTCTCCTCGAGTCTTGGCATGGCAATTGGGACGCGTCTCCACGTGAGGCGGGAGACCCAGGGTCCCTTTCCATGTGCCACAGGGATCCTGGGACTCCTATCCATTTTCAAGAGGAGTCAGGCATCGTCTCCTTTGGAAGCATTGATCTCCGCGGACCTCTCGAGTTCTCAAAGGATGTGAGGACTCACGTCGCGATGAGGCAGAGAACAATGTCTTTCTCTATGGTCTCCACAGGGGATTCATACATCCCTTCTTCTTAGGAGATGCAAGACGAGCCTGCATTCATTTCACTTTTGGGATATCCAGCCTTACTTCGAGTCAGAGCATCTCGGTGTCCATACCACTTGAGGCCACAAATTCAGGGTCCCTCTTACATACCTGTAGCTGAGAGAAGCCTCCTCTTGAGGTGCTTGTGGAAAGTTGATATTCCTCTTGAGTCAAAGCGAGGGACTAAGCTCTCATCTCGAGTTGATTTTGGGTCCACGGATCCCTTTCGTTTTGCTCCAGTGACCTCAGGATCCCTCTAGACTTGAGACAGTGATCTTGGGTTTTCCCTGGAGTGCCATCACAGAAATCCAGTCTCCTTTCACGTTTGATGTGGAACACGGAATTGCTCTGCACGCAGTGCAGGGGAATCGGGCCTCCTCTCGCGGCGAGGGGGAAGTCTCATGGTTTTTCTCGAGTTGTGGCCAGAACCTGGGGGTATATTCTCGAGTTTCGACGGGGAGGGCCCTTCCAGACACGTGTTTGTTCAGCGACGTCAGGACTCCTGCCTAGGTGCGAGGGACACTTCTGGATTCTCCTCGAGTCTTGACATGGCAATTGGGACGTGTCTCCACGTGAGGCGGGAGACCCAGGGTCCCTTTCCACGTGCCACAGGGATGCTGGGACTCCTATCCATTTTCAAGAGGAGTCAGACATCGTCTCCTTTGGAAGCATTGATCTCCACGGACTTCTCGAGTTTTCAAAGGATGTGAGGCCTCAGGTCGCGATGAGGCAGAGAACTAGGTCTTTCTCTGTGGTCTCCACAGGGATTCAGACATCCCTTCGTCTTGGTAGATTCAAGACGAGCCGGCATTCAATTCACTGAAGGGATATCCGGCCTTACTTCGAGTCAGAGCATCTCGGTGTCCATTCCACTTGAGGCCACACATTCAGGGTCCCTCTCACATACATGTAGCTGAGAGAAGCCTCCTCTTGAGGTGCTTGTGGAAACTTGGTATTCCTCTTGAGTCGAAGCCAGGGACTAAGCTCTCATCTCGAGTTGATTTGGGGTCCACGGAGCCCTTTCGTGTTGCTACAGTGACCTCATGATCCCTCTAGACTTGAGACAGTGATCTTGGGTTTTCTCTGGAGTGCCATCAAGGATATCAAGCCTCCTTTCACGTTTGATGTGGAACACGGAGTTGCTCTGCACGCAGTGCAGGGGAATCGGGCCTCATCTCGCGTTGAGGGGGAAGTCTCATGGTTTTTCTCCAGTTGCGGCCGGAACCTGGGCTATATTCTCGAGTTATGATGGGGAGGGCCATTCCAAACACCTGTTTGTTCATCGACGTCAGGACTCCTGCCGATGTGCGAGGGACACCTCGGGATTCTCCTCGAGTCTTGGCATGGTAATCGGGACGCGTCTCCACGTGAGGCGGGAGACCCAGGGTCCCTTTCCACGTGCCACAGGGATCCTGGGACTCCTATCCATTTTCAAGAGGAGTCAGGCTTCATCTCCTTTGGAAGCATTGATCTCCGCGGACCTCTCGAGTTTTCAAAGGATGTGAGGCCTCCGGTCGCGATGAGGCGGAGGACTAGGTCTTTCTCTGTGGTCTCCACAGGGGATTCAGACATCCCTTCGTCTTGGGAGATGCAAGACGAGCCTGCATTCAATTCACTGCAGGGATATCCGGCCGTACTTCGAGTCACAGCATCTCGGTTTCCATTTCACTTGAGGCCACAAACTCAGGGTCCCTCTCACATACATGTAGCTGAGAGAAGCCTCCTATTGAGGTGCTTGTGGAAACTTGGTATTCCTCTTGAGTCGAAGCCAGGGACTAAGCTCTCATCTCGAGTTGATTTGGGGTCCACGGAGCCCTTTCGTGTTGCTCCAGTGACCTCAGGATCCCTCTAGAATTGAGACAGTGATCTTGGGTTTTCTCTGGAGTGCCATCAAGGAAATCAAGGCTCCTTTAACGTTTGATGTGGAACACGGAATTGCTCTGCACGCAATGCAGGGGAATCGGGCCTCATCTCGTGGCGAGGGGGAAGTCTCATGGTTTTTCTCGAGTTGCGGCCGGAACCTGTGGTATATTCTCGAGTTACGACGGGGAGGGCCCTTCCAGACACGTGTTTGTTCAACGATGTCATTACTCCTGCCTAGGTGCGAGGGACACCTCGGGATTCTCCTTGAGTCTTGGCATGGCAATTGGGACGCGTCTCCACGTGAGGCGGGAGACCCAGGGTCCCTTTCCACGTGCCCCAGGGATCCTGGGACTCCTATCCATTTGCAAGAGGAGTCAGGCATCGTTGCCTTTGGAAGCATTGATCTCCGCGGACCTCTCGAGTTTTCAAAGGATGTGAGGCCTCCGGTCGCGATGAGGCAGAGGACTAGGTCTTTCTCTGTGGTCTCCACAGGGGATTCAGACATCCCTTCATCTTGGGAGATGCAAGACGAGCCTGCATTCAATTCACTGCAGGGATATCCGGCCGTACTTCGAGTCAGAGCATCTCGGTGTCCATTTCACTTGAGGCCACAAACTCAGGGTCCCTCTCACATACCTGTAGCTGAGAGAAGCCTCCTCTTGAGGTGGTTGTGGAAAGTTGGTATTCCTCTTGAGTCGAAGCCAGGGACTAAGCTCTCATCTCGAGTTGATTTGGGGTCCACGGAGCCCTTTCGTGTTGCTCCAGTGACCTCAGGATCCCTCTAGAATTGAGACAGTGATCTTGGGTTTTCTCTGGAGTGCCATCAAGGAAATCAAGGCTCCTTTCACGTTTGATGTGGATCACGGAATTGCTCTGCACGCAGTGCAGGGGAATCGGGCCTCATCTCGCGGCGAGGGGGAAGTCTCATGGTTTTTCTTGAGTTGCGAACCGAACCTGGGGTATATTCTCGAGTTACGACGGGGAGGGCCCTTCCAGACACGTGTTTGTTCAGCGACATGAGGACTCCTGCCTAGGTGCTAGGGACAACTCAGGATTCTCGTCCAGTCTTGGCATGGCAATTGGGACGCGTCTCCACGTGAGGCGGGAGACCCAGTGTTGCTTTCCACGTGCCACAGGGATCCTGGGACTCCTATCCATTTTCAAGAGGAGTCAGGCGTCGTCTCCTTTGGAAGCATTGATCTCTGGGGAACTCTCGAGTTTTCAAAGGATGTGAGGCCTCCGGTCGCGATGATGCAGAGAACTGGGTCTTCTCTGTTGTCTCCACAGGGGATTCAGACATCCCTTCGTCTTGGGAGATGCAAGACGAGCCTGCATTCATTTCACTTTTGGGATATCCAGCCTTACTTCGAGTCAGAGCATCTCGGTGTCCATACCACTTGAGGCCACAAATTCAGGGTCCCTCTTACATACCTGTAGCTGAGAGAAGCCTCCTCTTGAGGTGCTTGTGGAAAGTTGATATTCCTCTTGAGTCAAAGCGAGGGACTAAGCTCTCATCTCGAGTTGATTTTGGGTCCACGGATCCCTTTCGTTTTGCTCCAGTGACCTCAGGATCCCTCTAGACTTGAGACAGTGATCTTGGGTTTTCCCTGGAGTGCCATCACGGAAATCCAGTCTCCTTTCACGTTTGATGTGGAACACGGAATTGCTCTGCACGCAGTGCAGGGGAATCGGGCCTCCTCTCGCAGCGAGGGGGAAGTCTCATGGTTTTTCTCGAGTTGCGGCCAGAACCTGGGGTATATTCTCGAGTTTCGACGGGGAGGGCCCTTCCAGACACGTATTTGTTCAGCGAAGTCAGGACTCCTGCCTAGGTGCAAGGGACAACTCGGGATTCTCCTCGTGTCTTGGCATGGCAATTGGGACGCGTCTCCACGTGAGGCGGGAGACCCAGTGTCCCTTTCCACGTGCCACAGGGATCCTGGGACTCCTATCCATTTTCAAGAGGAGTCAGGCATCGTCTCCTTTGGAAGCATTGATCTCCGCGCACCTCCCCAGTTTTCAAATGATATGAGGCCTCCGGTCGCGATGAGGCGGAGAACTAGGTCTTTCTCTGTGGTCTCCACAGGGGATTCAGACATCCTTTCGTCTTGGGAGAGGCAAGACGAGCCTGCATTCAATTCACTGTTCGGATATCCGGCCTTACTTCGAGTCAGAGCATCTCGGTGTCCTTTCCACTTGAGGCCACAAATTCAGGGTCCCACTCACATACCTGTAGCTGAGAAAAGCCTCCTCTTGAGGTGCTTGTCGAAAGTTGGTATTCCTCTTGAGCCGATGCCAGGGGCTAAGCTCTCATCTCGAGGTGATTTGGAGTCCACGGAGCCCTTTTGTGATGCTACAGTGACCTCAGGATCCCTCGAGACTTGTGACAGTGATCTTGGGTTTTCTCTGGAGTGCCATCAAGGAAATCAAGGCTCCTTTCACGTTTGATGTGGAACACAGAATTGCTCTGCACGCAGTGCAGTGGAATCGGGCCTCATCTCGCGGCGAGGGGGAAGTCTCATGGTTTTTCTCGAGTTTTGGCCGGAACCTGGTGTGTATTCTCGACTTACGACGGGGAGGGCCCTTCCAGACTAGTGTTTCTTCAGCGACGTCAGGACTCCTGCCTAGGTGCGAGGGACAGTTCTGGATTCTCCTCGAGTCTTGACATGGCAATTGGGACGTGTCTCCACGTGAGGCGGGAGACCGAGGGTCCCTTTCCACGTGCCACAGGGATGCTGGGACTCCTATCCATTTTCAAGAGGAGTCAGGCATCGTCTCCTTTGGAAGCATTGATCTCCGCGGACCTCTCGAGTTTTCAAAGGATGTGAGGCCTCCGGTCGCGATGAGGCGGAGGACTAGGTCTTTCTCTGTGGTCTCCACAGGGGATTCAGACATCCCTTCGTCTTGGGAGATGCAAGACGAGCCTGCATTCAATTCACTGCAGGGATATCCGGCCGTACTTCGAGTCACAGCATCTCGGTGTCCATTTCACTTGAGGCCACAAACTCAGGGTCCCTCTCACATACATGTAGCTGAGAGAAGCCTCCTCTTGAGGTGCTTGTGGAAACTTGGTATTCCTCTTGAGTCGAAGCCAGGGACTAAGCTCTCATCTCGAGTTGATTTGGGGTCCACGGAGCCCTTTCGTGTTGCTCCAGTGACCTCAGGATCCCTCTAGAATTGAGACAGTGATCTTGGGTTTTCTCTGGAGTGCCATCAAGGAAATCAAGGCTCCTTTCACGTTTGATGTGGAACACGGAATTGCTCTGCACGCAGTGCAGGGGAATCGGGCCTCATCTCGTGGCGAGGGGGAAGTCTCATGGTTTTTCTCGAGTTGCGGAGGGAACCTGGGGTATATTCTCGAGTTACGACGGGGAGGGCCCTTCCAGACACGTGTTTGTTCAACGATGTCATTACTCCTGCCTAGGTGCGAGGGACACCTCGGGATTCTCCTCGAGTCTTGGCATGGCAATTGGGACGCGTCTCCACGTGAGGCGTGAGACCCAGGGTCCCTTTCCACGTGCCCCAGGGATCCTGGGACTCCTATCCATTTGCAAGAGGAGTCAGGCATCGTTGCCTTTGGAAGCGTTGATCTCCGCGGACCTCTCGAGTTTTCAAAGGATGTGAGGCCTCCGGTCGCGATGAGGTAGAGGACTAGGTCTTTCTCTGTGGTCTACACAGGGGATTCAGACATCCCTTCATCTTAGGAGATGCAAGACGAGCCTGCATTCAATTCACTGCAGGGATATCCGGCCGTACTTCGAGTCAGAGCATCTCGGTGTCCATTTCACTTGAGGCCACAAACTCAGGGTCCCTCTCACATACCTGTAGCTGAGAGAAGACTCCTCTTGAGGTGGTTGTGGAAAGTTGGTATTCCTCTTGAGTCGAAGCCAGGGACTAAGCTCTCATCTCGAGTTGATTTGGGGTCCACGGAGCCCTTTCGTGTTGCTCCAGTGACCTCAGGATCCCTCTAGACTAGAGACAGTGATCTTGGGTTTTCTCTGGAGTGCCATCAAGGAAATCAAGGCTCCTTTCACGTTTGATGTGGATCACGGAATTGCTCTGCACGCAGTGCAGGGGAATCGGGCCTCATCTCGCGGCGAGGGGGAAGTCTCATGGTTTTTCTTGAGTTGCGGACCGAACCTGGGGTGTATTCTCGAGTTACGACGGGGAGGGCCCTTCCAGACACGTGTTTGTTCAGCGACATGAGGACTCCTGCCTAGGTGCTAGGGACAACTCAGGATTCTCGTCCACTCTTGGCATGGCAATTGGGACGCGTCTCCACGTGAGGCGGGAGACCCAGGGTTGCTTTCCACGTGCCACAGGGATCCTGGGACTCCTATCCATTTTCAAGAGGAGTCAGGCGTCGTCTCCTTTGGAAGCATTGATCTCTGCGGAACTCTCGAGTTTTCAAAGGATGTGAGGCCTCCGGTCGCGATGATGCAGAGAACTGGGTCTTCTCTGTTGTCTCCACAGGGGATTCAGACATCCCTTCGTCTTGGGAGATGCAAGACGAGCCTGCATTCATTTCACTTTTGGGATATCCAGCCTTACTTCGAGTCAGAGCATCTCGGTGTCCATACCACTTGAGGCCACAAATTCAGGGTCCCTCTTACATACCTGTAGCTGAGAGAAGCCTCCTCTTGAGGTGCTTGTGGAAAGTTGATATTCCTCTTGAGTCAAAGCGAGGGACTAAGCTCTCATCTCGAGTTGATTTTGGGTCCACGGATCCCTTTCGTTTTGCTCCAGTGACCTCAGGATCCCTCTAGACTTGAGACAGTGATCTTGGGTTTTCCCTGGAGTGCCATCACGGAAATCCAGTCTCCTTTCAGGTTTGATGTGGAACACGGAATTGCTCTGCACGCAGTGCAGGGGAATCGGGCCTCCTCTCGCGGCGAGGGGGAAGTCTCATGGTTTTTCTCGAGTTGCGGCCAGAACCTGGGGTATATTCTCGAGTTTCGACGGGGAGGGCCCTTCCAGACACGTGTTTGTTCAGCGAAGTCAGGACTCCTGCCTAGGTGCAAGGGACAACTCGGGATTCTCCTCGTGTCTTGGCATGGCAATTGGGACGCGTCTCCACGTGAAGCGGGAGACCCAGTGTCCCTTTCCACGTGCCACAGGGATCCTGGGACTCCTATCCATTTTCAAGAGGAGTCAGGCATCGTCTCCTTTGGAAGCATTGATCTCCGCGGACCTCCCCAGTTTTCAAATGATATGAGGCCTCCGGTCGCGATGAGGCGGAGAACTAGGTCTTTCTCTGTGGTCTCCACAGGGGATTCAGACATCCCTTCGTCTTGTGAGAGGCAAGACGAGCCTGCATTCAATTCACTGTTCGGATATCCGGCCTTACTTCGAGTCAGAGCATCTCGGTGTCCTTTCCAATTGAGGCCACAAATTCAGGGTCCCACTCACATACCTGTAGCTGAGAGAAGCCTCCTCTTGAGGTGCTTGTGGAAAGTTGGTATTCCTCTTGAGCCGATGCCAGGGGCTAAGCTCTCATCTCGAGGTGATTTGGGGTCCACGGAGCCCTTTTGTGATGCTACAGTGACCTCAGGATCCCTCGAGACTTGTGACAGTGATCTTGGGTTTTCTCTGGAGTGCCATCAAGGAAATCAAGGCTCCTTTCACGTTTGATGTGGAACACAGAATTGCTCTGCACGCAGTGCAGTGGAATCGGGCCTCATCTCGCGGCGAGGGGGAAGTCTCATGGTTTTTCTCGAGTTTTGGCCGGAACCTGGTGTGTATTCTCGACTTATGACGGGGAGGGCCCTTCCAGACTAGTGTTTGTTCAGCAACGTCAGGACTCCTGCCTAGGTGCGAGGGACACTTCTGGATTCACCTCGAGTCTTGACATGGCAATTGGGACGTGTCTCCACGTGAGGCGGGAGACCCAGAGTCCCTTTCCACGTGCCACAGGGATGCTGGGACTCCTATCCATTTTCAAGAGGAGTCAGGCATCGTCTCCTTTGGAAGCATTGATCTCCACGGACCTCTCGAGTTTTCAAAGGATGTGAGGCCTCAGGTCGCGATGAGGCAGAGAACTAGGTCTTTCTCTGTGGTCTCCACAGGGATTCAGACATCCCTTCGTCTTGGTAGATTCAAGACGAGCCGGCATTCAATTCACTGAATGGATATCCGGCCTTATTTCGAGTCAGAGCATCTCGGTGTCCATTCCACTTGAGGCCACACATTCAGGGTCCCTCTCACATACATGTAGCTGAGAGAAGCCTCCTCTTGAGGTGCTTGTGGAAACTTGGTATTCCTCTTGAGTCGAAGCCAGGACTAAGCTCTCATCTCGAGTTGATTTGGGGTCCACGGAGCCCTTTCGTGTTGCTCCAGTGACCTCATGATCCCTCTAGACTTGAGACAGTGATCTTGGGTTTTCTCTGCAGTGCCATCAAGGAAATCAAGGCTCCTTTCACGTTTGATGTGGAACACGGAATGGCTCTGCACGCAGTGCAGGGCAATCGGTCCTCATCTCACGGCGAGGGGGGAGTCTTATATTTTTTCTCGAGTTGCGTCCGGAACCTGGGGTATATTCTCGAGTTACGACGGGGCGTGCCCTTCCAGACACGTGTTTGTTCAGCGACGTCAGAACCAATGCCTACGTTCGATGGACACCTCGGTATCTCCCGAGGCTTGACATGGCATTGGGACGCGTCTCCACGTGAGGCGGGAGACCCAGTGTCCCTTTCCACGTGCCACACGGATCCTGGGACTCCTATCCATTTTCAAGAGGAGTCAGGCATCGTCTCCTTTGGAAGCATTGATCTCCGCGAACCTCTCGAGTTTTCAAAGGATGTGAGGCCTCCGGTCGCGATGAGGCGGAGAATTAGGTCTTTCTTTGTGGTTTCCACAGGGGATTCAGACATCCCTTCGTCTTGGGAGATGCAAGACGAGCCTGCATTCAATTCACTGCAGGGATATCCAGCCTTAATTCGAGTCAGAGCATCTCGGTGTCCACTCCACTTGAGGCCACAAACTCAGGGTCCATCTCACATACCTGTAGCTGAGAGAAGCCTCCTCTTGAGGTGTTTGTGGAAAGTTGGTATTCCTCTTGAGTCGAAGCCAGGGACTAAGCTCTCATCTCGAGTTGATTTGGGGTCCACAGAGCCTTTTAGTGTTGTTCTAGTGACCTCAGGATCCCTCTAGACTTGAGCCAGTGATCTTGGGTTTTCTCTGGAGTGCCATCAAGGAAATCAAGGCTCCTTTCACGTTTGATGTGGAACACGGAATTGCTCTGCACGCAGTGCAGGGGAATCGGGACTCATCTCGCGGCGATGGGGAAGTCTCCTGGTTTTTCTCGAGTTGCGGCCGGAACCTGGGGTATATTCTCGAGTTACAACGGGGAGGGCCCTTCCAGACACGTGTTTGTTCAGCGACGTCAGGACTCCTGCCTAGGTGCGAGGGACACCTCGGGATTCTCCTCGAGTCTTGGCATGGCAATTGGGATGCGTCTCCACGTGAGGCAGGAGACCCAGGGTCCCTTTCCACGTGCCACAGGGATCCTGGGACTCCTATCCATTTTCAAGAGGAGTCAGGCATCGTCTCCTTTGGAAGCATTGATCTCCGCGGACCTCTCGAGTTTTAAAAGGATGTGAGGCCTCCGTTCGCGTTGAGGCGGAGGACTAGGTCTTTCTCTGTGGTCTCCACAGGGGATTCAGACATCCCTTCATCCTGGGAGATGCAAGACGAGCTTGCATTCAATTCACTGCAGGGATATCCGGCCTTATTTCGAGTCAGAGCATCTCGGTGTCCATTCGATTTGAGGCCACAAACTCAGGGTCCCTCTCACCTACCTGTAGCTGAGAGAAGACTCCTCTTGAGGTGCTTGTGGAAAGTTGGTATTCCTCTTGAGTCGAAGCCAGCGACTAAGCTCTCATCTCGAGTTGATTTGGGGTCCACGGAGCCTTTTCGTGTTGCTCCAGTGAACTCAGGATCACTCTAGACTTGAGCCAGTGATCTTGGGTTTTCTCTGGGGTGCCATCAAGGAAATCAAGGCTCCTTTCACGTTTGATGTGGAACACGGATTTGCTCTGCACGCAGTGCAGGGGAATCGGGCCTCATCTCGCGGCGAGGGGGAAGTCTCATGGTTTTTCTCGAGTTGCGGCCGGAACCTGGGGTATATTCTCGAGTTACGACGGGGAGGGCCCTTCCAGACACGTGTTTGATCAGCGACGTCAGGATTCCTGCCTAGGTGCGAGGGACACCTCGTCATTCTCCTCAAGTCTTGCAATGGCAATTAGGACAAGTCTCCACGTGAGGCGGGAGACCCAGGTTCCCGTTCCACGTGCCACAGGGTTTCTTGGACTCCTATCCATTTTCAACAGGAGTCAGGCATCGTCTCCTTAGGAAGCATTGATCTCCGCGGACCTCTCGAGTTTTCAAAGATGTGATGCCTCCGGTCGCCATGAGAGGGAGAACTAGGTCTTTCTCTGTGGTATCCACAGGGTATTCAGACATCCCTTCGTCTTGGGAGATGCAAGATGAGCCTGCATTCAATTCACTGCAGGGATATCCAGCCTTACTTCGAGTCAGAGCTTCTCGGTGTCCATTCCACTTGAATCCCCAACTCAGGGCCCTCTCACATAACTTTATCTGAGAGAAGCCTCCTCTTGAGGTGCTTGTGGAAAGTTGCTATTCCTCTAGAGTCGAAGCCAGTGAATAAGCTCTCATCACGAGTTGATTTGGGGTCCATGGACCCATTTCGTGTTGCTACAGTGACCTCAGGATCCCTCTAGACTTGAGACAGTGATCTCGGGTTTTCTCTGGAGTGCCATCAAGGAAATCAAGGCTCCTTTCACGTTTGATGTGGAACACGGAATTGCTCTGCATGCAGTGCAGGGGAATCGGGCCTCATCTCGCGGCGAGGGGGAAGTCTCATGGTTTTTCTCGAGTTGCGGCCGGAACCTGGGGTATATTCTCGAGTTACGACGGGGAGGTCCGTTCCAGACACGTGTTTGTTCAGCGACGTCAGGACTCCTGCGTCAGTGCGAGGGACACCTCGGGATTCTCCTCGAGTCTTGGCATGGCAATTGGGACGCGTCTCCACGTGAGGCGGGAGACCCAGGGTCCCTTTCCATGTGCCACAGGGATCCTGGGACTCCTATCCATTTTCAAGAGGAGTCAGGCATCGTCTCCTTTGGAAGCATTGATCTCCGCGGACCTCTCGAGTTCTCAAAGGATGTGAGGACTCACGTCGCGATGAGGCGGAGAACAATGTCTTTCTCTATGGTCTCCACAGGGGATTCATACATCCCTTCTTCTTAGGAGATGCAAGACGAGCCTGCATTCATTTCACTTTTGGGATATCCAGCCTTACTTCGAGTCAGAGCATCTCGGTGTCCATACCACTTGAGGCCACAAATTCAGGGTCCCTCTTACATACCTGTAGCTGAGAGAAGCCTCCTCTTGAGGTGCTTGTGGAAAGTTGATATTCCTCTTGAGTCAAAGCGAGGGACTAAGCTCTCATCTCGAGTTGATTTTGGGTCCACGGATCCCTTTCGTTTTGCTCCAGTGACCTCAGGATCCCTCTAGACTTGAGACAGTGATCTTGGGTTTTCCCTGGAGTGCCATCACAGAAATCCAGTCTCCTTTCACGTTTGATGTGGAACACGGAATTGCTCTGCACGCAGTGCAGGGGAATCGGGCCTCCTCTCGCGGCGAGGGGGAAGTCTCATGGTTTTTCTCGAGTTGTGGCCAGAACCTGGGGGTATATTCTCGAGTTTCGACGGGGAGGGCCCTTCCAGACACGTGTTTGTTCAGCGACGTCAGGACTCCTGCCTAGGTGCGAGGGACACTTCTGGATTCTCCTCGAGTCTTGACATGGCAATTGGGACGTGTCTCCACGTGAGGCGGGAGACCCAGGGTCCCTTTCCACGTGCCACAGGGATGCTGGGACTCCTATCCATTTTCAAGAGGAGTCAGACATCGTCTCCTTTGGAAGCATTGATCTCCACGGACTTCTCGAGTTTTCAAAGGATGTGAGGCCTCAGGTCGCGATGAGGCAGAGAACTAGGTCTTTCTCTGTGGTCTCCACAGGGATTCAGACATCCCTTCGTCTTGGTAGATTCAAGACGAGCCGGCATTCAATTCACTGAAGGGATATCCGGCCTTACTTCGAGTCAGAGCATCTCGGTGTCCATTCCACTTGAGGCCACACATTCAGGGTCCCTCTCACATACATGTAGCTGAGAGAAGCCTCCTCTTGAGGTGCTTGTGGAAACTTGGTATTCCTCTTGAGTCGAAGCCAGGGACTAAGCTCTCATCTCGAGTTGATTTGGGGTCCACGGAGCCCTTTCGTGTTGCTACAGTGACCTCATGATCCCTCTAGACTTGAGACAGTGATCTTGGGTTTTCTCTGGAGTGCCATCAAGGATATCAAGCCTCCTTTCACGTTTGATGTGGAACACGGAGTTGCTATGCACGCAGTGCAGGGGAATCGGGCCTCATCTCGCGTTGAGGGGGAAGTCTCATGGTTTTTCTCCAGTTGCGGCCGGAACCTGGGCTATATTCTCGAGTTATGATGGGGAGGGCCATTCCAAACACCTGTTTGTTCATCGACGTCAGGACTCCTGCCGATGTGCGAGGGACACCTCGGGATTCTCCTCGAGTCTTGGCATGGTAATCGGGACGCGTCTCCACGTGAGGCGGGAGACCCAGGGTCCCTTTCCACGTGCCACAGGGATCCTGGGACTCCTATCCATTTTCAAGAGGAGTCAGGCTTCATCTCCTTTGGAAGCATTGATCTCCGCGGACCTCTCGAGTTTTCAAAGGATGTTAGGCCTCCGGTCGCGATGAGGCGGAGGACTAGGTCTTTCTCTGTGGTCTCCACAGGGGATTCAGACATCCCTTCGTCTTGGGAGATGCAAGACGAGCCTGCATTCAATTCACTGCAGGGATATCCGGCCGTACTTCGAGTCACAGCATCTCGGTTTCCATTTAACTTGAGGCCACAAACTCAGGGTCCCTCTCACATACATGTAGCTGAGAGAAGCCTCCTCTTGAGGTGCTTGTGGAAACTTGGTATTCCTCTTGAGTCGAAGCCAGGGACTAAGCTCTCATCTCGAGTTGATTTGGGGTCCACGGAGCCCTTTCGTGTTGCTCCAGTGACCTCAGGATCCCTCTAGAATTGAGACAGTGATCTTGGGTTTTCTCTGGAGTGCCATGAAGGAAATCAAGGCTCCTTTCACGTTTGATGTGGAACACGGAATTGCTCTGCACGCAGTTCAGGGGAATCGGGCCTCATCTCGCGGCGAGGGGGAAGTCTCATATTTTTTCTCGAGATGCGGACGAAACCTGATTTATATTCTCGAGTTATGACGGGGAGGGCCCTTCCAGACACGTGTTTGTTCAGCGACGTCAGGACTCCTGCCTAGGTGCGAGGGACACCTCGGGATTCTTCTCGAGTCTTGGCATGGCAATTGGGACGCGTCTCCACGTGAGGCGGGAGACCCAGGTTCCCTTTCTACGTGACACAGGGATCCTGGGACTCCTATCCATTTTCAAGAGGAGTCAGGCATCGTCTCCTTTGGAAGCATTGATCTCCGCGGACCTCTCGAGATTTCAAAGGATGTGAGGCCTCCGGTCTCGATGAGGCGGAGAACTAGGTCTTTCTCTGTGGTCTCCACAGGGGATTCAGACATCCCTTCGTCTTGGGAGATGCAAGACGAGCCTGCATTCAATTCACTGCAGGGATATCCGGCCTTACTTCGAGTCAGAGCATCTCGGTGTCCATTCCACTTGAGGCCACAAACTCAGGGTCCTCTCACATACCTGTAGCTGAGAGATGCCTCCTCTTGAGGTGCTTGTGGAAAGTTGGTATTCCTCTTGAGTCGAAGCCAGGGACTAAAATCTCATCTCGAGTTGATTTGGCGTCCACGGAGCCCTTTCGTGTTGCTCCAGTGACCTCAGGATCCCTCTAGACTTGAGACAGTGATCTTGGGTTTTCTCTGGAGTGCCATCAAGGAAATCAAGGCTCCTTTCACGTTTGATGTGGAACACGGAATTGCTCTGCACTCAGTGCAGGGGAATCGGGCCGCATCTTGCGGCGAGGGGGAAGTCTCTTGGTTTTTCTTGAGTTCCGGCCAGAACATGGGGTATATTCTCGAGTTACGAAGGGGAGGGCCCTTCCAGACACGTGTTTGTTCAGCGACGTCAGGACTCCTGCCTAGGTGTGAGGGACAACTCGGGATTCTCCTCGAGTCTTGGCATGGCAATTGGGACGCGTCTCCACGTGAGGCGGGAGACGCCGGGTCCCTTTCGACGTGCCACAGGGATCCTGGGACTCCTATCCATTTTCAAGAGGAGTCAGGCATCGTCTCCTTTGGAAGCATTGATCTCCTCAGACCTCTCGAGTTTTCAAAGGATGTGAGGCCTCCGGTCGCGATGAGGCGGAGAACTAGATCTTTCTCTGTGGTCTCCACAGGGGATTCAGACATCCCTTCGTCTTGGGAGATGCAAGACGAGCCTGCATTCAATTCACTGCAGGGATATCCGGCCTTACTTCGAGTCAGAGCATCTCGGTGTCCATTCCACTTGAGGCCACAAACTCAGGGTCCCTCTCACATACCTGTAGCTGAGAGAAGCCTCCTCTTGAGGTGCTTGTGGAAAGTTGGTATTCCTCTTGAGTCGAAGGCAGGGACTAAGCTCTCATCTCGAGTTTATTTGGGGTCCATGGAGCCCTTTCTTTTTGCTCCAGTGACCTCAGGATCCCTCTAGACTTGAGACAGTGATCTTGGGTTTTCTCTGGAGTGCCATCAAGGAAACCAAGGCTCCTTTCACGTTTGATGTGGAACACGGAATTGCTCTACACGCAGTGCAGGGGAATCGGGCCTCATCTCGCGGCGAGGGGGAAGTCTCATTGTTTTTCTCGAATTGCGGCCTGAACCTGGGGTATATTCTCGAGTTACGACGGGGAGGGCCCTTCCAGATACGTGTTTGTTCAGCGACGTCAGGACTCCTGCCTAGGTGCGAGGGACCTCGGGATTCTCCTCGAGTCTTGGCATGGCAATTGGGACGCGTCTCCACGTGAGGCGGGAGACCCAGGGTCCCTTTCCACGTGCCACAGGGATCCTGGGACTCCTATCCATTTTCAAGAGGAGTCAGGCATCGTCTCCTTTGGAAGTATTGATCTCCGCGGACCTCTCGAGTTTTCAAAGGATGTGAGGCCTCAGCTCGCGATGAGGCGGAGGACTAGGTCTTTCTCTGTGGTCTCCAGAGCAGATTCAGACATCCCTTCGTCTTGGGAGATGCAGGACGAGCCTGCATTCAATTCACTGCAGGGATATCCTGCCTTACCTCGAGTCAGACCATCTCGGTGTCCATTCCACTTGAGGCCACAAACTCAGGGTCCCTCTCACATACCTGTAGCTGAGAGAAGCCTCCTCTTGAGGTGCTTGTGGAAAGTTGGCATTCCTCTTGAGTCGAAGCCAGGGACTAAGCTCTCATCTCGAGTTGATTTGGGGTACACAGAGCCCTTTCGTGTTGCTACAGTGACCTCAGGATCCCTCTAGACTTGAGACAGTGATCTTGGGTTTTCTCTGGAGTGCCATCAAGGAAATCAAGGCTCCTTTAACGTTTGATGTGGAACACGGAATTGCTCTGCACGCAGTGCAGGGGAATCGTGCCTCATGTCACGGCGAGGGGGAAGTCTCATGGTTTTTCTCGAGTTGCGGCCGGAACCTGGAGTATATTCTCGAGTTACGACGGGGAGGGCCCTTCCAGACACGTGTTTGTTCAGCGAAGTCAGGACTCCTGCCTAGGAGCGAGGGACACCTCGGGATTCTCCTCGAGTCTTGGCATGGCAATTGGGAGGCGTCTCCACGTGAGGCGGGAGACCCAGGGTCCCTTTCTACGTGCCACAGGGATCCTGGGACTCCTATCCATTTTCAAGAGGAGTCAGGCATCGTCTCCTTTGGAAGCATTGATCTCCGCGGACCTCTCGAGTTTTCAAAGGATGTGAAGCCTCAGCTCGCGATGAGGCGGAGAATTAGGTCTTTCTCTGTGGTCTCCACAGGGGATTCAGGCAACCCTTCGTCTTGGGAGATGCAAGACGAGCCTGAATTCAATTCACTGCAGGGATATCCGGCCTTACTTCGACTCAGAGAATCTCGGTGTCCACTCCACTTGAGGCCACAAACTCAGGGTCCCTCTCACATACCTGTAGCTGAGAGAAGCCTCCTCTTGAGGTGCTTGTGGAAAGTTGGCATTCCTCTTGAGTCGAAGCCAGGGACTAAGCTCTCATCTCGAGTTGATTTGGGGTCCACAGAGCCATTTCTTGTTGCTCCAGGGACCACAGGATCCCTCTAGACTTGAGACAGTGATCTTGGGTTTTCTCTGGAGTGCCATCAAGGAAATCAAGGCTCCTTTCACGTTTGATGTGGAACACGGAATTGCTCTGCACGCAGTGCAGGGGAATCAGGCCTCAACTCGCGGCGAGGGGGAAGTCTCATGGTTTTTCTCGAGTTGCGGCCGGAACCTGGGGTATATTCTCGAGTTACGACGGGGAGGGCCCTTCCAGACACGTGTTTGTTCAGCGACGTCAGGACTCCTGCCTAGGTGCGAGGGATACCTCGGGATTATCCTCGAGTCTTGGCATGGCAATTGGGACGGGTCTCCACATGAGACGGGAGACCCAGGGTCCCTTTTTACGGGTCACAGTGATCCTGGGACTCCTATCCATTTTCAAGAGGAGTCAGGCATCGTCTCCTTTGGAAGCATTGATCTCCCCAGACCTCTCGAGGTTTCAAAGGATGTGAGGCCTCCAGTCGTGAAGAGGTGGAGAACTAGGTCTTCTCTGTTGTCTTCAGAGGGGATTCAGACATCCCTTCGTCTTGGTAGATGCAAGACGAGCCTGCATTCAATTCACTGCAGGAATATCCGGCCTTACTTCGAGTCAGAGCATCTCGGTGTACATTCCACTTGAGGCCACAAACTCAGGGTCCCTCTCACATACCTGTAGCTGAGAGAAGCCTCCTCTTGAGGTGCTTGTGGAAAGTTGGTATTCCTCTTGAATCCAAGCCAGGGACTAAGCTCTCATCTCGAATTAATTTGGGGTCCAGGGAGACCTTTCATGTTGCTCCAGTGACCTCAGGATCCCTCTAGACTTGAGACAGTGATCTTGGGTTTTCTCTGGAGTGCCATCGAGGAAATCAAGGCTCCTTTCACGTTTGATATGGAACACGGAATTGCTCTGCATGCAGTGCAGGGGAATCGGGCCTCATCTCGCGGCGAGGGGGAAGTCTCATGGTTTTTCTCGAGTTGCGGCCGGAACCGGGGGTATATTCTCGAGTTACGACGGGGAGGGCCCTTGCAGACACGTGTTTGTTCAGCGACGTTAGGACTCCTGCCTAAGTGCGAGGGACACCTCGGGATTCTCCTCGAGTCTTGGCATGGCAATTGGGACGCGTCTCCACATGAGGCGGGAGACCCAGGGTCCCTTCCCACGTGCCACAGGGATCCTGGGACTCCTATCCATTTTCAAGAGGAGTCAGGCATCGTCTCCTTTGGAAGCATTGATCTCCGCGGACCTCTCGAGTTTTCAAAGGATGTGAGGCCTCCGGTCTCGATGAGGCGGAGGACTAGGTCTTTCTCTGTGGTCTCCACAGGGGATTCAGACATCCCTTCGTCTTGGGAGATGCAAGACGAGCCTGCATTCAATTCACTGCAGGGATATCCTGCCTTACTTCGAGTCAGAGCATCTCGGTGTCCATTCCACTTGAGGCCACAAACTCAGGGTCCCTCTCACATACTTGTAGCTGAGAGAAGACTCCTCTTGAGGTGCTTGTGGAAAGTTGGTATTCCTCTTGAGTCGAAGCCAGGGACTAAGCTCTCACCTCGAGTTGATTTGGGGTCCACAGAGCCCTTTCGTGTTTCTCCAGTAACCTCAGGATCCCTCTAGACTTGAGACAGTGATCTTGGCTTTTCTCTGGAGTGCCATCAAGGAAATCAAGGCTCCTTTCACGTTTGATGTGGAACACGGAATTGCTCTGCACGCAGTGCAGGGGAATCGGGCCTCATCTCACGGCGAGGGGGAAGTCTCATGGTTTTTCTCGAGTTGCGGCCGGAACCTGAGGTATATTCTCGAGTTACGATGGGGAGGGCCCTTCCAGACACGTATTTATTCAGCGATGTCAGGACTCCTGCCTAGGTGCGAGGGACACCTCGGGATTCTCCTCGAGTCTTGGCATGGCAATTGGGACGCCTCTCCATGTGAGTCGGGAGACCCAGTGTCCCTTTCCACGTGCCACACAGATCCTGGGACTCCTATCCATTTTCAAGAGGAGTCAGGCATCGTCTCCTTTGGAAGCATTGATTTCCCGGACCTCTTGAGTTTTCAAAGGATGTGAGGCCTCCGTTCGCGATGAGGCGGAGAACTAGGTCTTTCTCTGTGGTCTCCACAGGGGATTCAGACATCCCGTCGTCTTGGGAGATGCAAGGCGAGCCTGCATTCAATTCACTGCAGGGATATCCGGCCTTACTTCGAGTCAGAGCATCTCCGTGTCCATTCCACTTGAGGCCACAAACTCAGGGTCCCTCTCACATACTTGTAGCTGAGAGAAGCCTCCTCTTGAGGTGCTTGTGGAAAGTTGGTATGACTCTTGAGTCGAAGCCAGGGACTAAGCTCTCATCTCGAGTTGATTTGGGGTCCACGGAGCCCTTTCCTGTTGCTCCAGTGACCTCAGGATCCCTCTAGAATTGAGACAGTGATCTTGGGTTTTCTCTGGAGTGCCATCAAGGAAATCAAGGCTCCTTTCACGTTTGATGTGGAACACGGAATTGCTCTGCACGCTGTGCAGGGGAATCGGGCCACATGTCGCGGCGACGGGGAAGTCTCATGGTTTTTCTCGAGTTGCGGCCGGAACCTGGGGTATATTCTCGAGTTACGACGGGGAGAGCCCTTCCAGACACGTGTTTGTTCAGCGACGTCAGTACTCCTGCCTAGGTGCGAGGGAAACCTCGGGATTCTCCTCGAGTCTTGGCATGGCAATTGGGACGCGTCTCCACGTGAGGCGGGAGAAACAGGGTACCTTTCCACGTGCCACCGGGATCCTGGGACTCCTATCCATTTTCAAGAGGAGTCAGGCATCGGCTCCTTTGGAAGTATTGATCTCAGCGGACCTGTTGAGTTTTCAAAGGATGTGAGGCCTCCGTTCGCGTTGAGGCGGAGGACTAGGTCTTTCTTTGTGGTCTCCGCAGGGGATTCAGACATCCCTTCGTCTTGGGGGATGCAAGACTAGCCTGCATTCAATTCACTGCAGGGATATCCAGCCTTACTTCAAGTCAGAGCATCTCGGTGTCCATTCCACTTGAGGCCACAAACTCAGGGTCCCTCTCACATACATGTAGCTGAGAAAAGCCTCCTCTTGATGTGCTTGTGGAAATTTGGTATTCCTCTTGAGTCGAAGCCAGGGACTAAGCTCTCATCTCGAGTTGATTTGGGGTCCACGGAGCCCTTTCGTGTTGCTCCAGTGACCTCAGGATCCCTCTAGACTTGAGACAGTGATCTTGGGTTTTCTCTGGAGTGCCATCAAGGAAATCAAGGCTCCTTTCACGTTTGATGTGGAACACGGAATTGCTCTGCACGCAGTGCAGGGGAATCGGGCCTCATCTCGCGGCGAGGTGGAAGTCTCATAGTTTTTCTCGAGTTGCCGCCAGAACCTGGGGTATATTCTCGAGTTACGACGGGGAGGGCCCTTCCAGACACCTGTTTGTTCAGCGACGTCAGGACTCCTGCCTAGGTGCGAGGGACACCTCGGGATTCTCCTCGAGTCTTGGCATGGCAATTGGGACGCGTCTCCACCTGAGGCGGAGACCCAGGGTCGCTTTCCACGTGCCACACGGATCCTGGGACTCCTATCCATTTTCAAGATGAGTCAGGCATCGTCTCCTTTTGAAGCTTTATTCTGCGCGGACCTCTCCAGTTTTCAAAGGATGTGAGGCCTCCGGTCGCGATGAGGCGGAGAACTAGGTCATTCTCTGTGGTCTCCACAGGGGATTCAGACATCCCTTCGTCTTGGGAGATGCAAGACGAACCTGCATTCAATTCTTTGCAGGGATATCCGGCCTTACTTCGAGTCAGAGCATCTCGGTGTCCATTCCACTTGAGGCCACAAACTCAGGGTCCCTCTCACATACCTGTAGCTGAGAGAAGCCTCCTCTTGAGGTGCTTGTGGAAAGTTGGTATTCCTCTTGAGTCGAAGCCAGGGAAAAGCTCTCATCTCGAGTTGATTTGGGGTCCACGGAGCCCTTTCGTGTTGCTCCAGTGACCTCAGGATCCCTCTAGATTTGAGACAGTGATCTTGGGGTTTCTCTGGAGTGCCATCAAGGAAATCAAGGCTCCTTTCACGTTTGATGTGGAACACGGAATTGCTCTGCACGCAGTGCAGGGGAATCGGGCCTCATCTCGCGGCGAGGGGGAAGTCTCATGGTTTTTCTCGAGTTGCGGCCGGAACCGGGGGTATATTCTCGAGTCACGACGGGGAGGGCCCTTGCAGACACGTGTTTGTTCAGCGACGTCAGGACTCCTGCCTAGGTGCGAGGGACACCTCGGGATTCTCCTCGAGTCTTGGTATGGCAATTGGGATGCGTCTCCACGTGAGGCGGGAGACCCAGGGTCCCTTTCCACGTGCCACAGGGATCCTGGGACTCCTATCCATTTTCAAGAGGAGGCAGGCATTGTCTCCTTTGGAAGCATTGATCTCCGCGGGCCTCTCGAGTTTTCAAAGGATGTGAGGCCTCCGGTCGCGTTGAGGCGGAGGACTAGGTCTTTCTCTGTGGTCTCCACAGGGGATTCAGACATCCCTTCGTCTTCGGAGATGCAAGACGAGCCTGCATTCAATTCACTGCAGGCATATCCGGCCTTACTTCGAGTCAGAGCATCTCGGTGTTCATTCCACTTGAGGCCACAAACTCAGGGTCCCTCTCACATATCTGTAGCTGAGAGAAGCCTCCTCTTGAGGTGCTTGTGGAAAGTTGGTATTCCTCTTGAGTCCAAGCCAGGGACTAAGCTCTCATCTCGAGTTGATTTGGGGTACACGGAGCCCTTTCGTGTTGCTCCAGTGACCTCAGGATCCCTCTAGACTTGAGACAGTGATCTTGGGTTTTCTCTGGAGTGCCATCAAGGAAATCAAGGCTCCTTTCACGTTTGATGTGGAACACGGAATTGCTCTGCACGCAGTGCAGGGGCATCGGGCCTCATCTCGCGGCGAGGGGGAAGTCTCATATTTTTTCTCGAGTTGAGGCCGGAACCTGATTTATATTCTCGAGTTACGACGGGGAGGGCCCTTCCAGACACGTTTTTTTTCAGCGACGTCAGGACTCCTGCCTAGGTGCGAGGGACACCTCGGGATTCTCCTCGAGTCTTGGCATGGCAATTGGGACGCGTCTCTACGTGAGGCGGGAGACCCAGGGTCCCTTTCCAAGTGCCACAGGGATCCTGGGACTCCTATCCATTTTCAAGAGGAGTCAGGCATCGTCTCCTTTGGAAGCATTGATCTCCGCGGACCTCTCGAGTTTTCAAAGGATGTGAGGCCTCCGGTCGCGTTGATGTGGAGGACTAGGTCTTTCTCTGTGGTCTCAACAGGGGATTCAGACATCCCTTCGTCTTGGGAGATGCAAGACGAGCCTGCATTCAATTCACTGCAGGCATATCCGGCCTTACTTCAAGTCAGAGCATCTCGGTGTCCATTCCACTTGAGGCCACAAACTCAGGGTCCCTCTCACATACCTGTAGCTGACAAAAGCCTCCTCTTGAGGTGCTTGTGGAAAGTTGGTATTCCTCTTGAGTGGAAGCCAGGGACTAAGCTCTCATCTCGAGTTGATTTGGGGTCCACGGAGCCCTTTCGTGTTGCTCCAGTGACCTCAGGATCCCTCTAGACTTGAGCCAGTGATCTTGGGTTTTCTCTGGAGTGCCATCAAGGAAATCAAGGCTCCTTTCACGTTTGATGTGGAACACGGAATTGCTCTGCACGCAGTGCAGGGGAATCGGGTCTCATATCACGGCGAGAGGGAAGTCTCATGGTTTTTCTCGAGGTGCGGCCGGAACCTGGAGTATATTCTCGAGTTACGACGGGGAGGGCCCTTCCAGACACGTGTTTGTTCAGCGACATCAGGACTCCTGCCTAGGAGCGAGGGACACATCGGGATTCTCCTGGAGTCTTTGCATTGCAATTGGAACGCGTCTCCATGTGAGGCGGGAGACCCAGGGTCCCTTCGACGTGCCACAGATATCCTGGGACTCCTATCCATTTTCAAGAGGAGTCAGGCATCATCTCCTTCGGAAGTATTGATCTCAGCGGACCTCTCGAGTTTTCAAAGGATATGAGGCCTCCGGTCGCGAGGAGGCGGAGGACTAAGTCTTTCTCTGTGGTCTCCACAGGGGATTCAGACATCCCGTCGTCTTGGGAGATGCAAGGCGAGCCTGCATTCAATTCACTGCAGGGATATCCGGCCTTACTTCGAGTCAGAGCATCTCCGTGTCCATTCCACTTGAGGCCACAAACTCAGGGTCCCTCTCACATACCTGTAGCTGACAAAAGCCTCCTCTTGAGGTGCTTGTGGAAAGTTGGTATTCCTCTTGAGTGGAAGCCAGGGACTAAGCTCTCATCTCGAGTTGATTTGGGGTCCACGGAGCCCTTTCGTGTTGCTCCAGTGACCTCAGGATCCCTCTAGACTTGAGCCAGTGATCTTGGGTTTTCTCTGGAGTGCCATCAAGGAAATCAAGGCTCCTTTCACGTTTGATGTGGAACACGGAATTGCTCTGCACGCAGTGCAGGGGAATCGGGTCTCATATCACGGCGAGAGGGAAGTCTCATGGTTTTTCTCGAGGTGCGGCCGGAACCTGGAGTATATTCTCGAGTTACGACGGGGAGGGCCCTTCCAGACACGTGTTTGTTCAGCGACATCAGGACTCCTGCCTAGGAGCGAGGGACACATCGGGATTCTCCTGGAGTCTTTGCATTGCAATTGGAACGCGTCTCCATGTGAGGCGGGAGACCCAGGGTCCCTTCGACGTGCCACACGGATCCTGGGACTCCTATCCATTTTCAAGAGGAGTCAGGCATCGTCTCCTTTGGAAGCATTGATCTCCGCGAACCTCTCGAGTTTTCAAAGGATGTGAGGCCTCCGGTCGCGATGAGGCGGAGAATTAGGTCTTTCTTTGTGGTCTCCACAGGGGATTCAGACATCCCTTTGTCTTGGGAGATGCAAGACGAGCCTGCATTCAATTCACTGCAGGGATATCCAGCCTTAATTCGAGTCAGAGCATCTCGGTGTCCACTCCACTTGAGGCCACAAACTCAGGGTCCATCTCACATACCTGTAGCTGAGAGAAGCCTCCTCTTGAGGTGTTTGTGGAAAGTTGGTATTCCTCTTGAGTCGAAGCCAGGGACTAAGCTCTCATCTCGAGTTGATTTGGGGTCCACGGAGCCTTTTAGTGTTGTTCTAGTGACCTCAGGATCCCTCTAGACTTGAGCCAGTGATCTTGGGTTTTCTCTGGAGTGCCATCAAGGAAATCAAGGCTCCTTTCACGTTTGATGTGGAACACGGAATTGCTCTGCACGCAGTGCAGGGGAATCGGGACTCATCTCGCGGCGATGGGGAAGTCTCCTGGTTTTTCTCTAGTTGCGGCCGGAACCTGGGGTATATTCTCGAGTTACAACGGGGAGGGCCCTTCCAGACACGTGTTTGTTCAGCGACGTCAGGACTCCTGCCTAGGTGCGAGGGACACCTCGGGATTCTCCTCGAGTCTTGGCATGGCAATTGGGACGCGTCTCCACGTGAGGCAGGAGACCCAGGGTCCCTTTCCACGTGCCACAGGGATCCTGGGACTCCTATCCATTTTCAAGAGGAGTCAGGCATCGTCTCCTTTGGAAGCATTGATCTCCGCGGACCTCTCGAGTTTTAAAAGGATGTGAGGCCTCCGTTCGCGTTGAGGCGGAGGACTAGGTCTTTCTCTGTGGTCTCCACAGGGGATTCAGACATCCCTTCATCTTGGGAGATGCAAGACGAGCTTGCATTCAATTCACTGCAGGGATATCCGGCCTTATTTCGAGTCAGAGCATCTCGGTGTCCATTCGATTTGAGGCCACAAACTCAGGGTCCCTCTCACCTACCTGTAGCTGAGAGAAGACTCCTCTTGAGGTGCTTGTGGAAAGTTGGTATTCCTCTTGAGTCGAAGCCAGCGACTAAGCTCTCATCTCGAGTTGATTTGGGGTCCACGGAGCCTTTTCGTGTTGCTCCAGTGAACTCAGGATCACTCTAGACTTGAGCCAGTGATCTTGGGTTTTCTCTGGGGTGCCATCAAGGAAATCAAGGCTCCTTTCACGTTTGATGTGGAACACGGATTTGCTCTGCACGCAGTGCAGGGGAATCGGGCCTCATCTCGCGGCGAGGGGGAAGTCTCATGGTTTTTCTCGAGTTGCGGCCGGAACCTGGGGTATATTCTCGAGTTACGACGGGGAGGGCCCTTCCAGACACGTGTTTGATCAGCGACGTCAGGACTCCTGCCTAGGTGCGAGGGACACCTGGGGATTCTCCTCGAGTCTTGGCATGGCAATTGGGACGCGTCTCCACGTGAGGCGGGAGACCCAGTGTCCCTTTCCACGTGCCACAGGGATCCTGGGACTCCTATCCATTTTCAAGAGGAGTCAGGCATCGTCTCCTTTGGAAGCATTGATCTCCGTGGATCTCTCGAGTTTTCAAAGGATGTGAGAACTCCGGTCGCGATGAGGCGGAGAACTAGGTCTTTCTCTGTGGTCTCCAAAGGGGATTCAGACACCCTTCGTCTTGGGAGATGCAAGACGAGCCTGCATTCAATTCACTGTTGGGATATCCGGCCTTACTTCGAGTCAGAGCATCTCAGTGTCCATTCCACTTGAGGCCACAAATTCAGGGTCCCTCTCAGATACCTGTAGCTGAGAGAAGACTCCTCTTGAGGTGCTGGTGGAAACTTGGTATTCCCCTTGAGTTGAAGCCAGGGACTAAGCTCTCATCTCGAGTTGATTTGGGGTCCACGGAGCCTTTTCGTATTTCTACAGTGACTTCAGCATCCCTCTAGACTTGAGACAGTGATCTTGGGTTTTCTCTGGAGTGCCATCAAGGAAATCAAGGCTCCGTTCACATTTGATGTGGAACACGGAATTCCTCTGCACGCAGTGTAGGGGAATCGGGCCTCATCTCGCAGCGAGGGGGCAGTCTCATGGTTTTTCTCGAGTTGCGGCCGGAACCTGGGGTATATTCTCGAGTTACGATGGGGAGGGCCCTTCCAGACACGTGTTTGTTCAGCGACATCAGGACTCCTGCCTAGGTGCGAGGGACACCTCGGGATTCTCCTCGAGTCTTGGCATGGCAATTGGGAAGCGTCTCCACGTGAGGCGGGAGACCCAGGGTCCCTTTCCACGTGCCACAGGGTTCCTGTGACTCCTATCCATTTTCAAGAGGAGTCAGGCATCGTCTCCTTTGGAAGCATTGATCTCCGCCCACCTCTCGAGTTTTCAAAGGATGTGAGGCCTCCGGTCGCGATGAGGCGGAGATCTAGGACTTTCTCGGTGTTCTCCACAGGGGATTCAGACAACCCTTCGTCTTGGGAGATGCAAGACGATCCTGCATTCAATTCACTGCAGGGATATCCAGCCTTACTTCGAGTCAGAGCATCTCGGTGTCCTTTCCACTTCAGGCCACAAACTCAGGGTCCCTCTCACATACCTGCTGCTGAGAGAAGCCTCCTCTTGAGGTGCTTGTGGAAACTTGGTATCCCTCTTGAGTCGAAGCCAGGGACTAAGCTCTCATCTCGAGTTGATTTGGGGTCCACGGAGCCCTTTGGTGTTGCTCCAGTGACCTCTGGATCCCTCTAGACTTGAGACAGTGATCTTGGGTTTTCTCTGGAGTGCCATTAAGGAAATCAAGGCTCCTTTCACGTTTGATGTGGAACACGGAATTGCTCTGCACGCAGTGCAGGGGAATCGGGCATCATCTCGCGGCGAGGGGGAAGTCTCATGGTTTTTCTCGAGTTGTGGCCGGAACTTGGGGTATATTCTCGAGTTACGACGGGGAGGGCCTTTCCAGACATGTGTTTGTTCAGCGACTTCAGGACTCCTGCCTAGGTGCGAGGGACAACTCGGGATTCTCCTCGAGTCTTGGCATGGCAATTGGGATGCGTCTAAACGTGAGGCGGGAGACCCAGTATCCCTTTCCACGTGCCACAGGGATCCTGAGACTCCTATCCATTTTCAAGAGGAGTCAGGCATCGTCTCCTTTGGAAGCATTGATCCCCGTGGACCTCTCGAGTTTTCTAAGGATGTGAGGCCTCCGGTCGCGATGAGGCAGAGAACTAGGTCTATCTCTGTGGTCTCCACAGGGGATTCAGACATCCCTTAGTCTTGGGAGATGCAAGACGAGCCTGCATTAAATTCACTGCAGGGATATCCGGCCTTACTTCGAGTCAGAGCATCTCAGTGTCCATTCCACTTGAGGCCACAAACTCAGGGTCCCTCTCACATACCTGTAGCTGAGAGAAGCCTCCTCTTGAGGTGCTTGTGGAAAGTTGGTATTCCTCTTGAGTCGAAGCCAGGGACTAAGCTCTCATCTCGAGTTGATTTGGGGTCCACGGAGCCCTTTCGTGTTGGTAAAGTGACCTCAGGATCCCTCTAGACTTGAGACAGTGATCTTTGGTTTTCTCTAGAGTGCCATCAAGGAAATCAAGGCTCCTTTCACGTTTGATGTGGAACACGTAATTGCTCTGCACGCAGTGCAGGGGAATCGGGCCTCATCTTGCAGCGAGGGGGAAGTCTCATGGTTTTTCTCGAGTTGCGGCCGGAACCTGGGGTATATTCTCGAGTTACGACGGCGAGGGCCCTTCCAGACACGTGTTTGTTCAGCGACGTCAGGACTCCTGCCTAGGTGCCAGGGACACCTCTGGATTCTCCTCGTGTCTTGACATGGCAATTGGGACGCGTCTCCACGTGAGGCGGGAGACCCAGGGTCCCTTTCCACGTGCCACAGGGATCCTGGGACTCCTATCCATTTTCAAGAGGAGTCAGGCATCGTCTCCTTTGGAAGCATTGATCTCCGCGGACCTCTCGAGTTTTCAAAGGATGTGAGGCTTCTGGTCGCGATGAGGCGGAGAACTAGGTCTTTCTCTATGGTCTCCACAGGGGATTCAGACATCCCTTCGTCTTGGGAGATGCAAGACGAGCCTGCATTCAATTCACTGCAGGGATATCCGGCCTTATTTCGAGTCAGAGCTTCTCAGTGTCCATTCCACTTGAGGTCACAAACTCAGGGTCCCTCTCACATACCTGTACCTGAGAGAAGCCTCCTCTTGAGGTGCTTGTGGAAAGTTGGTATTCCTCTTGAGTCGAAGCCAGGGACTAAGCTCTCATCTCGAGTTGATTTTGAGTCCACAGAGCCCTTTCGTGTTGCTCCAGTGACCTCAGGATCCCTCTAGTCTAGAGACAGTGACTTTGGGTTTTCTCTGGAGTGCCATCAAGGAAATCAAGGCTCCTTTCACCTTTGATGTGGAACACGGAATTGCTCTGCACGCATTGCAGGGGAATCGGGCCTCTTCTCGCGGCGAGGGGGAAGTCTCATGGTTTTTCTCGAGTTGTGGCCGGAACCTGGGGTATATTCTCGAGTTACGACGGGGAGGGCCCTTCCAGACGCGTGTTTTTTCAGCAACTTCAGGACTCCTGCCTAGGTGCGAGGGACACCTCGGGATTCTCCTCGAGTCTTGGCATGGCAATTGGGACGCGTCTCCACGTGAGGCGGGAGACCCAGTGTCCCTTTCCACGTGCCACAGGGATCCTGGGACTCCTATCCATTTTCAAGAGGAGTCAGGCATCGTCTCCTTTGGAAGCATTGATCTCCGCGGACCTCTCGAGTTTTCAAAGGATGTGAGGCCTCCGGTCGCGTTGAGGCGACGGACTAGGTCTCTCTGTGGCCTCCACAGGGGATTCAGACATCCCTTCTTCTTGGGAGATGCAAGACGAGCCTGCATTCAATTCACTGCAGGGATATCCAGCCTTACTTCGAGTCAGAGCATCTCGTTGTCCATTCCACTTCAGGCCACAAACTCAGGGTCCCTCTCACATACCTGCTGCCGAGAGAAGCCTCCTCTTGAGGTGCTTGTGGAAACTTGGTATCCCTCTTGAGTCGAAGCCAGGGACTAAGCTCTCATCTCGAGTAGATTTGGGGTCCACGGAGCCCTTTCGTGTTGCTCCAGTGACCTCTGGATCCCTCTAGACTTGAGACAGTGATCTTGGGTTTTCTCTGGAGTGCCATTAAGGAAATCAAGGCTCCTTTCACGTTTGATGTGGAACACGGAATTGCTCTGCACGCAGTGCAGGGGAATCGGGCATCATCTCGCGGCGAGGGGGAAGTCTCATGGTTTTTCTCGAGTTGTGGCCGGAACTTGGGGTATATTCTCGAGTTACGACGGGGAGGGCCTTTCCAGACATGTGTTTGTTCAGCGACTTCAGGACTCCTGCCTAGGTGCGAGGGACAACTCGGGATTCTCCTCGAGTCTTGGCATGGCAATTGGGATGCGTCTAAACGTGAGGCGGGAGACCCAGTGTCCCTTTCCACGTGCCACAGGGATCCTGAGACTCCTATCCATTTTCAAGAGGAGTCAGTCATCATCTCCTTTGGAAGCATTGATCCCCGTGGACCTCTCGAGTTTTCTAAGGATGTGAGGCCTCCGGTCGCGATGAGGCGGAGAACTAGGTCTATATCTGTGGTCTCCACAGGGGATTCAGACATCCCTTCGTCTTGGGAGATGCAAGACGAGCCTGCATTAAATTCACTGCAGGGATATCCGGCCTTACTTCGAGTCAGAGCATCTCAGTGTCCATTCCACTTGAGGCCACAAACTCAGGGTCCCTCTCACATACCTGTAGCTGAGAGAAGCCTCCTCTTGAGGTGCTTGTGGAAAGTTGGTATTACTCTTGAGTCGAAGCCAGGGACTAAGCTCTCATCTCGAGTTGATTTGGGGTCCACGGAGCCCTTTCGTGTTGCTAAAGTGACCTCAGGATCCCTCTAGACTTGAGACAGTGATCTTTGGTTTTCTCTAGAGTGCCATCAAGGAAATCAAGCCTCCTTTCACGTTTGATGTGGAACACGTAATTGCTCTGCACGCAGTGCAGGGGAATCGGGCCTCATCTTGCAGCGAGGGGGAAGTCTCATGGTTTTTCTCGAGTTGCGGCCGGAACCTGGGGTATATTCTCGAGTTACGACGGCGAGGGCCCTTCCAGACACGTGTTTGTTCAGCGACGTCAGGACTCCTGCCTAGGTGCCAGGGACACCTCTGGATTCTCCTCGAGTCTTGACATGGCAATTGGGACGTGTCTCCACGTGAGGCGGGAGACCCAGGGTCCCTTTCCACGTGCCACAGGGATCCTGGGACTCCTATCCATTTTCAAGAGGAGTCAGGCATCGTCTCCTTTGGAAGCATTGATCTCCGCGGACCTCTCGAGTTTTCAAAGGATGTGAGGCTTCCGGTCGCGATGAGGCGGAGAACTAGGTCTTTCTCTAAGGTCTCCACAGGGGATTCAGACAACCCTTCGTCTTTGGAGATGCAAGACGAGCCTGCATTCAATTCACTGCAGGGATATCCGGCCTTATTTCGAGTCAGAGCTTCTCAGTGTCCATTCCACTTGAGGTCACAAACTCAGGGTCCCTCTCACATACCTGTAGCTGAGAGAAGCCTCCTCTTGAGGTGCTTGTGGAAAGTTGGTATTCCTCTTGAGTCGAAGCCAGGGACTAAGCTCTCATCTCGAGTTGATTTTGAGTCCACGGAGCCCTTTCCTGTTGCTCCAGTGACCTCAGGATCCCTCTAGTCTAGAGACAGTGACTTTGGGTTTTCTCTGGAGTGCCATCAAGGAAATCAAGGCTCGTTTCACCTTTGATGTGGAACACGGAATTGCTCTGCACGCATTGCAGGGGAATCGGGCCTCTTCTCGCGGCGAGGGGGAAGTCTCATGGTTTTTCTCGAGTTGTGGCCGGAACCTGGGGTATATTCTCGAGTTACGACGGGGAGGGCCCTTCCAGACGCGTGTTTTTTCAGCAACTTCAGGACTCCTGCCTAGGTGCGAGGGACACCTCGGGATTCTCCTCGAGTCTTGGCATGGCAATTGGGACGCGTCTCCACGTGAGGCGGGAGACCCAGTGTCCCTTTCCACGTGCCACAGGGATCCTGGGACTCCTATCCATTTTCAAGAGGAGTCAGGCATCGTCTCCTTTGGAAGCATTGATCTCCGCGGACCTCTCGAGTTTTCAAAGGATGTGAGGCCTGCGGTCGCGTTGAGGCAACGGACTAGGTCTCTCTGTGGTCTCCACAGGGGATTCAGACATCCCTTCGTCTTGGGAGATGCAAGACGAGCCTGCATTCAATTCACTGCAGGGATATCCAGCCTTACTTCGAGTCAGAGCATCTCGGTGTCCTTTCCACTTCAGGCCACAAACTCAGGGTCCCTCTCACATACCTGCTGCCGAGAGAAGCCTCCTCTTGAGGTGCTTGTGGAAACTTGGTATCCCTCTTGAGTCGAAGCCAGGGACTAAGCTCTCATCTCGAGTAGATTTGGGGTCCACGGAGCCCTTTGGTGTTGCTCCAGTGACCTCTGGATCCCTCTAGACTTGAGACAGTGATCTTGGGTTTTCTCTGGAGTGCCATCAAGGAAATCAAGGCTCCTTTCACGTTTGATGTGGAACACGGAATTGCTCTGCACGCAGTGCAGGGGAATCGGGCATCATCTCGCGGCGAGGGGGAAGTCTCATGGTTTTTCTCGAGTTGTGGCCGGAACTTGGGGTATATTCTCGAGTTACGACGGGGAGGGCCTTTCCAGACATGTGTTTGTTCAGCGACTTCAGGACTCCTGCCTAGGTGCGAGGGACAACTCGGGATTCTCCTCGAGTCTTGGCATTGCAATTGGGATGCGTCTAAACGTGAGGCGGGAGACCCAGTTTCCCTTTCCACGTGCCACAGGGATCCTGAGACTCCTATCCATTTTCAAGAGGAGTCAGTCATCGTCTCCTTTGGAAGCATTGATCCCCGTGGACCTCTCGAGTTTTCTAAGGATGTGAGGCCTCCTGTCGCGATGAGGCGGAGAACTAGGTCTATCTCTGTGGTCTCCACAGGGGATTCAGACATCCCTTCGTCTTGGGAGATGCAAGACGAGCCTGCATTAAATTCACTGCAGGGATATCCAGCCTTACTTCGAGTCAGAGCATCTCAGTGTCCATTCCACTTGAGGCCACAAACTCAGGGTCCCTCTCACATACCTGTAGCTGAGAGAAGCCTCCTCTTGAAGTGCTTGTGGAAAGTTGGTATTCCTCTTGAGTCGAAGCCAGGGACTAAGCTCTCATCTCGAGTTGATTTGGGGTCCACGGAGCCCTTTCGTGTTGCTAAAGTGACCTCAGGATCCCTCTAGACTTGAGACAGTGATCTTTGGTTTTCTCTAGAGTGCAATCAAGGAAATCAAGGCTCCTTTCACGTTTGATGTGGAACACGTAATTGCTCTGCACGCAGTGCAGGGGAATCGGGCCTCATCTTGCAGCGAGGGGGAAGTCTCATGGTTTTTCTCGAGTTGCGGCAGGAACCTGGGGTATATTCTCGAGTTACGACGGCGAGGGCCCTTCCAGACACGTGTTTGTTCAGCGACATCAGGACTCCTGCCTAGGTGCCAGGGACAACTGTGGATTCTCCTGGAGTCTTGACATGGCAATTGGGGCGCGTCTCCACGTGAGGCGGGAGACCCAGGGTCCCTTTCCACGTGCCACAGGGATCCTGGGACTCCTATCCATTTTCAAGAGGAGTCAGGCATCGTCTCCTTTGGAAGCATTGATCTCCGCGGACCTCTCGAGTTTTCAAAGGATGTGAGGCTTCCGGTCGCGATGAGGCGGAGAACTAGGTCTTTCTCTATGGTCTCCACAGGGGATTCAGACATCCCTTCGTCTTGGGAGATGCAAGACGAGCCTGCATTCAATTCACTGCAGGGATATCCGGCCTTATTTCGAGTCAGAGCTTCTCAGTGTCCATTCCACTTGAGGTCACAAACTCAGGGTCCCTCTCACATACCTGTAGGTGAGAGAAGCCTCCTCTTGAGGTGCTTGTGGAAAGTTGGTATTCCTCTTGAGTTGAATCCAGGGACTAAGCTCTCATCTCGAGTTGATTTTGAGTCCACGGAGCCCTTTCGTGTTGCTCCAGTGACCTCAGGATCCCTCTAGACTGGAGACAGTGATCTTGGGTTTTCTCTGGAGTGCCATCAAGGAAATCAAGGCTCCTTTCACGTTTGATGTGGAACACGGAATTGCTCTGCACGCAGTGCAGGGGAATCGGGCCTCATCTCGCGGCGAGGGGGAAGTCTCATGATGTTTCTCGAATTGTGGCCGGAACCTGGGGTATATTCTCGAGTTACGACGGGGAGGGCCCTTCCAGACACGTGTTTGTTCAGCGTCGTCAGGACTCCTGCCTAGGTGCGAGGGACACCTCGGGATACTCCTCGAGTCTTGGCATGGCAATTGGGACGCGTCTCCACGTGAGGCGGGAGACCCAGGGTCCCTTTCCACGTGCCACAGGGTTCCTGGGACTCCTATCCATTTTCAAGAGGAGTCAGGCATCGTCTCCTTTGGAAGCATTGATCTCCGCCCACCACTCGAATTTTCAAAGGATGTGAGGCCTCCGGTCGCGATGAGGCGGAGAACTAGGACTTTCTCGGTGATCTCCACAGGGGATTCAGACATCCCTTCGTCTTGGGAGATGCAAGACGAGCCTGCATTCAATTCACTGCAGGCATACCCGTCCTTATTTTGAGTCAGAGCATCTCGGTGTCCATTCCACTTGAGGCCACAAACTCAGGGTACCTCTCACATACCTGTAGCTGAGAGAAGCCTCCTCTTGAGGTGCTTGTGGAAAGTTGGTATTCCTCTTGAGTCGAAGCCAGGGACTAAGATCTCATCTCGAGATGATTTGGGGTCCACGGAGCCCATTGATGTTGCTCCAGTGACCTCAGGATCCCTCTAGTCTAGAGACAGTGACTTTGGGTTTTCTCTGGAGTGCCATCAAGGAAATCAAGGCTCCTTTCACCTTTGATGTGGAACACGGAATTGCTCTGCACGCATTGCAGGGGAATCGGGCCTCATCTCGCGGCGAGGGGGAAGTCTCATGGTTTTTCTCGAGTTGTGGCCGGAACCTGGGGTATATTCTCGAGTTACGACGGGGAGGGCCCTTCCAGACGCGAGTTTTTTCAGCAAATTCAGGACTCCTGCCTAGGTGCGAGGGACACCTCGGGATTCTCCTCGAGTCTTGGCATGGCAATTGGGACGCGTCTCCACGTGAGGCGGAAGACCAGTGTCCCTTTCCACGTGCCACAGGGATCCTGGGACTCCTATCCATTTTCAAGAGGAGTCAGGCATCGTCTCCTTTGGAAGCATTGATCTCCGCGGACCTCTCAAGTTTTCAAAGGATGTGAGGCCTCCGGTCGGGTTGAGGCGACGGACTAGGTCTCTCTGTGGTCTCCACAGGGGATTCAGACATCCCTTCGTCTTGGGAGATGCAAGACGAGCCTGCATTCAATTCACTGCAGGGATATCCAGCCTTACTTCGAGTCAGAGCATCTCGGTGTCCTTTCCACTTGAGGCCACAAACTCAGGGTCCCTCTCACATACCTGCTGCTGAGAGAAGCCTCCTCTTGAGGTGCTTGTGGAAACTTGGTATTCCTCTTAAGTCGAAGCCAGGGACTAAGCTCTCATCTCGAGTAGATTTGGGGTCCACGGAGCCCTTTGGTGTTGCTCCAGTGACCTCTGGATCCCTCTAGACTTGAGACAGTGATCTTGGGTTTTCTCTAGAGTGCCATTAAGGAAATCAAGGCTCCTTTCACGTTTGATGTGGAACACGGAATTGCTCTGCACGCAGTGCAGGGGAATCGGGCATCATCTCGCGGCGAGGGGGAAGTCTCATGGTTTTTCTCGAGTTGTGGCCGGAATTTGGGGTATATTCTCGAGTTACGACGGGGAGGGCCTTTCCAGACATGTGTTTGTTCAGCGACTTCAGGACTCCTGCCTAGGTGCGAGGGACACCTCGGGATTCTCCTCGAGTCTTGGCATGGCAATTGGGATGCGTCTAAACGTGAGGCGGGAGACCCAGTGTCCCTTTCCACGTGCCACAGGGATCCTGAGACTCCTATCCATTTTCAAGAGGAGTCAGGCATCGTCTCCTTTGGAAGCATTGATCCCCGTGGACCTCTCGAGTTTTCTAAGGATGTGAGGCCTCCGGTCGCGATGAGGCGGAGAACTAGGTCTATCTCTGTGGTCTCCACAGGGGATTCAGACATCCCTTCGTCTTGGGAGATGCAAGACGAGCCTGCATTAAATTCACTGCAGGGTTATCCGGACTTACTTCGAGTCAGAGCATCTCAGTGTCCATTCCACTTGAGGCCACAAACTCAGGGTCCCTCTCACATACCTGTAGCTGAGAGAAGCCTCCTCTTGAGGTGTTTGTGGAAAGTTGGTATTCCTCTTGAGTCGAAGCCCGGGACTAAGCTCTCATCTCGAGTTGATTTGGGGTCCACGGAGCCCTTTCGTGTTGTTCCAGTGACCTCAGAATCCCTCTAGACATGAGACAGCGATCTTGGGTTTTCTCTGGAGTGCCATCAAGGAAATCAAGGCTCCTTTCACGTTTGATGTGGAACAGGCAATTGCTCTGCACGCAGTGCAGGGGAATCGGGCCTCATCTCGGGGCGAGGGGGAAGTCTCATGGTTTTTCTCGAGTTGCGGCCGGAACCTTGGGTATATTCTCGAGTTACGACGGGGAGGGCCCTTCCAGACACGTGTTTTTTCAGCGACTTCAGGACTCCTGCCTAGGTGCGAGGGACACCTCGGGATTCTCCTCGAGTCTTGGCATGGCAATTGGGACGCGTCTCCACGTGAGGCGGGAGACCCAGGGTCCCTTTGACGTGCCACAGGGATCCTGGGACTCCTATCCATTTTCAAGAGGAGTCAGGCCTCGTCTCCTTTGGAAGCATTGATCTCCGCAGACCTCTCAAGTTCTCAAAGGATGTGAGGCCTCCGGTCGCGATGAGGCGGAGAACTAGGTCTTTCTCTGTGGTCTTCACAGGGGATTCAGTCATCCCTTCGTCTTGGGAGATGCAAGACGAGCCTGCATTCAATTCACTGCAGGGATATCCAGCCTTACTTCGAGTCAGAGCATCTCAGTGTCCATTCCACTTGAGGCCACAAACTCAGGGTCCCTCTCACACACATGTAGCTGAGAGAAGCCTCCACTTGAGGTGCTTGTGGAAAGTTGGTATTCCTCTTGAGTCGAAGCCAGGGACTAAGATATCATCTCGAGTTGATTTGGGGTACACGGAGCCTTTTCGTGTTGCTCCAGTGACCTCTGGATCCCTCTAGACTTGAGACAGTGATCTTGGGTTTTCTCTGGAGTGCCATCAAGGAAATCAAGGCTCCTTTCACGTTTGATGTGGAACACGGAATTGCTCTGCACGCAGTGCATGGGCATCGGGCTTCATCTCGCGGCCAGGGGGAAGTCTCATATTTTTTCTCGAGTTGCGGCCGGAACCTGGGGTATATTCTCGAGTTACGACGGCGAGGGCGCTTCCAGACACGTGTTTGTTCAGCGACTTCAGGACTCCTGCCTAGGTGCGAGGGACACCTCGGGATTCTCCTCGAGTCTTGTCATGGCAATTGGGACACGTCTCCACGTGAAGCGGGAGACCCAGTGTCCCTTTCCACGTGCCACAGGGATCCTGGGACTCCTATCCATTTTCAAGAGGAGTCAGGCGTCGTCTCCTTTGGAAGCATTGTTCTGCGCGGAACTCTCGAGTTTTCAAAGGATGTGAGGGCTCCAGTCTCGATGAGGCGGAGAACTAGGTCTTTCTCTGTGGTCTCCACAGGGGATTCAGACATCCCTTCGTCTTGGGAGATGCAAGACGAGCCTGCATTCAATTCACTGCAGGGATATCCGGCCTTACTTCGATTCAGAGCATCTCGGTGTCCATTTTACTTGAGGCCACAAACTCAGGGTCCCTCTCACATACCTGTAGCGGAGAGAAGCCTCCTCTTGAGGTGCTTGTGGAAAGATGGTATTCCTCTTGAGTCGAAGCCAGGGACTAAGCTCTCATCTCGAGTTGATTTGGGGTCCACGGAGTGCTTTCGTGTTGCTCCAGTGACCTCAGGATCCCTCTAGACTTGAGACAGTGATCTTGGGTTTTCTCTGGAGTGCCATCAAGGAAATCAAGGCTCCTTTCACGTTTGATGTGGAACACGGAATTGCTCTGCACGCAGTGCAGGGGAATCGGGCCTCATCTTGCGGCGAGGGGGAAGTCTCAAGGTGTTTCTCGAGTTGCGGCCGGAACCTGCGTTATATTCTCGACTTACGACGGGGAGGGGCCTTCCAGACACGTGTTTGTTCAGCGACGTCAGGACTCCTACCTAGGTGTGAGGGACACCTCTCGATTCTCCTCGAGTCTTGACATGGCAATTGGGACTTGTCTCCACGTGAGGCGGGAGACCAGGGTCCCTTTCCACGTGCCACACGGATTCTGGGACTCCTATCCATTTTCAAGAGGAGTTAGGCATCGTCTCCTTTGGAAGCATTGATCTCCGTGGACCTCTCGACTTTTCAAAGGATATGAGGCTTCCGGTCGCGATGAGGTGGAGAACTAGGTCTTTCTCTGTGGTCTCCACAGGGGATTCAGACATCCCTTCGTCTTGGTAGATGCAAGAAGAGCCTGCATTCAATTCACTGCAGGGATATCCGGCTTAACTTCGAGTCAGAGGTTCTCGGTGTCCATTCCACTTGAAGCCACAAACTCAGGGTCCCTCTCTCATACCTGTAGCTGAGAGAAGCCTCCTCTTGAGGTGCTTGTGGAAAGTTGGTATTCCTCTTGAGTCGAAGCCAGGGACTAAGCTCTCATCTCGAGTTGATTTGGGGTCCACGGAGCCCTTTCGTGTTGCTACAGTGACCTCAGGATCCCTCTAGACTTGAGACAGTGATCTTGGGTTTTCTCTGGAGTGTCATTAAGGAAATCGAGGCTCCTTTCAAGTTTGATGTGGAACACGGAATTGCTCTGCACGCAGTCCAGGGGAATCGGGCCTCATCTTGCAGCGAGGGGGAAATCTCATGGTTTTTCTCGAGTTGCGGCCGGAACCTGGGGTATATGCTCGAGTTATGACGGGGAGGGCCCTTCGAGACACGTGTTTGTTCAGCAACGTCAGGACTCCTGAATAGGTTCGAGGGACACCTCGGGATTTTCCTCGACTCTTGGCATGGCAATTGGGACGCGGCTCCACCTGAGGCGGGACCCAGGGTCCCTTCCCACGTGCCACAGGGATCCTGGGACTCCTATCCATTTTCAAGAGGAGTCAGGCATCGTTTCCTTTGGAAGCATTGATCTCGGACCTCTCGAGTTTTCAAAGGATGTGAGGCCTCCAGTCGCGATGTGGCGAGAACTAGGTCTTTCTCTGTTGTCTCCACAGTTGATTCAGACATCCCTTCGTCTTGGGAGATGCAAGACAAGCCTGCATCCAATTCACTGCAGGGATATCTGTCCTTACTTCGAGTCAGAGCATCTCGGTGTCCATTCCACTTGAGGCCAGAAACACATGGTGCCTCTCACATACCTGTAGCTGAGAGAAGCCTCCTTTTGACGTGCTTGTTGAAAGTTGGTATTCCCCTTGAGTTGAAGCCTGGGACTAAGCTCTCATCTCGAGTTGATTTGGAGTCCACGGAGCCCTTTCGTGTTGCTCCATTGATCTCAGGATCCCTCTATACTTGAGACAGTGACCTTGGGTTTTCTCTGGAGTGCCATCAAGGAAATCAAGGCTCCTTTCACGTTTGATGTGGAACACGGAATTGCTCTGCACGCAGTGCAGGGGAATCGGGCCTCATGTTGTGGCGAGGGGAAGTCTCATGGTTTTTCTCGAGATGCGGCCGGAACCTGCGGTATATTCTCGAGTTACGACGGCGAGGGCCCTTCCAGACACGTGTTTGTTCAGCGACGTCAGGACTCATGCCTAGGTGTGAGGGACACCTCGGTATTCTCCTCGAGTCTTGGCATGGCAATTGGGACGCGTCTCCACGTGAGGCGGGAGACCCAGGGTCCCTTTCCACGTGCCACAGGGATCCTGGGACTCTTATCCATTTTCAAGAGGAGTCAGGCATCCTCTCCTTTGGAAGCATTGATCTCCGCGGACCTCTCGAGTTTTCAAAGGATGTGAGGCCTCCGGTCGCGATGAGGCGGAGAACTAGGTCTTTCTCTGTGGTCTCCACAGGGGATTCAGACATCCCTTCGTCTTGGGAGATGCAAGACAAGCCTGCATTCAATTCACTGCAGGGATATCCGGCCTTACTTCGAGTCAGAGCCTCTCGGTGTCCATTCCACTGGAGGCCACAAACTCAGGGTCCCTCTCACATACTTTTAGCTGAGAGAAGCCTCCTCTTGTGGTGATTGTTGAAAGTTGGTATTCCTCTTGAGTCCAAGCCAGGGACTAAGCTCTCATCTCGATTTGATTTGGGGTGCACGGAGCCATTTCGTGTTGCTCCAGTAACCTCAGAATCCCTCTAGACTTGAGACAGTGATCTTGGGTATTCTCTGGAGTGCCATCAAGGAAATCAAGGCTCCGTTCACATTTGATGTGGAACACGGAATTGCTCTGCACGCAGTGCACAGAATCGGGCCTCATTTCGGGGCGAGGGGGAAGTCTCATGGTTTTACTCGAGTTGCCACCGGACCCTGGGGTATATTCTCGAGTTACGACGGGGAGGGCCCTTCCAGACACGTGTTTGTTCAGCAACGTCAGGACTCCTGCCTAGGTGCGAGGGACACCTCGGAATTCTCCTCGAGTCTTGGCATGGCAATTGGGACGCGACTCCACGTGAGGCGGGAGACCCAGGGTCCCTTTCCACGTGCCACAGGGATCCTGGGACTACTATCCATTTTCAAGAGGAGTCAGGCATCGTCTCCTTTGGAAGCATTGATCTCCGCGGACCTCTAGAATTTTCAAAGTATGTGAGGCCTCCGGTTGCGATTAGGCGGAGAACTAGTTCTTTCTCTGTGGTCTCCACAGGGGTTTCAGACATCCCTTCGTCTTGGGAGATGCAAGACGAGCCTGCTTTCCATTCACTGCAGGGATATCCGGCCTTACTTCGAGTCAGAGCCTCTCGGTGTCCATTCCACTGGAGGCCACAAACTCAGGGTCCCTCTCACATACCTGTAGCTGAGAGAAGCCTCCTCTTGAGGTGCTTGTGGAAAGTTGGTATACCTCTTGAGTCGAAGCCAGGGACTGAGCTTTCATCTCGAGTTGATTTGGGTTCCACGGAGCCCTTTCGTGTTGCTACAGTGACCTCAGGATCCCTCTAGACTTGAGACAGTGATCTTGCGTTTTCTCTGGAGTGCCATCAAGGAAATCAAGGCTCCTTTCATGTTTGATGTGGAACACGGAATTGCTCTGCACACAGTGCAGGGGAATCGGGCCTCATCTCGCGGCGAGGGGGAAGTCTCATGGTTTTTCTCGAGTTGCGGCTGGAACCTGGGGTATATTCTCGAGTTACGACGGGGAGGGCCCTTAAAGACACGTGTTTGTTCTGCGACGTCAGAACTCCTGCCTAGGTGCGAGGGACACCTCGGGATTCTCCTCGAGTCTTGGAATGGCAATTGGGACGCGGCTCCACATGAGGCAGGAGACCCAGGATCCCTTTCCACGTGCCACAGGGATCCTGGGACTCCTATCCATTTTCAAGAGGAGTGAGGCATCGTCTCCTTTGGAAGCATTGATCTCCGCGGACCTCTCGAGTTTTCAAAGGATGTGAGTATTCCGGTCGCAATGTGGCGAGAACTAGGTCTTTCTCTGTGGTCTCCACAGGGGATTCAGACATCCCTTCGTCTTGGGAGATGCAAGACGAGCCTGCATTCAATTCACTGCAGGGATATCCGGCCTTACTTCGAGTCAGAGCATCTCGGTGTCCATTCCACTTGAGGCCACAAACTCAGGGTCCCTCTCACATACTTGTAGCTGAGAGAAGCCTCCTCTTGAGGTGCTTGTGTTAAGTTGGTATTCCTCTTGAGTCGAATCCATGGACTAAGGTCTCATCTCGAGGTGATTTGGGGTCCACGGAGCCCTTTCGTGTTGCTACAGTGACCTCAGGATCCCTCTAGACTTGAGACAGTGATCTTGGGTTTTCTCTGGAGTGCCATCAAGGAAATCAAGGCTCCTTTCATGTTTGATGTGGAACACGGAATTGCTCTGCACACAGTGCAGGGGAATCGGGCCTCATCTCGTGGCGAGGGGGAATTCTCATGGTTTTTCTCGAGTTGCGGCTGGAACCTGGGGTATATTCTCGAGTTACGACTGGGAGGGCCCTTAAAGACACGTGTTTGTTCTGCGACGTCAGAACTCCTGCCTAGGTGCGAGGGACACCTCGGGATTCTCCTCGAGTCTTGGAATGGCAATTGGGACGCGGCTCCACATGAGGCAGGAGACCCAGGATCCCTTTCCACGTGCCACAGGGATCCTGGGACTCCTATCCATTTTCAAGAGGAGTGAGGCATCGTCTCCTTTGGAAGCATTGATCTCCGCGGACCTCTCGAGTTTTCAAAGGATGTGAGTATTCCGGTCGCAATGTGGCGAGAACTAGGTCTTTCTCTGTGGTCTCCACAGGGGATTCAGACATCCCTTCGTCTTGGGAGATGCAAGACGAGCCTGCATTCAATTCACTGCAGGGATATCCGGCCTCACTTCGAGTCAGAGCATCTCGGTGTCCATTCCACTTGAGGCCACAAACTCCGGGTCCCTCTCACATACCTGTAGCTGAGAGAAGCCTCCTCTTGAGGTGCTTGTGGAAAGTTGATATTCCTCTTGAGTCGAAGCCAGGGACTAAGCTCTCATCTCGAGTTGATTTGGGCTCCACGGAGCCCTTTCGTGTTGATACAGTGACCTCAGGATCCCTCTAGACTTGAGACAGTGATCTTGGGTTTTCTCTGGAGTGCCATCAAGGAAATCAAGGCTCCTTTCACGTTTGATGTGGAACACGGAATTGCTCTGCACGCAGTGCAGGGGAATCGGGCCTCATCTCACGGCGAGGGGGAAGTCTCATGGTTTTTCTCGAGTTGCGGCCGGAACCTGGTGTATATTCTCGAGTTACGACGGGGAGGTCCCTTCCAGACACTTGTTTGTTCAGCGACGTCAGACTCATGCCTAGGTTCGATGGACACCTCGGTATTCTCCCCGCGGCTTGGCATGGCAATTGGGACGCGTCTCCAGGTGAGGCGGGAGACCCAGTGTCCCTTTTCACGTGCCACAAGGTCCTGGGAATCCTATCCATTTTCAAGAGGAGTCAGGCATCGTTTCCTTTGGAAGCATTGATCTCCTCGGACCTCTCGAGTTTTCAAAGGATGTGAGGCCTCCAGTCGCGATGTGGCGAGAACTAGGTCTTTCTCTGTTGTCTCCACAGTTGATTCAGACATCCCTTCGTCTTGGGAGATGGAAGAGGAGCCTGCATCCAATTCACTGCAGGGATATCTGTCCTTACTTCGAGTCAGAGCATCTCGGTGTCCATTCCACTTGAGGCCAGAAACTCATGGTCCCTCTCACATACCTGTAGCTGAGAGAAGCCTCCTCTTGACGTGCTTGTTGAAAGTTGGTATTCCACTTGAGTTGAAGCCAGGGACTAAGCTCTAATCTCGAGTTGATTTGCGGTCCACGGAGCCCTTTCGTGTTGCTCCATTGACCTCAGGATCCCTCTATACTTGATACAGTGATCTTGGGTTTTCTCTGGAGTGCCATCAAGGAAATCAAGGCTCCTTTCACGTTTGATGTGGAACACGGAATTGCTCTGCACGCAGTGCAGGGGAATCGGGCCTCATGTTGTGGCGAGAAGAAGTCTCATGGTTTTTCTCGAGATGCGGCCGGAACCTGTGGTATATTCTCGAGTTACGACGGCGAGGGCCCTTCCAGACACGTGTTTGTTCAGCGACGTCAGGATTCATGCCTAGGTGCGAGGGACACCTCGGGATTCTCCTCGAGTCTTGGCATGGCAATTGGGACGCGTCTCCAAGTGAGGCGGGAGACCCAGGGTCCCTTTCCACGTGCCACAGGGATCCTGGGACTCCTATCCATTTTCAAGAGGAGTCAGGCATCGTCTCCTTTGGAAGCATTTATCTCCGCGGACCTCTCGAGTTTTCAAAGGGTGTGAGGCCTCCGGTCGCGATGAGGCGGAGAACTAGGTCTTTCTCTGTGGTCTCCACAGGGGATTCAGACATCCCTTCGTCTTCGGAGATGCAAGACGAGCCTGCATTCAATTCACTGCAGGGATATCCGGCCTTACTTCACGTCAGAGCATCTCGGTGTCCATTCCACTTGAGGCCACAAACTCAGGGTCCCTCTCACATACCTGCAGCTGCGAGATGCCTCCTCTTGAGGTGCTTGTGTAAAGTTGGTATTCCTCTTGAGTTGAAGCCAGGGAATAAGCTCTCATCTCGAGTTGATTTGGGGTCCTTGGAGCCCTTTCCTGTTGCTACAGTGTCCTCAGGATCCCTCTAGACTTGAGACAGTGATCTTGGGTTTTCTCAGGAGTGCCATCAATAAAAGCAGGGCTCCTTTTACGTTTGATGTCAATCACGGAATTGTGCTGCACGCAGTGCAGGGGAATCGGGCCTCATCTCGCGGCGAGGGGTAAGTCTCATGGTTTTTCTCGAGTTTCGGCCGGAACCTGGGGTATATTCTCGAGTTATGACGGGGAGGGCCCTTCCAGACACGTGTTTGTTCAGCGACGTCAGGACTCCTGCCTAGGTGCGAGGGAGACCTCGGGATTCTCCTCGAGTCTTGGCATGGCAATTGGGACGCATCTCCACATGAGGCGGAAGACCCAGTGTCCCTTTACACGTGCCACAGGGATCCTGGGACTCCTATCCATTTTCAAGAGGAGTCAGGCATCGTCTCCTTTGGAAGCATTGATCTCCGCGGACCTCTCGAGTTTTCAAAGTATGTGAGGCCTCCGGTCGCGATGAGGCGGAGAACTAGGTCTTTCTCTGTGGTCTCCACAGGGGATTCAGACATCCCTTCGTTTTGGGAGATGCAAGGCGAGCCTGCATTCAATTCACTGCAGGGATATCCGGCCTTACTTCGAGTCAGAGCATCTCCGTGTCCATTCCACTTGAGGCCACAAACTCAGGGTCCCTCTCACATACCTTTAGCTGAGAGAAGCCTCCTCTTGAGGTGCTTGTGGAAAGGTGCTATTTCTCTTGAGTCGAAGCCAGCGACGAAGCTCTCATCTCTAGTTGATTTGGGGTCCACGGAGCCCTTTCGTGTTGCTACAGTGACCTCAGGATCCCTCTAGACTTGATACAGTGATCTTGGGTTTTCTCTGGAGTGCCATCAAGGAAATCAAGGCTCCTTTCACGTTTGATGTGGAACACGGAATTGCTCTGCACGCAGTGCAGGGGAATCGGGCCTCATGTCACGGCGAGGGGGAAGTCTCATGGTTTTTCTCGAGTTGCTGCCGGAACCTGGAGTATATTCTCGAGTTACGACGGGGAGGGACCTTCCAGACACGTGTTTGTTCAGCAACGTCAGGACTCCTGACTAGGAGCGAGGGACACCTCGGGATTCTCCTCGAGTCTTGGCATGGCAATTGGGAGGCGTCTCCACGTGAGGCGGGAGACCCAGGGTCCCTTTCCACGTGCCACAGGGATCCTGGGACTCCTATCCATTTTCAAGAGGAGTCAGGCATCGTCTCCTTTGGAAGCATTGATCTCCGTGGACCTCTCGAGTTTTCAAAGGATGTGGGGCCTCAGCTCGCGATGAGGCGGGGAATTAGGTCTTTCTCTGTGGTCTCCACAGGGGATTCAGACATCCCTTCGTCTTGGGAGATCCAAGACGAGCCTGCATTCAATTCACTGCAGGGATATCCGGCCTTATTTCGAGTCAGAGCATCTCGGTGTCCATTCCACTTGAGGCCACAAACTCAGGGTCCCTCTCCCATACCTGTAGCTGAGAGAAGCCTCCTCTTGAGGTGCTTGTGGAAAGTTGGTATTCCTCTTGAGTCGAAGCCAGGGACTAAGCTCTCATCTCGAGTTGATTTGGGGTCCACGGAGCCCTTTCGTGTTGCTCCAGTGACCTCAGGATCCCTCTAGACTTGAGACAGTGATCTTGGGTTTTCTCTGGAGTGCCATCAAGGAAATCAAGGCTCCTTTCATGTTTGATGTGGAACACGGAATTGCTCTGCACGCAGTGCTGGGGAATCGGGTCTCATCTCGCTGCGAGGGGGAAGTCTTATGGTTTTTCTCGAGTTGCGGCCGGAACCTGGGGTATATTCTCGAGTTACGACAGGGAGGGCCCTTCCAGACACGTGTTTGTTCAGCGACGTCCGGACTCCTGCCTAGGTGCGAGGGACACTTCGGGATTCTCCTCGAGTCTTGGCATGGCAATTGGGACGCGTCTCCACGTGAGGCGGGAGACCCAGGGTCCCTTTCCACGTGCCACAGGGATCCTTGGAATACTATCCATTTTCAAGAGGAGTCAGGCATCGTCTCTTTTGGAAGCATTGATCTCCGCGGACCTCTCGAGTTTTCAAAGGATGTGAGGCCTCCGGTCGCGTTGAAGCGGAGGACTAGGTCTTTCTCTGTGGTCTCCACAGGGGATTCAGACATCCCTTCGTCTTGGGAGATGCAAGACGAGGCTGCAATCAATTCACTGCAGGGATATCCGGCATTACTTCAAGTCAGAGCATCTCGGTGTCCATTCCACTTGAGGCCACAAAGTCAGGGTCCCTCTCACATACCTGTAGCTGAGAGAAGCCTCCTCTTGAGGTGCTTGTGGAAAGTTGGTATTCCTCTTGAGTCGATGCCAGGAACTAAGCTCTCATCTCCAGTTGATTTGGGGTCCACGGAGCCCTTTCGTGTTGGTCCAGTGACCTCAGGATCCCTCTATTCTTGAGACAGTGATCTTGGGTTTTCTCTGGAGTGCCATCAAGGAAATCAAGGCTCCTTTCACGTTTGATGAGGAACACGGAATTGCTCTGCACACAGTGCAGGGGAATCGGGCCTCATCTCGCGGCGAGGGGAAGTCTCATGGTTTTTCTCGAGTTGCGGCTGGAACCTGGGGTATATTCTCGAGTTACGACGGGGAGGGCCCTTCCAGACACGTGTTTGTTCAGCGAAGTCAGGACTCCTGCCTAGGTGCGGGGGACACCTCGGGATTCTCCTGGAGACTTGGCATGGCAATTGGGAGGCGTCTCCACGTGAGGCGGGAGACACAGTGTCCCTTTCGACGTGCCACAGGGATCCTGGGACTCCTATCCATTTTCAAGAGGACTCAGGCATCGTCTCCTTTGGAAGCATTGATCTCAGGAGACCTCTCGAGTTTTCAAAGGATGTGAGGCCTCCGGTCGTGATGAGGCGGAGGACTAGGTCTTTCTCTGTGGTTTCCACAGGGGATTCAGACATCCCTTCGTCTTGGGAGATGCAAGACGAGGCTGCAATCAATTCACTGCAGGGATATCCGGCCTTACTTCGAGTCAGAGCATCTCGGTGTCCATTCCACTTGAGGCCACAAACTCAGGGTTTCTCTCACATACCTGTATCTCAGAGAAGCCTCCTCTTGAGGTGTTTGTGGAAAGTTGGTATTCCTCTAGAGTAGATGCCAGGGACGAAGCTCTCATCTCGAGTTGATTTAGGGTCAATGGAGCCCTTTCGTGTTGCTCCAGTGACCTCAGGATCCCTCTAGCCTTGAGACAGTGATCTTGGATTTTCTCTGGAGTGCCATCAAGGAAATCAAGGCTCCTTTCACGTTTGATGTGGAACACGGAATTGCTCTGCACGCAGTGCAGGGGAATCGGGCCTCATCTCGCGGCGAGGGGGAAGTCTCATGGTTTTTCTCGAGTTGCGGCTGGAACCTGGGGTATTTTCTCGAGTTTCGACGGGGAGGGCCCTTCCAGACACGTGTTTGTTCAGCGAAGTCAGGACTGCTGCCTAGGTGCGAGGGACACCTCGGGATTCTCTTCGAGTCTTGGCATGGCAATTGAGAGGCGTCTCCACGTGAGGCGGGAGACCCAAGGTCCCTTTCCACGTGACACAGGGATCCTGGGACTCCTATCCATTTTCAAGAGGAGTCAGGCATCGTCTCCTTTCGAAGCATTGATCTCCGTGGACGTCTCGAGTTTTCAAAGGATGTGACGCCTCCGGTCGTGATGAGGCGGAGAACTAGGTCTTTCTCTGTGGTCTCCACAGGGGATTCAGACATCCCTTCGTCTTGGGAGATGCAAGACGAGCCTGCATTCAATTCACTGCAGGTATATCCGGCCTTACTTCTAGCCAGAGCATCTCGGTGTCCATTCCACTTGAGGCCACAAACTCAGGGTCCTTCTCACATACCTGTAGCTGAGAGAAGCCTCCTCTTGAGGTGCTTGTGGCAAGTTGATATGACTCTTGAGTCGAAGCCAGGGACTAAGCTCTCATCTCGAGGTGATTTGGGGTCCACGGAGACCTTTTGTGTTGCTACAGTGACCTCAGGATCCCTCTAGACTTGAGACAGTGATCTTGGGTTTTCTCTGGAGTGCCATCAAGGAAATCAAGGCTCCTTTCACGTTTGATGTGGAACACGGAATTGCTCTGCACGCAGTGCAGGGGAATCGGGCCTCATCTCACGGCGAGGGGGAAGTCTCATGGTTTTTCTCGAGTTGCGGCCGGAACCTGGGGTATATTCTCGAGTTACGATGGGGAGGGCCCTTCCAGACACGTGTTTGTTCAGCGACGTCAGGACCCCTGCCTAGGTTCGAGGGACACCTCGGGATTCTCCTCGAGTTTTGGCATGGCAATTGGGACGCGTCTCCACGTGAGGCGGGAGACCCAGGGTCCCTTTCCACGTGCCACAGGGATCCTGGGACTCCTATCCATTTTCAACATGAGTCAGGCGTCGTCTCCTTTGGAATCATTGATCTCCGCGGACCTCTCGAGTTTTCAAAGGATGTGAGGCCTCTGGTCGGGAGGAGGCGGAGAACTATGTCTTTCTCTGTGGTCTCCACAGGGGAATCAGACATCCCTTCGTCTTGGGAGATGCAAGACGAGCCTGCATTCAATTCACTGCAGGGATATCTGGCCTTAGTTCCAGTCAGAGCATCTCGGTGTCCATTCCACTTGAGGACACAAACTCAGGGTCCCTCTCACATACCTGTAGCTGAGAGAAGCCTCCTCTTGAGGTGCTTGTGGAAAGTTGGTATTCCCCTTGAGTCGAAGCCAGGGACTAAGCTCTCATCTCGAGTTGATTTAGGGTCCATGGAGCCCTTTCCTGTGGCTCCAGTGACCTCAGGATCCCTCTAGAATTGACACAGTGATCTTGGGTTTCTCTGGAGTGCCATCAAGGAAATCAAGGCTCCTTTCACGTTTGATGTGGAACACGGAATTGCTCTGCACGCTGTGCAGGGGAATCGGGCCTCATCTCGCGGCGAGGGGGAAGTCTCATGGTTTTTCTCGAGTTGCGGCCGGAACCTGGGGTACATTCTAAAGTTACTACGGGGAGGGCCCTTCCAGACACGTGTTTGTTCAGCGAAGTCAGGACTCCTGCCTAGGTGCGAGGGACACCTCGGGATACTCGTCGAGTCTTGGCATGGCAATTGGGACGGGTCTCCACGTGAGGCGGAAGACCCAGTGTCTCTTTCCACGTGCCAAAGGGATCCTGAGACTCCTATCCATTTTCAAGAAGAGACAGGCATCGTCTCCTTTGGAAGCATTGATCTCGACGGACCTCTCGAGTTTTCAAAGGATGTGAGGCCTTCGGTCGCGATGAGGCGGAGAACGAGGTCTTTCTCTGTGGTCTCCACAGGGGATTCAGACATCACTTCGTCTTGGGAGATGCAAGACGAGCCTGCATTCAATTCACTGCAGGGATATCCGGCCTTACTTCACGTCAGAGCATCTCGGTGTCCATTCCACTTGAGGCCACAAACTCAGGGTCCCTCTCACATACCTGCAGCTGAGAGATGCCTCCTCTTGAGGTGCTTGTGTAAAGTTGGTATTCCTCTTGAGTTGAAGCCAGGGAATAAGCTCTCATCTCGAGTTGATTTGGGGTCCTTGGAGCCCTTTCCTGTTGCTACAGTGTCCTCAGGATCCCTCTAGACTTGAGACAGTGATCTTGGGTTTTCTCAGGAGTGCCATCAATAAAAGCAGGGCTCCTTTCACGTTAGATGTCAATCACGGAATTGTGCTGCACGCAGTGCAGGGGAATCGGGCCTCATCTCGCGGCGAGGGGTAAGTCTCATGGTTTTTCTCGAGTTTCGGCCGGAACCTGGGGTATATTCTCGAGTTATGACGGGGAGGGCCCTTCCAGACACGTGTTTGTTCAGCGACGTCAGGACTCCTGCCTAGGTGCGAGGGAGACCTCGGGATTCTCCTCGAGTCTTGGCATGGCAATTGGGACGCATCTCCACATGAGGCGGAAGACCCAGTGTCCCTTTACACGTGCCACAGGGATCCTGGGACTCCTATCCATTTTCAAGAGGAGTCAGGCATCGTCTCCTTTGGAAGCATTGATCTCCGCGGACCTCTCGAGTTTTCAAAGTATGTGAGGCCTCCGGTCGCGATGAGGCGGAGAACTAGGTCTTTCTCTGTGGTCTCCACAGGGGATTCAGACATCCCTTCGTCTTGGGAGATGAAAGGCGAGCCTGCATTCAATTCACTGCAGGGATATCCGGCCTTACTTCGAGTCAGAGCATCTCCGTGTCCATTCCACTTGAGGCCACAAACTCAGGGTCCCTCTCACATACCTTTAGCTGAGAGAAGCCTCCTCTTGAGGTGCTTGTGGAAAGGTGCTATTTCTCTTGAGTCGAAGCCAGCGACGAAGCTCTCATCTCTAGTTGATTTGGGGTCCACGGAGCCCTTTCGTGTTGCTACAGTGACCTCAGGATCCCTCTAGACTTGATACAGTGATCTTGGGTTTTCTCTGGAGTGCCATCAAGGAAATCAACGCTCCTTTCACGTTTGATGTGGAACACGGAATTGCTCTGCACGCAGTGCAGGGGAATCGGGCCTCATCTCGCGACGAGGGGGATCTCTCATGGTTTTTCTCGAGTTGCGGCTGGAACCTGGGGTATATTCTCGAGTTACGACGGGGATGGCCCTTCCAGACACGTGTTTGTTCAGCGACGTCAGGACTCCTGCCTAGGTGCGAGGGACACCTCGGGATTCTCCTCGAGAATTGGCATGGCAATTGGGACGCGTCTCCACGTGAGGCGGGAGACACAGGGTCCCTTTCGACGTGCCACAGGGATCCAGGGACTCCTATCCATTTTCAAGAGTACTCAGGCATCGTCTCCTTTGGAAGCATTGATCTCCGCGGACCTCTCGAGTTTTCAAAGGATGTGAGGCCTCCGGTCGCGATGAGCCGGAGATCTAGGTCTTTCTCTGTGGTCTCCACAGGGGATTCAGATATCCCTTCCTCTTGGGAGATGCAAGACGAGCCTGCATTCAATTCACTGCAGGGATATCCGGCCTTACTTCGAGTCAGAGCATCTCGGAGTCTATTCCACTTGAGCCCACAAACTCAGGGTCCCTCTCACATACCTGTAGCTGAGAGAAGCCTCCTCTTGAGGTGCTTGTGGAAAGTTGGTATTCCTCTTGAGTCGAAGCCAGGAACTAAGCTCTAATCTCGAGTTGATTTGGGGTCCACGGAGCCCTTTCGTGTTGCTACAGTGACGTCAGGATCCCTCTAGACTTGAGACAGTGATCTTGGGTTTTCTCTGTAGTGCCATCAAGGAAATCAAGTCTCCTTTCACGTTTGTTGTGGAACATGGAATTGCTCTGCACGCAGTGCAGGGGAATCGGGCCTCATCTCGCTGCGAGGGGGAAGTCTCATGGTTTTTCTCGAGTTGCGGCTGGAACCTGGGGTATATTCTCGAGTTAAGACGGGGAGGACCCTTCCAGATACGTGTTTGTTCAGCGACGTCAGGACTCCTGCCTAGGTGCGAGGGACACCTCGGAATTCTCCTCGAGTCTTGGCATGGCAATTGGGACGCATCTCCCCGTGAGGCGGGAGACCCAGGATCCCTTTCCACGTGCCACAGGGATCCTGGGACTCCTATCCATTTCAAGAGGAGTCAGGCATCGTCTCCTTTGGAAGCATTGTTCTGCGCGGACCGCTCGAGTTTTCAAAGGATGTGAGGCCTCCGGTCGCGATGAGGGGGAGGACTAGGTCTTTCTCTGTGGTCTCCACAGGGGATTCAGACATCCCTTCGTCTTGGGAGATGCAAAACGAGCCTGCATTCAACTCACTGCAGCGATATCCGGCCTGACTTCGCGTCAGAGCATCTCGGTGTCCATTCCACTTGAGGCCACAAACTCAGGGTCTCTCTCACATAGCTGTAGCTGAGAGAAGCCTCCTCTTGAGGTGCTTGTGGAAAGTTGGTATTCCTCTTGAGTCGAAGCCAGGGACTAAGCTCTCATCTCGAGTCGATATGGGGTCCACGGAGCCCTTTTGTGTTGCTCCAGTGACCTCAGGATCCCTCTAGACTTGAGACAGTGATCTTGGGTTTTCTCTGGAGTGCCATCAAGGAAATCAAGGCTCATTTCACGTTTGATGTGGAACACGGAATTGCTCTCCAGGCAGTGCAGGGGAATCGGGCCTCATCTTGCGGCGAGGGGGAAGTCTCATGGTTTTTCAAGAGTTGCGGCCGGAACCTGGGGTATATTCTCGAGTTACGACGGGGAGGTTCCTTCCAGACACGTGTTTGTTCAGCGACGTCAGGACTCGGGCCTAGGTGCGAGGGACACCTAGAGATTCTCCTCGAGTCTTGGCATGGCAATTGGGACGCGTCTCCACGTGAGGCGGGAGACCCAGGGTCCCTTTCCACGTGCCACAGGGATCCTGGGACTCCTATCCATTTCAAGAGGAGTCAGGCATCGTCTCCTTTGGAAGCATTGATCTGCGCGGACCGCTCGAGTTTTCAAAGGATGTGAGGCCTCCGGTCGCGATGAGGCGGAGGACTAGGTCTTTCTCTGTGGTCTCCACAGGGGATTCAGACATCCCTTCTTCTTGGGAGATGCAAGACGAGCCTGCATTCAATTCACTGCAGCGATATCCGGCCTGATTTCGAGTCAGAGCATCTCGGTGTCCATTCCACTTGAGGCCACAAACTCAGGGTCTCTCTCACATACCTGTAGCTGATAGAAGCCTCCTCTTGAGGTGCTTGCGGAAAGTTGGTATTCCTCTTGAGTCGAAGCCAGGGACTAAGCTCTCATCTCGAGTCGATTTGGGGTCCACGGAGCCCTTTCGTGTTGCTACAGTGACCTCAGGATCCCTCTAGACTTGAGACAGTGATCTTGGGTTTTCTCTGGAGTGCCATCAAGGAAATCAAGGCTCCTTTCACGTTTGATGTGGAACACGGAATTGCTCTGCACGCAGTGCAGGGGAATCGGGCCTCATCTTGCGGCGAGGGGGAAGTCTCATGGTTTTTCTCGAGTTGCGGCAGGAACCTGGGGTATATTCTCGAGTTACGACGGGGAGGGCCCTTCCAGACACGTGTTTGTTCAGCGACGCCAGGACTCGGGCCTTGGTGCGAGGGACACCTCGGCATTCTCCTCGAGTCTTGGCATGGCAATTTGGACGCGTCTCCATGTGAGGCGGGAGACCGAGTGTCCCTTTCCACGTACCACAGGGATCCTGGGACTCCTATCCATTTTCAAGAAGAGTCAGGCATCGTCTCCTTTGGAAGCATTGATCTCCGCGGACCTCTCGAGTTTTCAAAGGATGTGAGTGCTCCGTTCGCAATGTGGCGAGAACTAGGTCTTTCTCTGTGGTCTCCACAGGGGATTCAGACATCCCTTCATCTTGGGAGATGGAAGACGAGCCTGCATCCAATTCACTGCAGGGATATCCGACCTTACTTCGAGTCAGAGCATCTCGGTGTCCATTCCACTTGAGGCCACAAAATCAGGGTCCCTCCCACATACCTGTAGCTGAGAGAAGCCTCCCGTTGAGGAGCTTGTGGAAAGTTTGTATTCCTCTTGAGTCGAAGCCAGGGACTAAGCTCTCATCTCTAGTTGACTTGGGGTCCACGGAGCCCTTTCGTGTTGCTCCAGTGACCTCAGGATCCCTCTAGACTTGAGACAGGGATCTTGGGTTTTCTCTGGAGCGCCATGAAGGAAATCAGGCTCCTTTCACGTTTGATGTGGAACACGGAATTGCTCAGCACGCAGTGCAGGGGAATCGGGCCTCATGTCGCGGCGAGGGGGAAGTCTCATGGTTTTCTCGAGTGGCGGCCGGAACCTGGGGTATATTCTCGAGTTACGACGGGGAGGGCCCTTCCAGACACGTGTTTGTTCAGCGACGTCAGGACTCCTGCCTAGGTGCGAGGGACACCTCGGGATTCTCCTCGAGTCTTGGCATGGCAATTGGGAAGCGTCTCCACATGAGGCGGGAGACCCAGGGTCCCTTTCCACGTGCCACAGGGATCCTGGGACTCCTATCCATTTTCAAGAAGAGTCAGGCATCGTCTCCTTTGGAAGCATTGATCTCCGCGGACCTCTCGAGTTTTCAAAGGATGTGAGGCCTCAGCTCGCGATGAGGCGGAGGACTAGGTCTTTCTCTGTGGTCTCCACAGCAGATTCAGACATCCCTTCGTCTTGGGAGATCCAGGACGAGCCTGCATTCAATTCACTGCAGGGATATCCGGCCTTACTTCGAGTCAGAGCATCTCGGTGTCCATTCCACTTGAGGCCACAAAATCAGGGTCCCTCTCACATACCTGTAGCTGACAGAAGCCTCCTCTTGAGGTGCTTGTGGAAAGTTGGTATTCCTCTTGAGTCGAAGCCAGGGACTAAGCTCTCATCTCGAGTTGATTTGGGGTCCACGGAGAACTTTCGTGTTGCTACAGTGACCTCAGGATCCCTCTAGATTTGAGACAGTGATCTTGGGTTTTCTCTGCAGTGCCATCAAGGAAATCAAGGCTCCTTTCACGTTTGATGTGGAACACGGAATTGCTCTGCACGCAGTGCAAGGGAATCGGGACTCATCTCGCGGCGAAGGGGAAGTCTCATGGTTTTTCTCGAGTTGCGGCTGGAACCTGGGGTATTGTCTCTAGTTTCGACGGAGAGGGCCCTTCCAGACACGTGTTTGTTCAGCGAAGTCAAGACTGCTGCCTAGGTGCGAGGGACACCTCGGGATTCTCCTCGAGTCTTGGCATGGCAATTGGGACGCGTCTCCACGTGAGGCGGGAGACCCAGGGTCCCTTTCCACGTGCCACAGGGATCCTGGAACTCCTATCCATTTTCAAGAGGAGTCAGGCATCGTCTCCTTTGGAAGCATTGATCTCCGCGGACCTCTCGAGTTTTCAAAGGACGTGAGGCCTCCGGTCGCGATGAGGCGGAGATCTAGGTCTTTCTCTGTGGTCTCCACAGGGGATTCAGACATCACTTTGTCTTGGGAGATGCAAGACGTGCCTGCATTCAATTCACTGCAGGGATATCCGGCCGAACTTCGAGTCAGAGCATATCGGTGTCCATTCCACTTGAGGCCACAAACTCAGGGTCCCTCTCACATACCTGTAGCTGAGAGAAGCCTCCTCTTGAGGTGCTTGTGGAAAGTTGGTATTCCTCTTGAGGTGAAGCCAGGGACTAAGCTCTCATCTCGAGTTGATTTGGGGTCCACGGAGCCCTTTCTTGTTGCTCCAGTGACCTCAGGATCCCTCTAGACTTCAGACAGTTATCATGGGTTTTCTCTGGAGTGCCATCAAGGAAATCAAGGCTCCTTTCACGTTTGATGTGGAACACGGAATTGCTCTGCACGCAGTGCAGGGGAATCAGGCCTCATCTCGCGGCGAGGGGGAAGTCTCATGCTTTTTCTCTAGTTGCGGCCAGAACCTGGGGTATATTCTCGAGTTACGACGGGGAGGGCCCTTCCTGACACGTGTTTGTTCAGCGACGTCAGGACTCCTGCCTAGGTGCGAGGGACACCTCGGGATTCTCCTCGAGTCTTGGCATGGCAATTGGGACGCGTCTCCCCGTGAGGCGGGAGACCCAGGGTCCCTTTCCACGTGCCACAGGGATCCTGGGACTCCTATCCATTTTCAAGAGGAGTCAGGCATCGTCTCCTTTGGAAGCATTGATCTCCGCGGACCTCTCGAGTTTTCAAAGGATGTGAGGCTTCCGGTCGCGATGAAGCAAAGGACTAGGTCTTTCTCTGTGGTCTCCACAGGGGATTCAGACATCCCTTCGTTTTGGGAGATGCAAGATGAGCCTGCATTCAATTCACTGCAAGGATTTCCAGCCTTAGTTCGAGTCAGAGCATATGGGTGTCCATTCCACTTGAGGCCACACACTCAGGGTCCCTCTCACATACCGGTAGCTGAGAGAAGCCTCCTCTTGAGGTGCTTGTGGAAAGTTGGTATTCCTCTTGAGTCGAAGCCAGGGACTAAGCTCTCATCTCAAGTTGATTTGGCGTCCACATAGCCCTTTCGTGTTGCTCCAGTGACCTCAGGATCCCTCTAGACTAGAGCCAGTGATCTTGGGTTTCCTCTGGAGTGCCATCAAGGAAATCAAGGCTCCTTTCAGGTTTGAGGTGGAACACGGAATTGCTCTGCACGCAGTGCAGGGGAATCGGGACTCATCTCGCGGCGAGGGGGAAGTCTCATGGTTTTTCTCGAGTTGCGGCCGGAACCTGGAATATATTCTCGAGTTACGACGGGGAGGGCCCTTCCAGACACGTGTTAGTTCAGTGACGTCAGGACTCGGGCCTAGGTGCGAGGGACACCTCGGGATTCTCCTCGAGTCTTGGCATGGCAATTGGGACGCCTCTCCAAGTGAGGCGGGAGACCAAGGGTCCCTTTCTACGTGCCACAGGGATCCTGGGACTCCTATCCATTTTCAAGAGGTGTCAGGCATCATCTCCTTTGGAAGCATTGATCTCCGCGGACCTCTCGAGTTTTCAAAGGATGTGAGGGTCCGGGCGCGATGAGGCGGAGAACTAGGTCTTTCTCTGTGGTCTCCACAGGGGATTCAGACATCCCTTCGTCTTGGGAGATGCAAGACGAGCCTGCATTCAATTCACTGCAGGGATATCTGGCCTTACTTCGAATCAGTGCATCTCATTGTCCATTCCACATGAGGCCACAAACTCAGTGTCCCTGTCACATACCTGTGGCTGAGAGAAGACTCCTCTTGAGGTGCCTGTGGAAAGTTGGAATTCCTCTTGAGTCGAAGCCAGGGACTAAGTTCTCATCTCGAGTAGATTTGGGGTCCACGGAGCCCTTTCGTGTTGCTACAGTGACCTCAGGATCCCTCTAGACTTGAGACAGTGATCTTGGGTTTTCTCTGGAGTGCCATCAAGGAAATCAAGGCTCCTTTCACGTTTGATGTGGAACACGGAATTGCTCTGCACGCAGTGCAGGGGAATCGGGCCTCATCTTGCGGCGAGGGGGAAGTCTCATGGTTTTTCTCGAGTTGCGGCCGGAACCTGGGGTATATTCTCGAGTTACGACGGGGAGGGCCCTTCCAGACACGTGATTGTTCAGCAACGTCAGGACTCCTGTCTAGGTGCAAGGGACACCTCGGGATTCTCCTCGAGTCTTGGCATGGCAATTGGGACGCGTCTCCACGTGAGGCGGGAGACCCAGGGTCCCTTTCCACGAGCCACAGGGATCCTGGGACTCCTATCCATTTTCAAGAGGAGTCAGGCATCGTCTCCTTGGGAAGCATTGATATCCGCAGATCTCTCGAGTTTTCAAAGGATGTGAGGCCTCCGGTCGCGTTGAGGCGGAGGACTAGGTCTTTCGCTGTCGTCTCCACAGGGGATTCAGACATCCCTTCGTCTTGGGAGATGCAAGACGAGCCTGCATTCAATTCACTTCAGGGATATCCGGCCTTACTTTGAGTCAGAGCATCTCGGTGTCCATTCCACTTGAGGCCAGAAACTCAGTTTCCCTCTCACATACCTGTAGCTGAATGAAGCCTCCTCTTGAAGTGCTTGTGGAAAGTTGGTATTCCTCTTGAGTCGCAGCCAGGGACTAAGCTCTCATCTCGATTTGATTTGGGGTCCACGGAGCCGTTTCCTGTGGCTCCAGTGACCTCAGGATCCCTGTAGACTTGAGACAGTGATCTTGGGTTTTCTCTGGAGTGCCATCAGGGAAATCAAGGCTCCTTTCACGTTTGATGTGGAACACGGAATTGCTCTCCACGCAGTGCAGGGGAATCGGGCCTCATCTTGCGGCGAGTGGGAAGTCTCATGGTTTTTCTCGAGTTGCGGCCGGAACCTGGGGTATATTCTCGAGTTACGACGGGGAGGTTCCTTCCAGACACGTGTTTGTTCAGCGACGTCAGGACTCCTGCCTAGATGCGAGGGACACCTAGGGATTCTCCTCGAGTCTTGGCATGGCAATTGGGAAGCGTCTCCACGTGAGGCGGGAGACCCAGGGTCCCTTTCCACGTGCCACAGGGATCCTGGGACTCCTATCCATTTTCAAGAGGAGTCAGGCATCGACTCCTTTGGAAGCATTGATCTCCGCGGACCTCTCGAGTTTTCAAAGGATGTGAGGCCTCCGGTCGCGATGAAGCGGAGGACTGGGTCTTTCTCGGTGGTCTCCACAGCGGATTCAGACATCCCTTCGTCTTGGGAGATGCAAGACGAGCCTGCATTCAATTCACTGCAGGGATATCCGGCCTTACTTCGAGTCAGAGCATCTCGGTGTCCATTCCACTTGAGGTCACAAACTCAGGGTCCCTCTCACATACCTGTAGCTGAGAGAAGCCTCCTCTTGAGGTGCTTGTGGAAAGTTGGTATTCCTCTTGAGTCTAAGCCAGGGACTAAGCTCTCATCTCGAGTTGATTTGGGGTCCACGGAGCCCTTTCGTGTTGCTCCAGTGACCTCAGGATCCCTCTAGACTTGAGACAGTGATCTTGGGTTTTCTCTGGAGTGCCATCAAGGAAATCAAGTCTCCTTTCACGTTTGATTTGGAACACGGAATTGCTCTGCATGCAGTGCAGGGGAATCGGGGCTCATCTCGCGGCGAGGGGGTAGGCTCATTGTTTTTCTCGAGTTGCTGCCGGAACCGGGGGTATATTCTCGAGTTACGACGGGGAGGGCCCTTCCAGGCACGTGTTTGTTCAGCGACGTCAGGACACCTGCCTAGGTGCGAGGACACCTCGCGATTCTCCTCGAGTCTTGTCAGGGCAATGGGGACGCGTCTCCACGTGAGGCGGGAGACCCAGGGTCCCTTTCCACGTGCCACAGGGATCCTGGGACTCCTATCCATTTTCAAGAGGAGTCAGGCATCGTCTCCTTTGGAAGCATTGATCTCCGTGGACCTCTCGAGTTTTCAAAGGATGTGAGTACTCCGGTCGCAATGTGGCGAGAACTAGGTCTTTCTCTGTGGTCTCCACAGGGGATTCAGACATCCCTTCGTCTTGGGAGATGGAAGACGAGCCTGCATCCAATTCACTGCAGGGATATCTGTCCTTACTTCGAGTCAGAGCATCTCGGTGTCCATTCCACTTGAGGCCAGAGACTCATGGTCCCTCTCACATACCTGTAGCTGAGAGAAGCCTCCTCTTGACGTGCTTGTTGAAAGTTGGTATTCCCCTTGAGTTGAAGCCAGGGACTAAGCTCTCATCTCGAGTTGATTTGGGGTCCACGGAGCCCTTTCATGTTGCTCCAGTGACCTCAGGATCCCTCTAGACTTGAGACAGTGATCTTGGGTTTTCTCTGGAGTGCCATCAAGGAAATCAAGGCCCCTTTCACGTTTGATGTGGAACACGGAATTGCTCTGCACGCAGTGCAGGGGAATCGGGCCTCATCTCGCGGCGAGGGGGAAGTCTAATGGTTTTTCTCGAGTTGCGGCCGGAACCTGGGTTATATTCTCGAGTTACGACGGGGAGGGCCCTTCCAGACACGTGTTTGTTCAGCGAAGTGAGGAATCCTGCCTAGGTGCGAGGGACACCTCGGGATACTCCTCGAGTATTGGCATGGCAATTGGAACGCGTCTCCACGTGAGGCGGGAGACCCAGGGTCCCTTTCCACGTTCCACAGGCCTCCTGGGACTCCTATCCATTTTCAAGAGAAGTCAGGCATCGTCTCCTTTGGAAGCATTGATATCTGCGGACCTCTCGAATTTTCAAAGGATGTGAGGCCTCCGGTCGCGATGAGGCGGAGAACTAGGTCTTTCTCTGTGGTCTCCACAGGTGATTCAGACATCCCTTCATCTTGGGAGATAAAAGACGAGCCTGCATTCAATTCACTGCAGGGATATCCGGCCTTACTTCGAGTCAGAGCATCTCGGTGTCCATTCCACTTGAGGCCACAAACTCAGGGTCCCTCTCACATACCTGTAGCTGAGAGAAGCCTCCTCTTGTGTTGCTTGTGGAAAGTTGGTATTCTTCCTGGGTCGAAGCCAGGGACTAAGCTCTCATCTCGAGTTGATTTAGGGTCCACGGAGCATTTTCGTATTGCTCCAGTTACCTCAGGATCGCTCTAGACTTGAGACAGTGATCTTGGGTTTTCTCTGGAGTGCCATCAAGGAAATCAAGGCTCCGTTCACATTTGATGTGGAACACGGTATAGCTCTGCACGCAGAGCACGGAATCGGGCCTCATCTCGGGGCGAGGGGGAAGTCTCATGGTTTTTCTTGAGTTGCGGACGGACCCTGGGGTATATTCTCGAGTTAGAAGGGAAGGGCCCTTCCAGACACGTGTTTGTTCAGCGACGTCAGGACTCCTGCCTAGGTGCTAGGGGCACATCGGTATTCTCTTCGAGTCTTGGCATGGCAATTGGGACGCGTCTCCACGTGAGGCGGGAGACCAAGGGTCCCTTTCCAAGTTCCACAGGAGTCCTGGAACTCCTATCCATTTTCAAGAGGAGTCAGGCATCGTCTCCTTTGGAAGCATTGATCTCCGTGGACCTCTAGAGTTTTCAAAGGATATGAGGCCTCTGGCCGCGATGAGGCGGAGAACTAGGTCTTTCTCTGTGGTCTCCACAGGGGATTCAGACATCCCTTCGTCTTGGGAGATGCAAGACGAGCCTGCATTCAATTCACTGCATGGATATCCGGCCTTACTTCGAGTCAGAGCATCTCGGTGTCCATTCCACTTGAGGCCACAAACTCAGGGTCCCTCTCACCTACCTGTAGCTGAGAGAAGCCTCCTCTTGAGGTGCGTGTGGAATGTTGGTATTCCTCTTGAGTCGAATCCAGGGACTAAGCTATCATCTCCAGTTGATTTGGGGTCCACGGAGCCCTTTCGTGTTGCTCTAGTGACCTCAGGATCCCTCTAGACTTGAGACAGTGATCTTGGGTTTTCTCTGGAGTGCCATCAAGGAAATCAAGGCTCCTTTCACGTTTGATGTGGAACACGGAATTGCTCTGCACGCAGTTCAGGGGAATCGGGCCTCATCTCGCGGCGAGGGGGAAGTCTCATATTTTTTCTCGAGATGCGGACGAAACCTGATTTATATTCTCGAGTTATGACGGGGAGGGCCCTTCCAGACACGTGTTTGTTCAGCGACATCAGGACTCCTGCCTAGGTGCGAGGGACAACTCGGGATTCTCCTCGAGTCTTGGCATGGCAATTGGGACGCGTCTCCACGTGAGGCGGGAGACGCAGGGTCCCTTTCGACGTGCCACAGGGATCCTGGGACTCCTATCCATTTTCAAGAGGAGTCAGGCATCGTCTCCTTTGGAAGCATTGATCTCCTCAGACCTCTCGAGTTTTCAAAGGATGTGAGGCCTCCGGTCGCGATGAGGCGGAGAACTAGGTCTTTCTCTGTGGTCTCCACAGGGGATTCAGACATCCCTTCGTCTTGGGAGATGCAAGACGAGCCTGCATTCAATTCACTGCAGGGATATCCGGCCTTACTTCGAGTCAGAGCATCTCGGTGTCCATTCCACTTGAGGCCACAAACTCAGGGTCCCTCTCACATACCTGTAGCTGAGAGAAGCCTCCTCTTGAGGTGCTTGTGGAAAGTTGGTATTCCTCTTGAGTCGAAGGCAGGGACTAAGCTCTCATCTCGAGTTTATTTGGGGTCCATGGAGCCCTTTCTTTTTGCTCCAGTGACCTCAGGATCCCTCTAGACTTGAGACAGTGATCTTGGGTTTTCTCTGGAGTGCCATCAAGGAAACCAAGGCTCCTTTCACGTTTGATGTGGAACACGGAATTGCTCTACACGCAGTGCAGGGGAATCGGGCCTCATCTCGCGGCGAGGGGGAAGTCTCATTGTTTTTCTCGAATTGCGGCCTGAACCTGGGGTATATTCTCGAGTTACGACGGGGAGGGCCCTTCCAGATACGTGTTTGTTCAGCGACGTCAGGACTCCTGCCTAGGTGCGAGGGACCTCGGGATTCTCCTCGAGTCTTGGCATGGCAATTGGGACGCGTCTCCACGTGAGGCGGGAGAACCAGGGTCCCTTTCCACGTGCCACAGGGATCCTGGGACTCCTATCCATTTTCAAGAGGAGTCAGGCATCGTCTCCTTTGGAAGTATTGATCTCCGCGGACCTCTCGAGTTTTCAAAGGATGTGAGGCCTCAGCTCGCGATGAGGCGGAGGACTAGGTCTTTCTCTGTGGTCTCCAGAGCAGATTCAGACATCCCTTCGTCTTGGGAGATGCAGGACGAGCCTGCATTCAATTCACTGCAGGGATATCCGGCCTTACTTCGAGTCAGAACATCTCGGTGTCCATTCCACTTGAGGCCACAAAATCAGGGTCCCTCTCACATACCTGTAGCTGAGAGAAGCCTCCTCTTGAGGTGCTTGTGGAAAGTTGGTATTCCTCTTGAGTCGAAGCCAGGGACTAAGCTCTCATCTCGAGTTGATTTGGGGTCCATGGAGAACTTTCGTGTTGCTACAGTGACTTCAGGATCCCTCTAGACTTGAGACAGTGATCTTGGGTTTTCTCTGCAGTGCCATCAAGGAAATCAATGCTCCTTTCACGTTTGATGTGGAACACGGAATTGCTCTACACGCAGTGCAGGGGAATCAGGCCTCATCTCGCGGCGAGGGGGAAGTCTCATGCTTTTTCTCGAGTTGCTGCCAGAACCTGGGGTATATTCTCGAGTTACGACGGGGAGGGCCCTTCCAGACACGTGTTTGTTCAGCGACGTCAGGACCCCTGCCTAGGTGCGAGGGACACCTCGGGATTCTCCTCGAGTCTTTGCATGGCAATTGGGAGGCGTCTCCACGTTAGGCGGGAGACCCAGGGTCCCTTTGCACGTGCCAGAGATATCCTGGGACTCCTATCCATTTTCAAGAGGAGTCAGGCATCGTCTCCTTCGGAAGTATTGATCTCAGCGGACCTCTCGAGTTTTCAAAGGTTATGAGGCCTCCATTCGCGAGGAGGCGGAGGACTAGGTCTTTCTCTGTGGTCTCCACAGGGGATTCAGAAAACCCTTCGTCTTGGGAGATGCAAGACGAGCCTGAATTCAGTTCACTGCAGGGATATCCTGCCTTACCTCGAGTCAGAGCATCTCGGTGTCCATTCCACTTGAGGCCACAAACTCAGGGTCCCTCTCACATACCTGTAGCTGAGAGAAGCCTCCTCTTGAGGTGCTTGTGGAAAGTTGGCATTCCTCTTGAGTCGAAGCCAGGGACTAAGCTCTCATCTCGAGTTGATTTGGGGTCCACAGAGCCCTTTCGTGTTGCTACAGTGACCTCAGGATCACTCTAGACTTGAGACAGTGATCTTGGGTTTTCTCTGGAGTGCCATCAAGGAAATCAAGGCTCCTTTCACGTTTGATGTGGAACACGGAATTGCTCTGCACGCAGTGCAGGGGAATCGTGCCTCATGTCACGGCGAGGGGGAAGTCTCATGGTTTTTCTCGAGTTGCGGCCAGAACCTGGAGTATATTCTCGAGTTACGACGGGGAGGGCCCTTCCAGACACGTGTTTGTTCAGCGAAGTCAGGACTCCTGCCTAGGAGCGAGGGACACCTCGGGATTCTCCTCGAGTCTTGGCATGGCAATTGGGAGGCGTCTCCACGTGAGGCGGGAGACCCAGGGTCCCTTTCCACGTGCCACAGGGATCCTGGGACTCCTATCCATTTTCAAGAGGAGTCAGGCATCGTCTCCTTTGGAAGCATTGATCTCCGCGGACCTCTCGAGTTTTCAAAGGATGTGAAGCCTCAGTTCGCGATGAGGCGGAGAATTAGGTCTTTCTCTGTGGTCTCCACAGGGGATTCAGGCAACCCTTCGTCTTGGGAGATGCAAGACGAGCCTGAATTCAATTCACTGCAGGGATATCCGGCCTTACTTCGACTCAGAGCATCTCGGTGTCCACTCCACTTGAGGCCACAAACTCAGGGTCCCTCTCACATACCTGTAGCTGAGAGAAGCCTCCTCTTGAGGTGCTTGTGGAAAGTTGGCATTCCTCTTGAGTCGAAGCCAGGGACTAAGCTCTCATCTCGAGTTGATTTGGGGTCCACAGAGCCATTTCTTGTTGCTCCAGGGACCACAGGATCCCTCTAGACTTGAGACAGTGATCTTGGGTTTTCTCTGGAGTGCCATCAAGGAAATCAAGGCTCCTTTCACGTTTGATGTGGAACACGGAATTGCTCTGCACGCAGTGCAGGGGAATCAGGCCTCAACTCGCGGCGAGGGGGAAGTCTCATGGTTTTTCTCGAGTTGCGGCCGGAACCTGGGGTATATTCTCGAGTTACGACGGGGAGGGCCCTTCCAGACACGTGTTTGTTCAGCGACGTCAGGACTCCTGCCTAGGTGCGAGGGATACCTCGGGATTCTCCTCGAGTCTTGTCATGGCAATTGGGACGGGTCTCCACATGAGACGGGAGACCCAGGGTCCCTTTTTACGGGTCACAGTGATCCTGGGACTCCTATCCATTTTCAAGAGGAGTCAGGCATCGTCTCCTTTGGAAGCATTGATCTCCCCAGACCTCTCGAGGTTTCAAAGGATGTGAGGCCTCCGGTCTCGATGAGGCGGAGGACTAGGTCTTTCTCTGTGGTCTCCACAGGGGATTCAGACATCCCTTCGTCTTGGGAGATGCAAGACGAGCCTGCATTCAATTCACTGCAGGGATATCCTGCCTTACTTCGAGTCAGAGCATCTCGGTGTCCATTCCACTTGAGGCCACAAACTCAGGGTCCCTCTCACATACTTGTAGCTGAGAGAAGACTCCTCTTGAGGTGCTTGTGGAAAGTTGGTATTCCTCTTGAGTCGAAGCCAGGGACTAAGCTCTCACCTGGAGTTGATTTGGGGTCCACAGAGCCCTTTCGTGTTGCTCCAGTAACCTCAGGATCCCTCTAGACTTGAGACAGTGATCTTGGCTTTTCTCTGGAGTGCCATCAAGGAAATCAAGGCTCCTTTCACGTTTGATGTGGAACACGGAATTGCTCTGCACGCAGTGTAGGGGAATCGGGCCTCATCTCACGGCGAGGGGGAAGTCTCATGTTTTTTCTCGAGTTGCGGCCGAAACCTGAGGTATATTCTCGAGTTACGATGGGGAGGGCCCTTCCAGACACGTATTTATTCAGCGATGTCAGGACTCCTGCCTAGGTGCGAGGGACACCTCTTGATTCTCCTCGAGTCTTGGCATGGCAATTGGGACGCCTCTCCATGTGAGTCGGGAGACCCAGTGTCCCTTTCCACGTGCCACACAGATCCTGGGACTCCTATCCATTTTCAAGAGGAGTCAGGCATCGTCTCCTTTGGAAGCATTGATTTCCCGGACCTCTTGAGTTTTTAAAGGATGTGAGGCCTCCGTTCGCGATGAGGCGGAGAACTAGGTCTGTCTCTGTGGTCTCCACAGGGGATTCAGACATCCCGTCGTCTTGGGAGATGCAAGGCGAGCCTGCATTCAATTCACTGCAGGGATATCCGGCCTTACTTCGAGTCAGAGCATCTCCGTGTCCATTCCACTTGAGGCCACAAACTCAGGGTCCCTCTCACATACTTGTAGCTGAGAGAAGCCTCCTCTTGAGGTGCTTGTGGAAAGTTGGTATGACTCTTGAGTCGAAGCCAGGGACTAAGCTCTCATCTCAAGTTGATTTGGGGTCCACGGAGCCCTTTCCTGTTGCTCCAGTGACCTCAGGATCCCTCTAGAATTGAGACAGTGATCTTGGGTTTTCTCTGGAGTGCCATCAAGGAAATCAAGGCTCCTTTCACGTTTGATGTGGAACACGGAATTGCTCTGCACGCTGTGCAGGGGAATCGGGCCACATGTCGCGGCGACGGGGAAGTCTCATGGTTTTTCTCGAGTTGCGGCCGGAACCTGGGGTATATTCTCGAGTTACGACGGGGAGAGCCCTTCCAGACACGTGTTTGTTCAGCGACGTCAGTACTCCTGCCTAGGTGCGACGGACACCTCGGGATTCTCCTCGAGTCTTGGCATGGCAATTGGGATGCGTCTCCACGTGAGGCGGGAGACCCAGGGTCCCTTTCCACGAGCCACAGGGATCCTGGGACTCCTATCAATTTTCAAAAGGAGTCAGGCATCGTCTCCTTTGGAAGCATTGATCTCCGCGGACCTCTCGAGTTTTCAAAGGATGTGAGGCCCTCGGTCACGATGAAGCGGAGAACTAGGTCTTTCTCTGTGGTCTCCACAGGGGATTCAGACATCCCTTCGTCTTGGGAGATGCAAGACAAGCCTGCATTCAATTCACTGCAGAAATATCCGGCCTTACTTCGCGTCAGAGAATCTCTGTGTCCATTCCACTTGAGGCCACAAACTCAGGGTCCCTCTCACATACCTGTAGCTGAGAGAAGCCTCCTCTTGAGGTGCTTGTGGAAAGTTGGTATTCCTCTTGAGTCGAAGCCAGGGTCTAAGCTCTCATCTCGAGTTGATTTGGGGTCCACGGAGCATTTTCGTGTTGCTCCAGTGACCTCAGGATCCCTCTAGACTTGAGCCAGTGATCTTGGGTTTTCTCTGGAGTGCCATCAAGGAAATCAAGGATCCGTTCACATTTGATGTGGAACACGGAATTGCTCTGCATGCAGTGCACAGAATCGGGCCTCATCTCGGGTCGAGGGGGAAGTCTTATGGTTTTTCTCTAGTTGCGGACGGACCCTGGAGTATATTCTCGAGTTACGACTGGAGGGCCCTTCCAGACACGTGTTTGTTCAGCGACGTCAGAACCAATGCCTACGTTCGATGGACACCTCGGTATCTCCCCGAGGCTTGGCATGGCAATTGGGACGCGTCTCCACGTGAGGCGGGAGACCTAGGGTCCCTTTCCACGTGCCACAGGGATCCTGGGACTCCTATCTATTTTCAAGAGGAGTCAGGCATCGTCTCCTTTGGAAGCATTGATCTCCGCGGACCTCTCGAATTTTCAAAGGATGTGAGGCCTTTGGTCGCGATGAGGTGGAGATCTAGTCTTTCTCTGTGGTCTCCACAGCGGATTCAGACATCCCTTCATCTTGGGAGATGAAAGACGAGCCTGCTTTCAATTCACTGCAGAGATATCCGGCCTTACTTCGAGTCCGAGCATCCCGGTGTCTATTCAACTTGAGGCCACAAACTCAGGGTCCCTCTCACATACCTGTAGCTGAGAGAAGCCTCCTCTTGAGGTGCTTGTGGAAAGTTGGTATTCCTCTTGAGTCGAAGCCAGGGACTAAGCTCTCATCTCGAGTTGATTTGGTTTCCACGGAGCCCTTTCGTGTTGCTCCAGTGACCTCAGGATCCCTCTATACTTGAGACAGTGATCTTGGGGTTTCTCTGGAGTGCCATCAAGGAAATCAAGGCTCCTTTCATGTTTGATGTGGAACACGGAATTGCTCTGCACGCAGTGCAGGGGAATCGGGCCTCATCTCGTGGCGAGGGGGAAGTCTCATATTTTTTCTCGAGTTGCGGCCGGAACCTGGGGTATATTCTCGAGTTACGACGGGGAGGGCACTTCCAGACACGTGTTTGTTCAGCGAAGTCAGGACTCCTGCCTAGGTGCGAGGGACACCTCGGTATTCTCCTCGAATCTTGGCATGGCAATTGGGAAGCTTCTCCACGTGAGGCGGGAGACCCAGGCTCCCTTTCCACGTGCCACAGGGATCCTGGGACTCCTATCCATTTTCAAGAGGAGTCAGGCATTGTCTCCTTTGGAAGCATTGATATCCGCGGACCTCTCGAATTTTCAAAGGATGTGAGGCCTCCGGTCGCGAAGAGGCGGAGAACTAGTTCTTTCCCTGTGGTCTCCAGAAGGGATTCAGAGATCCCTTCGTCTTGGGAGATGAAAGGCAAGCCTGCTTTCAATTCACTGCAGGGATATGCGGCCTTATTTCGAGTCAGAGCATCTCGGTGTCCATTCCACTTGAGGCCACAAACTCAGGGTCCCTCTCACATACCTGTAGCTGAGAGAAGCCTCCTCTTGAGGTGCTTGTGGAAAGTTGGTATTCCTCTTGAGTCGAAGCCAGGGACTAAGCTCTCATCTCGAGTTGATTTGGGCTCCACGGAGCCCTTTCTTGTTGATACAGTGACCTCAGGATCCCTCTAGACTTGAGACAGTGATCTTGGGTTTTCTCTGGAGTGCCATCAAGGAAATCAAGGCTCCTTTCACGTTTGATGTGGAACACGGAATTGCTCTGCACGCAGTGCAGGGGCATCGGGCCTAATCTCACGGCGAGGGGGAATTCTCGTGGTTTTTCTCGAGTTGTGGCCAGAACCTGGGGTATATTCTCGAGTTACGACGGGGGTTTCCCTTCCAGACACGTGTTTGTTCAGCGACGTCAGACCCATGCCTAGGTTCGATGGACACCTCGGTATTCTCCCCGCGGCTTGGCATGGCAATTGGGACGCGTCACCACGTGAGGCGTGAGACCCAGTGTCCCTTTCCACGTGCCACAGGGTCCTGGGAATCCTATCCATTTTCAAGAGGAGTCAGGCATCGTTTCCTTTGGAAGCATTGATCTCCTCGGACCTCTCGAGTTTTCAAAGGATGTGAGGCCTCCAGTCGCGATGTGGCGAGAACTAGGTCTTTCTCTGTTGTCTCCACAGTTGATTCAGACATCCCTTCGTCTCGGGAGATGGAAGAGGAGCCTGCATCCAATTCACTGCAGGGATATCTGTCCTTACTTCGAGTCAGAGCATCTCGGTGTCCATTCCACTTGAGGCCACAAACTCAGGGTCCCTCTCACATACCTGTAGCTGAGAGAAGCCTCCTCTTGAGGTGCTTGTGGAAATTTGTATTCCTCTTGAGTCGAAGCCAGGGACTAAGCTCTCATCTCGTGTTGATTTGGGCTCCACGGAGCCCTTTCGTGTTGATACAGTGACCTCAGGATCCCTCTAGACTTGAGACAGTGATCTTGGGTTTTCTCTGGAGTGCCATCAAGGAAATCAAGGCTCCTTTCACGTTTGATGTGGAACACGGAATTGCTCTGCACGCAGTGCAGGGGAATCGGGCCTCATCTCACGGCGAGGGGGAAGTCTCATGGTTTTTTTCGAGTTGTGGCCGGAACCTGGGGTATATTCTCGAGTTACGACGGGGGTTTCCCTTCCAGACACGTGTTTGTTCAGCGACGTCAGACCCATGCCTAGGTTCGATGGACACCTCGGTATTCTCCCCGCGGCTTGGCATGGCAATTGGGACGCGTCTCCAGGTGAGGCGGGAGACCCAATGTCCCTTTCCACGTGCCACAGGGTCCTGGGAATCCTATCCATTTTCAAGAGGAGTCAGGCATCGTTTCCTTTGGAAGCATTGATCTCCGCGGACCTCTCGAGTTTTCAAAGGATGTGAGTATTCCGGTCGCAATGTGGCGAGAACTAGGTCTTTCTCTGTGGTCTCCACAGGGGATTCAGACATCCCTTCGTCTTGGGAGATGCAAGACGAGCCTGCATTCAATTCACTGCAGGGATATCCGGCCTTACTTCGAGTCAGAGCATCTCGGTGTCCATTCCACTTGAGGCCACAAACTCAGGGTCCCTCTCACATACTTGTAGCTGAGAGAAGCCTCCTCTTGAGGTGCTTGTGTTAAGTTGGTATTCCTCTTGAGTCGAATCCATGGACTAAGGTCTCATCTCGAGGTGATTTGGGGTCCACGGAGCACTTTCGTGTTGCTACAGTGACCTCAGGATCCCTCTAGACTTGAGACAGTGATCTTGGGTTTTCTCTGGAGTGCCATCAAGGAAATCAAGGATCCTTTCACGTTTAATGTGGAACACGGAATTGTTCCGCACGCAGTGCAGGGGAATCGGGCCTCATCTCGGGGCGAGGGGGAAGTCTCATGGTTTTTCTCGAGTTGCAGCCAGAACCTGGGGTATATTCTCGAGTTACGACGGGGAGGGCACTTCCAGACACGTGTTTGTTCAGCGAAGTCAGGACTCCTGCCTAGGTGCGAGGGACACCTCGGGATTCTCCTCGAATCTTGGCATGGCAATTGGGAAGCGTCTCCACGTGAGGCGGGAGACCCAGGGTCCCTTTCCACGTTCCACAGGGATCCTGGGACTCCTATCCATTTCAAGAGGAGTCAGGCATCCTTTCCTTTGGAAGCATTGATCTCCGCGGACCTCTCGAATTTTCAAAGGATGTGAGGCCTCCGGTCGCGATGAGGCGGAGAACTAGGTCTTTCTCTGTGGTCTCCACAGGGGATTCAGACATCCCTTCGTCTTGGGAGATGCAAGACGAGCCTGCATTCAATTCACTGCAGTGATATCCGGCCTTACTTCCAGTCAGAGCATCTCGGTGTCCAGTCCACTTGAGGCCACAAACTCAGGGTCCCTCTCACATACCTGTAGCTGAGAAAAGCCTCCTCTTGAGGTGCTTGTGGAAAATTGGTAATCCTCTTGAGTCGAAGCGAGACACTAAGCACTCATCTCGAGTTGATTTGAGGTCCACGGAGCCCTTTCGTGTTGCTCCAGTGACCTCAGGATCCCTCTAGAATTGAGACAGTGATCTTGGGTTCTCTCTGGAGTGCCATCAAGGAAATCAAGGATCCTTTCACGTTTGATGTGGAATACGGAATTACTCTGCACGCAGTGCAGGGTAATCGGGCCTCATCTCGCGGCGAGGGGGAAGTCTCATTGTTTTTCTCGAGTTGCGGCTGGAACCTGGGGTATATTCTCGAGTGACCACGGGGAGGGCCCTTCCAGACACGTGTTTGTTCAGCGACGTCAGAACTCCTGCCTAGATGCGAGGGACACCTCGGGATTCTCCTCGAGTCTTGGCATGGCAATTGGGACGCGGCTCCACGTGAGGCAGGAGACCCAGGATCCCTTTCCACGTGCCACAGGGATCCTGGGACTCCTATCCATTTTCAAGAGGAGTCAGGCATCGTCTCCTTTGGAAGCATTGATCTCCGCGGACCTCTCGAGTTTTCAAAGGATGTGAGTATTCCGGTCGCAATGTGGCGAGAACTAGGTCTTTCTCTGTGGTCTCCACAGGGGATTCAGACATCCCTTCGTCTTCGGAGATGCAAGACGAGCCTGCATTCAATTCACTGCAGGGATATCCGGCCTTACTTCGAGTCAGAGCATCTCGGTGTCCATTCCACTTGAGGCCACAAACTCAGGGTCCCTCTCACATACCTGTAGCTGAGAGAAGCCTCCTCTTGAGGTGCTTGTGTTATGTTGGTATTCCTCTTGAGTCGAATCCATGGACTAAGGTCTCATCTCAAGGTGATTTGGGGTCCACGGAGCCCTTTCATGTTGCTACAGTCACCTCAGGATCCCTCTAGACTTGAGACAGTGATCTTGGGTTTTCTCTGGAGTGCCATCAAGGAAATCAAGGATCCTTTCACGTTTGATGTGGAACACGGAATTGTTCCGCACGCAGTGCAGGGGAATCGGGCCTCATCTCGCGGCGAGGGGGAAGTCTCATGGTTTTTCTCGAGTTGCAGCCAGAACCTGGGGTATATTCTCGAGTTACGAGGGGGAGGGCACTTCCAGACACGTGTTTGTTCAGCGAAGTCAGGACTCCTGCCTAGGTGCGAGGGACACCTCGGTACTCTCCTCGAATCTTGGCATGGCAATTGGGAAGCGTCTCCACGTGAGGCGGGAGACCCAGGGTCCCTTTCCACGTGCCACAGGGATCCTGGGACTCCTATCCATTTTCAAGAGGAGTCAGGCATTGTCTCCTTTGAAAGCATTGATATCCGCGGACCTCTCGAATTTTCAAAGGATGTGAGGCCTCCGGTCGCGATGAGGCGGAGAACTAGTTCTTTCTCTGTGGTCTCCAGAAGGGATTCAGAGATCCCTTCGTCTTGGGAGATGAAAGGCAAGCCTGCTTTCAATTCACTGCAGGGATATGCGGCCTTACTTCGAGTCAGAGCATCTCGGTGTCCATTCCACTTGAGGCCACAAACTCCGGGTCCCTCTCACATACCTGTAGCTGAGAGAAGCCTCCTCTTGAGGTGCTTGTGGAAAGTTGATATTCCTCTTGAGTCGAAGCCAGGGACTAAGCTCTCATCTCGAGTTGATTTGGGCTCCACGGAGCCCTTTCGTGTTGATACAGTGACCTCAGGATCCCTCTAGACTTGAGACAGTGATCTTGGGTTTTCTCTGGAGTGCCATCAAGGAAATCAAGGCTCCTTTCACGTTTGATGTGGAACACGGAATTGCTCTGCACGCAGTGCAGGGGAATGGGCCTCATCTCACGGCGAGGGGGAAGTCTCATGGTTTTTCTCGAGTTGCGGCCGGAACCTGGTGTATATTCTCGAGTTACGACGGGGAGGTCCCTTCCAGACACGTGTTTGTTCAGCGACGTCAGACTCATGCCTAGGTTCGATGGACACCTCGGTATTCTCCCCGCGGCTTGGCATGGCAATTGGGACGCGTCTCCAGGTGAGGCGGGAGACCCAGTGTCCCTTTCCACGTGCCACAGGGTCCTGGGAATCCTATCCATTTTCAAGAGGAGTCAGGCATCGTTTCCTTTGGAAGCATTGATCTCCTCGGACCTCTCGAGTTTTCAAAGGATGTGAGGCCTCCAGTCGCGATGTGGCGAGAACTAGGTCTTTCTCTGTTGTCTCCACAGTTGATTCAGACATCCCTTCGTCTTGGGAGATGGAAGAGGAGCCTGCATCCAATTCACTGCAGGGATATCTGTCCTTACTTCGAGTCAGAGCATCTCGGTGTCCATTCCACTTGAGGCCAGAAACTCATGGTCCCTCTCACATACCTGTAGCTGAGAGAAGCCTCCTCTTGAGGTGCTTGTGGAAAGTTGATATTCCTCTTGAGTCGAAGCCAGGGACTAAGCTCTAATCTCGAGTTGATTTGGGGTCCACGGAGCCCTTTCGTGTTGCTCCATTGACCTCAGGATCCCTCTATACTTGATACAGTGATCTTGGGTTTTCTCTGGAGTGCCATCAAGGAAATCAAGGCTCCTTTCACGTTTGATGTGGAACACGGAATTGCTCTGCAAGCAGTGCAGGGGAATCGGGCTTCATCTCACGGCGAGGGGGAAGTCTCATGGTTTTTCTCTAGTTGCGGCCGAAACCTGGGGTATATTCTCGAGTTACGACGGGCAGGGCCCTTCCAGACACGTGCTTGTTCAGCGACGTCAGGACTCCTGCCTAGGTGCGAGGACACCTCGGGATTCTCCTCGAGTCTTGGCAAGGCAATGGGGACGCGTCTCCACGTGAGGCGGGAGACCCAGTGTCCCTTTCCACGTGCCACACGGATCCTGGGACTCCTATTCATTTTCAAGAGGAGTCAGGCATCATCTCCTTTGGAAGCATTGATATCCGCAGACCTCTCGAGTTTTCAAAGGATGTGAGGCCTCCGGTCGCGTTGAGGCGGAGGACTAGGTCTTTCGCTGTCGTCTCCACAGGGGATTCAGATATCCCTTCGTCTTGGGAGATGCAAGACGAGCCTGCATTCAATTCACTGCAGGGATATCCGGCCTTACTTCGAGTCAGAGCATCACGGTGTCCATTCCACTTGAGGCCAGAAACTCAGTTTCCCTTTCACATACCTGTAGCTGAGAGAAGCCTCCTCTTGAGGTGCTTGTGGAAAGTTGGTATTCCTCTTGAGTCGAAGCCAGGGACTAAGCTCTCATCTCGAGTTGATTTGGGGTCCACGGAGACCTTTGGTGTTGCTCCAGTGATCTCAGGATCCCTCTAGACTTGAGACAGTGATCTTGGGTTTTCTCTGGAGTGCTACCAAGGAAATGAAGGCTCCTTTCACGTTTGATGTGGAACACGGATTTGCTCTGCACGCAGTGCAGGGGAATCGGGCCTCATCTCGCGGCGAGGGGGAAGTCTCATGGTTTTTCTCGAGTTGCGGCCGGAACCTGGGGTATATTCTCGAGTTACGACGGGGAGGGCCCTTCCAGACACGTGTTTGTTCAGCGACGTCAGGACTCCTGCCTAGGTGCGAGGGACACCTCGGGATTCTCCTCGAGTCTTGGCATGGCAATTGGGACGCAACTCCACGTGAGCCGGAAGACCCAGTGTCCCTTTCCACGTGCCACAGGGATCCTGGGACTCCTATCCATTTTCAAGAGGAGTCAGGCATCGTCTCCTTTGGAAGCATTGATCTCCGCGGACCTCTCGAGTTTTCAAAGGATATGAGGCCTCCGGTCGCGATGAGGCGGAGAACTAGGTCTTTCTCTGTGGTCTCCACAGGGGATTCAGACATCCCGTCGTTTTGGGAGATGCAAGGCGAGCCTGCATTCAATTCACTGCAGGGATATCCGGCCTTACTTCGAGTCAGAGCATCTCGGTGTCCATTCCACTTGAGGCCACAAACTCAGGGGCCCTCTCACCTACCTGTAGCTGAGAGAAGCCTCCTCTTGAGGTGCTTGTGGAAAATTGGTAATCCTCTTAAGTCGAAGCCAGGGACTAAGCTCTCATCTCGAGTTGATTTGTGGTCCACGGAGCCCTTTCGTGTTACTCCAGTGACCTCAGGATCCCTCTAGAATTGAGACAGTGATCTTGGGTTTTCTCTGGTGTGCCATCAAGGAAATCAAGGCTCCTTTCACCTTTGATGTGGAATACGGAATTACTCTGCACGCAGTGCAGGGTAATCGGGCCTCATCTCGCCGTGAGGGGGAAGTCTCATGGTTTTTCTCGAGTTGCGGACCGAACCTGGGGTATATTCTCGAGTTACCACGGGGAGGGCCCTTCCAGACACGTGTTTGTTCAGCGACGTCAGGACTCCTGCCTAGGTGCAAGGGACACCTCGGGCTTCTCCTCGAGTCTTGGCATGGCAATTGGGACGCGTCTCCACGTGAGGCGGGAGACCCAGGGTCCCTTTCCACGTTCCACAGGCCTCCTGGGACTCCTATCCATTTTCAAGAGGAGTCAGGCATCGTCTCCTTTGGAAACATTGATATCTGCGGACCTCTCGAGTTTTCAAAGGATGTGAGGCCTCCGGTCGGGATGAGGCGGAGAACTAGGTCTTTCTCTGTGGTCTCCACAGGTGATTCAGATATCCCTTCGTCTTGGGAGATGCAAGACGAGCCTGCATTCAATTCACTGCAGGGATATCCGGCCTTACTTCGAGTCAGAGCATCTCGGTGTCCATTCCACTTGAGGCCACAAACTCAGGGTCCCTCTCACATAACTGTAGCTGAGAGAAGCCTCCTCTTGTGGTGCTTGTGGAAAGTTGGTATTCTTCCTGAGTCAAAGCCAGGGACTAAGCTCTCATCTCGAGTTGATTTAGGGTCCACGGAGCATTTTCGTATTGCTCCAGTTACCTCAGGATCGCTCTAGACTTGAGACAGTGATCTTGGGTTTTCTCTGGAGTGCCATCAAGGAAATCAAGGCTCCGTTCACATTTGATGTGGAACACGGTATTGCTCTGCACCCAGTGCAAGGGAATCGGGCCTCATCTCGGGGCGAATGGGAAGTCTCATGGTTTTCTTGAGTTGCGGACGGACCCTGGGGTATATACTCGAGTTAGAAGGGAAGGGCCCTTCCAGACACGTGTTTGTTCAGCGACGTCAGGACTCCTACCTAGGTGCTAGGGGCACATCGGTATTCTCTTCGAGTCTTGGCATGGCAATTGGGACGCGTCTCCACGTGAGGCGGGAGACCAAGGGTCCCTTTCCAATTCCACAGGTGTCCTGGAACTCCTATCCATTTTCAAGAGGAGTCAGGCATCGTCTCCTTTGGAAGCATTGATCTCTGCGGACCTCTAGAGTTTTCAAAGGATGTGAGGCCTCCGGCCGCTATGAGGCGGAGAAATAGGTCTTTCTCTCTAGTCTCCACAGGGGATTCAGACATCCCTTCGTCTTGGGAGATGCAAGACGAGCCTGCATTCAATTCACTGCAGGGATATCCTGCCTTACTTCGAGTCAGAGTATCTCGGTGTCCATTCCACTTGAGGCCACAAACTCAGGGTCTCTCTCCCATACCTGTAGCTGAGAGAAGCCTCGTCTTGAGGTGCTTGTGGAAAGTTGGTATTCCTCTTGATTCGATGCCAGGGACTAAGCTCTCATCTCGAGTTGATTTGGGGTCCACTGAGCCCATTCGTGTTGCTCCAGTGACCTCAGGATCCCTCTAGAATTGAGACAGTGATCTTGGGTTTTCTCTGGAGTGTCATCAAGGAAATCAAGGCTCCTTTCACGTTTGATGTGGAACACGGAATTGCTCTGTACGCAGTGCGGGGGAATCAGGCCTCATATCGCGGCGAGGGGGAAGTCTCATGGTTTTTCTCGAGTTGCGGACGGACCCTGGGGTATATTCTTGAGTTACGACGGGGAGAGCCCTTCCAGACATGTGTTTGTTCAGTGACGCCAGGACTCGGGCCTAGGTGCGAGGGACACCTCGGGATTCTCCTCGAGTCTTGGCATGGCAATTGGGACGCGTCTTCAAGTGAGGCGGGAGACCCAGGGTCCCTTTCCACGTGCCACAGGGATCCTGGGACTCCTATCCATTTTCAAGAGGAGTCAGGCATCGTCTCCTTTGGAAACATTGATCTCCGCGGACCTCTCGAGTTTTCAAAGGATGTGAGGCCTCCGGTCGCGATGAGGCGGAGAACTAGGTCTTTCTCTGTGGCCTCCACAGGGGATTCAGACATCCCTTCTTCTTGGGAAATGCAAGACGAGCCTGCATTCACTTCACTGCAGGGATATCTGGCCTTACTTCGAGTCAGAGATTCTCGGTTTCCATTCCACTTGAGGCCACAAACTCAGGGTCCCTCTCACCTACCTGTAGCTGAGAGAAGCCTCCTCTTGACGTGCTTGTTGAAAGTTAGCATTCCCCTTGAGTTGAAGCCAGGGACTAAGCTCTCATCTCGAGTTGATTTGTGGTCCATGGAGCATTTTGGTGTTGCTCCAGTTACCTCAGGATTCCTCTAGACTTGAGACAGTGATCTTGGGTTTTCTCTGGAGTGCCATCAAGGAAATCAAAGCTCCGTTCACATTTGATGTGGAACACGGAATTGCTCTGCACGCAGTGCACGGAATCGGGCCTCATCTCGGGGCGAGGGGGAAGTCTCATGGTTTTTCTCGAGTTGCGGACGGACCCTGGGGTATATTCTCGAGTTACGACGGTGAGGGCCCTTCCAGACACGTGTTTGTTCAGCGACGCCAGGACTCGGGCCTAGGTGCGAGGGACACCTCGGCATTCTCCTCGAGTCTTGGCATGGCAATTTGGACGCGTCTCCATGTGAGGCGGGAGACCGAGTGTCCCTTTCCACGTGCCACAGGGATCCTGGGACTCCTATCCATTTTCAAGAAGAGTCAGGCATCGTCTCCTTTGGAAGCATTGATCTCCGCGGACCTCTCGAGTTTTCAAATGATGTGAGTGCTCCGTTCACAATGTGGCGAGAACTAGGTCTTTCTCTGTGGTCTCCACAGGGGATTCAGACATCCCTTCATCTTGGGAGATGGAAGACGAGCCTGCATCCAATTCACTGCAGGGATATCCGACCTTACTTCGAGTCAGAGCATCTCGGTGTCCATTCCACTTGAGGCCACAAACTCAGGGTCCCTCCCACATACCTGTAGCTGAGAGAAGCCTCCCCTTGAGGAGCTTGTGGAAAGTTGGTATTCCTCTTGGTCGAAGCCAGGGACTAAGCTCTCATCTCTAGTTGACTTGGCGTCCACGGAGCCCTTTCGTGTTGCTCCAGTGACCTCAGGATCCCTCTAGACTTGAGACAGGGATCTTGGGTTTTCTCTGGAGCGCCATGAAGGAAATCAGGCTCCTTTCACGTTTGATGTGGAACACGGAATTGCTCAGCACGCAGTGCAGGGGAATCGGGCCTCATGTCGCGGCGAGGGGGAAGTCTCATGGTTTTTCTCGAGTGGCGGCCGGAACCTGGGGTATATTCTCGAGTTACGACGGGGAGGGCCCTTCCAGACACGTGTTTGTTCAGCGACGTCAGGACCCCTGCCTAGGTGCGAGGGACACCTCGGGATTCTCCTCGAGTCTTTGCATTGCAATTGGGACGTGTTTCCACGTGAGGCGGGAGACCCAGGGTCCCTATGCACGTGCCAGAGATATCCTGGGACTCCTATCCATTTTCAAGAGGAGTCAGGAATCGGCTCCTTCGGAAGTATTCATCTCAGCGGACCTCTCGAGTTTTCAAAGGATATGAGGCCTCCGGTCGCGAGGAGGCGGAGGACTAGGTCTTTCTCTGTGGTCTCCACAGGGGATTCAGACAACCCTTCGTCTTGGGAGATGCAAGACGAGCCTGCATTCAATTCACTGCAGGGATATCTGGCCTTACTTCGAGTCAGAGCATCTCGGTGTCCATTCCACTTGAGGCCACACACTCAGGGTCCCTCTCACATACCGGTAGCTGAGAGAAGCCTCCTCTTGAGGTGCTTGTGGAAAGTTGGTATTCCTCTTGAGTCGAAGCCAGGGACTAAGCTCTCATCTCGAGTTGATTTGGGGTACACATAGCCCTTTCGTGTTGCTCCAGTGACCTCAGGATCCCTCTAGACTAGAGCCAGTGATCTTGGGTTTCCTCTGGAGTGCCATCAAGGAAATCAAGGCTCCTTTCAGGTTTGAGGTGGAACACGGAATAGCTCTGCACGCAGTGCAGGGGAATCGGGCCTCATCTCGCGGCGAGGGGGAAGTCTCATTGTTTTTCTCGAGTTGCGGCCGGAACCTGGGATATATTCTCGAGTTACGACGGGGAGGGCCCTTCCAGACACGTGTTAGTTCAGCGACGTCAGGACACGGGCCTAGGTGCGAGGGACACCTCGGGATTCTCCTCGAGTCTTGGCATGGCAATTGGGACGCCTCTCCACGTGAGGCGGGAGACCAAGGGTCCCTTTCTACGTGCCACAGGGATCCTGGGACTCCTATCCATTTTCAAGAGGTGTCAGGCATCATCTCCTTTGGAAGCATTGATCTCCGCGGACCTCTCGAGTTTTCAAAGGATGTGAGCCTCCGGTCGCGATGAGGCGGAGAACTAGGTCTTTCTCTGTGTTCTCCACAGGGATTCAGACATCCCTTCGTCTTGGGAGATGCAAGACGAGCCTGCATTCAATTCACTGCAGGGATATCCGGCCTTACTTCGAATCAGTGCATCTCGTTGTCCATTCCACATGAGGCCACAAACTCAGTGTCCCTGTCACATACCTGTGGCTGAGAGAAGACTCCTCTTGAGGTGCCTGTGGAAAGTTGGAATTCCTCTTGAGTCGAAGCCAGGGACTAAGTTCTCATCTCGAGTAGATTTGGGGTCCACGGAGCCCTTTCGTGTTGCTCCAGTGACCTCAGGATCCGTCTAGACTTGAGACAGTGATCTTTTGTTTTGTCTGGAGTGCCATCAAGGAAATCAAGGCTCCTTTCACGTTTGATGTGGGATACGGAATTGCTCTGCACGCAGTGCAGGGGAATCGGGCCTCATCTCGCGGCGAGTGGGAAGTCTCATGGTTTTTCTCTAGTTGCGGCCGGAACCTGGGGTATATTCTCGAGTTACGACGGGGAGGTCCCTTCCAGACACGTGTTTGTTCAGCAACGTCAGGACTCCTGCCTAGGTGCGAGGGACACCTCGGGATTCTCCTCGAGTCTTGGCATGGCAATTGGGACGCGTCTCCACGTGAGGCGGGAGACCCAGGGTCCCTTTCCACGTGCCACAGGGATCCTGGGACTCCTATCCATTTTCAAGAGGAGTCAGGCATCGTCTCCTGTGGAAGCATTGATCTCCGCGGACCTCTCGAGTTTTCAAATGATGTGACGCCTCCGGTCGCGATGAGGCGGAGAACTAGGTCTTTCTCTGTGGTCTCCACAGGGGATGCAGACATCCCTTCGTCTTGGGAGATGCAAGACGAGCCTGCATTCAATTCACTGCAGGGATATCCAGCCTTACTTCAATTCAGAGCAACTCGGTGTCCATTCCACTTGAGGCCACCAACTCAGGGTCCCTCTCACATACCTATAGCTGAGAGAAGCCTCCTCTTGAGGTGCTTGTGGAAAGTTGGTATTCCTCTTGAGTCGAAGCCAGGGAATAAGCTCTCATCTCGAGTTGATTTGGGGTCCACGGAGCCCTTTCGTGTTGCTCCAGTGACCTCAGGATCCCTCTAGACTTGAGACAGTGATCTTGGGGTTTCTCTGGAATGCCATCAAGGAAATCAAGCCTCCTTTCACGTTTGATGTGGAACACGGAATTGCTCTGCATGCAGCGCAGGGAATCGGGCCTCATCTCGCGGCGAGGGGGAAGTCGCATGGTTTTTCTCGAGTTGCGGCCGGAACCTGCGGTATATTCTCGAGTTACGACGGGGAGGGCCCTTCCAGACACGTGTTTGTTCAGCGACGTCAGGACTCCTGCCTAGGTGCGAGGGACACCTCGGTATTCTCCTCGAGTCTTGGCATGGCAATTGGGACGCGTCTCCACGTGAGGCGGGAGACCCAGGTTCCCTTTCCACGTGCCACAGGGATCCTGGGACTCCTATCCATTTTCAAGAGGAGTCAGGCATCGTCTCCTTTGGAAGCATTGATCTCCGCGGACCTCTCGAGTTTTCAAAGGATGTGAGGCCTCTGTCAGCGATGAGGCGGAGAACTAGGTCTTTCTCTCTGGTCTCCACAGGGGATGCAGACATCCCTTCGTCTTGGAAATGCAAGACGAGCCTGCATTCAATTCACTGCAGGGATATCCGTCCTTACTTTGAGTCAGAGCATCTCGGTGTTCATTCCACTTGAGGCCACAAACTCAGGGTCCCTCTCACATAGCTGTAGCTGAGAGAAGCCTTCCCTGAGGTGCTTGTGGAAAGTTGGTATTCCTCTTGAGTCGAAGCCAGGGACTAACCTCACATCTCGAGTTGATTTGGGTCTGCAGAGCCCTTTCGTGTTGCTACAGTGACCTCAGGATCCCTCTAGACTTGAGTCTGTGATCTTGGGTTTTCTCTGGAGGGCCATCAAGGAAATCAAGGCTCTTTTCACGTTTGATCTGGGATACGGAATTGCTCTGCATGCAGTGTAGCGGAATCGGGAGTCATCTCGCGGCGAGGGGGAAGTCTCACGGTTTTTCTCGATTTGCGGCCAGAACCTGAGGTATATTCGCGAGTTACGACGGGGAGGGCCCTTCCAGACACGTGTTTGTTCAGCGACATCAGGACTCCTGCCTAGGTGCGAGGGACAATTCGGGATTCTCCTCGAGTCTTGGAATGGCATTTGGGTCGCGTCTCCACATGAGGCGGGGGACCCAGGGTCCCTTTGCACTTGCCACAGGGATCCGGGGAATCCTATCCATTTCCAAGAGGACTCAAGAATCGTCTCCTTTGGAAGCATTGATCTCCGCGGACCTCTCGAGTTTTCAAAGGATGTGAGGCCTCCGGTCGCGATGAGGCAGAGAACTAGGTCTTTCTCTGTGGTCTTCACTGGGGATTCAGACATCCCTTCGTCTTGGGAGATGCAAGACGAGCCTGCATTCAATTCACTGCAGGGATATCCGGCCTTACTTCGAGTCAGAGCATCTCGGTGTCCATTCCACTTGAGGCCACAAATTCAGGGTCCCTCTCACATACCTGTAGCTGAGAGAAGCCTCCTCTTGAGGTGCTTGTGGAAAGTTGGTATTCCTCTTGAGTCGAAGCCAGGGACTAAGCTCTCATCTCGAGTTGATTTGGGGTCCACGGAGCCCTTTCGTGTTGCTCCAGTGACCTCAGGATCCCTCTAGACTTGAGACAGTGATCTTGGGTTTTCTCTGGAGTGCCATCAAGGAAATCAAGGCTCCTTTCACGTTTGATGTGGAACACGGAATTGCTCTGCACACAGTGCAGGGGAATAGGGCCTCATCTCGCGGCGAGGGGGAAGTCTCATTGTTTTTCTCGAGTTTCGTCCGGAACTTGGGGTATATTCTCGAGTTACGACGGGGAGGGCCCTTCCAGACACGTGTTTGCTCAGCGACGTCAGGACTCCTGCCTAGGTGCGAGGGACACCTCGGGATTCTCCTCGAGTCTTGGCATGGAAATTGGGACGCGTCTCCACGTGAGGCGGGAGACCCAGGGTCCCTTTCCACGTGCCACAGGGATCCTGGGACTCCAATCCATTTTCAAGAAGAGTCAGGCATCGTCTCCTTTGGAAGCATTGATCTCCGCGGACCTCTCGAGTTTTCAAAGGATGTGAGGCCTCCGGTCGCGATGAGGCGGAGGACTAGGTCTTATTCTGTGGTCTCCACAGCAGATTCAGACATCCCTTCGTCTTGGGAGATGCAAGATGAGGCTGCATTCAATTCACTGCAGGGATATCCGGCCTTACTTCGAGTCAGAGCATCTCAGTGTCCATTCCACTTGAGGCCACAAACTCAGGGTCCCTCTCACGTACCTGTAGCTGAGAGAAGCCTCCTCTTGAGGTGCTTGTGAAAAGTTGGTATTGCTCTTGAGTCGAAGAAAGGGACTAAGCTCTCATCTCGAGATGATTTGGGGTCCACGGAGCCCTTTCGTGTTGCTCCAGTGACCTCAGGATCCCTCTAGACTTGAGATAGTGATCTTGGGTTTTCTCTGGAGTGCCATCAAGGAAATCAAGGCTCCTTTCACGTTTGATGTGGAACACGGTATTGCTCTGCACGCAGTGCAGTGGAATCGGGCCTCATCTCGCGGCGAGGGGGAAGTCTCATGGTTTTTCTCGAGTTGCGGCCGGAACCTGGGGTATATTCTCGAGTTACGACGGGGAGGACCCTTCCAGACACGTGTTTGTTCAGCGACATCAGGAATCCTGCCTAGGTGCGAGGGACAACTCGGGATTCTCCTCGAGTCTTGGCATGGCAATTGGGACGCGTCTCCACGTGAGGCGGGAGACCCAGTGTCCCTTTCCACGTGGCACAGATATCCTGGGACTCCTATCCATTTTCAAGAGGAGTCAGGCATCGTCTCCTTCGGAAGTATTGATCTCAACGGACCTCTCGAGTTTTCAAAGGATATGAGGCCTCCGGTCGCGATGAGGCGGAGGACTAGGTCTTTCTCTGTGGTCTCCACAGGGGATTCCTACAACCCTTTGTCTTGGCAGATGCGGGACGAGCCTGCATTCAATTCACTGCAGGGATATCCGGCCTTACTTCGAGTCAGAGCATCTCGGTGTCCATTCCACTTGAGGCCAAAAACTCAGGGGCCCTCTGACATACCTGTAGCTGAGAGAAGCCTCCTCTTGAGGTGCTTGTGGAAAGTTGGTATTCCTCTTGAGTCGAAGCCAGGGACTAAGCTCTCATCTCGAGTTGATTTGGCGTCCACGGAGCCCTTTCTTGTTGCTACAGTGACCTCAGGATCCCTCTAGACTTGAGACAGTGATCAGTTTTCTCTGGAGTGCCATCAAGGAAATCAAGGCTCCTTTCACGTTTGATGTGGAACACGGAATTGCTCTGCACACATTGCAGGGGAATCGGGCCTCATCTCGTGGCGAGGGGGAAGTCTCATGGTTTTTCTCGAGTTGCGGCCGGAACCTGGGGTATATTCTCGAGTTACGACGGGGAGGGCAATTCCAGATATTTATTTGTTCAGCAACGTCAGGACTCCTGCCTAGGTGCGAGGGACACCTCGGGATTCTCCTCGAGTCTTGTCATGGAAATTGGGACACATCTCCACGTGAGGCGGGAGACCCAGTGTCCATTTCCACGTGCCACAGGGATCCTGGGACTCCTATCCATTTTCAAGAGGAGTCAGGCATCGACTCCTTTGGAAGCACTGATCTCCGCGATCCTCTCAAGTTTTCAAAGGATGTGAGGCCTCCGGTCGCAATGAGGCGGAAAATTAGGTCTTTCTCTGTGGTCTCCACAGGCCATTCAGACAACCCTTGTCTTGGGAGATGCAAGACGAGCCTGCATTCAATTCACGGCAGGGATATCCGGCCTTACTTCGAGTCACAGCATCTCGGTGTCCATTCCACTTGAGGCCACAAACTCAGGGTCCCTCTCACATACCTGTAGCTGACAGAAGCCTCCTCTTGAGGTGCTTGTGGAAAGTTGGTATTCCTCTTGAGTCGAAGCCAGGGACTAAGCTCTCATCTCGAGTTGATTTGGGGTCCACGGAGACCTTTCCTGTTGCTCCAGTGACATCAGGATCCCTCTAGACTTGAGACAGTGATTTTGGGTTTACTCTGGAGTGCCATCAAGGAAATCAAGGCTCCTTTCACGTTTGATGTGGAACACGGAATTGCTCTGCACGCAGTGCAGGTGAATCGGGCCTCATTTCGCGGCGAGTGGGAAGTCTCATGGTTTTTCTCGAGTTGCGGCCGGAACCTGGGGTATATACTCGAGTTACGACGGGGAGGGCCCTTCCAGACACGTGTTTGTTCAGCGATGTCAGGACTCCTGTCTAGGTTCGAGGGACACTTCGGGATTCTCCTCGAGTCTTGGCATGGCAATTGGGACGCGTCTCCACGTGAGGCGGGAGACCCATGGTCCCTTTCCACGTGCCACAGGGATTCTGGGACTCCTATCCATTTTCAAGAGGAGTCAGGCATCGTCTCCTTTGGAAGCATTGATCTCCGCAGACCTCTCGAGTTTTCAAAGGACGTGAGGCCTCCGGTCGCGATTATGCGGTGGACTAGGTCTTTCTCTGTGGTCTCCACAGGGGATGCAGACATCCCTTCGTCTTGGGAGATGCAAGACGAGCCTGCATTCAATTCACTGCAGGGATATCCGGCCTTACTTCAATTCAGAGCAACTCGGTGTCCATTCCACTTGAGGCCACAAACTCAGGGTCCCTCTCACATATCTGTAGCTGAGAGAAGCCTCCTCTTGAGGTGCTTGTGGAAAGTTGGTATTCCTCTTGAGTCGAAGCCAGGGAATAATCTCTCATCTCGAGTTGATTTGGGGTCCACGGAGCCCTTTCGTGTTGCTCCAGTGACCTCAGGATCCCTCTAGACTTGAGACAGTGATCTTGGGGTTTCTCTGGAATGCCATCCAGGAAATCAAGGCTCCTTTCACGTTTGATGTGGAACACGGAATTGCTCTGCATGCAGCGCAGGGAATCGGGCCTCATCTCGCGGCGAGGGGGAAGTCGCATGGTTTTTCTCGAGTTGCGGCCGGAACCTGCGGTATATTCTCGAGTTACGACGGGGAGGGCCCTTCCAGACACGTGTTTGTTCAGCGACGTCAGGACTCCTGCCTACGTGCGAGGGACACCTCGGTATTCTCCTCGAGTCTTGGCATGGCAATTTGGACGCGTCTCCACGTGAGGCGGGAGACCCAGGGTCCCTTTCCACGTGCCACAGGGATCCTGGGACTCCTATCCATTTTCAAGAGGAGTCAGGCATCGTCTCCTTTGGAAGCATTGATCTCCGCGGACCTCTCGAGTTTTCAAAGGATGTGAGGCCTCCGGTCGCGATGAGGCGGAGATCTAGGTCTTTCTCTGTGGTCTCCACAGGGGATTCAGACATCCCTTTGTCTTGGGAGATGCAAGACGTGCCTGCATTCAATTCACTGCAGGGATATCCGGCCGAACTTCGAGTCAGAGCATATCGGTGTCCATTCCACTTGAGGCCACAAACTCAGGGTCCCTCTCACATACCTGTAGCTGAGAGAAGCCTCCTCTTGAGGTGCTTGTGGAAAGTTGGTATTCCTCTTGAGTTGAAGCCAGGGACTAAGCTCTCATCTCGAGTTGATTTGGGGTCCACGGAGCCCTTTCGTGTTGCTCCAGTGACCTCAGGATCCCTCTAGACTTCAGACAGTTATCATGGGTTTTCTCTGGAGTGCCATCAAGGAAATCAAGGCTCCTTTCACGTTTGATGTGGAACACGGAATTGCTCTGCACGCAGTGCAGGGGAATCAGGCCTCATCTCGCGGCGAGGGGGAAGTCTCATGCTTTTTCTCTAGTTGCGGCCAGAACCTAGGATATATTCTCGAGTTACGACGGGGAGGGCCCTTCCTGACACGTGTTTGTTCAGCGACGTAAGGACTCCTGCCTAGGTACGAGGGACACCTCGGGATTCTCCTCGAGTCTTGGCATGGCAATTGGGACGCGTCTCCCCGTGAGGCGGGAGACCCAGGGTCCCTTTCCACGTGCCACAGGGATCCTGGGACTCCTATCCATTTTCAAGAGGAGTCAGGCATCGTCTCCTTGGGAAGCATTGATATCCGCAGATCTCTCGAGTTTTCAAAGGATGTGAGGCCTCCGGTCGCGATGAAGCGGAGGACTAGGTCTTTCTCTGTGGTCTCCACAGGGGATTCAGACATCCCTTCGTCTTGGGAGATGCAAGATGAGCCTGCATTCAATTCACTGAAAGGATTTCCAGCCTTAGTTCGAGTCAGAGCATATCGGTATCCATTCCACTTGAGGCCACACACTCAGGGTCCCTCTCACATACCGGTAGCTGAGAGAAGCCTCCTCTTGAGGTGCTTGTGGAAAGTTGGTATTCCTCTTGAGTCGAAGCCAGGGACTAAGCTCTCATCTCGAGTTGATTTGGGGTCCACATAGCCCTTTCGTGTTGCTCCAGTGACCTCAGGATCCCTCTAGACTAGAGCCAGTGATCTTGGGTTTCCTCTGGAGTGCCATCAAGGAAATCAAGGCTCCTTTCAGGTTTGAGGTGGAACACGGAATTGCTCTGCACGCAGTGCAGGGGAATCGGGCCTCATCTCGCGGCGAGGGGGAAGTCTCATGGTTTTTCTCGAGTTGCGGCCGGAACCTGGGATATATTCTCGAGTTACGACGGGGAGGGCCCTTCCAGACACGTGTTAGTTCAGCGACGTCAGGACACGGGCCTAGGTGCGAGGGACACCTCGGGATTCTCCTCGAGTCTTGGCATGGCAATTGGGACGCCTCTCCACGTGAGGCGGGAGACCAAGGGTCCCTTTCTACGTGCCACAGGGATCCTGGGACTCCTATCCATTTTCAAGAGTTGTCAGGCATCATCTCCTTTGGAAGCATTGATCTCCGCGGACATCTTGAGTTTTCAAAGGATGTGAGCCTCCGGTCGCGATGAGGCGGAGAACTAGGTCTTTCTCTGTGGTCTCCACAGGGGATTCAGACATCCCTTCGTCTTGGGAGATGCAAGACGAGCCTGCATTCAATTCACTGCAGGGATATCCGGCCTTACTTCGAATCAGTGCATCTCGTTGTCCATTCCACATGAGGCCACAAACTCAGTGTCCCTGTCACATACCTGTGGCTGAGAGAAGACTCCTCTTGAGGTGCCTGTGGAAAGTTGGAATTCCTCTTGAGTCGAAGCCAGGGACTAAGTTCTCATCTCGAGTAGATTTGGGGTCCACGGAGCCCTTTCGTGTTGCTCCAGTGACCTCAGGATCCCTCTAGACTTGAGACAGTGATCTTTTGTTTTGTCTGGAGTGCCATCAAGGAAATCAAGGCTCCTTTCACGTTTGATGTGGGATACGGAATTGCTCTGCACGCAGTGCAGGGGAATCGGGCCTCATCTCTCGGCGAGTGGGAAGTCTCATGGTTTTTCTCTAGTTGCGGCCGGAACCTGGGGTATATTCTCGAGTTACGACGGGGAGGGCCCTTCCAGACACGTGTTTGTTCAGCAACGTCAGGACTCCTGCCTAGGTGCGAGGGACACCTCGGGATTCTCCTCGAGTCTTGGCATGGCAATTGGGACGCGTCTCCACGTGAGGCGGGAGACCCAGGGTCCCTTTCCACGTGCCACAGGGATCCTGGGACTCCTATCCATTTTCAAGAGGAGTCAGGCATCGTCTCCTGTGGAAGCATTGATCTCCGCGGACCTCTCGAGTTTTCAAATGATGTGAGGCCTCCGGTCGCGATGAGGCGGAGAACTAGGTCTTTCTCTGTGGTCTCCACAGGGGATGCAGACATCCCTTCGTCTTGGGAGATGCAAGACGAGCCTGCATTCAATTCACTGCAGGGATATCCGGCCTTACTTCAATTCAGAGCAACTCGGTGTCCATTCCACTTGAGGCCACAAACTCAGGGTCCCTCTCACATACCTATAGCTGAGAGAAGCCTCCTCTTGAGGTGCTTGTGGAAAGTTGGTATTCCTCTTGAGTCGAAGCCAGGGACTAAGCTCTCATCTCGAGTTGATTTGGGGTCAACGGAGCCCTTTCGTGTTGCTCCAGTGACCTCAGGATCCCTCTAGACTTGAGACAGTGATCTTGGGGTTTCTCTGGAATGCCATCAAGGAAATCAAGCCTCCTTTCACGTTTGATGTGGAACACGGAATTGCTCTGCATGCAGCGCAGGGAATCGGGCCTCATCTCGCGGCGAGGGGGAAGTCGCATGGTTTTTCTCGAGTTGCGGCCGGAACCTGCGGTATATTCTCGAGTTACGATGGGGAGGGCCCTTCCAGACACGTGTTTGTTCAGCGACGTCAGGACTCCTGCCTAGGTGCGAGGGACACCTCGTTATTCTCCTCGAGTCTTGGCATGGCAATTGGGACGCGTCTCCACGTGAGGCGGGAGACCCAGGGTCCCTTTCCACGTGCCACCGGGATCCTGGGACTCCTATCCATTTTCAAGAGGAGTCAGGCATCGTCTCCTTTGGAAGCATTGATCTCCGCGGACCTCTCGAGTTTTCAAAGGATGTGAGGCCTCTGTCAGCGATGAGGCGGAGAACTAGGTCTTTCTCTCTGGTCTCCACAGGGGATGCAGACATCCCTTCGTCTTGGAAATGCAAGACGAGCCTGCATTCAATTCACTGCAGGGATATCCGTCCTTACTTTGAGTCAGAGCATCTCGGTGTTCATTCCACTTGAGGCCACAAACTCAGGGTCCCTCTCACATACCTGTAGCTGAGAGAAGCCTTCCCTGAGGTGCTTGTGGAAAGTTGGTATTCCTCTTGAGTCGAAGCCAGGGACTAACCTCACATCTCGAGTTGATTTGGGTCTGCAGAGCCCTTTCGTGTTGCTACAGTGACCTCAGGATCCCTCTAGACTTGAGTCTGTGATCTTGGGTTTTCTCTGGAGGGCCATCAAGGAAATCAAGGCTCTTTTCACGTTTGATCTGGGATACGGAATTGCTCTGCATGCAGTGTAGCGGAATCGGGAGTCATCTCCTGGCGAGGGGGAAGTCTCACGGTTTTTCTCGAGTTGCGGCCAGAACCTGAGGTATATTCGCGAGTTACGACGGGGAGGGCCCTTCCAGACACGTGTTTGTTCAGTGACATCAGGACTCCTGCCTAGGTGCGAGGGACAATTCGGGATTCTCCTCGAGTCTTGGAATGGCATTTGGGTCGCGTCTCCACATGAGGCGGGGGACCCAGGGTCCCTTTGCACTTGCCACAGGGATCCGGGGAATCCTATCCATTTCCAAGAGGACTCAAGAATCGTCTCCTTTGGAAGCATTGATCTCCGCAGACCTCTCGAGTTTTCAAAGGATGTGAGGCCTCCGGTCGCGATGAGGCAGAGAACTAGGTCTTTCTCTGTGGTCTTCACTGGGGATTCAGACATCCCTTCGTCTTGGGAGATGCAAGACGAGCCGGCATTCAATTCACTGCAGGGATATCCGGCCTTACTTCGAGTCAGAGCATCTCGGTGTCCATTCCACTTGAGGCCACAAATTCAGGGTCCCTCTCACATACCTGTAGCTGAGAGAAGCCTCCTCTTGAGGTGCTTGTGGAAAGTTGGTATTCCTCTTGAGTCGAAGCCAGGGACTAAGCTCTCATCTCGAGTTGATTTGGGGTCCACGGAGCCCTTTCGTGTTGCTCCAGTGACCTCAGGATCCCTCTAGACTTGAGACAGTGATCTTGGGTTTTCTCTGGAGTGCCATCAAGGAAATCAAGGCTCCTTTCACGTTTGATGTGGAACACGGAATTGCTCTGCACACAGTGCAGGGGAATCGGGCCTCATCTCGCGGCGAGGGGGAAGTCTCATGGTTTTTCTCGAGTTTCGGCCGGAACTTGGGGTATATTCTCGAGTTACGACGGGGAGGGCCCTTCCAGACACGTGTTTGCTCAGCGACGTCAGGACTCCTGCCTAGGTGCGAGGGAAACCTCGGGATTCTCCTCGAGTCTTGGCATGGAAATTGGGACGCGTCTCCACGTGAGGCGGGAGACCCAGGGTCCCTTTCCACGTGCCACAGGGATCCGGGGACTCCAATCCATTTTCAAGAAGAGTCAGGCATCGTCTCCTTTGGAAGCATTGATCTCCGCGGACCTCTCGAGTTTTCAAAGGATGTGAGGCCTCCGGTCGCGATGAGGCGGAGGACTAGGTCTTATTCTGTGGTCTCCACAGGGGATTCAGACATCCCTTCGTCTTGGGAGATGCAAGATGAGGCTGCATTCAATTCACTGCAGGGATATCCGGCCTTACTTCGAGTCAGAGCATCTCAGTGTCCATTCCACTTGAGGCCACAAACTCAGGGTCCCTCTCACGTACCTGTAGCTGGGAGAAGCCTCCTCTTGAGGTGCTTGTGAAAAGTTGGTATTCCTCTTGAGTCGAAGAAAGGGACTAAGCTCTCATCTCGAGTTGATTTGGGGTCCACGGAGCCCTTTCGTGTTGCTCCAGTGACCTCAGGATCCCTCTAGACTTGAGATAGTGATCTTGGGTTTTCTCTGGAGTGCCATCAAGGAAATCAAGGCTCCTTTCACGTTTGATGTGGAACACGGTATTGCTCTGCACGCAGTGCAGTGGAATCGGGCCTCATCTCGCGGCGAGGGGGAAGTCTCATGGTTTTTCTCGAGTTGCGGCCGGAACCTGGGGTATATTCTCGAGTTACGACGGGGAGGACCCTTCCAGACACGTGTTTGTTCAGCGACATCAGGAATCCTGCCTAGGTGCGAGGGACAACTCGGGATTCTCCTCGAGTCTTGGCATTGCAATTGGGACGCGTCTCCACGTGAGGCGGGAGACCCAGTGTCCCTTTCCACGTGGCACAGATATCCTGGGACTCCTATCCATTTTCAAGAGGAGTCAGGCATCGTCTCCTTCGGAAGTATTGATCTCAACGGACCTCTCGAGTTTTCAAAGGATATGAGGCCTCCGGGCGCGAGGAGGCGGAGGACTAGATCTTTCTCTGTGGTCTCCACAGGGGATTCCTACAACCCTTTGTCTTGGGAGATGCGGGACGAGCCTGCATTCAATTCACTGCAGGGATATCCGGCCTTACTTCGAGTCAGAGCATCTCGGTGTCCATTCCACTTGAGGCCAAAAACTCAGGGGCCCTCTGACATACCTGTAGCTGAGAGAAGCCTCCTCTTGAGGTGCTTGTGGAAAGTTGGTATTCCTCTTGAGTCGAAGCCAGGGACTAAGCTCTCATCTCGAGTTGATTTGGCGTCCACGGAGCCCTTTCTTGTTGCTAGAGTGACCTCAGGATCCCTCTAGACTTGAGACAGTAATCAGTTTTCTCTGGAGTGCCATCAAGGAAATCAAGGCTCCTTTCACGTTTGATGTGGAACACGGAATTGCTCTGCACACAGGGCAGGGGAATCGGGCCTCATCTCGTGGCGAGGGGGAAGTCTCATGGTTTTTCTCGAGTTGCGGCCGGAACCTGGGGTATATTCTCGAGTTACGACGGGGAGGGCAATTCCAGATATTTATTTGTTCAGCAACGTCAGGACTCCTGCCTAGGTGCGAGGGACACCTCGGGATTCTCCTCGAGTCTTGTCATGGAAATTGGGACACGTCTCCACGTGAGGCGGGAGACCCAGTGTCCCTTTCCACGTGCCACAGGGATCCTGGGACTCCTATCCATTTTCAAGAGGAGTCAGGCATCGACTCCTTTGGAAGCACTGATCTCCGCGATCCTCTCGAGTTTTCAAAGGATGTGAGGCCTCCGGTCGCAATGAGGCGGAAAATTAGGTCTTTCTCTGTGGTCTCCACAGGGCATTCAGACATCCCTTGTCTTGGGAGATGCAAGACGAGCCTGCATTCAATTCACGGCAGGGATATCCGGCCTTACTTCGAGTCACAGCATCTCGGTGTCCATTCCACTTGAGGCCACAAACTCAGGGTCCCTCTCACATACCTGTAGCTGACAGAAGCCTCCTCTTGAGGTGCTTGTGGAAAGTTGGTATTCCTCTTGAGTCGAAGCCAGGGACTAAGCTCTCATCTCGAGTTGATTTGGGGTCCACGGAGACCTTTCCTGTTGCTCCAGTGACCTCAGGATCCCTCTAGACTTGAGACAGTGATTTTGGGTTTACTCTGGAGTGCCATCAAGGAAATCAAGGCTCCTTTCACGTTTGATGTGGAACACGGAATTGCTCTGCACGCAGTGCAGGTGAATCGGGCCTCATTTCGCGGCGAGGGGGAAGTCTCATGGTTTTTCTCGAGTTGCGGCCGGAACCTGGGGTATATTCTCGAGTTACGACGTGGAGGGCCCTTCCAGACACGTGTTTGTTCAGCGATGTCAGGACTCCTGTCTAGGTTCGAGGGACACCTCGGGATTCTCCTCGAGTCTTGGCATGGCAATTGGGACGCGTCTCCACGTGAGGCGGGAGACCCATGGTCCCTTTCCACGTGCCACAGGGATTCTGGGACTCCTATCCATTTTCAAGAGGAGTCAGGCATCGTCTCCTTTGGAAGCATTGATCTCCGCAGACCTCTCGAGTTTTCAAAGGACGTGAGGCCTCCGGTCGCGATGAGGCGGAGGACTAGGTCTTTCTCTGTGGTCTCCACAGAGGATTCAGACATCCCGTCGTCTTGGGAGATGCAAGACCAGCCTGCATTCAATTCACTGCAGGGATATCCGGCCTTACTTCGAGTCAGAGCATCTTGGTGTCCATTCCACTTGAGGCCACAAATTCAGGGTCCCTCTCACATACCTGTAGCTTAGAGAAGCCTCCTCTTAAGGTGCTTGTGGAAAGTTCGTAGTCCCCTTGAGTGGAAGCCAAGGACTAAGCTCTCATCTCGAGTTGATTTGGGGTCCACGGAGCCCTTTCGTGTTGCTCCAGTGACTTCAGGATGCCTCTAGACTTGAGACAGTGATCTTGGGTTTTCTCTGGAGTGCCATCAAGGAAATCAAGGTTCCTTTCACGTTTCATGTGGAACACGGAATTGCTCTGCACGCAGTGCAGGGGAATCGGGCCTCATCTCGCGGCGAGGGAGAAGTCTCATGGTTTTTCTCGAGTTGCGGCCGGAACCTGGGGTATATTCTCGAGTTACGACGGGGAGGGCCCTTCCAGACACGTGTTCGTTCAGCGACGTCAGGACTCCTGCCTAGGTGTGAGGGACACCTCGGGATTCTCCTCGAGTCTTGGCATGGCAATTGGGACGCGTCTCCACGTGAGGCGGGAGACCCAGGGTCCCTTTCCACGTGCCACAGGGATCCTGGGACTCCTATGCATTTTCAAGAGCAGTCAGGCATCGTCTCCTTTGGAAGCATTGATCTCCGCGGACCTCTCGAGTTTTCAAAGGATGTGAGGCCTCCGATCGCGATGAGGCGGAGAACTAGGTCTTTCTCTGTGGTCTCCACAGGGGAATCAGACATCTCTTCGTCTTGGGAGATGCAAGACGAGCCTGCATTCAATTCACTGCAGGGATATCCGGCCTTACTTTGAGTCAGAGCATCTCGGTGTCCATTCCACTTGAAGCCACAAACTCAGGGTCCCTCTCACATACCTGGAGCTGAGAGAAGCCTCCTCTTGAGGTGCTTGTGGAATGTTGGTATTCCTCTTGAGTCGAAGCCAGGGACTAAGCTCTCATCTCGAGTTGATTTGGGGTCCACGTAGACTTTTCGTGTTGCTCCAGTGACCTCAGGATCCCTCTAGACTTGAGACAGTGATCTTGGGTTTTCTCTGGAGTGCCATCAAGGAAATCAAGGCTCCTTTCACGTTTGATGTGGAACACGGAATTGCTCTGCACGCAGTGCAAGGGAATCGGGACTCATCTCGCGGCGAAGGGGAAGTCTCATGGTTTTTCTCGAGTTGCGGCTGGAACCTGGGGTATTGTCTCGAGTTTCGACGGAGAGGGCCCTTCCAGACACGTGTTTGTTCAGCGAAGTCAAGACTGCTGCCTAGGTGCGAGGGACACCTCGGGATTCTCCTCGAGTCTTGGCATGGCAATTGGGACGCGTCTCCACGTGAGGCGGGAGACCCAGGGTCCCTTTCCACGTGCCACAGGGATCCTGGGACTCCTATCCATTTTCAAGAGGAGTCAGGCATCGTCTCCTTTGGAAGCATTGATCTCCGCGGACCTCTCGAGTTTTCAAAGGACGTGAGGCCTCCGGTCGCGATGAGGCGGAGATCTAGGTCTTTCTCTGTGGTCTCCACAGGGGATTCAGACATCCCTTTGTCTTGGGAGATGCAAGACGTGCCTGCATTCAATTCACTGCAGGGATATCCGGCCGAACTTCGAGTCAGAGCATATCGGTGTCCATTCCACTTGAGGCCACAAACTCAGGGTCCCTCTCACATACCTGTAGCTGAGAGAAGCCTCCTCTTGAGGTGCTTGTGGAAAGTTGGTATTCCTCTTGAGGTGAAGCCAGGGACTAAGCTCTCATCTCGAGTTGATTTGGGGTCCACGGAGCCCTTTCTTGTTGCTCCAGTGACCTCAGGATCCCTCTAGACTTCAGACAGTTATCATGGGTTTTCTCTGGAGTGCCATCAAGGAAATCAAGGCTCCTTTCACGTTTGATGTGGAACACGGAATTGCTCTGCACGCAGTGCAGGGGAATCAGGCCTCATCTCGCGGCGAGGGGGAAGTCTCATGCTTTTTCTCTAATTGCGGCCAGAACCTGGGGTATATTCTCGAGTTACGACGGGGAGGGCCCTTCCTGACACGTGTTTGTTCAGCGACGTCAGGACTCCTGCCTAGGTGCGAGGGACACCTCGGGATTCTCCTCGAGTCTTGGCATGGCAATTGGGACGCTTCTCCCCGTGAGGCGGGAGACCCAGGGTCCCTTTCCACGTGCCACAGGGATCCTGGGACTCCTATCCATTTTCAAGAGGAGTCAGGCATCGTCTCCTTTGGAAGCATTGATCTCCGCGGACCTCTCGAGTTTTCAAAGGATGTGAGGCCTCCGGTCGCGATGAAGCGGAGGACTAGGTCTTTCTCTGTGGTCTCCACAGGGGATTCAGACATCCCTTCGTCTTGGGAGATGCAAGATGAGCCTGCATTCAATTCACTGCAAGGATTTCGAGCCTTAGTTCGAGTCAGAGCATATCGGTGTCCATTCCACTTGAGGCCACACACTCAGGGTCCCTCTCACATACCGGTAGCTGAGAGAAGCCTCCTCTTGAGGTGCTTCTGGAAAGTTGGTATTCCTCTTGAGTCGAAGCCAAGGACTAAGCTCTCATCTCGAGTTGATTTGGGGTCCACATAGCCCTTTCGTGTTGCTCCAGTGACCTCAGGATCCCTCTAGACTAGAGCCAGTGATCTTGGGTTTCCTCTGGAGTGCCATCAAGGAAATCAAGGCTCCTTTCAGGTTTGAGGTGGAACACGGAATTGCTCTGCACGCAGTGCAGAGGAATCGGGCCTCATCTCGCTGCGAGGGGGAAGTCTCATGGTTTTTCTCGAGTTGCGGCCGGAACCTGGAATATATTCTCGAGTTACGACGGGGAGGGCCCTTCCAGACACGTGTTAGTTCAGCGACGTCAGGACTCGGGCCTAGGTGCGAGGGACACCTCGGGATTCTCCTCGAGTCTTGGCATGGCAATTGGGACGCCTCTCCACGTGAGGCGGGAGACCAAGGGTCCCTTTCTACGTGCCACAGGGATCCTGGGACTCATATCCATTTTCAAGAGGTGTCAGGCATCATCTCCTTTGGAAGCATTGATCTCCGCGGACCTCTCGAGTTTTCAAAGGATGTGAGCCTCCGGTCGCGATGAGGCGGAGAACTAGGTCTTTCTCTGTGGTCTCCACAGGGGATTCAGACATCCCTTCGTCTTGGGAGATGCAAGACGAGCCTGCATTCAATTCACTGCAGGGATATCCGGCCTTACTTCGAATCAGTGCATCTCGTTGTCCATTCCACATGAGGCCACAAACTCAGTGTCCCTGTCACATACCTGTGGCTGAGAGAAGACTCCTCTTGAGGTGCCTGTGGAAAGTTGGAATTCCTCTTGAGTCGAAGCCAGGGACTAAGTTCTCATCTCGAGTAGATTTGGGGTCCACGGAGCCCTTTCGTGTTGCTCCAGTGACCTCAGGATCCCTCTAGACTTGAGACAGTGATCTTTTGTTTTGTCTGGAGTGCCATCAAGGAAATCAAGGCTCCTTTCACGTTTGATGTGGGATACGGAATTGCTCTGCACCCAGTGCAGGGGAATCGGGCCTCATCTCGCGGCGAGGGGGAAGTCTCATGGTTTTTCTCGAGTTGCGGCCGGAACCTGGGGTATATTCTCGAGTTACGACGGGGAGGGCCCTTCCAGACACGTGTTTGTTCAGCGACGTCAGGACTCCTGCCTAGGTGCGAGGGACACCTCGGGATTCTCCTCGAGTCTTGGCATGGCAATTGGGACGCGTCTCCACGTGAGGCGGGAGACCCAGGGTCCCTTTCCACATGCCACATGGATCCTGGGACTCCTATCCATTTTCAAGAGGAGTCAGGCATCGTCTCCTTTGGAAGCATTGTTCTCCGCGGAATTCTCGAGTTTTCAAAGGATGTGAGGCCTCCGGTCGCGATGAGGCGGAGAACTAGGTCTTCTCTGTGGTCTCCACAGGGGATTCAGACATCCGTTCATCTTGGGAGATGCAAGACGAGCCTGCATTCAATTCACTGCAGGGATATCCGGCCTTACTTTGAGTCAGAGCATCTCCGTGTCCATTCCACTTGAGGCCACAAACTCAGGGTCCCTCTCACATACCTGTAGCTGAGAGAAGCCTCCTCTTGAGGTGCTTGTGGAAAGTTGGTATTCCTCTTGAGTCTAAGCCAGGGACTAAGCTCTCATCTCGAGTTGATTTGGGCTCCAAGGAGCCCTTTCCTGTTGCTACAGTGACCTCAGGATCCCTCTAGACTTGAGACAGTGATCTTGGGTTTTCTCTGGAGTGCCATCAAGGAAATCAAGGGGTCTTTCTAGTTTGATGTGGAACACGGAATTGCTTTGCACGCAGTGCAGGGGAATCGGGCCTCATCTCGCGGCAAGGGCGAAGTCTCATGGTTGTTCTCGAGTTGCGGCCTGAACCTGGGGTATATTCTCGATTTACGACGGGGAGGGCCCTTCCAGACACGTGTTTGTCAGCGACGTCAGGACTCCTGCCTAGGTGCGAGGGACACCTCGGGATTCTCCACGAGTCTTGGCATGGCAATTGGGACGCGTCTCCACGTGACGCGGGAGTCGCAGGGTCCCTTTCCATGTGCCACAGGGATCCTGGGACTCCTATTCATTTTCAAGAGGAGTCAGGCATCGTCTCCTTTGGAAGCATTGATCTCCGCGGACCTCTCGAGTTTTCAAAGGATGTGAGGCCTCCGGTCGCGATGAGGCAGAGAACTAGTTTCTTCTCTGTTGTTTCCACAGGGGATTCAGACATCCCTTCGTCTTGGGAGATGCAAGACGAGCCTGCATTCAATTCACTGCAGGGATATCCGGCCTTACTTCGAGTCAGAGCATCTGGTTGTCCATTCCACTTGAGGCCACAAACTCAGGGTCCCTCTCACATACCTGTAGCTGAGAGAAGCCTCCCCTTGAGTTGCTTGTGGAAAGTTGGTATTTCTCTTGAGTCGAAGCCAGGGACTAAGCTCTCATCTCGAGTTGATTTGGGGTCCACGGAGCCCTTTCGTGTTGCTCCAGTGACCTCAGGATCCCTCTAGACTTGAGACAGTGATGTTGAGTTTTCTCTGGAGTGCCATCAAGGAAATCAAGGCTCCTTTCACGTTTGATGTGGAACACGGAATTGCTCTGCACACAGTGCAGGGGAATCGGGCCTCATCTCACGGCGAGGGGAAAGTCTCATGGTTTTTCTCAAGTTGCGGCCGGAACCTGGGGTATATTCTCGAGTTACAACGGGGACGGCCCTTCCAGACATGTGTTTGTTCAGCGACGTCAGGACTCCTGCCTAGGTGCGAGGGACACCTCGGGATTTTCCTCGAGTCTTGGCATGGCTATTGGGACGCCTCTCCACGTGAGGCGGGAGACCCAGGGTCCCTCTCCACGTGGCACAGGGATCCTGGGACTCCTATCCATTTTCAAGAGGAGTCAGGCATCGTCTCCTTTGGAAGCATTGATCTCTGTGGACCTCTTGAATTTTCAAAGGATGTGAGGCCTCAGGTCGCGATGAGGGGGAGAACTAGGTCTTTCTCTGTGGTCTTCAATGTTGATTCAGACATCCCTTCATCTTGGGAGATGCAAGACGAGCCTGCATTCAATTCACTGCAGGGATATCTGGCCTAACTTCGAGTCAGAGCTTCTCGGTGTCCATTCCACTTGAGGCTCCAAACTCAGGGTTCCTCTCACATACCTGTAGCTGAGAGAAGCCTCCTCTTGAGGTGCTTGTGGAAACTTGGTATTCCTCTTGAGTCGAAGCCAGGGACTAAGCTCTCATCTCGAGTTGATTTGTGGTACACGGAGCTCTTTCGTGTTGCTACAGTGACCTCAGGATCCCTCTAGACTTGAGACTGTGATCTTGGCTTTTCTCTCGAGTGCCATCAAGGAAACAAGGCTTTTTTCTCGTTTGATGTGGAACACGGAATTGCTCTGCACGCAGTGCAGGGGAATCGGGCCTCATCTCGCGGCGAGGGGGAAGTCTCATGGTTTTTCTCGAGTTGCGGCCGGAACCTGGGGTATATTCTCGAGTTACGAAGGGGAGGGACTTCCAGACACATGTTTGCTCAATGACGTCAGGACTTATGCCTACGTGCGAGGGACACTTCGGGATTCTCCTCGAGTCTTGGCATGGCAATTGGGATGCGTCTCCACGTGAAGCGGGAGACCCAGGGTCCCTTTCCACGTGCCACAGGGATCCTGGGACTCCTATCCATTTTCAAGAGGAGTCAGGCATCGTCTCCTTTGGAAGCATTGATCTCTGCGGACCTCTCGACTTTTCAAAGGATATGAGGCTTCCGGTCGCAATGAGGCGGAGACTCGGTCTTTGTCTGTGGTCTCCACAGGGGATTCAGACATCCCTTCGTCTTGGGAGATGCAAGACGAGCCTGCATTCAATTCACTGCAGGGATATCCGGCCTAACTTCGAGTCAGAGCTTCTCCGTGTTCATTCCACTGGAGGCCACAAACTCAGGGTCCCTCTCACATACCTGTAGCTGAGAGAAGCCTCCTCTTGAGGTGCTTGTGGAAAGTTGGTATTCCTCTTGAGTCGAAGCCAGGGACTAAGCTCTCATCTCGAGTTGATTTGGGGTCCACGGAGCGCTTTCGTGTTGCTACAGTGACCTCAGGATCCCTCTAGACTTGAGACAGTGATCTTGGGTTTTCTCTGGAGTGCCATCAAGGAAATCAAGGCTTTTTTCTCGTTTGATGTGGAACACGGAATTGCTCTGCACACAGTGCAGGGGAATCGGGCCTCATCTCGCGGCGAGGGGGAAGTCTCATGGTTTTTCTCGAGTTGTGGCTGGAACCTGGGATATATTCTCGAGTTACGACGGGGAGGGCCCTTCCAGACACGTGTTTGTTCAGCGACATCAGGACTCCTGCCTATGTGCGAGGGACACCTCGGGATCCTCCTCGAGTCTTGGCATGGCTATTGGGACGCGTCTCCATGTGAGGCGGTAGACCCAGTGTCCCTTTCCACGTGCCACAGTGATCCTGGGACTCCTATCCATTTTCAAGAGGAGTCAGGCATCGTCTCCGTTGGAAGCATTGATCTCCGCAGACCTCTCGAATTTTCAAAGGATGTGAGGCCTCCGGTCGCGATGAGGCGGAGATCTAGGTCTTTCTCTTTGGTCTCCACAGGGGATTCAGACATCCCTTCGTCTTGGGAGATGCAAGTCGAGCCTGCATTCAATTCACTGCAGGGATTTCCGGCCTTACTTCGAGTCAGAGCATCTCGGTGTCCATTCCACCTGAGGCCACAAACTCAGGGTCCCACTCACATACCTGTAGCTGAGAGAAGCCTCCTCTTGAGGTGCTTGTGGAAAGTTGCTATTCCTCTTGAATCGAAGCCAGGGCCTAAGCTCTCATCTCCCGTTGATTTGGGGTCCACGGAGCCCTTTCGTGTTGCTCCAGTGACCTCAGGATCCCTCTAGACTTGAGACAGTGATCTTGGGTTTTCTCTGGAGTGCCATCAAGGAAATCAAGGCTCCTTTCACGTTTGATGTTGAACACGGAATTGCTCTGCACGCAGTGCAGGGGAATCGCGCCTCTTCTCTCGGCGAGTGGGAAGTGTCACGGTTTTTCTCGAGTTGCGGCCGGAACCTGGGGTATATTCTCGTGTTACGACGGGGAGTCCCCTTCCAGACTCGTGTTTGTTCAGCGACGTCAGGACTCCTGCCTAGGTGCGAGGGACACCTCGGGATTCTCCTCGAGTCTTGGCATGGCAATTGGGACGCGTCTCCACGTGAGGCGGAAGACCCAGGGTCCCTTGCCACGTGCCACAGGGATCCTGGGACTCCTATCCATTTTCAAGAGGAGTCAGGCATCGTCTCCTTTGGAAGCATTGATCTCCGCGGACCTCTCGAGTTTTCACAGGATGTGAGGCTTCCCGTCCCGATGAGGCGGAGAACTAGGTCTTTCTCTGTGGTCTCCACAGCGGATTCAGACATCCCTTCGTCTTGGGAGATGCAAGACGAGCCTGCATTCAATTCACTGCAGGGATATCTGGCCTTACTTCGAGTCAGAGCATCTCGGTGTCCATTCCACTTGAGGCCACAACCTCAGGGTCCCTACACATACCTGTAGCTGAGAGAAGCCTCCTCTTGATGTGCTTGTGGAAAGTTGGTATTCCTCTTGAGTCGAAGCCAGGGACTAAGCTCTCATCTCGAGTTGATTTGTGGTCCACTGATCCCTTTCGTGTGGCTCCAGTGACCTCAGGATCCCTCTAGACTTGAGACAGTGATCTTGGGTTTTCTCTGGAGTGCCATCAAGGAAATCAAGGCTCCATTCACGTTTGATGTGGAACACGGAATTGCTCTGCACGCAGTGCACAGAATCGGGCCTCATCTCGCGGCGAGGGGGAAGTCACATGGTTTTTCTTGAGTTGCGGACCGATCCTGGGGTATATTCTCGAGTTACGACGGGGAGGGCCCTTCCAGACACGTGTTTGTTCAGCGACATGAGGACTCCTGCCTAGGTGCTAGGGACAACTCAGGATTCTCGTCCAGTCTTGGCATGGCAATTGGGACGCGTCTCCACGTGAGGCGGGAGACCCAGGGTCGCTTTCCACGTGCCACAGGGATTCTGGGACTCCTATCCATTTTCAAGAGGAGTCAGGCATCGTCTCCTTTGGAAGCATTGTTCTCCGCAGAACTGTCGAGTTTTCAAAGGATGTGAGGCCTCCGGTCGCGATGAGGCGGAGGACTAGGTCTTTCTCTGTCGTCTCCACAGGGGATTCAGACATCCCTTCGTCTTGGGAGATGCAAGTCGAACCTGCATTCAATTCACTGCAGGGATATCCGGCCTTACTTCGAGTCAGAGTATCTCGGTGTCCATTCCACTTGAGGCCACAAACTCAGGGTCCCTCTCACATACCTGTACCTGAGAGAAGCCTCCTCTTGAGGTGCTTGTGGAAAGTTGGTATTCCTCTTCAGTCGAAGCCAGGGACTAAGCTCTCATCTCAAGTTGATTTGGGGTCCACGGAGAAATTTCGTGTTGCTCCAGTGACCTCAGGATCCCTCTAGAATTGAGACAGTGATCTTGGGTTTTCTCTGGAGTGCCATCAAGGAAATCAAGGCTCCTTTCACGTTTGATGTGGAACACGGAATTGCTCTGCACGCAGTGCAGGGGAATCGGGCCTCATCTCGCGGCGAGGGGGAAGTCTCATGGTTTTTCTCGCGTTGCGGCCGGAACCTGGGGTGTATTCTTGAGTTACGACCGGGAGGGCCCTTCCGGACACGTGTTTGTTCAGCGAAGTCAGGACTCCTGCCTAGGTGTGAGGGACACCTCGGGATTCTCCTCGAGTCTTGGCATGGCAATTGGGACGCGTCTCCACGTGAGGCGGGAGACCCAGGGTCCCTTTCCACGTGCCACAGGGATCCTGGGACTCCTATCCATTTTCAAGAGGAGTCAGGCATCGTCTCCTTTGGAAACATTGATCTCCGCGGACCTCTCGAGTATTCAAAGGATGTGAGGCCTCCGATCTCGATGAAGCGGAGGACTAGGTCTTTCTCTGTGTTCTCCACAGGGGTTTCAGACATCCCTTCGTCTTGGGAGATGCAAGACGAGCCTGCATTCATTCACTGCAGGGATATCCGGCCTTACTTCGAGTCAGAGCATCTCGGTGTCCATTCCACTTGAGGCCACAAACTCAGGGTCCCTCTCACATACGTGTCGCTGAGAGAAGCCTCCTTTTGAGGTGCTTGTGGAAAGGTGGTGTTCCTCTTGAGTCGAAGCCAAGGACTAAGCTCTCATCTCGAGTTGATTTGGGGTCCACGGAGCCCTTTCGTGTTGCTCCATGACCTCAGGATCCCTCTAGACTTGAGACAGTGATCTTGGGTTTTCTCTGGAGTGCCATTAAGGAAATCAGGCTCCTTTACGTTTGATGTGGAACACGGAATTGCTCTGCACGCAGTGCAGGGGAATCGGGCCTCATCTCGCGGGGAGGGGGAAGTCTCATGGTTTTTCTCGAGTTGCGGCCGGAACCTGGGGTATATTCTCGAGTTACGACGGGGAGGGCCCTTCCAGACACGTGTTTGTTCAGCGACGTCAGGACTCCTGCCTAGGTGCGAGGGACACCTCGGGATTCTCCTCGATTCTTGGCATGGCAATTGGGACGCGTCTCCACGTGAGGCGGGAGACCCAGGGTCCCTTTCCACGTGCCACAGGGATCCTGGGACTCCTATCCACTTTCAAGAGGAGTCAGGCATCGTTTCCTTGGGAAGCATTCATCTCCTCGGACCTCTCGAGTTTTCAAAGAATGTGAGGTCTCTGGTCAAGTTGCGGCGGAGGACTAGGTCTTTCTCTGTGGTCTCCACAGGGGATTCAGACAACCCTTCGTCTTGGGAGATGCAAGACGAGCCTGCGTTCAATTCACTGCAGGGATATCCGGCCTTACTTCGAGTCAGAGCATCTCGGTGTCCATTCCACTTGAGGCCACAAACTCAGGGTCCCTCTCACATACCTGTAGCTGAGAGAAGCCTCCTCTTGAGGTGCTTGTGGAAAGTTGGTATTCCTCTTGAGTCGAAGCCAGGGACTAAGCTCTCATCTCGAGTTGATTTGGGGTCCAGGGAGCCCTTTCGTGTTGCTCCAGTTACCTCAGGATCCCTCTAGACTTGAGACAGTGATCTTGGGTTTTCTCTGGAGTGCCATCAAGGAAATCAAGGCTCCTTTCACGTTTGATGTGGAACACGGAATTGCTTGGCACGCAGTGGAGGGGAATCGGGCCTCATCTCGCCGCGAGGGGGAAGTTTCATGGTTTTTCTCGAGTTGCGGCCGGAACCTGGGGTATATTCCCGAGTTACGACGGGGAAGGCCCTTCCAGACACGTGTTTGTTCAGCGACGTCAGGACTCCTGCCTAGGTGCGAGGGACAACTCGGGATTCTCCTCGAGTCTTGGCATGGCAATTGGGACGCGTCTCCACGTGAGGCGGGAGACCCAGTGTCCCTTTCCTCGTGCCACAGGGATCCTGGGACTCCTATCCATTTTCAAGAGGAGTCAGTCATCGTCTCCTTTGGAAGCATTGATCTCCGCGGACATCTCTAGTTTTCAAAGGATGTGAGGCCTCCGGTCGCGATGAGGCGGAGGACTAGGTCTTTCTCTGTGGTCTCCACAGGAGATTCAGACATTCCTTCATCTTGGGAGATGCAAGACGAGCCTGCATTCAATTCACTGCAGGGATATCCGGCCTTACTTCGAGTCAGAGCATCTCGGTGTCCATTCCACTTGAGGCCACAAACTCAGGGTCCCTCTCACATACCTGTAGCTGAGAGAAGCCTCCTCTTGAGGTGCTTGTGGAAAGTTGGTATTCCTCTTGAGTCGACGCCAGGGACTAAGCTCTCATCTCGAGTTGATTTGTGGTCCACGGAGCCCTTTCGTGTTACTCCAGTGACCTCAGGATCCCTCTAGACTTGAGACAGTGATCTTGGGTTTTCTCTGGAGTGCCATCAAGGAAATCAAGGCTCCTTTCACGTTTGATGTGGAACACGGAATTGCTCTGCACGCAGTGCAGGGGAATCGGGCCTCATCTCGGGGCGAGGCGGAAGTCTCATGGTTTTTCTCGAGTTGCGGCCGGAACCTGGGGTATATTCTCGAGTTACGACGGGGAGGGCCCTTCCAGACACGTGTTTGTTCAGCGACGTCAGGACTCCTGCCTAGGTTCGAGGGACACCTCGGGATTCTCGTCGAGTCTTGACATGGCAATTGGGACGCGTCTCCACGTGAGGCGGGAGACCCAGGGTCCCTTCCCACGTGCTACAGGGATCCTGGGACTCCTATCCATTTTCAAGAGGTGTCAGGCATCGTCTACTTTGGAAGCTTTGATCTCCGCAGATATCTCGAGTTTTCAAAGGATGTGAGGCCTCCGGTCACGATGAGGCGGAGGACTAGGTCTTTCTCTGTGGTCTCCACAGGGGATTCAGACATCCCTTTGTCTTGGGAGATGCAAGACGAGCCTGCATTCAATTCACTTCAAGGATATCCGGTCTTACTTCGAGTCAGAGCATCTCGGTGTCCATTCCACTTGAGGCCACAAACTCAGGGTCCCTCTCACATACCTGTTGCTTAGAGAAGCCTCCTCTTGAGGTGCTTGTGGAAAGCTGGTATTCCTCTTGAGTCGAAGCCAGGGACTAAGCTCTCATCTCGTGTTGATTTGGGTTCAACGGAGCCCTTTTGTGTTGCTACAGTGACCTCAGGATCCCTCTAGACTTGAGACAGTGATCTTGGGTTTTCTCTGGAGTGCCATCAAGGAAATCAAGGCTCCTTTCACGTTTGATGTGGAACCCGGAATTGCTCTGCACACAGTGCAGGGGAATCGGGCCTCATCTCGCGGCGAGGGGATAGGCTCATGGTTTTTCTCGAGTTGCGGCCGAAACCTGCGGTATATTCTCGAGTTACGACGGGGAGGGCCCTTCCAGACTCGTGTTTGTTCAGCGACGTCAGGATTCCTGCCTAGGTGCGAGGGACAGCTCGGGGTTCCCTTCGATTCTTGGCGTGGTAATTGGTACGCGTCTCTACGTGAGGCGGGACACCCAGGGTCCATTTCCACGTGCCACAGGGATCCTGGGACTCCTATCCATTTTCAAGTCATCGTCTCCTTTGGAAGCATTGATCTCCGCGGACCTCTCGAATTTTCAAAGGACGTGAGGCCTCCGTTCGCGGTGAGGCGGAGGACTAGGTCTTTCTCTGTGGACTCCAAAGGGGATTCAGACAACCCTTCGTCTTGGGAGATGCAAGACGAGCCTGCATTAAATTCACTGCAGGGATATCCGGCCTTACTTCGAGTCAGAGCATCTCGGTGTCCATTCCACTTGAGGCCACAAACTCAGGGTCCCTCTCACATACCTGTAGCTGAGAGAAGCCTCCTCTTGAGTTGCTTGTGGAAAGTTGGTATTCCTCTTGAGTCGAGGCCAGGGACTAAGCTCTCATCTCGAGTTGATTTGGGTTACACGGAGCCCTTTCATGTTGCTCCAGTAACCTCAGGATCCCTCTAGACTTGAGCCAGTGATCTTGGGTTTTCTCTGCAGTGCCATCAAGGAAATCAAGGCTCCTTTCACGTTTGATGTGGAACACGGAATTGCTCGGCACGCAGTGCAGGGGAATCGGGCCTCATCTCGCGGCGAGGGGGAAGTCTCTTGGTTTTTCTCGAGTTGCGGCCGGATCCTGGGGTATATTCTAGAGTTACGACGGGGAGGGCCCTTCCAGACACGTGTTTGTTCAGCGACATCAGGACTCCTGCCTAGGTGCGAGGGACACCTCGGGATTCTCCTCGAGTCTTGGCATGGCAATTGGGACGCGTCTCCACGTGAGGCGGGAGACCCAGGGTCCCTTTCCACGTGCCACAGGGATCCTGGGACTCCTATCCATTTTCAAGTGGAGTCAGGCATCGTCTCCTTTGGAAGCATTGTTCTGCGCGGACCTCTCGAGTTTTCAAAGGATGTGAGGCCTCCGGTCGCGATGAGGCGGAGAACTAGGTCTTTCTCTGTGGTCTCCACAGGGGATTCAGACATCCCTTCGTCTTGGGAGATGCAAGACGAGCCTGCATTCAATTCACTGCAGGGATATCCGGCCTTACTTCGAGTCAGAGCATCTCGGTGTCCATTCCACTTGAGGCCACAAACTCAGGGTCCCTCTCATAGACCTGTAGCTGAGAGAAGCCTCCTCTTGAGGTGCTTGTGGAAACTTGGTATTCCTCTTGAGTCGAAGCCAGGGACTAAGCTCTCATCTCGAGTTGATTTGGTGTCCACGGAGCCCTTTCGTGTTGCTCCAGTGACCTCAGGATCCCTCTAGACTTGAGACAGTGATCTTGGGTTTTCTCTGGAGTGCTATCAAGGATATCAAGGCTCCTTTCACGTTTGATGTGGAACACGGAATTGCTCTGCACGCAGTGCAGGGGAATCGGGCCTCATCTCGCGGCGAGGGGGAAGTCTCATGGTTTTTCATGAGTTGCGGCCGGAACCTGGGGTATATTCTCGAGTTACGACTGGGAGGGCCCTTCCAGACACGTGTTTGTTCAGCGACATCAGGACTCCTGCCAAGGTGCGAGGGACACCTCGGGATTCTCCTCGAGTCTTGGCATGGCAATTGGGACGCGTCTCCACGTGAGGCGGGAGACCCAGTGTCCCTTTCCACGTGCCACAGCGATCCTGGGACTCCATTCCATTTTCAAGAGGAGTCAGGCATCATCTCCTTTGGAAGCATTGATCTCCGCAGACCTCTCGAGTTTTCAAAGGATGTGAGGCCTCCGGTCGCGATGAGGCGGAGGACTAGGTCTTTCTCTGTGGTCTCCACAGGGGATTCAGACATCCCTTCGTCTTGGGAGATGCAAGACGAGCCTGCATTCAATTCACTTCAGGGATATCCGGTCTTACTTCGAGTCAGAGCATCTCGGTGTCCATTCCACTTGAATCCACAAACTCAGGGGCCCTCTCACATACATGTAGCTGAGAGAAGCCTCCTCTTGACGTGCTTGTGGAAAGTTGGTATTCCTCTTGAGGCGAAGCCAGGGACTGAACTCTCATATCGAGTTGATTAGGGGTCCACGGAGCCCTTTCGTGTTGCTCCAGTGACCTCAGGATCCCTCTAGACTTGAGACAGTGATGTTGGGTTTTCTCTGGAGTGCCATCAAGGAAATCAAGGCTCCTTTCACGTTTGATGTGGAACACGGAATTGCTCTGCACGCAGTGTAGGGGAATCGGGCCTCATCTCGCGGCGAGGGGGAAGTCTCATGGTTTTTCTCGAGTTGCGTCCGGAACCTGGGGTATATTCTCGAGTTACGACGGGAAGGGCCCTTCCAGACTCGTGTTTGTTCAGCGACGTCAGGATACCTGCCTAGGTGCGATGGACAGCTCGGGATTCCCTTCGATTCTTGGCGTGGTAATTGGGACGCGTCTCTACGTGAGGCGGGAGACCCAGGGTCCCTTTCCACGTGCCACAGGGTTCCTGGGACTCCTATCTATTTTCAAGTCATCGTCTCCTTTGGAAGCATTGATCTCCGCGGACCTCTCGAATTTTCAAAGGACGTGAGGCCTCCGTTCGCGGTGAGGCGGAGGACTAGGTCTTTCTCGGTGGACTCCAAAGGGGATTCAGACAACCCTTCGTCTTGGGAGATACAAGACGAGCCTGCATTCAATTCACTGCAGGGATATCCGGCCTTATTTCGAGTCAGAGCATCTCGGTGTCCATTCAACTTGAGGCCACAAACTCAGGGTCCCTCTCACATACCTGTAGCTGAGAGAAGCCTCCTCTTGAGGTGCTTGTGGAAAGTTGGTATTCCTCTTGAGTGGAAGCCAGGGACTAAGCTCGCATCTCGAGTAGATTTGGGTTACACGGAGCCCTTTCGTGTTGCTCCAGTGACCTCAGGATCCCTCTAGACTTGAGCCAGTGATCTTGGGTTTTCTCTGCAGTGCCATCAAGGAAATCAAGGCTCCTTTCACGTTTGATGTGGAACACGGAATTGCTCTGCACGCAGTGCTGGGGAATCTGGCCTCTTCTCACGGCGAGGCGGAAGTCTCATGGTTTTTCTCGAGTTGCGGCCGGAACCTGTGGTATATTCGCGAGTTACGACGGGGAGGGCCCTTCCAGACACGTGTTTGTTCAGCGACGTCAGGACTCCTGCCAAGGTGCGAGGGACACCTCGGGATTCTCCTCGAGTCTTGGCATGGCAATTGGGACGCGTCTCCACGTGAGGCGGGAGAACTAGGGTACCTTTCCACGTGTCACAGGGATCCTGGGTCTCCTATCCATTTTCAAGAGGAGTCAGGCATCATCTCCGTTGGAAGCATTGATCTCCGCAGACCTCTCGAGTTTTCAAAGGATGTGAGGCCTCCGGTCGCTATGAGGCCGAGGACTAGGTCTTTCTCTGTCGTCTCCACAGGGGATTCAGACATCCCTTCGTCTTGGCAGATGCAAGACGAGCCTGCATTCAATTCACTGCAGGGATATCCGGCCTTACTTCGAGTCAGAGCATCTCGGTGTCCATTCCACTTGAGGCCACAAACTCAGGGTCCCTCTCACAGACCTGTAGCTGAGAGAAGCCTCCTCTTGAGGTGCTTGTGGAAACGTGGTATTCCTCTTGAGTCGAAGCCAGGGACTAAGCTCTCATCTCGAGTTGATTTGGGTTCCACGGAGCCCTTTCGTGTTGCTCCAGTGACCTCAGGATCCCTCTAGACTTGAGACAGTGATCTTGGGTTTTCTCTGGAGTGCCATCAAGGAAATCAAGGCTCCTTTCACGTTTGATGTGGAACACGGAATTGCTCTGCACGCAGTGCAGGGGAATCGGGCATTATCTCGCGGCGAATGGGAAGTCTCATGGTTTTTCTCGAGTTGCGGCCGGAACCTGGGGTATATTCTCGAGTTACGACGGGGAGGGCCCTTCCAGACACGTGTTTGTTCAGCGACGTCAGGACTCCTGCCTAGGTGCGAGGGACACCTCGGGATTCTCCTCGAGTCTTGGCATGGCAATTGGGACGCGTCTCCAAATGAGGGGGGAGACCCAGTGTCCCTTTCCTCGTGCCACAGGGATCCAGGGACTCCTATCCTTTTTCAAGAGGAGTCAGTCATCGTCTCCTTTGGAAGCAATGATCTCCGCGGACATCTCTAGTTTTCAAAGAATGTGAGGCCTCCGGTCGCGATGAGGCGGAGGACTAGGTCTTTCTCTGTGGTCTCCACAGGGGATTCAGACATCACTTCATCTTGGGAGATGCAAGACGAGCCTGCATTCAATTCACTGCAGGGATATCCGGCCTGACTTCGAGTCAGAGCATCTCGGTGTCCATTCCACTTGAGGCCACAAACTCAGGGTCCCTCTCACATACCTGTAGCTGAGAGAAGCCTCCTCTTGAGGTGCTTGTGGAAAGTTGGTATTCCTCTTGAGTCGAAGCCAGGGACTAAGCTCTCATCTCGAGTTGATTTGGGTTACACGGAGCACTTTCGTGTTGCTCCAGTGACGTCAGGATCCCTCTAGACTTGAGTCAGTGATCTTGGGTTTTCTCTGGAGTGCCATCAAGGAAATCAAGGCTCCTTTCACGTTTCATGTGGAACACGGAATTGCTCTGCACCCAATGCAGGGGAACCGGGCCTCATCTCGCGGCGAGGAGGAAGTCTCATGGTTTTTCTCGAGTTGCGGCCGGAACCTGGGGTATATTCGCGAGTTACGACGGGGAGGGCCCTTCCAGACACGTGTTTGTTCAGCGACGTCAGGAATCCTGCCAAGGTGCGAGGGACACCTCGGGATTCTCCTCGAGTCTTGGCATGGCAATTGGGACGCGTCTCCACGTGAGGCGGGAGACCTAGGGTACCTTTCCACGTGCCACAGGGATCCTGGGACTCCTATCCATTTTCAAGAGGAGTCAGGCATCATCTCCTTTGGAAGCATTGATCTCCGCAGACCTCTCGAGTTTTCAAAGGATGTGAGGCCTCCGGTCGCGATGAGGCCGAGGACTAGGTCTTTCTCTGTCGTCTCCACAAGGGATTCAGACATCCCTTCGTCTTGGGAGATGCAAGAAGAGCCTGCATTCAATTCACTGCAGGGATATCCGGCCTTACTTCGAGTCAGAGCATCTCAGTGTCCATTCCACTTGAGGACACAAACTCATGGTCCCTCTCACATACCTGTAGCTGAGAGAAGCCTCCTCTTGACGTGCTTGTGGAAAGTTAGTATTCCTCTTGAGGCGAAGCCAGGGACTAAACTCTCATATCGAGTTGATTAGGGGTCCACGGAGCCCTTTCGTGTTGCTCCAGTGACCTCAGGATCCCTCTACACTTGAGACAGTGATCTTGGGTTTTCTCTGGAGTGCCATCAAGGAAATCAAGGCTCCTTTCACGTTTGATGTGGAACACGGAATTGCTCTGCACGCAGTGCAGGGGAATCGGGCCTCATCTCGCGGCGAGGGGGAAGTCTCATGGTTTTTCTCGAGTTGCGGCCGGAACCTGGGGTATATTCTCGAGTTACGACGGGGAGGGCCCTTCCAGACTCGTGTTTGTTCAGCGACGTCAGGATACCTGCCTAGGTGCGATGGACAGCTCGGGATTCCCTTCGATTCTTGGCGTGGTAATTGGGACGCGTCTCTACGTGAGGCGGGAGACCCAGGGTCCCTTGCCACGTGCCACAGGGATCCTGGGACTCCTATCCATTTTCAAGTCATCGTCTCCTTTGGAAGCATTGATCTCCGCGGACCTCTCGAATTTTCAAAGGACGTGAGGCCTCCGTTCGTGGTGAGGCGGAGGACTAGGTCTTTCTCTGTGGACTCCAAAGGGGATTCAGACAACCCTTCGTATTGGGAGATGCAAGACGAGCCTGCATTCAATTCACTGCAGGGATATCCGGCCTTACTTCGAGTCAGAGCATCTCGGTGTCCATTCCACTTGAGGCCACAAACTCAGGGTCCCTCTCACATACCTGTAGCTGAGAGAAGCCTCCTCTTGAGGTGCTTGTGGAAAGTTGGTATTCCTCTTGAGTGGAAGCCAGGGACTAAGCTCGCATCTCGAGTAGATTTGGGTTACACGGAGACCTTTCGTGTTGCTCCAGTGACCTCAGGATCCCTCTAGACTTGAGCCAGTGATCTTGGGTTTTCTCTGCAGTGCCATCAAGGAAATCAAGGCTCCTTTCACGTTTGATGTGGAACACGGAATTGCTCTGCACGCAGTGCATGGGAATCTGGCCTCTTCTCACGGCGAGGCGGAAGTCTCATGGTTTTTCTCGAGTTGCGGCAGGAACCTGTGGTATATTCGCGAGTTACGACGGGGAGGGCCCTTCCAGACACGTGTTTGTTCAGCGACGTTAGGACTCCTGCCAAGGTGCGAGGGACACCTCGGGATTCTCCTCGAGTCTTGGCATGGCAATTGGGACGCGTCTCCACGTGAGGCGGGAGAACTAGGGTACCTTTCCACGTGTCACAGGGATCCTGGGTCTCCTATCCATTTTCAAGAGGATTCAGGCATCATCTCCTTTGGAAGCATTGATCTCCGCAGACCTCTCGAGTTTTCAAAGGATGTGAGGCCTCCGGTCGCGATGAGGCCGAGGACTAGGTCTTTCTCTGTCGTCTCCACAGGGGATTCAGACATCCCTTCGTCTTGGCAGATGCAAGACGAGCCTGCATTCAATTCACTGCAGGGATATCCGGCCTGACTTCGAGTCAGAGCATCTCGGTGTCCATTCCACTTGAGGCCACAAACTCAGGGTCCCTCTCACAGACCTGTAGCTGAGAGAAGCCTCCTCTTGAGGTGCTTGTGGAAACTTGGTATTCCTCTTGAGTCGAAGCCAGGGACTAAGCTCTCATCTCGAGTTGATTTGGGTTCCATGGAGCCCTTTCGTGTTGCTCCAGTGACCTCAGGATCCCTCTAGACTTGAGACAGTGATCTTGGGTTTTCTCTGGAGTGCCATCAAGGATATCAAGGCTCCTTTCACCTTTGATGTGGAACACGGAATTGCTCTGCACGCAGTGCAGGGGAATCGGGCATTATCTCGCGGCGAATGGGAAGTCTCATTGTTTTTCTCGAGTTGCGGCCGGAACCTGGGGTATATTCTCGAGTTACGACTGGGAGGGCCCTTCCAGACACGTGTTTGTTCAGCGACGTCAGGACTCCTGCCTAGGTGCGAGGGACACCTCGGGATTCTCCTCGAGTCTTGGCATGGCAATTGGGACGCGTCTCCAAATGAGGGGGGAGACCCAGTGTCCCTTTCCTCGTGCCACAGGGATCCAGGGACTCCTATCCATTTTCAAGAGGAGTCAGTCATCGTCTCCTTTGGAAGCAATGATCTCCGCGGACATCTCTAGTTTTCAAAGGATGTGAGGCCTCCGGTCGCGATGAGGCGGAGGACTAGGTCTTTCTCTGTGGTCTCCACAGGGGATTCAGACATCACTTCATCTTGAGAGATGCAAGACGAGCCTGCATTCAATTCACTGCAGGGATATCCGGCCTGACTTCGAGTCAGAGCATCTCGGTGTCCATTCCACTTGAGGCCACAAACTCAGGGTCCCTCTCACATACCTGTAGCTGAGAGAAGCCTCCTCTTGAGGTGCTTGTGGAAAGTTGGTATTCCTCTTGAGTCGAAGGCAGGGACTAAGCTCTCATCTCGAGTTGATTTGGGGTCCACGGAGCCCTTTCGTGTTGCTCCATGACTTCAGGATCCCTCTAGACTTGAGACAGTGATCTTGGGTTTTCTCTGGAGTGTCATCAAGGAAATCAAGGCTCCTTTCACGTTTGATGTGGAACACGGAATTGCTCTGCACGCAGTGCAGGGGAATCAGGCCTCATCTCGGGGCGAGGGGGAAGTCTCATGGTTTTTCTCGAGTTGCGGCCGGAACCTGGGGTATATTCTCGAGTTACGACTGGGAGGGCCCTTCCAGACACGTGTTTGTTCAGCGACGTCAGGACTCCTGCCTATGTGCGAGGGACACCTCGGGATTCTCCTCGAGTCTTAGCATGGCAATGGGATACGTATCCACGTGAGGCGGGAGACCCAGTGTCCCTTCCCACGTGCCACAGGGATCCAGGGACTCCTATCCATTTTCAAGAGGAGTCAGGCATCGTCTCCTTTGGAAGCATTGAACTCCGCGGACCTCTCGAGTTTTCAGAGGATGTGAGGCCTCCGGTCGCGATGAGGTGGAGGACTAGGTCTTTCTCTGTGGTCTCCACAGGGGATTCAGACATCCCTTCATCTTGGGAGATGCAAGACGAGCCTGCATTCAATTCACTGCAGGGATATCCAGCCTTCCTTTGAGTCAGAGCATCTCGGTGTCCATTCCACTTGAGGCCACAAACTCAGGGTCCCTCTCACATACCTGTAGCTGAGAGAAGCCTCCTCTTGAGGTGCTTGTGGAAAGGTGGTGTTCCTCTTGAGTCGAAGCCAAGGACTAAGCTCTCATCTCGAGTTGACTTGGGGACCAGAGAGCCCTTTCGTGTTGCTCCAGTGACCTCAGGATCCCTCTAGACTTGAGACAGTTATCTTGGGTTTTCTCTGGAGTGCCATCAAGGAAATCAAGGCTCCTTTCACGTTTGATGTGGAACACGGTATTGCTCTGCACGCAATGCAGGGGAATCGGGCCTCATCTCGCGGCGAGGAGGAAGTCTCATGGTTTTTCTCGAGTTGTGGCCGGAACTTGGGGTATATTCGCGAGTTACGACGGGGAAGGCCCTTCCAGACACGTGTTTGTTCAGCGACGTCAGGACTCCGGCCAAGGTGCGAGGGACACCTCGGGATTCTCCTCGAGTCTTGGCATTGCAATTGGGACGCGTCTCCACATGAGGCGGGAGACCTAGGTTACCTTTCCACGTGCCACAGGGATCCTGGGACTCCTATCCATTTTCAAGAGGAGTCAGGCATCGTCTCCTTTGGAAGCATTGATCTCCGCAGACCTCTCGAGTTTTCAAAGGATGTGAGGCCTCCGGTCGTGATGAGGCGGAGGACTAGGTCTTTCTCTGTGGTCTCCACAGGGGATTCAGACATCCCTTCGTCTTGGGAGATGCAAGACGAGCCTGCATTCAATTCACTTCAGGGACATCCGGTCTTACTTCGAGTCAGAGCATCTCGGTGTCCATTCCACTTGAATCCACAAACTCAGGGGCCCTCTCACATACCTGTAGCTGAGAGAAGCCTCCTCTTGAGGTGCTTGTGGAAAGTTGGTATTCCTCTTGAGGCGAAGCCAGGGACTAAGCTCTCATCTCGAGTTGATTTGGGGTCCACGGAGACCTTTCGTGTTGCTCCAGTGACCTCAGGATCCCTCTAGACTTGAGACAGTGATCTTGGGTTTTCTCTGGAGTGCCATCAAGGAAATCAAGGCTCCTTTCACGTTTGATGTGGAACACGGAATTGCTCTGCACGCAGTGCAGGGGAATCGGGCCTCATCTCGCGGCGAGGGGATAGTCTCATGGTTTTTCTCGAGTTGCGGCCGGAACCTGGGGTATATTCTCGAGTTACGACGGGGAGGGCCCTTCCAGACTTGTGTTTGTTCAGCGACGTCAGGATTCCTGCCTAGGTGCGAGGGACAGCTCGGGATTCCCTTCGATTCTTGGCGTGGTAATTGGGACGCGCCTCTATGTGAGGCGGGAGACCCAGGGTCCCTTTCCACGTGCCACAGGGATCCTGGGACTCCTATCCATTTTCAAGTCATCGTCTCCTTTGGAAGCATTGATCTCCGCGGACCTCTCGAATTTTCAAAGGACGTGAGGCCTCCGTTCGCGGTGAGGCGGAGGACTAGGTCTTTCTCTGTGGACTCCAAAGGGGATTCAGACAACCCTTCGTCTTGGGAGATGCAAGACGAGCCTGCATTCAATTCACTGCAGGGATATCCGACCTTACTTCGAGTCAGAGCATCTCGGTGTCCATTCCACTTGAGGCCACAAACTCAGGGTCCCTCTCACATACCTGTAGCTGAGAGAAGCCTCCTCTTGAGGTGCTTGTGGAAAGGTGGTGTTCCTCTTGAGTAGAAGCCAAGGACTAAGCTCTCATCTCGAGTTGACTTGGGGTCCACGGAGCCCTTTCGTGTTGCTCCAGTGACCTCAGGATCCCTCTAGACTTGAGACAGTGATCTTGGGTTTTCTCTGGAGTGCCATCAAGGAAATCAAGGCTCCTTTCACGTTTGATGTGGAACACGGAATTGCTCTGCACGCAGTGCAGGGGAATCGGGCCTCATCTCGCGGCGAGGGGGAAGTCTCATGGTTTTTCTCGAGTTGCGGGCGGAACCTGGGGTATATTCCCGAGTTACGACGGGGAGGGCCCTTCCAGACACGTGTTTGTTCAGTGACGTCAGGACTCCTGCCTAGGTGCGAGGGACACCTAGGGATTCTCCTCGAGTCTTGGCATGGCAATTGGGACGCGTCTCCACCTGAGGCGGGAGACCCAGGGTCCCTTTCCACGTGCCACAGGGATCCTGGGACTCCTATCCATTTTGAAGAGGATTCAGGCATTGTCTCCTTTGGAAGCATTGATCTCCGTGGACCTCTCGAGTTTTCAAAGGATGTGAGTCCTCCGGTCGCGATGAGGCGGAGAACTAAGTCTTTGTCTATGGTCTCCACAGGGGATTCAGACATCCCTTCGTCTTGGGAGATGCAAGACGAGCCTGCATTCAATTCTCTGCATGGATATCTGCCCTTACTTCGAGTCAGAGCATCTCGGTGTCCATTCCACTTGAGGCCACAAACTCAAGGTCCCTCTCACATACCTGTAACTGAGAGAGGCCTCCTCTTGAGGTGCTTGTGGAAAGTTGGTATTCCTCTTGAGTCGAAGCCAGGGACGAAGCTCTCCTCTCGAGTTGATTTGTGGTCCACGGAGCTCTTTCTTGTTGCTACAGTGACCTCAGGATCCCTCTAGACTTGAGACAGTGATCTTGGCTTTTCTTTGGAGTGCCATCAAGGAAATCAAGAATCTTTTCACGTTTGCTGTGGAACACGGAATTGGTCTGCACGCAGTGCAGGGGAATCGGGCCTCATCTCAAGGCGAGGGGGAAGTCTCATGATGTTTCTCGAGTTGAGGCCGGAACCTGGGGTATATTCTCGAGTTACGACGGGGAGGGCCTTTCCAGACACGTGTTTGTTCTGCGACGTCAGGATTCCTGCCTAGGTGCGAGGGACACCTCGTCATTCTCCTCAAGTCTTGCAATGGCAATTAGGACAAGTCTCCACGTGAGGCGGGAGACCCAGGTTCCCGTTCCACGTGCCACAGGGTTTCTTGGACTCCTATCCATTTTCAACAGGAATCAGGCATCGTCTCCTTAGGAAGCATTGATCTCCGCGGACCTCTCGAGTTTTCAAAGATGTGATGCCTCCGGTCGCCATGAGAGGGAGAACTAGGTCTTTCTCTGTGGTATCCACAGGGTATTCAGACATCCCTTCGTCTTGGGAGATGCAAGATGAGCCTGCATTCAATTCACTGCAGGGATATCCAGCCTTACTTCGAGTCAGAGCTTCTCGGTGTCCATTCCACTTGAATCCCCAACTCAGGGCCCTCTCACATAACTTTATCTGAGAGAAGCCTCCTCTTGAGGTGCTTGTGGAAAGTTGCTATTCCTCTAGAGTCGAAGCCAGTGAATAAGCTCTCATCACGAGTTGATTTGGGGTCCATGGACCCATTTCGTGTTGCTACAGTGACCTCAGGATCCCTCTAGACTTGAGACAGTGATCTCGGGTTTTCTCTGGAGTGCCATCAAGGAAATCAAGGCTCCTTTCACGTTTGATGTGGAACACGGAATTGCTCTGCATGCAGTGCAGGGGAATCGGGCCTCATCTCGCGGCGAGGGGGAAGTCTCATGGTTTTTCTCGAGTTGCGGCCGGAACCTGGGGTATATTCTCGAGTTACGACGGGGAGGTCCGTTCCAGACACGTGTTTGTTCAGCGACGTCAGGACTCCTGCGTCAGTGCGAGGGACACCTCGGGATTCTCCTCGAGTCTTGGCATGGCAATTGGGACGCGTCTCCACGTGAGGCGGGAGACCCAGGGTCCCTTTCCATGTGCCACAGGGATCCTGGGACTCCTATCCATTTTCAAGAGGAGTCAGGCATCGTCTCCTTTGGAAGCATTGATCTCCGCGGACCTCTCGAGTTCTCAAAGGATGTGAGGACTCACGTCGCGATGAGGCAGAGAACAATGTCTTTCTCTATGGTCTCCACAGGGGATTCATACATCCCTTCTTCTTAGGAGATGCAAGACGAGCCTGCATTCATTTCACTTTTGGGATATCCAGCCTTACTTCGAGTCAGAGCATCTCGGTGTCCATACCACTTGAGGCCACAAATTCAGGGTCCCTCTTACATACCTGTAGCTGAGAGAAGCCTCCTCTTGAGGTGCTTGTGGAAAGTTGATATTCCTCTTGAGTCAAAGCGAGGGACTAAGCTCTCATCTCGAGTTGATTTTGGGTCCACGGATCCCTTTCGTTTTGCTCCAGTGACCTCAGGATCCCTCTAGACTTGAGACAGTGATCTTGGGTTTTCCCTGGAGTGCCATCACAGAAATCCAGTCTCCTTTCACGTTTGATGTGGAACACGGAATTGCTCTGCACGCAGTGCAGGGGAATCGGGCCTCCTCTCGCGGCGAGGGGGAAGTCTCATGGTTTTTCTCGAGTTGTGGCCAGAACCTGGGGGTATATTCTCGAGTTTCGACGGGGAGGGCCCTTCCAGACACGTGTTTGTTCAGCGACGTCAGGACTCCTGCCTAGGTGCGAGGGACACTTCTGGATTCTCCTCGAGTCTTGACATGGCAATTGGGACGTGTCTCCACGTGAGGCGGGAGACCCAGGGTCCCTTTCCACGTGCCACAGGGATGCTGGGACTCCTATCCATTTTCAAGAGGAGTCAGACATCGTCTCCTTTGGAAGCATTGATCTCCACGGACTTCTCGAGTTTTCAAAGGATGTGAGGCCTCAGGTCGCGATGAGGCAGAGAACTAGGTCTTTCTCTGTGGTCTCCACAGGGATTCAGACATCCCTTCGTCTTGGTAGATTCAAGACGAGCCGGCATTCAATTCACTGAAGGGATATCCGGCCTTACTTCGAGTCAGAGCATCTCGGTGTCCATTCCACTTGAGGCCACACATTCAGGGTCCCTCTCACATACATGTAGCTGAGAGAAGCCTCCTCTTGAGGTGCTTGTGGAAACTTGGTATTCCTCTTGAGTCGAAGCCAGGGACTAAGCTCTCATCTCGAGTTGATTTGGGGTCCACGGAGCCCTTTCGTGTTGCTACAGTGACCTCATGATCCCTCTAGACTTGAGACAGTGATCTTGGGTTTTCTCTGGAGTGCCATCAAGGATATCAAGCCTCCTTTCACGTTTGATGTGGAACACGGAGTTGCTCTGCACGCAGTGCAGGGGAATCGGGCCTCATCTCGCGTTCAGGGGGAAGTCTCATGGTTTTTCTCCAGTTGCGGCCGGAACCTGGGCTATATTCTCGAGTTATGATGGGGAGGGCCATTCCAAACACCTGTTTGTTCATCGACGTCAGGACTCCTGCCGATGTGCGAGGGACACCTCGGGATTCTCCTCGAGTCTTGGCATGGTAATCGGGACGCGTCTCCACGTGAGGCGGGAGACCCAGGGTCCCTTTCCACGTGCCACAGGGATCCTGGGACTCCTATCCATTTTCAAGAGGAGTCAGGCTTCATCTCCTTTGGAAGCATTGATCTCCGCGGACCTCTCGAGTTTTCAAAGGATGTGAGGCCTCCGGTCGCGATGAGGCGGAGGACTAGGTCTTTCTCTGTGGTCTCCACAGGGGATTCAGACATCCCTTCGTCTTGGGAGATGCAAGACGAGCCTGCATTCAATTCACTGCAGGGATATCCGGCCGTACTTCGAGTCACAGCATCTCGGTTTCCATTTCACTTGAGGCCACAAACTCAGGGTCCCTCTCACATACATGTAGCTGAGAGAAGCCTCCTATTGAGGTGCTTGTGGAAAGTTGGTATTCCTCTTGAGTCGAAGCCAGGGACTAAGCTCTCATCTCGAGTTGATTTGGGGTCCACGGAGCCCTTTCGTGTTGCTCCAGTGACCTCAGGATCCCTCTAGAATTGAGACAGTGATCTTGGGTTTTCTCTGGAGTGCCATCAAGGAAATCAAGGCTCCTTTCACGTTTGATGTGGATCACGGAATTGCTCTGCACGCAGTGCAGGGGAATCGGGCCTCATCTCGCGGCGAGGGGGAAGTCTCATGGTTTTTCTTGAGTTGCGAACCGAACCTGGGGTATATTCTCGAGTTACGACGGGGAGGGCCCTTCCAGACACGTGTTTGTTCAGCGACATGAGGACTCCTGCCTAGGTGCTAGGGACAACTCAGGATTCTCGTCCAGTCTTGGCATGGCAATTGGGACGCGTCTCCACGTGAGGCGGGAGACCCAGTGTTGCTTTCCACGTGCCACAGGGATCCTGGGACTCCTATCCATTTTCAAGAGGAGTCAGGCGTCGTCTCCTTTGGAAGCATTGATCTCTGGGGAACTCTCGAGTTTTCAAAGGATGTGAGGCCTCCGGTCGCGATGATGCAGAGAACTGGGTCTTCTCTGTTGTCTCCACAGGGGATTCAGACATCCCTTCGTCTTGGGAGATGCAAGACGAGCCTGCATTCATTTCACTTTTGGGATATCCAGCCTTACTTCGAGTCAGAGCATCTCGGTGTCCATACCACTTGAGGCCACAAATTCAGGGTCCCTCTTACATACCTGTAGCTGAGAGAAGCCTCCTCTTGAGGTGCTTGTGGAAAGTTGATATTCCTCTTGAGTCAAAGCGAGGGACTAAGCTCTCATCTCGAGTTGATTTTGGGTCCACGGATCCCTTTCGTTTTGCTCCAGTGACCTCAGGATCCCTCTAGACTTGAGACAGTGATCTTGGGTTTTCCCTGGAGTGCCATCACGGAAATCCAGTCTCCTTTCACGTTTGATGTGGAACACGGAATTGCTCTGCACGCAGTGCAGGGGAATCGGGCCTCCTCTCGCAGCGAGGGGGAAGTCTCATGGTTTTTCTCGAGTTGCGGCCAGAACCTGGGGTATATTCTCGAGTTTCGACGGGGAGGGCCCTTCCAGACACGTATTTGTTCAGCGAAGTCAGGACTCCTGCCTAGGTGCAAGGGACAACTCGGGATTCTCCTCGTGTCTTGGCATGGCAATTGGGACGCGTCTCCACGTGAGGCGGGAGACCCAGTGTCCCTTTCCACGTGCCACAGGGATCCTGGGACTCCTATCCATTTTCAAGAGGAGTCAGGCATCGTCTCCTTTGGAAGCATTGATCTCCGCGCACCTCCCCAGTTTTCAAATGATATGAGGCCTCCGGTCGCGATGAGGCGGAGAACTAGGTCTTTCTCTGTGGTCTCCACAGGGGATTCAGACATCCTTTCGTCTTGGGAGAGGCAAGACGAGCCTGCATTCAATTCACTGTTCGGATATCCGGCCTTACTTCGAGTCAGAGCATCTCGGTGTCCTTTCCACTTGAGGCCACAAATTCAGGGTCCCACTCACATACCTGTAGCTGAGAAAAGCCTCCTCTTGAGGTGCTTGTCGAAAGTTGGTATTCCTCTTGAGCCGATGCCAGGGGCTAAGCTCTCATCTCGAGGTGATTTGGAGTCCACGGAGCCCTTTTGTGATGCTACAGTGACCTCAGGATCCCTCGAGACTTGTGACAGTGATCTTGGGTTTTCTCTGGAGTGCCATCAAGGAAATCAAGGCTCCTTTCACGTTTGATGTGGAACACAGAATTGCTCTGCACGCAGTGCAGTGGAATCGGGCCTCATCTCGCGGCGAGGGGGAAGTCTCATGGTTTTTCTCGAGTTTTGGCCGGAACCTGGTGTGTATTCTCGACTTACGACGGGGAGGGCCCTTCCAGACTAGTGTTTCTTCAGCGACGTCAGGACTCCTGCCTAGGTGCGAGGGACAGTTCTGGATTCTCCTCGAGTCTTGACATGGCAATTGGGACGTGTCTCCACGTGAGGCGGGAGACCGAGGGTCCCTTTCCACGTGCCACAGGGATGCTGGGACTCCTATCCATTTTCAAGAGGAGTCAGGCATCGTCTCCTTTGGAAGCATTGATCTCCGCGGACCTCTCGAGTTTTCAAAGGATGTGAGGCCTCCGGTCGCGATGAGGCGGAGGACTAGGTCTTTCTCTGTGGTCTCCACAGGGGATTCAGACATCCCTTCGTCTTGGGAGATGCAAGACGAGCCTGCATTCAATTCACTGCAGGGATATCCGGCCGTACTTCGAGTCACAGCATCTCGGTGTCCATTTCACTTGAGGCCACAAACTCAGGGTCCCTCTCACATACATGTAGCTGAGAGAAGCCTCCTCTTGAGGTGCTTGTGGAAACTTGGTATTCCTCTTGAGTCGAAGCCAGGGACTAAGCTCTCATCTCGAGTTGATTTGGGGTCCACGGAGCCCTTTCGTGTTGCTCCAGTGACCTCAGGATCCCTCTAGAATTGAGACAGTGATCTTGGGTTTTCTCTGGAGTGCCATCAAGGAAATCAAGGCTCCTTTCACGTTTGATGTGGAACACGGAATTGCTCTGCACGCAGTGCAGGGGAATCGGGCCTCATCTCGTGGCGAGGGGGAAGTCTCATGGTTTTTCTCGAGTTGCGGAGGGAACCTGGGGTATATTCTCGAGTTACGACGGGGAGGGCCCTTCCAGACACGTGTTTGTTCAACGATGTCATTACTCCTGCCTAGGTGCGAGGGACACCTCGGGATTCTCCTCGAGTCTTGGCATGGCAATTGGGACGCGTCTCCACGTGAGGCGTGAGACCCAGGGTCCCTTTCCACGTGCCCCAGGGATCCTGGGACTCCTATCCATTTGCAAGAGGAGTCAGGCATCGTTGCCTTTGGAAGCGTTGATCTCCGCGGACCTCTCGAGTTTTCAAAGGATGTGAGGCCTCCGGTCGCGATGAGGTAGAGGACTAGGTCTTTCTCTGTGGTCTACACAGGGGATTCAGACATCCCTTCATCTTAGGAGATGCAAGACGAGCCTGCATTCAATTCACTGCAGGGATATCCGGCCGTACTTCGAGTCAGAGCATCTCGGTGTCCATTTCACTTGAGGCCACAAACTCAGGGTCCCTCTCACATACCTGTAGCTGAGAGAAGACTCCTCTTGAGGTGGTTGTGGAAAGTTGGTATTCCTCTTGAGTCGAAGCCAGGGACTAAGCTCTCATCTCGAGTTGATTTGGGGTCCACGGAGCCCTTTCGTGTTGCTCCAGTGACCTCAGGATCCCTCTAGACTAGAGACAGTGATCTTGGGTTTTCTCTGGAGTGCCATCAAGGAAATCAAGGCTCCTTTCACGTTTGATGTGGATCACGGAATTGCTCTGCACGCAGTGCAGGGGAATCGGGCCTCATCTCGCGGCGAGGGGGAAGTCTCATGGTTTTTCTTGAGTTGCGGACCGAACCTGGGGTGTATTCTCGAGTTACGACGGGGAGGGCCCTTCCAGACACGTGTTTGTTCAGCGACATGAGGACTCCTGCCTAGGTGCTAGGGACAACTCAGGATTCTCGTCCACTCTTGGCATGGCAATTGGGACGCGTCTCCACGTGAGGCGGGAGACCCAGGGTTGCTTTCCACGTGCCACAGGGATCCTGGGACTCCTATCCATTTTCAAGAGGAGTCAGGCGTCGTCTCCTTTGGAAGCATTGATCTCTGCGGAACTCTCGAGTTTTCAAAGGATGTGAGGCCTCCGGTCGCGATGATGCAGAGAACTGGGTCTTCTCTGTTGTCTCCACAGGGGATTCAGACATCCCTTCGTCTTGGGAGATGCAAGACGAGCCTGCATTCATTTCACTTTTGGGATATCCAGCCTTACTTCGAGTCAGAGCATCTCGGTGTCCATACCACTTGAGGCCACAAATTCAGGGTCCCTCTTACATACCTGTAGCTGAGAGAAGCCTCCTCTTGAGGTGCTTGTGGAAAGTTGATATTCCTCTTGAGTCAAAGCGAGGGACTAAGCTCTCATCTCGAGTTGATTTTGGGTCCACGGATCCCTTTCGTTTTGCTCCAGTGACCTCAGGATCCCTCTAGACTTGAGACAGTGATCTTGGGTTTTCCCTGGAGTGCCATCACGGAAATCCAGTCTCCTTTCAGGTTTGATGTGGAACACGGAATTGCTCTGCACGCAGTGCAGGGGAATCGGGCCTCCTCTCGCGGCGAGGGGGAAGTCTCATGGTTTTTCTCGAGTTGCGGCCAGAACCTGGGGTATATTCTCGAGTTTCGACGGGGAGGGCCCTTCCAGACACGTGTTTGTTCAGCGAAGTCAGGACTCCTGCCTAGGTGCAAGGGACAACTCGGGATTCTCCTCGTGTCTTGGCATGGCAATTGGGACGCGTCTCCACGTGAAGCGGGAGACCCAGTGTCCCTTTCCACGTGCCACAGGGATCCTGGGACTCCTATCCATTTTCAAGAGGAGTCAGGCATCGTCTCCTTTGGAAGCATTGATCTCCGCGGACCTCCCCAGTTTTCAAATGATATGAGGCCTCCGGTCGCGATGAGGCGGAGAACTAGGTCTTTCTCTGTGGTCTCCACAGGGGATTCAGACATCCCTTCGTCTTGTGAGAGGCAAGACGAGCCTGCATTCAATTCACTGTTCGGATATCCGGCCTTACTTCGAGTCAGAGCATCTCGGTGTCCTTTCCAATTGAGGCCACAAATTCAGGGTCCCACTCACATACCTGTAGCTGAGAGAAGCCTCCTCTTGAGGTGCTTGTGGAAAGTTGGTATTCCTCTTGAGCCGATGCCAGGGGCTAAGCTCTCATCTCGAGGTGATTTGGGGTCCACGGAGCCCTTTTGTGATGCTACAGTGACCTCAGGATCCCTCGAGACTTGTGACAGTGATCTTGGGTTTTCTCTGGAGTGCCATCAAGGAAATCAAGGCTCCTTTCACGTTTGATGTGGAACACAGAATTGCTCTGCACGCAGTGCAGTGGAATCGGGCCTCATCTCGCGGCGAGGGGGAAGTCTCATGGTTTTTCTCGAGTTTTGGCCGGAACCTGGTGTGTATTCTCGACTTATGACGGGGAGGGCCCTTCCAGACTAGTGTTTGTTCAGCAACGTCAGGACTCCTGCCTAGGTGCGAGGGACACTTCTGGATTCACCTCGAGTCTTGACATGGCAATTGGGACGTGTCTCCACGTGAGGCGGGAGACCCAGAGTCCCTTTCCACGTGCCACAGGGATGCTGGGACTCCTATCCATTTTCAAGAGGAGTCAGGCATCGTCTCCTTTGGAAGCATTGATCTCCACGGACCTCTCGAGTTTTCAAAGGATGTGAGGCCTCAGGTCGCGATGAGGCAGAGAACTAGGTCTTTCTCTGTGGTCTCCACAGGGATTCAGACATCCCTTCGTCTTGGTAGATTCAAGACGAGCCGGCATTCAATTCACTGAATGGATATCCGGCCTTATTTCGAGTCAGAGCATCTCGGTGTCCATTCCACTTGAGGCCACACATTCAGGGTCCCTCTCACATACATGTAGCTGAGAGAAGCCTCCTCTTGAGGTGCTTGTGGAAACTTGGTATTCCTCTTGAGTCGAAGCCAGGACTAAGCTCTCATCTCGAGTTGATTTGGGGTCCACGGAGCCCTTTCGTGTTGCTCCAGTGACCTCATGATCCCTCTAGACTTGAGACAGTGATCTTGGGTTTTCTCTGCAGTGCCATCAAGGAAATCAAGGCTCCTTTCACGTTTGATGTGGAACACGGAATGGCTCTGCACGCAGTGCAGGGCAATCGGTCCTCATCTCACGGCGAGGGGGGAGTCTTATATTTTTTCTCGAGTTGCGTCCGGAACCTGGGGTATATTCTCGAGTTACGACGGGGCGTGCCCTTCCAGACACGTGTTTGTTCAGCGACGTCAGAACCAATGCCTACGTTCGATGGACACCTCGGTATCTCCCGAGGCTTGACATGGCATTGGGACGCGTCTCCACGTGAGGCGGGAGACCCAGTGTCCCTTTCCACGTGCCACACGGATCCTGGGACTCCTATCCATTTTCAAGAGGAGTCAGGCATCGTCTCCTTTGGAAGCATTGATCTCCGCGAACCTCTCGAGTTTTCAAAGGATGTGAGGCCTCCGGTCGCGATGAGGCGGAGAATTAGGTCTTTCTTTGTGGTTTCCACAGGGGATTCAGACATCCCTTCGTCTTGGGAGATGCAAGACGAGCCTGCATTCAATTCACTGCAGGGATATCCAGCCTTAATTCGAGTCAGAGCATCTCGGTGTCCACTCCACTTGAGGCCACAAACTCAGGGTCCATCTCACATACCTGTAGCTGAGAGAAGCCTCCTCTTGAGGTGTTTGTGGAAAGTTGGTATTCCTCTTGAGTCGAAGCCAGGGACTAAGCTCTCATCTCGAGTTGATTTGGGGTCCACAGAGCCTTTTAGTGTTGTTCTAGTGACCTCAGGATCCCTCTAGACTTGAGCCAGTGATCTTGGGTTTTCTCTGGAGTGCCATCAAGGAAATCAAGGCTCCTTTCACGTTTGATGTGGAACACGGAATTGCTCTGCACGCAGTGCAGGGGAATCGGGACTCATCTCGCGGCGATGGGGAAGTCTCCTGGTTTTTCTCGAGTTGCGGACGGAACCTGGGGTATATTCTCGAGTTACAACGGGGAGGGCCCTTCCAGACACGTGTTTGTTCAGCGACGTCAGGACTCCTGCCTAGGTGCGAGGGACACCTCGGGATTCTCCTCGAGTCTTGGCATGGCAATTGGGATGCGTCTCCACGTGAGGCAGGAGACCCAGGGTCCCTTTCCACGTGCCACAGGGATCCTGGGACTCCTATCCATTTTCAAGAGGAGTCAGGCATCGTCTCCTTTGGAAGCATTGATCTCCGCGGACCTCTCGAGTTTTAAAAGGATGTGAGGCCTCCGTTCGCGTTGAGGCGGAGGACTAGGTCTTTCTCTGTGGTCTCCACAGGGGATTCAGACATCCCTTCATCCTGGGAGATGCAAGACGAGCTTGCATTCAATTCACTGCAGGGATATCCGGCCTTATTTCGAGTCAGAGCATCTCGGTGTCCATTCGATTTGAGGCCACAAACTCAGGGTCCCTCTCACCTACCTGTAGCTGAGAGAAGACTCCTCTTGAGGTGCTTGTGGAAAGTTGGTATTCCTCTTGAGTCGAAGCCAGCGACTAAGCTCTCATCTCGAGTTGATTTGGGGTCCACGGAGCCTTTTCGTGTTGCTCCAGTGAACTCAGGATCACTCTAGACTTGAGCCAGTGATCTTGGGTTTTCTCTGGGGTGCCATCAAGGAAATCAAGGCTCCTTTCACGTTTGATGTGGAACACGGATTTGCTCTGCACGCAGTGCAGGGGAATCGGGCCTCATCTCGCGGCGAGGGGGAAGTCTCATGGTTTTTCTCGAGTTGCGGCCGGAACCTGGGGTATATTCTCGAGTTACGACGGGGAGGGCCCTTCCAGACACGTGTTTGATCAGCGACGTCAGGATTCCTGCCTAGGTGCGAGGGACACCTCGTCATTCTCCTCAAGTCTTGCAATGGCAATTAGGACAAGTCTCCACGTGAGGCGGGAGACCCAGGTTCCCGTTCCACGTGCCACAGGGTTTCTTGGACTCCTATCCATTTTCAACAGGAGTCAGGCATCGTCTCCTTAGGAAGCATTGATCTCCGCGGACCTCTCGAGTTTTCAAAGATGTGATGCCTCCGGTCGCCATGAGAGGGAGAACTAGGTCTTTCTCTGTGGTATCCACAGGGTATTCAGACATCCCTTCGTCTTGGGAGATGCAAGATGAGCCTGCATTCAATTCACTGCAGGGATATCCAGCCTTACTTCGAGTCAGAGCTTCTCGGTGTCCATTCCACTTGAATCCCCAACTCAGGGCCCTCTCACATAACTTTATCTGAGAGAAGCCTCCTCTTGAGGTGCTTGTGGAAAGTTGCTATTCCTCTAGAGTCGAAGCCAGTGAATAAGCTCTCATCACGAGTTGATTTGGGGTCCATGGACCCATTTCGTGTTGCTACAGTGACCTCAGGATCCCTCTAGACTTGAGACAGTGATCTCGGGTTTTCTCTGGAGTGCCATCAAGGAAATCAAGGCTCCTTTCACGTTTGATGTGGAACACGGAATTGCTCTGCATGCAGTGCAGGGGAATCGGGCCTCATCTCGCGGCGAGGGGGAAGTCTCATGGTTTTTCTCGAGTTGCGGCCGGAACCTGGGGTATATTCTCGAGTTACGACGGGGAGGTCCGTTCCAGACACGTGTTTGTTCAGCGACGTCAGGACTCCTGCGTCAGTGCGAGGGACACCTCGGGATTCTCCTCGAGTCTTGGCATGGCAATTGGGACGCGTCTCCACGTGAGGCGGGAGACCCAGGGTCCCTTTCCATGTGCCACAGGGATCCTGGGACTCCTATCCATTTTCAAGAGGAGTCAGGCATCGTCTCCTTTGGAAGCATTGATCTCCGCGGACCTCTCGAGTTCTCAAAGGATGTGAGGACTCACGTCGCGATGAGGCGGAGAACAATGTCTTTCTCTATGGTCTCCACAGGGGATTCATACATCCCTTCTTCTTAGGAGATGCAAGACGAGCCTGCATTCATTTCACTTTTGGGATATCCAGCCTTACTTCGAGTCAGAGCATCTCGGTGTCCATACCACTTGAGGCCACAAATTCAGGGTCCCTCTTACATACCTGTAGCTGAGAGAAGCCTCCTCTTGAGGTGCTTGTGGAAAGTTGATATTCCTCTTGAGTCAAAGCGAGGGACTAAGCTCTCATCTCGAGTTGATTTTGGGTCCACGGATCCCTTTCGTTTTGCTCCAGTGACCTCAGGATCCCTCTAGACTTGAGACAGTGATCTTGGGTTTTCCCTGGAGTGCCATCACAGAAATCCAGTCTCCTTTCACGTTTGATGTGGAACACGGAATTGCTCTGCACGCAGTGCAGGGGAATCGGGCCTCCTCTCGCGGCGAGGGGGAAGTCTCATGGTTTTTCTCGAGTTGTGGCCAGAACCTGGGGGTATATTCTCGAGTTTCGACGGGGAGGGCCCTTCCAGACACGTGTTTGTTCAGCGACGTCAGGACTCCTGCCTAGGTGCGAGGGACACTTCTGGATTCTCCTCGAGTCTTGACATGGCAATTGGGACGTGTCTCCACGTGAGGCGGGAGACCCAGGGTCCCTTTCCACGTGCCACAGGGATGCTGGGACTCCTATCCATTTTCAAGAGGAGTCAGACATCGTCTCCTTTGGAAGCATTGATCTCCACGGACTTCTCGAGTTTTCAAAGGATGTGAGGCCTCAGGTCGCGATGAGGCAGAGAACTAGGTCTTTCTCTGTGGTCTCCACAGGGATTCAGACATCCCTTCGTCTTGGTAGATTCAAGACGAGCCGGCATTCAATTCACTGAAGGGATATCCGGCCTTACTTCGAGTCAGAGCATCTCGGTGTCCATTCCACTTGAGGCCACACATTCAGGGTCCCTCTCACATACATGTAGCTGAGAGAAGCCTCCTCTTGAGGTGCTTGTGGAAACTTGGTATTCCTCTTGAGTCGAAGCCAGGGACTAAGCTCTCATCTCGAGTTGATTTGGGGTCCACGGAGCCCTTTCGTGTTGCTACAGTGACCTCATGATCCCTCTAGACTTGAGACAGTGATCTTGGGTTTTCTCTGGAGTGCCATCAAGGATATCAAGCCTCCTTTCACGTTTGATGTGGAACACGGAGTTGCTATGCACGCAGTGCAGGGGAATCGGGCCTCATCTCGCGTTGAGGGGGAAGTCTCATGGTTTTTCTCCAGTTGCGGCCGGAACCTGGGCTATATTCTCGAGTTATGATGGGGAGGGCCATTCCAAACACCTGTTTGTTCATCGACGTCAGGACTCCTGCCGATGTGCGAGGGACACCTCGGGATTCTCCTCGAGTCTTGGCATGGTAATCGGGACGCGTCTCCACGTGAGGCGGGAGACCCAGGGTCCCTTTCCACGTGCCACAGGGATCCTGGGACTCCTATCCATTTTCAAGAGGAGTCAGGCTTCATCTCCTTTGGAAGCATTGATCTCCGCGGACCTCTCGAGTTTTCAAAGGATGTGAGGCCTCCGGTCGCGATGAGGCGGAGGACTAGGTCTTTCTCTGTGGTCTCCACAGGGGATTCAGACATCCCTTCGTCTTGGGAGATGCAAGACGAGCCTGCATTCAATTCACTGCAGGGATATCCGGCCGTACTTCGAGTCACAGCATCTCGGTTTCCATTTCACTTGAGGCCACAAACTCAGGGTCCCTCTCACATACATGTAGCTGAGAGAAGCCTCCTCTTGAGGTGCTTGTGGAAACTTGGTATTCCTCTTGAGTCGAAGCCAGGGACTAAGCTCTCATCTCGAGTTGATTTGGGGTCCACGGAGCCCTTTCGTGTTGCTCCAGTGACCTCAGGATCCCTCTAGAATTGAGACAGTGATCTTGGGTTTTCTCTGGAGTGCCATCAAGGAAATCAAGGCTCCTTTAACGTTTGATGTGGAACACGGAATTGCTCTGCACGCAATGCAGGGGAATCGGGCCTCATCTCGTGGCGAGGGGGAAGTCTCATGGTTTTTCTCGAGTTGCGGCCGGAACCTGTGGTATATTCTCGAGTTACGACGGGGAGGGCCCTTCCAGACACGTGTTTGTTCAACGATGTCATTACTCCTGCCTAGGTGCGAGGGACACCTCGGGATTCTCCTCGAGTCTTGGCATGGCAATTGGGACGCGTCTCCACGTGAGGCGGGAGACCCAGGGTCCCTTTCCACGTGCCCCAGGGATCCTGGGACTCCTATCCATTTGCAAGAGGAGTCAGGCATCGTTGCCTTTGGAAGCATTGATCTCCGCGGACCTCTCGAGTTTTCAAAGGATGTGAGGCCTCCGGTCGCGATGAGGCAGAGGACTAGGTCTTTCTCTGTGGTCTCCACAGGGGATTCAGACATCCCTTCATCTTGGGAGATGCAAGACGAGCCTGCATTCAATTCACTGCAGGGATATCCGGCCGTACTTCGAGTCAGAGCATCTCGGTGTCCATTTCACTTGAGGCCACAAACTCAGGGTCCCTCTCACATACCTGTAGCTGAGAGAAGCCTCCTCTTGAGGTGGTTGTGGAAAGTTGGTATTCCTCTTGAGTCGAAGCCAGGGACTAAGCTCTCATCTCGAGTTGATTTGGGGTCCACGGAGCCCTTTCGTGTTGCTCCAGTGACCTCAGGATCCCTCTAGAATTGAGACAGTGATCTTGGGTTTTCTCTGGAGTGCCATCAAGGAAATCAAGGCTCCTTTCACGTTTGATGTGGATCACGGAATTGCTCTGCACGCAGTGCAGGGGAATCGGGCCTCATCTCGCGGCGAGGGGGAAGTCTCATGGTTTTTCTTGAGTTGCGAACCGAACCTGGGGTATATTCTCGAGTTACGACGGGGAGGGCCCTTCCAGACACGTGTTTGTTCAGCGACATGAGGACTCCTGCCTAGGTGCTAGGGACAACTCAGGATTCTCGTCCAGTCTTGGCATGGCAATTGGGACGCGTCTCCACGTGAGGCGGGAGACCCAGTGTTGCTTTCCACGTGCCACAGGGATCCTGGGACTCCTATCCATTTTCAAGAGGAGTCAGGCGTCGTCTCCTTTGGAAGCATTGATCTCTGGGGAACTCTCGAGTTTTCAAAGGATGTGAGGCCTCCGGTCGCGATGATGCAGAGAACTGGGTCTTCTCTGTTGTCTCCACAGGGGATTCAGACATCCCTTCGTCTTGGGAGATGCAAGACGAGCCTGCATTCATTTCACTTTTGGGATATCCAGCCTTACTTCGAGTCAGAGCATCTCGGTGTCCATACCACTTGAGGCCACAAATTCAGGGTCCCTCTTACATACCTGTAGCTGAGAGAAGCCTCCTCTTGAGGTGCTTGTGGAAAGTTGATATTCCTCTTGAGTCAAAGCGAGGGACTAAGCTCTCATCTCGAGTTGATTTTGGGTCCACGGATCCCTTTCGTTTTGCTCCAGTGACCTCAGGATCCCTCTAGACTTGAGACAGTGATCTTGGGTTTTCCCTGGAGTGCCATCACGGAAATCCAGTCTCCTTTCACGTTTGATGTGGAACACGGAATTGCTCTGCACGCAGTGCAGGGGAATCGGGCCTCCTCTCGCAGCGAGGGGGAAGTCTCATGGTTTTTCTCGAGTTGCGGCCAGAACCTGGGGTATATTCTCGAGTTTCGACGGGGAGGGCCCTTCCAGACACGTATTTGTTCAGCGAAGTCAGGACTCCTGCCTAGGTGCAAGGGACAACTCGGGATTCTCCTCGTGTCTTGGCATGGCAATTGGGACGCGTCTCCACGTGAGGCGGGAGACCCAGTGTCCCTTTCCACGTGCCACAGGGATCCTGGGACTCCTATCCATTTTCAAGAGGAGTCAGGCATCGTCTCCTTTGGAAGCATTGATCTCCGCGCACCTCCCCAGTTTTCAAATGATATGAGGCCTCCGGTCGCGATGAGGCGGAGAACTAGGTCTTTCTCTGTGGTCTCCACAGGGGATTCAGACATCCTTTCGTCTTGGGAGAGGCAAGACGAGCCTGCATTCAATTCACTGTTCGGATATCCGGCCTTACTTCGAGTCAGAGCATCTCGGTGTCCTTTCCACTTGAGGCCACAAATTCAGGGTCCCACTCACATACCTGTAGCTGAGAAAAGCCTCCTCTTGAGGTGCTTGTCGAAAGTTGGTATTCCTCTTGAGCCGATGCCAGGGGCTAAGCTCTCATCTCGAGGTGATTTGGAGTCCACGGAGCCCTTTTGTGATGCTACAGTGACCTCAGGATCCCTCGAGACTTGTGACAGTGATCTTGGGTTTTCTCTGGAGTGCCATCAAGGAAATCAAGGCTCCTTTCACGTTTGATGTGGAACACAGAATTGCTCTGCACGCAGTGCAGTGGAATCGGGCCTCATCTCGCGGCGAGGGGGAAGTCTCATGGTTTTTCTCGAGTTTTGGCCGGAACCTGGTGTGTATTCTCGACTTACGACGGGGAGGGCCCTTCCAGACTAGTGTTTCTTCAGCGACGTCAGGACTCCTGCCTAGGTGCGAGGGACAGTTCTGGATTCTCCTCGAGTCTTGACATGGCAATTGGGACGTGTCTCCACGTGAGGCGGGAGACCGAGGGTCCCTTTCCACGTGCCACAGGGATGCTGGGACTCCTATCCATTTTCAAGAGGAGTCAGGCATCGTCTCCTTTGGAAGCATTGATCTCCGCGGACCTCTCGAGTTTTCAAAGGATGTGAGGCCTCCGGTCGCGATGAGGCGGAGGACTAGGTCTTTCTCTGTGGTCTCCACAGGGGATTCAGACATCCCTTCGTCTTGGGAGATGCAAGACGAGCCTGCATTCAATTCACTGCAGGGATATCCGGCCGTACTTCGAGTCACAGCATCTCGGTGTCCATTTCACTTGAGGCCACAAACTCAGGGTCCCTCTCACATACATGTAGCTGAGAGAAGCCTCCTCTTGAGGTGCTTGTGGAAACTTGGTATTCCTCTTGAGTCGAAGCCAGGGACTAAGCTCTCATCTCGAGTTGATTTGGGGTCCACGGAGCCCTTTCGTGTTGCTCCAGTGACCTCAGGATCCCTCTAGAATTGAGACAGTGATCTTGGGTTTTCTCTGGAGTGCCATCAAGGAAATCAAGGCTCCTTTCACGTTTGATGTGGAACACGGAATTGCTCTGCACGCAGTGCAGGGGAATCGGGCCTCATCTCGTGGCGAGGGGGAAGTCTCATGGTTTTTCTCGAGTTGCGGAGGGAACCTGGGGTATATTCTCGAGTTACGACGGGGAGGGCCCTTCCAGACACGTGTTTGTTCAACGATGTCATTACTCCTGCCTAGGTGCGAGGGACACCTCGGGATTCTCCTCGAGTCTTGGCATGGCAATTGGGACGCGTCTCCACGTGAGGCGTGAGACCCAGGGTCCCTTTCCACGTGCCCCAGGGATCCTGGGACTCCTATCCATTTGCAAGAGGAGTCAGGCATCGTTGCCTTTGGAAGCGTTGATCTCCGCGGACCTCTCGAGTTTTCAAAGGATGTGAGGCCTCCGGTCGCGATGAGGTAGAGGACTAGGTCTTTCTCTGTGGTCTACACAGGGGATTCAGACATCCCTTCATCTTAGGAGATGCAAGACGAGCCTGCATTCAATTCACTGCAGGGATATCCGGCCGTACTTCGAGTCAGAGCATCTCGGTGTCCATTTCACTTGAGGCCACAAACTCAGGGTCCCTCTCACATACCTGTAGCTGAGAGAAGACTCCTCTTGAGGTGGTTGTGGAAAGTTGGTATTCCTCTTGAGTCGAAGCCAGGGACTAAGCTCTCATCTCGAGTTGATTTGGGGTCCACGGAGCCCTTTCGTGTTGCTCCAGTGACCTCAGGATCCCTCTAGACTAGAGACAGTGATCTTGGGTTTTCTCTGGAGTGCCATCAAGGAAATCAAGGCTCCTTTCACGTTTGATGTGGATCACGGAATTGCTCTGCACGCAGTGCAGGGGAATCGGGCCTCATCTCGCGGCGAGGGGGAAGTCTCATGGTTTTTCTTGAGTTGCGGACCGAACCTGGGGTGTATTCTCGAGTTACGACGGGGAGGGCCCTTCCAGACACGTGTTTGTTCAGCGACATGAGGACTCCTGCCTAGGTGCTAGGGACAACTCAGGATTTTCGTCCACTCTTGGCATGGCAATTGGGACGCGTCTCCACGTGAGGCGGGAGACCCAGGGTTGCTTTCCACGTGCCACAGGGATCCTGGGACTCCTATCCATTTTCAAGAGGAGTCAGGCGTCGTCTCCTTTGGAAGCATTGATCTCTGGGGAACTCTCGAGTTTTCAAAGGATGTGAGGCCTCCGGTCGCGATGATGCAGAGAACTGGGTCTTCTCTGTTGTCTCCACAGGGGATTCAGACATCCCTTCGTCTTGGGAGATGCAAGACGAGCCTGCATTCATTTCACTTTTGGGATATCCAGCCTTACTTCGAGTCAGAGCATCTCGGTGTCCATACCACTTGAGGCCACAAATTCAGGGTCCCTCTTACATACCTGTAGCTGAGAGAAGCCTCCTCTTGAGGTGCTTGTGGAAAGTTGATATTCCTCTTGAGTCAAAGCGAGGGACTAAGCTCTCATCTCGAGTTGATTTTGGGTCCACGGATCCCTTTCGTTTTGCTCCAGTGACCTCAGGATCCCTCTAGACTTGAGACAGTGATCTTGGGTTTTCCCTGGAGTGCCATCACGGAAATCCAGTCTCCTTTCAGGTTTGATGTGGAACACGGAATTGCTCTGCACGCAGTGCAGGGGAATCGGGCCTCCTCTCGCGGCGAGGGGGAAGTCTCATGGTTTTTCTCGAGTTGCGGCCAGAACCTGGGGTATATTCTCGAGTTTCGACGGGGAGGGCCCTTCCAGACACGTGCTTGTTCAGCGAAGTCAGGACTCCTGCCTAGGTGCAAGGGACAACTCGGGATTCTCCTCGTGTCTTGGCATGGCAATTGGGACGCGTCTCCACGTGAGGCGGGAGACCCAGTGTCCCTTTCCACGTGCCACAGGGATCCTGGGACTCCTATCCATTTTCAAGAGGAGTCAGGCATCGTCTCCTTTGGAAGCATTGATCTCCGCGGACCTCCCCAGTTTTCAAATGATATGAGGCCTCCGGTCGCGATGAGGCGGAGAACTAGGTCTTTCTCTGTGGTCTCCACAGGGGATTCAGACATCCCTTCGTCTTGTGAGAGGCAAGACGAACCTGCATTCAATTCACTGTTCGGATATCCGGCCTTACTTCGAGTCAGAGCATCTCGGTGTCCTTTCCAATTGAGGCCACAAATTCAGGGTCCCACTCACATACCTGTAGCTGAGAGAAGCCTCCTCTTGAGGTGCTTGTGGAAAGTTGGTATTCCTCTTGAGCCGATGCCAGGGGCTAAGCTCTCATCTCGAGGTGATTTGGGGTCCACGGAGCCCTTTTGTGATGCTACAGTGACCTCAGGATCCCTCGAGACTTGTGACAGTGATCTTGGGTTTTCTCTGGAGTGCCATCAAGGAAATCAAGGCTCCTTTCACGTTTGATGTGGAACACAGAATTGCTCTGCACGCAGTGCAGTGGAATCGGGCCTCATCTCGCGGCGAGGGGGAAGTCTCATGGTTTTTCTCGAGTTTTGGCCGGAACCTGGTGTGTATTCTCGACTTATGACGGGGAGGGCCCTTCCAGACTAGTGTTTGTTCAGCGACGTCAGGACTCCTGCCTAGGTGCGAGGGACACTTCTGGATTCACCTCGAGTCTTGACATGGCAATTGGGACGTGTCTCCACGTGAGGCGGGAGACCCAGAGTCCCTTTCCACGTGCCACAGGGATGCTGGGACTCCTATCCATTTTCAAGAGGAGTCAGGCATCGTCTCCTTTGGAAGCATTGATCTCCACGGACCTCTCGAGTTTTCAAAGGATGTGAGGCCTCAGGTCGCGATGAGGCAGAGAACTAGGTCTTTCTCTGTGGTCTCCACAGGGATTCAGACATCCCTTCGTCTTGGTAGATTCAAGACGAGCCGGCATTCAATTCACTGAATGGATATCCGGCCTTATTTCGAGTCAGAGCATCTCGGTGTCCATTCCACTTGAGGCCACACATTCAGGGTCCCTCTCACATACATGTAGCTGAGAGAAGCCTCCTCTTGAGGTGCTTGTGGAAACTTGGTATTCCTCTTGAGTCGAAGCCAGGACTAAGCTCTCATCTCGAGTTGATTTGGGGTCCACGGAGCCCTTTCGTGTTGCTCCAGTGACCTCATGATCCCTCTAGACTTGAGACAGTGATCTTGGGTTTTCTCTGCAGTGCCATCAAGGAAATCAAGGCTCCTTTCACGTTTGATGTGGAACACGGAATGGCTCTGCACGCAGTGCAGGGCAATCGGTCCTCATCTCACGGCGAGGGGGGAGTCTTATATTTTTTCTCGAGTTGCGTCCGGAACCTGGGGTATATTCTCGAGTTACGACGGGGCGTGCCCTTCCAGACACGTGTTTGTTCAGCGACGTCAGAACCAATGCCTACGTTCGATGGACACCTCGGTATCTCCCGAGGCTTGACATGGCATTGGGACGCGTCTCCACGTGAGGCGGGAGACCCAGTGTCCCTTTCCACGTGCCACACGGATCCTGGGACTCCTATCCATTTTCAAGAGGAGTCAGGCATCGTCTCCTTTGGAAGCATTGATCTCCGCGAACCTCTCGAGTTTTCAAAGGATGTGAGGCCTCCGGTCGCGATGAGGCGGAGAATTAGGTCTTTCTTTGTGGTCTCCACAGGGGATTCAGACATCCCTTTGTCTTGGGAGATGCAAGACGAGCCTGCATTCAATTCACTGCAGGGATATCCAGCCTTAATTCGAGTCAGAGCATCTCGGTGTCCACTCCACTTGAGGCCACAAACTCAGGGTCCATCTCACATACCTGTAGCTGAGAGAAGCCTCCTCTTGAGGTGTTTGTGGAAAGTTGGTATTCCTCTTGAGTCGAAGCCAGGGACTAAGCTCTCATCTCGAGTTGATTTGGGGTCCACGGAGCCTTTTAGTGTTGTTCTAGTGACCTCAGGATCCCTCTAGACTTGAGCCAGTGATCTTGGGTTTTCTCTGGAGTGCCATCAAGGAAATCAAGGCTCCTTTCACGTTTGATGTGGAACACGGAATTGCTCTGCACGCAGTGCAGGGGAATCGGGACTCATCTCGCGGCGATGGGGAAGTCTCCTGGTTTTTCTCGAGTTGCGGCCGGAACCTGGGGTATATTCTCGAGTTACAACGGGGAGGGCCCTTCCAGACACGTGTTTGTTCAGCGACGTCAGGACTCCTGCCTAGGTGCGAGGGACACCTCGGGATTCTCCTCGAGTCTTGGCATGGCAATTGGGACGCGTCTCCACGTGAGGCAGGAGACCCAGGGTCCCTTTCCACGTGCCACAGGGATCCTGGGACTCCTATCCATTTTCAAGAGGAGTCAGGCATCGTCTCCTTTGGAAGCATTGATCTCCGCGGACCTCTCGAGTTTTAAAAGGATGTGAGGCCTCCGTTCGCGTTGAGGCGGAGGACTAGGTCTTTCTCTGTGGTCTCCACAGGGGATTCAGACATCCCTTCATCTTGGGAGATGCAAGACGAGCTTGCATTCAATTCACTGCAGGGATATCCGGCCTTATTTCGAGTCAGAGCATCTCGGTGTCCATTCGATTTGAGGCCACAAACTCAGGGTCCCTCTCACCTACCTGTAGCTGAGAGAAGACTCCTCTTGAGGTGCTTGTGGAAAGTTGGTATTCCTCTTGAGTCGAAGCCAGCGACTAAGCTCTCATCTCGAGTTGATTTGGGGTCCACGGAGCCTTTTCGTGTTGCTCCAGTGAACTCAGGATCACTCTAGACTTGAGCCAGTGATCTTGGGTTTTCTCTGGGGTGCCATCAAGGAAATCAAGGCTCCTTTCACGTTTGATGTGGAACACGGATTTGCTCTGCACGCAGTGCAGGGGAATCGGGCCTCATCTCGCGGCTAGGGGGAAGTCTCATGGTTTTTCTCGAGTTGCGGCCGGAACCTGGGGTATATTCTCGAGTTACGACGGGGAGGGCCCTTCCAGACACGTGTTTGATCAGCGACGTCAGGACTCCTGCCTAGGTGCGAGGGACACCTGGGGATTCTCCTCGAGTCTTGGCATGGCAATTGGGACGCGTCTCCACGTGAGGCGGGAGACCCAGTGTCCCTTTCCACGTGCCACAGGGATCCTGGGACTCCTATCCATTTTCAAGAGGAGTCAGGCATCGTCTCCTTTGGAAGCATTGATCTCCGTGGATCTCTCGAGTTTTCAAAGGATGTGAGAACTCCGGTCGCGATGAGGCGGAGAACTAGGTCTTTCTCTGTGGTCTCCAAAGGGGATTCAGACACCCTTCGTCTTGGGAGATGCAAGACGAGCCTGCATTCAATTCACTGTTGGGATATCCGGCCTTACTTCGAGTCAGAGCATCTCAGTGTCCATTCCACTTGAGGCCACAAATTCAGGGTCCCTCTCAGATACCTGTAGCTGAGAGAAGACTCCTCTTGAGGTGCTGGTGGAAACTTGGTATTCCCCTTGAGTTGAAGCCAGGGACTAAGCTCTCATCTCGAGTTGATTTGGGGTCCACGGAGCCTTTTCGTATTTCTACAGTGACTTCAGCATCCCTCTAGACTTGAGACAGTGATCTTGGGTTTTCTCTGGAGTGCCATCAAGGAAATCAAGGCTCCGTTCACATTTGATGTGGAACACGGAATTCCTCTGCACGCAGTGTAGGGGAATCGGGCCTCATCTCGCAGCGAGGGGGCAGTCTCATGGTTTTTCTCGAGTTGTGTCCGGAACCTGGAGTATATTCTCGAGTTACGACGGGGAGGGCCCTTCCAGACACGTGTTTGTTCAGCGACGTCAGGACTCCTGCCTAGGTGCGAGGGACACCTCGGGATTCTCCTCGAGTCTTGGCATGGCAATTGGGACGCGTCTCCACATGAGGCGGGAGACCCAGGGTCCCTTCCCACGTGCCACAGGGATCCTGGGACTCCTATCCATTTTCAAGAGGAGTCAGGCATCGTCTCCTTTGGAAGCATTGATCTCCGTGGATCTCTCGAGTTTTCAAAGGATGTGAGGACTCCGGTCGCGATGAGGCGGAGAACTAGGTCTTTCTCTGTGGTCTCCACAGGGGATTCAGACATCCCTTCGTCTTGGGAGATGCAAGACGAGCCTGCATTCAATTCACTGCAGGGATATCCGGCCTTACTTCGAGTCAGAGCATCTCGGTGTCCATTCCACTTGAGGCCACAAACTCAGGGTCCCTCTCACATAACTGTAGCTGAGAGAAGCCTCCTCTTGAGGTGCTTGTGGAAAGTTGGTATTCCTCTTGAGTCGAAGCCAGGGACTAAGCTCTCATCTCGAGTTGATTTGGGGTCCACGGAGCATTTTGGTGTTGCTCCAGTGACCTCTGGATCCCTCTAGACTTGAGACAGTGATCTTGGGTTTTCTCTGGAGTGCCATTAAGGAAATCAAGGCTCTTTTCACGTTTGATGTGGAACACGGAATTGCTCTGCACGCAGTGCAGGGGAATCGGGCATCATCTCGCGGCGAGGGGGAAGTCTCATGGTTTTTCTCGAGTTGTGGCCGGAACTTCGGGTATATTCTCGAGTTACGACGGGGAGGGCCTTTCCAGACATGTGTTTGTTCAGCGACTTCAGGACTCCTGCCTAGGTGCGAGGGACAACTCGGGATTCTCCTCGAGTCTTGGCATGGCAATTGGGATGCGTCTAAACGTGAGGCGGGAGACCCAGTTTCCCTTTCCACGTGCCACAGGGATCCTGAGACTCCTATCCATTTTCAAGAGGAGTCAGTCATCGTCTCCTTTGCAAGCATTGATACCCGTGGACCTCTCGAGTTTTCTAAGGATGTGAGGCCTCCGGTCGCGATGAGGCGGAGAACTAGGTTTATCTCTGTGGTCTCCACAGGGGATTCAGACATCCCTTCGTCTTGGGAGATGCAAGACGAGCCTGCATTAAATTCACTGCAGGGATATCCGGCCTTACTTCGAGTCAGAGCTTCTCAGTGTCCATTCCACTTGAGGCCACAAACTCAGGGTCCCTCTCACATACCTGTAGCTGAGAGAAGCCTCCTCTTGAAGTGCTTGTGGAAAGTTGGTATTCCTCTTGAGTCGAAGCCAGGGACTAAGCTCTCATCTCGAGTTGATTTGGGGTCCTAGGAGCCCTTTCGTGTTGCTCCAGTGACATCAGGATCCCTCTAGACTTGAGACAGTGATCTTGGGTTTTCTCTGGAGTGCCATCAAGGAAATAAAGGGTCCTATCATGTTTGATGTGGAACACGGAATTGCTCTGCACGCAGTGCAGTGGAATCGGGCCTCATCTCGCAGCGAGGGGGAAGTCTCATGGTTTTTCTCGAGTTGCGGCCGGAACCTGGGGTATATTCTCGAGTTACGATGGGGAGGGCCCTTCCAGACACGTGTTTGTTCAGCGACATCAGGACTCCTGCCTAGGTGCGAGGGACACCTCGGGATTCTCCTCGAGTCTTGGCATGGCAATTGGGAAGCGTCTCCACGTGAGGCGGGAGACCCAGGGTCCCTTTCCACGTGCCACAGGGTTCCTGTGACTCCTATCCATTTTCAAGAGGAGTCAGGCATCGTCTCCTTTGGAAGCATTGATCTCCGCCCACCTCTCGAGTTTTCAAAGGATGTGAGGCCTCCGGTCGCGATGAGGCGGAGATCTAGGACTTTCTCGGTGTTCTCCACAGGGGATTCAGACAACCCTTCGTCTTGGGAGATGCAAGACGATCCTGCATTCAATTCACTGCAGGGATATCCAGCCTTACTTCGAGTCAGAGCATCTCGGTGTCCTTTCCACTTCAGGCCACAAACTCAGGGTCCCTCTCACATACCTGCTGCTGAGAGAAGCCTCCTCTTGAGGTGCTTGTGGAAACTTGGTATCCCTCTTGAGTCGAAGCCAGGGACTAAGCTCTCATCTCGAGTTGATTTGGGGTCCACGGAGCCCTTTCGTGTTGGTAAAGTGACCTCAGGATCCCTCTAGACTTGAGACAGTGATCTTTGGTTTTCTCTAGAGTGCCATCAAGGAAATCAAGGCTCCTTTCACGTTTGATGTGGAACACGTAATTGCTCTGCACGCAGTGCAGGGGAATCGGGCCTCATCTTGCAGCGAGGGGGAAGTCTCATGGTTTTTCTCGAGTTGCGGCCGGAACCTGGGGTATATTCTCGAGTTACGACGGCGAGGGCCCTTCCAGACACGTGTTTGTTCAGCGACGTCAGGACTCCTGCCTAGGTGCCAGGGACACCTCTGGATTCTCCTCGTGTCTTGACATGGCAATTGGGACGCGTCTCCACGTGAGGCGGGAGACCCAGGGTCCCTTTCCACGTGCCACAGGGATCCTGGGACTCCTATCCATTTTCAAGAGGAGTCAGGCATCGTCTCCTTTGGAAGCATTGATCTCCGCGGACCTCTCGAGTTTTCAAAGGATGTGAGGCTTCTGGTCGCGATGAGGCGGAGAACTAGGTCTTTCTCTATGGTCTCCACAGGGGATTCAGACATCCCTTCGTCTTGGGAGATGCAAGACGAGCCTGCATTCAATTCACTGCAGGGATATCCGGCCTTATTTCGAGTCAGAGCTTCTCAGTGTCCATTCCACTTGAGGTCACAAACTCAGGGTCCCTCTCACATACCTGTACCTGAGAGAAGCCTCCTCTTGAGGTGCTTGTGGAAAGTTGGTATTCCTCTTGAGTCGAAGCCAGGGACTAAGCTCTCATCTCGAGTTGATTTTGAGTCCACAGAGCCCTTTCGTGTTGCTCCAGTGACCTCAGGATCCCTCTAGTCTAGAGACAGTGACTTTGGGTTTTCTCTGGAGTGCCATCAAGGAAATCAAGGCTCCTTTCACCTTTGATGTGGAACACGGAATTGCTCTGCACGCATTGCAGGGGAATCGGGCCTCTTCTCGCGGCGAGGGGGAAGTCTCATGGTTTTTCTCGAGTTGTGGCCGGAACCTGGGGTATATTCTCGAGTTACGACGGGGAGGGCCCTTCCAGACGCGTGTTTTTTCAGCAACTTCAGGACTCCTGCCTAGGTGCGAGGGACACCTCGGGATTCTCCTCGAGTCTTGGCATGGCAATTGGGACGCGTCTCCACGTGAGGCGGGAGACCCAGTGTCCCTTTCCACGTGCCACAGGGATCCTGGGACTCCTATCCATTTTCAAGAGGAGTCAGGCATCGTCTCCTTTGGAAGCATTGATCTCCGCGGACCTCTCGAGTTTTCAAAGGATGTGAGGCCTCCGGTCGCGTTGAGGCGACGGACTAGGTCTCTCTGTGGCCTCCACAGGGGATTCAGACATCCCTTCTTCTTGGGAGATGCAAGACGAGCCTGCATTCAATTCACTGCAGGGATATCCAGCCTTACTTCGAGTCAGAGCATCTCGGTGTCCTTTCCACTTCAGGCCACAAACTCAGGGTCCCTCTCACATACCTGCTGCCGAGAGAAGCCTCCTCTTGAGGTGCTTGTGGAAACTTGGTATCCCTCTTGAGTCGAAGCCAGGGACTAAGCTCTCATCTCGAGTAGATTTGGGGTCCACGGAGCCCTTTCGTGTTGCTCCAGTGACCTCTGGATCCCTCTAGACTTGAGACAGTGATCTTGGGTTTTCTCTGGAGTGCCATTAAGGAAATCAAGGCTCCTTTCACGTTTGATGTGGAACACGGAATTGCTCTGCACGCAGTGCAGGGGAATCGGGCATCATCTCGCGGCGAGGGGGAAGTCTCATGGTTTTTCTCGAGTTGTGGCCGGAACTTGGGGTATATTCTCGAGTTACGACGGGGAGGGCCTTTCCAGACATGTGTTTGTTCAGCGACTTCAGGACTCCTGCCTAGGTGCGAGGGACAACTCGGGATTCTCCTCGAGTCTTGGCATGGCAATTGGGATGCGTCTAAACGTGAGGCGGGAGACCCAGTGTCCCTTTCCACGTGCCACAGGGATCCTGAGACTCCTATCCATTTTCAAGAGGAGTCAGTCATCATCTCCTTTGGAAGCATTGATCCCCGTGGACCTCTCGAGTTTTCTAAGGATGTGAGGCCTCCGGTCGCGATGAGGCGGAGAACTAGGTCTATATCTGTGGTCTCCACAGGGGATTCAGACATCCCTTCGTCTTGGGAGATGCAAGACGAGCCTGCATTAAATTCACTGCAGGGATATCCGGCCTTACTTCGAGTCAGAGCATCTCAGTGTCCATTCCACTTGAGGCCACAAACTCAGGGTCCCTCTCACATACCTGTAGCTGAGAGAAGCCTCCTCTTGAGGTGCTTGTGGAAAGTTGGTATTCCTCTTGAGTCGAAGCCAGGGACTAAGCTCTCATCTCGAGTTGATTTGGGGTCCACGGAGCCCTTTCGTGTTGCTAAAGTGACCTCAGGATCCCTCTAGACTTGAGACAGTGATCTTTGGTTTTCTCTAGAGTGCCATCAAGGAAATCAAGCCTCCTTTCACGTTTGATGTGGAACACGTAATTGCTCTGCACGCAGTGCAGGGGAATCGGGCCTCATCTTGCAGCGAGGGGGAAGTCTCATGGTTTTTCTCGAGTTGCGGCCGGAACCTGGGGTATATTCTCGAGTTACGACGGCGAGGGCCCTTCCAGACACGTGTTTGTTCAGCGACGTCAGGACTCCTGCCTAGGTGCCAGGGACACCTCTGGATTCTCCTCGAGTCTTGACATGGCAATTGGGACGTGTCTCCACGTGAGGCGGGAGACCCAGGGTCCCTTTCCACGTGCCACAGGGATCCTGGGACTCCTATCCATTTTCAAGAGGAGTCAGGCATCGTCTCCTTTGGAAGCATTGATCTCCGCGGACCTCTCGAGTTTTCAAAGGATGTGAGGCTTCCGGTCGCGATGAGGCGGAGAACTAGGTCTTTCTCTAAGGTCTCCACAGGGGATTCAGACATCCCTTCGTCTTTGGAGATGCAAGACGAGCCTGCATTCAATTCACTGCAGGGATATCCGGCCTTATTTCGAGTCAGAGCTTCTCAGTGTCCATTCCACTTGAGGTCACAAACTCAGGGTCCCTCTCACATACCTGTAGCTGAGAGAAGCCTCCTCTTGAGGTGCTTGTGGAAAGTTGGTATTCCTCTTGAGTCGAAGCCAGGGACTAAGCTCTCATCTCGAGTTGATTTTGAGTCCACGGAGCCCTTTCCTGTTGCTCCAGTGACCTCAGGATCCCTCTAGTCTAGAGACAGTGACTTTGGGTTTTCTCTGGAGTGCCATCAAGGAAATCAAGGCTCGTTTCACCTTTGATGTGGAACACGGAATTGCTCTGCACGCATTGCAGGGGAATCGGGCCTCTTCTCGCGGCGAGGGGGAAGTCTCATGGTTTTTCTCGAGTTGTGGCCGGAACCTGGGGTATATTCTCGAGTTACGACGGGGAGGGCCCTTCCAGACGCGTGTTTTTTCAGCAACTTCAGGACTCCTGCCTAGGTGCGAGGGACACCTCGGGATTCTCCTCGAGTCTTGGCATGGCAATTGGGACGCGTCTCCACGTGAGGCGGGAGACCCAGTGTCCCTTTCCACGTGCCACAGGGATCCTGGGACTCCTATCCATTTTCAAGAGGAGTCAGGCATCGTCTCCTTTGGAAGCATTGATCTCCGCGGACCTCTCGAGTTTTCAAAGGATGTGAGGCCTGCGGTCGCGTTGAGGCAACGGACTAGGTCTCTCTGTGGTCTCCACAGGGGATTCAGACATCCCTTCGTCTTGGGAGATGCAAGACGAGCCTGCATTCAATTCACTGCAGGGATATCCAGCCTTACTTCGAGTCAGAGCATCTCGGTGTCCTTTCCACTTCAGGCCACAAACTCAGGGTCCCTCTCACATACCTGCTGCCGAGAGAAGCCTCCTCTTGAGGTGCTTGTGGAAACTTGGTATCCCTCTTGAGTCGAAGCCAGGGACTAAGCTCTCATCTCGAGTAGATTTGGGGTCCACGGAGCCCTTTGGTGTTGCTCCAGTGACCTCTGGATCCCTCTAGACTTGAGACAGTGATCTTGGGTTTTCTCTGGAGTGCCATCAAGGAAATCAAGGCTCCTTTCACGTTTGATGTGGAACACGGAATTGCTCTGCACGCAGTGCAGGGGAATCGGGCATCATCTCGCGGCGAGGGGGAAGTCTCATGGTTTTTCTCGAGTTGTGGCCGGAACTTGGGGTATATTCTCGAGTTACGACGGGGAGGGCCTTTCCAGACATGTGTTTGTTCAGCGACTTCAGGACTCCTGCCTAGGTGCGAGGGACAACTCGGGATTCTCCTCGAGTCTTGGCATTGCAATTGGGATGCGTCTAAACGTGAGGCGGGAGACCCAGTTTCCCTTTCCACGTGCCACAGGGATCCTGAGACTCCTATCCATTTTCAAGAGGAGTCAGTCATCGTCTCCTTTGGAAGCATTGATCCCCGTGGACCTCTCGAGTTTTCTAAGGATGTGAGGCCTCCTGTCGCGATGAGGCGGAGAACTAGGTCTATCTCTGTGGTCTCCACAGGGGATTCAGACATCCCTTCGTCTTGGGAGATGCAAGACGAGCCTGCATTAAATTCACTGCAGGGATATCCAGCCTTACTTCGAGTCAGAGCATCTCAGTGTCCATTCCACTTGAGGCCACAAACTCAGGGTCCCTCTCACATACCTGTAGCTGAGAGAAGCCTCCTCTTGAAGTGCTTGTGGAAAGTTGGTATTCCTCTTGAGTCGAAGCCAGGGACTAAGCTCTCATCTCGAGTTGATTTGGGGTCCACGGAGCCCTTTCGTGTTGCTAAAGTGACCTCAGGATCCCTCTAGACTTGAGACAGTGATCTTTGGTTTTCTCTAGAGTGCAATCAAGGAAATCAAGGCTCCTTTCACGTTTGATGTGGAACACGTAATTGCTCTGCACGCAGTGCAGGGGAATCGGGCCTCATCTTGCAGCGAGGGGGAAGTCTCATGGTTTTTCTCGAGTTGCGGCAGGAACCTGGGGTATATTCTCGAGTTACGACGGCGAGGGCCCTTCCAGACACGTGTTTGTTCAGCGACATCAGGACTCCTGCCTAGGTGCCAGGGACAACTGTGGATTCTCCTGGAGTCTTGACATGGCAATTGGGGCGCGTCTCCACGTGAGGCGGGAGACCCAGGGTCCCTTTCCACGTGCCACAGGGATCCTGGGACTCCTATCCATTTTCAAGAGGAGTCAGGCATCGTCTCCTTTGGAAGCATTGATCTCCGCGGACCTCTCGAGTTTTCAAAGGATGTGAGGCTTCCGGTCGCGATGAGGCGGAGAACTAGGTCTTTCTCTATGGTCTCCACAGGGGATTCAGACATCCCTTCGTCTTGGGAGATGCAAGACGAGCCTGCATTCAATTCACTGCAGGGATATCCGGCCTTATTTCGAGTCAGAGCTTCTCAGTGTCCATTCCACTTGAGGTCACAAACTCAGGGTCCCTCTCACATACCTGTAGGTGAGAGAAGCCTCCTCTTGAGGTGCTTGTGGAAAGTTGGTATTCCTCTTGAGTTGAATCCAGGGACTAAGCTCTCATCTCGAGTTGATTTTGAGTCCACGGAGCCCTTTCGTGTTGCTCCAGTGACCTCAGGATCCCTCTAGACTGGAGAAAGTGATCTTGGGTTTTCTCTGGAGTGCCATCAAGGAAATCAAGGCTCCTTTCACGTTTGATGTGGAACACGGAATTGCTCTGCACGCAGTGCAGGGGAATCGGGCCTCATCTCGCGGCGAGGGGGAAGTCTCATGATGTTTCTCAAATTGTGGCCGGAACCTGGGGTATATTCTCGAGTTACGACGGGGAGGGCCCTTCCAGACACGTGTTTGTTCAGCGTCGTCAGGACTCCTGCCTAGGTGCGAGGGACACCTCGGGATACTCCTCGAGTCTTGGCATGGCAATTGGGACGCGTCTCCACGTGAGGCGGGAGACCCAGGGTCCCTTTCCACGTGCCACAGGGTTCCTGGGACTCCTATCCATTTTCAAGAGGAGTCAGGCATCGTCTCCTTTGGAAGCATTGATCTCCGCCCACCACTCGAATTTTCAAAGGATGTGAGGCCTCCGGTCGCGATGAGGCGGAGAACTAGGACTTTCTCGGTGATCTCCACAGGGGATTCAGACATCCCTTCGTCTTGGGAGATGCAAGACGAGCCTGCATTCAATTCACTGCAGGCATACCCGTCCTTACTTTGAGTCAGAGCATCTCGGTGTCCATTCCACTTGAGGCCACAAACTCAGGGTCCCTCTCACATACCTGTAGCTGAGAGAAGCCTCCTCTTGAGGTGCTTGTGGAAAGTTGGTATTCCTCTTGAGTCGAAGCCAGGGACTAAGATCTCATCTCGAGATGATTTGGGGTCCACGGAGCCCATTCATGTTGCTCCAGTGACCTCAGGATCCCTCTAGTCTAGAGACAGTGACTTTGGGTTTTCTCTGGAGTGCCATCAAGGAAATCAAGGCTCCTTTCACCTTTGATGTGGAACACGGAATTGCTCTGCACGCATTGCAGGGGAATCGGGCCTCATCTCGCGGCGAGGGGGAAGTCTCATGGTTTTTCTCGAGTTGTGGCCGGAACCTGGGGTATATTCTCGAGTTACGACGGGGAGGGCCCTTCCAGACGCGAGTTTTTTCAGCAAATTCAGGACTCCTGCCTAGGTGCGAGGGACACCTCGGGATTCTCCTCGAGTCTTGGCATGGCAATTGGGACGCGTCTCCACGTGAGGCGGAAGACCAGTGTCCCTTTCCACGTGCCACAGGGATCCTGGGACTCCTATCCATTTTCAAGAGGAGTCAGGCATCGTCTCCTTTGGAAGCATTGATCTCCGCGGACCTCTCAAGTTTTCAAAGGATGTGAGGCCTCCGGTCGCGTTGAGGCGACGGACTAGGTCTCTCTGTGGTCTCCACAGGGGATTCAGACATCCCTTCGTCTTGGGAGATGCAAGACGAGCCTGCATTCAATTCACTGCAGGGATATCCAGCCTTACTTCGAGTCAGAGCATCTCGGTGTCCTTTCCACTTGAGGCCACAAACTCAGGGTCCCTCTCACATACCTGCTGCTGAGAGAAGCCTCCTCTTGAGGTGCTTGTGGAAACTTGGTATTCCTCTTAAGTCGAAGCCAGGGACTAAGCTCTCATCTCGAGTAGATTTGGGGTCCACGGAGCCCTTTGGTGTTGCTCCAGTGACCTCTGGATCCCTCTAGACTTGAGACAGTGATCTTGGGTTTTCTCTAGAGTGCCATTAAGGAAATCAAGGCTCCTTTCACGTTTGATGTGGAACACGGAATTGCTCTGCACGCAGTGCAGGGGAATCGGGCATCATCTCGCGGCGAGGGGGAAGTCTCATGGTTTTTCTCGAGTTGTGGCCGGAATTTGGGGTATATTCTCGAGTTACGACGGGGAGGGCCTTTCCAGACATGTGTTTGTTCAGCGACTTCAGGACTCCTGCCTAGGTGCGAGGGACACCTCGGGATTCTCCTCGAGTCTTGGCATGGCAATTGGGATGCGTCTAAACGTGAGGCGGGAGACCCAGTGTCCCTTTCCACGTGCCACAGGGATCCTGAGACTCCTATCCATTTTCAAGAGGAGTCAGGCATCGTCTCCTTTGGAAGCATTGATCCCCGTGGACCTCTCGAGTTTTCTAAGGATGTGAGGCCTCCGGTCGCGATGAGGCGGAGAACTAGGTCTATCTCTGTGGTCTCCACAGGGGATTCAGACATCCCTTCGTCTTGGGAGATGCAAGACGAGCCTGCATTAAATTCACTGCAGGGTTATCCGGACTTACTTCGAGTCAGAGCATCTCAGTGTCCATTCCACTTGAGGCCACAAACTCAGGGTCCCTCTCACATACCTGTAGCTGAGAGAAGCCTCCTCTTGAGGTGTTTGTGGAAAGTTGGTATTCCTCTTGAGTCGAAGCCCGGGACTAAGCTCTCATCTCGAGTTGATTTGGGGTCCACGGAGCCCTTTCGTGTTGTTCCAGTGACCTCAGAATCCCTCTAGACTTGAGACAGCGATCTTGGGTTTTCTCTGGAGTGCCATCAAGGAAATCAAGGCTCCTTTCACGTTTGATGTGGAACAGGCAATTGCTCTGCACGCAGTGCAGGGGAATCGGGCCTCATCTCGGGGCGAGGGGGAAGTCTCATGGTTTTTCTCGAGTTGCGGCCGGAACCTTGGGTATATTCTCGAGTTACGACGGGGAGGGCCCTTCCAGACACGTGTTTTTTCAGCGACTTCAGGACTCCTGCCTAGGTGCGAGGGACACCTCGGGATTCTCCTCGAGTCTTGGCATGGCAATTGGGACGCGTCTCCACGTGAGGCGGGAGACCCAGGGTCCCTTTGACGTGCCACAGGGATCCTGGGACTCCTATCCATTTTCAAGAGGAGTCAGGCCTCGTCTCCTTTGGAAGCATTGATCTCCGCAGACCTCTCAAGTTCTCAAAGGATGTGAGGCCTCCGGTCGCGATGAGGCGGAGAACTAGGTCTTTCTCTGTGGTCTTCACAGGGGATTCAGTCATCCCTTCGTCTTGGGAGATGCAAGACGAGCCTGCATTCAATTCACTGCAGGGATATCCAGCCTTACTTCGAGTCAGAGCATCTCAGTGTCCATTCCACTTGAGGCCACAAACTCAGGGTCCCTCTCACACACATGTAGCTGAGAGAAGCCTCCACTTGAGGTGCTTGTGGAAAGTTGGTATTCCTCTTGAGTCGAAGCCAGGGACTAAGATATCATCTCGAGTTGATTTGGGGTACACGGAGCCTTTTCGTGTTGCTCCAGTGACCTCTGGATCCCTCTAGACTTGAGACAGTGATCTTGGGTTTTCTCTGGAGTGCCATCAAGGAAATCAAGGCTCCTTTCACGTTTGATGTGGAACACGGAATTGCTCTGCACGCAGTGCATGGGCATCGGGCTTCATCTCGCGGCCAGGGGGAAGTCTCATATTTTTTCTCGAGTTGCGGCCGGAACCTGGGGTATATTCTCGAGTTACGACGGCGAGGGCGCTTCCAGACACGTGTTTGTTCAGCGACTTCAGGACTCCTGCCTAGGTGCGAGGGACACCTCGGGATTCTCCTCGAGTCTTGTCATGGCAATTGGGACACGTCTCCACGTGAAGCGGGAGACCCAGTGTCCCTTTCCACGTGCCACAGGGATCCTGGGACTCCTATCCATTTTCAAGAGGAGTCAGGCGTCGTCTCCTTTGGAAGCATTGTTCTGCGCGGAACTCTCGAGTTTTCAAAGGATGTGAGGGCTCCAGTCTCGATGAGGCGGAGAACTAGGTCTTTCTCTGTGGTCTCCACAGGGGATTCAGACATCCCTTCGTCTTGGGAGATGCAAGACGAGCCTGCATTCAATTCACTGCAGGGATATCCGGCCTTACTTCGATTCAGAGCATCTCGGTGTCCATTTTACTTGAGGCCACAAACTCAGGGTCCCTCTCACATACCTGTAGCGGAGAGAAGCCTCCTCTTGAGGTGCTTGTGGAAAGATGGTATTCCTCTTGAGTCGAAGCCAGGGACTAAGCTCTCATCTCGAGTTGATTTGGGGTCCACGGAGTGCTTTCGTGTTGCTCCAGTGACCTCAGGATCCCTCTAGACTTGAGACAGTGATCTTGGGTTTTCTCTGGAGTGCCATCAAGGAAATCAAGGCTCCTTTCACGTTTGATGTGGAACACGGAATTGCTCTGCACGCAGTGCAGGGGAATCGGGCCTCATCTTGCGGCGAGGGGGAAGTCTCAAGGTGTTTCTCGAGTTGCGGCCGGAACCTGCGTTATATTCTCGACTTACGACGGGGAGGGGCCTTCCAGACACGTGTTTGTTCAGCGACGTCAGGACTCCTACCTAGGTGTGAGGGACACCTCTCGATTCTCCTCGAGTCTTGACATGGCAATTGGGACTTGTCTCCACGTGAGGCGGGAGACCAGGGTCCCTTTCCACGTGCCACACGGATTCTGGGACTCCTATCCATTTTCAAGAGGAGTTAGGCATCGTCTCCTTTGGAAGCATTGATCTCCGTGGACCTCTCGACTTTTCAAAGGATATGAGGCTTCCGGTCGCGATGAGGTGGAGAACTAGGTCTTTCTCTGTGGTCTCCACAGGGGATTCAGACATCCCTTCGTCTTGGTAGATGCAAGAAGAGCCTGCATTCAATTCACTGCAGGGATATCCGGCTTAACTTCGAGTCAGAGGTTCTCGGTGTCCATTCCACTTGAAGCCACAAACTCAGGGTCCCTCTCTCATACCTGTAGCTGAGAGAAGCCTCCTCTTGAGGTGCTTGTGGAAAGTTGGTATTCCTCTTGAGTCGAAGCCAGGGACTAAGCTCTCATCTCGAGTTGATTTGGGGTCCACGGAGCCCTTTCGTGTTGCTACAGTGACCTCAGGATCCCTCTAGACTTGAGACAGTGATCTTGGGTTTTCTCTGGAGTGTCATTAAGGAAATCGAGGCTCCTTTCAAGTTTGATGTGGAACACGGAATTGCTCTGCACGCAGTCCAGGGGAATCGGGCCTCATCTTGCAGCGAGGGGGAAATCTCATGGTTTTTCTCGAGTTGCGGCCGGAACCTGGGGTATATGCTCGAGTTATGACGGGGAGGGCCCTTCGAGACACGTGTTTGTTCAGCAACGTCAGGACTCCTGAATAGGTTCGAGGGACACCTCGGGATTTTCCTCGACTCTTGGCATGGCAATTGGGACGCGGCTCCACCTGAGGCGGGACCCAGGGTCCCTTCCCACGTGCCACAGGGATCCTGGGACTCCTATCCATTTTCAAGAGGAGTCAGGCATCGTTTCCTTTGGAAGCATTGATCTCGGACCTCTCGAGTTTTCAAAGGATGTGAGGCCTCCAGTCGCGATGTGGCGAGAACTAGGTCTTTCTCTGTTGTCTCCACAGTTGATTCAGACATCCCTTCGTCTTGGGAGATGCAAGACAAGCCTGCATCCAATTCACTGCAGGGATATCTGTCCTTACTTCGAGTCAGAGCATCTCGGTGTCCATTCCACTTGAGGCCAGAAACACATGGTGCCTCTCACATACCTGTAGCTGAGAGAAGCCTCCTTTTGACGTGCTTGTTGAAAGTTGGTATTCCCCTTGAGTTGAAGCCTGGGACTAAGCTCTCATCTCGAGTTGATTTGGAGTCCACGGAGCCCTTTCGTGTTGCTCCATTGATCTCAGGATCCCTCTATACTTGAGACAGTGACCTTGGGTTTTCTCTGGAGTGCCATCAAGGAAATCAAGGCTCCTTTCACGTTTGATGTGGAACACGGAATTGCTCTGCACGCAGTGCAGGGGAATCGGGCCTCATGTTGTGGCGAGGGGAAGTCTCATGGTTTTTCTCGAGATGCGGCCGGAACCTGCGGTATATTCTCGAGTTACGACGGCGAGGGCCCTTCCAGACACGTGTTTGTTCAGCGACGTCAGGACTCATGCCTAGGTGTGAGGGACACCTCGGTATTCTCCTCGAGTCTTGGCATGGCAATTGGGACGCGTCTCCACGTGAGGCGGGAGACCCAGGGTCCCTTTCCACGTGCCACAGGGATCCTGGGACTCTTATCCATTTTCAAGAGGAGTCAGGCATCCTCTCCTTTGGAAGCATTGATCTCCGCGGACCTCTCGAGTTTTCAAAGGATGTGAGGCCTCCGGTCGCGATGAGGCGGAGAACTAGGTCTTTCTCTGTGGTCTCCACAGGGGATTCAGACATCCCTTCGTCTTGGGAGATGCAAGACAAGCCTGCATTCAATTCACTGCAGGGATATCCGGCCTTACTTCGAGTCAGAGCCTCTCGGTGTCCATTCCACTGGAGGCCACAAACTCAGGGTCCCTCTCACATACCTTTAGCTGAGAGAAGCCTCCTCTTGTGGTGATTGTTGAAAGTTGGTATTCCTCTTGAGTCCAAGCCAGGGACTAAGCTCTCATCTCGATTTGATTTGGGGTGCACGGAGCCCTTTCGTGTTGCTCCAGTAACCTCAGAATCCCTCTAGACTTGAGACAGTGATCTTGGGTATTCTCTGGAGTGCCATCAAGGAAATCAAGGCTCCGTTCACATTTGATGTGGAACACGGAATTGCTCTGCACGCAGTGCACAGAATCGGGCCTCATCTCGGGGCGAGGGGGAAGTCTCATGGTTTTACTCGAGTTGCCACCGGACCCTGGGGTATATTCTCGAGTTACGACGGGGAGGGCCCTTCCAGACACGTGTTTGTTCAGCAACGTCAGGACTCCTGCCTAGGTGCGAGGGACACCTCGGAATTCTCCTCGAGTCTTGGCATGGCAATTGGGACGCGACTCCACGTGAGGCGGGAGACCCAGGGTCCCTTTCCACGTGCCACAGGGATCCTGGGACTACTATCCATTTTCAAGAGGAGTCAGGCATCGTCTCCTTTGGAAGCATTGATCTCCGCGGACCTCTAGAATTTTCAAAGTATGTGAGGCCTCCGGTTGCGATTAGGCGGAGAACTAGTTCTTTCTCTGTGGTCTCCACAGGGGTTTCAGACATCCCTTCGTCTTGGGAGATGCAAGACGAGCCTGCTTTCCATTCACTGCAGGGATATCCGGCCTTACTTCGAGTCAGAGCCTCTCGGTGTCCATTCCACTGGAGGCCACAAACTCAGGGTCCCTGTCACATACCTGTAGCTGAGAGAAGCCTCCTCTTGAGGTGCTTGTGGAAAGTTGGTATACCTCTTGAGTCGAAGCCAGGGACTGAGCTTTCATCTCGAGTTGATTTGGGTTCCACGGAGCCCTTTCGTGTTGCTACAGTGACCTCAGGATCCCTCTAGACTTGAGACAGTGATCTTGCGTTTTCTCTGGAGTGCCATCAAGGAAATCAAGGCTCCTTTCATGTTTGATGTGGAACACGGAATTGCTCTGCACACAGTGCAGGGGAATCGGGCCTCATCTCGCGGCGAGGGGGAAGTCTCATGGTTTTTCTCGAGTTGCGGCTGGAACCTGGGGTATATTCTCGAGTTACGACGGGGAGGGCCCTTAAAGACACGTGTTTGTTCTGCGACGTCAGAACTCCTGCCTAGGTGCGAGGGACACCTCGGGATTCTCCTCGAGTCTTGGAATGGCAATTGGGACGCGGCTCCACATGAGGCAGGAGACCCAGGATCCCTTTCCACGTGCCACAGGGATCCTGGGACTCCTATCCATTTTCAAGAGGAGTGAGGCTTCGTCTCCTTTGGAAGCATTGATCTCCGCGGACCTCTCGAGTTTTCAAAGGATGTGAGTATTCCGGTCGCAATGTGGCGAGAACTAGGTCTTTCTCTGTGGTCTCCACAGGGGATTCAGACATCCCTTCGTCTTGGGAGATGCAAGACGAGCCTGCATTCAATTCACTGCAGGGATATCCGGCCTTACTTCGAGTCAGAGCATCTCGGTGTCCATTCCACTTGAGGCCACAAACTCAGGGTCCCTCTCACATACTTGTAGCTGAGAGAAGCCTCCTCTTGAGGTGCTTGTGTTAAGTTGGTATTCCTCTTGAGTCGAATCCATGGACTAAGGTCTCATCTCGAGGTGATTTGGGGTCCACGGAGCCCTTTCGTGTTGCTACAGTGACCTCAGGATCCCTCTAGACTTGAGACAGTGATCTTGGGTTTTCTCTGGAGTGCCATCAAGGAAATCAAGGCTCCTTTCATGTTTGATGTGGAACACGGAATTGCTCTGCACACAGTGCAGGGGAATCGGGCCTCATCTCGTGGCGAGGGGGAATTCTCATGGTTTTTCTCGAGTTGCGGCTGGAACCTGGGGTATATTCTCGAGTTACGACGGGGAGGGCCCTTAAAGACACGTGTTTGTTCTGCGACGTCAGAACTCCTGCCTAGGTGCGAGGGACACCTCGGGATTCTCCTCGAGTCTTGGAATGGCAATTGGGACGCGGCTCCACATGAGGCAGGAGACCCAGGATCCCTTTCCACGTGCCACAGGGATCCTGGGACTCCTATCCATTTTCAAGAGGAGTGAGGCATCGTCTCCTTTGGAAGCATTGATCTCCGCGGACCTCTCGAGTTTTCAAAGGATGTGAGTATTCCGGTCGCAATGTGGCGAGAACTAGGTCTTTCTCTGTGGTCTCCACAGGGGATTCAGACATCCCTTCGTCTTGGGAGATGCAAGACGAGCCTGCATTCAATTCACTGCAGGGATATCCGGCCTCACTTCGAGTCAGAGCATCTCGGTGTCCATTCCACTTGAGGCCACAAACTCAGGGTCCCTCTCACATACTTGTAGCTGAGAGAAGCCTCCTCTTGAGGTGCTTGTGTTAAGTTGGTATTCCTCTTGAGTCGAATCCATGGACTAAGGTCTCATCTCGAGGTGATTTGGGGTCCACGGAGCCCTTTCGTGTTGCTACAGTGACCTCAGGATCCCTCTAGACTTGAGACAGTGATCTTGGGTTTTCTCTGGAGTGCCATCAAGGAAATCAAGGATCCTTTCACGTTTGATGTGGAACACGGAATTGTTCCGCACGCAGTGCAGGGGAATCGGGCCTCATCTCGCGGCGAGGGGGAAGTCTCATGGTTTTTCTCGAGTTGCAGCCAGAACCTGGGGTATATTCTCGAGTTACGACGGGGAGGGCACTTCCAGACACGTGTTTGTTCAGCGAAGTCAGGACTCCTGCCTAGGTGCGAGGGACACCTCGGGATTCTCCTCGAATCTTGGCATGGCAATTGGGAAGCGTCTCCACGTGAGGCGGGAGACCCAGGGTCCCTTTCCACGTGCCACAGGGATCCTGGGACTCCTATCCATTTCAAGAGGAGTCAGGCATCCTTTCCTTTGGAAGCATTGATCTCCGCGGACCTCTCGAATTTTCAAAGGATGTGAGGCCTCCGGTCGCGATGAGGCGGAGAACTAGGTCTTTCTCTGTGGTCTCCACAGGGGATTCAGACATCCCTTCGTCTTGGGAGATGCAAGACGAGCCTGCATTCAATTCACAGCAGGGATATCCGGCCTTACTTCCAGTCAGAGCATCTCGGTGTCCAGTCCACTTGAGGCCACAAACTCAGGGTCCCTCTCACATACCTGTAGCTGAGAAAAGCCTCCTCTTGAGGTGCTTGTGGAAAATTGGTAATCCTCTTGAGTCGAAGCGAGACACTAAGCACTCATCTCGAGTTGATTTGAGGTCCACGGAGCCCTTTCGTGTTGCTCCAGTGACCTCAGGATCCCTCTAGAATTGAGACAGTGATCTTGGGTTCTCTCTGGAGTGCCATCAAGGAAATCAAGGATCCTTTCACGTTTGATGTGGAATACGGAATTACTCTGCACGCAGTGCAGGGTAATCGGGCCTCATCTCGCGGCGAGGGGGAAGTCTCATTGTTTTTCTCGAGTTGCGGCTGGAACCTGGGGTATATTCTCGAGTTACCACGGGGAGGGCCCTTCCAGACACGTGTTTGTTCAGCGACGTCAGAACTCCTGCCTAGGTGCGAGGGACACCTCGGGATTCTCCTCGAGTCTTGGCATGGCAATTGGGACGCGGCTCCACTTGAGGCAGGAGACCCAGGATCCCTTTCCACGTGCCACAGGGATCCTGGGACTCCTATCCATTTTCAAGAGGAGTCAGGCATCGTCTCCTTTGGAAGCATTGATCTCCGCGGACCTCTCGAGTTTTCAAAGGATGTGAGTATTCCGGTCGCAATGTGGCGAGAACTAGGTCTTTCTCTGTGGTCTCCACAGGTGATTCAGACATCCCTTCGTCTTCGGAGATGCAAGACGAGCCTGCATTCAATTCACTGCAGGGATATCCGGCCTTACTTCGAGTCAGAGCATCTCGGTGTCCATTCCACTTGAGGCCACAAACTCAGGGTCCCTCTCACATACCTGTAGCTGAGAGAAGCCTCCTCTTGAGGTGCTTGTGTTATGTTGGTATTCCTCTTGAGTCGAATCCATGGACTAAGGTCTCATCTCAAGGTGATTTGGGGTCCACGGAGCCCTTTCGTGTTGCTACAGTGACCTCAGGATCCCTCTAGACTTGAGACAGTGATCTTGGGTTTTCTCTGGAGTGCCATCAAGGAAATCAAGGATCCTTTCACGTTTGATGTGGAACACGGAATTGTTCCGCACGCAGTGCAGGGGAATCGGGCCTCATCTCGCGGCGAGGGGGAAGTCTCATGGTTTTTCTCGAGTTGCAGCCAGAACCTGGGGTATATTCTCGAGTTACGAGGGGGAGGGCACTTCCAGACACGTGTTTGTTCAGCGAAGTCAGGACTCCTGCCTATTTGCGAGGGACACCTCGGTATTCTCCTCGAATCTTGGCATGGCAATTGGGAAGTGTCTCCACGTGAGGCGGGAGACCCAGGGTCCCTTTCCACGTGCCACAGGGATCCTGGGACTCCTATCCATTTTCAAGAGGAGTCAGGCATTGTCTCCTTTGAAAGCATTGATATCCGCGGACCTCTCGAATTTTCAAAGGATGTGAGGCCTCCGGTCGCGAAGAGGCGGAGAACTAGTTCTTTCTCTGTGGTCTCCAGAAGGGATTCAGAGATCCCTTCGTCTTGGGAGATGAAAGGCAAGCCTGCTTTCAATTCACTGCAGGGATATGCGGCCTTACTTCGAGTCAGAGCATCTCGGTGTCCATTCCACTTGAGGCCACAAACTCCGGGTCCCTCTCACATACCTGTAGCTGAGAGAAGCCTCCTCTTGAGGTGCTTGTGGAAAGTTGATATTCCTCTTGAGTCGAAGCCAGGGACTAAGCTCTCATCTCGAGTTGATTTGGGCTCCACGGAGCCCTTTCGTGTTGATACAGTGACCTCAGGATCCCTCTAGACTTGAGACAGTGATCTTGGGTTTTCTCTGGAGTGCCATCAAGGAAATCAAGGCTCCTTTCACGTTTGATGTGGAACACGGAATTGCTCTGCACGCAGTGCAGGGGAATCGGGCCTCATCTCACGGCGAGGGGGAAGTCTCATGGTTTTTCTCGAGTTGCGGCCGGAACCTGGTGTATATTCTCGAGTTACGACGGGGAGGTCCCTTCCAGACACTTGTTTGTTCAGCGACGTCAGACTCATGCCTAGGTTCGATGGACACCTCGGTATTCTCCCCGCGGCTTGGCATGGCAATTGGGACGCGTCTCCAGGTGAGGCGGGAGACCCAGTGTCCCTTTTCACGTGCCACAAGGTCCTGGGAATCCTATCCATTTTCAAGAGGAGTCAGGCATCGTTTCCTTTGGAAGCATTGATCTCCTCGGACCTCTCGAGTTTTCAAAGGATGTGAGGCCTCCAGTCGCGATGTGGCGAGAACTAGGTCTTTCTCTGTTGTCTCCACAGTTGATTCAGACATCCCTTCGTCTTGGGAGATGGAAGAGGAGCCTGCATCCAATTCACTGCAGGGATATCTGTCCTTACTTCGAGTCAGAGCATCTCGGTGTCCATTCCACTTGAGGCCAGAAACTCATGGTCCCTCTCACATACCTGTAGCTGAGAGAAGCCTCCTCTTGACGTGCTTGTTGAAAGTTGGTATTCCACTTGAGTTGAAGCCAGGGACTAAGCTCTAATCTCGAGTTGATTTGCGGTCCACGGAGCCCTTTCGTGTTGCTCCATTGACCTCAGGATCCCTCTATACTTGATACAGTGATCTTGGGTTTTCTCTGGAGTGCCATCAAGGAAATCAAGGCTCCTTTCACGTTTGATGTGGAACACGGAATTGCTCTGCACGCAGTGCAGGGGAATCGGGCCTCATGTTGTGGCGAGAAGAAGTCTCATGGTTTTTCTCGAGATGCGGCCGGAACCTGTGGTATATTCTCGAGTTACGACGGCGAGGGCCCTTCCAGACACGTGTTTGTTCAGCGACGTCAGGATTCATGCCTAGGTGCGAGGGACACCTCGGGATTCTCCTCGAGTCTTGGCATGGCAATTGGGACGCGTCTCCAAGTGAGGCGGGAGACCCAGGGTCCCTTTCCACGTGCCACAGGGATCCTGGGACTCCTATCCATTTTCAAGAGGAGTCAGGCATCGTCTCCTTTGGAAGCATTTATCTCCGCGGACCTCTCGAGTTTTCAAAGGGTGTGAGGCCTCCGGTCGCGATGAGGCGGAGAACTAGGTCTTTCTCTGTGGTCTCCACAGGGGATTCAGACATCCCTTCATCTTCGGAGATGCAAGACGAGCCTGCATTCAATTCACTGCAGGGATATCCGGCCTTACTTCGAGTCAGACCATCTCGGTGTCCATTCCACTTGAGGCCACAAACTCAGGGTCCTTCTCACATACCTGTGGCTGAGAGAAGCCAACTCTTCAGGGGCTTGTGGATAGTTGGTATTCCTCTTGAGTCGAAGCCAGGGACTAAGCTCTCATCTCGAGTTGATTTGGTGTCCACGGAGCCCTTTCGTGTTGCTACAGTGACCTCAGGATCCCTCTAGACTTGAGACAGTGATCTTGGGTTTTCTCTGGAGTGCCATCAAGGAAATCAAGGCTCCTTTCACGTTTGATGTGGAACACGGAATTGCTCTGCACGCAGTGCAGGGGAATCGGGCCTCATCTCGCGGCGAGGGGGAAGTCTCATGGTTTTTCTCGAGTTTCGGCCGGAACCAGGGGTATATTCTCGAGTTACGACGGGGAGGGCCCTTCCTGACACGTGTTTGTTCAGCGACGTCAGGACTCCTGCCTAGGTGCGAGGGACACCTCGGGATTCTCCTCGAGTCTTGGCATGGCAATTGGGACGCGTCTCCACGTGAGACGGGAGACCCAGGGTCCCTTTCCACGTGCCACAGGGATCCTGGGACTCCTATCCATTTTCAAGAGGAGTCAGGCATCGTCTCCTTTGGAAGCATTGATCTCCGCGGACCTCTCGAGTTTTCAAAGGATGTGAGGCCTCCGGTCGTGTTGAGGCGGAGGACTAGGTCTTTCTCTGTGGTCTCCACAGGGGATTCAGACATCCCTTCGTCTTGGGAGATGCAAGACGAGCCTGCATTCAATTCACTGCAGGGATATCCTGCCTTACTTCGAGTCAGAGCATCTCGGTGTCCATTCCACTTGAGGCCCCAAACTCAGGGTCCCTCTCACGTAGCTGTACCTGAGAGAAGCCTCCTCTTGAGGTGCTTGTGGAAAGTTAGTATTCCTCTTCAGTCGAAGCCAGGGACTAAGCTCTCATCTCGAGTTGATTTGGGGTGCACGGAGCCCTTTCATGTTGCTCCAGTGACCTCATGATCGCTCTAGACTTGAGACAGTGATCTTGGGTTTTCTCTGGAGTGCCATCAAGGAAATCAAGGCTCCTTTCACGTTTGATGTGGAACATGGAATTGCTCTGCACGCAGTGCAGGGGAATCGGGCCTCATCTCGCGGCGAGGGGGAAGTCTCATGGTTTTTCTCGAGTTGCGGCCGGAACCTGGGGTATATTCTCGAGTTACGACGGGGAGGGCCCTTCCTGACACGTGTTTGTTCAGCGACGTCAGGACTCCTGCCTAGGTGCGAGGGACACCTCGGGATTCTCCTCGATTCTTGGCATGGCAATTGGGACGCGTCTTCATGTGAGGCGGGACACCCAGGGTCCCTTTCCACGTGCCACAGGGATCCGGGGACTCCTATCCATTTTCAAGAAGAGTCAGGCATCCTCTCCTTTGGAAGCATTGATCTCCGCGGATCTCTCGAGTTTTGAAAGGATGTGAGGCCTCCGGTCGCGATGAGGCGGAGAACTAGGTCTTTCTCTCTGGTCTCCACAGGGGATTCATACATCCCTTCGTCTTGGGAGATTCAAGACGAGCCTGCATTCACTTCACTGCAGGGATATCCGGCCTTACTTCGAGTCAGAGCATCTCAGTGTCCATTCCACTTGAGGCCACAAACTCAGGGTCCCTCTCACATACCTGTAGCTTAGAGAAGCCTCCTCTTGAGGTGCTTGTGGCAAGTTGGTATTCCTCTTCAGTCGAAGCCAGGGACTAAGCTCTCATCTCGAGTTGATTTGGGGTCCACGGAGAAATTTCGTGTTGCTCCAGTGACCTCAGGATCCCTCTAGACTTGAGACAGTGATCTTGGGTTTTCTCTGGAGTGCCATCAAGGAAATCAAGGCTCCTTTCACGTTTGATGTGGAACACGGAATTGCTCTGCACGCAGTGCAGGGGAATCGGGCCTCATCTCGCGGTGAGGGGGAAGTCTCATGGTTTTACTCGAGTTGCGGCCGGAACCTGGGGTATATTATCGAGTTACGACGGGGAGGGCCCTTCCAGACACGTGTTTGTTCAGCGACGTCAGGACTCCTGCCTAGGTGCGAGGGACACCTCGGGATTCTCCTCGAGTATTGGCATGGCATTTGGGACGCGTCTCCACGTGAGGCGGGAGACCCAGGGTCCCTTTCCACGTGCCACAGGGACCTTGGGACTCCTATCCATTTTCAAGAAGAGTCAGGCATCGTCTCCTTTGGAAGCATTGATCTTCGCAGACCTCTCGAATTTTCAAAGGATATGAGGCCTCCGGTCGCGATGAGGCGGAGAACTAAGTCTTTCTCTGTGGTCTCCACAGGGGATTCAGACATCCCTTCGTCTTGGGAGATGCAAGACGAGCCTGCATTCAATTCACTGCAGGGATATCCGGCCTTACTTCGAGTCAGAGCATCTCGGTGTCCATTCCACTTGAGGCCACAACCTCAGGGTCCCTCTCACATACCTGTAGCTGAGAGAAGCCTTCTCTTGAGGTGCTTGTGGAAGGTTGGTATTCCTCTTGATTCGAAGCCAGGGACTAAGCTCTCATCTCCAGTTGATTTGGGGTCCACGGAGCCCTTTCGTGTTGCTCCAGTGACCTCAGGATCCCTCTAGCCTTGAGACAGTGATCTTGGGTTTTCTCTGGAGTGCCATCAAGGAAATCAAGGCTCCTTTCTCGTTTGATGTGGAACACGGAATTGCTCTGCACGCAGTGCAGGGGAATCGGGCTTCATCTCGCGTCGAGGGGGAAGTCTCATGGTTTTTCTCTAGTTGCGGCCGAAACCTGGGGTATATTCTCGAGTTACGATGGGGAGGGCCCTTCCAGACACGTGTTTGTTCAGCGACGTCAGGACTCCTGCCTAGGTGCGAGGGACACCTCGGTATTCTCCTCGAATCTTGGCATGGCAATTGGGAAGCGTCTCCACGTGAGGCGGGAGACCCAGGGTCCCTTTCCACGTGCCACAGGGATCCTGGGACTCCTATCCATTTTCAAGAGGAGTCAGGCATTGTCTCCTTTGAAAGCATTGATATCCGCGGACCTCTCGAATTTTCAAAGGATGTGAGGCCTCCGGTCGCGAAGAGGCGGAGAACTAGTTCTTTCTCTGTGGTCTCCAGAAGGGATTCAGAGATCCCTTCGTCTTGGGAGATGAAAGGCAAGCCTGCTTTCAATTCACTGCAGGGATATGCGGCCTTACTTCGAGTCAGAGCATCTCGGTGTCCATTCCACTTGAGGCCACAAACTCCGGGTCCCTCTCACATACCTGTAGCTGAGAGAAGCCTCCTCTTGAGGTGCTTGTGGAAAGTTGATATTCCTCTTGAGTCGAAGCCAGGGACTAAGCTCTCATCTCGAGTTGATTTGGGCTCCACGGAGCCCTTTCGTGTTGATACAGTGACCTCAGGATCCCTCTAGACTTGAGACAGTGATCTTGGGTTTTCTCTGGAGTGCCATCAAGGAAATCAAGGCTCCTTTCACGTTTGATGTGGAACACGGAATTGCTCTGCACGCAGTGCAGGGGAATCGGGCCTCATGTTGTGGCGAGAAGAAGTCTCATGGTTTTTCTCGAGATGCGGCCGGAACCTGTGGTATATTCTCGAGTTACGACGGCGAGGGCCCTTCCAGACACGTGTTTGTTCAGCGACGTCAGGATTCATGCCTAGGTGCGAGGGACACCTCGGGATTCTCCTCGAGTCTTGGCATGGCAATTGGGACGCGTCTCCAAGTGAGGCGGGAGACCCAGGGTCCCTTTCCACGTGCCACAGGGATCCTGGGACTCCTATCCATTTTCAAGAGGAGTCAGGCATCGTCTCCTTTGGAAGCATTGATCTCCGCGGACCTCTCGAGTTTTCAAAGGGTGTGAGGCCTCCGGTCGCGATGAGGCGGAGAACTAGGTCTTTCTCTGTGGTCTCCACAGTGGATTCAGACATCCCTTCGTCTTCGGAGATGCAAGACGAGCCTGCATTCAATTCACTGCAGGGATATCCGGCCTTACTTCGAGTCAGAGCATCTCGGTGTCCATTCCACTTGAGGCCACAAACTCAGGGTCCTTCTCACATACCTGTGGCTGAGAGAAGCCAACTCTTCAGGGGCTTGTGGATAGTTGGTATTCCTCTTGAGTCGAAGCCAGGGACTAAGCTCTCATCTCGAGTTGATTTGGTGTCCACGGAGCCCTTTCGTGTTGCTACAGTGACCTCAGGATCCCTCTAGACTTGAGACAGTGATCTTGGGTTTTCTCTGGAGTGCCATCAAGGAAATCAAGGCTCCTTTCACGTTTGATGTGGAACACGGAATTGCTCTGCACGCAGTGCAGCGGAATCGGGCCTCAGCTCGCGGCGAGGGGGAAGTCTCATGGTTTTTCTCGAGTTTCGGCCGGAACCAGGGGTATATTCTCGAGTTACGACGGGGAGGGCCCTTCCTGACACGTGTTTGTTCAGCGACGTCAGGACTCCTGCCTAGGTGCGAGGGACACCTCGGGATTCTCCTCGAGTCTTGGCATGGCAATTGGGACGCGTCTCCACGTGAGGCGGGAGACCCAGGGTCCCTTTCCACGTGCCACAGGGATCCTGGGACTCCTATCCATTTTCAAGAGGAGTCAGGCATCGTCTCCTTTGGAAGCATTGATCTCCGCGGACCTCTCGAGTTTTCAAAGGATGTGAGGCCTCCGGTCGTGTTGAGGCGGAGGACTAGGTCTTTCTCTGTGGTCTCCACAGGGGATTCAGACATCCCTTCGTCTTGGGAGATGCAAGACGAGCCTGCATTCAATTCACTGCAGGGATATCCTGCCTTACTTCGAGTCAGAGCATCTCGGTGTCCATTCCACTTGAGGCCCCAAACTCAGGGTCCCTCTCACGTAGCTGTACCTGAGAGAAGCCTCCTCTTGAGGTGCTTGTGGAAAGTTAGTATTCCTCTTCAGTCGAAGCCAGGGACTAAGCTCTCATCTCGAGTTGATTTGGGGTGCATGGAGCCCTTTCATGTTGCTCCAGTGACCTCATGATCGCTCTAGACTTGAGACAGTGATCTTGGGTTTTCTCTGGAGTGCCATCAAGGAAATCAAGGCTCCTTTCACGTTTGATGTGGAACATGGAATTGCTCTGCACGTAGTGCAGGGGAATCGGGCCTCATCTCGCGGCGAGGGGGAAGTCTCATGGTTTTTCTCGAGTTGCGGCCGGAACCTGGGGTATATTCTCGAGTTACGACGGGGAGGGCCCTTCCTGACACGTGTTTGTTCAGCGACGTCAGGACTCCTGCCTAGGTGCGAGGGACACCTCGGGATTCTCCTCGATTCTTGGCATGGCAATTGGGACGCGTCTTCATGTGAGGCGGGACACCCAGGGTCCCTTTCCACGTGCCACAGGGATCCGGGGACTCCTATCCATTTTCAAGAAGAGTCAGGCATCCTCTCCTTTGGAAGCATTGATCTCCGCGGATCTCTCGAGTTTTGAAAGGATGTGAGGCCTCCGGTCGCGATGAGGCGGAGAACTAGGTCTTTCTCTCTGGTCTCCACAGGGGATTCATACATCCCTTCGTCTTGGGAGATTCAAGACGAGCCTGCATTCACTTCACTGCAGGGATATCCGGCCTTACTTCGAGTCAGAGCATCTCGGTGTCCATTCCACTTGAGGCCACAAACTCAGGGTCCCTCTCACATACCTGTAGCTTAGAGAAGCCTCCTCTTGAGGTGCTTGTGGCAAGTTGGTATTCCTCTTCAGTCGAAGCCAGGGACTAAGCTCTCATCTCGAGTTGATTTGGGGTCCACGGAGAAATTTCGTGTTGCTCCAGTGACCTCAGGATCCCTCTAGACTTGAGACAGTGATCTTGGGTTTTCTCTGGAGTGCCATCAAGGAAATCAAGGCTCCTTTCACGTTTGATGTGGAACACGGAATTGCTCTGCACGCAGTGCAGGGGAATCGGGCCTCATCTCGCGGTGAGGGGGAAGTCTCATGGTTTTTCTCGAGTTGCGGCCGGAACCTGGGGTATATTATCGAGTTACGACGGGGAGGGCCCTTCCAGACACGTGTTTGTTCAGCGACGTCAGGACTCCTGCCTAGGTGCGAGGGACACCTCGGGATTCTCCTCGAGTATTGGCATGGCATTTGGGACGCGTCTCCACGTGAGGCGGGAGACCCAGGGTCCCTTTCCACGTGCCACAGGGACCTTGGGACTCCTATCCATTTTCAAGAAGAGTCAGGCATCGTCTCCTTTGGAAGCATTGATCTTCGCAGACCTCTCGAATTTTCAAAGGATATGAGGCCTCCGGTCGCGATGAGGTGGAGAACTAAGTCTTTCTCTGTGGTCTCCACAGGGGATTCAGACATCCCTTCGTCTTGGGAGATGCAAGACGAGCCTGCATTCAATTCACTGCAGGGATATCCGGCCTTACTTCGAGTCAGAGCATCTCGGTGTCCATTCCACTTGAGGCCACAACCTCAGGGTCCCTCTCACATACCTGTAGCTGAGAGAAGCCTTCTCTTGAGGTGCTTGTGGAAGGTTGGTATTCCTCTTGATTCGAAGCCAGGGACTAAGCTCTCATCTCCAGTTGATTTGGGGTCCATGGAGCCCTTTCGTGTTGCTCCAGTGACCTCAGGATCCCTCTAGCCTTGAGACAGTGATCTTGGGTTTTCTCTGGAGTGCCATCAAGGAAATCAAGGCTCCTTTCTCGTTTGATGTGGAACACGGAATTGCTCTGCACGCAGTGCAGGGGAATCGGGCTTCATCTCGCGTCGAGGGGGAAGTCTCATGGTTTTTCTCTAGTTGCGGCCGAAACCTGGGGTATATTCTCGAGTTACGATGGGGAGGGCCCTTCCAGACACGTGTTTGTTCAGCGACGTCAGGACTCCTGCCTAGGTGCGAGGACACCTCGGGATTCTCCTCGAGTCTTGGCATGGAAATTGGGACGCGTCTCCACGTGACGCGGGAGACCCAGGGTCCCTTTCCACGTGCCACAGGGATCCTGGACTCCTATCCATTTTCAAGAGGAGGCAGGCATCTTCTCCTTTGGAAGCATTGATATCCGCAGACCTGTCGAGTTTTCCAAGGATGTGAGGCCTCCGGTCGCGATGAGGCGGAGGACTAGGTCTTTCTCTGTGGTCTCCACAGGGGATTCAGACATCCCTTCGTCTTGGGAGATCCAAGACGAGCCTGCATTCAATTCACTGCAGGGATATCCGGCCTTACTTCGAGTCAGAGTATCTCGGTGTCCATTCCACTTGAGGCCACAACCTCAGGGTCCCTCTCACATACCTGTAGCTGAGAGAAGCCTCCTCTTGAGGTGCTTGTGGAAAGTTGGTATTCCTCTTGAGTCGAAGCCAAGGACTAAGCTCTCATCTCGAGTTGATTTGGGGTCCACGGTGCCCTTTGGTGTTGCTCCAGTGACCTCAGGATCCCTCTAGCCTTGAGACAGTGATCTTGGGTTTTCTCTGTAGTGCCATCAAGGAAATCAATGCTCCTTTCACGTTTGATGTGGAACACGGAATTGCTCTGCACGCAGTGCAGGGGAATTGGGGCTCTTCTCATGGCGAGGGGGAAGTCTCATGGTTTTTCTCTAGTTGCGGCCGGAACCTGGGGTATATTCTCGAGTTACGACGGGGAGGGCCCTTCCAGACACGTGTTTGTTCAGCGACGTCAGGACTCCTGCCTAGCTACCAGGGACAACTCGGGATTCTCCTCGAGTCTTGGCATGGCAATTGGGACGCGTCTCCACGTGAGGCGGGAGACCCAGGGTCCCTTTCCAAGTGCCACAGGGATCCTGGGACTCCTATCCATTTTCAAGAAGAGTCAGGCATCGTCTCCTTTGGAAGCATTGATCTCCGCGGACCTCTCGAGTTTTCAAAGGATGTGAGGCCTCCGGTCGCGATGAGGCTGAGAACTAGGTCTTTCTCTGTGGTCTCCACAGGGGATTCAGACATCCCTTCGTCTTGGGAGATGCAAGACGAGCCTGCATTCAATTCACTGCAGGGATATCCGGCCTTACTTCGAGTCAGAGTATCACGGTGTCCATTCCACTTGAGGCCACAACCTCAGGGTCCCTCTCACATACCTGTAGCTGAGAGAAGCCTCCTCTTGAGGGGCTTGTGGAAAGTTCGTATTCCTCTTGAGACGAAGCCAGGGACTAAGATCTCATCTCGAGTTGATTTGGGGTCCATGGAGCCCTTTCGTGTTACTCCAGTGACCTCAGGATCCCTCTAGACTTGAGACAGTGATCTTGGGTTTTCTCTGGAGTGCCATCAAGGAAATCAAGGCTCCTTTCACGTTTGATGTGGAACACGGAATTGCTCTGCACGCAGTGTAGGGGAATCGGGCCTCATCTCGCGGCGAAGGGGAAGTCTCATGGTTTTCCTTGAGTTGCGGCCGGAACCTGGGGTATATTATCGAGTTACGACGGGGAGGGCCCTTCCAGACACGTGTTTGTTCAGCGATGTCAGGACTCCTGCCTAGGTGCGAGGGACACCTCGGGATTCTCCTCGAGACTTGGCATGGCAATTGGGACGCGTCTACACGTGAGGCGGGAGACCCAGGTTCCCTTTACACGTGCCACAGGGATCCTGGGACTCCTATCCATTTTCAAGAAGAGTCAGGCATCGTCTCCTTTGGAAGCATTGATCTTCGCAGACCTCTCGAATTTTCAAAGGATATGAGGCCTCCTGTCGCGATGAGGCGGAGAACTAGGTCTTTCTCTGTGGTCTCCGCAGGGGATTCAGACATCCCTTCGTCTTGGGGGATGCAAGACTAGCCTGCATTCAATTCACTGCAGGGATATCCAGCCTTACTTCAAGTCAGAGCATCTCGGTGTCCATTCCACTTGAGGCCACAAACTCAGGGTCCCTCTCACATACATGTAGCTGAGAAAAGCCTCCTCTTGATGTGCTTGTGGAAATTTGGTATTCCTCTTGAGTCGAAGCCAGGGACTAAGCTCTCATCTCGAGTTGATTTGGGGTCCACGGAGCCCTTTCGTGTTGCTCCAGTGACTTCAGGATCCCTCTAGACTTGAGACAGTGATCTTGGGTTTTCTCTGGAGTGCCATCAAGGAAATCAAGGCTCCTTTCACGTTTGATGTGGAACACGGAATTGCTCTGCACGCAGTGCAGGGGAATCGGGCCTCATCTCGCGGCGAGGTGGAAGTCTCATAGTTTTTCTCGAGTTGCCGCCAGAACCTGGGGTATATTCTCGAGTTACGACGGGGAGGGCCCTTCCAGACACCTGTTTGTTCAGCGACGTCAGGACTCCTGCCTAGGTGCGAGGGACACCTCGGGATTCTCCTCGAGTCTTGGCATGGCAATTGGGACGCGTCTCCACCTGAGGCGGAGACCCAGGGTCGCTTTCCACGTGCCACACGGATCCTGGGACTCCTATCCATTTTCAAGATGAGTCAGGCATCGTCTCCTTTGGAAGCTTTATTCTGCGCGGACCTCTCCAGTTTTCAAAGGATGTGAGGCCTCCGGTCGCGATGAGGCGGAGAACTAGGTCATTCTCTGTGGTCTCCACAGGGGATTCAGACATCCCTTCGTCTTGGGAGATGCAAGACGAACCTGCATTCAATTCTTTGCAGGGATATCCGGCCTTACTTCGAGTCAGAGCATCTCGGTGTCCATTCCACTTGAGGCCACAAACTCAGGGTCCCTCTCACATACCTGTAGCTGAGAGAAGCCTCCTCTTGAGGTGCTTGTGGAAAGTTGGTATTCCTCTTGAGTCGAAGCCAGGGAAAAGCTCTCATCTCGAGTTGATTTGGGGTCCACGGAGCCCTTTCGTGTTGCTCCAGTGACCTCAGGATCCCTCTAGATTTGAGACAGTGATCTTGGGGTTTCTCTGGAGTGCCATCAAGGAAATCAAGGCTCCTTTCACGTTTGATGTGGAACACGGAATTGCTCTGCACGCAGTGCAGGGGAATCGGGCCTCATCTCGCGGCGAGGGGGAAGTCTCATGGTTTTTCTCGAGTTGCGGCCGGAACCGGGGGTATATTCTCGAGTCACGACGGGGAGGGCCCTTGCAGACACGTGTTTGTTCAGCGACGTCAGGACTCCTGCCTAGGTGCGAGGGACACCTCGGGATTCTCCTCGAGTCTTGGTATGGCAATTGGGATGCGTCTCCACGTGAGGCGGGAGACCCAGGGTCCCTTTCCACGTGCCACAGGGATCCTGGGACTCCTATCCATTTTCAAGAGGAGGCAGGCATTGTCTCCTTTGGAAGCATTGATCTCCGCGGGCCTCTCGAGTTTTCAAAGGATGTGAGGCCTCCGGTCGCGTTGAGGCGGAGGACTAGGTCTTTCTCTGTGGTCTCCACAGGGGATTCAGACATCCCTTCGTCTTCGGAGATGCAAGACGAGCCTGCATTCAATTCACTGCAGGCATATCCGGCCTTACTTCGAGTCAGAGCATCTCGGTGTTCATTCCACTTGAGGCCACAAACTCAGGGTCCCTCTCACATATCTGTAGCTGAGAGAAGCCTCCTCTTGAGGTGCTTGTGGAAAGTTGGTATTCCTCTTGAGTCCAAGCCAGGGACTAAGCTCTCATCTCGAGTTGATTTGGGGTACACGGAGCCCTTTCGTGTTGCTCCAGTGACCTCAGGATCCCTCTAGACTTGAGACAGTGATCTTGGGTTTTCTCTGGAGTGCCATCAAGGAAATCAAGGCTCCTTTCACGTTTGATGTGGAACACGGAATTGCTCTGCACGCAGTGCAGGGGCATCGGGCCTCATCTCGCGGCGAGGGGGAAGTCTCATATTTTTTCTCGAGTTGAGGCCGGAACCTGATTTATATTCTCGAGTTACGACGGGGAGGGCCCTTCCAGACACGTTTTTTTTCAGCGACGTCAGGACTCCTGCCTAGGTGCGAGGGACACCTCGGGATTCTCCTCGAGTCTTGGCATGGCAATTGGGACGCGTCTCTACGTGAGGCGGGAGACCCAGGGTCCCTTTCCAAGTGCCACAGGGATCCTGGGACTCCTATCCATTTTCAAGAGGAGTCAGGCATCGTCTCCTTTGGAAGCATTGATCTCCGCGGACCTCTCGAGTTTTCAAAGGATGTGAGGCCTCCGGTCGCGTTGATGTGGAGGACTAGGTCTTTCTCTGTGGTCTCAACAGGGGATTCAGACATCCCTTCGTCTTGGGAGATGCAAGACGAGCCTGCATTCAATTCACTGCAGGCATATCCGGCCTTACTTCAAGTCAGAGCATCTCGGTGTCCATTCCACTTGAGGCCACAAACTCAGGGTCCCTCTCACATACCTGTAGCTGACAAAAGCCTCCTCTTGAGGTGCTTGTGGAAAGTTGGTATTCCTCTTGAGTGGAAGCCAGGGACTAAGCTCTCATCTCGAGTTGATTTGGGGTCCACGGAGCCCTTTCGTGTTGCTCCAGTGACCTCAGGATCCCTCTAGACTTGAGCCAGTGATCTTGGGTTTTCTCTGGAGTGCCATCAAGGAAATCAAGGCTCCTTTCACGTTTGATGTGGAACACGGAATTGCTCTGCACGCAGTGCAGGGGAATCGGGTCTCATATCACGGCGAGAGGGAAGTCTCATGGTTTTTCTCGAGTTGCGGCCGGAACCTGGAGTATATTCTCGAGTTACGACGGGGAGGGCCCTTCCAGACACGTGTTTGTTCAGCGACATCAGGACTCCTGCCTAGGAGCGAGGGACACATCGGGATTCTCCTGGAGTCTTTGCATTGCAATTGGAACGCGTCTCCATGTGAGGCGGGAGACCCAGGGTCCCTTCGACGTGCCACAGATATCCTGGGACTCCTATCCATTTTCAAGAGGAGTCAGGCATCATCTCCTTCGGAAGTATTGATCTCAGCGGACCTCTCGAGTTTTCAAAGGATATGAGGCCTCCGGTCGCGAGGAGGCGGAGGACTAAGTCTTTCTCTGTGGTCTCCACAGGGGATTCAGGCAACCCTTCGTCTTGGGAGATGCAAGACGAGCCTGAATTCAATTCACTGCAGGGATATCCGGCCTTACTTCGACTCAGAGCATCTCGGTGTCCACTCCACTTGAGGCCACAAACTCAGGGTCCCTCTCACATACCTGTAGCTGAGAGAAGCCTCCTCTTGAGGTGCTTGTGGAAAGTTGGCATTCCTCTTGAGTCGAAGCCAGGGTCTAAGCTCTCATCTCGAGTTGATTTGGGGTCCACAGAGCCATTTCTTGTTGCTCCAGTGACCTCAGGATCCCTCTAGACTTGAGGCAGTGATCTTGGGTTTTCTCTGGAGTTTCATCCAGGAAATCAAGGCTCCTTTCACGTTTGATGTGGAACACGGAATTGCTCTGCATGCAGTGCAGGGGAATCGGGCCTCATCTCGCGGCGAGGGGGAAGTCTCATGGTTTTTCTCGAGTTGCGGAAGGAACCTGTGGTATATTCTCGAGTTAGGACGGGGAGGGCCCTTCCAGACACGTGTTTGTTCAGCGACGTCAAGACTCCTGCCTAGGTGCGAGGGACACCTCGGGATTCTCCTCGAGTCTTGGCATGGCAATTGGGACGCGTCTCCACGTGAGGTGGGAGACCCAGGGTCCCTTCCCACGTGCCACAGGGATCCTGGGACTCCTATCCATTTTCAAGAGGAGTCAGGCATCGTCTCCTTTAGAAGCATTGATCTCCGCGGACCTCTCGAGTTTTCAAAGGATGTGAGGCCTCCGGTCTCGATGAGGCGGAGGACTAGGTCTTTCTCTGTGGTCTCCACAGGGGATTCAGACATCCCTTCGTCTTGGGAGATGCAAGACGAGCCTGCATTCAATTCACTGCAGGCATATCCGGCCTTACTTCGAGTCAGAGCATCTCGGTGTCCATTCCACTTGAGGCCACAAATTCAGGGTCCCTCTCACATACTTGTAGCTGAGAGAAGCCTCCTCTTGAGGTGCTTGTGGAAAGTTGGTATTCCTCTTGAGTCGAAGCCAGGGACTAAGCTCTCATCTCGAGTTGATTTGGTGTCCACAGAGCCCTTTCGTGTTGCTCCAGTGACCTCAGGATCCCTCTAGACTTGAGACAGTGATCTTGGCTTTTCTCTGGAGTGCCATCAAGGAAATCAAGGCTCCTTTCACGTTTGATGTGGAACACGGATTTGCTCTGCACGCAGTGCAGGGGAATCGGGCCTCATGTCACGGCGAGGGGGAAGTCTCATGGTTTTTCTCGAGTTGCGGCCGGAACCTGAAGTATATTCTCGAGTTACGACGGGGAGGGCCCTTCCAGACACGTGTTTGTTCAGCGAAGTCAGGACTCCTGCCTAGGAGCGAGGGACACCTCGGGATTCTCCTCGAGTCTTGGCATGGCAATTGGGAGGCGTCTCCACGTGAGGTGGGAGACCCAGGGTCCCTTTCCACGTGCCACAGGGATCCTGGGACTCCTATCCATTTTCAAGAGGAGTCAGGCATCGTCTCCTTTGGAAGCATTGATCTCCGCGGACCTCACGAGTTTTCAAAGGATGTGAGGCCTCCGGTCGCGATGATGCAGAGATCTAGGTCTTTCTCTGTGGTCTCCACAGGGGATTCAGACATCCCTTCGTCTTGGGAGATGCAACACGAGCCTGCATTCAATTCACTGTTGGGATATCAGGCCTTACTTCGATTCCGAGCATCTCGGTGTCCATACCACTGAGGCCACAAATTCAGGGCCCCTCTTACATACCTGTAGCTGAGAGAAGCCTCCTCTTGAGGTGCTTGTGGAAAGTTGGCATTCCTCTTGAGTCGAAGCCAGGGACTAAGCTCTCATCTCGAGTTGATTTGGGGTCCACGGAGCCCTTTCGTGTTGCTACAGTGACCTCAGGATCCCTCTAGACTTGAGACAGTGATCTTGGGTTTTCTCTGGAGTGCCATCAAGGAAATCAAGGCTCCTTTCACGTTTGATGTGGAACACGGAATTGCTCTGCACCCAGTGCAGGGGAATCGGGTCTCATGTCACGGCGAGGGGGAAGTCTCATGGTTTTTCTCTAGTTTCGGCCGGAACCTGGAGTATATTCTCGAGTTACGACGAGGAGGGCCCTTCCAGACACGTGTTTGTTCAGCGACATCAGGACTCCTGCCTAGGCGCGAGGGACACATCGGGATTCTCCTGGAGTCTTTGCATTGCAATTGGAACGCGTCTCCACGTGAGGCGGGAGACCCAGGGTCCCTTCGACGTGCCACAGATATCCTGGGACTCCTATCCATTTTCAAGAGGAGTCAGGCATCATCTCCTTCGGAAGTATTGATCTCAGCGGACCTCTCGAGTTTTCAAAGGATATGAGGCCTCCGGTCGCGAGGAGGCGGAGGACTAGGTCTTTCTCTGTGGTCTCCAGAAGGGATTCAGAGATCCCTTCGTCTTGGGAGATGCAAGACGAGCCTGAATTCAATTCACTGCAGGGATATCCGGCCTTACTTCGACTCAGAGCATCTCGGTGTCCACTCCACTTGAGGCCACAAACTCAGCGTCCCTCTCACATACCTGTAGCTGAGAGAAGCCTCCTCTTGAGGTGCTTGTGGAAAGTTGGCATTCCTCTTGAGTCGAAGCCAGGGACTAAGCTCTCATCTCGAGTTGATTTGGGGTCCACAGAGCCATTTCTTGTTGCTCCAGTGACCTCAGGATCCCTCTAGACTTGAGACAGTGATCTTGGGTTTTCTCTGGAGTTCCATCGAGGAAATCAAGGCTCCTTTCACGTTTGATGTGGAACACGGAATTGCTCTGCATGCAGTGCAGGGGAATCGGGCCTCATCTCGCGGCGAGGGGGAAGTCTCATGGTTTTTCTCGAGTTGCGGACGGAACCTGTGGTATATTCTCGAGTTAGGACGGGGAGGGCCCTTCCAGACACGTGTTTGTTCAGCGACGTCAGGACTCCTGCCTAGGTGCGAGGGACACCTCGGGATTCTCCTCGAGTTTTGGCATGGCAATTGGGACGCGTCTCCACGTGAGGTGGGAGACCCAGGGTCCCTTCCCACGTGCCACAGGGATCCTGGGACTCCTATCCATTTTCAAGAGGAGTCAGGCATCGTCTCCTTTGGAAGCATTGATCTCCGCGGACCTCTCGAGTTTTCAAAGGATGTGAGGCCTCCGGTCTCGATGAGGCGGAGGACTAGGTCTTTCTCTGTGGTCTCCACAGGGGATTCAGACATCCCTTCGTCTTGGGAGATGCAAGACGAGCCTGCATTCAATTCACTGCAGGGATATCCTGCCTTACTTCGAGTCAGGGCATCTCGGTGTCCATTCCACTTGAGGCCACAAAGTCAGGGTCCCTCTCACATACTTGTAGCTGAGAGAAGCCTCCTCTTGAGGTGCTTGTGGAAAGTTGGTATTCCTCTTGAGTCGAAGCCAGGGACTAAGCTCTCATCTCGAGTTGATTTGGGGTCCACAGAGCCCTTTCGTGTTGCTCCAGTGACCTCAGGATCCCTCTAGACTTGAGACAGTGATCTTTGGTTTTCTCTGGAGTGCCATCAAGGAAATCAAGGCTCCTTTCACGTTTGATTTGGAACAGGGAATTGCTCTGCACGCAGTGCAGGGGAATCGGGCCTCATCTCACGGCGAGGGGGAAGTCTCATGGTTTTTCTCGAGTTGCGGCCGGAACCTGAGGTATATTCTCGAGTTACGATGGGGAGGGCCCTTCGAGACACGTATTTATTCAGCGATGTCAGGACTCCTGCCTAGGTGCGAGGGACATCTCGGGATTCTCCTCGAGTCTTGGCATGGCAATTGGGACGCCTCTGCATGTGAGTCGGGAGACCCAGTGTCCCTTTCCACGTGCCACACAGATCCTGGGACTCCTATCCATTTTCAAGAGGAGTCAGGCATCGTCTCCTTTGGAAGCATTGATCTCCGCGGACCTCTTGAGTTTTCAAAGGATGTGAGGCCTCCGTTCGCGATGAGGCGGAGAACTAGGTCTTTCTCTGTGGTCTCCACAGGGGATTCAGACATCCCTTCGTCTTCGGAGATTCAAGACGAGCCGGCATTCAATTCACTGAAGGGATATCCGGCCTTACTTCGAGTCAGAGCATCTCGGTGTCCATTCCACTTGAGGCCACACATTCAGGGTCCCTCTCACATACCTGTAGCTGAGAGAAGCCTCCTCTTGAGGTGCTTGTGGAAAGTTGGTATTCCTCTTGAGTCGAAGCCAGGGACTAAGCTCTCATCTCGAGTTGATTTGGGGTCCACGGAGACCTTTGGTGTTGCTCCAGTGATCTCAGGATCCCTCTAGACTTGAGACAGTGATCTTGGGTTTTCTCTGGAGTGCCACCAAGGAAATGAAGGCTCCTTTCACGTTTGATGTGGAACACGGATTTGCTCTGCACGCAGTGCAGGGGAATCGGGCCTCATCTCGCGGCGAGGGGGAAGTCTCATGGTTTTTCTCGAGTTGCGGCCGGAACCTGGGGTATATTCTCGAGTTACGACGGGGAGGGCCCTTCCAGACACGTGTTTGTTCAGCGACGTCAGGACTCCTGCCTAGGTGCGAGGGACACCTCGGGATTCTCCTCGAGTCTTGGCATGGCAATTGGGACGCGTCTCCACGTGAGGCGGGAGACCCAGGGTCCCTTTCCACGTTCCACAGGCCTCCTGGGACTCCTATCCATTTTCAAGAGGAGTCAGGCATCGTCTCCTTTGGAAGCATTGATATCTGCGGACCTCTCGAGTTTTCAAAGGATGTGAGGCCTCCGGTCGCAATGAGGCGGAGAACTAGGTCTTTCTCTGTGGTCTCCACAGGTGATTCAGATATCCCTTCGTCTTGGGAGATGCAAGACGAGCCTGCATTCAATTCACTGCAGGGATATCCGGCCTTACTTCGAGTCAGAGCATCTCGGTGTCCATTCCACTTGAGGCCACAAACTCAGGGTCCCTCTCACATAACTGTAGCTGAGAGAAGCCTCCTCTTGTGGTGCTTGTGGAAAGTTGGTATTCTTCCTGAGTCAAAGCCAGGGACTAAGCTCTCATCTCGAGTTGATTTAGGGTCCACGGAGCATTTTCGTATTGCTCCAGTTACCTCAGGATCGCTCTAGACTTGAGACAGTGATCTTGGGTTTTCTCTGGAGTGCCATCAAGGAAATCAAGGCTCCGTTCACATTTGATGTGGAACACAGTATTGCTCTGCACCCAGTGCAAGGGAATCGGGCCTCATCTCGGGGCGAATGGGAAGTCTCATGGTTTTTCTTGAGTTGCGGACGGACCCTGGGGTATATACTCGAGTTAGAAGGGAAGGGCCCTTCCAGACACGTGTTTGTTCAGCGACGTCAGGACTCCTGCCTAGGTGCTAGGGGCACATCGGTATTCTCTTCGAGTCTTGGCATGGCAATTGGGACGCGTCTCCACGTGAGGCGGGAGACCAAGGGTCCCTTTCCAATTCCACAGGTGTCCTGGAACTCCTATCCATTTTCAAGAGGAGTCAGGCATCGTCTCCTTTGGAAGCATTGATATCTGCGGACCTCTAGAGTTTTCAAAGGATGTGAGGCCTCCGGCCGCGATGAGGCGGAGAACTAGGTCTTTCTCTCTAGTCTCCACAGGGGATTCAGACATCCCTTCGTCTTGGGAGATGCAAGACGAGCCTGCATTCAATTCACTGCAGGGATATCCGGCATTACTTCGAGTCAGAGTATCTCGGTGTCCATTCCACTTGAGGCCACAAACTCAGGGTCCCTCTCCCATACCTGTAGCTGAGAGAAGCCTCGTCTTGAGGTGCTTGTGGAAAGTTGGTATTCCTCTTGATTCGATGCCAGGGACTAAGCTCTCATCTCGAGTTGATTTGGGGTCCACTGAGCCCATTCGTGTTGCTCCAGTGACCTCAGGATCCCTCTAGACTTGAGACAGTGATCTTGGGTTTTCTCTGGAGTGTCATCAAGGAAATCAAGGCTCCTTTCACGTTTGATGTGGAACACGGAATTGCTCTGTACGCAGTGCAGGGGAATCAGGCCTCATATCGCAGCGAGGGGGAAGTCTCATGGTTTTTCTCGAGTTGCGGACGGACCCTGGGGTATATTCTTGAGTTACGACGGGGAGAGCCCTTCCAGACATGTGTTTGTTCAGCGACGCCAGGACTCGGGCCTAGGTGCGAGGGACACCTCGGGATTCTCCTCGAGTCTTGGCATGGCAATTGGGATGCGTCTCCACGTGAGGCGGGAGACCCAGGGTCCCTTTCCACGTGCCACAGGGATCCTGGGACTCCTATCCATTTTCAAGAGGAGTCAGGCATCGTCTCCTTTGGAAACATTGATCTCCGTGGACCTCTCGAGTTTTCAAAGGATGTGAGGCCTCCGGTCGCGATGAGGCGGAGAACTAGGTCTTTCTCTGTGGCCTCCACAGGGGATTCAGACATCCCTTCTTCTTGGGAGATGCAAGACGAGCCTGCATTCACTTCACTGCAGGGATATCTGGCCTTACTTCGAGTCAGAGATTCTCGGTTTCCATTCCACTTGAGGCCACAAACTCAGGGTCCCTCTCACCTACCTGTAGCTGAGAGAAGCCTCCTCTTGACGTGCTTGTTGAAAGTTGGTATTCCCCTTGAGTTGAAGCCAGGGACTAAGCTCTCATCTCGAGTTGATTTGGGGTCCATGGAGCATTTTGGTGTTGCTCCAGTTACCTCAGGATTCCTCTAGACTTGAGACAGTGATCTTGGGTTTTCTCTGGAGTGCCATCAAGGAAATCAAAGCTCCGTTCACATTTGATGTGGAACACGGAATTGCTCTGCACGCAGTGCACGGAATCGGGCCTCATCTCGGGGCGAGGGGGAAGTCTCATGGTTTTTCTCGAGTTGCGGACGGACCCTGGGGTATATTCTCGAGTTACGACGGGGAGGGCCCTTCCAGACACGTGTTTGTTCAGCGACGCCAGGACTCGGGACTAGGTGCGAGGGACACCTCGGCATTCTCCTCGAGTCTTGGCATGGCAATTTGGACGCGTCTCCATGTGAGGCGGGAGACCGAGTGTCCCTTTCCACGTGCCACAGGAATCCTGGGACTCCTATCCATTATCAAGAAGAGTCAGGCATCGTCTCCTTTGGAAGCATTGATCTCCGCGGACCTCTCGAGTTTTCAAAGGATGTGAGTGCTCTGTTCGCAATGTGGCGAGAACTAGGTCTTTCTCTGTGGTCTCCACAGGGGATTCAGACTTCCCTTCATCTTGGGAGATGGAAGACGAGCCTGCATCCAATTCACTGCAGGGATATCCGACCTTACTTCGAGTCAGAGCATCTCGGTGTCCATTCCACTTGAGGCCACAAACTCAGGGTCCCTCCCACATACCTGTAGCTGAGAGAAGCCTCCCCTTGAGGAGCTTGTGGAAAGTTGGTATTCCTCTTGAGTCGAAGCCAGGGACTAAGCTCTCATCTCTAGTTGACTTGGGGTCCACGGAGCCCTTTCGTGTTGCTCCAGTGACCTCAGGATCCTTCTAGACTTGAGACAGGGATCTTGGGTTTTCTCTGGAGCGCCATGAAGGAAATCAGGCTCCTTTCACGTTTGATGTGGAACACGGAATTGCTCAGCACGCAGTGCAGGGGAATCGGGCCTCATCTCGTGGCGAGGTGGAAGTCTCATGGTTTTTCTCTAGTTGCGGCCGGAACCAGGGGTATATTCTCGAGTTACGACGGGGAGGGCCCTTCCAGACACGTGTTTGTTCAGCGACGTCAGGACTCCTGCCTAGGTGCGAGGGACACCTCGGGATTCTCCTCGAGTCTTGGCATGGCAATTGGGATGCGTCTCCACGTGAGGCGGGAGACCCAGGGTCCCTTTCCACGAGCCACAGGGATCCTGGGACTCCTATAATTTTCAAAAGAAGTCAGGCATCGTCTCCTTTGGAAGCATTGATCTCCGCGGACCTCTCGAGTTTTCAAAGGATGTGAGGCCCTCGGTCACGATGAAGCGGAGAACTAGGTCTTTCTCTGTGGTCTCCACAGGGGATTCAGACATCCCTTCGTCTTGGGAGATGCAAGACAAGCCTGCATTCAATTCACTGCAGAAATATCCGGCCTTACTTCGAGTCAGAGAATCTCTGTGTCCATTCCACTTGAGGCCACAAACTCAGGGTCCCTCTCACATACCTGTAGCTGAGAGAAGCCTCCTCTTGAGGTGCTTGTGGAAAGTTGGTATTCCTCTTGAGTTGAAGCCAGGGTCTAAGCTCTCATCTCGAGTTGATTTGGGGTCCACGGAGCATTTTCATGTTGCTCCAGTGACCTCAGGATCCCTCTAGACTTGAGCCAGTGATCTTGGGTTTTCTCTGGAGTGCCATCAAGGAAATCAAGGATCCGTTCACATTTGATGTGGAACACGGAATTGCTCTGCATGCAGTGCACAGAATCGGGCCTCATCTCGGGTCGAGGGGGAAGTCTTATGGTTTTTCTCGAGTTGCGGACGGACCCTGGAGTATATTCTCGAGTTACGACGGGGAGAGCCCTTCCAGACATGTGTTTGTTCAGCGACGCCAGGACTCGGGCCTAGGTGCGAGGGACACCTCGGGATTCTACTCGAGTCTTGGCATGGCAATTGGGACGCGTCTCCACGTGAGGCGGGAGACCCAGTGTCCCCTTCCACGTGCCACAGGGATCCTGGGACTCCTATCCATTTTCAAGAGGAGTCAGGCATCGTCTCCTTTGGAAGCATTGATCTCCGCGGACCTCTCGAATTTTCAAAGGATGTGAGGCCTCCGGTCGCGATGAGGCGGAGAATTAGCTCTTTCTCTGTGATCTCCACAGGGGATTCAGACATCCCTTCGTCTTGGGAGATGCAAGACGAGCCTGCATTCAATTCACTGCAGGGATATCCGGCCTTACTTCCAGTCAGAGCATCTCGGTGTCCAGTCCACTTGAGGCCACAAACTCAGGGTCCCTCTCACATACCTGTAGCTGAGAGAAGCCTCCTCTTGAGGTGCTTGTGGAAAATTCTAATCCTCTTGAGTCGAAGCCAGAGACTAAGCTCTCATCTCGAGTTGATTTGGGGTCCATGGAGCCCTTTCGTGTTGCTCCAGTGACCTCAGGATCCCTCTAGAATTGAGACAGTGATCTTGGGTTTTCTCTGGAGTGCCATCAAGGAAATCAAGGCTCCTTTCACGTTTGATATGGAATACGGAATTACTCTGTACGCAGTGCAGGGTAATCGGGCCTCATCTCGCGGAGAGGGGGAAGTCTCATGGTTTTTCTCGAGTTGCGGACCGAACCTGGGGTATATTCTCGAGTTACGACTGGAGGGCCCTTCCAGACACGTGTTTGTTCAGCGACGTCAGAACCAATGCCTACGTTCGATGGACACCTCGGTATCTCCCCGAGGCTTGGCATGGCAATTGGGACGCGTCTCCACGTGAGGCGGGAGACCTAGGGTCCCTTTCCACGTGCCACAGGGATCCTGGGACTCCTATCTATTTTCAAGAGGAGTCAGGCATCGTCTCCTTTGGAAGCATTGATCTCCGCGGACCTCTCGAATTTTCAAAGGATGTGAGGCCTTTGGTCGCGATGAGGTGGAGATCTAGTCTTTCTCTGTGGTCTCCACAGCGGATTCAGACATCCCTTCATCTTGGGAGATGAAAGACGAGCCTGCTTTCAATTCACTGCAGAGATATCCGGCCTTACTTCGAGTCCGAGCATCCCGGTGTCCATTCAACTTGAGGCCACAAACTCAGGGTCCCTCTCACATACCTGTAGCTGAGAGAAGCCTCCTCTTGAGGTGCTTGTGGAAAGTTGGTATTCCTCTTGAGTCGAAGCCAGGGACTAAGCTCTCATCTCGAGTTGATTTGGTTTCCACGGAGCCCTTTCGTGTTGCTCCAGTGACCTCAGGATCCCTCTATACTTGAGACAGTGATCTTGGGGTTTCTCTGGAGTGCCATCAAGGAAATCAAGGCTCCTTTCATGTTTGATGTGGAACACGGAATTGCTCTGCACGCAGTGCAGGGGAATCGGGCCTCATCTCGTGGCGAGGGGGAAGTCTCATATTTTTTCTCGAGTTGCGGCCGGAACCTGGGGTATATTCTCGAGTTACGACGGGGAGGGCACTTCCAGACACGTGTTTGTTCAGCGAAGTCAGGACTCCTGCCTAGGTGCGAGGGACACCTCGGTATTCTCCTCGAATCTTGGCATGGCAATTGGGAAGCTTCTCCACGTGAGGCGGGAGACCCAGGGTCCCTTTCCACGTGCCACAGGGATCCTGGGACTCCTATCCATTTTCAAGAGGAGTCAGGCATTGTCTCCTTTGGAAGCATTGATATCCGCGGACCTCTCGAATTTTCAAAGGATGTGAGGCCTCCGGTCGCGAAGAGGCGGAGAACTAGTTCTTTCCTTGTGGTCTCCAGAAGGGATTCAGAGATCCCTTCGTCTTGGGAGATGAAAGGCAAGCCTGCTTTCAATTCACTGCAGGGACATGCGGCCTTATTTCGAGTCAGAGCATCTCGGTGTCCATTCCACTTGAGGCCACAAACTCAGGGTCCCTCTCACATACCTGTAGCTGAGAGAAGCCTCCTCTTGAGGTGCTTGTGGAAAGTTGGTATTCCTCTTGAGTCGAAGCCAGGGACTAAGCTCTCATCTCGAGTTGATTTGGGCTCCACGGAGCCCTTTCGTGTTGATACAGTGACCTCAGGATCCCTCTAGACTTGAGACAGTGATCTTGGGTTTTCTCTGGAGTGCCATCAAGGAAATCAAGGCTCCTTTCACGTTTGATGTGGAACACGGAATTGCTCTGCACGCAGTGCAGGGGAATCGGGCCTAATCTCACGGCGAGGGGGAAGTCTCGTGTTTTTTCTCGAGTTGTGGCCGGAACCTGGGGTATATTCTCGAGTTACGACGGGGGTTTCCCTTCCAGACACGTGTTTGTTCAGCGACGTCAGACCAATGCCTAGGTTCGATGGACACCTCGGTATTCTCCCCGCGGCTTGGCATGGCAATTGGGACGCGTCACCACGTGAGGCGTGAGACCCAGTGTCCCTTTCCACGTGCCACAGGGTCCTGGGAATCCTATCCATTTTCAAGAGGAGTCAGGCATCGTTTCCTTTGGAAGCATTGATCTCCTCGGACCTCTCGAGTTTTCAAAGGATGTGAGGCCTCCAGTCGCGATGTGGCGAGAACTAGGTCTTTCTCTGTTGTCTCCACAGTTGATTCAGACATCCCTTCGTCTTGGGAGATGGAAGAGGAGCCTGCATCCAATTCACTGCAGGGATATCTGTCCTTACTTCGAGTCAGAGCATCTCGGTGTCCATTCCACTTGAGGCCACAAACTCAGGGTCCCTCTCACATACCTGTAGCTGAGAGAAGCCTCCTCTTGAGGTGCTTGTGGAAATTTGTATTCCTCTTGAGTCGAAGCCAGGGACTAAGCTCTCATCTCGTGTTGATTTGGGCTCCACGGAGCCCTTTCGTGTTGATACAGTGACCTCAGGATCCCTCTAGACTTGAGACAGTGATCTTGGGTTTTCTCTGGAGTGCCATCAAGGAAATCAAGGCTCCTTTCACGTTTGATGTGGAACACGGAATTGCTCTGCACGCAGTGCAGGGGAATCGGGCCTCATCTCACGGCGAGGGGGAAGTCTCATGGTTTTTTTCGAGTTGTGGCCGGAACCTGGGGTATATTCTCGAGTTACGACGGGGGTTTCCCTTCCAGACACGTGTTTGTTCAGCGACGTCAGACCCATGCCTAGGTTCGATGGACACCTCGGTATTCTCCCCGCGGCTTGGCATGGCAATTGGGACGCGTCTCCAGGTGAGGCGGGAGACCCAATGTCCCTTTCCACGTGCCACAGGGTCCTGGGAATCCTATCCATTTTCAAGAGGAGTCAGGCATCGTTTCCTTTGGAAGCATTGATCTCGGACCTCTCGAGTTTTCAAAGGATGTGAGGCCTCCAGTCGCGATGTGGCGAGAACTAGGTCTTTCTCTGTTGTCTCCACAGTTGATTCAGACATCCCTTCGTCTTGGGAGATGCAAGACAAGCCTGCATCCAATTCACTGCAGGGATATCTGTCCTTACTTCGAGTCAGAGCATCTCGGTGTCCATTCCACTTGAGGCCAGAAACACATGGTGCCTCTCACATACCTGTAGCTGAGAGAAGCCTCCTTTTGACGTGCTTGTTGAAAGTTGGTATTCCCCTTGAGTTGAAGCCTGGGACTAAGCTCTCATCTCGAGTTGATTTGGAGTCCACGGAGCCCTTCGTGTTGCTCCATTGATCTCAGGATCCCTCTATACTTGAGACAGTGACCTTGGGTTTTCTCTGGAGTGCCATCAAGGAAATCAAGGCTCCTTTCACGTTTGATGTGGAACACGGAATTGCTCTGCACGCAGTGCAGGGGAATCGGGCCTCATGTTGTGGCGAGGGGAAGTCTCATGGTTTTTCTCGAGATGCGGCCGGAACCTGCGGTATATTCTCGAGTTACGACGGCGAGGGCCCTTCCAGACACGTGTTTGTTCAGCGACGTCAGGACTCCTGCCTAGGTGCGAGGGACACCTCGGAATTCTCCTCGAGTCTTGGCATGGCAATTGGGACGCGACTCCACGTGAGGCGGGAGACCCAGGGTCCCTTTCCACGTGCCACAGGGATCCTGGGACTACTATCCATTTTCAAGAGGAGTCAGGCATCGTCTCCTTTGGAAGCATTGATCTCCGCGGACCTCTAGAATTTTCAAAGTATGTGACGCCTCCGGTTGCGATTAGGCGGAGAACTAGTTCTTTCTCTGTGGTCTCCACAGGGGATTCAGACATCCCTTCGTCTTGGGAGATGCAAGACGAGCCTGCTTTCCATTCACTGCAGGGATATCCGGCCTTACTTCGAGTCAGAGCCTCTCGGTGTCCATTCCACTGGAGGCCACAAACTCAGGGTCCCTCTCACATACCTGTAGCTGAGAGAAGCCTCCTCTTGAGGTGCTTGTGGAAAGTTGGTATTCCTCTTGAGTCGAAGCCAGGGACTGAGCTTTCATCTCGAGTTGATTTGGGTTCCACGGAGCCCTTTCGTGTTGCTACAGTGACCTCAGGATCCCTCTAGACTTGAGACAGTGATCTTGGGTTTTCTCTGGAGTGCCATCAAGGAAATCAAGGCTCCTTTCATGTTTGATGTGGAACACGGAATTGCTCTGCACACAGTGCAGGGGAATCGGGCCTCATCTCGCGGCGAGGGGGAAGTCTCATGGTTTTTCTCGAGTTGCGGCTGGAACCTGGGGTATATTCTCGAGTTACGACGGGGAGGGCCCTTAAAGACACGTGTTTGTTCTGCGACGTCAGAACTCCTGCCTAGGTGCGAGGGACACCTCGGGATTCTCCTCGAGTCTTGGAATGGCAATTGGGACGCGGCTCCACATGAGGCAGGAGACCCAGGATCCCTTTCCACGTGCCACAGGGATCCTGGGACTCCTATCCATTTTCAAGAGGAGTGAGGCATCGTCTCCTTTGGAAGCATTGATCTCCGCGGACCTCTCGAGTTTTCAAAGGATGTGAGTATTCCGGTCGCAATGTGGCGAGAACTAGGTCTTTCTCTGTGGTCTCCACAGGGGATTCAGACATCCCTTCGTCTTGGGAGATGCAAGACGAGCCTGCATTCAATTCACTGCAGGGATATCCGGCCTTACTTCGAGTCAGAGCATCTCGGTGTCCATTCCACTTGAGGCCACAAACTCAGGGTCCCTCTCACATACTTGTAGCTGAGAGAAGCCTCCTCTTGAGGTGCTTGTGTTAAGTTGGTATTCCTCTTGAGTCGAATCCATGGACTAAGGTCTCATCTCGAGGTGATTTGGGGTCCACGGAGCCCTTTCGTGTTGCTACAGTGACCTCAGGATCCCTCTAGACTTGAGACAGTGATCTTGGGTTTTCTCTGGAGTGCCATCAAGGAAATCAAGGCTCCTTTCACGTTTGATGTGGAACACGGAATTGCTCTCCACGCAGTGCAGGGGAATCGGGCCTCATCTCGCGGCGAGGGGGAAGTCTCATGGTTTTTCTCGAGTTGCAGCCAGAACCTGGGGTATATTCTCGAGTTACGACGGGGAGGGCACTTCCAGACACGTGTTTGTTCAGCGAAGTCAGGACTCCTGCCTAGGTGCAAGGGACACCTCGGGATTCTCCTCGAATCTTGGCATGGCAATTGGGAAGCGTCTCCACGTGAGGCGGGAGACCCAGGGTCCCTTTCCAAGTGCCACAGGGATCCTGGGACTCCTATCCATTTCAAGAGGAGTCAGGCATCCTTTCCTTTGGAAGCATTGATCTCCGCGGACCTCTCGAATTTTCAAAGGATGTGAGGCCTCCGGTCGCGATGAGGCGGAGAACTAGGTCTTTCCCTGTGGTCTCCACAGGGGATTCAGACATCCCTTCGTCTTGGGAGATGCAAGACGAGCCTGCATTCAATTCACAGCAGGGATATCCGGCCTTACTTCCAGTCAGAGCATCTCGGTGTCCAGTCCACTTGAGGCCACAAACTCAGGGTCCCTCTCACATACCTGTAGCTGAGAAAAGCCTCCTCTTGAGGTGCTTGTGGAAAATTGGTAATCCTCTTGAGTCGAAGCGAGACACTAAGCACTCATCTCGAGTTGATTTGAGGTCCACGGAGCCCTTTCGTGTTGCTCCAGTGACCTCAGGATCCCTCTAGAATTGAGACAGTGATCTTGGGTTCTCTCTGGAGTGCCATCAAGGAAATCAAGGATCCTTTCAGGTTTGATGTGGAATACGGAATTACTCTGCACGCAGTGCAGGGTAATCGGGCCTCATCTCGCGGCGAGGAGGAAGTCTCATTGTTTTTCTCGAGTTGCGGCTGGAACCTGGGGTATATTCTCGAGTTACCACGGGGAGGGCCCTTCCAGACACGTGTTTGTTCAGCGACGTCAGAACTCCTGCCTAGGTGCGAGGGACACCTCGGGATTCTCCTCGAGTCTTGGCATGGCAATTGGGACGCGGCTCCACGTGAGGCAGGAGACCCAGGATCCCTTTCCACGTGCCACAGGGATCCTGGGACTCCTATCCATTTTCAAGAGGAGTCAGGCATCGTCTCCTTTGGAAGCATTGATCTCCGCGGACCTCTCGAGTTTTCAAAGGATGTGAGTATTCCGGTCGCAATGTGGCGAGAACTAGGTCTTTCTCTGTGGTCTCCACAGGGGATTCAGACATCCCTTCGTCTTCGGAGATGCAAGACGAGCCTGCATTCAATTCACTGCAGGGATATCCGGCCTTACTTCGAGTCAGAGCATCTCGGTGTCCATTCCACTTGAGGCCACAAACTCAGGGTCCCTCTCACATACCTGTAGCTGAGAGAAGCCTCCTCTTGAGGTGCTTGTGTTATGTTGGTATTCCTCTTGAGTCGAATCCATGGACTAAGGTCTCATCTCAAGGTGATTTGGGGTCCACGGAGCCCTTTCATGTTGCTACAGTGACCTCAGGATCCCTCTAGACTTGAGACAGTGATCTTGGGTTTTCTCTGGAGTGCCATCAAGGAAATCAAGGTTCCTTTCACGTTTGATGTGGAACACGGAATTGTTCCGCACGCAGTGCAGGGGAATCGGGCCTCATCTCGCGGCGAGGGGGAAGTCTCATGGTTTTTCTCGAGTTGCAGCCAGAACCTGGGGTATATTCTCGAGTTACGAGGGGGAGGGCACTTCCAGACACGTGTTTGTTCAGCGAAGTCAGGACTCCTGCCTAGGTGCGAGGGACACCTCGGTATTCTCCTCGAATCTTGGCATGGCAATTGGGAAGCGTCTCCACGTGAGGCGGGAGACCCAGGGTCCCTTTCCACGTGCCACAGGGATCCTGGGACTCCTATCCATTTTCAAGAGGAGTCAGGCATTGTCTCCTTTGAAAGCATTGATATCCGCGGACCTCTCGAATTTTCAAAGGATGTGAGGCCTCCGGTCGCGAAGAGGCGGAGAACTAGTTCTTTCTCTGTGGTCTCCAGAAGGGATTCAGAGATCCCTTCGTCTTGGGAGATGAAAGGCAAGCCTGCTTTCAATTCACTGCAGGGATATGCGGCCTTACTTCGAGTCAGAGCATCTCGGTGTCCATTCCACTTGAGGCCACAAACTCCGGGTCCCTCTCACATACCTGTAGCTGAGAGAAGCCTCCTCTTGAGGTGCTTGTGGAAAGTTGATATTCCTCTTGAGTCGAAGCCAGGGACTAAGCTCTCATCTCGAGTTGATTTGGGCTCCACGGAGCCCTTTCGTGTTGATACAGTGACCTCAGGATCCCTCTAGACTTGAGACAGTGATCTTGGGTTTTCTCTGGAGTGCCATCAAGGAAATCAAGGCTCCTTTCACGTTTGATGTGGAACACGGAATTGCTCTGCACGCAGTGCAGGGGAATCGGGCCTCATCTCACGGCGAGGGGGAAGTCTCATGGTTTTTCCCGAGTTGCGGCCGGAACCTGGTGTATATTCTCGAGTTACGACGGGGAGGTCCCTTCCAGACACTTGTTTGTTCAGCGACGTCAGACTCATGCCTAGGTTCGATGGACACCTCGGTATTCTCCCCGCGGCTTGGCATGGCAATTGGGACGCGTCTCCAGGTGAGGCGGGAGACCCAGTGTCCCTTTCCACGTGCCACAGGGTCCTGGGAATCCTATCCATTTTCAAGAGGAGTCAGGCATCGTTTCCTTTGGAAGCATTGATCTCCTCGGACCTCTCGAGTTTTCAAAGGATGTGAGGCCTCCAGTCGCGATGTGGCGAGAACTAGGTCTTTCTCTGTTGTCTCCACAGTTGATTCAGACATCCCTTCGTCTTGGGAGATGGAAGAGGAGCCTGCATCCAATTCACTGCAGGGATATCTGTCCTTACTTCGAGTCAGAGCATCTCGGTGTCCATTCCACTTGAGGCCAGAAACTCATGGTCCCTCTCACATACCTGTAGCTGAGAGAAGCCTCCTCTTGACGTGCTTGTTGAAAGTTGGTATTCCACTTGAGTTGAAGCCAGGGACTAAGCTCTAATCTCGAGTTGATTTGGGGTCCACGGAGCCCTTTCGTGTTGCTCCATTGACCTCAGGATCCCTCTATACTTGATACAGTGATCTTGGGTTTTCTCTGGAGTGCCATCAAGGAAATCAAGGCTCCTTTCACGTTTGATGTGGAACACGGAATTGCTCTGCACGCAGTGCAGGGGAATCGGGCCTCATGTTGTGGCGAGAAGAAGTCTCATGGTTTTTCTCGAGATGCGGCCGGAACCTGTGGTATATTCTCGAGTTACGACGGCGAGGGCCCTTCCAGACACGTGTTTGTTCAGCGACGTCAGGATTCATGCCTAGGTGCGAGGGACACCTCGGGATTCTCCTCGAGTCTTGGCATGGCAATTGGGACGCGTCTCCAAGTGAGGCGGGAGACCCAGGGTCCCTTTCCACGTGCCACAGGGATCCTGGGACTCCTATCCATTTTCAAGAGGAGTCAGGCATCGTCTCCTTTGGAAGCATTGATCTCCGCGGACCTCTCGAGTTTTCAAAGAATGTGAGGTCTCCGGTCGCGATGAGGCGGAGAACTAGGTCTTTCTCTGTGGTCTCCACAGGGGATTCAGACATCCCTTCGTCTTCGGAGATGCAAGACGAGCCTGCATTCAATTCACTGCAGGGATATCCGGCCTTACTTCGAGTCAGAGCATCTCGGTGTCCATTCCACTTGAGGCCACAAACTCAGGGTCCTTCTCACATACCTGTGGCTGAGAGAAGCCAACTCTTCAGGGGCTTGTGGATAGTTGGTATTCCTCTTGAGTCGAAGCCAGGGACTAAGCTCTCATCTCGAGTTGATTTGGTGTCCACGGAGCCCTTTCGTGTTGCTACAGTGACCTCAGGATCCCTCTAGACTTGAGACAGTGATCTTGGGTTTTCTCTGGAGTGCCATCAAGGAAATCAAGGCTCCTTTCACGTTTGATGTGGAACACGGAATTGCTCTGCACGCAGTGCAGCGTAATCGGGCCTCAGCTCGCGGCGAGGGGGAAGTCTCATGGTTTTTCTCGAGTTTCGGCCGGAACCAGGGGTATATTCTCGAGTTACGACGGGGAGGGCCCTTCCTGACACGTGTTTGTTCAGCGACGTCAGGACTCCTGCCTAGGTGCGAGGGACACCTCGGGATTCTCCTCGAGTCTTGGCATGGCAATTGGGACGCGTCTCCACGTGAGGCGGGAGACCCAGGGTCCCTTTCCACGTGCCACAGGGATCCTGGGACTCCTATCCATTTTCAAGAGGAGTCAGGCATCGTCTCCTTTGGAAGCATTGATCTCCGCGGACCTCTCGAGTTTTCAAAGGATGTGAGGCCTCCGGTCGTGTTGAGGCGGAGGACTAGGTCTTTCTCTGTGGTCTCCACAGGGGATTCAGACATCCCTTCGTCTTGGGAGATGCAAGACGAGCCTGCATTCAATTCACTGCAGGGATATCCGGCCTTACTTCGAGTCAGAGCATCTCGGTGTCCATTCCACTTGAGGCCCCAAACTCAGGGTCCCTCTCACGTAGCTGTACCTGAGAGAAGCCTCCTCTTGAGGTGCTTGTGGAAAGTTAGTATTCCTCTTCAGTCGAAGCCAGGGACTAAGCTCTCATCTCGAGTTGATTTGGGGTCCACGGAGCCCTTTCATGTTGCTCCAGTGACCTCATGATCGCTCTAGACTTGAGACAGTGATCTTGGGTTTTCTCTGGAGTGCCATCAAGGAAATCAAGGCTCCTTTCACGTTTGATATGGAATACGGAATTACTCTGTACGCAGTGCAGGGTAATCGGGCCTCATCTCGCGGCGAGGGGGAAGTCTCATGGTTTTTCTCGAGTTGCGGACCGAACCTGGGGTATATTCTCGAGTTACGACTGGAGGGCCCTTCCAGACACGTGTTTGTTCAGCGACGTCAGAACCAATGCCTACGTTCGATGGACACCTCGGTATCTCCCCGAGGCTTGGCATGGCAATTGGGACGCGTCTCCACGTGAGGCGGGAGACCTAGGGTCCCTTTCCACGTGCCACAGGGATCCTGGGACTCCTATCTATTTTCAAGAGGAGTCAGGCATCGTCTCCTTTGGAAGCATTGATCTCCGCGGACCTCTCGAATTTTCAAAGGATGTGAGGCCTTTGGTCGCGATGAGGTGGAGATCTAGTCTTTCTCTGTGGTCTCCACAGCGGATTCAGACATCCCTTCATCTTGGGAGATGAAAGACGAGCCTGCTTTCAATTCACTGCAGAGATATCCGGCCTTACTTCGAGTCCGAGCATCCCGGTGTCCATTCAACTTGAGGCCACAAACTCAGGGTCCCTCTCACATACCTGTAGCTGAGAGAAGCCTCCTCTTGAGGTGCTTGTGGAAAGTTGGTATTCCTCTTGAGTCGAAGCCAGGGACTAAGCTCTCATCTCGAGTTGATTTGGTTTCCACGGAGCCCTTTCGTGTTGCTCCAGTGACCTCAGGATCCCTCTATACTTGAGACAGTGATCTTGGGGTTTCTCTGGAGTGCCATCAAGGAAATCAAGGCTCCTTTCATGTTTGATGTGGAACACGGAATTGCTCTGCACGCAGTGCAGGGGAATCGGGCCTCATCTCGTGGCGAGGGGGAAGTCTCATATTTTTTCTCGAGTTGCGGCCGGAACCTGGGGTATATTCTCGAGTTACGACGGGGAGGGCACTTCCAGACACGTGTTTGTTCAGCGAAGTCAGGACTCCTGCCTAGGTGCGAGGGACACCTCGGTATTCTCCTCGAATCTTGGCATGGCAATTGGGAAGCTTCTCCACGTGAGGCGGGAGACCCAGGGTCCCTTTCCACGTGCCACAGGGATCCTGGGACTCCTATCCATTTTCAAGAGGAGTCAGGCATTGTCTCCTTTGGAAGCATTGATATCCGCGGACCTCTCGAATTTTCAAAGGATGTGAGGCCTCCGGTCGCGAAGAGGCGGAGAACTAGTTCTTTCCTTGTGGTCTCCAGAAGGGATTCAGAGATCCCTTCGTCTTGGGAGATGAAAGGCAAGCCTGCTTTCAATTCACTGCAGGGACATGCGGCCTTATTTCGAGTCAGAGCATCTCGGTGTCCATTCCACTTGAGGCCACAAACTCAGGGTCCCTCTCACATACCTGTAGCTGAGAGAAGCCTCCTCTTGAGGTGCTTGTGGAAAGTTGGTATTCCTCTTGAGTCGAAGCCAGGGACTAAGCTCTCATCTCGAGTTGATTTGGGCTCCACGGAGCCCTTTCGTGTTGATACAGTGACCTCAGGATCCCTCTAGACTTGAGACAGTGATCTTGGGTTTTCTCTGGAGTGCCATCAAGGAAATCAAGGCTCCTTTCACGTTTGATGTGGAACACGGAATTGCTCTGCACGCAGTGCAGGGGAATCGGGCCTAATCTCACGGCGAGGGGGAAGTCTCGTGTTTTTTCTCGAGTTGTGGCCGGAACCTGGGGTATATTCTCGAGTTAAGACGGGGGTTTCCCTTCCAGACACGTGTTTGTTCAGCGACGTCAGACCAATGCCTAGGTTCGATGGACACCTCGGTATTCTCCCCGCGGCTTGGCATGGCAATTGGGACGCGTCACCACGTGAGGCGTGAGACCCAGTGTCCCTTTCCACGTGCCACAGGGTCCTGGGAATCCTATCCATTTTCAAGAGGAGTCAGGCATCGTTTCCTTTGGAAGCATTGATCTCCTCGGACCTCTCGAGTTTTCAAAGGATGTGAGGCCTCCAGTCGCGATGTGGCGAGAACTAGGTCTTTCTCTGTTGTCTCCACAGTTGATTCAGACATCCCTTCGTCTTGGGAGATGGAAGAGGAGCCTGCATCCAATTCACTGCAGGGATATCTGTCCTTACTTCGAGTCAGAGCATCTCGGTGTCCATTCCACTTGAGGCCACAAACTCAGGGTCCCTCTCACATACCTGTAGCTGAGAGAAGCCTCCTCTTGAGGTGCTTGTGGAAATTTGTATTCCTCTTGAGTCGAAGCCAGGGACTAAGCTCTCATCTCGTGTTGATTTGGGCTCCACGGAGCCCTTTCGTGTTGATACAGTGACCTCAGGATCCCTCTAGACTTGAGACAGTGATCTTGGGTTTTCTCTGCAGTGCCATCAAGGAAATCAAGGCTCCTTTCACGTTTGATGTGGAACACGGAATTGCTCTGCACGCAGTGCAGGGGAATCGGGCCTCATCTCACGGCGAGGGGGAAGTCTCATGGTTTTTTTCGAGTTGTGGCCGGAACCTGGGGTATATTCTCGAGTTACGACGGGGGTTTCCCTTCCAGACACGTGTTTGTTCAGCGACGTCAGACCCATGCCTAGGTTCGATGGACACCTCGGTATTCTCCCCGCGGCTTGGCATGGCAATTGGGACGCGTCTCCAGGTGAGGCGGGAGACCCAATGTCCCTTTCCACGTGCCACAGGGTCCTGGGAATCCTATCCATTTTCAAGAGGAGTCAGGCATCGTTTCCTTTGGAAGCATTGATCTCGGACCTCTCGAGTTTTCAAAGGATGTGAGGCCTCCAGTCGCGATGTGGCGAGAACTAGGTCTTTCTCTGTTGTCTCCACAGTTGATTCAGACATCCCTTCGTCTTGGGAGATGCAAGACAAGCCTGCATCCAATTCACTGCAGGGATATCTGTCCTTACTTCGAGTCAGAGCATCTCGGTGTCCATTCCACTTGAGGCCAGAAACACATGGTGCCTCTCACATACCTGTAGCTGAGAGAAGCCTCCTTTTGACGTGCTTGTTGAAAGTTGGTATTCCCCTTGAGTTGAAGCCTGGGACTAAGCTCTCATCTCGAGTTGATTTGGAGTCCACGGAGCCCTTCGTGTTGCTCCATTGATCTCAGGATCCCTCTATACTTGAGACAGTGACCTTGGGTTTTCTCTGGAGTGCCATCAAGGAAATCAAGGCTCCTTTCACGTTTGATGTGGAACACGGAATTGCTCTGCACGCAGTGCAGGGGAATCGGGCCTCATGTTGTGGCGAGGGGAAGTCTCATGGTTTTTCTCGAGATGCGGCCGGAACCTGCGGTATATTCTCGAGTTACGACGGCGAGGGCCCTTCCAGACACGTGTTTGTTCAGCGACGTCAGGACTCATGCCTAGGTGTGAGGGACACCTCGGGATTCTCCTCGAGTCTTGGCATGGCAATTGGGACGCGTCTCCACGTGAGGCGGGAGACCCAGGGTCCCTTTCCACGTGCCACAGGGATCCTGGGACTCCTATCCATTTTCAAGAGGAGTCAGGCATCCTCTCCTTTGGAAGCATTGATCTCCGCGGACCTCTCGAGTTTTCAAAGGATGTGAGGCCTCCGGTCGCGATGAGGCGGAGAACTAGGTCTTTCTCTGTGGTCTCCACAGGGGATTCAGACATCCCTTCGTCTTGGGAGATGCAAGACAAGCCTGCATTCAATTCACTGCAGGGATATCCGGCCTTACTTCGAGTCAGAGAATCTATGTGTCCATTCCACTTGAGGCCACAAACTCAGGGTCCCTCTCACATACCTTTAGCTGAGAGAAGCCTCCTCTTGTGGTGATTGTGGAAAGTTGGTATTCCTCTTGAGTCCAAGCCAGGGACTAAGCTCTCATCTCGATTTGATTTGGGGTGCACAGAGCCCTTTCGTGTTGCTCCAGTAACCTCAGAATCCCTCTAGACTTGAGACAGTGATCTTGGGTATTCTCTGGAGTGCCATCAAGGAAATCAAGGCTCCGTTCACATTTGATGTGGAACACGGAATTGCTCTGCACGCAGTGCACAGAATCAGGCCTCATCTCGGGGCGAGGGGGAAGTCTCATGGTTTTACTCGAGTTGCCACCGGACCCTGGGGTATATTCTCGAGTTACGACGGGGAGGGCCCTTCCAGACACGTGTTTGTTCAGCAACGTCAGGACTCCTGCCTAGGTGCGAGGGACACCTCGGAATTCTCCTCGAGTCTTGGCATGGCAATTGGGACGCGACTCCACGTGAGGCGGGAGACCCAGGGTCCCTTTCCACGTGCCACAGGGATCCTGGGACTACTATCCATTTTCAAGAGGAGTCAGGCATCGTCTCCTTTGGAAGCATTGATCTCCGCGGACCTCTAGAATTTTCAAAGTATGTGACGCCTCCGGTTGCGATTAGGCGGAGAACTAGTTCTTTCTCTGTGGTCTCCACAGGGGATTCAGACATCCCTTCGTCTTGGGAGATGCAAGACGAGCCTGCTTTCCATTCACTGCAGGGATATCCGGCCTTACTTCGAGTCAGAGCCTCTCGGTGTCCATTCCACTGGAGGCCACAAACTCAGGGTCCCTCTCACATACCTGTAGCTGAGAGAAGCCTCCTCTTGAGGTGCTTGTGGAAAGTTGGTATTCCTCTTGAGTCGAAGCCAGGGACTGAGCTTTCATCTCGAGTTGATTTGGGTTCCACGGAGCCCTTTCGTGTTGCTACAGTGACCTCAGGATCCCTCTAGACTTGAGACAGTGATCTTGGGTTTTCTCTGGAGTGCCATCAAGGAAATCAAGGCTCCTTTCATGTTTGATGTGGAACACGGAATTGCTCTGCACACAGTGCAGGGGAATCGGGCCTCATCTCGCGGCGAGGGGGAAGTCTCATGGTTTTTCTCGAGTTGCGGCTGGAACCTGGGGTATATTCTCGAGTTACGACGGGGAGGGCCCTTAAAGACACGTGTTTGTTCTGCGACGTCAGAACTCCTGCCTAGGTGCGAGGGACACCTCGGGATTCTCCTCGAGTCTTGGAATGGCAATTGGGACGCGGCTCCACATGAGGCAGGAGACCCAGGATCCCTTTCCACGTGCCACAGGGATCCTGGGACTCCTATCCATTTTCAAGAGGAGTGAGGCATCGTCTCCTTTGGAAGCATTGATCTCCGCGGACCTCTCGAGTTTTCAAAGGATGTGAGTATTCCGGTCGCAATGTGGCGAGAACTAGGTCTTTCTCTGTGGTCTCCACAGGGGATTCAGACATCCCTTCGTCTTGGGAGATGCAAGACGAGCCTGCATTCAATTCACTGCAGGGATATCCGGCCTTACTTCGAGTCAGAGCATCTCGGTGTCCATTCCACTTGAGGCCACAAACTCAGGGTCCCTCTCACATACTTGTAGCTGAGAGAAGCCTCCTCTTGAGGTGCTTGTGTTAAGTTGGTATTCCTCTTGAGTCGAATCCATGGACTAAGGTCTCATCTCGAGGTGATTTGGGGTCCACGGAGCCCTTTCGTGTTGCTACAGTGACCTCAGGATCCCTCTAGACTTGAGACAGTGATCTTGGGTTTTCTCTGGAGTGCCATCAAGGAAATCAAGGCTCCTTTCACGTTTGATGTGGAACACGGAATTGTTCCGCACGCAGTGCAGGGGAATCGGGCCTCATCTCGCGGCGAGGGGGAAGTCTCATGGTTTTTCTCGAGTTGCAGCCAGAACCTGGGGTATATTCTCGAGTTACGACGGGGAGGGCACTTCCAGACACGTGTTTGTTCAGCGAAGTCAGGACTCCTGCCTAGGTGCAAGGGACACCTCGGGATTCTCCTCGAATCTTGGCATGGCAATTGGGAAGCGTCTCCACGTGAGGCGGGAGACCCAGGGTCCCTTTCCAAGTGCCACAGGGATCCTGGGACTCCTATCCATTTCAAGAGGAGTCAGGCATCCTTTCCTTTGGAAGCATTGATCTCCGCGGACCTCTCGAATTTTCAAAGGATGTGAGGCCTCCGGTCGCGATGAGGCGGAGAACTAGGTCTTTCCCTGTGGTCTCCACAGGGGATTCAGACATCCCTTCGTCTTGGGAGATGCAAGACGAGCCTGCATTCAATTCACAGCAGGGATATCCGGCCTTACTTCCAGTCAGAGCATCTCGGTGTCCAGTCCACTTGAGGCCACAAACTCAGGGTCCCTCTCACATACCTGTAGCTGAGAAAAGCCTCCTCTTGAGGTGCTTGTGGAAAATTGGTAATCCTCTGGAGTCGAAGCGAGACACTAAGCACTCATCTCGAGTTGATTTGAGGTCCACGGAGCCCTTTCGTGTTGCTCCAGTGACCTCAGGATCCCTCTAGAATTGAGACAGTGATCTTGGGTTCTCTCTGGAGTGCCATCAAGGAAATCAAGGATCCTTTCAGGTTTGATGTGGAATACGGAATTACTCTGCACGCAGTGCAGGGTAATCGGGCCTCATCTCGCGGCGAGGAGGAAGTCTCATTGTTTTTCTCGAGTTGCGGCTGGAACCTGGGGTATATTCTCGAGTTACCACGGGGAGGGCCCTTCCAGACACGTGTTTGTTCAGCGACGTCAGAACTCCTGCCTAGGTGCGAGGGACACCTCGGGATTCTCCTCGAGTCTTGGCATGGCAATTGGGACGCGGCTCCACGTGAGGCAGGAGACCCAGGATCCCTTTCCACGTGCCACAGGGATCCTGGGACTCCTATCCATTTTCAAGAGGAGTCAGGCATCGTCTCCTTTGGAAGCATTGATCTCCGCGGACCTCTCGAGTTTTCAAAGGATGTGAGTATTCCGGTCGCAATGTGGCGAGAACTAGGTCTTTCTCTGTGGTCTCCACAGGGGATTCAGACATCCCTTCGTCTTCGGAGATGCAAGACGAGCCTGCATTCAATTCACTGCAGGGATATCCGGCCTTACTTCGAGTCAGAGCATCTCGGTGTCCATTCCACTTGAGGCCACAAACTCAGGGTCCCTCTCACATACCTGTAGCTGAGAGAAGCCTCCTCTTGAGGTGCTTGTGTTATGTTGGTATTCCTCTTGAGTCGAATCCATGGACTAAGGTCTCATCTCAAGGTGATTTGGGGTCCACGGAGCCCTTTCATGTTGCTACAGTGACCTCAGGATCCCTCTAGACTTGAGACAGTGATCTTGGGTTTTCTCTGGAGTGCCATCAAGGAAATCAAGGTTCCTTTCACGTTTGATGTGGAACACGGAATTGTTCCGCACGCAGTGCAGGGGAATCGGGCCTCATCTCGCGGCGAGGGGGAAGTCTCATGGTTTTTCTCGAGTTGCAGCCAGAACCTGGGGTATATTCTCGAGTTACGAGGGGGAGGGCACTTCCAGACACGTGTTTGTTCAGCGAAGTCAGGACTCCTGCCTAGGTGCGAGGGACACCTCGGTATTCTCCTCGAATCTTGGCATGGCAATTGGGAAGCGTCTCCACGTGAGGCGGGAGACCCAGGGTCCCTTTCCACGTGCCACAGGGATCCTGGGACTCCTATCCATTTTCAAGAGGAGTCAGGCATTGTCTCCTTTGAAAGCATTGATATCCGCGGACCTCTCGAATTTTCAAAGGATGTGAGGCCTCCGGTCGCGAAGAGGCGGAGAACTAGTTCTTTCTCTGTGGTCTCCAGAAGGGATTCAGAGATCCCTTCGTCTTGGGAGATGAAAGGCAAGCCTGCTTTCAATTCACTGCAGGGATATGCGGCCTTACTTCGAGTCAGAGCATCTCGGTGTCCATTCCACTTGAGGCCACAAACTCCGGGTCCCTCTCACATACCTGTAGCTGAGAGAAGCCTCTTCTTGAGGTGCTTGTGGAAAGTTGATATTCCTCTTGAGTCGAAGCCAGGGACTAAGCTCTCATCTCGAGTTGATTTGGGCTCCACGGAGCCCTTTCGTGTTGATACAGTGACCTCAGGATCCCTCTAGACTTGAGACAGTGATCTTGGGTTTTCTCTGGAGTGCCATCAAGGAAATCAAGGCTCCTTTCACGTTTGATGTGGAACACGGAATTGCTCTGCACGCAGTGCAGGGGAATCGGGCCTCATCTCACGGCGAGGGGGAAGTCTCATGGTTTTTCCCGAGTTGCGGCCGGAACCTGGTGTATATTCTCGAGTTACGACGGGGAGGTCCCTTCCAGACACTTGTTTGTTCAGCGACGTCAGACTCATGCCTAGGTTCGATGGACACCTCGGTATTCTCCCCGCGGCTTGGCATGGCAATTGGGACGCGTCTCCAGGTGAGGCGGGAGACCCAGTGTCCCTTTCCACGTGCCACAGGGTCCTGGGAATCCTATCCATTTTCAAGAGGAGTCAGGCATCGTTTCCTTTGGAAGCATTGATCTCCTCGGACCTCTCGAGTTTTCAAAGGATGTGAGGCCTCCAGTCGCGATGTGGCGAGAACTAGGTCTTTCTCTGTTGTCTCCACAGTTGATTCAGACATCCCTTCGTCTTGGGAGATGGAAGAGGAGCCTGCATCCAATTCACTGCAGGGATATCTGTCCTTACTTCGAGTCAGAGCATCTCGGTGTCCATTCCACTTGAGGCCAGAAACTCATGGTCCCTCTCACATACCTGTAGCTGAGAGAAGCCTCCTCTTGACGTGCTTGTTGAAAGTTGGTATTCCACTTGAGTTGAAGCCAGGGACTAAGCTCTAATCTCGAGTTGATTTGGGGTCCACGGAGCCCTTTCGTGTTGCTCCATTGACCTCAGGATCCCTCTATACTTGATACAGTGATCTTGGGTTTTCTCTGGAGTGCCATCAAGGAAATCAAGGCTCCTTTCACGTTTGATGTGGAACACGGAATTGCTCTGCACGCAGTGCAGGGGAATCGGGCCTCATGTTGTGGCGAGAAGAAGTCTCATGGTTTTTCTCGAGATGCGGCCGGAACCTGTGGTATATTCTCGAGTTACGACGGCGAGGGCCCTTCCAGACACGTGTTTGTTCAGCGACGTCAGGATTCATGCCTAGGTGCGAGGGACACCTCGGGATTCTCCTCGAGTCTTGGCATGGCAATTGGGACGCGTCTCCAAGTGAGGCGGGAGACCCAGGGTCCCTTTCCACGTGCCACAGGGATCCTGGGACTCCTATCCATTTTCAAGAGGAGTCAGGCATCGTCTCCTTTGGAAGCATTGATCTCCGCGGACCTCTCGAGTTTTCAAAGAATGTGAGGTCTCCGGTCGCGATGAGGCGGAGAACTAGGTCTTTCTCTGTGGTCTCCACAGGGGATTCAGACATCCCTTCGTCTTCGGAGATGCAAGACGAGCCTGCATTCAATTCACTGCAGGGATATCCGGCCTTACTTCGAGTCAGAGCATCTCGGTGTCCATTCCACTTGAGGCCACAAACTCAGGGTCCTTCTCACATACCTGTGGCTGAGAGAAGCCAACTCTTCAGGGGCTTGTGGATAGTTGGTATTCCTCTTGAGTCGAAGCCAGGGACTAAGCTCTCATCTCGAGTTGATTTGGTGTCCACGGAGCCCTTTCGTGTTGCTACAGTGACCTCAGGATCCCTCTAGACTTGAGACAGTGATCTTGGGTTTTCTCTGGAGTGCCATCAAGGAAATCAAGGCTCCTTTCACGTTTGATGTGGAACACGGAATTGCTCTGCACGCAGTGCAGCGTAATCGGGCCTCAGCTCGCGGCGAGGGGGAAGTCTCATGGTTTTTCTCGAGTTTCGGCCGGAACCAGGGGTATATTCTCGAGTTACGACGGGGAGGGCCCTTCCTGACACGTGTTTGTTCAGCGACGTCAGGACTCCTGCCTAGGTGCGAGGGACACCTCGGGATTCTCCTCGAGTCTTGGCATGGCAATTGGGACGCGTCTCCACGTGAGGCGGGAGACCCAGGGTCCCTTTCTACGTGCCACAGGGATCCTGGGACTCCTATCCATTTTCAAGAGGAGTCAGGCATCGTCTCCTTTGGAAGCATTGATCTCCGCGGACCTCTCGAGTTTTCAAAGGATGTGAGGCCTCCGGTCGTGTTGAGGCGGAGGACTAGGTCTTTCTCTGTGGTCTCCACACGGGATTCAGACATCCCTTCGTCTTGGGAGATGCAAGACGAGCCTGCATTCAATTCACTGCAGGGATATCCGGCCTTACTTCGAGTCAGAGCATCTCGGTGTCCATTCCACTTGAGGCCCCAAACTCAGGGTCCCTCTCACGTAGCTGTACCTGAGAGAAGCCTCCTCTTGAGGTGCTTGTGGAAAGTTAGTATTCCTCTTCAGTCGAAGCCAGGGACTAAGCTCTCATCTCGAGTTGATTTGGGGTCCACGGAGCCCTTTCATGTTGCTCCAGTGACCTCATGATCGCTCTAGACTTGAGACAGTGATCTTGGGTTTTCTCTGGAGTGCCATCAAGGAAATCAAGGCTCCTTTCACGTTTGATGTGAAACATGGAATTGCTCTGCACGCAGTGCAGGGGAATCGGGCCTCATCTCGCGGCGAGGGGGAAGTCTCATGGTTTTTCTCGAGTTGCGGCCGGAACCTGGGGTATATTCTCGATTTACGACGGGGAGGGCCCTTCCAGACACGTGTTTGTTCAGCGACGTCAGGACTCCTGCCTAGGTGCGAGGGACACCTCGGGATTCTCCTCGATTCTTGGCATGGCAATTGGGACGCGTCTTCATGTGAGGCGGGACACCCAGGGTCCCTTTCCACGTGCCACAGGGATCCGGGGACTCCTATCCATTTTCAAGAAGAGTCAGGCATCCTCTCCTTTGGAAGCATTGATCTCCGCGGATCTCTCGAGTTTTGAAAGGATGTGAGGCCTCCTGTCGCGATGAGGCGGAGGACTAGGTCTTTCTCTGTCGTCTCCACAGGGGATTCAGACATCCCTTCGTCTTGGGAGATGCAAGACGAGGCTGCATTCAATTCACTGCTGGGATATCCGGCCTTACTTCGAGTCAGAGCATCTCTGTGTCCATTCCACTTGAGGCCACAAACTCAGGGTCCCTCTCACATACCTGTAGCTGAGAGAAGCCTCCTCTTGAGGGGCTTCTGGAAAGTTGGTATTCCTCTTGAGTCGAAGCCAGGGACTAAGCTCTCATCTCGAGTTGATTTGGGGTCCACGGAGCCTTTTCGTGTTGCTCCAGTGACCTCAGGATCCCTCTAGACATGAGACAGTGATCTTGGGTTTTCTCTGGAGTGCCATCAAGGAAATCAAGGCTCCTTTCACGTTTGATGTGGAACACGGAATTGCTTTGCAGGCAGTGCAGGGGAATCGGGCCTCATCTCGCGGCGAGGGGGAAGTCTCATGGTTTTTCTCGAGTTGCTACCGGAACCTGGGGTATATTCTCGAGTACGACGGGGAGGGCCCTTCCAGACACGTGTTTGTTCAGCGACGTCAGGACTCCTGCCTAGGTGCGAAGGACACCTCATGATTCTCCTCGAGTCTTGGCATGGCAATTGGGACGCGTCTCCACGTGAAGCGGGAGACCCAGGATCCCCTTCCACGTGGACAGGGATCCTGGGACTCCTATCCATTTTCAAGAGGAGTCAGGCATCGTCTCCTTTGGAAGCATTGATCTCTGCAGACCTCTCGAGTTTTCAAAGGATGTGAGGCCTCCGGTCGCGATGAGGCGGAGAACTAGGTCTTTCTCTCTGGTCTCCACAGGGGATTCATACATCCCTTCGTCTTGGGAGATTCAAGACGAGCCTGCATTCACTTCACTGCAGGGATATCCGGCCTTACTTCGAGTCAGAGCATCTCGGTGTCCATTCCACTTGAGGCCACAAACTCAGGGTCCCTCTCACATACCTGTAGCTTAGAGAAGCCTCCTCTTGAGGTGCTTGTGGCAAGTTGGTATTCCTCTTCAGTCGAAGCCAGGGACTAAGCTCTCATCTCGAGTTGATTTGGGGTCCACGGAGAAATTTCGTGTTGCTCCAGTGACCTCAGGATCCCTCTAGACTTGAGACAGTGATCTTGGGTTTTCTCTGGAGTGCCATCAAGGAAATCAAGGCTCCTTTCACGTTTGATGTGGAACACGGAATTGCTCTGCACGCAGTGCAGGGGAATCGGGCCTCATCTCGCGGTGAGGGGGAAGTCTCATGGTTTTTCTCGAGTTGCGGCCGGAACCTGGGGTATATTATCGAGTTACGACGGGGAGGGCCCTTCCAGACACGTGTTTGTTCAGCGACGTCAGGACTCCTGCCTAGGTGCGAGGGACACCTCGGGATTCTCCTCGAGTATTGGCATGGCATTTGGGACGCGTCTCCACGTGAGGCGGGAGACCCAGGGTCCCTTTCCACGTGCCACAGGGACCTTGGGACTCCTATCCATTTTCAAGAAGAGTCAGGCATCGTCTCCTTTGGAAGCATTGATCTTCGCAGACCTCTCGAATTTTCAAAGGATATGAGGCCTCCGGTCGCGATGAGGCGGAGAACTAAGTCTTTCTCTGTGGTCTCCACAAGGGATTCAGACATCCCTTCGTCTTGGGAGATGCAAGACGAGCCTGCATTCAATTCACTGCAGGGATATCCGGCCTTACTTCGAGTCAGAGCATCTCGGTGTCCATTCCACTTGAGGCCACAACCTCAGGGTCCCTCTCACATACCTGTAGCTGAGAGAAGCCTTCTCTTGAGGTGCTTGTGGAAGGTTGGTATTCCTCTTGATTCGAAGCCAGGGACTAAGCTCTCATCTCGAGTTGATTTGGGGTCCATGGGGCCCTTTTGTGTTCCTCCAGTGACCTCAGGATCCCTCTAGACTTGAGACAGTGATCTTGGGTTTTCTCTGGAGTGCCATCAAAGCAATTAAGGCTCCTTTCACGTTTGATGTGGAACACGGAATTGCTCTGCACGCAGTGCAGGGGAATCGGGCCTCATCTCGCGGCGAGGGGAATTCTCATGGTTTTTCTCGAGTTTCGTCCGGAACCTGGGGTATATTCTGGAGTTACGACGGGGAGGGCCCTTCCAGACACATGTTTGTTCAGCGACGACAGGACTCCTGCCTAGGTGCGGGGACACTTCGGGATTCTCCACGAGTCTTGGCATGGCAATTGGGACGCGTCTCCACGTGAGGAGGGAGACCCGGGTCGCTTTCCAAGTGCCACAGGGATCCTGGGACTCCTATCCATTTTCAAGAGGAGTCAGGCATCGTCTCCTTTGGAAGCATTGATCTCTGCGGACCTCTCGAGTTTTCAAAGGATCTGAGGCCTCCGGTCGCGGTGAGGCGGAGGACTAGGTCTTTCTCTGTGGTCTGCACAGGGGATTCATACATCCCTTCGTCTTGGGAGATGCAAGACGAGCCTGCATTCAATTCACTGCAGGGATATCCGGCCTTAGTTCGAGTCAGAGCATCTCGGTGTCCATTCCACTTGAGGCCACAAACTCAGGGTCCCTCTCACATACCTGTAGCTGAGAGAAGCCTCCTCTTGAGGTGCTTGTGGAAAGTTGGTATTCCTCTTGACTCGAAGCCAGGGACTAAGCTCTCATCTCGAGATGATTTGGGGTCCAAGGAGCCCTTTTGTGTTGCTCCAGTGACCTCAGGATCCCTCTAGACTTGAGACAGTGATCTTGGGTTTTCTCTGGAGTGCCATCAAGGAAATCAAGGCTCCTTTCACGTTTCATGTGGAACACGGAATTGCTCTGCACGCAGTGCAGGTGAATCAGGCCTCATCTCACGGCGAGAGGGAAGTCTCATGGTTTTCCTCGAGTTGCGGCCGGAACCTGCGGTATATTCTCGAGTTACGACGGGGAGGGCCCTTCCAGACACGTGTTTGTTCAGCGACGTCAGGACACCTGCCTAGGTGCGAGGGACACCTCGGGTCTCCTCGAGCCTTGGCATGGCAATTGGGACGCGTCTCCACGTGAGGCGGGAGACCCAGTGGCCCTTTCCACGTGCCACAGGGATCCTGGGACTCCTATCCATTTTCAAGAGGAGTCAGGCATCGTCTCCTTTTTAAGCTTTGATCTCCGCGGACCTCTCGAGTTTTCAAAGGATGTGAGGCCTCCGGTCGCGATGAGGCGGAGGACTAGGTCTTTCTCTGTGGCCTCCACAGGGGATTCAGACATCCCTTCGTCTTCGGAGATGGAAGATGAGCCTGCATTCAACTCACTGCAGGGATATCCGGCCTTACTTCGAGTCAGAGCATCTGGGTGACCATTCCACTTGAGGCCACAAACTCAGGGTCCCTCTCACATACCTGTAGCTGAGAGAAACCTCCTCTTGAGGTGCTTGTGGAAAGTTGGTATTCCTCTTGAGTCGAAGCCAGGGACTAAGCTCTCATCTCGAGTTGATTTGGGGTCCACGGAGTCCTTTCATGCTGCTACAGTGGCCTCAGGATCCCTCTAGACTTGAGACAGTGACTTTGGGTTTTCTCTGGAGTGCCATCAAGGAAATCAAGGCTCCTTTCAGGCTTGATTTGGAACACGGAATTGCTCTGCACGCAGTGCAGGGAAATCGAGCCTCATCTCGCGGCGAGGGGGAAGTCTCATGGTTTTTCTCGAGTTGCGGCCGGAACCTGGGGTATATTCTCGAGTTACGATGGGGAGGGCCCTTCCAGACACGTGTTTGTTCAGCGACGTCAGGACTCCTGCCTAGGTGCGAGGGACACCTCGGGATTCTCCTCGAGTCTTGGCATGGCAATTGGCACGTGTCTCCACGTGAAGCGGGAGACCCAGGGTCCCCGTCCATGTGGACAGGGATCCTGGGACTTCTAACCATTTTCAAGATGAGTCAGGCATCGTCTCCTTTGGAAGCATTGATCTCCGCAGACCTCTCCAGTTTTCAAAGGATGTGAGGCCTCCGGTCGCGATGAGGCGGAGAACTATTTCTTTCTCTGTGGTCTCCACAGGGGATTCAGACATCCCTTCGTCTTGGGAGATGCAAGACGAGCCTGCATTCAATTCACTGCAGGGATATCCGGCCTTACTTCGAGTCAGACCATCTCGGTGTCCATTCCACTTGAAGCCAGCAACTCAGGGTCCCTCTCACATACCCGTAGCTGAGAGAAGCCTCCTCTTGAGGTGCTTGTGGAAAGTTGGTATTCCTCTTGACTCGAAACCAGGGACTAAGCTCTCATCTCGAGTTGATTTGGGGTCCACGGAGCCCTTTCGTGTTGCTCCAGTGACCTCAGGATCCCTCTAGACTAGAGACAGTGATCTTGGGTATTCTCTGGAGTGCCATCAAGGAAATCAAGGCTCCTCTCACGTTTGATGTGGAACGCGGAATTGCTCTGCACCCAGTGCAGGGGAATCGGGCCTCATCTCGCGGCGAGGGTGAAGTCTCATGGTTTTTTTCGAGTTGCGGCCGGAACCTGGGGTATATTTTCGAGTTACGACGGGGAGGGCCCTTCCCACGTGTTTGTTCAGCGATGTCAGGACTCCTGCCTAGGTGCGAGGGACACCTCGGGATTCTCCTCGAGTCTTTGCATGGCATTTGGGACGCGTCTCCACATGAGGGGGGAGACCCAGGGTCCCTTTCCACGTGCCACAGGGATCCTGGGACTCCTATCCATTTTCAAGATGAGTCAGGCATCGTCTCCTTTGGAAGCATTGATCTCCGCAGACCTCTCGAGTTTTCAAAGGATGTGAGGCCTCCGGTCGCGATGAGGCGGACGGCTACGTCTTTCTCGGTCGTCTTCACCGGGGATTCAGACATCCCTTCGTCTTGGGAGATGCAAGACGAGCCTGCATTCAATTCACTGCAGGAATATCCGGCCTTACTTCGAGTCAGAGCATCTCGGTGTCCATTCCACTTGAGGCCACAATCTCAGGGTCCCTCAAATGTACCTGTAGCTGAGAGAAACCTCCTCTTGAGGTGCTTGTGGAAAGTTGGTATTCCTCTTGAGTCGAAGCCAGGGACTACGCTTTCATCTCGAGTTGATTTGGGGTCCACGGAGCCCTTTCGTGTTGCTCCAGTGACCTGAGGATCCCTCTAGACTTGAGACAGTGGTCTTGGGTTTTCTCTGGAGTGCCATCAAGGAAATCAAGGCTCCTTTCAAGTTTGATGTGGAACACGGAATTGCTCTACACGCAGTGCAGGGGAATCGGGCCTCATCTCGCGGCAAGGGGGATGTCTCATGGTTTTTCTCAAGTTGCGGCCGGAACCTGGGGTATATTGTCGAGTTACGATGGGGAGGGCCCTTCCAGACACGTGTTTGTGAGCGACGTCAGGACTCCTGCCTAGGTGCGAGGGACACCTCGGGATTCTCCTCGAGTCTTGGCATGGCAATTGGGACGCGTCTCCAGGTGAGGCGGGAGACCCAGGGTCCCTTTCCACGTGCCACAGGGATCCTGGGACTCCTATCCATTTTCAAGAAGAGTCAGGCATCTTCTCCTTTGGAAGCATTGATCTCCGCGGACCTCTCGAGTTTTCAAAGGATGTGAGGCCTCCGGTTGCGATGAGGCGGAGAACGAGGTCTTTCTCTGTGGTCTCCACAGGGGATTCAGACATCCCTTCGTCTTGGGAGATGCAAGACGAGCCTGCATTCAATTCACTGCAGGGATATCCGGCCTTACTTCGAGTCAGAGCATCTCGGTGTCCATTCCACTTGAGGCCACACACTCAGGGTAACTCTCGCATACATGTAGCTGAGAGAAGCCTCCTCTTGAGGTGCTTGTGGAAAGTTGGTATTCCTCTTGAGTCGAAGCCAGGGACTAAGCTCTCATCTCGAGTTGATTTGGGGTCCACGGAGCCCTTTCGTGTTGCTCCAGTGACCTCAGGATCCCTCTAGACTTGAGCCAGGGATCTTGGGTTTTCTCTGGAGTGCCATCAAGGAAATCAAGGCTCCTTTCACGTTTGATGTGGAACACGCAATTGCTCTGCACGCAGTGCAGGGGGAATCGGGCCTCAACTCGTGGCGAGGGGGAAGTCTCATGGTTTTTCTCCAGTTGCGGCCGGAACCTGGGGTATATTCTCGAGTTAGGACGGGGAGGGCCCTTCCTGACACGTGTTTGTTCAGCGACGTCAGGACTCCTGCCTAGGTCCGAGGGACACCTCGGGATTCTCCTCGAGTCTTGGCATGGCAATGTGGACGCGTCTCAACGTGAGGCGGGAGCCCCAGGGTCCCTTTCCACGTGCCACAGGGATCCTGGGACTCCTATCCATTTTCAAGAGGAGTCAGGCATTGTCTCGTTTGGAAGCATTGATCTCCGGGGAAATCTGGAGTTTTCAAAGGATGTGAGGCCTCCGGTCGCGATGAGGCGGAGAAGTAGGTCTTTCTCTGTGGTCTCCACAGGGGATTCAGACATTCCTTCGTCTTGGGAGATGCAAGACGAGCCTGCATTCAATTCACAGCAGGGATATCGGCCTTACTTCGAGTCAGAGCATCTCGGTGTCCATTCCACTTGAGGCCAGCAACTCAGGGTCCCTCTCACATACCTGTAGCTGAGAGAAGCCTCCTCTTGAGGTGCATGTGGAAAGTTGCTCTTCCTCTTGAGTCGAAGCCAAGGACTAAGCTCTCATCTCGAGTTGATTTGGGGTCCACGGAGCCCTTTGGTGTTGCTCCAGTGACCTCAGGATCCCTCTAGACTTGAGACAGTGATCTTGGGTTTTCTCTGGAGTGCCATCAAGGAAATCAAGGCTCCTTTCACGTTTGATGTGGAACACGGAATTGCTCTGCACGCAGTGCAGGGGAATCAGGCCTCATCTCGCGGCGAGGGGGAAGTCTCATGGTTTTTCTGGAGTTGCGGCCGGAACCTAGGGTATATTCTCGAGTTACGACGGGGAGGGCAGTTCCGGACACGTGTTTGTTCAGCGACGTCAGGACTCCTGCCTAGGTGCGAGGGACACCTCGGGATTCTCCTCCAGTCTTGGCATGGCATTTGGGACGCGTCTCCACATGAAGCGGGAGACCCAGTGTCCCCGTCCATGTGGTCAGGGATCCTGGGACTTCTAATCATTTTCAAGAGGAGTCAGGCATCGTCTCCTTTGGAAGCATTGATCTCCGCGGACCTCTCGAGTTTTCAAAGGATGTGAGGCCTCCGGTCGCGATGAGGCGGAGAACTAGGTCTTTCTCTATGGTCTCCACAGGGGATTCAGACATCTCTTCGTCTTGGGAGAGGCAAGACGAGCCTGCATTCAATTCACTGCAGGGATATCTGGCCTTACTTCGAGTCAGAGCATCTCGGTGTCCATTCCACTTGAGGCCACAAACTCAGGGTCCCTCTCACATACCTGTAGCTGAGAGAAGCCTCCTATTGAGGTGCTTGTGGAAAGTTGGTATTCCTCTTGAGTCGAAGCCAGGGACTAAGCTCTCATCTCGAGTTGATTTGGGGTCCACGGAGCCCTTTCGTGTTGCTCCAGTGGCCTCAGGATCCCTCTAGACTTGAGACAGTGATCTTGGGTTTTCTCTGGAGTGCCATCAAGGAAATCAAGGCTCCTTTCACGTTTGATGTGGAACACGGAATTGCTCTGCACGCAGTGCAGGGGAATCGGGCCTCATCTCGCAGCGAGGGGGAAGTCTCATGGCTTTTCTCGAGTTGGGGCCGGAACCTGGGGTATATTCTCGAGTTACGACAGGGAGGGCCCTTCCAGACACGTGTTTGTTCAGCGACGTCAGGACTCCTGCCTAGGTGCGAAGGACACCTCGGGATTCTCCTCGAGTCTTGGCATGGCAATGGGGACGCAGCTCCACGTGAGGCGGGAGACGCAGGGCCCCTTTCCACGTGCCACAGGGATCCTGGGACTCCTATCCATTTTCAAGAGGAGTCAGGCATCGTCTCCTTTGGAAGCATTGTTCTCCGCGGACCTCTCGAGTTTTCAAAGGATGTGAGGCCTCTGGTCGAGATGAGGTGGTGAACTAGGTCTTTCTCTGTGGTCTCCAGAGGGGATTCCGAGATCCCTTCGTCTTGGGAGATGCAAGACGAGCCTGCATTCAATTCACTGCAGGGATATCCGGCCTTACTTCAAATCAGAGCATCTCGGTGTCCATTCCACTTGAGGCCACAACCTCAGGGGCCCTCTCACATACCTGTAGCTGAGAGAAGACTCCTCTTGAGGTGCTTGTGGAAAGTTGGTATTCCTCTTGAGTCAAAGCCAGGGACTAAGCTCTCATCTCGAGTTGATTTGGGGTCCACGGAGCCCTTTCCTGGTGCTCCATTGACCTCAGGATCCCTGTAGACTTGAGACAGTGATCTTGGGTTTTCTCTGGAGTGCCATCAAGGAAATCAAGGCTCCTTTCACGTTTGATGTGGAACACGGAATTGCTCTGCACGCAGTGCAGGGGAATCGGGCCTCATCTCGCGGCGAGGGGGAAGTCTCATGGTTTTTCTCGAGTTGCGGCCGGAACCTGGGGTATATTCTGGAGTTACGACGGGGAGGGCACTTCCAGACACGTGTTTGTTCAGCGACGTCAGGACTCCTGCCTAGGTACGAGGGACACCTCGGGATTCTCCTCGAGCCTTGGCATGGCAATTGGGACGCGTCTCCACGTGAGGCGGGAGACCCAGGGGCCCTTTCCACGTGCCACAGGGATCCTGGGACTCCTATCCATTTTCAAGAGGAGTCAGGCATCGTCTCCTTTGGAAGCATTGATCTCCGCGGACCTCTCGAGTTTTCAAAGTATGTGAGGCCTCCGGTCGCGATGAGGCGGAGGACTAGGTCTTTCTCTGTGGCCTCCACAGGGGATTCAGACATCCCTTCGTCTTCGGAGATGGAAGATGAGCCTGCATTCAACTCACTGCAGGGATATACGGCCTTACTTCGAGTCAGAGCATCTGGGTGTCCATTCCACTTGAGGCCACAAACTCAGGGTCCCTCTCACATACCTGTAGCTGAGAGAAACCTCCTCTTGAGGTGCTTGTGGAAAGTTGGTATTCCTCTTGAGTCGAAGCCAGGGACTAAGCTCTCATCTCGAGTTGATTTGGGGTCCACGGAGTCCTTTCATGCTGCTACAGTGGCCTCAGGATCCCTCTAGACTTGAGACAGTGACTTTGGCTTTTCTCTGGAGTGCCATCAAGGAAATCAAGGCTCCTTTCAGGCTTGATGTGGAACACGGAATTGCTCTGCACGCAGTGCAGGGAAATCGAGCCTCATCTCGCGGCGAGGGGGAAGTCTCATGGTTTTTCTCGAGTTGCGGCCGGAACCTGGGGTATATTCTCGAGTTACGACGGGGAGTGCCCTTCCAGACACGTGTTTGTTCAGCGACGTCAGGACTCCTGCTTAGGTGGGAGGGACACCTCGGGATTCTCCTCGAGTCTTGACATGGCAATTGGGACGCGTCTCCATGTGAGGCGGGAGACCCAGCGTCCCTTTCGACGTGCCACAGGGATCCTGGGACTCCTATCCATTTTCAAGAGGAGTCAGGCATCGTCTCCTTTGGACGCATTGATCTCCGCGGACCTCTCGAGTTTTCAAAGGATGTGAGGCCTCCGTTCGCGTTGAGGCGGAGGACTAGGTCTTTCTCTGTGGTCTCCACAGGGGATTTAGACAACCCTTCGTCTTGGGAGATGCAAGACGAGCTTGCATTCAATTCACTGCAGGGATATACGGCCTTACTTCGAGTCAGAGGATCTGGGTGTCCATTCCACTTGAGGCCACAAACTCAGGGTCCCTCTCACATACCTGTAGCTGAGAGAAGCCTCCTCTTGAGGTGCTTGTGGAAAGTTGGTATTCCTCTTGAGTCGAAGCCAGGGACTAAGCTCTCATTTCGAGTTGATTTGGGTTCCACGGAGCCCTTTCGTGTTGCTACAGTGACCTCAGGATCCCTCTAGACTTCAGACAGTGATCTTGGGTTTTCTCTGGAGTGCCATCAAGGAAATCAAGGCTCCTTTCATGCTTGATGTGGAACACGGAATTGCTCTGCATGCAGTGCAGGGGAATCGGGCCTCATCTCGCGGCGAGGGGGAAGTCTCATGGTTTTTCTCCAGTTGCGGCCGGAACCTGGGGTATATTCTCGAGTTACGACGGGGAGGGCCCTTCCAGACACGTGTTTGTTCAGCGACGTCAGGACACCTGCCTAGGTGCGAGGGACACCTCGGGATTCTCCTCGAGGCTTGGCATGGCAATTGGGACGCGTCTCCACGTGAGGCGGGAGACCCAGGGGCCCTTTCCACGTGCCACAGGGATCCTGGGACTCCTATCCATTTTCAAGAGGAGTCAGGCATCGTCTCCTTTGGAAGCATTGATCTCCGCGGACCTCTCGAGTTTTCAAAGGATGTGAGGCCTCCGTTCGCGTTGAGGCGGAGGACTAGGTCTTTCTCTGTGGTCTCCACAGGGGATTCAGACAACCCTTCGTCTTGGGAGATGCAAGACGAGCCTGCATTCAATTCACTGCAGGGATATCCGGCCTTACTTCGAGTCAGAGCATCTGGGTGACCATTCCACTTGAGGCCACAAATTCAGGGTCCCTCTCACATACCTGTAGCTGAGAGAAGCCTCCTCTTGAGGTGCTTGTGGAAAGTTGGTATTTCTCATGAGTCGAAGCCAGGGACTAAGCTCTCATTTCCAGTTGATTTGGGTTCCACGGAGCCCTTTCGTGTTGGTACAGTGACCTCAGGATCCCCCTAGACTTGAGACAGTGATCTTGGGTTTTCTCTGAGTGCCTTCAAGGAAATCAAGGCTCCTTTCACTTTTGATGTGGAATACGGAATTGCTCTGCACGCAGTGCAGGGGAATCGGGCCTCATCTCGCGGCGAGGGGGAAGTCTCATGGTTTCTCTCGAGTTGCGGCCGGAACCTGGGGTATATTCTCGAGTTACGACGGGGAGGGCCCTTCCAGACACGTTTTTGTTCAGCGACGTCAGGACTCCTGCCTAGGTGCGAGGGACACCTCGGGATTCTCCTCGAGTCTTGGCATGGCAATTGGGACGGGTCTCCACGTGAGGCGGGAGACCCAGGGTCCCTTTCCACGTGCCACAGGGATCCTGGGACTCCTATCCATTTTCAAGAGGAGTCAGGCATCGTCTCCTTTGGAAGCATTGATCTCCGCGGACCTCTCGAGTTTTCAAAGGATGTGAGGCCTCTGGTCGAGATGATGTGGTGAACTAGGTCTTACTCTGTGGTCTCCAGAGGGGATTCCGAGATCCCTTCGTCTTGGGAGATGCAAGACGAGCCTGCATTCAATTCACTGCAGGGATATCCGGCCTTACTTCGAATCAGAGCATCTCGGTGTCCATTCCACTTGAGGCCACAACCTCAGGGGCCCTCTCACATACCTGTAGCTGAGAGAAGACTCCTCTTGAGGTGCTTGTGGAAAGTTGGTATTCCTCTTGAGTCAAAGCCAGGGACTAAGCTCTCATCTCGAGTTGATTTGGGGTCCACGGAGCCCTTTCCTGGTGCTCCATTGACCTCAGGATCCCTGTAGACTTGAGACAGTGATCTTGGGTTTTCTCTGGAGTGCCATCAAGGAAATCAAGGCTCCTTTCACGTTTGATGTGGAAGACGGAATTGCTCTGCACGCAGTGCAGGGGAATCGGGCCTCATCTCGCGGCGAGGGGGAAGTCTCATGGTTTTTCTCGAGTTGCGGCCGGAACCTGGGGTATATTCTGGAGTTACGACGGGGAGGGCACTTCCAGACACGTGTTTGTTCAGCGACGTCAGGACTCCTGCCTAGGTACGAGGGACACCTCGGCATTCTCCTCGAGTCTTGGCATGGCAATTGGGATGCTTCTCCACGTGAGGCGGGAGACCCAAGGTCCCTTTCCACGTGCCACAGGGATCCTCGGACTCCTATCCATTTTCAAGAGGAGTCAGGCATCGTCCCCTTTGGAAGCATTGATCTCCGAGGACCTCTCGAGATTTCAAAGGATGTGAGGCCTCCGGTCTCGATGAGGCGGAGAACTAGGTCTTTCTCTGTGGTCTCCACAGGTGATTCAGACATCTCTTCGTCTTGGGAGATGCAAGAGGAGCCTGCATTCAATTCACTGCAGGGATATCCGGCCTTACTTCGAGTCAGAGCATCTCAGTGTCCCTTCCACTTGAGGCCACAAACTCAGGGTCCCTCACACATACCTGTAGTTGAGAGAAGCCTCCTCTTGAGGTGCTTGTGGAATGTTGGTATTCCTCTTGAGTCGAAGCCAGTGACTGATCTATCATCTCCAGTTGATTTGGGGTCCACGGAGCCCTTTCTTGTTGCTCCAGTGACCTCAGGATCCCTCTAGACTGGAGACAGTGATCTTGGGTTTTCTCTGGAGTGCAATCAAGGAAATCAAGGCTCCTTTCACGTTTGATGTGGAACACGGAATTGCTCTGCACGCAGGGCAGGGGAATCGGGAGTCATCTCGCGGCGATGGGGAAGTCTCTTGGTTTTTCTCGAGTTGCGGACGGAACCTGGGGTATATTCTCGAGTTACGACGGGGAGGGCCCTTCCAGACACGTGTTTGTTCAGCGACGTCAGGACTCCTGCCTAGGTGCGAGGGATACCTCGGGATTCTCCTCGAGTCTTGGCATGGCAATTGGGACGCGTCTCCACGTGAGGCGGGAGACCCAGGGTCCCTTTCCACGTGCCACACGATCCTGGGACTCCTATCCATTTTCAAGAGGAGTGAGGCATCGTCTCCTTTGGAAGGATTGATCTCCGCTGACCTCTTGAGTTTTCAAAGGATGTGAGGTCTCCGGTCGCGTTGAGGCGGAGGACTAGGTCTTTCTCTGTGGTCTCCACAAGGGATTCAGAAAACCCTTCGTCTTGGGAGATGCAAGACGAGCCTGCATTCAATTCACTGCAGGGATGTCCGGCCTTACTTCGAGTCAGAGCATCTCGGTGTCCATTCCACTTGAGGCCACAAACTCAGGGTCCCTCTCACATACTTGTAGCTGAGAGAAGCCTCCTCTTGAGGTGCTTGTGGAAAGTTGGTATTCCTCTTGAGTCGAAGCCAGGGACTAAACTCTCATCTCGAGTTGATTTGGGGTCCATGGAGCCCTTTCATGTTGCTCCAGTGACCTAGGATCCCTCTAGACTTGAGACAGTGATCTTGGGTTTTCTCTGGAGTGCCATCAAGGAAATCAAGGCTCCTTTCACGTTTGATGTGGAACACGGAATTGCCCTGCACGCAGTGCAGGGGAATCGGTCCTCATTTCGCGGCGAGGGGGAAGTCTCATGGTTTTTCTCGAGTTGCGGCCGGAACCTGGGGCATATTCTCGACTTACGACGGGGAGGGCCCTTCCAGACACGTGTTTGTTCAGCGACATCAGAACTCCTTCCTAGGTGTGAGGGACACCTCAGGATTCTCCTCGAGTCTTGGCATGGCAATTGTGACGCGTCTCCACGTGAGGCGGGAGACCCAGGGGCCCTTTCCACGTGCCACAGGGATCCTGGGACTCCTATCCATTTTCAAGAGGAGTCAGGCATCGTCTCCTTTGGAAGCATTGATCTCCGCAGACCTCTCGAGATTTCAAAGGATGTGAGGCCTCCGGTCTCGATGAGGCGGAGAAATAGGTCTTTCTCTGTGGTCTCCACAGTGGATTCAGACATCCCTTCGTCTTGGGAGATGCAAGAGGAGCCTGCATTCAATTCACTGCAGGGATATACGGCCTTACTTCGAGTCAGAGCATCTCGGTGTCCATTCCACTTGAGGCCACAAACTCAGGGTCCCTTTCACATACCTGTAGCTGAGAGAAGCCTCCTCTTGAGGTGCTTGTGGAAAGTTGGTATTCCTCTTGAGTCGAAGCCAGGGAATAAGCTCTCATCTCGAGTTGATTTGGGGTCCATGGAGCCCTTTCGTGTTGCTCCAGTGACCTCAGGATCCCTCTAGACTTGAGACAGTGATCTTGGGTTTTCTCTGGAGTGCAATCAAGGAAATCAAGGCTCCTTTCACGTTTGATGTGGAAAACGGAATTGCTCTGCACGCAGTGCAGGGAAATCGGGCCTCATCTCGCGGCGAGGGGGAAGTCTCATATTTTTTCTCGAGTTGCGGCTGGAACCTGATTTATATTCTCGAGTTACGACGGGGTGGTCCCTTCCAGACACATGTTTGTTCAGCAACGGCAGGACTCCTGCCTAGGTGCGAGGGACACCTCGGGGTTCTCCACGAGTCTTGGCATGGCAATTGGGACGCGGCTCCACGTGAGGCGGGAGACCCAGGGTCCCTTTCCACGAGCCACAGGGATCCTGGGACTCCTATACATTTACAAGAGGAGTCAGGTATCGTCTCCTTTGGAAGCATTGATCTGCGCGGACCTCTCGAGTTTTAAAGTATGTGAGGCCTCCGGTCGGGTTGAGGCGGAGGACTAGTTCTTTCTCTGTGGTCTCCACAGGGGATTCAGACATCCCTTCGTCTTGGGAGAGGCAAGACGAGCCTGCATTCAATTCACTGCAGGGATATCCGGCCTTAGTTCCCGTCAGAGCATCTCGGTGTCCATTCCACTTGAGGCCACAAACTCAGGGTCCCTCTCACATACCTGTAGCTGAGAGAAGCCTCCTCTTGAGGTGCTTGTGGAAAGTTGGTATTCCTCTTGAGTCGAATCCAGGTACTAAGGTCTCATCTCGAGTTGATTTGGGGTCCACGGAGCCCTTTCGTGTTGCTACAGTGACCTCAGGATCCCTCTAGACTTGAGACAGTGATCTTGGGTTTTCTCTGGAGTGCCATCAAGTAAATCAAGGATCCTTTCACGTTTGATGTGGAACACGGAATTGCTCTGCACGCAGTGCAGGGGAATCGGGCCTCATCTCGCGGTGAGGGGGAAGTCTAATGGTTTTTCTCGAGTTGCAGCCAGATCCTGGTGTATATTCTCGAGTTACGACGGGGAGGGCCCTTCCAGACACGTGTTTGTTCAGCGACGTCAGAACTCCTACCTAGGTGTGAGGGACACCTCGGGATTCTCCTCGAATCTTGGCATGGCAATTGGGACGCGTCTCCACGTGAGGCGGGAGACCCAGGGTCCCTTTCCACGTGCCACAGGGATCCTGGGACTCCTATCCATTTTCAAGAGGAGTCAGCCATCGTCTCCTTTGGAAGCATTGATCTCCGTGGACCTCTCGAGTTTTCAAAGGATGTGAGGCCTCCGGTCGCGATGAGGCGGAGGACTAGGTCTTTCTCTGTGGCCTCCACAGGGGATTCAGACATCCCTTCGTCTTGGGAGATGGAAGACGAGCCTGCCTTCAATTCACTGCAGGGATATCCGGCCTTACTTCGAGTCAGAGCATCTCGGTGACCATTCCACTTGAGGCCACAAACTCAGGGTCCCTCTCACATACCTGTAGCTGAGAGAAGCCTCGTCTTGAGGTGCTTGTGGAAACTTGGTATTCCTCTTGAGTCGAAGCCAGGGACTAAGCTCTCATCTCGAGTTGACTTGGGGTCCACAGAGCCCGTTCGTGTTGCTCCAGTGACCTCAGGATCCCTCTAGACTTGAGACAGTGATCTTGGGTTTTCTCTGGAGTGCGATCAAGGAAATCAAGGCTCCTTTCACGTTTGATGTGGAACACGGAATTGCTCTGCACGCAGTGCAGGGGAATCGGGCCTCATCTTGCGACGAGGGGGAAGTCTCATGGGTTTTCTCGAGTTGCGGCCGGAACCTGGGGTATATTCTCGAGTTACGACGGGGAGGGCCCTTCAGACACGTGTTTGTTCAGCGACGTCAGGACTCCTGCCTAGGTGCGAGGGACACCTCGGGATTCTCCTCGAGTCTTGGCATGGCAATTGGGACGCGTCTCCACGTGAAGCGGGAGACCCAGAATCCCCGTCCATGTGGACAGGGATCCTGGGACTCCTAACCATTTTCAAGAGGAGTCAGGCATCGTCTCCTTTGGAAGCATTGATCTGCGCGGACCTCTCGAGTTTTAAAGTATGTGAGGCCTCCGGTCGGGTTGAGGCGGAGGACTAGTTCTTTCTCTGTGGTCTCCACAGGGGATTCAGACATCCCTTCGTCTTGGGAGAGGCAAGACGAGCCTGCATTCAATTCACTGCAGGGATATCCGGCCTTAGTTCCCGTCAGAGCATCTCGGTGTCCATTCCACTTGAGGCCACAAACTCAGGGTCCCTCTCACATACCTGTAGCTGAGAGAAGCCTCCTCTTGAGGTGCTTGTGGAAAGTTGGTATTCCTCTTGAGTCGAATCCAGGTACTAAGGTCTCATCTCGAGTTGATTTGGGGTCCACGGAGCCCTTTCGTGTTGCTACAGTGACCTCAGGATCCCTCTAGACTTGAGACAGTGATCTTGGGTTTTCTCTGGAGTGCCATCAAGTAAATCAAGGATCCTTTCACGTTTGATGTGGAACACGGAATTGCTCTGCACGCAGTGCAGGGGAATCGGGCCTCATCTCGCGGTGAGGGGGAAGTCTAATGGTTTTTCTCGAGTTGCAGCCAGATCCTGGTGTATATTCTCGAGTTACGATGGGGAGGGCCCTTCCAGACACGTGTTTGTTCAGCGACGTCAGAACTCCTACCTAGGTGTGAGGGACACCTCGGGATTCTCCTCGAATCTTGGCATGGCAATTGGGACGCGTCTCCACGTGAGGCGGGAGACCCAGGGTCCCTTTCCACGTGCCACAGGGATCCTGGGACTCCTATCCATTTTCAAGAGGAGTCAGCCATCGTCTCCTTTGGAAGCATTGATCTCCGTGGACCTCTCGAGTTTTCAAAGGATGTGAGGCCTCCGGTCGCGATGAGGCGGAGGACTAGGTCTTTCTCTGTGGCCTCCACAGGGGATTCAGACATCCCTTCGTCTTGGGAGATGGAAGACGAGCCTGCCTTCAATTCACTGCAGGGATATCCGGCCTTACTTCGAGTCAGAGCATCTCGGTGACCATTCCACTTGAGGCCACAAACTCAGGGTCCCTCTCACATACCTGTAGCTGAGAGAAGCCTCGTCTTGAGGTGCTTGTGGAAACTTGGTATTCCTCTTGAGTCGAAGCCAGGGACTAAGCTCTCATCTCGAGTTGACTTGGGGTCCACAGAGCCCGTTCGTGTTGCTCCAGTGACCTCAGGATCCCTCTAGACTTGAGACAGTGATCTTGGGTTTTCTCTGGAGTGCGATCAAGGAAATCAAGGCTCCTTTCACGTTTGATGTGGAACACGGAATTGCTCTGCACGCAGTGCAGGGGAATCGGGCCTCATCTTGCGACGAGGGGGAAGTCTCATGGGTTTTCTCGAGTTGCGGCCGGAACCTGGGGTATATTCTCGAGTTACGACGGGGAGGGCCCTTCAGACACGTGTTTGTTCAGCGACGTCAGGACTCCTGCCTAGGTGCGAGGGACACCTCGGGATTCTCCTCGAGTCTTGGCATGGCAATTGGGACGCGTCTCCACGTGAAGCGGGAGACCCAGAATCCCCGTCCATGTGGACAGGGATCCTGGGACTCCTAACCATTTTCAAGAGGAGTCAGGCATCGTCTCCTTTGGAAGCATTGATCTGCGCGGACCTCTCGAGTTTTAAAGTATGTGAGGCCTCCGGTCGGGTTGAGGCGGAGGACTAGTTCTTTCTCTGTGGTCTCCACAGGGGATTCAGACATCCCTTCGTCTTGGGAGAGGCAAGACGAGCCTGCATTCAATTCACTGCAGGGATATCCGGCCTTAGTTCCCGTCAGAGCATCTCGGTGTCCATTCCACTTGAGGCCACAAACTCAGGGTCCCTCTCACATACCTGTAGCTGAGAGAAGCCTCCTCTTGAGGTGCTTGTGGAAAGTTGGTATTCCTCTTGAGTCGAAGCCAGGGAATAAGCTCTCATCTCGAGTTGATTTGGGGTCCATGGAGCCCTTTCGTGTTGCTCCAGTGACCTCAGGATCCCTCTAGACTTGAGACAGTGATCTTGGGTTTTCTCTGGAGTGCAATCAAGGAAATCAAGGCTCCTTTCACGTTTGATGTGGAAAACGGAATTGCTCTGCACGCAGTGCAGGGAAATCGGGCCTCATCTCGCGGCGAGGGGGAAGTCTCATATTTTTTCTCGAGTTGCGGCTGGAACCTGATTTATATTCTCGAGTTACGACGGGGTGGTCCCTTCCAGACACATGTTTGTTCAGCAACGGCAGGACTCCTGCCTAGGTGCGAGGGACACCTCGGGGTTCTCCACGAGTCTTGGCATGGCAATTGGGACGCGGCTCCACGTGAGGCGGGAGACCCAGGGTCCCTTTCCACGAGCCACAGGGATCCTGGGACTCCTATACATTTACAAGAGGAGTCAGGTATCGTCTCCTTTGGAAGCATTGATCTGCGCGGACCTCTCGAGTTTTAAAGTATGTGAGGCCTCCGGTCGGGTTGAGGCGGAGGACTAGTTCTTTCTCTGTGGTCTCCACAGGGGATTCAGACATCCCTTCGTCTTGGGAGAGGCAAGACGAGCCTGCATTCAATTCACTGCAGGGATATCCGGCCTTAGTTCCCGTCAGAGCATCTCGGTGTCCATTCCACTTGAGGCCACAAACTCAGGGTCCCTCTCACATACCTGTAGCTGAGAGAAGCCTCCTCTTGAGGTGCTTGTGGAAAGTTGGTATTCCTCTTGAGTCGAATCCAGGTACTAAGGTCTCATCTCGAGTTGATTTGGGGTCCACGGAGCCCTTTCATGTTGCTACAGGGACCTCAGGATCCCTCTAGACTTGAGACAGTGATCTTGGGTTTTCTCTGGAGTGCCATCAAGTAAATCAAGGATCCTTTCACGTTTGATGTGGAACACGGAATTGCTCTGCACGCAGTGCAGGGGAATCGGGCCTCATCTCGCGGTGAGGGGGAAGTCTAATGGTTTTTCTCGAGTTGCAGCCAGATCCTGGTGTATATTCTCGAGTTACGACGGGGAGGGCCCTTCCAGACACGTGTTTGTTCAGCGACGTCAGAACTCCTACCTAGGTGTGAGGGACACCTCGGGATTCTCCTCGAATCTTGGCATGGCAATTGGGACGCGTCTCCACGTGAGGCGGGAGACCCAGGGTCCCTTTCCACGTGCCACAGGGATCCTGGGACTCCTATCCATTTTCAAGAGGAGTCAGCCATCGTCTCCTTTGGAAGCATTGATCTCCGTGGACCTCTCGAGTTTTCAAAGGATGTGAGGCCTCCGGTCGCGATGAGGCGGAGGACTAGGTCTTTCTCTGTGGCCTCCACAGGGGATTCAGACATCCCTTCGTCTTGGGAGATGGAAGACGAGCCTGCCTTCAATTCACTGCAGGGATATCCGGCCTTACTTCGAGTCAGAGCATCTCGGTGACCATTCCACTTGAGGCCACAAACTCAGGGTCCCTCTCACATACCTGTAGCTGAGAGAAGCCTCGTCTTGAGGTGCTTGTGGAAACTTGGTATTCCTCTTGAGTCGAAGCCAGGGACTAAGCTCTCATCTCGAGTTGACTTGGGGTCCACAGAGCCCGTTCGTGTTGCTCCAGTGACCTCAGGATCCCTCTAGACTTGAGACAGTGATCTTGGGTTTTCTCTGGAGTGCGATCAAGGAAATCAAGGCTCCTTTCACGTTTGATGTGGAACACGGAATTGCTCTGCACGCAGTGCAGGGGAATCGGGCCTCATCTTGCGACGAGGGGGAAGTCTCATGGGTTTTCTCGAGTTGCGGCCGGAACCTGGGGTATATTCTCGAGTTACGACGGGGAGGGCCCTTCAGACACGTGTTTGTTCAGCGACGTCAGGACTCCTGCCTAGGTGCGAGGGACACCTCGGGATTCTCCTCGAGTCTTGGCATGGCAATTGGGACGCGTCTCCACGTGAAGCGGGAGACCCAGAATCCCCGTCCATGTGGACAGGGATCCTGGGACTCCTAACCATTTTCAAGAGGAGTCAGGCATCGTCTCCTTTGGAAGCATTGATCTGCGCGGACCTCTCGAGTTTTAAAGTATGTGAGGCCTCCGGTCGGGTTGAGGCGGAGGACTAGTTCTTTCTCTGTGGTCTCCACAGGGGATTCAGACATCCCTTCGTCTTGGGAGAGGCAAGACGAGCCTGCATTCAATTCACTGCAGGGATATCCGGCCTTAGTTCCCGTCAGAGCATCTCGGTGTCCATTCCACTTGAGGCCACAAACTCAGGGTCCCTCTCACATACCTGTAGCTGAGAGAAGCCTCCTCTTGAGGTGCTTGTGGAAAGTTGGTATTCCTCTTGAGTCGAATCCAGGTACTAAGGTCTCATCTCGAGTTGATTTGGGGTCCACGGAGCCCTTTCGTGTTGCTACAGTGACCTCAGGATCCCTCTAGACTTGAGACAGTGATCTTGGGTTTTCTCTGGAGTGCCATCAAGTAAATCAAGGATCCTTTCACGTTTGATGTGGAACACGGAATTGCTCTGCACGCAGTGCAGGGGAATCGGGCCTCATCTCGCGGTGAGGGGGAAGTCTAATGGTTTTTCTCGAGTTGCAGCCAGATCCTGGTGTATATTCTCGAGTTACGATGGGGAGGGCCCTTCCAGACACGTGTTTGTTCAGCGACGTCAGAACTCCTACCTAGGTGTGAGGGACACCTCGGGATTCTCCTCGAATCTTGGCATGGCAATTGGGACGCGTCTCCACGTGAGGCGGGAGACCCAGGGTCCCTTTCCACGTGCCACAGGGATCCTGGGACTCCTATCCATTTTCAAGAGGAGTCAGCCATCGTCTCCTTTGGAAGCATTGATCTCCGTGGACCTCTCGAGTTTTCAAAGGATGTGAGGCCTCCGGTCGCGATGAGGCGGAGGACTAGGTCTTTCTCTGTGGCCTCCACAGGGGATTCAGACATCCCTTCGTCTTGGGAGATGGAAGACGAGCCTGCCTTCAATTCACTGCAGGGATATCCGGCCTTACTTCGAGTCAGAGCATCTCGGTGACCATTCCACTTGAGGCCACAAACTCAGGGTCCCTCTCACATACCTGTAGCTGAGAGAAGCCTCGTCTTGAGGTGCTTGTGGAAACTTGGTATTCCTCTTGAGTCGAAGCCAGGGACTAAGCTCTCATCTCGAGTTGACTTGGGGTCCACAGAGCCCGTTCGTGTTGCTCCAGTGACCTCAGGATCCCTCTAGACTTGAGACAGTGATCTTGGGTTTTCTCTGGAGTGCGATCAAGGAAATCAAGGCTCCTTTCACGTTTGATGTGGAACACGGAATTGCTCTGCACGCAGTGCAGGGGAATCGGGCCTCATCTTGCGACGAGGGGGAAGTCTCATGGGTTTTCTCGAGTTGCGGCCGGAACCTGGGGTATATTCTCGAGTTACGACGGGGAGGGCCCTTCAGACACGTGTTTGTTCAGCGACGTCAGGACTCCTGCCTAGGTGCGAGGGACACCTCGGGATTCTCCTCGAGTCTTGGCATGGCAATTGGGACGCGTCTCCACGTGAAGCGGGAGACCCAGAATCCCCGTCCATGTGGACAGGGATCCTGGGACTCCTAACCATTTTCAAGAGGAGTCAGGCATCGTCTCCTTTGGAAGCATTGATCTGCGCGGACCTCTCGAGTTTTAAAGTATGTGAGGCCTCCGGTCGGGTTGAGGCGGAGGACTAGTTCTTTCTCTGTGGTCTCCACAGGGGATTCAGACATCCCTTCGTCTTGGGAGAGGCAAGACGAGCCTGCATTCAATTCACTGCAGGGATATCCGGCCTTAGTTCCCGTCAGAGCATCTCGGTGTCCATTCCACTTGAGGCCACAAACTCAGGGTCCCTCTCACATACCTGTAGCTGAGAGAAGCCTCCTCTTGAGGTGCTTGTGGAAAGTTGGTATTCCTCTTGAGTCGAATCCAGGTACTAAGGTCTCATCTCGAGTTGATTTGGGGTCCACGGAGCCCTTTCGTGTTGCTACAGTGACCTCAGGATCCCTCTAGACTTGAGACAGTGATCTTGGGTTTTCTCTGGAGTGCCATCAAGTAAATCAAGGATCCTTTCACGTTTGATGTGGAACACGGAATTGCTCTGCACGCAGTGCAGGGGAATCGGGCCTCATCTCGCGGTGAGGGGGAAGTCTAATGGTTTTTCTCGAGTTGCAGCCAGATCCTGGTGTATATTCTCGAGTTACGATGGGGAGGGCCCTTCCAGACACGTGTTTGTTCAGCGACGTCAGAACTCCTACCTAGGTGTGAGGGACACCTCGGGATTCTCCTCGAATCTTGGCATGGCAATTGGGACGCGTCTCCACGTGAGGCGGGAGACCCAGGGTCCCTTTCCACGTGCCACAGGGATCCTGGGACTCCTATCCATTTTCAAGAGGAGTCAGCCATCGTCTCCTTTGGAAGCATTGATCTCCGTGGACCTCTCGAGTTTTCAAAGGATGTGAGGCCTCCGGTCGCGATGAGGCGGAGGACTAGGTCTTTCTCTGTGGCCTCCACAGGGGATTCAGACATCCCTTCGTCTTGGGAGATGGAAGACGAGCCTGCCTTCAATTCACTGCAGGGATATCCGGCCTTACTTCGAGTCAGAGCATCTCGGTGACCATTCCACTTGAGGCCACAAACTCAGGGTCCCTCTCACATACCTGTAGCTGAGAGAAGCCTCGTCTTGAGGTGCTTGTGGAAACTTGGTATTCCTCTTGAGTCGAAGCCAGGGACTAAGCTCTCATCTCGAGTTGACTTGGGGTCCACAGAGCCCGTTCGTGTTGCTCCAGTGACCTCAGGATCCCTCTAGACTTGAGACAGTGATCTTGGGTTTTCTCTGGAGTGCGATCAAGGAAATCAAGGCTCCTTTCACGTTTGATGTGGAACACGGAATTGCTCTGCACGCAGTGCAGGGGAATCGGGCCTCATCTTGCGACGAGGGGGAAGTCTCATGGGTTTTCTCGAGTTGCGGCCGGAACCTGGGGTATATTCTCGAGTTACGACGGGGAGGGCCCTTCAGACACGTGTTTGTTCAGCGACGTCAGGACTCCTGCCTAGGTGCGAGGGACACCTCGGGATTCTCCTCGAGTCTTGGCATGGCAATTGGGACGCGTCTCCACGTGAAGCGGGAGACCCAGAATCCCCGTCCATGTGGACAGGGATCCTGGGACTCCTAACCATTTTCAAGAGGAGTCAGGCATCGTCTCCTTTGGAAGCATTGATCTCCTCGGACCTCTCGAGTTTTCAAAGGATGTGAGGCCTCCGGTCGCGATGAGGCGGAGGACTAGGTCTTTCTCTGTTGCCTCCACAGGGGATTCAGACATCCCTTCGTCTTGGGAGATGGAAGACGAGCCTGCATTCAATTCACTGCAGGGATATCCGGCCTTACTTCGAGTCAGAGCATCTCGGTGTCCATTCCACTTCAGGCCACAAACTCAGGGTCCCTCTCACATACCTGTAGCTGAGAGAAGCCTCCTCTTGAGGTGCTTGTGGAAAGTTGGTATTCCTCTTGAGTCGAATCCAGGGACTAAGATCTCATCTCGAGTTGATTTGGGGTCCACGGATCCCTTTCGTGTTGCTACAGTGGCCTCAGGATCCCTCTAGACTTGAGACAGTGACTTTGGGTTTTCTCTGGAGTGCCATCAAGGAAATCAAGGCTCCTTTCACGTTTGATGTGGAACACGGAATTGCTCTGCACGCAGTGCACGGGAATCGGGCCTCATCTCGCGGGGAAGGGGAAGTCTCAAGGTTTTTCTAGAGTTGCGGGCGGAGCCTGGAGTATATTCTCGAGTTACGACCGGGAGGGCCCTTCCAGATACGTGTTTGTTCAGCGTCGTCAGGACTCCAGCCTAGGTGCGAGGGACACCTCGGGATTCTCCTCGAGTCTTGGCATGGCAATTGGGACGCGTCTCCACGTGAGGCGGGAGACCCAGGGTCCCTTTCCACGTGCCACAGGGATCCTGGGACTCCTATCAATTTTCAAGAGGAGTCAGGCATCGTCTCCTTTGGAAGCATTGATCTCCGTGGACCTCTCGAGTTTTCAAAGGATGTGAGGCCGCCAGTCGCGATGACGCGGAGAACTAGGTCTTTCTCTGTGGTGTCCACAGGGGATTCAGACATCCCTTCGTCTTGGGAGATGCAAGACGAGCCTGCATTCAATTCACTGCAGGGATATCCGGCCTTACTTCGAGTCAGAGCATCTCGGTGTCCATTCGATTTGAGGCCACATACTCAGGGTCCCTCTCACATACCTGTAGCTGAGAGAAGCCTCCTCTTGAGGTGCTTGTGGAAAGTTGGTATTCCTCTTGAGTCGAAGCCAGGGACTAAGCTCTCATCTCGAGTTGATTTGGGGTCCACGGAGCCCTTTCGTGTTGCTCCAGTGACCTCAGGATCCCTCTAGACTTGAAATAGTGATCTTGGGTTTTCTGAAGATCTGAAATGGTGTGAAAAACATGAAGAGCCTAAAAGGTGTGAAAAATATGAAAAGCTTCAAAAGATGTCACAAATATGAGGAGCATGAAACGGTCTTAAAAATTGGAGGATCATGAAGCGTTGTTGAAAAACATGAAGAGCATGAAAACCTGTGAAAAATATGAAGAGCTTCAAAAGGTGTCGAAAATATAGGAGCATGAAACGGTCTGAAAAATAGGAGGAAAATGAAGCGGTGTTGAAAACCATGAAGAGCCTGAAAAGGTGTGAAAAATATGAAGAGCTTCAAAATGTGTCAAAAATATGAGAAGCATGAAACGGTCTGAAAAATAGGAGGAGCATGAAGTGGTGTTAAAAAACATGTAGAGCATGAAAAGGGGTGAAAAATACGAAGAGCTTCAAAAGGTGTCAAAACTATGAGGAGTATGAAACGATCTGAAAATAGGAGCAGCATGAAACGGTGTTCAAAAACATGAAGAGCCTGAAAAGGTGTGAAAAATATGAAGAGCTTCAAAAGGTGTGAAATACATAGGGGCATGAAACGGTCTGAAAAACAGAAGGAGCATGAAGCTGTGTTGATAAACATGAAGAGCCTGAAAAGATGTGAAAAATATGAATAGCTTCAAAAGGTGTGAAAAATATGAAGAGCTTCAAAAGGTGTCAAAAATGAGATGAGCATGAAACGGTCTGAAAAATACGAGGAGCATGATGCGGTGTTGAAAATCATGAAGAGCCTGAAAAGGCGTGAAAAATATGAAGAGCTTCAAAGATGTGAAAAATATGAAGAGCTTCAAAAGGTGTCAAAATGAGATGAGCATGAAACGGTCTGAAAAATAGAAGCAGCATGAAACGGTGTTGAAAAACATGAAGAGCCTGAAAAACTGTGAAAAATATTAAGAGCTTCAAAAGGTGTGAAAAATATGAAGAGCTTCAAAAGGTGTCAAAAATTAGATGAGCATGAAACGGTCTGAAATATAGGAGGGCATGAAGCGGTGTTGAAAAACATGAAGAGCCTGAAAAGGTGTGAAAAATATGAAGAGCTTCAAAACGTGTCAAAAATATGAGGAGCACGAAACGGTCTGAAAAATAGGAGGAGCATGAAACAGTGTTCAAAAACATGAAGAGCCTGAAAAGGTGTGAAAAATATGAAGAGCTTCAAAAGTTGTCAAAAATATGAGGAGCATGAAACGGTCTGAAAAATAGGAGGAGCAAGAAGCAGGGTTGAAAAACATGTAGAGCCTGAAAACGTGGGAAAAATACGAAGAGCTTCAAAAGATGTGAAAAATATGAAGAGCTTTAAAAGGTGTCAAAAATGAGATGAGCATGAAACGGTCTGAAAAATAGAAGGCGAATGAAGCGGTGTTTAAAAACATGAAGAACCTGAAAAGGTGTGAGAAATATGAAGAACTTCAAAAGGTGTCAAATATATGAGGAGCATGTAACGGTCTGAAAAAGAGGAGGAGTATGAAGCGGTGTTGAAAAACATGAAGAGCCTGAAAAGGTGTGTAAAATATTAAGAGGTTCTAAAGGTGTAAAAAATATGAGGAGCATGAAACGATCTTAAAAATACGAGGAGAATGAAGTGGAGTTGAAAAACATGAAGAGCGTGAAAATGTGTGAAATATATGAAAAGCTTCAAATCCTGTCAAAAATATGAGGAGCATGAAACGGTCTGAAAAAGAGGAGGAACATGAAGTGGTGTTGAAAAACATGAAGAGCCTGAAAAGGTGTGTAAAATATTAAGAGCTTCAAAAGGTGGCAAAAATATGAGGAGAATGAAATGGTCTGAAAAATAGGAGGAGCATGAATCGGTGTTTAAAAACATGAAGAGCCTGAAAAGGTGTGAAAATTATGAGGAGTTTCTAAAGGTGTCAAAAATATGAGGAGCATTAAACGGTCTGAAAAATAGGAGGAGCATGAAGTGGTGTTGAAAAACATGAAGAGCATGAAAAGGTGCGAAAAATATGAAGAGCTTCAAAAGGTGTCAAAAATATGAGGAGCATGAAACGGTCTGAAAAATAGGAGGAGCATGTAACGGTGACCAAAAACATGAAGAGCCAGAAAAGGTGTGAAAAATATGAAGAGCTTCAAAAGGTGTGAAATACATGGGGAGCATGAAATGGGCTGAAAAATATGAGAAGCATGAAGTGGTGTGGAAAAATCTGAAGAGCCTGAAAATGTGTGAAAAATATGAAGAGCTTCAAAAGGTGTCAAAAATGAGATGAGGATGAAACGGTCTGAAAAATAGTAGGAGCATGAAGCGGTGTTGAAAAACATGAAGAACCTGAAAAGGTGTGAGAAATATGAAGAGCTTCAAAAAGTGTCAAAAATATGAGCAGCATGAAACGGTCTGAAAAAGAGGAGGAGCATGAAGCGGTATAGAAAAACATGAAGAGCCTGAAAAGGTGTGAAAAATATGAAGAGCTTCTAAAGGAGTCAAAAATATGAGGAGCATGAAACGGTCTTATAAATACAAGGAGCATGAAGTGGTGTTGAAAATCATGAAGAGACTGAAAAGGTGTGAAATATATGAAGAGCTTCAAAATGTTTGAAATACATGAGGAGGGTGAAACGGTCTGAAATATAGGAGGAGCTTGAAGCTGTGCTCAAAAACATGAAGAGCCTCAGAAGGCGTGAAAAATATGAAGAACTTCAAAAGGTGTGAAAAATATGAGGAGCATGAAACAGTCTGAAAAATAGGAGCATGAAGCGGTGTTCAATAATATGAAGAGCCTGAAAACGTGTGAAAAATATGAAGAACTTCAAAATTTTCAAAAATATGAGGAGCATGCAAAGGTCTGAAAAATAGGAGGAGCATGAAACGGTGTTGAAAAACATGAAGAGCCTGAAAAGGTGTGAAAAATATGAAGAGTTCCAAAAGTTGTCAAAAATATGAAGAGCATGAAACGGTCTGAAAAATAGGAGGAGCATGAAGCGGTGTTGAAAAACATGAAGAGTCTGAAAACGTGTGAAAGTATGAAGAGCTTCAAAAATATGAAAAATATGAAGAGCTTCAAAAGGTGTCAAAAATGAGATGAGCATGAAACGGTCTGAAAAATACGAGGAGCATGAAGCGGTGTTGAAAATCATGAAGAGCCTGAAAAGGCGTGAAAAATATGAAGAGCTTCAAAAGATGTGAAAAATATGAAGAGCTTCAAAAGGTGTCAAAATCAGATGAGCATGAAACGGTCTGAAAAATAGAAGCAGCATGAAACGGTGTTGAAAAACATGAAGAGCCTGAAAAAGTGTGAAAAATATGAAGAGCTTCAAAAGGTGTGAAATATATGAAGAGCTTCAAAAGGTGTCAAAAATTAGATGACCATGAAACGGTCTGAAATATAGGAGGGCATGAAGCGGTGTTGAAAAACATGAAGAGCCTGAAAAGGTGTGAAAAATATGAAGAGCTTCAAAAGTTGTCAAAAATATGAGGAGCATGAAACGGTCTGAAAAAGAGGAGGAGTATGAAGCGGTGTTGAAAAACATTAAGAGCCTGAAAAGGTGTGTAAAATATTTAGAGGTTCTAAAGGTGTCAAAAATATGAGGAGCATGAAACGGTCTTAAAAATACGAGGAGAATGAAGCGGAGTTGAAAAACATGAAGAGCGTGAAAATGTGTGAAAAATATGAAAAGCCTCAAATCCTGTCAAAAATATGAGGAGCATTAAACGGTCTGAAAAAGAGGAGGAGTATGAAGCGGTGTTGAAAAACATGAAGAGAGTGAAAAGGTGTGTAAAATATTAAGAGGTTCTAAAGGTGTCAAAAATATGAGGAGGATGAAACGGTCTGAAAAAGAGGAGGAGCATGAAGCGGTGTTGAAAATCATGAAGAGCCTGAAAACGCGTGAAAAATATGAAGAGCTTCAAAAGGTGTCAAAATGAGATGAGCATGAAACGGTCTAAAAAATAGGAGGAGCATGAAATGGTGTTGAAAAAAATGAAAACCCTGAAAAGGTGTGAAATATATGAAGAGCTTCAAAAGGTTTCAAAAATATGAGGAGAATGAAACGGTCTGCAAAATAGGAGGAGCATGAAATGGTGTTCAAAAACATGAAGAGCATGAAAAGGTGTGAACAATATGAAGAGCTTCAAAAGTTGTGAAATACATGAGGAGGATTAAATGGACTGAAAAATAGGAGGAGCATAAAGCGGTGTTCAAAAACATGAAGAGCCAGAAGAGGTGTGAAAAATATGAAGAGCTTCAAAGATGTGAACAATATGAAGAGCTTCAAAAGGTGTCAAAATGAGATGAGCATGAAACGCTCTGAAAAATAGAAGCAGCATGAAACGGTGTTGAAAAACATGAAGAGCCTGAAAAAGTGTGAAAAATATTAAGAGCTTCAAAAGTTGTGAAAAATATGAAGAGCTTCAAAAGGTGTCAAAAATTAGATGAGCATGAAACGGTCTGAAATATAGGAGGGCATGAAGCGGTGTTGAAAAACATGAAGAGCCTGAAAAGGTGTGAAAAATATGAAGAGCTTCAAAACGTGTCAAAAATATGAGGAGCACGAAATGGTCTGAAAAATAGGAGGAGCAAGAAGCAGGGTTGAAAAACATGTAGAGCCTGAAAACGTGTGAAAAATACGAAGAGCTTCAAAAGATGTGAAAAATATGAAGAGCTTTAAAAGGTGTCAAAAATGAGATGAGCATGAAACGGTCTGAAAAATGGTAGGAGAATGAAGCGGTGTTGAAAAACATAAAGAACCTGAAAAGGTGTGAGAAATATGAAGAGCTTCAAAAGGTGTCAAATATATGAGGAGCATGAAATGGTCTGAAAAAGAGGAGGAGTGTGAAGCGGTGTTGAAAAACATGAAGAGCCTGAAAAGGTGTGTAAAATATTAAGAGTTTCTAAAGGTGTCAAAAATATGAGGAGCATGAAACGGTCTGAAAAATACGAGGAGAATGAAGTGGAGTTGAAAATCATGAAGAGCATGAAAATGTGTGAAATATATGAAAAACCTCAAATCCTGTCAAAAATATGAGGAGCATGAAACGGTCTGAAAAAGAGGAGGAGTATGAAGCGGTGTTGAAAAACATGAAGAGCCTGAAAAGGTGTGTAAAATATTAAGAGTTTCTAAAGGTGTCAAAAATATGAGGAGCATGAAACGGTCTGAAAAATACGAGGAGCATGAAGCAGTGTTGAAAATCATGAAGAGCGTGAAAAGGCGTGAAAAATATGAAGAGCTTCAAAAGGTGTCAAAATGAGATGAGAATGAAACGGTCTGCAAAATAGGAGGAACATGAAATGGTGTTCAAAAACATGAAGAGCATGAAAAGGTGTGAACAATATGAAGAGCTTCAAAAGTTGTGAAATACATGAGGAGGATTAAATGGTCTGAAAAATAGGAGGAGCATGAAGCGGTGTTCAAAAACATGAAGAGCCAGAAGAGGTGTGAAAAATATGAAGAGCTTCAAAAGGTGTGAAAAATATGAGGAGCATAAAACGGTCTGAAAAATAGGAAGAGCAAGAGGCGGTGTTCAAAAACATGAAGAGCCTGAAAAGGTGTGAAATATATGAACAGCTTCAAAACGTGTCAAAAATATTAGGAGCATGAAATGGTCTGAAAAATAGGAGGAGCATGAAACGATGTTGAAAAACATGAAGAGCCTGAAAAGGTGTGAGAAATATGAAGAGCTTCAAAAGGTGTCAAAAATATGAGGAGCATGAAACGGTGTGAAAAATAGGAGGAGCAAGAAGGGGTGTTGAAAAACATGAAGAGCCTGAAAAGATGTGAAAATTATGAAGAGCTTCAAAAGGTGTCAAAAATGAGATGAGCATGAAACGCTCTGAAAAATAGGAGGAGCATGAAGCGGTGTTGAAAAACATGAAGAGCCTGAAAATGTGTGTAAAATATTAAGAGTTTCTAAAGGTGTCAAAAATATGAGGAGCATGAAACGGTCTGAAAAATACGAGGAGCATGAAGCAGTGTTGAAAATCATGAAGAGCGTGAAAAGGCGTGAAAAATATGAAGAGCTTCAAAAGGTGTCAAAATGAGATGAGAATGAAACGGTCTGCAAAATAGGAGGAACATGAAATGGTGTTCAAAAACATGAAGAGCATGAAAAGGTGTGAACAATATGAAGAGCTTCAAAAGTTGTGAAATACATGAGGAGGATTAAATGGTCTGAAAAATAGGAGGAGCATGAAGCGGTGTTCAAAAACATGAAGAGCCAGAAGAGGTGTGAAAAATATGAAGAGCTTCAAAAGGTGTGAAAAATATGAGGAGCATAAAACGGTCTGAAAAATAGGAGGAGCAAGAGGCGGTGTTCAAAAACATGAAGAGCCTGAAAAGGTGTGAAATATATGAACAGCTTCAAAACGTGTCAAAAATATTAGGAGCATGAAACGGTCTGAAAAATAGGAGGAGCATGAAACGATGTTGAAAAACATGAAGAGCCTGAAAAGGTGTGAGAAATATGAAGAGCTTCAAAAGGTGTCAAAAATATGAGGAGCATGAAACGGTGTGAAAAATAGGAGGAGCAAGAAGGGGTGTTGAAAAACATGAAGAGCCTGAAAAGATGTGAAAAATATGAAGAGCTTCAAAAGGTGTCAAAAATGAGATGAGCATGAAACGCTCTGAAAAATAGGAGGAGCATGAAGCGGTGTTGAAAAACATGAAGAACCTGAAAAGTTGTGAGAAATATGAAGAGCTTCAACAGGTGTCAAAAATATGAGGAGCATGAAACGGTCTGAAAAAGAGGAGGAGCAAGAAGCGGTGTTGAAAAACATGAAGAGCCTGAAAAGGTGTGAAAAATATGAAGAGCTTCAAAAGGTGTCAAAAATATGAGGAGCATGAAAGGGTCTGAAAAAGAGGAGGAGCATGAAGCGGTGCTGAAAAACATGAAGAGCCTGAAAAGGTGTGAAAAATATGAAGAGCTTCAAAAGTTGTCAAAATATGAGGAGCATGAAACGGCCTGCAAAATAGGAGGAGCATGAAACGGTCTGAAAAATAGGAGAAGCATGAGTCGGTGATGAAAACATTAAGAGCATGAAAACGTGTGAAATATATGAAGAGCTTCAAAAGGTGTGATAAATATCATGAGCTTCAAAGGCTGTCAAAAAAGAGATGAGCATGAAACGGTCTGAAAAACAGGAGGAGCAAGAAGCGGTGTTGAAAAACATGAAGAGCCTGAAAAGGAGTGAAACATATGAAGAGCTTCAAAAGGTGTGAAAAATATGAAGAGCGTGAAACGGTCTGAAAAAGAAGAGGAGCATGAAGCGGTGTTCAAAAATATGAAGAGCTTCAAAAGGTGTGAAAAATATGAGGAGCATGAAACGGTCTGAAAAATAGGAGAAGCATATAGTGGTGTTGAAAAACATGAGGAGCCTGAAAAGGTGTGAAAAATATGAAAAGCTTAAAAATGTGTGAAATACATGAGGAGCATGAAACGATCTGAAAAATAGGAAGAGCATGAAGCAGTGTTCAAAAACTTGAAGAGCCTGAAATGGTGTGAAAAATATGAAGAGCTTCAAAAGGTGTCAAAAATATGAGGGGCATGAAATGGTCTGAATAAGAGGAGGAGCATGAGGCGATGTTGAAAAAAATGAAGAGCGTCAAAAGGTGTGAAAAATATGAAGAGCTTCAAAAGTGGGAAATACAGGGGACCATGAAACGGACTGAAAAATAGGAGGAGCATGAAGCGGTGTTCAAAAACATGAGGAGGCTGAAAAGGTGTGAAAAATATGAAGAGCTTCAAAATGTGTCAAAAATGTGAGGAGCATGAAACGGTGTTCAAAAACATGAAGAGACTGAAAAGGGCTGAAAAATATGAAGAGCTTCAAAAGGTTTCAAATATATGAGGAGCATGTAACGGTCTGAAAAATAGGAGGAGCATGAAACGGTGTTCAAAAATTTGAAAAGCCTGAAAAGGTGTCAAAAATATGAAGAGCTTCAAATGGTGTCAAAAATATGAGGGGCATGAAACTGTCTGAAAAATAGGAGTAACATGAAGCAGTTTTCAAAAACATGTAGAGCCTGAAAAGGTGTGAAAAAAATGAAGAGCTTCAAAAGGTGTCAACAATATGAGGAGCATGAAACGGTCTGAACAATAGGAGGAGCATGAAATGGTGTTGAAATACATGAAGTGCCTGAAATGGTGTGAAAAATATGAAGAGCTTTAAAACGTGTCAAAAATATGAGGAGCATGAAACGGTCTGAAAAATAGGAGGAGCATGAGGCGGTGTTGAAAAACATGTAGAGCCTGAAAACGTGTGAAAAATATGAAGATCTTCAAAAGGTGTGAAAAATATGAACAGCTTCAAAAGGTGTAAAAAATGAGATGAGCATGAAGCGATCTGAAAAATAGGAGGAGCATGAAGTGGTGTTAAAAAATATGAAGAGCCTGAAAAGGTGTGAAAAATATGAAGAGCTTCAAAAGGTGTCAAAAATATGAGGAGCATGAAACGGTCTGAAAATTAGGAGGATCATGAAACGGTGTTCAAAAACATGAAGAGCCTGAAAAGGTGTGAAAAATATGCAGAGCTTCAAAAGGTGTGAAATATATGAGGAGCATGAAACGGACTGAAAAATAGGAGGAGCATGAAGCCGTGTTCAAAAACATGAGAGCCTGAAAAGGTGTGAAAAATATGAAGAACTTCAAAAGGTGTGAAATACATGAAGAGCATGAAACGGTCTGAAAAATAGGAGGAGCATGAAACGGTGTTCAAAAACTTGAAGAGCCTGAAAAGGTGTGAAAAATATGAAGAGCTTCAAAAGATGTCAAAAATATGAGGAGCCTGTAACGGTCTGAAATATAGGAGGAGCATGAAACGGTGTTCAAAAACTTGAAGAGCCTGAAAAGGTGTGAAAAATATGAAGAGCTTCAAAAGGTGTCAAAAATAACAGGGGCATGAAAGGTTCTGAAAAATAGGAGGAATATGAAGCAGTGTTCAAAAACATGTAGAGCCTGAAAATGTGTGAAAAATATGAAGAGCTTCAAAAGGTGTGAAAAACATGAAGAGCTTCAAAAGGTATCAAAAATGAGATGAGCATGAAACTGTCTGAAAAATAGGAGGAGCATGAAGTGGTGTTCAAAAAAATGAAGAGCTTGAAAAGGTGTGAAATATATGAAGAACTTCAAAAGGTGTGAAAAATATGAAGAGCTTCAAAAGGTGTCAAAAATATGAGGAGCATGAAACGGTCTGAAAAATCGGAGGAGCATGAAGCGGTGTTGAAAAACAGGAAGAGCCTGAAAACGTGTGAGAAATATGAAGTACTTCAAAAGGTGTCAAAAATATGAAGAGCTTCAAAAGGTGTCAAAAATATGAGGAGCATGAAGGAGTCTGAAAAATAGGAGGAGCATGAAGCGGTCTGAAAAATAGGAGGAGCATGAAGCGGTCTGAAAAATAGGAGGAGCATGAAGCGGTGTTCAAATATGAAGAGCCTGAAAACGTGTGAGAAATATGAAGAACTTCAAAAGGTGTGAAAAATATAAAGAGCTTCAAAAGGTGTGAAAAATATGAGGAGCTTCAAAAGGTGTCAAAAATATGAGGAGCATGAAATGGTCGAAAAAAGGGGAAGCATGAAACGGTGTAGAAAAACATGAAAAGCCTGAAAAGGTGTGAAAATTATGAAGAGCTTCCAAAGGTGTGAAATAAATGAGGGGCATGAAACGGTCTGATAAATAGGAGGAGCATGAAACGGTGTTGAAAAACATGAAGAGCCTGAAAAGGTGTGAAAAATATGAAGAGCTTCAAATCGTGTCAAAAATATGAGGAGCATGAAACGGTCTGAAAAATAGGAGGAGCATGAAGCGGTGTTCAAAACCATGAAGAGCCTGAAAAGGTGTGAAAAATATGAAGAGCTTCAAATGGTGTGAAATACAGGAGGAGACTGAAACGGTCAGTAAAATAGGAGGAGAATGAAGCGGTGTTCAAAAACATGAAGAGCCTGAAAAGTTGTGGAAAATATGAAGAGCTAGAAAACGTGTCAAAAACTATGAGGAGCATGAAATGGTCTGAAAAATAGGATGAGCATTGAAGCAGCGTTCAAAAACATGAAGAGCCTGAAAATGTGTGAAAAATATGAAGAGCTTCAAGGGTTACAAAAATGTGAGGAGCATAATACGGGCTGAAAAATAGGAGGAGCATGAAGCGGTGTTGAAAAACATGAAGAGCCTGAAAATGTGTGAAAAACATGAAGAGCTTCTAAAGGTGTCAAAAATATGTGGAGCATGAAACGGTCTGGAAAATAGGAGGAGCATGAAGCGGTGTTGAAAAACATTAGGAGCGTGAAAGGGTGTGAAAAATATGAAGAGCTTCAAAAGGTGTCAAATATATGAGGAGCAAGAAACGGTCGGAAAATAGGAGGAGCATGAAACGATCTGAAAAATAGGAGGAGCATGAAGCTGTGTTCAAAAACATGAAGAGCCTGAAAAGGTGTGAAAAATATGAAGAGCTTCAAAAGGTGTCAAAAATATGAGGAGCATGAAACAGTCTGAAAAATAGGAGGAGCATGAAACGTTGTTCAAAACCATGAAGAGCCTGAAAATGTGTGAAAAATATGAAGAGCTTCAAAAGACGTGAAATACATGATTAGCATGAAACTGTCTGAAAAATAGGAGGATCATGAAGCGGTGTTGAAAAACATTAGGAGCATGAAAAAGTGTGAAAAATATGAAGAGCTTCAAAAGGTGTCAAAAATATGAGAAGCATGAAACGACTGAAAAATAGGAGGAACATGAAGCGCTGTTTAAAATCATGAAGAGCCTGAAAAGGTGTGGAATAACTGAAGAGATTCAAAACGTGTTAAATATGAGGAGCATGAAACGGTCTGAAACATAGGAGGAGCATGAAGCTGTGTTCAAAAATATGAAGAGCCTGAAAAAGTGTGAAAAATATGAAGAGCTTCAAAAGGTGTCAAAAATATGAGGAGCATGAAACAGTCTGAAAAATAGGAGGAGCATGAAACGTTGTTCAAAAACATGAAGAGCCTGAAAATGTGTGAAAAATATGAAGAGCTTCAAAAGACGTGAAATACATGAGGTGCATTAAATGGTCTGAAAAATAGGAGGAGCATGAAGCGTTGTTGAAAAACATGAAGAGCTTGAAAAGGTGTTAAAAATATGAAGAGCATCAAAAGGTGTCAAAAATATGAGGAGCATGAAACAGTCAGAAAAATAGGAGGAGCATGATGCATTGTTGTAAAACATGAAGAGCCTGAAAAGGTGTGAAAAATGTGAAGAGTTTCAAAATGTGTGAAAAATATGAGGAGCAGGAAAAAGTCTGAAAAATAGGAGGATCATGAAACGGTGTTGAAAAACATGAAGAGCCTGAAAAGTTGTGAAAAATAGGAAGAGCTTCAAAAGGTTGAAATACATGAGGAGAATGAAAAGGTCTGTAAAATAGGAGGAGCAAGAAGCGGTGTTCAAAACATGAAGAGCCTGAAAAGTTGTGAAAAATATGAAGAGCTTCAAAAGGTGTCAAATATATGAGGAGCATGAAACGGTCTGAAAAATAGGAGGAGCATGAAGCGGTGTTGAAAAACATGAAGAGCTTCAAAAGGTGTGAAACATATGAAGAGCTTAAAAGGTGTGAAAAAAGAGATGAGCATGAAACAGTCTGAAATATACGAGAAGCATGTAGTGGTGTTGAAAAACATGAAGAGCCTGAAATGGTGTGAAATATACGAAGAGCTTTAAAAGGTGTCAAAAATATGAGGAGCATGAAACAGTGTGAAAAATAGTAGGAGCATGAAGCGGTGTTGAAAAACATGAAGAGCATGAAAAGGTGTGAAAAATATGAAGAGCTTCAAAAGGTGTGAAATACATGAGGAGGATGAAACGGTCTGAAAAATAGGAGGAGCATGAAGCAGTGTTGAAAAACATGAAGAGCCTGAAAAGGTGTGAAAAATATGAAGAGCTTCAAAAGGTGTGAAAATTATGAGGAGCAGGAAACGGGCTGAAATATAGGAGGATCATGAAGCGGTGTGGAAAAACATGAAGAGCCTGAAAAGGTGTGAAAAATATGAAGAGCTTCAAAAGTTGTGAAATGCATGAGGAGCTTGAAACGGTCTGAAAAACAAGAGGAGCATGAAGCATTGTTGAAAAACATGAAGAGCCTGAAAACGTGTGAAAAATATGAAGAGCTTCAAAAGGTGTGAAAAATATTAAGAGCTTCAAAAGGTGTCAAAAATGCGAAGAGAATGAAATGGTCTGAATAATAGGAGGAACATGAAGTGGTGTTGAAAAACATGAAGAACCTAAAAGGTGTATAATATATGAAGAGCTTCAAAAGGTGTGGAAAATATGAAGAGCTTCAAAAGTTGTCAAAAATGCATTGAGAATGAAACGGTCTGAAAAATAGGAGGAGCAAGAAGCGGTGTTGAAAAACATGAGGAGCCTGAAAACGTGTGAAACATATGAAGAGCTTCAAAAGGTGTCAAAATTATGAGGAGCATGAAACGGTCTGAAAAAAAGGAGCAGCATGAAGCGGTGGTCCAAAACATGAAGAGCCTGAAACACTGTGAAAAATATGAAGAGCTTCAAAAGGTGTCAAAAATATGAGGAGGATGAAAAGCTCTGAAAAATAGGAGGAGAATGAAGCGGTGTTTAAAAACATGAAGAGCCTGAAAAGGTGTGAAAAATATGAAGAGCTTCAAAATGAGTCAAACATATGAGGAGCATGAAACGGTCTGAAAAATAGGATGAGCATGACATGGTTGTGAAAAATATGAAGAGCATGAAAAGGTGTGAAATATATGAAGAACTTCAAAAGGTGTCACACATATGAGGAGCATGAAACGGTCTGAAAAATAGGAGGAGCAGGAAGCGGTGTTTAAAAACATGAAGAGCCTGAAAAGGTGTGAAAAACAGGAAGAGCTTCAAAAGGTGTCAAAAATATGAGAAGCATGAAACAACCTGAAAAATTGGATAAGCATGAAAAGGTTTTGTAAAAGATGAATAGAATGAAAAGGTGTGAAAATTATGAAGAGCTTCAAAAGGTGTCAAAAATATGAGAAGCATGAAACGATCGAGAAATCGGAGGAGCATGAAGAGGTTTGAAAAACATGAAGAGCCTGAAAAGGTGTGAAAAATATGAAGAGCTTCAAAAGGTGTCAAAATTATGAGGAGCATGAAACGGTCTGAAAAAAAGGAGCAGCATGAAGCGGTGGTCCAAAACATGAAGAGCCTGAAACACTGTGAAAAATATGAAGAGCTTCAAAAGGTGTCAAAAATATGAGGAGGATGAAAAGCTCTGAAAAATAGGAGGAGAATGAAGCGGTGTTTAAAAACATGAAGAGCCTGAAAAGGTGTGAAAAATATGAAGAGCTTCAAAATGAGTCAAAAATATGAGTAGGATAAAACCGTATGAAAAATAGCAGGAGCATGAAACGGTGTTGAAAAACATGAAGAGCATGAAAAGGTGTGAAATATATGAAGAGCTAGAAAAAGTGTCAAAATTATGAGAAGCATGAAACGGTCTGAAAAATACGAGGAGCATGAAGCGGTGTTGAAAAATATGAAGAGCCTGAAAAGGTGTGAAAAATATGAAGAGCATCAAAAGGTGTCAAAAATATGAGAAGCATGAAACTGTTTGAAAAATAGGAGGATCATGAAGCGGTGTGGAAAAACATGAAGAGGCTGAAAAGGTGTGAAAAATATGAAGAGCTTCAAAAGGTGTGAAAATTATGAGGATCAGGAAGCGGTCTGAAAAATAGGAGGAGCATGAAGCGGTTTACAAAAACATGAAGAGCCTGAAAAGGTGTCAAAAATATGAAGAGCTTCAAAAGGTGTCAAAATATTAGGAGCATGAAACAGCCTGAAAAATAGGATGAGCATGAAACGGTTTTGAAAAAGATGAAGAGCATGAAAATGTGTGAAAAATATGAAGAGCTTAAAAGGTGTCAAAAATATGAGAAGCATGAAACGACTGAAAAATAGGAGGAGCATGAAGCGGTGTTGAAAAACATGAAGAGCCTGAAAAGGTTTGAAATATATGAAGAGCTTAAAAAGTGTTAAAAATATGAGGAGCATGAAACGGTCTGAAATATAGGAGGAGCATGCAGCGGTGTTGAAAAAAATTAAGAGCCTGAAAAGTTGTCAAAATTATGAAGAGCCTCAAAAGGTCTCAAAAATATGAGGAGCATGAAACGGTCTGAAAAATAGGAGGCTCATTAAACGGTGTTGAAAAATATGAAAAGCCTGAAAAAGTGTGAAAAATATGAAGAGCTTCAAAACGTGTCAAACATATGAGGAGCATGAAATGGTCTGAAAAATAGGAGCACCATGAAGCAGTGTTGAAAAACATGAAGAGCCTGAAAAGGTGTGAGAAATATGAAGAGCTTCAAAAGGTGTCAAAAATATGCGGAGCATGAAACAGTCTGAAAAATAGTAGGAGCATGAAGCGGTGTTGAAAAACATGAAGAGCCTGAAAAGATGTGAAAAATATAAAGAGCTTCAAAAGGTGTCAAAAATATGTGGAGCATGAAACGGTCTAAAAAATAGGAGGAGCATGAAGCGGTGTTCAAAAACATGAAGAGCCTGAAAAGGTGTGAAAAATATGAAGAGCTACAAAAGGTGTGAAAAATATGAGGTGCATGAAACGGTCTGAAAAATAGGAGGAGCATGAAGCTGTGTTGAATAACATGAAGAGCCTGAAAAGGTGTGAAAAATATGAAGAGCTTCAAAAGTTGTGAAAAATATGAGGTGGATGAAACGGTCTGAACAATAGGAGGAACATGAAACTATCTGAAAAATAGAGGAGCAAAAAGCGGTGTTAAACAACATGAAGAGCCTGAAAAGGTGTGAAATATCTGAAGAGCTTCAAAAGGTGTCAAATATATGAGGAGCATAAAACAGTCTGAAAAATAGGAGGAGCATGAAACGGTGTTCAAAAACATGAAGAGCCTGAAAAGGTGTGAAAAATATGAAGAGCTTCAAGGGTGTTAAAATTAGGAGGAGCATAAAACGGTCTGAAAAATAGGAGGAGCATGAAGCGGTGTTCAAAAACATGAAGAGCCTGAAAAGGTGTGAAAAATATGAAGAGCATGAAAAGGTGTCAAAAATATGAGAAGCATGAAACTGTTTGAAAAATAGGAGGAGCATGAAGCGGTGAGGAAAAACATGAAGAGGCTGAAAAGGTGTGAAAAATATGAAGAGCTTCAAAAGGTGTGAAAATTATGAGGATCAGGAAGCGGTCTGAAAAATAGGAGGAGCATGAAGCGGTTTACAAAAACATGAAGAGCCTGAAAAGGTGTCAAAAATATGAAGAGCTTCAAAAGGTGTCAAAATATTAGGAGCATGAAACAGCCTGAAAAATAGGATGAGCATGAAACGGTTTTGAAAAAGATGAAGAGCATGAAAATGTGTGAAAAATATGAAGAGCTTAAAAGGTGTCAAAAATATGAGAAGCATGAAACGACTGAAAAATAGGAGGAGCATGAAGCGGTGTTGAAAAACATGAAGAGCCTGAAAAGGTTTGAAATATATGAAGAGCTTAAAAAGTGTTAAAAATATGAGGAGCATGAAACGGTCTGAAATATAGGAGGAGCATGAAGCGGTGTTGAAAAAAATTAAGAGCCTGAAAAGTTGTCAAAATTATGAAGAGCTTCAAAAGGTCTCAAAAATATGAGGAGCATGAAACGGTCTGAAAAATAGGAGGCTCATTAAACGGTGTTGAAAAATATGAAAAGCCTGAAAAAGTGTGAAAAATATGAAGAGCTTCAAAACGTGTCAAACATATGAGGAGCATGAAATGGTCTGAAAAATAGGAGCACCATGAAGCAGTGTTGAAAAACATGAAGAGCCTGAAAAGGTGTGAGAAATATGAAGAGCTTCAAAAGGTGTCAAAAATATGCGGAGCATGAAACAGTCTGAAAAATAGTAGGAGCATGAAGCGGTGTTGAAAAACATGAAGAGCCTGAAAAGATATGAAAAATATAAAGAGCTTCAAAAGGTGTCAAAAATATGTGGAGCATGAAACGGTCTAAAAAATAGGAGGAGCATGAAGCGGTGTTCAAAAACATGAAGAGCCTGAAAAGGTGTGAAAAATATGAAGAGCTACAAAAGGTGTGAAAAATATGAGGTGCATTAAACGGTCTGAAAAATAGGAGGAGCATGAAGCTGTGTTGAATAACATGAAGAGCCTGAAAAGGTGTGAAAAATATGAAGAGCTTCAAAAGTTGTGAAAAATATGAGGTGGATGAAACGGTCTGAACAATAGGAGGAACATGAAACTATCTGAAAAATAGAGGAGCAAAAAGCGGTGTTAAACAACATGAAGAGCCTGAAAAGGTGTGAAATATCTGAAGAGCTTCAAAAGGTGTCAAATATATGAGGAGCATAAAACAGTCTGAAAAATAGGAGGAGCATGAAACGGTGTTCAAAAACATGAAGAGCCTGAAAAGGTGTGAAAAATATGAAAAGCTTCAAGGGTGTTAAAATTAGGAGGAGCATAAAACGGTCTTAAAAATAGGAGGAGCATGAAGCGGTGTTCAAAAACATGAAGAGCCTGAAAAGGTGTGAAAAATATGAAGAGCATCAAAAGGTGTCAAAAATATGAGAAGCATGAAAATGTTTGAAAAATAGGAGGAGCATGAAGCGGTGTTCAAAAACATGAAGAGCCTGAAAAGGTGTCAAAAATATGAAGAGCTTCAAAAGGTTTCAAAATATTAGGAGCATGAAACAGCCTGAAAAATAGGATGAGCATGAAACGGTTTTGAAAAAGATGAAGAGCATGAAAATGTGTGAAAAATATGAAGAGCTTAAAAGGTGTCAAAAATATGAGAAGCATGAAACGACTGAAAAATAGGAGGAGCATGAAGCGGTGTTGAAAAACATGAAGAGCCTGAAAAGGTTTGAAATATATGAAGAGCTTAAAAAGGGTTAAAAATATGAGGAGCATGAAACGGTCTGAAATATAGGAGGAGCATGAAGCGGTGTTGAAAAAAATTAAGAGCCTGAAAAGTTGTCAAAATTATGAAGAGCTTCAAAAGGTCTCAAAAATATGAGGAGCATGAAACGGTCTGAAAAATAGGAGGCTCATTAAACGGTGTTGAAAAATATGAAAAGCCTGAAAAAGTGTGAAAAATATGAAGAGCTTCAAAACGTGTCAAACATATGAGGAGCATGAAATGGTCTGAAAAATAGGAGCACCATGAAGCAGTGTTGAAAAACATGAAGAGCCTGAAAAGGTGTGAGAAATATGAAGAGCTTCAAAAGGTGTCAAAAATATGCGGAGCATGAAACAGTCTGAAAAATAGTAGGAGCATGAAGCGGTGTTGAAAAACATGAAGAGCCTGAAAAGATGTGAAAAATATAAAGAGCTTCAAAAGGTGTCAAAAATATGTGGAGCATGAAACGGTCTAAAAAATAGGAGGAGCATGAAGCGGTGTTCAAAAACATGAAGAGCCTGAAAAGGTGTGAAAAATATGAAGAGCTACAAAAGGTGTGAAAAATATGATGTGCATGAAACGGTCTGAAAAATAGGAGGAGCATGAAGCTGTGTTGAATAACATGAAGAGCCTGAAAAGGTGTGAAAAATATGAAGAGCTTCAAATGTTGTGAAAAATATGAGGTGCATGAAACGGTCTGAAAAAGACGAGGAGCATGAAGCAGTGTTGAAAATCATGAAGAGCGTGAAAAAGCGTGAAAAATATGAAGAGCTTCAAAAGGTGTAAAATGAGATGAGAATGAAACGGGCTGCAAAATAGGAGGAAAATGAAATGGTGTTCAAAAACATGAAGAGCATGAAAAGGTGTGAACAATATGGAGAGCTTCAAAAGTTGTGAAATACATGAGGAGGATTAAATGGTCTGAAAAATAGGAGGAGCATGAAGCGGTGTTCAAAAACATGAAGAGCCAGAAGAGGTGTGAAAAATATGAAGAGCTTCAAAAGGTGTGAAAAATGTGAGGAGCATAAAACGGTCTGAAAAATAGGAGGAGCAAGAGGCGGTGTCCAAAAACATGAAGAGCCTGAAAAGGTGTGAAATATATGAACAGCTTCAAAACGTGTCAAAAATATGAGGAGCATGAAACGGTGTGAAAAATAGGAGGGGCAAGAAGGGGTGTTGAAAAACATGAAGAGCCTGAAAATTGTGAAAAATATAAAGAGCTTCAAAAGATGTGAAAAATATGAAGAGCTTCAAAAGGTGTCAAAAATGAGATGAGCATGAAACGCTCTGAAAAATAGGAGGAGCATGAAGCGGTGTTCAAAAACATGAAGAACCTGAAAAGTTGTGAGAAATATGAAGAGCTTCAACAGGTGTCAAAAATATGAGGAGCATGAAACGGTCTGAAAAAGAGGAGGAGCAAAAGCGGTGTTGAAAAACATGAAGAGCCTGAAAAGGTGTGAAAAATATGAAGAGCTTCAAAAGGTGTCAAAAATATGAGGAGCATGAAAGGGTCTGAAAAAGAGGAGGAGCATGAAGCGGTGTTGAAAAACATGAAGAGCCTGAAAAGGTGTGAAAAATATGAAGAGCTTCAAAAGTTGTCAAAATATGAGGAGCATGAAACGGCCTGAAAAATAGGAGGAGCATGAAACGGTCTGAAAAATAGGAGGAGCATGAGTCGGTGATGAAAACATTAAGAGCATGAAAAGGTGTGAAATATATGAAGAGCTTCAAAAGGTGTGATAAGTATCATGAGCTTCAAAGGCTGTCAAAAAAGAGATGAGCATGAAACGGTCTGAAAAACAGGAGGAGCAAGAAGCGGTGTTGAAAAACATGAAGAGCCTGAAAAGGAGTGAAAAATATGAAGAGCTTCAAAAGGTGTGAAAAATATGAGGAGCGTGAAACGGTCTGAAAAATAGGAGAAGCATATAGTGGTGTTGAAAAACATGAGGAGCCTGAAAAGGTGTGAAAAATATGAAGAGCTTCAAAAGGTTTCAAAAATATGAGGAGCATGAATCGGTCTGACAAATAGGAGGAGCATGAAGCGGTGTTCAAAAACATGAAGAGCCTGAAAAGGTGTGAAAAATATGAAGAGCTTCAAGGGTGTTAAAATTAGGAGGAGCATAAAACGGTCTGAAAAATAGGAGGAGCATGAAGCGGTGTTGAAAAACATGAAGAGCCTGAAAAGGTGTGAAAAATATTGAGAGCTTCAAAAGGTGTCAAAAATATGAGGAGCATGAAACGGTCTGAAAAATAGAAGCAGCATGAAACGGTGTTGAAAAACATGAAGAGCCTGAAAAAGTGTGAAAAGTATGAAGAGCTTCAAAAGGTGTGAAAAATATGAAGAGCTTCAAAAGGTGTCAAAAATTAGATGAGCATGAAACGCTCTGAAATATAGTAGGGCATGAAGCAGTGTTGAAAAACATGAAGAGCCTGAAAAGGTGTGAAAAATATGAAGAGCTTCAAAACGGGTCAAAAATATGAGGAGCACGAAACGGTCTGAAAAATAGGAGGAGCATGAAACGGTGTTCAAAAACATCAAGAGCCTGAAAAGGTGTGAAAAACATGAAGAGCTTAAAAAGGAGACAAAATTATGAGGAGCATAAAACTGTCTGAAAAATACGAGGAGCATGAACCGGTTGTCAAAAACATGAAGAGCCTGAACAGGTGTGAAAAATATGAAGAGCTTCAAAAGATGTCAAAAATATGAGGAGCATGAAACGGTCTGAAAAATAGGAGAAGCAAGAAGCTGTGTTGAATAACATGAAGAGCCTGAAAAGGTGTGAAAAATATGAAGAGCTTCAAATGTTGTGAAAAATATGAGGTGCATGAAACGGTCTGAAAAAGACGAGGAGCATGAAGCAGTGTTGAAAATCATGAAGAGCGTGAAAAAGCGTGAAAAATATGAAGAGCTTCAAAAGGTGTAAAATGAGATGAGAATGAAACGGGCTGCAAAATAGGAGGAAAATGAAATGGTGTTCAAAAACATGAAGAGCATGAAAAGGTGTGAACAATATGGAGAGCTTCAAAAGTTGTGAAATACATGAGGAGGATTAAATGGTCTGAAAAATAGGAGGAGCATGAAGCGGTGTTCAAAAACATGAAGAGCCAGAAGAGGTGTGAAAAATATGAAGAGCTTCAAAAGGTGTGAAAAATGTGAGGAGCATAAAACGGTCTGAAAAATAGGAGGAGCAAGAGGCGGTGTCCAAAAACATGAAGAGCCTGAAAAGGTGTGAAATATATGAACAGCTTCAAAACGTGTCAAAAATATGAGGAGCATGAAACGGTGTGAAAAATAGGAGGGGCAAGAAGGGGTGTTGAAAAACATGAAGAGCCTGAAAATTGTGAAAAATATAAAGAGCTTCAAAAGATGTGAAAAATATGAAGAGCTTCAAAAGGTGTCAAAAATGAGATGAGCATGAAACGCTCTGAAAAATAGGAGGAGCATGAAGCGGTGTTCAAAAACATGAAGAACCTGAAAAGTTGAGAGAAATATGAAGAGCTTCAACAGGTGTCAAAAATATGAGGAGCATGAAACGGTCTGAAAAAGAGGAGGAGCAAAAGCGGTGTTGAAAAACATGAAGAGCCTGAAAAGGTGTGAAAAATATGAAGAGCTTCAAAAGGTGTCAAAAATATGAGGAGCATGAAAGGGTCTGAAAAAGAGGAGGAGCATGAAGCGGTGTTGAAAAACATGAAGAGCCTGAAAAGGTGTGAAAAATATGAAGAGCTTCAAAAGTTGTCAAAATATGAGGAGCATGAAACGGCCTGAAAAATAGGAGGAGCATGAAACGGTCTGAAAAATAGGAGGAGCATGAGTCGGTGATGAAAACATTAAGAGCATGAAAAGGTGTGAAATATATGAAGAGCTTCAAAAGGTGTGATAAGTATCATGAGCTTCAAAGGCTGTCAAAAAAGAGATGAGCATGAAACGGTCTGAAAAACAGGAGGAGCAAGAAGCGGTGTTGAAAAACATGAAGAGCCTGAAAAGGAGTGAAAAATATGAAGAGCTTCAAAAGGTGTGAAAAATATGAGGAGCGTGAAACGGTCTGAAAAATAGGAGAAGCATATAGTGGTGTTGAAAAACATGAGGAGCCTGAAAAGGTGTGAAAAATATGAAGAGCTTCAAAAGGTTTCAAAAATATGAGGAGCATGAATCGGTCTGACAAATAGGAGGAGCATGAAGCGGTGTTCAAAAACATGAAGAGCCTGAAAAGGTGTGAAAAATATGAAGAGCTTCAAGGGTGTTAAAATTAGGAGGAGCATAAAACGGTCTGAAAAATAGGAGGAGCATGAAGCGGTGTTGAAAAACATGAAGAGCCTGAAAAGGTGTGAAAAATATTGAGAGCTTCAAAAGGTGTCAAAAATATGAGGAGCATGAAACGGTCTGAAAAATAGAAGCAGCATGAAACGGTGTTGAAAAACATGAAGAGCCTGAAAAAGTGTGAAAAGTATGAAGAGCTTCAAAAGGTGTGAAAAATATGAAGAGCTTCAAAAGGTGTCAAAAATTAGATGAGCATGAAACGCTCTGAAATATAGTAGGGCATGAAGCAGTGTTGAAAAACATGAAGAGCCTGAAAAGGTGTGAAAAATATGAAGAGCTTCAAAACGGGTCAAAAATATGAGGAGCACGAAACGGTCTGAAAAATAGGAGGAGCATGAAACGGTGTTCAAAAACATGAAGAGCCTGAAAAGGTGTGAAAAACATGAAGAGCTTAAAAAGGAGACAAAATTATGAGGAGCATAAAACTGTCTGAAAAATACGAGGAGCATGAACCGGTTGTCAAAAACATGAAGAGCCTGAACAGGTGTGAAAAATATGAAGAGCTTCAAAAGGTGTCAAAAATATGAGGAGCATGAAACGGTCTGAAAAATAGGAGGAGCATGAAACGGTGTTCAAAAACATGAAGAGCCTGAAAAGGTGTGAAAAATATGAAGAGCTTCAAAAGATGTCAAAAATATGAGGAGCATGAAACGGTCTGAAAAATAGGAGAAGCAAGAAGCAGGGTTGAAAAACATGTAGAGCCTGAAAACGTGTGAAAAATATGAAGAGCTTCAAAAGATGTGAAAAATATGAAGAGCTTTAAAAGGTGTCAAAAATGAGATGAGCATGAAACGGTCTGAAAAATAGTAGGAGAATGAAGCAGTGTTGAAAAACATGAAGAACTTGAAAAGGTGTGAGAAATATGAAGAGCTTCAAAAGGTGTCAAATATATGAGGAGCAAGAAACGGTCTGGAAAAGAGGAGGAGTATGAAGCGGTGTTGAAAAACATGAAGAACCTGAAAAGGTGTGTAAAATATTAAGAGGTTCTAAAGGTGTAAAAAATATGAGGAGCATGAAACGGTCTTAAAAATACGAGGAGATTGAAGTGGAGTTGAAAAACATGAAGAGCGTGAAAATGTGTGAAATATATGAAAAGCCTCAAATCCTGTCAAAAATATGAGGAGCATGAAACGGTCTGAAAAAGAGGAGGAGTATGAAGCGGTGTTGAAAAACATGAAGAGCCTGAAAAGGTGTGTAAATATTAAGAGGTTCTAAAGGTGTCAAAAATATGAGGAGCATGAAACGGTCTGAAAAATACGAGGAGCATGAAGCAGTGTTGAAAATCATGAAGAGCCTGAAAAGGTGTGAGAAATATGAAGAGCTTCAACAGGTGTAAAAAATATGAGGAGCATGAAACGGTCTGAAAAAGAGGAGGAGCAAGAAGCGGTGTTGAAAAACATGAAGAGCCTGAAAAGGTGTGAAAAATATGAAGAGCTTCAAAAGTTGTCAAAATATGAGGAGCATGAAACGGCCTGAAAAATAGGAGGAGCATGAAACGGTCTGAAAAATAGGAGGAGCATGAGTCGGTGATGAAAACATTAAGAGCATGAAAAGGTGTGAAATATATGAAGAGCTTCAAAAGGTGTGATAAGTATCATGAGCTTCAAAGGCTGTCAAAAAAGAGATGAGCATGAAACGGTTTGAAAAACAGGAGGAGCAAGAAGCGGTGTTTAAAAACATGAAGAGCCTGAAAAGGAGTGAAAAATATGAAGAGCTTCAAAAGGTGTGAAAAATATGAGGAGCGTGAAACGGTCTGAAAAAGAAGAGGAGCATGAAGCGGTGTTCAAAAATATGAAGAGCTTCAAAAGGTGTGAAAAATATGAGGAGCATGAAACGGTCTGAAAAATAGGAGAAGCATATAGTGGTGTTGAAAAACATGAGGAGACTGAAAAGGTGTGAAAAATATGAAGAGCTTAAAAATGTGTGAAATACATGAGGAGCATGAAACGATCTGAAAAATAGGAAGAGCATGAAGCAGTGTTCAAAAACTTGAAGAGCCTGAAATGGTGCGAAAAATATGAAGAACTTCAAAAGGTTGGAAAAATATGAAGAGGTTCAATAGGTGTCAAAAATGAGATTAGCATGAAACGGTCTGAAAAATAGGAGGAGCATGATGTGGTGTTGATAAACATGAAGAGCATGAAAAGGTGTGAAAAATATGAAGAGCTTCAAAACGTGTGAAATACATGAGGAGCATGAAACGGTCTGAAAAATACGAGGAGCATGAATCGGTGTTCAAAAACATGAAGAGCCTGAAAAGGTGTGAAAAATATGAAGAGCTTCAAAAGGTCAGAAATACAGGAGGAGCATGAAACGGTCTCAAAAATAGGAGGAGCATTAAGTGGTGTTGAAAAAGATGAAGAGCCTGAAAACGTGTGAAAAATATGAAGAGCTTCAAACGGTGCCAAAAATATGAGGAGCATGAAACGGTCTGAAAATAGTAGGAGCATGAAGCGGTGTTGAAAAAGATGAAGAGCCTGAAAACGTGTGAAAAATATGAAGAGCTTCAAAAGGTGTGAAATACATGAAGAGCATGAATCGGTCTACAAAATAGGAGGAGCATGAAACGGTGTTCAAAAACATGAAGAGCCTGAAAATGTGTGAAAAATATGAAGAGCTTCAAATGGTGTCAAAAATATGAGGAGCATGAATCGGTCTGAAAAATATGAGGAGCATGAAGGGGTGTTCAATAATAAGAAGAGCCTGAAAAGCTGTGAAATATATGAAGAGCTTCAAAAGGTGTCAAAATATGAGGAGCATGAAACGGTCTGAAAATAGGAGAAGCATGAAGTGGTGTTGAAAAACATGAAGAGCCTGAAAACGTGTGAAAAATATGAAGAGCTTCAAAAGGTGTGAAAAATATGAAAAGCTTCAAAAGGTATCAAAAATGAGATGAGCATGAAACGGTCTGGAAAATAGGAGGAGCATGAAGTCATGTTCAAAAAAAAGAAGAGCCTGAAAAGGTGTGAAAAATATGAAGAACTTCAAAAGGTGTGAAAAATATGAAGAGCTTCAAAAGGTGTCAAAAATATGAGGAGCATGAAACGGTCTGAAAAATCGGAGGAGCATGAAGTGGTGTTGAAAAACATGAAGAGCCTGAAAACGTGTGAGAAATATGAAGAACTTCAAAAGGTGTCAAAATATGAAGAGCTTCAAAAGGTGTCAAAAATATGAGGAGCATGAAACGGTCTGAAAATTAGGAGGAGCAGGAAGCTGTGTTCAAAAACATGAGAGCCGGAAAAGTTGTGAAAAATATGAAGAGGTTCAAAAGGTGTGAAATACATGAGGAGCATGAAACGGCCTGAAAAATAGGAGGAGCAGGAAGCTGTGTTCAAAAACATGAGAGCCGGAAAAGTTGTGAAAAATATGAAGAGGTTCAAAAGGTGTGAAAAATATGAAGAGCTTCAAAAGGTGTGAAAAATATGAAGAGCTTCAAAAGGTGTCAAAAATGCGATGAGAATGAAATGGTCTGAATAATAGGAGGAGCATGAAGAGGTTTGAAAAACATGAAGAGCCTGAAAAGGTGTGAAAAAAATGAAGAGCTTCAAAAGGTGTCAAAATTATGAGGAGCATGAAACGGTCTGAAAAAAAGGAGGAGCATGAAGCGGTGGTCCAAAACATGAAGAGCCTGAAACACTGTGAAAAATATGAAGAGCTTCAAAATGTGTCAAAAATATGAGGAGGATGAAAAGGTCTGAAAAATAGGAGCAGAATGAAGCGGTGTTTAAAAACATGAAGAGCCTGAAAAGGTGTGAAAAATATGAAGAGCTTCAAAACGAGTCAAAATTATGAGTAGGATAAAACCGTATGAAAAATAGCAGGAGCATGAAACGGTGTTGAAAAACATGAAGAGCCTGAAAAGGTGTGAAAAATATGAAGAGCTTCAAAAGGTGTGAAAATTATGAGGATCAGGAAGCGGTCTGAAAAATAGGAGGAGCATGAAGCGGTTTACAAAAACATGAAGAGCCTGAAAAGGTGTCAAAAATATGAAGAGCTTCAAAAGGTGTCAAAATATTAGGAGCATGAAACAGCCTGAAAAATAGGATGAGCATGAAACGGTTTTGAAAAAGATGAAGAGCATGAAAATGTGTGAAAAATATGAAGAGATTCAAAAGGTGTGAAATATATGAGGAGCATGAAACGGACTGAAAAATAGGAGGAGCATGAAGCGGTGTTCAAAACCATGAAGAGCCTGAAAAGGTGTGAAAAATATGAAGAGCTTCAAATGGTGTGAAATACAGGAGGAGACTGAAACGGTCAGTAAAATAGGAGGAGAATGAAGCGGTGTTCAAAAACATGAAGAGCCTGAAAAGTTGTGGAAAATATGAAGAGCTAGAAAACGTGTCAAAAACTATGAGGAGCATGAAATGGTCTGAAAAATAGGATGAGCATTGAAGCGGCGTTCAAAAACATGAAGAGCCTGAAAATGTGTGAAAAATATGAAGAGCTTCAAGGGTTACAAAAATGTGAGGAGCATAATACGGGCTGAAAAATAGGAGGAGCATGAAGCGGTGTTGAAAAACATGAAGAGCCTGAAAATGTGTGAAAAACATGAAGAGCTTCTAAAGGTGTCAAAAATATGTGGAGCATGAAACGGTCTGGAAAATAGGAGGAGCATGAAGCGGTGTTGAAAAACATTAGGAGCGTGAAAGGGTGTGAAAAATATGAAGAGCTTCAAAAGGTGTCAAATATATGAGGAGCAAGAAACGGTCGGAAAATAGGAGGAGCATGAAACGATCTGAAAAATAGGAGGAGCATGAAGCTGTGTTCAAAAACATGAAGAGCCTGAAAAGGTGTGAAAAATATGAAGAGCTTCAAAAGGTGTCAAAAATATGAGGAGCATGAAACAGTCTGAAAAATAGGAGAAGCATGAAACGTTGTTCAAAACCATGAAGAGCCTGAAAATGTGTGAAAAATATGAAGAGCTTCAAAAGACGTGAAATACATGATTAGCATGAAACTGTCTGAAAAATAGGAGGATCATGAAGCGGTGTTGAAAAACATTAGGAGCATGAAAAAGTGTGAAAAATATGAAGAGCTTCAAAAGGTGTCAAAAATATGAGAAGCATGAAACGACTGAAAAATAGGAGGAACATGAAGCGCTGTTTAAAATCATGAAGAGCCTGAAAAGGTGTGGAATAACTGAAGAGATTCAAAACGTGTTAAATATGAGGAGCATGAAACGGTCTGAAACATAGGAGGAGCATGAAGCTGTGTTCAAAAATATGAAGAGCCTGAAAAAGTGTGAAAAATATGAAGAGCTTCAAAAGGTGTCAAAAATATGAGGAGCATGAAACAGTCTGAAAAATAGGAGGAGCATGAAACGTTGTTCAAAAACATGAAGAGCCTGAAAATGTGTGAAAAATATGAAGAGCTTCAAAAGACGTGAAATACATGAGGTGCATTAAATGGTCTGAAAAATAGGAGGAGCATGAAGCGTTGTTGAAAAACATGAAGAGCTTGAAAAGGTGTTAAAAATATGAAGAGCATCAAAAGGTGTCAAAAATATGAGGAGCATGAAACAGTCAGAAAAATAGGAGGAGCATGATGCATTGTTGTAAAACATGAAGAGCCTGAAAAGGTGTGAAAAATGTGAAGAGTTTCAAAATGTGTGAAAAATATGAGGAGCAGGAAAAAGTCTGAAAAATAGGAGGATCATGAAACGGTGTTGAAAAACATGAAGAGCCTGAAAAGTTGTGAAAAATAGGAAGAGCTTCAAAAGGTTGAAATACATGAGGAGAATGAAAAGGTCTGTAAAATAGGAGGAGCAAGAAGCGGTGTTCAAAACATGAAGAGCCTGAAAAGTTGTGAAAAATATGAAGAGCTTCAAAAGGTGTCAAATATATGAGGAGCATGAAACGGTCTGAAAAATAGGAGGAGCATGAAGCGGTGTTGAAAAACATGAAGAGCTTCAAAAGGTGTGAAACATATGAAGAGCTTAAAAGGTGTGAAAAAAGAGATGAGCATGAAACAGTCTGAAATATACGAGAAGCATGTAGTGGTGTTGAAAAACATGAAGAGCCTGAAATGGTGTGAAATATATGAAGAGCTTTAAAAGGTGTCAAAAATATGAGGAGCATGAAACAGTGTGAAAAATAGTAGGAGCATGAAGCGGTGTTGAAAAACATGAAGAGCATGAAAAGGTGTGAAAAATATGAAGAGCTTCAAAAGGTGTGAAATACATGAGGAGGATGAAACGGTCTGAAAAATAGGAGGAGCATGAAGCAGTGTTGAAAACATGAAGAGCCTGAAAAGGTGTGAAAAATATGAAGAGCTTCAAAAGGTGTGAAAATTATGAGGAGCAGGAAACGGGCTGAAATATAGGAGGATCATGAAGCGGTGTGGAAAAACATGAAGAGCCTGAAAAGGTGTGAAAAATATGAAGAGCTTCAAAAGTTGTGAAATGCATGAGGAGCTTGAAACGGTCTGAAAAACAAGAGGAGCATGAAGCTTTGTTGAAAAACATGAAGAGCCTGAAAACGTGTGAAAAATATGAAGAGCTTCAAAAGGTGTGAAAAATATTAAGAGCTTCAAAAGGTGTCAAAAATGCGAAGAGAATGAAATGGTCTGAATAATAGGAGGAACATGAAGTGGTGTTGAAAAACATGAAGAACCTAAAAGGTGTATAATATATGAAGAGCTTCAAAAGGTGTGGAAAATATGAAGAACTTCAAAAGTTGTCAAAAATGCAATGAGAATGAAACGGTCTGAAAAATAGGAGGAGCATTAAGTGGTGTTGAAAAAGATGAAGAGCCTGAAAACGTGTGAAAAATATGAAGAGCTTCAAACGGTGCCAAAAATATGAGGAGCATGAAACGGTCTGAAAATAGTAGGAGCATGAAGCGGTGTTGAAAAAGATGAAGAGCCTGAAAACGTGTGAAAAATATGAAGAGCTTCAAAAGGTGTGAAATACATGAAGAGCATGAATCGGTCTACAAAATAGGAGGAGCATGAAACGGTGTTCAAAAACATGAAGAGCCTGAAAATGTGTGAAAAATATGAAGAGCTTCAAATGGTGTCAAAAATATGAGGAGCATGAATCGGTCTGAAAAATATGAGGAGCATGAAGGGGTGTTCAATAATAAGAAGAGCCTGAAAAGCTGTGAAATATATGAAGAGCTTCAAAAGGTGTCAAAATATGAGGAGCATGAAACGGTCTGAAAATAGGAGAAGCATGAAGTGGTGTTGAAAAACATGAAGAGCCTGAAAACGTGTGAAAAATATGAAGAGCTTCAAAAGGTGTGAAAAATATGAAAAGCTTCAAAAGGTATCAAAAATGAGATGAGCATGAAACGGTCTGGAAAATAGGAGGAGCATGAAGTCATGTTCAAAAAAAAGAAGAGCCTGAAAAGGTGTGAAAAATATGAAGAACTTCAAAAGGTGTGAAAAATATGAAGAGCTTCAAAAGGTGTCAAAAATATGAGGAGCATGAAACGGTCTGAAAAATCGGAGGAGCATGAAGCGGTGTTGAAAAACATGAAGAGCCTGAAAACGTGTGAGAAATATGAAGAACTTCAAAAGGTGTCAAAATATGAAGAGCTTCAAAAGGTGTCAAAAATATGAGGAGCATGAAACGGTCTGAAAATTAGGAGGAGCTAGAAGCGGTGTTGAAAAACCTGAAGAGCCTGAAAATGTGTGAAAAATATGAAAAGCTTCAAAAGTTGTGAAAAATATGAAGAGCTTGAAAAGGTGTCAAAAATGAGATGAGCATGAAACGGTCTGAAATATAGGAGGAGCATGAAGTGGTGTTGAAAAACATGAAGAGCCTGAATGTGTGTGAAATATTTGAAGAGCTTCAAAATGTGTCAGAAATGAGAGGAGCATGAAACGGTCTGAAAAATAGGAGGAGCATGAAGCAGTGTTGAAAAACATGAAGAGCGTGAAAAGGTGTGAAAAATATGAAGAGCTTCAAAAGTGGGAAATACATGAGGACCATGAAACGGACTGAAAAATAGGAGGAGCATGAAGCGGTGTTCAAAAACATGAGGAGGCTGAAAAGGTGTGAAAAATATGAAGAGCTTCAAAAGGTGTCAAAAATATGAGGGGCATGAAATGGTCTGAATAAGAGGAGGAGCATGAGGCGATGTTGAAAAAAATGAAGAGCGTCAAAAGTTGTGAAAAATATGAAGAGCTTCAAAAGTGGGAAATACATGAGGACCATGAAATGGACTGAAAAATAGGAGGAGCATGAAGCGGTGTTCAAAAACATGAGGAGGCTGAAAAGGTGTGAAAAATATGAAGAGGTTCAAAATGTGTCAAAAATGTGAGGAGCAGGAAACGGTGTTCAAAAACATGAAGAGACTGAAAAGTTGTGAAAAATATGAAGAGGTTCAAAAGGTGTGAAATACATGAGGAGCATGAAACGGCCTGAAAAATAGGAGGAGCAGGAAGCTGTGTTCAAAAACATGAGAGCCGGAAAAGTTGTGAAAAATATGAAGAGGTTCAAAAGGTGTGAAAAATATGAAGAGCTTCAAAAGGTGTGAAAAATATGAAGAGCTTCAAAAGGTGTCAAAAATGCGATGAGAATGAAATGGTCTGAATAATAGGAGGAGCATGAAGAGGTTTGAAAAACATGAAGAGCCTGAAAAGGTGTGAAAAATATGAAGAGCTTCAAAAGGTGTCAAAATTATGAGGAGCATGAAACGGTCTGAAAAAAAGGAGGAGCATGAAGCGGTGGTCCAAAACATGAAGAGCCTGAAACACTGTGAAAAATATGAAGAGCTTCAAAATGTGTCAAAAATATGAGGAGGATGAAAAGGTCTGAAAAATAGGAGCAGAATGAAGCGGTGTTTAAAAACATGAAGAGCCTGAAAAGGTGTGAAAAATATGAAGAGCTTCAAAACGAGTCAAAATTATGAGTAGGATAAAACCGTATGAAAAATAGCAGGAGCATGAAACGGTGTTGAAAAACATGAAGAGCCTGAAAAGGTGTGAAAAATATGAAGAGCTTCAAAAGGTGTGAAAATTATGAGGATCAGGAAGCGGTCTGAAAAATAGGAGGAGCATGAAGCGGTTTACAAAAACATGAAGAGCCTGAAAAGGTGTCAAAAATATGAAGAGCTTCAAAAGGTGTCAAAATATTAGGAGCATGAAACAGCCTGAAAAATAGGATGAGCATGAAACGGTTTTGAAAAAGATGAAGAGCATGAAAATGTGTGAAAAATATGAAGAGATTCAAAAGGTGTGAAATATATGAGGAGCATGAAACGGACTGAAAAATAGGAGGAGCATGAAGCGGTGTTCAAAACCATGAAGAGCCTGAAAAGGTGTGAAAAATATGAAGAGCTTCAAATGGTGTGAAATACAGGAGGAGACTGAAACGGTCAGTAAAATAGGAGGAGAATGAAGCGGTGTTCAAAAACATGAAGAGCCTGAAAAGTTGTGGAAAATATGAAGAGCTAGAAAACGTGTCAAAAACTATGAGGAGCATGAAATGGTCTGAAAAATAGGATGAGCATTGAAGCGGCGTTCAAAAACATGAAGAGCCTGAAAATGTGTGAAAAATATGAAGAGCTTCAAGGGTTACAAAAATGTGAGGAGCATAATACGGGCTGAAAAATAGGAGGAGCATGAAGCGGTGTTGAAAAACATGAAGAGCCTGAAAATGTGTGAAAAACATGAAGAGCTTCTAAAGGTGTCAAAAATATGTGGAGCATGAAACGGTCTGGAAAATAGGAGGAGCATGAAGCGGTGTTGAAAAACATTAGGAGCGTGAAAGGGTGTGAAAAATATGAAGAGCTTCAAAAGGTGTCAAATATATGAGGAGCAAGAAACGGTCGGAAAATAGGAGGAGCATGAAACGATCTGAAAAATAGGAGGAGCATGAAGCTGTGTTCAAAAACATGAAGAGCCTGAAAAGGTGTGAAAAATATGAAGAGCTTCAAAAGGTGTCAAAAATAGAAGGAGCATGAAACAGTCTGAAAAATAGGAGAAGCATGAAACGTTGTTCAAAACCATGAAGAGCCTGAAAATGTGTGAAAAATATGAAGAGCTTCAAAAGACGTGAAATACATGATTAGCATGAAACTGTCTGAAAAATAGGAGGATCATGAAGTGGTGTTGAAAAACATTAGGAGCATGAAAAAGTGTGAAAAATATGAAGAGCTTCAAAAGGTGTCAAAAATATGAGAAGCATGAAACGACTGAAAAATAGGAGGAACATGAAGCGCTGTTTAAAATCATGAAGAGCCTGAAAAGGTGTGGAATAACTGAAGAGATTCAAAACGTGTTAAATATGAGGAGCATGAAACGGTCTGAAACATAGGAGGAGCATGAAGCTGTGTTCAAAAATATGAAGAGCCTGAAAAAGTGTGAAAAATATGAAGAGCTTCAAAAGGTGTCAAAAATATGAGGAGCATGAAACAGTCTGAAAAATAGGAGGAGCATGAAACGTTGTTCAAAAACATGAAGAGCCTGAAAATGTGTGAAAAATATGAAGAGCTTCAAAAGACGTGAAATACATGAGGTGCATTAAATGGTCTGAAAAATAGGAGGAGCATGAAGCGTTGTTGAAAAACATGAAGAGCTTGAAAAGGTGTTAAAAATATGAAGAGCATCAAAAGGTGTCAAAAATATGAGGAGCATGAAACAGTCAGAAAAATAGGAGGAGCATGATGCATTGTTGTAAAACATGAAGAGCCTGAAAAGGTGTGAAAAATGTGAAGAGTTTCAAAATGTGTGAAAAATATGAGGAGCAGGAAAAAGTCTGAAAAATAGGAGGATCATGAAACGGTGTTGAAAAACATGAAGAGCCTGAAAAGTTGTGAAAAATAGGAAGAGCTTCAAAAGGTTGAAATACATGAGGAGAATGAAAAGGTCTGTAAAATAGGAGGAGCAAGAAGCGGTGTTCAAAACATGAAGAGCCTGAAAAGTTGTGAAAAATATGAAGAGCTTCAAAAGGTGTCAAATATATGAGGAGCATGAAACGGTCTGAAAAATAGGAGGAGCATGAAGCGGTGTTGAAAAACATGAAGAGCTTCAAAAGGTGTGAAACATATGAAGAGCTTAAAAGGTGTGAAAAAAGTGATGAGCATGAAACAGTCTGAAATATACGAGAAGCATGTAGTGGTGTTGAAAAACATGAAGAGCCTGAAATGGTGTGAAATATATGAAGAGCTTTAAAAGGTGTCAAAAATATGAGGAGCATGAAACAGTGTGAAAAATAGTAGGAGCATGAAGCGGTGTTGAAAAACATGAAGAGCATGAAAAGGTGTGAAAAATATGAAGAGCTTCAAAAGGTGTGAAATACATGAGGAGGATGAAACGGTCTGAAAAATAGGAGGAGCATGAAGCAGTGTTGAAAAACATGAAGAGCCTGAAAAGGTGTGAAAAATATGAAGAGCTTCAAAAGTTGTGAAAATTATGAGGAGCAGGAAACGGGCTGAAATATAGGAGGATCATGAAGCGGTGTGGAAAAACATGAAGAGCCTGAAAAGGTGTGAAAAATATGAAGAGCTTCAAAAGTTGTGAAATGCATGAGGAGCTTGAAACGGTCTGAAAAACAAGAGGAGCATGAAGCATTGTTGAAAAACATGAAGAGCCTGAAAACGTGTGAAAAATATGAAGAGCTTCAAAAGGTGTGAAAAATATTAAGAGCTTCAAAAGGTGTCAAAAATGCGAAGAGAATGAAATGGTCTGAATAATAGGAGGAACATGAAGTGGTGTTGAAAAACATGAAGAACCTAAAAGGTGTATAATATATGAAGAGCTTCAAAAGGTGTGGAAAATATGAAGAGCTTCAAAAGTTGTCAAAAATGCAATGAGAATGAAACGGTCTGAAAAATAGGAGGAGCAAGAAGCGGTGTTGAAAAACATGAGGAGCCTGAAAACGTGTGAAACATATGAAGAGCTTCAAAAGGTGTCAAAATTATGAGGAGCATGAAACGGTCTGAAAAAAAGGAGCAGCATGAAGCGGTGGTCCAAAACATGAAGAGCCTGAAACACTGTGAAAAATATGAAGAGCTTCAAAAGGTGTCAAAAATATGAGGAGGATGAAAAGCTCTGAAAAATAGGAGGAGAATGAAGCGGAGTTTAAAAACATGAAGAGCCTGAAAAGGTGTGAAAAATATGAAGAGCTTCAAAATGAGTCAAACATATGAGGAGCATGAAACGGTCTGAAAAATAGGATGAGCATGACATGGTTGTGAAAAATATGAAGAGCATGAAAAGGTGTGAAATATATGAAGAACTTCAAAAGGTGTCACACATATGAGGAGCATGAAACGGTCTGAAAAATAGGAGGAGCAGGAAGCGGTGTTTAAAAACATGAAGAGCCTGAAAAGGTGTGAAAAACAGGAAGAGCTTCAAAAGGTGTCAAAAATATGAGAAGCATGAAACAACCTGAAAAATTGGATAAGCATGAAAAGGTTTTGTAAAAGATGAATAGAATGAAAAGGTGTGAAAATTATGAAGAGCTTCAAAAGGTGTCAAAAATATGAGAAGCATGAAACGATCGAGAAATCGGAGGAGCATGAAGAGGTTTGAAAAACATGAAGAGCCTGAAAAGGTGTGAAAAATATGAAGAGCTTCAAAAGGTGTCAAAATTATGAGGAGCATGAAACGGTCTGAAAAAAAGGAGCAGCATGAAGCGGTGGTCCAAAACATGAAGAGCCTGAAACACTGTGAAAAATATGAAGAGCTTCAAAAGGTGTCAAAAATATGAGGAGGATGAAAAGCTCTGAAAAATAGGAGGAGAATGAAGCGGTGTTTAAAAACATGAAGAGCCTGAAAAGGTGTGAAAAATATGAAGAGCTTCAAAATGAGTCAAAAATATGAGTAGGATAAAACCGTATGAAAAATAGCAGGAGCATGAAACGGTGTTGAAAAACATGAAGAGCATGAAAAGGTGTGAAATATATGAAGAGCTAGAAAAAGTGTCAAAATTATGAGAAGCATGAAACGGTCTGAAAAATACGAGGAGCATGAAGCGGTGTTGAAAAATATGAAGAGCCTGAAAAGGTGTGAAAAATATGAAGAGCATCAAAAGGTGTCAAAAATATGAGAAGCATGAAACTGTTTGAAAAATAGGAGGATCATGAAGCGGTGTGGAAAAACATGAAGAGGCTGAAAAGGTGTGAAAAATATGAAGAGCTTCAAAAGGTGTGAAAATTATGAGGATTAGGAAGCGGTCTGAAAAATAGGAGGAGCATGAAGCGGTTTACAAAAACATGAAGAGCCTGAAAAGGTGTCAAAAATATGAAGAGCTTCAAAAGGTGTCAAAATATTAGGAGCATGAAACAGCCTGAAAAATAGGATGAGCATGAAACGGTTTTGAAAAAGATGAAGAGCATGAAAATGTGTGAAAAATATGAAGAGCTTAAAAGGTGTCAAAAATATGAGAAGCATGAAACGACTGAAAAATAGGAGGAGCATGAAGCGGTGTTGAAAAACATGAAGAGCCTGAAAAGGTTTGAAATATATGAAGAGCTTAAAAAGTGTTAAAAATATGAGGAGCATGAAACGGTCTGAAATATAGGAGGAGCATGCAGCGGTGTTGAAAAAAATTAAGAGCCTGAAAAGTTGTCAAAATTATGAAGAGCCTCAAAAGGTCTCAAAAATATGAGGAGCATGAAACGGTCTGAAAAATAGGAGGCTCATTAAACGGTGTTGAAAAATATGAAAAGCCTGAAAAAGTGTGAAAAATATGAAGAGCTTCAAAACGTGTCAAACATATGAGGAGCATGAAATGGTCTGAAAAATAGGAGCACCATGAAGCAGTGTTGAAAAACATGAAGAGCCTGAAAAGGTGTGAGAAATATGAAGAGCTTCAAAAGGTGTCAAAAATATGCGGAGCATGAAACAGTCTGAAAAATAGTAGGAGCATGAAGCGGTGTTGAAAAACATGAAGAGCCTGAAAAGATGTGAAAAATATAAAGAGCTTCAAAAGGTGTCAAAAATATGTGGAGCATGAAACGGTCTGAAAAAAAGGAGCAGCATGAAGCGGTGGTCCAAAACATGAAGAGCCTGAAGGTGTGAAATATATGAAGAGCTTCAAAAGGTGTCAAAAAATGAGGAGCATGAAACGGTCTGAAAAACAGGAGGAGCATTAAGCGGTGTTGAAAAAAATGAAGAGCCTGAAAAGGTGTGAAAAATATGAAGAGCTTCAAAAGGTGTCAAATATATGAGGAACATGAAACGGTCTTAAAAAGTAGGAGAAGCATGAAGTGTTGTTGAAAAACATGAAGAGCCTGAAAAGGTGTGAAAAATATGAAGAGGTTCAAAAGGTATCAAAAATATGAGGAGCATGAAACGGTCTGAAAAATAGGAGGAGCATGAAGCGGTGTTCTAAAACATGAAGAGCATGGAAAGGTCTGAATAATATAAAGAGCGTCAAAAGGTGTAAAAAATATGAGGAGCACGAAACGGTCTGAAAAATAGAAGGAGCCTGAAAAGGTGTTGAAAATCATGAAGAGCCTGAAAAGTTGTGAAGTATAAGAAGAGCTGCAAAAGGCGTCAAAATTATGAGGAGCATGAAACGGTCTGAAAATTAGAAGAAGCATGAAACGGTGTTCAAAAAGAGGAAGAACCTGAAAATTTGTGAAAAATATCACAGCTTCAAAAGGTGTCAAAAATATGAGCAGCATGAAACGGTCTGAAAAATAGGAGGAGCATGAAACGGTGTTCAAAAAGAGGAAGAACCTGAAAATTTGTGAAAAATATCACAGCTTCAAAAGGTGTCAAAAATATGAGCAGCATGAAACGGTCTGAAAAATAGGAGGAGCATGAAGCGGTGTTCAAAAACATGAAAAGCCTGAAAAGGTTTGAAAAATATGAAGAGCCTCAAAACGTGTCAAAAATGAGAACAGCATGAAACTGTCTGAAAAATAGGAGTAGCATGAAGTGGTGTTGAAAAAAAAGAAGACACTGAAAAGTTGTGAAATATATGAAGAGCTTCTAACAGTGTCAAAAATATGAGGAGAATGAAAGCATCTCAAAAATAGGAGGAGCATGAAGCTGTGTTGAAAAACATGAAGAGCCTGAAAAGGTTTGAAAAATATGAAGAGCTTCTAAAGGTCTGAAAAATATGAGGAGCATGAAATGGTCTGAAAAATGGGAGGAGCATGAAGTGGTGTTGAAAAACATGAAGACCCTGAAGGTGTGAAAAATATGAAGAGCTTCAAAAGGTGTCAAAAATACGAGGAGCATGAAACGGTCTGAAAAATAGGAGGATCATGAAGCGGGGTTCAAAAACATGGAAAACCTGAAAAGGTGTGAAAAATATGAAGAGTTTCAAAAAGTGTCAAAAATATGAGGAGCAAGAAACGGTCTGAAATATAGGAGGAGCATGAAGCGGTGTTCAAAAACATGAAGAGCCTAAAAAGGTGTGAAAAATATGAAGAGCTTCAAAAGGTGTGAAATACATGAGGAGCATGAAACGGGCTGAAAAATAGGAGAAGCATGAAGTGGTGTGGAAAAACATGAAGAGCCTGAAAAGGTGTGAAAAATACGAAGAGCTTCAAAAGGTGTGAAATACATGAGGAGCATGAAACTCTCTGAAAAATAGAAGGAGCCTGAAGCGGTGTTCAAAAACATGAAGTGCCTGAAAAGGTGTGACAAATATGAAGAGCTTCAAACGGTGTCAAAAATATGAGGAGCATGAAACGGTCTGAAAAACAGGAGGAGCATGAAGCGGTGTTCAAAAACATGAAGAGCCTGAAAAGGTCTGAATAATATGAAGAGCTTGAAAAGGTGTGAAATATATGAAGAGCTTCAAAAGGTGTCAAAAATGAGATGAGCATGAAACGGTGTGAAAAATAGGAGGAGCATGAAGCGGTTTTGAAAAAAATGAAGAGGCTGAAAAGGTGTGAAATATATGAAGAGCTTCAAGAGGAGTCAAAAATATGAAGAGCATGAAATGGTCTGAAAAATAGGAGGGTCATGAAGCGGTGTTCAAAAACGTGAAGAGCCTGAAAAGGTATGAAAAATATGAAGAGCTTCAAAAGGTGTGAAAAATATGAGGAGCATGAAACGGTCTGAAAAATAGAAGCGGCATGAAATGCTGTTCAAAAACATGAAAAGCCTGAAAAGGTGTGAAAAATACGAAGAGCTTCAAAAGGTGTGAAATACATGAGGAGCATGAAACTCTCTGAAAAATAAGAGGATCATGAAGCGGGGTTCAAAAACATGAGGAGCCTGAAAATTTGTGAAAAATATGAAACGCTTCAAAAGCTGTCAAAAATGAGATGAGCATCAGAAGTTCTTAAAAATAGGAGGATCATAAAACGGTGCTGAAAAACATGAAGAGCCTGAAAATGTGTGAAAAATATGAAGAGCTTCAAAAGGTGTCAAATATGAGATGAGCATGAAACGGTCTGAAAAATAAGAGGAGCATGAAGCGGTGTTCAAAAACATGAAGAGCCTGAAAAGGTGTGAAAAATATGAAGAGCTTAAAAATGTGTCAAAAATATGAGGAGCATGAAATGGTCTGAAAAATAGGAGGAGCATGAAGTGGTGTTGAAAAAAATGAAAAGCCTGAAAAGGTGTGAAATATATGAAGAGCTTCAAAAGGTGTCAAAAATATGAGGAGAATGGAACGGTCTGCAAAATAGGAGAAGCATGAAATGGTGTTCAAAAACATGAGGAGCCTGAAAACGTGTGAAAAATATGAAGAGCATCAAAAGGTGTGAAAAATATGAAGAGCTTCAAAAGGTGTAAAAAATGAGATGAGCAATAAACGGTCTGAAAAATAGGAGGAGCATGAAGTGGTGTTGAAAAAAAAATGAAGAGCCTGAAAATGTGTGAAACATATGAAGAGCTTCAAAAGGTGTCAAAATTATGAGGAGCATTAAACGGCCTGAAAAATTGGAGGAGCATAAAGCGGTGTTCAAAAATATGAAGAGCCTGAAAAGGTGTGAAAAATATGGAGAGCTTCAAAAGGTGTCAAAAATATGAGTAGCATGAAACGGTCTGAAAAATAGGAGGAGCATGAAACGGTGATCAAAAACATGAAGAGCCGGAAAAGGTGTGAAAAATATGAAGAGCTTCAAAAGGTGTGAAATACATGAGGAGTTTGAAACGGGCTGAAAAATAGGAGAAGCATGAAGTGGTGTGGAAAAATATGAAGAGCCTGAAAAGGTGTGGAAAATATGAAGAGCTTCAAAAGGTGTGAAATACATGAGGAGCATGAAACTCTCTGAAAAATAGAAGGAGCCTGAAGCGGTGTTCAAAAACATGAAGAGCCTGAAAAGGTCTGAATAATATGAAGAGCTTGAAAAGGTGTGAAATATATGAAGAGCTTCAAAAGGTGTCAAAAATTAGATGAGCATGAAACGGTGTGAAAAATAGGAGGAGCATGAAGCGGTTTTGAAAAAAATGAAGAGGCTGAAAAGGTGTGAAATATATGAAGAGCTTCAAGAGGTGTCAAAAATATGAAGAGCATGAAATGGTCTGAAAAATAGGAGGGTCATGAAGCGGTGTTCAAAAACGTGAAGAGCCTGAAAAGGTATGAAAAATATGAAGAGCTTCAAAAGGTGTGAAAAATATGAGGAGCATGAAACGGTCTGAAAAAATAGAAGCGGCATGAAATGCTGTTCAAAAACATGAAGAGCCTGAAAAGGTGTGAAAATTATGAAGAGCTTCAAAAGGTGTGAAATACATGAGGAGCATGAAACGGTCTGAAAAATAGGAGAAGCATGAAGTGGTGTTGAAAAACATGAAGAGCCTGAAAAGGAGTGAAAAATATGAAGACCTTCAAAAGGTGTCAAACATATGAAGAACATGAAACGGTCTGAAAAATAGGAGGATCATGAAGCAGTGTTCAAAAACATGAAGAGCCTGAAAAGGTGTGAAAAATATGAAGAGCTTCAAAAGGTGTGAAATACATGAGGAGCATGAAACGGTCTGAAAAATAGGAGAAGCATGAAGTGGTGTGGAAAAACATGAAGAGCCTAAAAAGTTGTGAGAAATATGAAGAGCTTCAAAAGATGTGAAATACATGAGGAGCATGAAACTCTCTGAAAAATAGGAGGAGCATGAAGCAGTGTCAAAAACATGAAGAGCCTAAAATGATGTGAGAACTATGAAGAGCTTTAAAAGTTGTCAAAAATGAGATGAGCATGAAACGGTCTGAAAAATAGGAGGAGCATGAAGTGGTGTTAAAAACATGAAAAGCCTGAAAAGTTGTGAAATATATGAAGAGCTTCAAAAGGTGTCAAAAAAATGAGGAGAATGAAACGGTCTGAAAAATAGGAGGAGCATGAAGTGGTGTTGAAAAACATGAAGAGCCTGAAAATGTGTGAAACATATGAAGAGCTTCAAAAGGTGTCAAAATTATGAGGAGCATTAAACAGCCTGAAAAATTGGAGGAGCATGAAGCGGTGTTCAAAAATATGAAGAGCCTGAAAAGGTGTGAAAAATATGGAGAGCTTCAAAAGGTGTCAAAAATATGAGTAGCATGAAACGGTCTGAAAAATAGGAGGAGCATGAAACGGTGATCAAAAACATGAAGAGCCGGAAAAGGTGTGAAAAATATGAAGAGCTTCAAAAGGTGTGAAATACATGAGGAGTTTGAAACGGGCTGAAAATTAGGAGAAGCATGAAGTGGTGTGGAAAAATATGAAGAGCCTGAAAAGGTGTGGAAAATATGAAGAGCTTCAAAAGGTGTGAAATACATGAGGAGCATGAAACTCACTGAAAAATAGAAGGAGCCTGAAGCAGTGTTCAAAAACATGAAGTGCCTGAAAAGGTGTGAAAAATATGAAGAGCTTCAAACGGTGTCAAAAATATGAGGAGCATGAAACGGTCTGAAAAACAGGAGAAGCATGAAGCGGTGTTCAAAAACATGAAGAGCCTGAAAAGGTCTGAATAATATGAAGAGCTTGAAAAGGTGTGAAATATATGAAGAGCTTCAAAAGGTGTCAAAAATGAGATGAGCATGAAACGGTGTGAAAAATAGGAGGAGCATGAAGCGGTTTTGAAAAAAATGAAGAGGCTGAAAAGGTGTGAAATATATGAAGAGCTTCAAGAGGAGTCAAAAATATGAAGAGCATGAAATGGTCTGAAAAATAGGAGGGTCATGAAGCGGTGTTCAAAAACGTGAAGAGCCTGAAAAGGTATGAAAAATATGAAGAGCTTCAAAAGGTGTGAAAAATATGAGGAGCATGAAACGGTCTGAAAAATAGAAGCGGCATGAAATGCTGTTCAAAAACATGAAGAGCCTGAAAAGGTGTGAAAATTATGAAGAGCTTCAAAAGGTGTGAAATACATGAGGAGCATGAAACGGTCTGAAAAATAGGAGAAGCATGAAGTGGTGTTGAAAAACATGAAGAGCCTGAAAAGGAGTGAAAAATATGAAGAGCTTCAAAAGGTGTCAAACATATGAAGAACATGAAACGGTCTGAAAAATAGGAGGATCATGAAGCAGTGTTCAAAAACATGAAGAGCCTGAAAAGGTGTGAAAAATATGAAGAGCTTCAAAAGGTGTCAAATACATGAGGAGCATGAAACGGTCTGAAAAATAGGAGAAGCATGAAGTGGTGTGGAAAAACATGAAGAGCCTAAAAAGTTGTGAGAAATATGAAGAGCTTCAAAAGATGTGAAATACATGAGGAGCATGAAACTCTCTGAAAAATAGGAGGAGCATGAAGCAGTGTCAAAAACATGAAGAGCCTAAAAAGATGTGAGAACTATGAAGATGTTTAAAAGTTGTCAAAAATGAGATGAGCATGAAACGGTCTGAAAAATAGGAGGAGCATGAAGTGGTGTTAAAAACATGAAAAGCCTGAAAAGGTGTGAAATATAAGAAGAGCTTCAAAAGATGTCAAAAATATGAGGAGAATGAAACGGTCTGAAAATTAGGAGGAGCATGAAGTGGTGTTGAAAAACATGAAGAGCCTGAAATGGTGTGAAATATATGAAGAGCTTCAAATTGTGTGAAAAATATGAGGAGCTTCAAAAAGTGTCAAAAATAGGAGGAGCAAGAAACGGTATGAAAAATACGAGGAGCATGAAGAGATGTTGAAGAAAATGAAGAACCTGAAAAGGTGTGAAAAATATGACGAGCTTCTAAAGGTGTCAAAAATATGAGGAGCATGAGGTCTGAAAAGTAGGAGGAGCATAAAGTGGTGTTGAAAAACAGGAAGAGACTGAAAAGTGTGAAAAATATGAAGATCTTCAAAAGGTGTCAAAAATATGAGGAGCATGAAACGGTCTGAAAAATCGGAGGAGCATGAAGCGGTGTTGAAAAACATGAAGAGCCTGAACACGTGTGAAAAAATATGAAGAGCTTCAAAAGGTGTGAAGAATATGAAGAGCTTCAAAAGGTGTCGAAAATGAGATGAGCATGAAATGGTCTGAAAAATAGCAGGAGCATGAAAAGTTGTGAAAAATATGAAGAGCTTCAAAAGGTGTCAAAAACGAAATGAGCATGAAATGGTCTGAAAAATAGGAGGTGCATGAATTGCTGATCAAACACATGAAGGGCCAGAAAAGTTTTGAAAAATATAAAGAGCTTCAAAAGGTGTGAAATACATTTGGACATGAAACGGTCTGAAAAATAGGAGGAGCATGAGGCGGTGTTCAATTACATGAAGAGCTTGAAAAGTTGTGAAAAATATGAAGAGCTTCAAAAGGTGTGAAAACTATGAGGAGAATGAAACGGTCTGAAATATAGGAGGAGCATGAAGCGGTGTTCAAAAACATGAAGAGCCTGAAAAGGTGTGAAAAATATGAAGAGCTTCATAAGTTGTCAAGAATATGAGGAGAACGAAACGGTCTGAAAAATATGAGGAGCATGAAGCCGTGTTCAAAAACATGAAGAGCCTGAAAACGTGTGGAAAATATGAACAGCTTCAAAAGGTGTGAAAAATATGAAGTGCTTCAAAAGCTGTCAAAAATGAGATGAGCATGAAACGGTCTGACAAATAAAACGAGCATGAAGTGGTGTTGAAAAAAAGGAAGAGCCTGAAAAGGTGTGAAATATATGAAGAGCTTCAAAAGGTGTCAAAAATATGAGGAGCATGAAACGGTCTGAAAAATAGGAGGTGCATGAAATGCTGATCAAACACATGAAGGGCCAGAAAAGTTTTGAAAAATATAAAGAGCTTCAAAAGGTGTGAAATACATTTGGACATGAAACGGTCTGAAAAATAGGAGGAGCATGAGGCGGTTTTCAAATACATGAAGAGCCTGAAAAGTGTGAAAAATATGAAGAGCTTCAAAAGGTGTCAAAAATATGAGGAGCATGAAACGGTCTGAAAAATAGGAGGAGCATGAAGCTGTGTTGAAAAACAAGAAGAGCCTGAAAAGGTGTGAAATATATGAATAGCTTCAAAAGGTGTAACAAATATGAGGACCATGAAACAGTTTGAAAAATAGGAATAGCATGAAACGGTGTTCAAAAGCATGAAGAGCCTGAAAAGGTGTGAAAAATATGAAGAGCTTCAAAACGTGTCAAATATATGAGGAGCATGAAACGGTCTGAAAAATAGGAGGAGCATGAAGTGGTGTTGAAAAACATGAAGAGCCTGAAATGGTGTGATATACATGAAGAGCTTCAAAATGTGTGAAAAATATGAGGAGCTTCAAAAAGTGTCAAAAATATGAGGAGCAAGAAACGGTCTGAAAAATACGAGGAGCATGAAGAGGTGTTGAAGAAAATGAAGAGCCTGAAAATGTGTGAAAAATATGAAGAGCTTCTAAAGGTGTCAAAAATATGAGGAGCATGAAGGTCTGAAAAATAGGAAGAGCATGAAGAGGTGTTGAAAAACATGAAGAGCCGGAAAAGTGTGAAAAATATGAAGAGCTTCAAAAGGTGTCAAAAATATGAGGAGCATGAAACGGTCTGAAAAATAGGAGGAGCATGAAGAAGTGTTGAAAAACATGAAGAGCCTGAACACGTGTGAAAAAATATGAAGAGCTTCAAAAGGTGTGAAGAATATGAAGAGCTTCAAAAGGTGTCAAAAATGAGATTAGCATGAAACGGTCTGAAAAATAGGAGGAGCATGAAGTCGTGTTGAAAAAAAAAGAAGAGCCTGAAAAGCTGTGAAATATATGAAGAGCTTCAAAAGGAGTCAAAAATATGAGGAGCATGAAACGGTCTGAAATATAGGAGGAGCATGAAGCGGTGTTGAAAAACATGAAGAGCGTGAAAAGGTGTGAAAAATATGAAGAGCTTCTAAAGGTGTCAAAAATATGAGGAGCATGAAACGGTCTGAAAAATAGGAGGAGCATGAAGCGGTGTTCAAAAACCTGAAGAGCGTGAAAAGGTGTGAAAAATATGAAGAGCTTCAAAAGGTGTCAAAAATATGAGGAGCATGAAACGGTCTGAATAATATGAGGAGCATGAAGCGGTGTTGAAAAACATGAAGAGCCTGAAAAGGTGTGAAAAATATGATGAGCTTCAAAAGATGTGAAAATTATGAGGAGCATGAAACGGTCTGAAAAATAGGAGGTGCATGAAACATTGATCAAAAACATGAAGAGCCTGAAAAGGTGTGAAAAATATGAAGAGCTGCAAAAGGTGTGAAATACATGATGAGCATGAAACGGGCTGAAAAATAGGAGAAGCATGAAGCGGTGTTGAAAAACATGAAGAGCCTGAAAACGTGTGAAAAAATATGAAGAGCTTCAAAAGGTGTCAAAAATATGAGGAGCATGAAACGGTCTGAAAAATAGGAGGAGCATGAAGCTGTGTTGAAAAACAAGAAGAGCCTGAAAAGGTGTGACATATATGAATAGCTTCAAAAGGTGTAACAAATATGAGGACCATGAAACGGTTTGAAAAATAGGAAGAGCATGAAACGGTGTTCAAAAACATGAAGAGCTTGAAAAGGTGTGAAAAATATGAAGAGCTTCAAAAGGTGTCAAAAATATGAAGAGCATGAAACGGTCTGAAAAATAGGAGGATCATGAAGCGGTGTTCAAAAACATGAATAGCTTGAAAAGGTGTGAAAAATATGAAGAGCTTCAAAAGGTGTCAAAAATATGAGGAGCATGAAACGGTCTGAAAAATAGGAGGAGCCTGAAACTGTGATCAAAAACTTGAAGAGCCTGCAAAGGTGTGAAAAATAGGAAAAGCTTCAAAAGGTGTAAAATACATGAGGAGCATGAAACTCTCTGAAAAACAGGAGGAGCATGAAGATGTGCTCAAAAACATGAAGAGCCTGAAAAGTTGTGAAAAATATGAAGAGCTTCAAAAGGTGTGAAAAATATGAGGAGGATACAACCGTCTGAAAAATAGGAGGAGCATGAAGCGGAGTTCAAATACATGAAGAGCCTGAAATGCTGTGAAACATATGAAGAGCTTCAAAATGTGTAAAAAATATGAGGAGCATGAAAAGGTCTGAAAAATAGGACGAGCATGAAGCGGTGTTGAAAAACATGAAGAGCCTGAAAAGGTGTGAAAAATATGAAGAGCTTCAAAAGTTGTGAAAAATATGAAGAGCTTGAAACGGTCTGAAAAATAGGAGGATCAAGAAACGGTGTTGAAAAACATGAAGAGCCTGAATACGTGTAAAATATGAAGAGCTACAAAAGGTGTCAAAAATATGAGGAGCATGAAACGGTCTATAAAATAGGAGGAGGTTGAAGCTGTGTTGAAAAACAAGAAGAGACTGAAAAGGTGTGGAAAATATGAAGAGCTTCAAAAGGTGTGAAAAATATGAAGAGCTTCAAAAGGTGTCAAAAATGAGATGAGCATGAAACGGTCTGACAAATAGGATGAGCATGAAGTGGTGTTGAAAAAAAGGAAGAGCCTGAAAAGATGTGAAAAATATGAAGAGCTTCAAAAGGTGTCAAAAATAGGAGGAGAATGAAACGGTTTGAAACATAGGTGGAGCATGAAGGGGTGTTCAAAAATATGAAGAGCCTGAAAAGGTGTGAAAAATATGAAGAGCTTCAAAAGGTGTCAAAAATATGAGGAGCATGAAATGGTCTGAAAAATAGGAGGAGCATGAAATGCTGATCAAACACATGAAGGGCCTGAAAAGTTTTGAAAAATATAAAGAGCTTCAAAAGGTGTGAAATATATTTGGACATGAAACGGTCTGAAAAATAGGAGGAGCATGAGGCGGTTTTCAAATACATGAAGAACCTTAAAAATTGTGAAAAATATGAAGAGCTTCAAAAGGTGTCAAATATATGAGGAGAATGAAACGGTCTGAAAAATAGGAGGAGCATGAAGTGGTGTTGAAAAACATGAAGAGCCTGAAATGGTGTGAAATATATGAAGAGCTTCAAAATGTGTGAAAAATATGAGGAGCTTCAAAAAGTGTCAAAAATATGAGGAGCAAGAAACGGTCTGAATAATACGAGGAGCATGAAGAGGTGTGGAAGAAAATGAAGAGCCTGAAAAGGTGTGAAAAATATGAAGAGTTTCTAAAGGTGTCAAAAATATGAGGAGCATGAAGGTCTGAAAAATAGGAAGAGCATGAAGTGGTGTTGAAAAACATGAAGAGCCTGAAAAGTGTGAAAAATATGAAGAGCTTCAAAAGGTGTCAAAAATATGAAGAGCATGAAACGGTCTGAAATATAGGAGGAGCATGAAGCGGTGTTGAAAAACATGAAGAGCCTGAACACGTGTGAAAAAATATGAAGAGCTTCAAAAGGTGTGAAGAATATGAAGAGCTTCAAAAGGTGTCAAAAATGAGATGAGCATGAAACGGTCTGAAAAATAGGAGGAGCATGAAGTGGTGTTGAAAAAGAAAGAAGAGCCTGAAAAGCTGTGAAATATATGAAGAGCTTCAAAAGGTGTCAAAAATATGAGGAGCATGAAACGGTCTGAAATATAGGAGGAGCATGAAGCGGTGTTGAAAAACATGAAGAGCGTGAAAAGGTGTGAAAAATATGAAGAGCTTCTAAAGGTGTCAAAAATATGAGGAGAATGAAACGGTCTGAAAAATAGGAGGAGCATGAAGCGGTGTTCAAAAACCTGAAGAGCGTGAAAAGGTGTGAAAAATATGAAGAGCTTCAAAAGGTGTCAAAAATATGAGGAGCATGAAACGGTCTGAATAATAGGAGGAGCATGAAGCGGTGTTGAAAAACATGAAGAGCCTGAAAACGTGTGAAAAAATATGAAGAGCTTCAAAAGGTGTGAAAAATATGAAGAGATTCAAAAGGTGTCAAAAATGCGATGCGCATGAAACGGTCTGAAAAATAGGAGTAGCATGAAGTCTTGTTGAAAAAAAAGAAGAGCCTAAAAAGGTGTGAAATATATGAAGAGCTTCAAAAGGTATCAAAAATATGAGGAGCACGAAACGGTCTGAAAAATAGGAGGAGCATGAAGCGATGTTGAACAACATGAAGAGTGTGAAAAGGTGTGAAAAATATGAAGAGCTTCTAAAGGTATCAAAAATATGGGGAGCATGAAACGGTCTGAAAAATAGGAGGAGCATGAAGCGGTGTTCAAAAACCTGAAGAGCCTGAAAAGGTGTGAAAAATATGAAGAGCTTCAAAAGATGTGAAAATTATGAGGAGCATGAAACGGTCTGAAAAATAGGAGGTGCATGAAACATTGATCAAAAACATGAAGAGCCTAAAAAGATGTGAAAAATATGAAGAGCTGCAAAAGGTGTGAAATACATGATGAGCATGAAACGGGCTGAAAAATAGGAGAAGCATGAAGCGGTGTTGAAAAACATCAAGAGCCTGAAAAGGTGTTAAATATATGAAGAGCTTCAAAAGGTGTGAAAAATATGAGGAGCATGAAACGGTCTGAAAAATAGGAGCAGCATGAAACGGTGTTGAAAAACATGAAGAGCCTGAAAAGGAGTGAAAAATATGAAGAGACTCAAAAGGTGTGAAAAGTATGAAGAGCTTCAAAAGCTGTCAAAAATGAGATGAGCATGAAACTGTCTGAAAAATAGGAGGAGCATGAAGTGGTGTGAAAAACATGAAGAGCCTAAAAGGTGTGAAAAATATGAAAAGCTTCAAAAGATGTGAAAAATATGAAGAGCTTCAAAAGGTGTGAAAAATATGAAGAGCTTCAAAAGATGTGAAATTCATGAGGAGCATGAAACGGTCTGAAAAATAGGAGGAGCATGAAGCGGTGTTGAAAAACATGAAAACCTGAAAAGGTGTGAAAAATATGAAGGGCTTCAAAAGGTGTCAAATATATGAGGAGCATGAAACGGTCTGAAAAATAGGAGGAGCATGAAGCGGTGTTCAAAAAAATGAAGAGCCTGAAAAGGTGTGAAATATATGAAGAGCCTCAAAACGTGTCAAAAATAAGAGGAGCATGAATCAGTCTGTACAATAGGAGGAGCATGAAGCGGTGTTGAAAAACATAAAGAGACTTAAAACGTGTGAAATATATGAAGAGCTTCAAAAAGTGTGAAAAATATGAAGAGCTTCAAAAGGTGTGAAAAACATGAGGAGCATGAAACGGTCTGAAAAATAGGAGGAGCATGAAGCCGTGTTGAAAAACATGAAGAACCTGAAAGGGTGTAACAAATATGAAGAGATTAAGAAGGTGTCAAAAATGAGATGAGCATGAAACGGTCTGAGAAATAGGAGGAGCATGAAGTGGTGTTGAAAAACATGAAGAGCCTGAAAAAGTGTGAAATATATGAAGAGCTTCAAAAGGTGTAAAGTACATGAGGAGAATGAAACCGTCCGAAAAATAGGAGGAGCATGAAGCGGTGTTCCAATACATGAAGAGCCTGAAAAGGTGTGAAATATATGAAGAGATTCAAAAGGTGTCAAAAATATGAGGAGCATGAAACGGTCTGAAAAAAAGGAGGATCAGGAAACCGTGTTCAAAAACATGAAGAGCCTGAAAAGGTGTGAAAAATTTGAGGTGCTTCAAAAGGTGAGAAAATTAGGAGGAGCATGAAGCGGTGTTCAAAAATATGAAAAGCCTGAAAATGTTTGTAAAATATGAAGAGCTTCAAAATGTGTCAAAAATATGAGGAGCATTAAATGGTCTGAAAAATAGGAGGATCAAGAAGCGGTGTTGAAAAACATGAAGATCTGAAAACTTGTGAAAAATATGAAGAGCTTCAAAAGGTGTAAAAAACATGCAGAGCTTCAAATGGTGTCAAAAATGAGATGAGCATGAAACGGTCTGAAAAAGAGGTGGAGCAAGAAGTGGTGTTTAAAAAACATGAAGAGCCTCAAAAGGTGTGAAATACTTGAGGAGCATGAATCGGTCTGAAAAATAGGAGGAGCATGAAGCGGTGTTGAAAAACATGAAGAGCCTGAAAAGGTGTGAAATATATGAAGAGATTCAAAAGCTGTCAAAAATATGAGGAGCATGTAACGGTTTGGAAAATAGGAAGAGCATGAAGTGGTGTTGAAAAACATGAAGAGCCTGAAAAGATGTGAAAAATATGAAGAGCTTCAAAAAGTGTCCACAATATGAGGAGCATGAAACTGTCTGAGAAATAGGAGGAGCATGAAGTGGTGCTGAAAAACATGAAGAGCCTAAAAGTTGTGAAAAATATGAAAAGCTTCAAAAGATGTCATAAATATGAGGAGCATGAAACGATATGAAAAATTGGATGATCATGAAGCAGTATTGAAAAACATGAAGAGCCTGAAAAGTTGTGAAAAATATGAAGAGCTTCAAAAGTTGTCAAAAATGTGAGGAGCATGAAACGGTCTCAAAAATAGGAGGAGCATGAAACCGTGTCAAAAACATGAAGAGCCTGAAAAGGTGTGAAAAATGAAGAGCTTCAAAAGGTGTGAAATACATGAGAAGCATGAAACGGTCTGAAAAATAGGAGGAGCATGAAGCGGTGTTTAAAAATATGAAGAGCCTGAAAAGGTGTGAAAAATATGAAGAGCTTCAAAAGGTGTCAAAAATATGAGGAGCATGAAACGGTCTGAAAAAATGGAGGATCAGGAAACCGTGTTCAAAAACATGAAGAGCCTGAAAAGGTGTGAAAAATTGAGGTGCTTCAAAAGGTGAGAAAATTAGGAGGAGCATGAAGCGGTGTTCAAAAACATTTAGAGACTGAAAACGTGTGAAAAATAAGAAGAGTTTCAAAAGGTGTGAAAAATATGAAGAGATTCAAAGGTGTCAAAAATATGAGGAGCATGAAACGGTGTGAAAAATAGGAGGAGCATGAAACGGTGTTCAAAAACATGAAGAGCCGTAAAAGGTGTGAAAAATATTAAGAGCTTCAATAGGTGTGAAAAATATGAGGAGCATGAAACGGTCTGAAAAATAGGAGGAGCATGAAGCCGTGTTCAAAAACATGAAGAGCCTGAAGAGAGGTAAAAAATATGAAGAGCTTCAAAAGGTGTCAAATATATGAGGAGCATGAAACCGTCTGAAAAATAGGAAGAGCAGGAAGCGGTGCTGAAAAACATGAAGAGAATGAAAAGGTGTGAAAAATATGAAGAGCTTCAAAGAGTCAAAAATATGAGGAGCATGAAACGGTCTGAAAAATAGGAGGAGCATGAAGCCGTGTTGAAAAACATGAAAAGACTGAAAAGGTGAGAAAAATATGAGGAGATTTGAAAGGTGTCAAATATATGAGGAGGATGAAACGGTCTGAAAAATAGGAGGAGCATGAAACGGTGTTCAAGAACATGAAGAGCCTGAAAAGCTTCGAAAAACATGAAGAGCTTCAAAAGGTGTGAAAAATATTAAGAGCTTCAAAATGTGCGGAATACATGAGGAGCATGAAACGGTCTGAAAAATAGGAGGAGCGTGAAGCGGTGTTCAAAAACGTGAAGAGCCTGAAAAGGTGTGAAATATATGAAGAGATTCAAAAGGTTTCAAAAATATGAGGAGCATGAAACGCTCAGAAAAGTAGGAGGATCATGAAGCGGTGTTGAAAAACATGAAAAGCCTGAAAAGGTGTGAAAAATATGAAGAGCTTCAAAAGGTGTCAAAAATATGAGGAGCATGAAACGGTCTGAAAAATAGGAGGAGCAAGAAATCGTGTTCAAAAACATGAGGAGCCTGAAAACGTGTGAAAAATATAAAGAGCTTCAAAATGTGTGAAATACATGAGGAGCATGAAACGGTCTGAAAAATAGGAGGAGCATGAAGCGGTGTTGAAAAACATGAAGAGCCTGAAAAGGTGTGAAAAATATGAAGAACTTCAAAAGGTGCCAAAAATATGAGGAGCATGAAACGGTCTGAAATAAAGGAGGATCATGAAACGGTCTGAAAAATAGGAGGAGCGTGAAACGTTGTTCAAAAACATGAAGAGCCTAAAAAGGTGTGAAAAATATGAAGAGCTTCAAAAGGTGTGAAAAATATGAGGAGCTTCACAAGTTGTCAAAAATATGAGGAGCATGAAACGGTCTGAAAAATAGGAGGAACATTAAGTGGTGTTGAGAAACATGAAGAGCCTGAAATGGTGTGAAAAATATGAAGAGCTTCAACAGGTGTCAAAAATATGAGGAGCATGAAACGTTCTGAAAAACAGGAGGAGCATGAAACGGTATTCAAAACATGAAGAGCTTGAAAAGGTGTGAAAAATATGAAGAGCTTCAAAACCTGTCAAAAGAATGAGAGGCATGAAATGGTCTGAAAAGTAGGAGGAGCATGAAGCAGTGTTGAAGAACATGAAGAGCCTGAAAAGTTGTGAAATATATGAAGAGCTTCAAAAGGTGTCAAAAATATCATGAGAGAGAAACGGTGTTCAAAAACGTGAAGAGCCTTAAAAGGTGTGAAAAATACGAAGAGATTCAAAAGGTGTCAAAAATATGAGGAGCATGAAACGGTCGGAAATATAGGAGACGCATGAAGCGGTGTTGAAAAACATGAAGAGTTTGACAACGTGTGAAAAATATGAAGAGCTTCAAAAGGTGTCAAAAATATGAGGAGTATGAAAAGGTCTGAAAAATAGGAGGAGCATGAAGCGGTGTTGAAAAACATGAAAAGCCTCAAAGGGTGTGAAAAATATGAAGAGCTTCAAAACGTATCAAATATATGAGGAGCATGAAAAGGTCTGAAAAATAGGAGGAGCATGAAGCGGTGTTGAAAAACATTTAGAGACTGAAAACGTGTGAAAAATAAGAAGAATTTCAAAAGGTGTGAAAAATATGAAGAGATTCAAAGGTGTCAAAAATATGAGGACCATGAAACGGTCTGAAAAATAGGAGGAGCATGAAGTGGTGTTGAAATACATGAAGAGCCAGAAAATGTGTGAAAAATAGGAAGCGCTTCAAAACGTGTCAAAAATATGAGAAGCATGAAACGGTCTGAAAAATAGGAGGAGCATGAAGCGGTGTTGAAAAAAATGAAGAGCCTGAAATGGTGTGAAAAATGTCAAGAGCTTCAAAAGGTGTGAAAAATATGAAGAGCTTCAAAAGGTGTGAAAAATATGAGGAGCTTCAAAAGGTGACAAAAAAATGAAGAGCATGAAATGGTCTGAAAAATAGGAGGAGCATGAAGCGGTGTTCAAAAACATGAAGAGCCTGAAAAGGTGTGAAAAATATGAAGAGCTTCAAAAGGTGTGAAAAATATGAAGAGCTTCAAAAGGTGTCAAAAATGAGATGAGCATGAAACGGTCTGAAAATAGGAGGAGCATGAAACGGTGTTCAAAACTTGAAGAGCCTTAAAAGGTGTGAAAAATATGAAGAGCTTCAAAAGTTTTCAAAAATATGAGGAGCATGAAACGGTCTGAAAAATAGGAGGAGCATGAAGCGGTGTTGAAAAAATGAAGAGCCTGAAATGGTGTGAAAAATATGAAGAGCTTCAAAAGGTGTCAAAAATATGAGGAGCATGAAAAGGTCTGAAAAATACGAGGAGCATGAAGTGGTGTTGAAAAACATGAAGTGCCTGAAAAGATGTGAAAAATATGAAGAGCTTCAAAATGTGTCAAAAATATGAGGAGCATGAAACGGTCTGAAAAACAGGAGAAGCATGAAGCGTTGTTGAAAAACATGAGGAGCCTGAAAACGTGTGAAAAATATGAAGAGCTTCAAAAATATGAAAAATATGAAGAGATTCAAAAGATGTGAAAAATATGAAGAGTTTCAAAAGATGTCAAAAATGAGATGAGCATGAAACGGTCTGAAGAAAAGGAGGAGCATGAAGCGGAGTTCACAAAAATGAACAGCCTGAAAAGGTGGAAAATATATGAAGAGCTTCAAAAGGTGTCAAAAATTTGAGGAGCATGAAACAGTCTGAAAAATAGGAGGAGCATGAATTGGTTTTGAAAAACATGAAGAGCCTGAAAACATGCGAAATATATGAAGCGCGTCAAAAGGTGTGAAATACATGAGGAGCATGAAACAGTTGAAAAATAGAAGGAGCATGAAGCGGTGTTCAAAAACACGAAGAGCATGAAAGTTGTGAAAAATGTGAAGAGCTTTAAAAGGTGTCAAAAATATGAGAAGCATGAAACGTTCTGAAAAATAGGAGGATCATGAAACGTTGTTCAAAAACATGAAGAGCTAGAAAAGGTGTGAAAAATATGAAGAGCCTCAAAACGTGTCAAAAATATGAGGAGTATGAAACGGTCTGGAAAATAGCAGGAGCATAAAGCGGTGTTGAAAAAGATGAAGAGCCTGAAAACGTGTGAAAAATATGAAGAGCTTCAAAATTATGAAAAATATGAAGAGCTTCAATAGGTGTGAAAAATGTGAAGAGATTCAAAATGTGTCAAAAATGACATGAGCATGAAACGGTCTGAAAAATACGAGGAGCATGAAGCGGTGTTGAAAATCATGAAGAGCCTGAAAAGGTGTTAAAAATATGAAGAGCCTCAAAAGGTGTGAAATACATGAGGAGCATGAAACGGTCTGAAAAATAGGAGGAGCATGAAGTGGTGTTCAAAAACATGAAGAGCCTGAAAAGGTGTGAGAAATATGAAGAGCTTCAAAAGGTGTCAAAAATATGAGGAGCATGATACTGTCTGCAAAATAGGAGGAGCATGAAGTTGTGTTGAAAAACATGAAGAGCCTGAAAAAGTGTGAAAAATATGAAGAGCTTCAAAAGGTGTCAAATATATGAGGAGTATGAAACGGTCTGAAAAATAGGAGGAGCATAAAGCGGTGTTCAAAAACATGAAGAGCCTGAAAAGGTGTGAAAAATATGAAGAGCTTCAAAAAGTATCAAAAATATGAGGAGCATGAAACGGTCTGCAAATAGGACGAGCATGAAGCGGTGTTAAAAACATGAAGAGCCTGAAAAGGTGTGAAAAATATGAAGAGCTTCAAAATGTGTCAAAAATGAGATGAGCATGAAACGGTCTAAAAAATAGGAGGAGCATGAAGCGGTGTTCAAAAAAATGCAGAGAGTGAAAAATTGTGAAAAATATGAAGAGCTTCAAAAGGTGTAAAAAATAGGAGGAGCGTGAAACGGGTTGAAAAATAGGAGGAGCATGAACCGGTGTTCAAAAACATAAAGAGCATGAAAATGTGTGAAAAACATGAAGAGCTTCATAAGGTGTCAAAATTAGTTTAGAATGAAAGGGTCTGAAAAATAGGAGGAGCATGAAGTGGTGTTGAAAACATGAAGAGCCTGAAAAGGTGTGAAATATACGAAGAGCTTCAAAAGGTGTGAAAAACATGAAGTGCATCAAAAGGTGTCAAAAATGAGATGAGCATGAAACGGTCTGAAAAATAGGAGGACCATGAAGTGGTATTGAAAACATGAAGAGCCTGAATACGTGTGAAAAATATGAAGAGCTTCAAAAATATGAAAAATATGAAGAGATTCAAAAGGTGTGAAAAATATGAAGAGCTTCAAAAGATGTCAAAAATGAGATGAGCATGAAACGGTCTGAAGAAAAGGAGGAGCATAAAGCGGAGTTCACAAAAATGAAGAGCCTGAAAAGGTGGAAAATATATGAAGAGCTTCAAAAGGTGTCAAAAATTTGAGGAGCATGAAACACTCTGAAAAATAGGAGGAGCATGAATTGGTTTTGAAAAACATGAAGAGACTGAAAACATGCGAAATATATGAAGCGCTTCAAAAGGTGTGAAATACATGAGGAGCATGAAACAGTTGAAAAATAGGAGGAGCATGAAGCAGTGTCCAAAAACATGAAGAACCAGAAAAGGTGTGAAAAATATGAAGAGCTTCAAAAGGTGTGAAAATTATGAGGAGCATGAAACGGTCTGAATAATAGGAGGAGCATGAAACTGTGTTCAAAAACATGAAGAGCCTGAAAAGGTGTGAAAAATATGAAGAGCTTCAAAGGGTTGGAAATACATGGAGAGCATGAAACGGTCTGAAAAATAGGAGGAGCATGAAGCGGTGTTGAAAAACATGAAGAGTCTGAAAAGGTGTGAAAATTATGAAGAGCTTCAAAAGATTTCAAAAATATGAGGATCATGAAAAGTTCTGATGAATTGGAGGAACATGAAGCGGTGTTGAAAAACATGAAGAGCCTGAAATGGTGAGAAAAATATGAAGCGCTTCAAAAGGTGTCAAAAATATGAGGAGCATGAAACGGTCTGAAAAATAGGAGGAGCATGAAGGGGTGTTGAAGAACATGAAGAGCCTGAAAAGGTGTGAAAAATATGAAGAGCTTCAAAAGGTGTGAAAAATATTAAGAGCTTCAAAATGTGTGGAATACATGAGGAGCATGAAACGGTCTGAAAAATAGGAGGAGCGTGAAGCGGTGTTCAAAAACATGAAGAACCGGAAAAGGTGTGAAATATATGAAGAGATTCAAAAGGTTTCAAAAATATGAGGAGCATGAAACGCTCAGAAAAGTAGGAGGATCATGAAGCGGTGTTGAAAAACATGAAAAGCCTGAAAAGGTGTGAAAAATATGAAGAGCTTCAAAAGGTGTCAAAAATATGAGGAGCATGAAACGGTCTGAAAAATAGGAGGAGCAAGAAATCGTGTTCAAAAACATGAGGAGCCTGAAAACGTGTGAAAAATATAAAGAGCTTCAAAATGTGTGAAATACATGAGGAGCATGAAACGGTCTGAAATAAAGGAGGAGCATGAAACGGTCTGAAAAATAGGAGGGGCATGAAACGTTGTTCAAAAACATGAAGAGCCTAAAAAGGTGTGAAAAATATGAAGAGCTTCAAAAGGTGTGAAAAATATGAGGAGCTTCACAAGTTGTCAAAAATATGAGGAGCAAGAAACGGTCTGAAAAATAGGAGGAACATTAACCGGTGTTGAAAAACATGAAGAGGCTGAAAAGGTGTGAAAAATATGAAGAGCTTCAACAGGTGTCAAAAATATGAGGAGCATGAAACGTTCTGAAAAACAGGAGGAGCATGAAACGGTATTCAAAACATGAAGAGCTTGAAAAGGTGTGAAAAATATGAAGAGCTTCAAAACCTGTCAAAAGAATGAGGAGCATGAAATGGTCTGAAAAGTAGGAGGAGCATGAAGCAGTGTTGAAGAACATGAAGAGCCTGAAAAGTTGTGAAATATATGAAGAGCTTCAAAAGGTGTCAAAAATATCAGGAGAGAGAAACGGTGTTCAAAAACGTGAAGAGCCTTAAAAGGTGTGAAAAATACGAAGAGATTCAAAAGATGTCAAAAATAGGAGGAGCCTGAAACGGTGTTGAAAAACATGAAGAGCAAGAAAAGGTGTGAAAAATATGAAGAGCTTCAAAAGGTGTGAAAAATATTAAGAGCTTCAAAATGTGTGGAATACATGAGGAGCATGAAACGGTCTGAAAAATAGGAGGAGCGTGAAGCGGTGTTCAAAAACATGAAGAACCAGAAAAGGTGCGAAATATATGAAGAGATTCAAAAGATTTCAAAATATGAGGAGCATGAAACGGTCTGAAAAGTAGGAGGAGCATGAAGCGGTGTTGAAAAACATGAAGAGCCTGAAAAGTTGTGAAAAATATGAAGAGCTTCAAAAGGTGTGAAAAATATTAAGAGCTTCAAAATGTGTGGAATACATGAGGAGCATGAAACGGTCTGAAAAATAGGAGGAGCGTGAAGCGGTGTTCAAAAACATGAAGAACCAGAAAAGGTGTGAAATATATGAAGAGATTCAAAAGGTTTCAAAATATGAGGAGCATGAAACGGTCTGAAAAGTAGGAGGAGCATGAAGCGGTGTTGAAAAACATGAAGAGCAAGAAAAGGTGTGAAAAATATGAAGAGCTTCAAAAGGTGTGAAAAATATTAAGAGCTTCAAAATGTGTGGAATACATGAGGAGCATGAAACGGTCTGAAAAATAGGAGGAGCGTGAAGCGGTGTTCAAAAACATGAAGAGCCTGAAAAGATGTGAAAAATATGAATAGCTTCAAAAGGTGTCAAAAATATGAGGAGCATGAAACGGTCTGAAAAGTAGGAGGAGCATGAAGCGGTGTTGAAAAACATGAAGAGCCTGAAAAGGTGTGAAAAATATGAAGAACTTCAAAAGGTGCCAAAAATATGAGGAGCATGAAACGGTCTGAAATAAAGGAGGAGCATGAAACGGTCTGAAAAATAGGAGGAGCATGAAACGGTGTTGAAAAACATGAAGAGCCTGAAAAGGTGTGAAATATATGAAGAGATTCAAAAGGTGTCAAAAATATGAGGAGCATGAAACGCTCTGAAAAATAGGAGCATAATGAAGCGGTGTTGAAAAACATGAAGAGCCTGAAAAGGTGTGAAATATATGAAGAGATTCAAAAGGTGTTAAAAATATGAGGAGCATGAAACGCTCTGAAAAATAGGAGCATAATGAAGCGGTGTTGAAAAACATGAAGAGCCTGAAAAGGTCTGAAAAATATGAAGAGGTTAAAAGGTGTCAAAAATATGAGGAGCATGAAACGGTGTTGAAAAACATGAAGAGCCTGAAAAGGTGTGAAAAATGTGAAGAGCTTCAAAATTTGTGAAATACAAGAGGAGCCTGAAACGGTCTGAAAAATAGGAGGATCATGAAGCGGTGGTGAAAAACATGAAGAACCTGAAATGGTGTGAAAAATATGAAGAACTTCAAAATGTGCCAATAATATGAGGAGCATGAAACGGTCTGAAAAATAGGAGGGGCATGAAACGTTGTTCAAAAACATGAAGAGCCTAAAAAGGTGTGAAAAATATGAAGAGCTTCAAAAGGTGTGAAAAATATGAGGAGCTTCACAAGTTGTCAAAAATATGAGGAGCATGAAACGGTCTGAAAAATAGGAGGAACATTAACTGGTGTTGAAAAACATGAAGAGGCTGAAAACGTGTGAAAAATATGAAGAGCTTCAACATGTGTCAAAAATATGAGGAGCATGAAACGTTCTGAAAAACAGGAGGAGCATGAAACGGTATTCAAAACATGAAGAGCTTGAAAAGGTGTGAAAAATATGAAGAGCTTCAAAACCTGTCAAAAGTATGAGGAGCATGAAATGGTCTGAAAAGTAGGAGGAGCATGAAGCAGTGTTGAAAAACATGAAGAGCCTGAAAAGTTGTGAAATATATGAAGAGCTTCAAAAGGTGTCAAAAATATCAGGAGAGAGAAACGGTGTTCAAAAACGTGAAGAGCCTGAAAAGATGTGAAAAATACGAAGAGATTCAAAAGATGTCAAAAATAGGAGGAACCTGAAACGGTGTTGAAAAACATGAAGAGCATGAAAAGGTGTGAAAAATATGAAGAGCTTCAAAAAGTGTCAAAAATACGAGGAGCATGAAAGGGTCTGAAATATAGGAGTAGCATGAAGCGGTGTTGAAAAACATGAAGAGCCTGAAAAGGTGAGAAAAATATGAAGAGCTTCAAAAGGTGTCAAAATATGAGGAGCATGAAATGGTCTGGAAAATAGGAGGAGCATGAAATGCTGTTCAAAAACATGAAGAGCCTGAAAAGGTGTGATATATGAAAAGATTCAAATGGTGTCAAAAATATGAGGAGCATGAAATGGTCTGGAAAATAGGAGTAGCATGAAATGGTGTTCAAAACCATGAAGAGCCTGAAAAGTTATGAAAAATATGAAGAGCTTCAAAAGGTGTCAAAAATGAGATGAGCATGAAACAGTCCGAAAATAGGAGGAGCCTCAAATCGTGTTCAAAAACATGAAGAGCCTAAAAATGTGTGAAAAATATAAGGAGCTTCAAAAGGTGTGAAATACATGAGGAGCATGAAACGGTCTGAAAAATAGGAGGAGCATGAAGTGGTGTTGAAAAACATGAAGAGCCTGAAAATGTGTGAAATATATGAAGAGCTTCAAAAGGTGTCAGAAATGAGAGGGGCATGAAACGGTATGAAAAATAGGAGAAGCATGAAGTGGCTTTGAAAAACATGAAGAGCCTGAAAAGATGTGAAAAATATGAAGAGCTTCAAAACGTGTCAAAAATATGAGGAGCATGAAACGGTCTGAAAAATAGGAGGAGCATGAAACGGTGTTCAAAAACATGAAGAGCCTGAAAAGGTGTGAAAAATATGAAGAGCTTCAAAACGTGTCAAAAATATGAGGAGCATGAAACGGTCTGAAAAATAGGAGGAGCAAGAAGCGGTGTTGAAAAAGATTAAGAGCCTGAAAACATTTGAAAAATATGAAGAGCTTCAAAAGGTGTGGAAAATATGAAGAGCTTCAAAATGTGTCAAAAGTGAGATGAGTATGAAACGGGCTGAAAAATAGGAGGACCACAGGTGGTGTTGAAAAACATGAAGAACCTGAAAATGTGTGAAATATATGAAGAGATTCAAAAGGTGTCAAAAATATGAGGAGCATGAATCGGTGTTGAAAAACATGAAGAGCCTGAAAATGTGTGAAAAATATGAAGAGCCTCAAAAGGTGTCAAAAATATGAGGAGCATGAAACGGTCTGAAAAATAGGAGAAGCATGAAGCGGTGTTGAAAAACATGAAGAGCCTGAAAAGGTGTGAAAAATATGAAGAGCTTCAAAAGGTGTCAAAAATATGAGGAGCATGAAACGGTCTGAAAAATATGAGGAGCACGAAGCCGTGTTGAAAAACATGAAGAGCCTGAAAAGGTGTGAAATATATGAAGAGCTTCAAAAGGTGTCAAAAATATGAGTAGCATGAAACGGTCTGAAAAATAGGAGGAGCATGAAGTGGTGTAGAAAAACATGAAGAGACTGAAAAGGTGTGAAAAACATGACGAGCTTCTAACGGTGTCAAAAATATGAGGATCATGAAACGGTGTGAAAAACAGGAGGAGCATGAAGTGCTGTTGAGAAACATGTAGAGGCTGAAAAGGTGTGAAAAATATGAATAGCTTCAAAAGTTTTCAAATATATGAGGAGCATGAAACTATCTTTAAAATAGGAGGAGCATGAAACAGTGTTGAGAAACATGAAGAGCCTGAAAGGTGTGAAAAATATGAAGACCTTCAAAAGGTGTCAAAAAGAGGAGGCACATGAAACTGTCTGAAAAATAGGAGGAGCATAAAGTGGTGTTCAAAATCATGAAGAGCCTTAAAAGGTGTGAAAAATATGAAGAGCTTCAAAAGGTGTGAAAAAAAAGAAGAGCTTCAAAATCTGTCAAAAATATGAGGAGTATGAAACGATCTGAAAAATAGGAGCAGCAAGACACAGTGTTCAAAGACATGAAGAGCCTGAAATGGTGTGAAAAATATGAAGAGCTTCAAAACGTGTCAAAAATATGAGGAGCATGAAACGATCTGAAAAATAGGAGGAGCAAGAAGCGGTGTTGAAAAACATGAAGAGCCTGAAAATGTGTGAAATATATGAAGAGCTTCAAAAGGTGTCAGAAATGAGAGGAGCATGAAATGGTCTGAAAAATAGGAGGAGAATGAAACGCTGATGAAGAACATGAAGGGCATGAAAAGGTGTGAAAAATATGAAGAGCTTCAAAAGGTGTCAAAAATATGAGGAGCATGAAACAGTCTGAAAAATAGGAGGAGCATGAAACGGTGTTGAAAAACATGAACAGCTTGAAAAGGTGTGAAAAATATGAAGAGCTTCAAAACGGTCATAAATATGAGGAGCATGAATCGGTCTGAAAAATAGGAGAAGCATGAAGCGGTGTTGAAAAACATTAAGAGCCTGAAAAGATGTGAAATATATGAACAGCTTCAAAAGGTGTCAAAAATATGAAGAGCATCAAAGGGTCTGAAAAATAGGAGGAGCATGAACCGGTGTTCAAAAACATGAAGAGTCTGAAAAGGTGTGAAAAATATGAAGAGCTTCAAAAGGTGTGAAAAATACGAGGACTATAAAACGTTCTGAAAAATAGAAGAAGCATGAAATGGTGTTGAAAAACATGAAGATCCTGAAATGGTGTGAAATATATGAAGAGCTTCACAGTGTGTGAAAAATATGAGGAGCTTCAAAAAGTGTCAGAAATATGAGGAGCATGAAACGGTCTGAAAAATAGGATGAGCATGAAACTTTTTTGAAAAAGATGAAGAGCATGAAAAGGTGTGAAAAATATGAAGAGCTTCAAAAGGTGTTAAATTCATGAGGAGCATGAAACGGTCTGAAAAATACGAGGAGAATAAAGCTGTGTTCAAAAACATGAAGAGCCTGAAAAGGTGTGGAAAATATGAAGAGCTTCAAAAGGTGTGAAAAATATGAAGAGCTTCAAAAGGTGTGAAAAATATGAAGAGCTTCAAAAGGTGTCAAAAATATGAGGAGCATTAACAGTCTGAAAAATAGGAGGAGCATGAAACGGTGTTCAAAAACATGAAGAGCCTGAAAAGGTGTGAAAAATATCAAGAGCTTCTAAATGTGTCAAAAATATGAGGAGCTTGAAACGGTCTGAAAAATAGGAGGAGCATGAAGTGGTGTTGAAAAACATGAAGATCCGGAAAATTGTGAAAAATATGAAGAGCTTCCAAAGGTGTCAAAAATATGAGGAACATGAAACGGTCTTAAAAATAGGAGGTTCATGAAGCGGTGTTGAAAAACATGAAGAACCTGAAAAGGTGTGAAATATATGAAGAACTTCAAAAGGTGTCAGAAATGAGAGGAGCTTGAAACGGTATGAAAAATAGGAGAAGCATGAAGTGGCTTTGAAAAACATGAAGAGCCTGAAAAGATGTGAAAAATATGAAGAGCTTCAAAACGTGTCAAAAATATGAGGAGCATGAAACGGTCTGAAAAATAGGAGGAGCATGAAACGGTGTTCAAAAACATGAAGAGCCTGAAAAGGTGTGAAAAATATGAAGAGCTTCAAAACGTGTCAAAAATATGAGGAGCATGAAACGGTCTGAAAAATAGGAGGAGCAAGAAGCGGTGTTGAAAAAGATTAAGAGCCTGAAAACATTTGAAAAATATGAAGAGCTTCAAAAGGTGTGGAAAATATGAAGAGCTTCAAAATGTGTCAAAAGTGAGATGAGTATGAAACGGGCTGAAAAATAGGAGGACCACAGGTGGTGTTGAAAAACATGAAGAACCTGAAAATGTGTGAAATATATGAAGAGATTCAAAAGGTGTCAAAAATATGAGGAGCATGAATCGGTGTTGAAAAACATGAAGAGCCTGAAAATGTGTGAAAAATATGAAGAGCCTCAAAAGGTGTCAAAAATATGAGGAGCATGAAACGGTCTGAAAAATAGGAGAAGCATGAAGCGGTGTTGAAAAACATGAAGAACATGAAAAGGTGTGAAAAATATGAAGAGCTTCAAAAGGTGTCAAAAATATGAGGAGCATGAACCGGTCTGAAAAATAGGAGGAGCATGAAGCGGTGTTCAAAAACATGAAGAGCATGAAAAGGTGTGAAAAATATGAAGAGCTTCAAAAGGTGTCAAAAATATGAGCAGCATGAAACGGTCTGAAAAATAGGAGGAGCAAGAAGCGGTGTTGAAAAACATGAAGAGCCTGAAAAGGTGTGAAAAATATGAAGAGCTTCAAAAGGTGTCAAAAATATGAGGAGCATGAAACGGTCTGAAAAATATGAGGAGCACGAAGCCGTGTTGAAAAACATGAAGAGCCTGAAAATGTGTGAAAAATATGAAGAGCTTCAAAAGGTGTCAAAAATATGAGTAGCATGAAACGGTCTGAAAAATAGGAGGAGCATGAAGTGGTGTAGAAAAACATGAAGAGACTGAAAAGGTGTGAAAAACATGACGAGCTTCTAACGGTGTCAAAAATATGAGGATCATGAAACGGTGTGAAAAACAGGAGGAGCATGAAGTGCTGTTGAGAAACATGTAGAGGCTGAAAAGGTGTGAAAAATATGAATAGCTTCAAAAGTTTTCAAATATATGAGGAGCATGAAACTATCTTTAAAATAGGAGGAGCATGAAACAGTGTTGAGAAACATGAAGAGCCTGAAAGGTGTGAAAAATATGAAGACCTTCAAAAGGTGTCAAAAAGAGGAGGCACATGAAACTGTCTGAAAAATAGGAGGAGCATAAAGTGGTGTTCAAAATCATGAAGAGCCTTAAAAGGTGTGAAAAATATGAAGAGCTTCAAAAGGTGTGAAAAAAAAGAAGAGCTTCAAAATCTGTCAAAAATATGAGGAGTATGAAACGATCTGAAAAATAGGAGCAGCAAGAAACAGTGTTCAAAGACATGAAGAGCCTGAAATGGTGTGAAAAATATGAAGAGCTTCAAAACGTGTCAAAAATATGAGGAGCATGAAACGATCTGAAAAATAGGAGGAGCAAGAAGCGGTGTTGAAAAACATGAAGAGCCTGAAAATGTGTGAAATATATGAAGAGCTTCAAAAGGTGTCAGAAATGAGAGGAGCATGAAACGGTCTGAAAAATAGGAGGAGAATGAAACGCTGATGAAGAACATGAAGGGCATGAAAAGGTGTGAAAAATATGAAGAGCTTCAAAAGGTGTCAAAAATATGAGGAGCATGAAACAGTCTGAAAAATAGGAGGAGCATGAAACGGTGTTGAAAAACATGAACAGCTTGAAAAGGTGTGAAAAATATGAAGAGCTTCAAAACGGTCATAAATATGAGGAGCATGAATCGGTCTGAAAAATAGGAGAAGCATGAAGCGGTGTTGAAAAACATTAAGAGCCTGAAAAGATGTGAAATATATGAACAGCTTCAAAAGGTGTCAAAAATATGAAGAGCATCAAAGGGTCTGAAAAATAGGAGGAGCATGAACCGGTGTTCAAAAACATGAAGAGTCTGAAAAGGTGTGAAAAATATGAAGAGCTTCAAAAGGTGTGAAAAATACGAGGACTATAAAACATTCTGAAAAATAGAAGAAGCATGAAATGGTGTTGAAAAACATGAAGATCCTGAAATGGTGTGAAATATATGAAGAGCTTCACAATGTGTGAAAAATATGAGGAGCTTCAAAAAGTGTCAGAAATATGAGGAGCATGAAACGGTCTGAAAAATAGGATGAGCATGAAACTTTTTTGAAAAAGATGAAGAGCATGAAAAGGTGTGAAAAATATGAAGAGCTTCAAAAGGTGTTAAATTCATGAGGAGCATGAAACGGTCTGAAAAATACGAGGAGAATAAAGCTGTGTTCAAAAATAGGAAGAGCCTGAAAAGGTGTGGAAAATATGAAGAGCTTCAAAAGGTGTGAAAAATATGAAGAGCTTCAAAAGGTGTGAAAAATATGAAGAGCTTCAAAAGGTGTCAAAAATATGAGGAGCATTAACAGTCTGAAAAATAGGAGGAGCATGAAACGGTGTTCAAAAACATGAAGAGCCTGAAAAGGTGTGAAAAATATCAAGAGCTTCTAAATGTGTCAAAAATATGAGGAGCTTGAAACGGTCTGAAAAATAGGAGGAGCATGAAGTGGTGTTGAAAAACATGAAGATCCGGAAAATTGTGAAAAATATGAAGAGCTTCCAAAGGTGTCAAAAATATGAGGAACATGAAACGGTCTTAAAAATAGGAGGTTCATGAAGCGGTGTTGAAAAACATGAAGAACCTGAAAAGGTGTGAAATATATGAAGAGCTTCAAAAGGTGTCAGAAATGAGAGGAGCATGAAACGGGCTGAAAAATAGGAGAAGCATGAAACGATGATCAAAAACATGAAGAGCCTGAAAAGTTGTGAAAAATATGAAGAGCTTCAAAAGGTGTCAAAAATATGAAGAGTATGAATCGGTCTGAAAAATAGAGGAGCAAGAAGCTGTGTTGAAAAAGATGAAGAGCCTGAAAACGTGTGCAAATATGAAGAGCTTCAAAAGGTGTCAAAAATATGAAGAGCTTCAAAAGGTGTCAAAAATGAGATGAGCATGAAACGGTCTGAAAAATAGGAGGAGCAAGAAGCGGTGTTCAAAAACATGAAGAGCCTGAAAAGTTGTGAAATATATGAAGAGCTTCAAAAGGTGTGAAATACATGAGGAGCATGAAACTCTCTGAAAAATAGGAGGAGCATGAATTGGTGTTCAAAACATGAAGAGCCTGAGAAGATGTGAAAAATATGAAGAGCTTCAAAAAGTGTGAAAATTATGAAGAGCTTCAAAAGGTGTCAAAAATGAGATGAGCATGAAACGGTCTGAAAAATAGGACGAGCATGAAGCAGTGTTGCAAAACATGAAGAGCCTGAAAAGTTGTGAAAAATATGAAGAGCTTCAAAAGGTGTGAAAAATATGAGGAGAATGACACGGTCTGAAAAATAGGAGGAACATGAAGCGGTGTTGAAAAACATGAAGAGCCTGAAAAGGTGTGAAAAATATGAAGAGCTTCAAAAATATGAAAAATATGAGGAGCTTCAAAAGGTGTGAAAAATATGAGGAACATGAAATGATCTGAAAAATAGGAGGAGCATGAAACGGTTTTCAAAACATGAAGCGCCTGAAAAGTTGTGAAATATAAGAAGAGATTCAAAAAGTGTGAAAAATATGAAGAGCTTCAAAAGGTGTCAAAAATGAGATGAGCATGAAACGGTCTGAAAGAGAGGAGGAGCATGAAGCGTTGTAGAAAAAAATGAAGAGTCTGAACAGGTGTTAAATATATTAAGAGCTTCAAAAGTTGTCAAAAATATGAGGAGCATGATACGGTCTGAAAAAGAGGAGGAACATGAAGCGGTGGTGAAAAACATGAAGAGCCTGAAAAAGTGTGAAAACATGAAGAGCTTCAAAAGGTGTCAAAATTATGACGAGCATGAAATGGTCTGAAAAATAGGAGGAGCATGAAACGGTGTTCAAACATGAAGAGCCTGAAAAGGTGTGAAAAATATGAAGGGCTTCAAAAGGTGTGAAAAATATGAAGAACTTCAAAAGCTGTCAAAAATGAGATGAGCATGAAACGGTCTGAAAAATATGAGGAACATGAAGTGGTGTTGAAAAACATGAAAAGCCTGAAAACGTGTGAAAAATATGAAGAGCTTCAAAAGGTGTCAAAAATGAGATGAGCATGAAAGGGTCTGAAAAATAGGAGTAGCATGGAACGGTGTTCAAAAACATGAAGAGCCACTACAATGTGAAAAATATGAAGAGCTTCAAAAGCTGTCAAATATATGAGGAGCATCAAACGGTCTAAAAAATAGGAGGAGCATGAAGTGGTGTTGAAAAACATGAAGAGCCTGATAATGTGAGAAAAATATGAAGAGCTTCAAAAGGTGTCAAAAATATGAGGAGCTGGAAACGGTCTGAAAAATGGGAGGAGCATGAAGTGGTGTTGAAAAACATGCAGAGCCTGAAAAGGTGTGAAAAATATGAAGAGCTTCAAAAGGTGCGAAATATAGGAGGAGCATGAAACGGTCTGAAAAATAGGAGGAGTATAAAGCGATGTTCAATAACATGAAGAGCCTGAAAAGGTGTGAAAAATATGAAGAGCTTCAAAAGGTGTGAAAAATAGGAGGAAAGGAAGCATTGTTCAAAAACATGAAGAGCCTGAAAATGTGTGAAAAATATGAAGAGCTTGAAAAGGTGTCAAAAAATGAGGAGCATGAAACGGTCTGAAAAAGAGGAGGATCATGAAGCGGTGTTGAAAAACATGAAGAGCCTGAAAACGTGTGAAAAATAAGAAGAGCTTCAAAAGGTGTCAAAAATATGAGGAGTATGAATCGGTCTGAAAAATAGAGGAGCAAGAAGCTGTGTTGAAAAAGATGAAGAGCCTGAAAACGTGTGAAAATATGAAGAGCTTCAAAAGGTGTCAAAAATATGAAGAGCTTCAAAAGGTGTCAAAAATGAGATGAGCATGAAACGGTCTGAAAAATAGGAGGAGCAAGAAGCGGTGTTCAAAAACATGAAGAGCCTGAAAAGTTGTGAAATATATGAAGAGCTTCAAAAGGTGTGAAATACATGAGGAGCATGAAACTCTCTGAAAAATAGGAGGAGCATGAATTGGTGTTCAAAACATGAAGAGCCTGAGAAGATGTGAAAAATATGAAGAGCTTCAAAAAGTGTGAAAATTATGAAGAGCTTCAAAAGGTGTCAAAAATGAGATGAGCATGAAACGGTCTGAAAAATAGGACGAGCATGAAGCAGTGTTGCAAAACATGAAGAGCCTGAAAAGTTGTGAAAAATATGAAGAGCTTCAAAAGGTGTGAAAAATATGAGGAGAATGACACGGTCTGAAAAATAGGAGGAACATGAAGCGGTGTTGAAAAACATGAAGAGCCTGAAAAGGTGTGAAAAATATGAAGAGCTTCAAAAATATGAAAAATATGAGGAGCTTCAAAAGGTGTGAAAAATATGAGGAACATGAAATGATCTGAAAAATAGGAGGAGCATGAAACGGTTTTCAAAACATGAAGCGCCTGAAAAGTTGTGAAATATAAGAAGAGATTCAAAAAGTGTGAAAAATATGAAGAGCTTCAAAAGGTGTCAAAAATGAGATGAGCATGAAACGGTCTGAAAGAGAGGAGGAGCATGAAGCGTTGTAGAAAAAAATGAAGAGTCTGAAAAGGTGTTAAATATATTAAGAGCTTCAAAAGTTGTCAAAAATATGAGGAGCATGATACGGTCTGAAAAAGAGGAGGAACATGAAGCGGTGTTGAAAAACATGAAGAGCCTGAAAAAGTGTGAAAACATGAAGAGCTTCAAAAGGTGTCAAAATTATGACGAGCATGAAATGGTCTGAAAAATAGGAGGAGCATGAAACGGTGTTCAAACATGAAGAGCCTGAAAAGGTGTGAAAAATATGAAGGGCTTCAAAAGGTGTGAAAAATATGAAGAACTTCAAAAGCTGTCAAAAATGAGATGAGCATGAAACGGTCTGAAAAATATGAGGAACATGAAGTGGTGTTGAAAAACATGAAAAGCCTGAAAACGTGTGAAAAATATGAAGAGCTTCAAAAGGTGTCAAAAATGAGATGAGCATGAAAGGGTCTGAAAAATAGGAGTAGCATGGAACGGTGTTCAAAAACATGAAGAGCCACTACAATGTGAAAAATATGAAGAGCTTCAAAAGCTGTCAAATATATGAGGAGCATCAAACGGTCTAAAAAATAGGAGGAGCATGAAGTGGTGTTGAAAAACATGAAGAGCCTGATAATGTGTGAAAAATATGAAGAGCTTCAAAAGGTGTCAAAAATATGAGGAGCTGGAAACGGTCTGAAAAATGGGAGGAGCATGAAGTGGTGTTGAAAAACATGCAGAGCCTGAAAAGGTGTGAAAAATATGAAGAGCTTCAAAAGGTGCGAAATATAGGAGGAGCATGAAACGGTCTGAAAAATAGGAGGAGTATAAAGCGATGTTCAATAACATGAAGAGCCTGAAAATGTGTGAAAAATATGAAGAGCTTGAAAAGGTGTCAAAAAATGAGGAGCATGAAACGGTCTGAAAAAGAGGAGGATCATGAAGCGGTGTTGAAAAACATGAAGAGCCTGAAAACGTGTGAAAAATAAGAAGAGCTTCAAAAGGTGTCAAAAATATGAGGAGTATGAATCGGTCTGAAAAATAGAGGAGCAAGAAGCTGTGTTGAAAAAGATGAAGAGCCTGAAAACGTGTGAAAATATGAAGAGCTTCAAAAGGTGTCAAAAATATGAAGAGCTTCAAAAGGTGTCAAAAATGAGATGAGCATGAAACGGTCTGAAAAATAGGAGGAGCAAGAAGCGGTGTTCAAAAACATGAAGAGCCTGAAAAGTTGTGAAATATATGAAGAGCTTCAAAAGGTGTGAAATACATGAGGAGCATGAAACTCTCTGAAAAATAGGAGGAGCATGAATTGGTGTTCAAAACATGAAGAGCCTGAGAAGATGTGAAAAATATGAAGAGCTTCAAAAAGTGTGAAAATTATGAAGAGCTTCAAAAGGTGTCAAAAATGAGATGAGCATGAAACGGTCTGAAAAATAGGACGAGCATGAAGCAGTGTTGCAAAACATGAAGAGCCTGAAAAGTTGTGAAAAATATGAAGAGCTTCAAAAGGTGTGAAAAATATGAGGAGAATGACACGGTCTGAAAAATAGGAGGAACATGAAGCGGTGTTGAAAAACATGAAGAGCCTGAAAAGGTGTGAAAAATATGAAGAGCTTCAAAAATATGAAAAATATGAGGAGCTTCAAAAGGTGTGAAAAATATGAGGAACATGAAATGATCTGAAAAATAGGAGGAGCATGAAACGGTTTTCAAAACATGAAGCGCCTGAAAAGTTGTGAAATATAAGAAGAGATTCAAAAAGTGTGAAAAATATGAAGAGCTTCAAAAGGTGTCAAAAATGAGATGAGCATGAAACGGTCTGAAAGAGAGGAGGAGCATGAAGCGTTGTAGAAAAAAATGAAGAGTCTGAAAAGGTGTTAAATATATTAAGAGCTTCAAAAGTTGTCAAAAATATGAGGAGCATGATACGGTCTGAAAAAGAGGAGGAACATGAAGCGGTGTTGAAAAACATGAAGAGCCTGAAAAAGTGTGAAAACATGAAGAGCTTCAAAAGGTGTCAAAATTATGACGAGCATGAAATGGTCTGAAAAATAGGAGGAGCATGAAACGGTGTTCAAACATGAAGAGCCTGAAAAGGTGTGAAAAATATGAAGGGCTTCAAAAGGTGTGAAAAATATGAAGAACTTCAAAAGCTGTCAAAAATGAGATGAGCATGAAACGGTCTGAAAAATATGAGGAACATGAAGTGGTGTTGAAAAACATGAAAAGCCTGAAAACGTGTGAAAAATATGAAGAGCTTCAAAAGGTGTCAAAAATGAGATGAGCATGAAAGGGTCTGAAAAATAGGAGTAGCATGGAACGGTGTTCAAAAACATGAAGAGCCACTACAATGTGAAAAATATGAAGAGCTTCAAAAGCTGTCAAATATATGAGGAGCATCAAACGGTCTAAAAAATAGGAGGAGCATGAAGTGGTGTTGAAAAACATGAAGAGCCTGATAATGTGAGAAAAATATGAAGAGCTTCAAAAGGTGTCAAAATATGAGGAGCTGGAAACGGTCTGAAAAATGGGAGGAGCATGAAGTGGTGTTGAAAAACATGCAGAGCCTGAAAAGGTGTGAAAAATATGAAGAGCTTCAAAAGGTGCGAAATATAGGAGGAGCATGAAACGGTCTGAAAAATAGGAGGAGTATAAAGCGATGTTCAATAACACGAAGAGCCTGAAAAGGTGTGAAAAATATGAAGAGCTTCAAAAGGTGTGAAAAATAGGAGGAAAGGAAGCATTGTTCAAAAACATGAAGAGCCTGAAAATGTGTGAAAAATATGAAGAGCTTGAAAAGGTGTCAAAAAATGAGGAGCATGAAACGGTCTGAAAAAGAGGAGGATCATGAAGCGGTGTTGAAAAACATGAAGAGCCTGAAAACGTGTGAAAAATAAGAAGAGCTTCAAAAGGTGTCAAAAATATGAGGAGTATGAATCGGTCTGAAAAATAGAGGAGCAAGAAGCTGTGTTGAAAAAGATGAAGAGCCTGAAAACGTGTGAAAATATGAAGAGCTTCAAAAGGTGTCGAAAATATGAAGAGCTTCAAAAGGTGTCAAAAATGAGATGAGCATGAAACGGTCTGAAAAATAGGAGGAGCAAGAAGCTGTGTTCAAAAACATGAAGAGCCTGAAAAGTTGTGAAATATATGAAGAGCTTCAAAAGGTGTGAAATACATGAGGAGCATGAAACTCTCTGAAAAATAGGAGGAGCATGAATTGGTGTTCAAAACATGAAGAGCCTGAGAAGATGTGAAAAATATGAAGAGCTTCAAAAAGTGTGAAAATTATGAAGAGCTTCAAAAGGTGTCAAAAATGAGATGAGCATGAAACGGTCTGAAAAATAGGACGAGCATGAAGCAGTGTTGCAAAACATGAAGAGCCTGAAAAGTTGTGAAAAATATGAAGAGCTTCAAAAGGTGTGAAAAATATGAGGAGAATGACACGGTCTGAAAAATAGGAGGAACATGAAGCGGTGTTGAAAAACATGAAGAGCCTGAAAAGGTGTGAAAAATATGAAGAGCTTCAAAAATATGAAAAATATGAGGAGCTTCAAAAGGTGTGAAAAATATGAGGAACATGAAATGATCTGAAAAATAGGAGGAGCATGAAACGGTTTTCAAAACATGAAGCGCCTGAAAAGTTGTGAAATATAAGAAGAGATTCAAAAAGTGTGAAAAATATGAAGAGCTTCAAAAGGTGTCAAAAATGAGATGAGCATGAAACGGTCTGAAAGAGAGGAGGAGCATGAAGCGTTGTAGAAAAAAATGAAGAGTCTGAAAAGGTGTTAAATATATTAAGAGCTTCAAAAGTTGTCAAAAATATGAGGAGCATGATACGGTCTGAAAAAGAGGAGGAACATGAAGCGGTGTTGAAAAACATGAAGAGCCTGAAAAAGTGTGAAAACATGAAGAGCTTCAAAAGGTGTCAAAATTATGACGAGCATGAAATGGTCTGAAAAATAGGAGGAGCATGAAACGGTGTTCAAACATGAAGAGCCTGAAAAGGTGTGAAAAATATGAAGGGCTTCAAAAGGTGTGAAAAATATGAAGAACTTCAAAAGCTGTCAAAAATGAGATGAGCATGAAACGGTCTGAAAAATATGAGGAACATGAAGTGGTGTTGAAAAACATGAAAAGCCTGAAAACGTGTGAAAAATATGAAGAGCTTCAAAAGGTGTCAAAAATGAGATGAGCATGAAAGGGTCTGAAAAATAGGAGTAGCATGGAACGGTGTTCAAAAACATGAAGAGCCACTACAATGTGAAAAATATGAAGAGCTTCAAAAGCTGTCAAATATATGAGGAGCATCAAACGGTCTAAAAAATAGGAGGAGCATGAAGTGGTGTTGAAAAACATGAAGAGCCTGATAATGTGTGAAAAATATGAAGAGCTTCAAAAGGTGTCAAATATATGAGGAGCTGGAAACGGTCTGAAAAATGGGAGGAGCATGAAGTGGTGTTGAAAAACATGCAGAGCCTGAAAAGGTGTGAAAAATATGAAGAGCTTCAAAAGGTGCGAAATATAGGAGGAGCATGAAACGGTCTGAAAAATAGGAGGAGTATAAAGCGATGTTCAATAACATGAAGAGCCTGAAAAGGTGTGAAAAATATGAAGAGCTTCAAAAGGTGTGAAAAATAGGAGGAAAGGAAGCATTGTTCAAAAACATGAAGAGCCTGAAAATGTGTGAAAAATATGAAGAGCTTGAAAAGGTGTCAAAAAATGAGGAGCATGAAACGGTCTGAAAAAGAGGAGGATCATGAAGCGGTGTTGAAAAACATGAAGAGCCTGAAAACGTGTGAAAAATAAGAAGAGCTTCAAAAGGTGTGAAAAATATGAATAGCTACAAAAGGTGTCAAAAAACAGATGAGCATGAAACGGTCTGAACAATAGGAGGAGCTTGAAGCTGTACTCAAAATCATGAAGAGCCTGAGAAGGCGTGAAAAATATGAAGAGCTTCAAAAGGTGTGAAAAATATGAGGAGCATGAAACGGTCTGAAAAATAGGAGGAACATGAAGTGGTGTTCAATAATATGAAGAGCCTGAAAAGGTGTGAAAAATATGACGAGCTTCCAAAGTTGTCAAAATATGAGGAGCATGAAAAGGTCTGAAAAATAGGAGCATGAAGCGGTGTTCAATAATATGAAGAGCCTGAAAAGGTGTGAAAAATATGAAGAGCTCCAAAAGTTGTCAAAAATATGAGGAGCATGAAACGGTCTGAAAAATTGGAGGAGCATGAAGCAGTGTTCAAAAATACGGAGAGCCTGAAAGGTAAGAAAAATATGAAGAGCTTCAAAAGGTGTCAAAAATATGAGGAGCATGAAACGGTCTGAAAAATAGGAGCAGCATGAAATGGTGTTCAGAAACATGTAGAGCCTGAAAAGGTGTGAAAAATATGAAGATCTTCAAAAGGTTTCAAAAATATGAGGAGCATAAAACGATCTGAAAAATAGGAGCAGCATGAAGCTGTGCTCAAATACATGAAGAGCCTGAAAACGTGTGAAAAATATGAAGCGCTTCAAAAGGTGTCAATAATAAGAGGTGCATGAAACAGTCTGAAAAATAGGATGAGCATGAAGCGGTGTTGAAAAACATGAAGAACCTGAAAAGTTGTGAGAAATATGAAGAGCTTCAACAGGTGTCAAAAATATGAGGAGCATGAAACTCTCTGAAAAAGAGGAGGAGCATGAAGCGGTGTTGAAAAACATGAAGAGCCTGAAAAGTAGTGAAAAATATGAAGAGCTTCTAAAGGTGTCAAAATATGAGGAGCAATGTAACGGTCTTAAAAATACGAGGAGCATGATGTGATGTTAAAAAACATGAATAGCCTGAAAATGTGTGAAAAATATGAAGAGCTTCAAAAGGTGTGCAAAATATGAGGAGCATGAAACGGCCTGAAAAATAGGAGGAGCATGAAGTGGTGTTCAAAAACATGAAGAGCCTGAAAAGGTGTGAAAAATATGAAGAGCTTCCAAAGGTGTGAAAAATATGAGGAGCATGAAACGGCCTGAAAAATAGGAGGAGCATGAAGTGGTGTTCAAAAACATGAAGAGCCTGAAAAGGTGTGAAAAATATGAAGAGCTTCAAAAGGTGTCAAAAATATGATGAGCATGAAAAGGTCTGAAAAATAGGAGGAGCATGAAGCGGTATTGAAAAACATGAAGAGCCTGAAATCCTGTGAAAAATATGAAGAGCTTCAAAGGGTGTCAAAAATGAGATGAGCATGAAACGGTCTGAAAGATAGGAGGAGCATGAAGCGGGATTGAAAAACATAAACATCCTGAAAAGGTAGGAAAATTATAAAAAGCTTCAAAACCTGTCAAAAATATGAGGAGCATGAAACGGTCTGAAAAATAGCAGAAGCATGAAGCGGTGTTGAAAAACATGAAGAGTGTGAAAAAGTGTGAAAGTATGAAGAGCTTCAAAAATATGAAAAATATGAAGAGCTTCAAAAGGTGTGAAAAATATGAAGAGCTTCAAAAGGTGTCAAAAATATTAGGAGAATGAAATGGTCTGCAAAATAGGAGGAGCATGAAATGGTGTTCAAAAACATGAAGAGCATGGAAAGGTGTGAAAAATATGAAGATCTTCAAAAGGTGTCAAAAATATGAGGAGCAAGAAACGGTCTGAAAAATAAGAGTGGCATTAAAAGGTTTTCAAAAATATGAGGAGCAAGAAACGGTCTGAAAAATAAGAGGAGCATTAAACGGTGTTCAAAAACATGAAGAGCCTGGAAAGGTGTGAAAAATATGAAGAGTTTCAAAAGGTGTCAAAAATATGAGGAGCATGAAACGGTCTGAAAAATAGGAGGAGCATGAAGTGGTGTTGAAAAAAATGAAGAGCCTGAAAAAGGTGTGAAAATTATGAGGAGAATGAAACGGTCTGAAAAATAGGAGGAGCATGAAACGGTCTGAAAAATAGGAGGAGCATGAAGTGGTGTTCAAAAACATGAAGAGCCTGAAAAGGTGTGAAATATATGAAGAGCTTCAAAAGGTGTGAAAAATATGTGGAGCACGAAACGGTCTGAAAAATAAGAGGAACATGAAGTGGTGTTGAAAAATATGAAGAGCTTCTAAAATTGTCAAAAATATCAGGAGCATGAAACGGTCTGAAAAATAGGAGGAACATGAAACGGTGTTGAAAAATATGAAGAGCCTGGAAAGGTGTGCAAAATATGAAGAGCTTCAACAGGTGTCAAAAATTAGATGAGCATGAAACGGTCGAAAAATTGGAGGAGCAAGAAGTAGTGTTGAAAAAAATTAAGAGCCTGAAAAGGTGTGAAAAATATGAAAAACTTCAAAAGGTGTCAAAAATATGAGGAGCATGAAACGTTCTGAAAATTAGGTGGAGCATGAAGCGGTGTTGAAAAATATGAAGAGCCTGGAAAGGTGTGCAAAATATGAAGAGCTTCAAAAATATGAAAAATATGAAGACCTTCAAAAGGTGTGAAAAATTTGAAGAGCTTCAAAAGGTGTCAAAATGAGATGAGCATGAAACGGTCTGAAAAATAGGAGGAGCATGAAGCGGTGTTGAAAATCATAAAGAGCCTGAAAAGTTGTGAAAAATATGAAGAGCTTCAAAAGATGTGAAAAATTTGAAGAGCTTCAAAATGTGTCAAAAAGAGATGAGCATGAAACGGTCTGAAAAATAGGAGTTGCATGAAGTGGTGTTGAAAAAAAATGAAAAGCCTGAAAAGGTGTGAAATATATGAAAAGCTTCAAAAGGTGTCAAAAATATGAGGAGAATGAAACGGTCTGCAAAATAGGAGAAGCATGAAATGGTGTTCAAAAACATGAAGAGCCTGAAAAGATGTGAAAATTATGAAGAACTTCAAAAGGTGTCAAAAATATCAGGAGCATGAAACGGTCGGAAAAATAGGAGGAGCATGAAGCGGTGTTGAAACACAAGAAGAGCCTGAAAAGGTGTGAAAAATATGAAGAGCTTCAAAAGGTGTCAAAAATATGAGCAGCATGAAACGGTCTGAAAAATAGAAGGAGCATGAAGCGGTTTTGAAAAACTTGAAGAGCCTGAAAACGTGTGAAAAATTTGAAGAGCATCAAAAGGTGTGAAAAATATGACGAGCTTCAAAAGGTGTAAAAAATGAGATGCGCATGAAACGGTCTGAAAAATAGGAGGAGCATGAAGTTGTGTTGAAAAAAATGAAGAGCCTGAAAATGTGTGAAACATATGAAGAGCTTCAAGAGGTGTCAAAAATGAGATGAGCATGAAACGGGTTAAAAAATAGGAGGAGCATGAAGCGGATTTGAAAAAAATCAAGAGGCTGAAAAGGTGTGAAATATATGAAGAGCTTCAAGAGGTGTCAAAAATATGAAGAGCATGAAATGGTCTGAAAAATAGGAGGGTCATGAAGCGGTGTTCAAAAAAGTGAAGAGCCTGAAAAGGTATGAAAAATATGAAGAGCTTCAAAAGGTGTGAAAAATATGACGAGCATGAAACGGTCTGAAAAATAGAAGCAGCATGAAATGGTGTTCAAAAACATGAAGAGCCTGAAAAGGTGTGAAAATTATGAAGACCTTCAAAAGATGTGAAATACATGAGGAGCATGAAACGGTCTGAAAAATAGGAGAAGCATGAAGTGGTGTTGAAAAACATGAAGAGCCTGAAAAGGAGTGAAAAATATGAAGAGCTTCAAAAGATGTCAAACATATGAAGAACATGAAACGGTCTGAAAAATAGGAGGATCATGAAGCAGTGTTCAAAAACATGAAGAGCCTGAAAATGTGTGAAAAATATTCAGAGCTTCAAAATGTGTCAAATATATGAGGAGCATGAAACAGGCCGAAAAATAGGAGAAGCATGAAGTGGTGTGGAAAAAAATGAAGAGCCTAAAAAGTTGTGAGAAATATGAAGAGCTGCAAAAGATGTGAAATACATGAGGAGCATGAAACTCTCTGAAATATAGGAGGAGCATGAAGCAGTGTCAAAAACATGAAGAGCCTAAAAAGTTGTGAAAAATATGAAGAGCATTAAAAGGTGTCAAAAATGAGATGAGCATGAAACGGTCTGAAAAATAGGAGGAGCATGAAGCGGTGATCAAAAACATGAAGAGCGTGAAAAGGTGTGAAAAATATGAAGAGCTTCAAAAGGTGTGAAAAATATGACGAGCATGAAACGGTCTGAAAAATAGAAGGAGCATGAAGCGGTGATCAAAAACATGAAGAGCGTGAAAAGGTGTGAAAAATATGAAGAGCTTCAAAAGGTGTGAAATTGATGAGGATCATGAAACGGTCTTAAAAATAGGAGAAGCATGAAGTGGTGTGGAAAAACATGATGAGCCTGTAAAGGTGTGAAAAATATGAAGAGCTTCAAAAGGTGTCAAATATATGAGGAGCATGAAACGGTAAGAAAAATAGGAGGAGCATGAAGCAGTGTTCAAAAACATGAAGAGCCTGAAAACGTGTGAAAAATATGAAGAGCTTCAAAAGGTGTGAAATACATGAGGAGCATGAAACGGTCTGAAAAATAGGAGGAGCATGAAGCGGTGTTGAAAAACATGAAGAGCCTGAAAACGTGTGAAAAATATGAAGAGCTTCAAAAGGTGTGAAATACATGAGGATCAAGAAATGGTCTGAAAAATAGGAGGAGCATGAAACGGTGTTCAAAAATAGGAAGAGCCTGAAAATTTGTGAAAAATATGAGAGCTTCTAAAGGTGTCAAAAATATGAGCAGCATGAAACGGTCTGAAAAATAGGAGGAGCATGAAGCGGGGTTCAAAAACATGAAAAGCCTGAAAAGGTTTGAAAAATATGAAGAGCCTCAAAACGTGTCAAAAATGAGAAGAGGATGAAACTGTCTGAAAAATAGGAGTAGCATGAAGTGGTGTTGAAAAAAAAGAAGACACTGAAAAGGTGTGAAATATATGAAGAGCTTCTAACAGTGTCAAAAATATGAGGAGAATGAAAGCGTCTCAAAAATAGGAGGAGCATGAAGCTGTGTTGAGAAACATGAAGAGCCTGAAAAGGTTTGAAAAATATGAAGAGCTTCTAAAGATATGAAATATATGAGGAGCATGAAACGGTCTGAAAAATGGGAAGAGCATGAAGTGGTGTTGAAAAACATGAAGAGCCTGAAGGTGTGAAAAATATGAAGAGCTTCAAAAGGTGTCAAAAATACGAGGAGCATGAAACGGTCTGAAAAATAGGAGGATCATGAAGCGGGTTTCAAAAACATGGAAAACCTGAAAAGGTGTGAAAAATATGAAGAGCTTCAAAAGGTGTGAAATACATCAGGAGCATGAAATGGGCTGAAAAATAGGAGAAGCATGAAGTGGTGTGGAAAAACATGAAGAGCCTGAAAAAGTGTGAAAAATACGAAGAGCTTCAAAAGGTGTGAAATACATGAGGAGCATGAAACTCTCTGAAAAATAAGAGGATCATGAAGCGGGGTTAAAAAACATGAGGAGCCTGAAAAGGTGTGAAAAATATGAAGAGCTTCAAAAGGTGTGAAATACATGAGGAGCATGAAACGGTCTGAAAAATAGGAGGAGCATGAAGCGGTGTTGAAAAACATGAAGAGCCTGAAACCGTGTGAAAAATATGAAGAGCTTCAAAAGGTGTGAAATACATGAGGAGCATGAAACGGGCTGAAAAATAGGAGGATCATGAAGCGGTGTTCAAAAACATGAAGAGCCTGAAAAGGTGTGAAAAATATGAAGAGCTTCAAAAGGTGTGAAATACATGAGGAGCATGAAACGGGCTGAAAAATAGGAGGATCATGAAGCGGGGTTCAAAAACATGAGGAGCCTGAAAATTTGTGAAAAATATGAAAAGCTTCAAAAGCTGTCAAAAATGAGATGAGCATGAGAAGTTCTTAAAAATAGGAGGATCATAAAACGGTGCTGAAAAACATGAAGAGCCTGAAAATGTGTGAAAAATATGAAGAGCTTCAAAAGGTGTCAAATATGAGATGAGCATGAAAGGGTCTGAAAAATAGGAGGAGCATGGAACGGTGTTCAAAAACATGAAGAGCCTGAAAAGGTGTGAAAAATATGAAGAGCTTCAAAAGGTGTCAAAAATATGAGTAGCATGAAACGGTCTGAAAAATAGGAAGAGCATGAAACGGTGATCAAAAACATGAAGAGCCGGAAAAGGTGTGAAAAATATGAAGAGCTTCAAAAGGTGTGAAATACATGAGGAGTTTGAAACGGGCTGAAAAATAGGAGAAGCATGAAGTGGTGTGGAAAAATATGAAGAGCCTGAAAAGGTGTGGAAAATATGAAGAGCTTCAAAAGGTGTGAAATACATGAGGAGCATGAAACTCTCTGAAAAATAGAAGGAGCATGAAGCGGTGTTCAAAAACATGAAGAGCCTGAAAAGGTGTGAAAAATATGAAGATCTTCAAACGGTGTCAAAAATATGAGGAGCATGAAACGGTCTGAAAAATAGGAGGAGCATGAAGCGGTGTTCAAAAACATGAAGAGCCTGAAAAGGTCTGAAAAATATGAAGAACTTGAAAAGGTGTGAAATATATGAAGAGCTTAAAAAGGAGTCAAAAATGAGATGAGCATGAAACGGTGTGAAAAATAGGAGGAATATGAAGCGGTTTTGAAAAAAATGAAGAGGATGAAAAGGTGTGAAATATATGAAGAGCTTCAAGAGGTGTCAAAAATATGAAGAGCATGAAATGGTCTGAAAAATAGGAGGGTCATGAAGCGGTGTTCAAAAACGTGAAGAGCCTGAAAAGGTATGAAAAATATGAAGAGCTTCAAAAGGTGTGAAAAATATGAGGAGCATGAAACGGGCTGAAAAATAGGAGAAGCATGAAGAGGTGTTGAAAACCATGAAGAGCCTGAAAAGGAGTGAAAAAATATGAAGAGCTTCAAAAGGTGTCAAACATATGAAGAACATGAAACGGTCTGAAAAATAGGAGGATCATGAAGCAGTGTTCAAAAACATGAAGAGCCTGAAAATGTGTGAAAAATATTCAGAGCTTCAAAATGTGTCAAATATATGAGGAGCATGAAACGGTCTGAAAAATAGGAGGAGCATGAAACGGTGATTAAAAACATGAAGCGCCTGAAAAGGTGTGAAAAATATGAAGAGCTTCAAAAGGTGTGAAATACATGAGGAGCATGAAACAGGCCGAAAAATAGGAGAAGCATGAAGTGGTGTGGTAAAACATGAAAGGCCTAAAAAGTTGTGAGAAATATGAAGAGCTTCAAAAGATGTGAAATACATGAGGAGCATGAAACTCTCTGAAAAATAGGAGGAGCATGAAGCAGTGTCAATAACATGAAGAGCCTAAAAAGTTGTGAGAAATATGAAGAGCTTTAAAAGGTGTCAAAAATGAGATGAGCATGAAACGGTCTGAAAAATAGGAGGAGCATGAGGCGGTGTTGAAAAACATGAAGAGCCTAAAAAGTTGTGAAAATTATGAAAAGCTTCAAAAGGGGTCAAAAATGAGATGAGCATGAAACGGTCTGAAAAATAGGAGCATGAAACAGTGATAAAAAACATGAAGAGCCTGAAAAGGTGTGAAAAATATGAAGAGCTTCAAAAGGTGTGAAATTCATGAGGAGTATGAAATGGTCTGAAAAATAGGAAAAGAATGAAGTGGTGTGGAAAAACATGAAGAGCCTGAAAAGGTGTGAAAAATATGAAGAGCTTCAAGAGGTGTCAAAAATATGAAGAGCATGAAACGGTCTGAAAAATAGGAGGATCATGAAGCGGTGATCAAAAACATGAAGAGCGTGAAAAGGTGTGAAAAATATGAAGAGCTTCAAGAGGTGTCAAAAATATGAGGAGCATGAAACGGTCCGAAAAATAGGAGGAGCATGAAGCAGTGTTCAAAAATATGAAGAGCCTGAAAACATGTGAAAAATATGAAGAGCTTCAAAAGGTGTGAAATACATGAGGAGCATGAAACGGTCTGAAAAATAGGAGGAGCATGAAGCGGTGTTGAAAAACATGAAGAGCCTGAAAACGTGTGAAAAACATGAAGAGCTTCAAAAGGTGTGAAATACATGAGGATCATGAAATGGTCTGAAAAATAGGAGGAGCATGAAACGGTGTTCAAAAAGAGGAAGAGCCTGAAAATTTGTGAAAAATATGACAGCTTCAAAAGGTGTCAAAAATATGAGCAGCATGAAACGGTCTGAAAAATAGGAGGAGCATGAAGCGGTGTTCAAAAACTTGAAAAGGCTGAAAAGGTGTGAAAAATATGAAGAGCCTCAAAACGTGTCAAAAATGAGAAGAGCATGAAACTGTCTGAAAAATAGGAGTAGCATGAAGTGGTGTTGAAAAAAAAGAAGACACTGAAAAGGTGTGAAATATATGAAGAGCTTCTAACAGTGCCAAAAATATGAGGAGAATGAAAGCGTTTCAAAAATAGGAGGAGCATGAAGCTGTGTTGAAAAACATGAAGAGCCTGGAAATGTTTGAAAAATATGAAGAGCTTCTAAAGGTATGAAAAATATGAGGAGCATGAAATGGTCTGAAAAATAGGAGGAGCATGAAGTGGTGTTGAAAAAAATGAAGAGCCTGAAAATGTGTGAAACATATGAAGAGCTTCAAAAGGTGTCAAAATTATGAGGAGCATGAAACGGCCTGAAAAATTGGAGGAGCATGAAGCGGTGTTCAAAAATATGAAGAGCCGGAAAAGGTGTGAAAAATATGAAGAGCTTCAAAAGGTGTCAAAAATATGAGGAGCATGAAACGGTCTGAAAAATAGCAGGAGCATGAAGCGGTGTTGAAAAAGAAGAAAAACCTGAAAAGGTGTGAAAAATATGAAGAGCTTCAAAAGGTGTGAAAGATATGAAGAGCTTCAAAAGCTGTCAATAATGAGATGAGCATGAAACGGTCTGAAAAATAGGAGGAGCATGAAGTGGTGTTGAAAACATGAAGATACTGAAAAAGTGTGAAATATATGAAGAGCTTCAAAAAGTGTGAAAAATATGAGGAGCTTCAAAATGTGTCAAAAATATGAGGAGAATGAAACGGTCTTAAAAAACGTAGGAGCATGAAGCAGTGTTCAAAAACATGAAGAGTCTGAAAAGGTATGAAATATATGAAGAGCTTCAAAAGCTGTCAAAAATATGAGGAGCATGAAACGGTCTGAAAAATAGGAGGAGCATGAAGCGGTGTTCAAAAACATGAAGAGCCTGAAAAGATGTGAAAAATTTGAAGAGCTTCAAAATGTGGGAAATACATGAGGAGCATGAAACGGTCTGAAAAAAAGGAGGAGAATGAAGCGGTGTTCAAAAACTTGAAGAGTCTGAAAAGGTGTGAAACATATGAAGAGCTTTAAAGGTGTGAAAAATATGAGGAGCATGAAACAGTCTGAAAAATAGGAGGAGCATGACACGGTGTTGAAAAACATGAAGAGCATGAAAAGGTGTGAAAAATATGAAGAGATTCAAAAGCTGTCAAAAATATGAGGAGCCTGAAACGGTCTGCAAAATAGAAGGAGCATGAAGTGGGGTTGAAAAGGATGAAGAGCCTGAAAAGGTGTGAAAAATATGAAGAGCTTCAAAAGGTGTCAAAAATATCAGGAGCATGAAATGATCTGAAAAATAGGAGGAACATGAAACGGTCTGAAAAATAGGAGAGGCATGAAGTGGTGTTGAAAGACATGAAGAGCCTGAAAAGGTGTGAAAAATATGAAGAGCTTCAAAATGTGTCAAAAATATGAGGAGCATGAAACGATCTGAAATATAGGAGGATCATGAAGCCATGTTGAAAAAAATGAAGAGCCTGAAAATGTGTGAAAAATATGAAGAGCTTCAAAAGGTGTCAAATATATGAGGAGCATGAAACGGTCTGAAATATAGGAGGAGCATGAAGCGGTGTTGAAAAACCTGAAGAGATTGAAAACGTGTGAAATATATGAAGAGCTTCAAAAGGTGTGAAAAATATGAAGAGCTTCAAAAGGTGTCAAAAATATGAGGAGCATGAAACGGTCTGAAAAATAGGAGGAGCATGAAGCGGTGTTGAAAAACAAGAAAAACCTGAAAAGCTGTGAAAAATATGAAGAGCTTCAAAACGTGTCAAAAATATGAGGAGCTTGAAACAGTCTGAAAAATTGGAGGAGCATGAAGCGGTGTTGAAAAACATGAAGAGCCTGAAAAGCTGTGAAAAATATGAAGAGCTTCAAAACGAGTCAAAAATATGAGGAGCAGTAAACAGTCTGAAAAATAGGAGGATCATCAAGCGGTGTTGAAAAACATGAAGAGCCTGAAAGGGTATGAAAAATATGAAGAGCTTCAAAATGTGTCAAAAATATGAGGAGCATGAATCCATCTGAAACATAGGAAGAGCATGAAACGGTATTCAAAAACATGAAGAGGCTGAAAAGGTGTGAAAGATATGAAGAGCTTCAAAATGTGTGAAATACATGAGGAGCATGAAACGGTCTGAAAAATAGGAGGAGCATGAAGCGGTGTTGTAAAACATGAAGAGCCTGAAAATTTGTGAAAAATATGAAGAGCTTCAAAAGGTGCCAAAAATATGAGGAGCATGAAACGGTCTGAAAATAGGAGGAGCATGAAGTGGTGTTGAAGTTCATGAAGATCCTGAAAGGCTGTGTAAAATACGAAGAGCTTGAAAAGTTGTGAAATACATGAGGATCATGAAAAGCTCTGAAAAATAGGAGGAGCATGAAGCGGTGTTCAAAAATATGAAGAGCCTGAAAATTTGTGAAAAATATGAAGAGCTTCAAAAGGTGTCAAAAATATGAGGAGCATGAAACGGTCTGAAAAATAGGAGGAGCAGGAAGCGGTGGTCAAAAACATAAAGAGCCTTAAAGTTGTGAAATATATGAAGAGCTTCAAAAGGTGAGAAATATATGAGGATCATGAAACTGTCTTAAAAATAGGAAGAGCTTGAAGCTGTGTTCAAAAACATGAAGAGCCTGAAAAGGTGTGAAAAATATGAAGAGCTTCAAAAGGTGTGAAATACATGAGAAGCATGAAACGGTCTGAAAAACAGGACGATCATGAAGCGGTGTTGAAAAATATGAAGAGCCTGAAAAGTTGTGAAAAATATGAAGAGCTTCAAAAGGAGTGAAAAATATGAAGAGCTTCCAGAGGTGTCAAAAATGAGATGAGCGTGAAACGGTCTGAAAAATAGGAGGAGCATGAAGTGGTGTTGAAAAACATGAAGTTCCTGAAATGGTGTGAAATATATGAAGAGCTTCAAAAAGTGTGAAATATATGAAGAGCTTCAAATGGTGAGAAATATATGAAGAGCATGAAACGGACTGAAAAATAGGAGGAGCATGAAGTGGTGTTGAAAAACATGAAGTGCCTGAAATGGTGTGAAATATATGAAGAGCTTCAAAAGGTGTGAAATATATGAAGAACTTCAAATGGTGAGAAATATATGAGGAGCATGAAACGGTCTGAAAAATAGGAGGATCAAGAAGCAGTGTTCAAAAACATGACGAGCCTGAAAAGCTGTGAAAAATATGAAGAGCCTCAAGCTGTGAAATACTTGAGGAGCATGAAACGTTCTGAAAAATATGACGAGCATGAAAACGTGTTCAAAAATATGAAGAGTCTGAAAAGGTCTAAAAAATATGAAGAGCTTCAAAAGATGTGAAATACATGAGGAGCATGAAACGGTCTGAAAAATAGGAGGATCATGACGCGGTGTTGAAAAATATGAAGAGCCTGAAAACGTGTGAAAAATATGAAGAGCTGCAAAAAGTGTCAAGAATGAGATGAGCATGAAATGGTCTGAAAAATAGGAGGAGCATGAAGTGGTGTAGAAAAACATGAAGAGCCTGAAAAGTTGTAAAAAATATGAAGAGCTTCAAAAGGTGTGAAAAATATGAAGAGCGTCAAAAGGTGTGATATATATGAGGAGCATGAAACGGTCTGAAAAATAGGAGGAGCATGAAGCGGTGTTCAAAAAAATGAAGAGCCTGAAATGGTGTGAAAAATACGAAGAGCTTCAAAAAGTGGCAAAAAGATGAAGAGCTTCAAAAGATGTGAAATACATGAGGAGCATGAAATGCTCTGAAAAACAGGAGGAGCATGAAGCGGTGTTCAAAAACATGAAGAGCTTGAAAAGGTGTGAAAAATCTGAAGACCTTCAAAAGGTGTCAAATATATGAGGAGCATGAAACGGTCTGAAAAATAGGAAGAGCATGAAGCGGTGTTCAAAAACATGAAGAGCCTGAAAAGGTGTGAAATATATGAAGAGCTTCAAAAGGTGTCAAAAATAAGAGGAGCATGAAACAGTCTGAAAAATATGAGGAGCATGAAGCGGTGTAGAAAAAGATGAAGAGCCTGAAAAGGTGTGAAAAATATGAACAGCTTCAAAAGGTGTGAAAAATATGAAGACATTCAAAGGTGTCAAAATTATGAGGAGCAAGAAACGGTCTGAAAATAGGAGGAGCATGAAACGGTGTTGAAAAACATGAAGAGCCTGAAAAGGTGTGAAAAATATGAAGAGCTACAAAAGGTGTCAAAAATATGAGGAGCATGAAACGGTCTGAAAAATAGGAGGATCATGAAGCGGTGTTGAAAAACATGAAGAGCTTGAAAAGGTGTGAAAACTATGAAGAGCTTCAAAAGGTGTCAAAAATATGAGGAGCATGAAACAGTCTGAAAAATATGAGGAGCATGAAACGGTGTTCAAAAACATGAAGAGCCTGAAAAGGTCTGAAATATGAAGAGCTTCAAAAGGTGTGAAATACATGAGAAGCATGAAACGGTCTGAAAAATAGGAGGAGCATGAAGCGGTGTTGAAAAACATGAAGAGCCTGAAAACGTGTGAAAAATATGAAGAGCTTCAAAAGCTGTGAAAAATATGAGGAGCATGAAACGGTCTGAAAAATAGGAGGAGCATGAAGCCGTGTTGAAAAACATGAAGAGCCTGGAAGGGTGTAAAAATTATGAAGAGCTTCAAAAGGTGTCAAAAATATAAGGAACATGAAACCGTCTGAAAAATAGGAGGAGCATGAAGTGGTGTTGAAAATAATGAAGAACCTGAAAAGGTGTGTAAAATATGAAGAGCCGCAAAATGTGTGAAATATATGAGGAGCATGAAACGGTCTGAAAAATAGGAGGAGCATGAAGAGGTGTTCAAAAATATGAAGAGCCTGAAAATTTGTGAAAACTATGAAGCGCTTCAGAAGGTGTCAAAAATGAGATGAGCATGAAACGGTCTGAAAAATAGGAGGAGCATGAAGTGGTGTTGAAAAACATTGAGAGCCTGAAAATGTGTGAAATATATGACAAGCTTCAAAAGATTTCAGAAATGAGAGGAGCATGAAACGGTCTGAAAAATAGGAGAAGCATGAAGGGGTGTTGAAAAACGTGAAGAGCCTGTAAAGGTGTGAAAAATATGAATAGTTTCAAAAGATGTGAAAAATATGAAGAACTTCAAAAGCTGTCAAAAATGAGATGAGCATGAAATGGTCTGAGAAATAGGAGAAGCATGAAGTGGTGTTGAAAAACATGAAGAACCTGAAAAGGTGTGAAAAATATGAAGAGCTTCAAAAGGTGTGAAAAATATGAGGAGCATGAAACGGTCTGAAAAATAGGAGGAGCATGAAGCCGTGTTGAAAAACATGAAGAGCCTGAAAGGGTGTAACAAATATGAAGAGCTTCAGAAGGTGTCAAAAATGAGATGAGCATGAAACGGTCTGAAAAATAGGAGGAGCATGAAGTGGTGTTGAAAAACATGAAGAGCCAGAAAAAGTGTGAAATATATGAAGAGCTTCAAAAGGTGTGAGGTACATGAGGAGAATGAAACCGTCTGAAAAATAGGAGGAGCATGAAGCGGTGTTGAAAAATATGAAGAGCCTGAAAACGTGTGAAAAATATGAAGAGCTGCAAAAAGTGTCAAGAATGAGATGAGCATGAAATGGTGTGAAAAATAGGAGGAGCATGAAACAGTGTTGAAAAACATGAAGAGCCTTAAAAGGTGTGAAAAATATGAAGAGCTCAAAAGGTGTCAAAAATATGAAGAGCTTCAAAAAGTGTGACAAATGAGATGAGCATGAAACGGTGTGAAAAAGGAGGAGCATGAAGTGGTGTTGAAAAACATGAAGAGCCTGAAAAGGTGTAAAATATATGAAGAGATTCAAAAGGTGTCAAAAATATGAGGAGCTTGAAATGGTCTGAAAAATTGGAGGATCATGAAGCGGTGTTGAAAAACATGAAGAGCCTGAAAAGTTGTGAAAAATATGAAGAGCTTCAAAAGGTGTGAAAAATATGAAGAGCTTCCTGAGGTGTCAAAAATGAGATGAGCATGAAACGGTCTGAAAAATAGGAGGATCAAGAAGCGGTGTTGAAAAACATGAAGAGCCTTTAAAGGTGTGAAATATGTGAAGAGCTTCCAAAGGTGTAAAAATATGAGGAGCATGAAACGTTCTGAAAAATAGGAGGAGCATGAAACCGTGTTCAAAAATATGAAGAGTCTGAAAAGGTCTGAAAAATATGAAGAGCTTCAAAGGTGTGAAATACATGAGGAGCATAAAACGGTCTGAAAAATAGGAGGATCATGAAGCGGTGTTGAAAAATATGAAGAGCCTGAAAACGTGTGAAAAATATGAAGAGCTGCAAAAAGTGTCAAGAATGAGATGAGCATGAAATGGTGTGAAAAATAGGAGGAGCATGAAGCGGTGTAGAAAAACATGAAGAGCCTGAAAAGTTGTGAAAAATATGAATACCTTCAAAAGGTGTCAAAAATAAGAGGAGCATGAAACAGTCTGAAAAATAGGAGGAGCATGATGCGGTGTAGAAAAACTTGAAGAGCCTGAAAAGGTGTGAAAAATATGAACAGCTTCAAAAGGTGTGAAAAACATGAAGACATTCAAAGGTGTCAAAATTATGAGGAGCAAGAAACTGTCTGAAAATAGGAGGAGCATGAAACGGTGTTGAAAAACATGAAGAGCCTTAAATGGTGTGAAAAATATGAAGAGCTACAAAAGGTGTCAAAAATATGAGGAGCATGAAACGGTATGAAATATAGGAGGATCAAGAAGCGGTGTTCAAAAACATGAAGAGCCTGAAAATTTGGGAAAAATATGAAGAGCTTCAAAAGGTGTGAAATACATGAGGAGCATGAAACGGTCTGGAAAATAGGAGGAGCATGAAGCGGTGTTGAAAAACATGAAGAGCCTGAAAATGTGTGAAAAATATGAGGAGCATGAAACGGTCTGAAAAATAGGAGGAGCATGAAGCGGTGTTCAAAAATATGAAGAGCCTGAAAATTTGTGAAAAATATGAAGCGCTTCAGAAGGTGTCAAAAATGAGATGAGCATGAACGGTCTGAAAAATAGGAGGAGCATGAAGTGGTGTTGAAAAACATTAAGAGCCTGAAAATGTGTGAAATATATGAAGAGCTTCTAAAGATTTTAGAAATGAGAGGAGCATGAAACGGTCTGAAAAATAGGAGGAGCATAAAGCGGTGTTGAAAAACATGAAGAGCCTGAAAAGGTGTGAAAAATATGAATAGTTTCAAATGATGTGAAAAATATGAAGAACTTCAAAAGCTGTCAAAAATGAGATGAGCATGAAACGGTCTGAGAAATAGGAGAAGCATGAAGTGGTGTTGAAAAACATGAAGAGCTTGAAAAAGTGTGAAATATATGAAGAGCTTCAAAAGGTGTGAAAAATATGAAGAGCTTCAAAAGGTGTCAAAAATATGAGGAGCATGAAACGGTCTGAAAAATAGGAGGAGCATTGTAACATTGTTGAAAAAATTGAAGAGCCTGAAAAGGTGTGAAAAATATGAAGAGCTTCAAAATGTGTCAAAAATATGAGGAGCATGAAACGGTCTGAAAAATAGGAGGAGCATGAAACGGTGTTCAAAAACATGAAGAGCCTGAAAAGCTGTGAAAAATATGAAGAGCCTCAAGGTTTGAAATACTTGAGGAGCATGAATCGGTCTGAAAAATTGGAGGAGCATGAAGCGGTGTTGAAAAATATGAAGAGCCTGAAAAGGTGTGAAAAATATGAAGAGCTTCAAAAGGTTTCAAAACTATGAGGAGTATGAAACTGTCTGAAAAATAGGAGCTGCATGAAACGGTGTTCAAAAACATGAAGAACCTGAAAAGGTGTTAAAAATATGAAGACCTTCAAAATGTGTCAAAAATATGAGGAGCATGAAACGGTCTGAAAAATAGGAGGAGCATGAAACGGTGTTCAAAAACATGAAGAGCCTGAAAAGGTGTGAATCATATGAAGAGTTTCAAAATTTGTCAAAAATATGAGGAGCATGAAACGGTATGAAAAATAGAGGGAACATGAAGCGGTGTTGAAATACTTGAAGAGCCTGAAAAGGTGTGAAAAATATGAAGAGCTTAAAAAAGTGTCAAAAATATGAGGAGCATTAAACGGTGTTTAAAAACATGAAGAGCCTGAAAAGAGTGAAATAAATGAAGAGCTTCAAATGGTGTCAAAAATATGAGGAGCATGAAACGGTCTGAAAAGTAGGTGGAGCATGAAGGGTGAGGAAAAACATGAAGAGCCTGAAAAAGTGTGAAATACATGAAGAGCTTCAAAGGTGTTAAAATTTGAGGAGCATGATACGGTCTGAAAAATAGGAGGAGCATGAAGCGGTGTTGAAAAATATGAAGAGCCTGAAAAGGTGTGAAAAATATGAAGAGCTTCAAAAAGTGTCAAAAATATGAGGAGCATGAAACGGTCTGAAAAATAGGAGGAGCAAGAAGCGGTGTTGAAAAACCTGAAGAGCCTGAAAAGGTGTGAAATATATGAAGAGCTTAAAAAGGCATGAAATGTATAAGGAACCTGAAACGCTCTGAAAAACAGGAGGAGAATGAAGCGGTGTTGAAAAATATGAAGAGCCTGAAAAGTTGTGAAATATATGAAGAGCTTCAAAAGGTGTCAAAAATTTTAGGAGCATGAAACTGTCAGAAAAATTGGAGGAGCATGAAGCGGTGTTGAAAAATATGAAGAGCCTGAAAAGGTGTGAAATATATGAAGAGCTTAAGAAGGCGGGAAATATATGAGGACCCTGAAACGCTCTGAGAAACAGGAGGAGAATGAATCGGTGTTGAAAAATATGAAGAGCCTGAAAAGGTGTGAAATATATGACGAGCTTAAAAAGGCGTGAAATATATGAGGAACCTGAAACGCTCTGAGAAACAGTAGGAGAATGAAGCGGTGTTGAAGAATATGAAGAGCCTGAAAAGGTGTTAACAATATTAGGAGCCTGAAACGGTCTGAAAAATAGGAGGCGCATAAAGCAGTGTTGAAAAGCTTGAAAAGCCTGAAAAGGTGTGAAAAACATGAAGAGCTTCAAAAGGTGTCAAAAATATGAGGAGCATGAAACGGTCTGAAAAATAGGAGGAGCATGAAACGGTGTTGAAAAACATGAAGAGCCTGAAAAGAGTGAAATATATGAAGAGCTTCAAAAGGTGTCAAAAATATGAGGAACATGAAACGGTCTGAAAAATAGGAGGAGCATGAAGCGGGGTTGAAAAACATGAAGAGCCTGAAAAGTTGTGTAATATATGAAGAGCTTCAAAAGATGTGAAAAATATGAGGAGAATGATACGGGCTGAAAAGAAGGAGGAGCATGAAGCGGTGTTGAAAAACATGAACAGCCTGAAAAGGTGTGAAAAACATGAAGAGCTTCAAAAGGTGTCAAAAATATGAGGAGCATGAAACGGCCAGAAAAATAGGAGGAGCATGAAGCGGTGTTCAGAAATATGAAGCGCCTGAAAACGTGGGAAAAATATGAGGAGCATGAAACGGTTTGAAAAATAGGTGGAGCATGAAGTGGTGTTGAAAAACTTGAAGAGCCTGAAAAGGTGTTAACAATATTAGGAGCCTGAAACGGTCTGAAAAATAGGAGGCGCATAAAGGGGTGTTGAAAAACTTGAAAAGCCTGAAAAGGTGTGAAAACCATGAAGAGCTTCAAGAAGTGTCAAAATTATGAGGAGCATGAAACGGTCTGAAAAATAGGAGGAGCATGAAACGGTGTTGAAAAACATGAAGAGCCTGAAAAGAGTGAAATATATGAAGAGCTTCAAAAGGTGTCAAAAATATGAGGAACATGAAACGGTCTGAAAAATAGGAGGAACATGAAGCGGGGTTGAAAACATGAAGAGCCTGAAAAGTTGTGTAATATATGAAGAGCTTCAAAAGATGTGAAATATATGAGGAGAATGATACGGGCTGAAAAGAAGGAGGAGCATGAAGCGGTGTTGAAAAACATGAACAGCCTGAAACGGTGTGAAAAACATGAAGAGCTTCAAAAGGTGTCAAAAATATGAGGAGCATGAAACGGCCAGAAAAATAGGAGGAGCATGAAGCGGTGTTCAGAAATATGAAGGGCCTGAAAAGGTGGGAAAAATATGAGGAGCATGATACGGTGTGAAAAATAGGTGGAGCATGAAGCGGTGTTCACATGAAGAGCCTGAAAAGGTGTGAAAAATATGAAGAGCTTAAAAAAGTGTCAAAAATATGAGGAGCATTAAACGGTGTTGAAAAACATGAAGAGCCTGAAAAGAGTAAAATAAATGAAGAGCTTCAAAAGGTGTCGAAAATAAGAGGAGCATGAAACGGTCTTAAAAATAGGTGGAGCATGAAGGGTGATGAAAAACATGAAGAGCCTGAAAAAGTGTGAAATACATGAAGAGCTTCAAAGGTGTTAAAATTTGAGGAGCATGATACGGTCTGAAAAATAGGAGGAACATGAAGCGGTGTTGAAAAACATGAAGATTCTGAAAAGGTGTGAAAAATATGAAGAGCTTCAAAAAGTGTCAAAAATATGAGGAGCATGAAACGGTCTGAAAAATAGGAGGAGCATGAAGAGGTGTTCAAAAACATGAAGAGCCTGAAAAGGTGTGAATCATATGAAGAGTTTCAAAATTTGTCAAAAATATGAGGAGCATGAAACGGTATGAAAAATAGAGGGAACATGAAGCGGTGTTGAAATACTTGAAGAGCCTGAAAAGGTGTGAAAAATATGAAGAGCCTTAAAAGAGTGAAATATATGAAGAGCTTCAAAAGGTGTCAAAAATATGAGGAGCATGAAACGATCTGAAAAATAGGTGGGTCATGAAGCGGTGTTGAAAAACTTGAAGAGCCTGAAAAGGTGTTAAAAATATTAGGAGCATGAAACGGTCTGAAAAATAGGAGGAGCATGAAGCGCTGCTGAAAAACATGACGAGACTTAAAAAGTGTGAAATATATGAAGAGCTTCAAAAGGTGTTAAAATTTGAGGAGCATGATACGGTCTGAAAGATAGGAGGAACATCAAGCGGTGTTGAAAAATATGAAGAGCCTGAAAAGGTGTTAAAAATATTAGGAGCATGAAACGTTCTGAAAAATAGGTGGAGCATGAAGTGGTGTTGAAAAACTTGAAGAGCCTGAAAAGGTGTTAACAATATTAGGAGCCTGAAACAGTCTGAAATATAGGAGGCGCAAGAAGCGGTGTTGAAAAACTTGAAAAGCCTGAAAAGGTGTGAAAAACATGAAGAGCTTCAAAAAGTGTCAAAAATATGAGGAGCATGAAACGGTCTGAAAACTAGGAGGAGCATGAAACGGTGTTGAAAAACATGAAGAGCCTGAAAAGAGTGAAATATATGAAGAGCTTCAAAAGGTGTCAAAAATATGAGGAACATGAAACGGTCTGAAAAATAGGAGGAGCATGTAGCGGGGTAGAAAAACATGAAGAGCCTGAAAAGTTGTGTAATATATGAAGAGCTTCAAAAGATGTGAAAAATATGAGGAGAATGATACGGGCTGAAAAGAAGGAGGAGCATGAAGCGGTGTTGAAAAACATGAACAGCCTGAAAAGGTGTGAAAAACAAGAAGAGCTTCAAAAGGTGTCAAAAATATGAGGAGCATGAAACGGCCAGAAAAATAGGAGGAGCATGAAGCGGTGTTGAAAAACTTGAAAAGCCTGAAAAGGTGTGAAAAACATGAAGAGCTTCAAAAAGTGTCAAAAATATGAGGAGCATGAAACGGTCTGAAAAATAGGAGGAGCATGAAGCGGTGTTGCAAAGATGAAGAGCATGAAAAGGTGTGAAAATCATGAAGAGTTTCAAAAGGTGTCAAAAATATGAGGAGAATGAAAAGGTCTCAAAAGTAGGAGGAGCATGAAGCTGTGTTGAAAAACATGAAGAGCCTGAAAAGGTGTGAAAAATATGAAGAGCTTCAAAACATATCAAAAATATGAGGAACATGAAGCGCTGTTTAAAAATATGAAGAGCCTGAAAAAGTGTGAAAAATATGAAGAGCTTCAAAAGGTGTCAAATATAGGAGGAGCATGAAACAGTGTTCAAAAACAAGAAGAGCCTGGAAAGGTGTGAAAAATATGAAGAGCTTCAAAAGGTGTCAAAAATATGAGGAGCATGAAACGGTCTGAAAAATTGGAGGAGCATGAAGCAGTGTTGAAAAACATGAAGAGCCTGAAAAGAGTGAAATATATGAAGAGCTTCAAAAGGTGTCAAAAATAGGAGGAGCATGAAACGGTCTGAAAAATAGGCAGAGCAAGAAGCGGTGTTGAAAAACATGACGAGCCTGAAAAAGTGTGAAATATATGAAGAGCTTCAAAAGGTGTTAAAATTTGAGGAGCATGATATGGTCTGAAAAATTGGAGGAGCATGAAGCGGTGTTGAAAAATATGAAGAGCCTGAAAAGGTGTGAAATATATGAAGAGCTTCAAAAGGTGTCAAACAAGTTAGGAGTATGGAACGTTCTGAAAAATAGGAGGAGCATGAAGCGCTGTTGAAAAGCATGAAGAGCCTGAAAAGTTGTGAAATATATGAAGAGCTTCAAAAGGTGTCAAAAATATGAGGAGCATGAAACGGTCTGAAAATTTGGAGGAGCATGAAGCGGTCTTGAAAGACATGAATACCCTGAAATGGTGTCAAAAATATGAAGAGCTTCAAAAGATGTCAAAAATATGAGGCGCATGAAACAGTCTGAAAAACTGGAGGACAATGAATCAGTCTTGAAAGACATTAATTCCCTGAAAAAGTGTGAAAAATATGAAGAGCTTCAAAAGGTGTCAAAAATATGAGGAGCATGAAACGGTCTGAAAAAAAGGAGGAGAATGAAACGGTGTTGAAAAACATGAAGAGCCTGAAAAGGTGTGAAAAATATGAAGAGCTTCAAAAGGTGTCAAAAAATGAGGAGCATGACACTCTGAAAAATAGGAGGAGCATGAAGCGGTGTTGAAAAACGTGAAGAGCCTGAAAAGGTGTGAAAATTATGAAGAGCTTCAAAAGGTGTCAAAAATTTGAAGAGAATGAAACAGTCTGATAAATAGGAGCAGCATGAAGCGGTGTTGAAAAACATGAAGAGCCTGAAAAGGTGTTAAAAATATTAGGAGCATGAAACGGTCTTAAAAATAGGTGGAGCATGAAGCGGTTGTGAAAAACATGAAGAGCCTGAAAAGGTATGAAATATATGAAGAGCTTCAAAACGTGTCAAAAATATGAGGAGCATGAAACAGAATTCAAAAACATGAAGAGCCTGAAAAGACGTGAAAAATATGAAGAGCGTCAAAAGGTGTCAAAATTATGAGGAGCATGAAACGGTCTGAAAAATAGGAGGAGCATGAAACGGTGTTGAAAAACATGAAGAGCCTGAAAAGAGTGAAATATATGAAGAGCTTCAAAAGGTGTCAAAAATATGAGGAACATGAAACGGTCTGAAAAATAGGAGGAGCATGAAGCGGGGTTGAAAACATGAAGAGCCTGAAAAGTTGTGTAATATATGAAGACCTTCAAAAGATGTGAAAAATATGAGGAGAATGATACGGGCTGAAAAGAAGGAGGAGCATGAAGCGGTGTTGAAAAACATGAACAGCCTGAAACGGTGTGAAAAACATGAAGAGCTTCAAAAGGTGTCAAAAATATGAGGAGCATGAAACGGCCAGAAAAATAGGAGGAGCATGAAGCGGTGTTCAGAAATATGAAGCGCCTGAAAAGGTGGGAAAAATATGAGAGCATGATACGGTCTGAAAAATAGGTGGAGCATGAAACGGTGTTCAAAAACATGAAGAGCCTGAAAAGGTGTGAATCATATGAAGAGTTTCAAAATTTGTCAAAAATATGAGGAGCATGAAACGGTATGAAAAATAGAGGGAACATGAAGCGGTGTTGAAATACTTGAAGAGCCTGAAAAGGTGTGAAAAATATGAAGAGCTTAAAAACGTGTCAAAAATATGAGGAGCATTAAACGGTGTTTAAAAACATGAAGAGCCTGAAAAGAGTGAAATAAATGAAGAGCTTCAAATGGTGTCAAAAATATGAGGAGCATGAAACGGTCTGAAAAGTAGGTGGAGCATGAAGGGTGAGGAAAAACATGAAGAGCCTGAAAAAGTGTGAAATACATGAAGAGCTTCAAAGGTGTTAAAATTTGAGGAGCATGATACGGTCTGAAAAATAGGAGGAGCATGAAGCGGTGTTGAAAAATATGAAGAGCCTGAAAAGGTGTGAAAAATATGAAGAGCTTCAAAAAGTGTCAAAAATATGAGGAGCATGAAACGGTCTGAAAAATAGGAGGAGCAAGAAGCGGTGTTGAAAAACCTGAAGAGCCTGAAAAGGTGTGAAATATATGAAGAGCTTAAAAAGGCATGAAATGTATAAGGAACCTGAAACGCTCTGAAAAACAGGAGGAGAATGAAGCGGTGTTGAAAAATATGAAGAGCCTGAAAAGTTGTGAAATATATGAAGAGCTTCAAAAGGTGTCATAAATTTTAGGAGCATGAAACTGTCAGAAAAATTGGAGGAGCATGAAGCGGTGTTGAAAAATATGAAGAGCCTGAAAAGGTGTGAAATATATGAAGAGCTTAAGAAGGCGGGAAATATATGAGGACCCTGAAACGCTCTGAGAAACAGGAGGAGAATGAATCGGTGTTGAAAAATATGAAGAGCCTGAAAAGGTGTGAAATATATGACGAGCTTAAAAAGGCGTGAAATATATGAGGAACCTGAAACGCTCTGAGAAACAGTAGGAGAATGAAGCGGTGTTGAAGAATATGAAGAGCCTGAAAAGGTGTTAACAATATTAGGAGCCTGAAACGGTCTGAAAAATAGGAGGCGCATAAAGCAGTGCTGAAAAGCTTGAAAAGCCTGAAAAGGTGTGAAAAACATGAAGAGCTTCAAAAGGTGTCAAAAATATGAGGAGCATGAAACGGTCTGAAAAATAGGAGGAGCATGAAACGGTGTTGAAAAACATGAAGAGCCTGAAAAGAGTGAAATATATGAAGAGCTTCAAAAGGTGTCAAAAATATGAGGAACATGAAACGGTCTGAAAAATAGGAGGAGCATGAAGCGGGGTTGAAAAACATGAAGAGCCTGAAAAGTTGTGTAATATATGAAGAGCTTCAAAAGATGTGAAAAATATGAGGAGAATGATACGGGCTGAAAAGAAGGAGGAGCATGAAGCGGTGTTGAAAAACATGAACAGCCTGAAAAGGTGTGAAAAACATGAAGAGCTTCAAAAGGTGTCAAAAATATGAGGAGCATGAAACGGCCAGAAAAATAGGAGGAGCTTGAAGCGGTGTTCAGAAATATGAAGCGCCTGAAAACGTGGGAAAAATATGAGGAGCATGAAACGGTTTGAAAAATAGGTGGAGCATGAAGTGGTGTTGAAAAACTTGAAGAGCCTGAAAAGGTGTTAACAATATTAGGAGCCTGAAACGGTCTGAAAAATAGGAGGCGCATAAAGGGGTGTTGAAAAACTTGAAAAGCCTGAAAAGGTGTGAAAACCATGAAGAGCTTCAAGAAGTGTCAAAATTATGAGGAGCATGAAACGGTCTGAAAAATAGGAGGAGCATGAAACGGTGTTGAAAAACATGAAGAGCCTGAAAAGAGTGAAATATATGAAGAGCTTCAAAAGGTGTCAAAAATATGAGGAACATGAAACGGTCTGAAAAATAGGAGGAGCATGAAGCGGGGTTGAAAACATGAAGAGCCTGAAAAGTTGTGTAATATATGAAGAGCTTCAAAAGATGTGAAATATATGAGGAGAATGATACGGGCTGAAAAGAAGGAGGAGCATGAAGCGGTGTTGAAAAACATGAACAGCCTGAAACGGTGTGAAAAACATGAAGAGCTTCAAAAGGTGTCAAAAATATGAGGAGCATGAAACGGCCAGAAAAATAGGAGGAGCATGAAGCGGTGTTCAGAAATATGAAGGGCCTGAAAAGGTGGGAAAAATATGAGGAGCATGATACGGTGTGAAAAATAGGTGGAGCATGAAGCGGTGTTCACATGAAGAGCCTGAAAAGGTGTGAAAAATATGAAGAGCTTAAAAAAGTGTCAAAAATATGAGGAGCATTAAACGGTGTTGAAAAACATGAAGAGCCTGAAAAGAGTAAAATAAATGAAGAGCTTCAAAAGGTGTCGAAAATAAGAGGAGCATGAAACGGTCTTAAAAATAGGTGGAGCATGAAGGGTGATGAAAAACATGAAGAGCCTGAAAAAGTGTGAAATACATGAAGAGCTTCAAAGGTGTTAAAATTTGAGGAGCATGATACGGTCTGAAAAATAGGAGGAACATGAAGCGGTGTTGAAAAACATGAAGATTCTGAAAAGGTGTGAAAAATATGAAGAGCTTCAAAAAGTGTCAAAAATATGAGGAGCATGAAACGGTCTGAAAAATAGGAGGAGCATGAAGAGGTGTTCAAAAACATGAAGAGCCTGAAAAGGTGTGAATCATATGAAGAGTTTCAAAATTTGTCAAAAATATGAGGAGCATGAAACGGTATGAAAAATAGAGGGAACATGAAGCGGTGTTGAAATACTTGAAGAGCCTGAAAAGGTGTGAAAAATATGAAGAGCCTTAAAAGAGTGAAATATATGAAGAGCTTCAAAAGGTGTCAAAAATATGAGGAGCATGAAACGATCTGAAAAATAGGTGGGTCATGAAGCGGTGTTGAAAAACTTGAAGAGCCTGAAAAGGTGTTAAAAATATTAGGAGCATGAAACGGTCTGAAAAATAGGAGGAGCATGAAGCGCTGCTGAAAAACATGACGAGACTTAAAAAGTGTGAAATATATGAAGAGCTTCAAAAGGTGTTAAAATTTGAGGAGCATGATACGGTCTGAAAGATAGGAGGAACATCAAGCGGTGTTGAAAAATATGAAGAGCCTGAAAAGGTGTTAAAAATATTAGGAGCATGAAACGTTCTGAAAAATAGGTGGAGCATGAAGTGGTGTTGAAAAACTTGAAGAGCCTGAAAAGGTGTTAACAATATTAGGAGCCTGAAACAGTCTGAAATATAGGAGGCGCAAGAAGCGGTGTTGAAAAACTTGAAAAGCCTGAAAAGGTGTGAAAAACATGAAGAGCTTCAAAAAGTGTCAAAAATATGAGGAGCATGAAACGGTCTGAAAACTAGGAGGAGCATGAAACGGTGTTGAAAAACATGAAGAGCCTGAAAAGAGTGAAATATATGAAGAGCTTCAAAAGGTGTCAAAAATATGAGGAACATGAAACGGTCTGAAAAATAGGAGGAGCATGTAGCGGGGTAGAAAAACATGAAGAGCCTGAAAAGTTGTGTAATATATGAAGAGCTTCAAAAGATGTGAAAAATATGAGGAGAATGATACGGGCTGAAAAGAAGGAGGAGCATGAAGCGGTGTTGAAAAACATGAACAGCCTGAAAAGGTGTGAAAAACAAGAAGAGCTTCAAAAGGTGTCAAAAATATGAGGAGCATGAAACGGCCAGAAAAATAGGAGGAGCATGAAGCGGTGTTGAAAAACTTGAAAAGCCTGAAAAGGTGTGAAAAACATGAAGAGCTTCAAAAAGTGTCAAAAATATGAGGAGCATGAAACGGTCTGAAAAATAGGAGGAGCATGAAGCGGTGTTGCAAAGATGAAGAGCATGAAAAGGTGTGAAAATCATGAAGAGTTTCAAAAGGTGTCAAAAATATGAGGAGAATGAAAAGGTCTCAAAAGTAGGAGGAGCATGAAGCTGTGTTGAAAAACATGAAGAGCCTGAAAAGGTGTGAAAAATATGAAGAGCTTCAAAACATATCAAAAATATGAGGAACATGAAGCGCTGTTTAAAAATATGAAGAGCCTGAAAAAGTGTGAAAAATATGAAGAGCTTCAAAAGGTGTCAAATATAGGAGGAGCATGAAACAGTGTTCAAAAACAAGAAGAGCCTGGAAAGGTGTGAAAAATATGAAGAGCTTCAAAAGGTGTCAAAAATATGAGGAGCATGAAACGGTCTGAAAAATTGGAGGAGCATGAAGCAGTGTTGAAAAACATGAAGAGCCTGAAAAGAGTGAAATATATGAAGAGCTTCAAAAGGTGTCAAAAATAGGAGGAGCATGAAACGGTCTGAAAAATAGGCAGAGCAAGAAGCGGTGTTGAAAAACATGACGAGCCTGAAAAAGTGTGAAATATATGAAGAGCTTCAAAAGGTGTTAAAATTTGAGGAGCATGATATGGTCTGAAAAATTGGAGGAGCATGAAGCGGTGTTGAAAAATATGAAGAGCCTGAAAAGGTGTGAAATATATGAAGAGCTTCAAAAGGTGTCAAACAAGTTAGGAGTATGGAACGTTCTGAAAAATAGGAGGAGCATGAAGCGCTGTTGAAAAGCATGAAGAGCCTGAAAAGTTGTGAAATATATGAAGAGCTTCAAAAGGTGTCAAAAATATGAGGAGCATGAAACGGTCTGAAAATTTGGAGGAGCATGAAGCGGTCTTGAAAGACATGAATACCCTGAAATGGTGTCAAAAATATGAAGAGCTTCAAAAGATGTCAAAAATATGAGGCGCATGAAACAGTCTGAAAAACTGGAGGACAATGAATCAGTCTTGAAAGACATTAATTCCCTGAAAAAGTGTGAAAAATATGAAGAGCTTCAAAAGGTGTCAAAAATATGAGGAGCATGAAACGGTCTGAAAAAAAGGAGGAGAATGAAACGGTGTTGAAAAACATGAAGAGCCTGAAAAGGTGTGAAAAATATGAAGAGCTTCAAAAGGTGTCAAAAAATGAGGAGCATGACACTCTGAAAAATAGGAGGAGCATGAAGCGGTGTTGAAAAACGTGAAGAGCCTGAAAAGGTGTGAAAATTATGAAGAGCTTCAAAAGGTGTCAAAAATTTGAAGAGAATGAAACAGTCTGATAAATAGGAGCAGCATGAAGCGGTGTTGAAAAACATGAAGAGCCTGAAAAGGTGTTAAAAATATTAGGAGCATGAAACGGTCTTAAAAATAGGTGGAGCATGAAGCGGTTGTGAAAAACATGAAGAGCCTGAAAAGGTATGAAATATATGAAGAGCTTCAAAACGTGTCAAAAATATGAGGAGCATGAAACAGAATTCAAAAACATGAAGAGCCTGAAAAGACGTGAAAAATATGAAGAGCGTCAAAAGGTGTCAAAATTATGAGGAGCATGAAACGGTCTGAAAAATAGGAGGAGCATGAAACGGTGTTGAAAAACATGAAGAGCCTGAAAAGAGTGAAATATATGAAGAGCTTCAAAAGGTGTCAAAAATATGAGGAACATGAAACGGTCTGAAAAATAGGAGGAGCATGAAGCGGGGTTGAAAACATGAAGAGCCTGAAAAGTTGTGTAATATATGAAGACCTTCAAAAGATGTGAAAAATATGAGGAGAATGATACGGGCTGAAAAGAAGGAGGAGCATGAGGCGGTGTTGAAAAACATGAACAGCCTGAAACGGTGTGAAAAACATGAAGAGCTTCAAAAGGTGTCAAAAATATGAGGAGCATGAAACGGCCAGAAAAATAGGAGGAGCATGAAGCGGTGTTCAGAAATATGAAGCGCCTGAAAAGGTGGGAAAAATATGAGGAGCATGATACGGTCTGAAAAATAGGTGGAGCATGAAGCGGTGTTCACATGAAGAGCCTGAAAAGGTGTGAAAAATATGAAGAGCTTAAAAAAGTGTCAAAAATATGAGGAGCATTAAACGGTGTTGCAAAACATGAAGAGCCTGAAAAGAGTGAAATAAATGAAGAGCTTCAAAAGGTGTCAAAAATATGAGGAGCATGAAACGGTCTGAAAAGTAGGTGGAGCATGAAGGGTGAGGAAAAACATGAAGAGCCTGAAAAAGTGTGAAATACATGAAGAGCTTCAAAGGTGTTAAAATTTGAGGAGCATGATACGGTCTGAAAAATAGGAGGAGCATGAAGCGGTGTTGAAAAACATGAAGACTCTGAAAAGATGTGAAAAATATGAAGAGCTTCAAAAAGTGTCAAAAATATGAGGAGCATGAAACGGTCTGAAAAATAGGAGGAGCAAGAAGCGGTGTTGAAAAACCTGAAGAGCCTGAAAAGGTGTGAAATATATGAAGAGCTTAAAAAGGCATGAAATGTATAAGGAACCTGAAACGCTCTGAAAAACAGGAGGAGAATGAAGCGGTGTTGAAAAATATGAAGAGCCTGAAAAGTTGTGAAATATATGAAGAGCTTCAAAAGGTGTCAAAAATTTTAGGAGCATGAAACTGTCAGAAAAATTGGAGGAGCATGAAGCGGTGTTGAAAAATATGAAGAGCCTGAAAAGGTGTGAAATATATGAAGAGCTTAAGAAGGCGGGAAATATATGAGGAACCTGAAACGCTCTGAGAAACAGGAGGAGAATGAATCGGTGTTGAAAAATATGAAGAGCCTGAAAAGGTGTGAAATATATGACGAGCTTAAAAAGGCGTGAAATATATGAGGAACCTGAAACGCTCTGAGAAACAGTAGGAGAATGAAGCGGTGTTGAAGAATATGAAGAGCCTGAAAAGGTGTTAACAATATTAGGAGCCTGAAACGGTCTGAAAAATAGGAGGAGCATGAAACGGTTGTCAAAAACATGAAGAGCATGAAAAGCTGTGAAAAATATGACGAGCTTCAAAACGTGTCAAAAATATGAGGAGCATGAAGCGATCTGAAAAATAGGAGGAGTATGAAACGGTGTTGAAAACATGAAGAGCCTGTAAATGTGTGAAAAATATGAACCGCTTCAGAAGGTGTGAAAAATATGAGGAGCATGAAACGGTCTGAAAAATAGGTGGAGCATGAAGCGGTGCTGAAAAACATGACGAGACTGAAAAAGTGTGAAATATATGAAGAGCTTCAAAAGGTGTTAAAATTTGAGGAGCATGATACGGTCTGAAAGATAGGAGGATCATGAAGCGGTGTTGAAAAACATGAAGAGCCTGAAAAGGTGTTAAAAATATTAGGAGCATGAAACGGTTTGAAAAATAGGTGGAGCATGAAGTGGTGTTGAAAAACTTGAAGAGCCTGAAAAGGTGTTAGCAATATTAGGAGCCTGAAACGGTCTGAAAAATAGGAGGCGCATGAAGCGGGGTTGAAAAACATGAAGAGCCTGAAAAGGTGTGAAAAACATGAAGAGTCTGAAAATGTGTCAAATATATGAAGAGCTTCAAAAGGTTTGAAAAATATGAGGAGCATGATACTGTCTGAAAAATAGGAGAAGCAAGAAGCAGTGTTGACAAACATGAAGAGCCTGAAAAGGTTTGAAAAACATGAAGAGTCTGAAAAGGTGTGAAATATATGAATAGCTTCAAAAGGTGTCAAATATGTTAGGAGCATGAAGTGGTGTTGAAAACATGAAGAGCCTGAAAAGGTGTGAAAAATATGAAGAGCTTCAAAATGTATCAAAAATATGAGGAGCATGAAGCGCTGTTTAAAAATATGAAGAGCCTGAAAAAGTGTGAAAAATATGAAGAGCTTCAAAAGGTGTCAAATATAGGAGGAGCATGAAACAGTGTTCAAAAACAAGAAGAGCCTGAAAAGGTGTGAAAAATATGAAGAGATTCAAAAGGTGTCAAAAATATGAGGAGCATGAAACGGTCTGAAAAATTGGAGGAGCATGAAGCGGGGTTGAAAAACATGAAGAGCCTGAAAAGAGTGAAATAAATGAAGAGCTTCAAAAGGTGTCAAAAATATGAGGAGCATGAAACGGTCTGAAAAATAGGTGGAGCATGAAGGGTGATGAAAAACATGAAGAGCCTGAAAAAGTGTGAAATACATGAAGAGCTTCAAAGGTGTTAAAATTTGAGGAGCATGATACGGTCTGAAAAATAGGAGGAGCATGAAGCGGTGTTGAAAAATATGAAGAGCCTGAAAAGGTGTGAAATATATGAAGAGCTTAAAAAGGCGGGAAATATATGAGGACCCTGAAACGCTCTGAAAAACAGGAGGAGAATGAAGCGGTGTTGAAAAATATGAAGATCCTGAAAAGTTGTGAAATATATGAAGAGCTTCAAAAGGTGTCAAAAATTTTAGGAGCATGAAACGGTCTGAAAAATTGGAGGAGCATGAAGCGGTGTTGAAAAATATGAAGAGGCTGAAAAGGTGTGAAATATATGAAGAGCTTAAAAAGGCGGGAAATATATGAGGACCCTGAAACGCTCTGAGAAACAGGAGGAGAATGAATCGGTGTTGAAAAATATGAAGAGCCTGAAAAGGTGTGAAATATATGACGAGCTTAAAAAGGCGTGAAATATATGAGGAACTTGAAACGCTCTGAGAAACAGTAGGAGAATGAAGCGGTGTTGAAGAATATGAAGAGCCTGAAAAGGTGTTAACAATATTAGGAGCCTGAAACGGTCTGAAAAATAGGAGGCGCATAAAGCAGTGTTGAAAAGCTTGAAAAGCCTGAAAAGGTGTGAAAAACATGAAGAGCTTCAAAAGGTGTCAAAAATATGAGGAGCATGAAACGGTCTGAAAAATAGGAGGAGCATGAAACGGTGTTGAAAAACATGAAGAGCCTGAAAAGAGTGAAATATATGAAGAGCTTCAAAAGGTGTCAAAAATATGAGGAACATGAAACGGTCTGAAAAATAGGAGGAGCATGAAGCGGGGTTGAAAACATGAAGAGCCTGAAAAGTTGTGTAATATATGAAGAGCTTCAAAAGATGTGAAAAATATGAGGAGAATGATACGGGCTGAAAAGAAGGAGGAGCATGAAGCGGTGTTGAAAAACATGAACAGCCTGAAAAGGTGTGAAAAACATGAAGAGCTTCAAAAGGTGTCAAAAATATGAGGAGCATGAAACGGCCAGAAAAATAGGAGGAGCATGAAGCGGTGTTCAGAAATATGAAGCGCCTGAAAACGTGGGAAAAATATGAGGAGCATGAAACGGTTTGAAAAATAGGTGGAGCATGAAGTGGTGTTGAAAAACTTGAAGAGCCTGAAAAGGTGTTAACAATATTAGGAGCCTGAAACGGTCTGAAAAATAGGAGGCGCATAAAGGGGTGTTGAAAAACTTGAAAAGCCTGAAAAGGTGTGAAAACCATGAAGAGCTTCAAGAAGTGTCAAAATTATGAGGAGCATGAAACGGTCTGAAAAATAGGAGGAGCATGAAACGGTGTTGAAAAACATGAAGAGCCTGAAAAGAGTGAAATATATGAAGAGCTTCAAAAGGTGTCAAAAATATGAGGAACATGAAACGGTCTGAAAAATAGGAGGAGCATGAAGCGGGGTTGAAAACATGAAGAGCCTGAAAAGTTGTGTAATATATGAAGAGCTTCAAAAGATGTGAAATATATGAGGAGAATGATACGGGCTGAAAAGAAGGAGGAGCATGAAGCGGTGTTGAAAAACATGAACAGCCTGAAACGGTGTGAAAAACATGAAGAGCTTCAAAAGGTGTCAAAAATATGAGGAGCATGAAACGGCCAGAAAAATAGGAGGAGCATGAAGCGGTGTTCAGAAATATGAAGGGCCTGAAAAGGTGGGAAAAATATGAGGAGCATGATACGGTGTGAAAAATAGGTGGAGCATGAAGCTGTGTTCACATGATGAGCCTGAAAAGGTGTGAAAAATATGAAGAGCTTAAAAAAGTGTCAAAAATATGAGGAGCATTAAACGGTGTTGAAAAACATGAAGAGCCTGAAAAGAGTGAAATAAATGAAGAGCTTCAAAAGGTGTCGAAAATATGAGGAGCATGAAACGGTCTTAAAAATAGGTGGAGCATGAAGGGTGATGAAAAACATGAAGAGCCTGAAAAAGTGTGAAATACATGAAGAGCTTCAAAGGTGTTAAAATTTGAGGAGCATGATACGGTCTGAAAAATAGGAGGAACATGAAGCGGTGTTGAAAAACATGAAGATTCTGAAAAGGTGTGAAAAATATGAAGAGCTTCAAAAAGTGTCAAAAATATGAGGAGCATGAAACGGTCTGAAAAATAGGAGGAGCATGAAGAGGTGTTCAAAAACATGAAGAGCCTGAAAAGGTGTGAATCATATGAAGAGTTTCAAAATTTGTCAAAAATATGAGGAGCATGAAACGGTATGAAAAATAGAGGGAACATGAAGCGGTGTTGAAATACTTGAAGAGCCTGAAAAGGTGTGAAAAATATGAAGAGCTTAAAAAAGTGTCAAAAATATGAGGAGCATTAAACGGTGTTTAAAAACATGAAGAGCCTGAAAAGAGTGAAATAAATGAAGAGCTTCAAAAGGTGTCAAAAATATGAGGAGCATGAAACGGTCTGAAAAGTAGGTGGAGCATGAAGGGTGAGGAAAAACATGAAGAGCCTGAAAAAGTGTGAAATACATGAAGAGCTTCAAAGGTGTTAAAATTTGAGGAGCATGATACGGTCTGAAAAATAGGAGGAGCATGAAGCGGTGTTGAAAAATATGAAGAGCCTGAAAAGGTGTGAAAAATATGAAGAGCTTCAAAAAGTGTCAAAAATATGAGGAGCATGAAACGGTCTGAAAAATAGGAGGAGCAAGAAGCGGTGTTGAAAAACCTGAAGAGCCTGAAAAGGTGTGAAATATATGAAGAGCTTAAAAAGGCATGAAATGTATAAGGAACCTGAAACGCTCTGAAAAACAGGAGGAGAATGAAGCGGTGTTGAAAAATATGAAGAGCCTGAAAAGTTGTGAAATATATGAAGAGCTTCAAAAGGTGTCAAAAATTTTAGGAGCATGAAACTGTCAGAAAAATTGGAGGAGCATGAAGCGGTGTTGAAAAATATGAAGAGCCTGAAAAGGTGTGAAATATATGAAGAGCTTAAGAAGGCGGGAAATATATGAGGACCCTGAAACGCTCTGAGAAACAGGAGGAGAATGAATCGGTGTTGAAAAATATGAAGAGCCTGAAAAGGTGTGAAATATATGACGAGCTTAAAAAGGCGTGAAATATATGAGGAACCTGAAACGCTCTGAGAAACAGTAGGAGAATGAAGCGGTGTTGAAGAATATGAAGAGCCTGAAAAGGTGTTAACAATATTAGGAGCCTGAAACGGTCTGAAAAATAGGAGGCGCATAAAGCAGTGTTGAAAAGCTTGAAAAGCCTGAAAAGGTGTGAAAAACATGAAGAGCTTCAAAAGGTGTCAAAAATATGAGGAGCATGAAACGGTCTGAAAAATAGGAGGAGCATGAAACGGTGTTGAAAAACATGAAGAGCCTGAAAAGAGTGAAATATATGAAGAGCTTCAAAAGGTGTCAAAAATATGAGGAACATGAAACGGTCTGAAAAATAGGAGGAGCATGAAGCGGGGTTGAAAAACATGAAGAGCCTGAAAAGTTGTGTAATATATGAAGAGCTTCAAAAGATGTGAAAAATATGAGGAGAATGATACGGGCTGAAAAGAAGGAGGAGCATGAAGCGGTGTTGAAAAACATGAACAGCCTGAAACGGTGTGAAAAACATGAAGAGCTTCAAAAGGTGTCAAAAATATGAGGAGCATGAAACGGCCAGAAAAATAGGAGGAGCTTGAAGCGGTGTTCAGAAATATGAAGCGCCTGAAAACGTGGGAAAAATATGAGGAGCATGAAACGGTTTGAAAAATAGGTGGAGCATGAAGTGGTGTTGAAAAACTTGAAGAGCCTGAAAAGGTGTTAACAATATTAGGAGCCTGAAACGGTCTGAAAAATAGGAGGCGCATAAAGGGGTGTTGAAAAACTTGAAAAGCCTGAAAAGGTGTGAAAAACATGAAGAGCTTCAAGAAGTGTCAAAATTATGAGGAGCATGAAACGGTCTGAAAAATAGGAGGAGCATGAAACGGTGTTGAAAAACATGAAGAGCCTGAAAAGAGTGAAAAATATGAAGAGCTCAAAAGGTGTCAAAAATATGAAGAGCTTCAAAAAGTGTGACAAATGAGATGAGCATGAAACGGTGTGAAAAAGGAGGAGCATGAAGTGGTGTTGAAAAACATGAAGAGCCTGAAAAGGTGTAAAATATATGAAGAGATTCAAAAGGTGTCAAAAATATGAGGAGCTTGAAATGGTCTGAAAAATTGGAGGATCATGAAGCGGTGTTGAAAAACATGAAGAGCCTGAAAAGTTGTGAAAAATATGAAGAGCTTCAAAAGGTGTGAAAAATATGAAGAGCTTCCTGAGGTGTCAAAAATGAGATGAGCATGAAACGGTCTGAAAAATAGGAGGATCAAGAAGCGGTGTTGAAAAACATGAAGAGCCTTTAAAGGTGTGAAATATGTGAAGAGCTTCCAAAGGTGTAAAAATATGAGGAGCATGAAACGTTCTGAAAAATAGGAGGAGCATGAAACCGTGTTCAAAAATATGAAGAGTCTGAAAAGGTCTGAAAAATATGAAGAGCTTCAAAGGTGTGAAATACATGAGGAGCATAAAACGGTCTGAAAAATAGGAGGATCATGAAGCGGTGTTGAAAAATATGAAGAGCCTGAAAACGTGTGAAAAATATGAAGAGCTGCAAAAAGTGTCAAGAATGAGATGAGCATGAAATGGTGTGAAAAATAGGAGGAGCATGAAGCGGTGTAGAAAAACATGAAGAGCCTGAAAAGTTGTGAAAAATATGAATACCTTCAAAAGGTGTCAAAAATAAGAGGAGCATGAAACAGTCTGAAAAATAGGAGGAGCATGATGCGGTGTAGAAAAACTTGAAGAGCCTGAAAAGGTGTGAAAAATATGAACAGCTTCAAAAGGTGTGAAAAACATGAAGACATTCAAAGGTGTCAAAATTATGAGGAGCAAGAAACTGTCTGAAAATAGGAGGAGCATGAAACGGTGTTGAAAAACATGAAGAGCCTTAAAAGGTGTGAAAAATATGAAGAGCTACAAAAGGTGTCAAAAATATGAGGAGCATGAAACGGTATGAAATATAGGAGGATCAAGAAGCGGTGTTCAAAAACATGAAGAGCCTGAAAATTTGGGAAAAATATGAAGAGCTTCAAAAGGTGTGAAATACATGAGGAGCATGAAACGGTCTGGAAAATAGGAGGAGCATGAAGCGGTGTTGAAAAACATGAAGAGCCTGAAAAGGTGTGAAAAATATGAGGAGCATGAAACGGTCTGAAAAATAGGAGGAGCATGAAGCGGTGTTCAAAAATATGAAGAGCCTGAAAATTTGTGAAAAATATGAAGCGCTTCAGAAGGTGTCAAAAATGAGATGAGCATGAACGGTCTGAAAAATAGGAGGAGCATGAAGTGGTGTTGAAAAACATTAAGAGCCTGAAAATGTGTGAAATATATGAAGAGCTTCAAAAGATTTTAGAAATGAGAGGAGCATGAAACGGTCTGAAAAATAGGAGGAGCATAAAGCGGTGTTGAAAAACATGAAGAGCCTGAAAAGGTGTGAAAAATATGAATAGTTTCAAATGATGTGAAAAATATGAAGAACTTCAAAAGCTGTCAAAAATGAGATGAGCATGAAACGGTCTGAGAAATAGGAGAAGCATGAAGTGGTGTTGAAAAACATGAAGAGCTTGAAAAAGTGTGAAATATATGAAGAGCTTCAAAAGGTGTGAAAAATATGAAGAGCTTCAAAAGGTGTCAAAAATATGAGGAGCATGAAACGGTCTGAAAAATAGGAGGAGCATTGTAACATTGTTGAAAAAATTGAAGAGCCTGAAAAGGTGTGAAAAATATGAAGAGCTTCAAAATGTGTCAAAAATATGAGGAGCATGAAACGGTCTGAAAAATAGGAGGAGCATGAAACGGTGTTCAAAAACATGAAGAGCCTGAAAAGCTGTGAAAAATATGAAGAGCCTCAAGGTTTGAAATACTTGAGGAGCATGAATCGGTCTGAAAAATTGGAGGAGCATGAAGCGGTGTTGAAAAATATGAAGAGCCTGATAAGGTGTGAAAAATATGAAGAGCTTCAAAAGGTTTCAAAACTATGAGGAGTATGAAACGGTCTGAAAAATAGGAGCTGCATGAAACGGTGTTCAAAAACATGAAGAACCTGAAAAGGTGTTAAAAATATGAAGACCTTCAAAATGTGTCAAAAATATGAGGAGCATGAAACGGTCTGAAAAATAGGAGGAGCATGAAACGGTGTTCAAAAACATGAAGAGCCTGAAAAGCTGTGAAAAATATGAAGAGCCTCAAGGTGTGAAATACTTGAGGAGCATGAATCGGTCTGAAAAATAGGAGGAGCATGAAGCGGTGTTGAAAAACATGAAGAGCCTGAAAAGGTGTGAAAAATATGAAGAGATTCAAAAGGTGTCAAAACTATGAGGAGTATGAAACGGTCTGAAAAATAGGAGCAGCATGAAACGGTGTTCAAAAACATGAAGAGCCTGAAAAGGTGTTAAAAATATGAAGAGATTCAAAAGTTGTCAAAAATATGAGAAGCATGAAACGATCTGAAAAATAGGAGGAGCATGAAGTGGTGTTCACAAACATGACGAGCCAGAAAAAGTGTGAAAAATATGAAGAGCTTCAAAAGGTGTCAAAAATATGGGAGCATGAAACGGTCTGAAAAAATAGGAGGAAAATGAAGCGGTGTTGAAAACCATGAAGAGCCTGAAAAGGTGAAAAAAATATGAAGAGCTTCAAAACGTGTCAAAAATATGAGAAGCATGAAACGGTCTGAAAAAGAGGAGATTCATGAAACGGTGTTCAAAAACCTGAAGAGCCAGAAAAGGTGTGAAAAATATGAAGAGCCTCAAAAGGTTTGAAAAATATGAAGAGCTTCAAAAGCTGTCAAAAATGAGATGAGCATGAAACGGTCTGAAAAATAGGAGGGGCATGAAGTTGTGTTGAAAAACATGAAGAGCCTGAAAAGGCGTGAAAAATAGGAAGAGCTTCAAAAGGTGTCAAAAATATGTGGAGCATGAAACGGTCTGAAATATAGGAGGAGCATGAAACGGTGTTCAAAAAAATGAAGAGCCTGAAAAGGTGTGAAAAATATGAAGAGCTTCAAAAGGTGTCAAAATATGAGGAGCATGAAACGGTCTGAAAAATAGGAGGAGCATGAAGCGGTGTTCAAAAACATGAAGAGCTTGAAAAGGTGTGAAATATATGAAGAGCCTCAAAACGTGTCAAAAATAAGAGAAGCATGAAACGGTCTGAAAAATAGGAAGAGCATGAAGCGGTGTTGAAAAACATGAAGAGACTTAAAACGTGTGAAATATATGAAGAGCTTCAAAAAGTGTGAAAAATATGAAGAGCTTCAAAAGGTGTGAAATACATGAGGAGCATGAAAAGGTCTGAAAAATAGGAGGAGCCTAAAGCGGTGTTGAAAAACATGAAGAACCTGAAAAGGTGTGAAAAATATGAAGAGCTTCAAAAGGTGTGAAAAATATGAGGAGCATGAAACGGTCTGAAAAATAGGAGGAGCATGAAGCCGTGTTGAAAAACATAAAGAGACTGAAAGGGTGTAACAAATATGAAGAGCTTCAGAAGGTGTCAAAAATGAGATGAGCATGAAACGGTCTGAAAAATAGGAGGAGCATGAAGTGGTGTTGAAAAACATGAAGAGCCTGAAAAAGTGTGAAATATATGAAGAGCTTCAAAAGGTGTGAGGTACATGAGGAGAATGAAACCGTCTGAAAAATAGGAGGAGCATGAAGCGGTGTTCCAATACATGAAGTGCCTGAAAACGTGTGTAAAATATGAAGAGCTTCAAAAGGTGTCAAAAATATGAGGAGCATGAAACGGTCTGAAAAAAAATGAGGAGCAGGAAACCGTGTTCAAAAGTATGAAGAGCCAGAAAAGGTGTGAAAAATTTGAAGTGCTTCAAAAGGTGTGAAAATTAGGAGGGTCATGAAGCGGTGTTCCAAAACATGAAGAGCCTGAAAATGTGTGTAAAATATGAAGAGCTTCAAAACGTGTCAAAAATATGAGGAGCATGAAACGGTCTGAAAAAATAGGAGGATCAAGAAGCGGTGTTGAAAAACATGAAGATCTGAAAACGTGTGAAAAATATGAAGAGCTTCAAAAGGTGTGAAAAATATGAAGAGCTTCAAAAGGTGTCAAAAATGAGATGAGTATGAAAAGGTCTGAAAAATAGGAGGAGCATGAAGCGGTGTTCAAAAACATGAAGAGACTGAAAAAGTGTGAAAAATATGAAAAGGTTCAAAATGTGTCAAAAATATGAGGAGCATGAAACGGTCTGAAAAATAGGAGCATCATGAAACGGTCTTCAAAACATAAAGAACCTGAAAAGGTGTGAAAAATATGAAGAGCTTTTAAAGGTGTCAAAAATATGAGGAGCACGAAACGGTCTGAAAAAGAGGAGGAGCATGAAACCGTGTTCAAAAACATGAAGAGCCTGAAATGGTGTGAAAAATATGAACAGCTTCAAAAGGTGTGAAAAATATGAAGAGCTTCAAAAGCTGTCAAAAATGAGATGAGCATGAAACGGTCTGAAAAATCGGAGGAGCATGAAGTGGGGTTGAAAATCATGAAGAGCCTGAAAAGGTGTGTAAAATATGAAGAGCTTCAAAAGGAGTGAAAGTCTTGAGGAGCATGAAACCGTCTGAATTATAGGAGGAGCATGAAACGGTGTTGAAAAACATGAAGAGCCTCAAAAGGTGTGAAAAATATGAAGAGCTCAAAAGGTGTCAAAAATATGAAGAGCTTCAAAAAGTGTGACAAATGAGATGAGCATGAAATGGTGTGAAAAAGGAGGAGCATGAAGTGGTGTTGAAAAACATGAAGAGCCGGAAAAGGTGTAAAATATATGAAGAGATTCAAAAGGTGTCAAAAATATGAGGAGCTTGAAACGGTCTGAAAAATTGGAGGATCATGAAGCGGTGTTGAAAAACATGAAGAGCCTGAAAAGTTGTGAAAAATATGAAGAGCTTCAATGGTGTCAAAAATGGGAGGAGCATGAAACGGTCTGAAAAATAGGAGGAGCATGAAATCGTGTTCAAAAACATGAAGAGCCTGAAAAGGTGTGAAATATATGAAGAGCTTCAAAATGTGTGAAATACATGAGGAGCATGAAACGATCTGAAAAGGAGGAGGAGCATGAAGCCGTGTTCAAAATCATGAAGAGCCTAAAAAAGTGTGAAAAATATGAAGAGCTTCAAAAGGTGTGAAAAATATGAAGAGGTTCAAAAGGTGTCAAAAATATGAGGAGCATGAAACGGTCTGAAAAATAGGAGAGGCATGAATTTGTGTTGAAAAACATGAAGAGCCTGAAAAGTTGTGAAAAATATGAAGAGCTTCAAAGGTGTCAAAAATGGGAGGAGCATGAAACGGTGTGAAAAATAGGAGGAGCATGAAATCGTGTTCAAAAACATGAAGAGCCTGAAAAGGTGTTAAATATATGAACAGCTTCAAAAGATGTGAAAAATATGCAGAGCTTCAAAAGGTGTCAAAAATGAGATGAGCATGAAACGGTCTGAAAAATCGGAGGAGCATGAAGTGGGGTTGAAAATCATGAAGAGCCTGAAAAGGTGTGTAACATATGAAGAGCTTCCAAAGGTGTCAAAAATGTGAGGAGCATTAAACGGTCTGAAAAATAGGAGGAGCATGAAACCGTGTCAAAAACATGAAGAGCCTGAAAAGGTGTGAAAAATATGAAGAGCTACAAAAGGTGTGAAAAATATGAAGAGCTCAAAAGGTGTGAAAGATATGAAGAGCTTCAAAAGGTGTGAGATACATGAGGAGCATGAAACGGTCAGAAAAATAGGAGGAGCATGAAGCGGTGTTGAAAAACATGAAGAACCTGAAAAGGTGTTAAAAATATGAAGAGCTTCCAAAGGTGTCAAAAATGTGAGGAGCATTAAACGGTCTGAAAAATAGGAGGAGCATGAAACCGTGTCAAAAACATGAAGAGCCTGAAAAGGTGTGAAATATATGAAGAGATTCAAAAGGTGTCAAAAATATGAGGAGCATGTAACGGTTTGGAAAATAGGACGAGCAAGAAGTGGTGTTGAAAAACATGAAGAGCCTGAAAAAGTGTAAAATATATGAAGAGCTTCAAAAGGTGTTATATGTAGGAGGAGCATGAAGCGGTGTTCTAAAACATGAAGAGCCTGAAAATGTGTGTAAAATATGAAGAGCTTCAAAACGTGTCAAAAATATGAGGAGCATGAAACGTTCTGAAAAATAGGTGGATCAAGAAGCGGTGTTGACAAACAGATGGAGAAACATACCGTGTTCATGGATTGGAAGAATTAATATTGTCAAAATGGCTATTCTACCCAAAGCAGTCTATAGATTCAATGCAATCCCTATCAAGCTACCAACGGTATTTTTCACAGAACTAGACCAAAGAACTTCACAATTTGTATGGAAATACAAAAAACTTCGAATAGCCAAAGTAATCTTGAGAAAGAAGAATGGAACTGGAGGAATCAACCTGCCTGACTTCAGACTCTACTACAAAGCCGCAGTCATCAAGACAGTATGGTACTGGCACAAAGACAGAAATATAGATCAATGGAACAGAATAGAAAGCCCAGAGATAAATCCACGAACCTATGGACACCTTATTTTTGACAAAAGAGGCAAGGATATACAATGGAAAAAAGACAACCTCTTTAACAAGTGGTGCTGGGAAAACTGGTCAACCACTTGTAAAAGAATGAAACTAGAACACTTTCTAACACCATACACAAAAATAAACTCAAAATGGATTAAAGATCTAAATGTAAGACCAGAAACTATAAAACTCCTAGAGGAGAACATAGGCAAAACACTCTCCGACATAAATCAAAGCAAGATCCTCTATGACCCACCTCCCAGAATATTGGAAATAAAAGCAAAACTAAACAAATGGGACCTAATGAAACTTAAAAGCTTTTGCACTACAAAGGAAACTATAAGTAAGGTGAAAAGACAGCCCTCAGATTGGGAGAAAATAATAGCAAATGAAGAAACAGACAAAGGATTAATCTCAAAAATATACAAGCAACTCCTGCAGCTCAATTCCAGAAAAATAAATGACCCAATCAAAAAATGGGCCAAAGAACTAAACAGACATTTCTCCAAAGAAGACATACAGATGGCTAACAAACACATGAAAAGAGGCTCAACATCACTCATTATTAGAGAAATGCAAATCAAAACCACAATGAGGTACCATTACACGCCAGTCAGGATGGCTGCTATCCAAAAGTCTACAAGCAATAAATGCTGGAGAGGGTGTGGAGAAAAGGGAACCCTCTTACACTGTTGGTGGGAATGCAAACTAGTACAGCCGCTATGGAAAACAGTGTGGAGATTTCTTAAAAAACTGGAAATAGAACTGCCATATGACCCAGCAATCCCACTTCTGGGCATACACACTGAGGAAACCAGATCTGAAAGAGACACGTGCACCCCAATGTTCATCGCAGCACTGTTTATAATAGCCAGGACATGGTAGCAACCTAGATGCCCATCAGCAGATGAATGGATAAGGAAGCTGTGGTACATATACACCATGGAATATTACTCAGCCATTAAAAAGAATTCATTTGAACCAGTCCTAATGAGATGGATGAAGCTGGAGCCCATTATACAGAGTGAAGTAAGCCAGAAAGATAAAGAACATTACAGCATACTGACACATGTATATGGAATTTAGAAAGGTGATAACGATAACCCTAAATGCAGAACAGAAAAAGAGACACAGAAACACAGAACAGACTTTTGAACTTTGTGGGAGAATGTGAGGGTGGGATATTAGAAAAGAACAGCATGTATACTATCTATGGTGAAACAGATCACCAGCCCAAGTGGGATGCACGAGACAAGTGCTCGGGCCTGGTGCACTGGGAAGACCCAGAGGAATCGGGTGGAGAGGGAGGTGGGAGGGGGGATCGGGATTGGGAATACATGTAAATCCATGGCTGATTCATATCAATGTATGACAAAACCCACTGGGAAAAAAAATAATAATAAAAAAAAAAAAGAAGCTGTGTTGAAAAACATGAAGAGCGTGAAAACGTGTGAAAAATATGAAGAGGTTCAAAAGGTGTGAAAAATATGAAGAGCTTAAAATGGTGTCAAAAATGAGATGAGAATGAAACGGTCTGAAAAATAGGAGCAGCATGAAACGGTGTTCAAAAACATGAAGAGCCTGAAAAGGTGTGAAAAATATGAAGAGCTTCAAAAGGAGTGAAATACATGAGGAGCATGAAACAGTTGAAAAATAGGAGGAGCATGAAGCGGTGTTCAAAAACACGAAGAGCTTGAAACGTGTGAAAAATATGAAGAGCTTTAAAAGGTGTCAAAAATATGAGGAGCATGAAACGTTCTGAAAAATAGGAGGATCATGAAACGTTGTTCAAAAACATGAAGAGCTTGAAAAGGTGTGAAAAATATGAAGAGCCTCAAAACGTGTCAAAAATATGAGGAGTATGAAACGGTCTGGAAAATAGCAGGAGCATGAAGCGGTGTTGAAAAGATGAAGAGCCTGAAAACGTGTGAAAAATATGAACAGCTTCAAAATTATGAAAAATATGAAGATCTTCAATAGGTATGAAAAATGTGAAGAGATTCATAATGTGTCAAAAATGACATGAGCATGAAACGGTCTGAAAAATACGAGGAGCATGAAGCGGTGTTGAAAATCATGAAGAGCCTGAAAAGGTGTTAAAAATATGAAGAGCCTCAAAAGGTGTGAAATACATGAGGAGCATGAAACGGTCTGAAAAATTGGAGGAGCATGAAGTGGTGTTCAAAAACATGAAGAGCCTGAAAAGGTGTGAGAAATATGAAGAGCTTCAAAAGGTGTCAAAAATATGAGGAGCATTATACTGTCTGCAAAATAGGAGGAGCATGAAGTTGTGTTGAAAAACATGAAGAGCCTGAAAAAGTGTGAAAAATATGAAGAGCTTCAAAAGGTGTCAAATATATGAGGAGTATGAAACGGTCTGAAAAACCGGAGGAGCATGAAGCAGTGTTCAAAATCATGAAGAGCATGAAAAGGTGTGAAAAATTTGAAGAGCTTCAAAAATGTGAAAAATATGAAGAGCTTCAAAAGGTGTGAAATATATGAAGAGGTTCAAAAGGTGTGAAAAATATGAACAGCTTCAAAAGGTGTCAAAAATATGAAGAGCATGAAACGGTCTGAAAAATAGGAGGAGCATGAAGTGGTGTTGAAAAACATGAAGAGCCTGAAAATGTGTGAAATATATGAAGAGCTTCAAAAGGTGTGAAAAATATGAAGAGCTTCAAAAGGTGTCAAAAATATGAAGAGCATGAAACGGTCGCACAAATAGGAGGAACTTGAAGTGGTTTTCGAAAACATTAAGAGTCTGAAAAGGTGTGAAATATAAGAAGAGCTTCAAAAGGTGTCAAAATTATGAGGAGCATGAAACGGTCTGAAAAATAGGAGGATCAGGAAACAGTGTTGAAAAACATGAAGAGCCTGAAAAGGTGTGAAAAATATGAAGAGCTTCAAAACGTGTCAAAAATAAGAGGAGCATGAAACTCTCTGAAAAATAGGAGGACTATGATGCGGTGTTGAAAAATATGAAGAGCTTCAAAAGCTGTCAAAAATGAGATGACCATGAAACGGTCTGAGAAATAGAAGGAACATGAAGTTCTTTTCAAAAAAATGAAGAACCTGAAAAGGTGTGAAGTATATGAAGATTTCAAAAGGTGTCAAAAATATGAGGAGCATGAAACGGTCTGAAAAATAGGAGGAGCATGAAGTCATGTTGAAAAACATGAAGAGCTTGAAAATGTGAGAAAAATACGAAGAGCTTCAAAAGGTGTCACAAATATGAGGAGCATGAAACGGTCTGAAATATATGAGGAGCATGAAGCGGTGTTCAAAAACATGAAGAGCCTGAAAACGTGTGAAAAATTTGAAGATCTTCAAAAATGTGAAAAATATGAAGAGCTTCAAAAGGTGTGAAATATATGAAGATCTTCAAAAGGTGTCAAAAATTAGATGAGCATGAAACGGTGTGAAAAATAGGAGGAGCATGAAGTGGTGTTCAAAAATTTGAAGAGCCTGAAATGGTGTGAAATATATGAAGAGTTTCAAAAGGTGTCAAATATATGAGGAGCAAAAACGGTCTGAAAATAGGAGCAGCATGAAGTGGTGTTGAAAATCATGACGAGCCTTAAAAGGTGCGTAAAATATGAAGAGCTTCAAAATGTGTGAAATACATGAGGAGCATGAAACGGTCTGAAAAATAGGAGGAGCATGAAGCGGTGTTCAAAAATATGAAGAGCCTGAAAATTTGTGAAAACTATGAAGAGCTTCAGAAGGTGTCAAAAATTAGATGAGCATGAAACGGTCTGAAAAATAGGAGGAGCATGAAGTGGTGTTGAAAAACATTAAGAGCCTGAAAATATGTGAAATATATGAAGAGCTTCAAAAGATTTCAGAAATGAAAGAAGCATGAAACGGTCTGAAAAATAGTAGGAGCATGAAGCGGTGTTGAAAAACATGAGGAGCCTGAAAAGGTGTGAAACATATGAAGAGCTTCAAAAGTTGTGAAAAATATGAAGAGCTTCAAATGCTGTCAAAAATGAGATGAGCATGAAACGGTCTGAGAAATAGGAGAAGCATGAAGTGGTGTTGAAAAACATGAAGAGCCTGAAAAAGTGTGAAATATATGAAGAGCTTCAAAAGGTGTGAAAAATATGAAGAGCTTCAAAAGGTGTCAAAAATATGAGGAGCATGAAACGGTCTGAAAAATAGGAGGAGCATTGTAGCATTGTTCAAATACTTGAAGAGCCTGAAATGGTGTGAAAAATATGAAGAGCTTCAAAAGGTGTCAAAAATATGAGGAGCATGAAACGGTCTGAAAAATAGGAGGAGCATGAAACGGTCTGAAAAATAGGAGGAGCATGAAGCGGTGTTCAAAAACATGAAGATCCTGAAAAGGTGTGAAAAATACGAAGAGCTTCAAAAGATGTGAAATACATGAGGAGCATGAAACTGTCTGAAAAATAGGAGGAGCATGAAGCGCTGTTCAAAAACATGAAGAGCTTGAAAAGGTGTAAAAATTATGAAGAGCTACAAAAGGTGTGAAATATATGAGGAGCATGAAACGGTGTATAAAATAGGAGGAGCATGAAGCGGTGTTCAAAAACATGAAGAGCCTGAAAAGGTGTGAAAAATATGAAGAGCTTCAAAAGATGTGAAATATATTAGGAGCATGAAACTGTCTGAAAAATAGGAGGAGCATGAGACGGTGTTGAAAAACGTGAAGAGCCTTAAAAGGTGTGAAAAATATGAAGAGCTTCAAAAGGTGTGAAAAATATGAGGAGCATGAAACGGTCTGAAAAAGAGAAGGAGCATGAAGCATTGATGAAAAACTTGAGGAGCCTGAAAACGTGTGAAAAATATGAAGAGCTTCAAAAAGTGTGAAATACATGAGGAGCATGAATCGGTCTGAAAAATAGGAGGATCATGAAGCGGTGTTGAAAAATATGAAGAGCCAGAAGAGATGTGAAAAATATGAAGAGCTTCAAAAGCTTTCAAAAATATGAGGAGCATGAAACGGTCTGAAAAATATGAGCAGCATGAAGTGGTGTTGAAAAACATGAAGAGCCTGAAAAGGTGTGAAAAATACGAAGAACTTCAAAAGGTGTGAAAAATAGGAGGAGCATGAAGCGGTGTTGAAAAACATGAAGAGCCTGAAAAGGTGTGAAAAATACGAAGAGCTTCAAAAGGTGTGAAAAATATGAAGAGCTTCAAAAGGTGTCAAAAATATGAGGAGCATGAAAAGGTCTGAAAAATAGGAGGAGCATGAAGTGGTGTTGAAAAACATGAAGAGCCTGAAAACATGTGAAAAATATGAAGAGCTTCAAAATGTGTCAAAAATATGAGGAGCATGAAACGGTCTGAAAAACAGGAGAAGCATGAAGCGGTGTTGAAAAACATGAGGAGCCTGAAAACGTGTGAAAAATATGAAGAGCTTCAAAAATATGAAAAATATGAAGAGATTCAAAAGGTGTGAAAAATATGAAGAGCTTCAAAAGATGTCAAAAATGAGATGAGCATGAAACGGTCTGAAGAAAAGGAGGAGCATGAAGCGGAGTTCACAAAAATGAAGAGCCTGAAAAGGTGGAAAATATATGAAGAGCTTCAAAAGGTGTCAAAAATTTGAGGAGCATGAAACAATCTGAAAAATAGGAGGAGCATGAGTTGGTTTTGAAAAACAAGAAGAGCTTGAAAACATGCGAAATATATGAAGCGCTTCAAAAGGTGTGAAATACATGAGGAGCATGAAACAGTTGAAAAATAGGAGGAGCATGAAGCGGTGTTCAAAAACACGAAGAGCTTGAAAGGTGTGAAAAATATGAAGAGCTTTAAAAGGTGTCAAAAATATGAGGAGCATGAAACGTTCTGAAAAATAGGAGGATCATGAAACGTTGTTCAAAAACATGAAGAGCTTGAAAAGGTGTGAAAAATATGAAGAGCCTCAAAACGTGTCAAAAATATGAGGAGTATGAAACGGTCTGGAAAATAGCAGGAGCATGAAGCGGTGTTGAAAAAGATGAAGAGCCTGAAAACGTGTGAAAAATATGAACAGCTTCAAAATTATGAAAAATATGAAGAGCTACAATAGGTGTGAATAATGTGAAGAGATTCAAAATGTGTCAAAAATGACATGAGCATGAAACGATCTGAAAAATACGAGGAGCATGAAGCGGTGTTGAAAATCATGAAGAGCCTGAAAAGGTGTTAAAAATATGAAGAGCCTCAAAACGCGTCAAAATATGAGGATCATGAAACGGTCTGAAAAATAGGAGGAGCATGAAACGGTGTTCAAAAACACGAAGAGCCTAAAAAGGTGTGAAAAATATGAAGAGCTTCAAAACACGTCAAAATATGAGGAGCATGAAACGGTCTGAAAAACAGGAGGATCATGAAGCCGTGTTGAAAAACATGGGGAGCCTGAAAAGGTGTGAAAAATATGAAAAGCTTCAAAAGGTCTCAAAAATATGAGGAGCATGAAACAGTCTGAAAAATAGGAGAAGCATGAAACGGTGTTCAAAAACATGAAGAGCCTGAAAAGCTGTGAAAAATATGAAGAGCTTCTAAAGGTGTGAAATACATGAGGAGCATGAAACGGTATGAAAAATATGAGGAGCATGAAGCAGTGTTCAAAAACATGAAGAGCCTGAAAAGGTGTGAAAAATATGAAGAGCTTCAAAAGGTTGGAAATACATGAGGAGCATGAAACGGTCTGGAAAATAGGACAAGCATGAAGCGGTGTGGAAAAACATGAAGAGCCTGAAAACTTGTGAAAAATATGAAGAGCTTAAAAGCTGTGAGAAATATGAAGAGCTTCAAAAGTTGTCAAAAATATGAGGAGCATGAAACGGTCTGAAAAATATGAGGAGCATGAAATGATCTGAAAACAGGAGGATGATGAAGCTGTGTGGAAAAACATGAAGAGCCTGAAAACGTGTGAAAAATATGAAGAGCTTAAAAGCTGTGAAAAATATGAAGAGCTTCAAAAGTTGTCAAAAATATGAGGAGCATGAACTGTCTGAAAAATAGGAGGAGCATGAAGCGGTTTTGAAAAACATGAAGAGCCTGAAAAGGTGTGAAAAATATGAAGAGCTTCAAAAGGTGTCAAATATATCAGGAGCATGAAACGGTCTGAAAAATAGGAGGAGCATGAAGCGGTGTTCAAAAACATGAAGAGCCTGAAAAGGTGTGAAAAATATAAAGAGCTTCAAAAGCTGTGAAATACATGCGGAGCATGAAACGGTCTGAAAAATAGGAGGGGCATGAAAAGGTGTTCAAAAACATGAAAGCCTGAAAAGGTGAGAAAAATATGAAGAGCTTCAAAAGATGTTAAATACATGAGGAGCATGAAACGGTCTGAAAAATAGGAGGAGCATGAAGCGGTGTTCAAAAATATGAAGAGCCTGAAAATTTGTGAAAACTATGAAGAGCTTCAGAAGGTGTCAAAAATTAGATGAGCATGAAACGGTCTGAAAAATAGGAGGAGCATGAAGTGGTGTTGAAAAACATTAAGAGCCTGAAAATGTGTGAAATATATGAAGAGCTTCAAAAGATTTCAGAAATGAGAGGAGCATGAAACGGTCTGAAAAATAGGAGGAGCATGAAGCGGTGTTGAAAAACATGAGGAGCCTGAAAAGGTGTGAAACATATGAAGAGCTTCAAAAGTTGTGAAAAATATGAAGAGCTTCAAATGCTGTCAAAAATGAGATGATCATGAAACGGTCTGAGAAATAGGAGAAGCATGAAGTGGTGTTGAAAAACATGAAGAGCCTGAAAAAGTGTGAAATATATGAAGAGCTTCAAAAGGTGTGAAAAATATGAAGAGCTTCAAAAGGTGTCAAAAATATGAGGAGCATGAAACGGTCTGAAAAATAGGAGGAGCATTGTAGCATTGTTCAAAAACTTGAAGAGCCTGAAATGGTGTGAAAAATATGAAGAGCTTCAAAAGGTGTCAAAAATATGAGGAGCATGAAACGGTCTGAAAAATAGGAGGAGCATGAAACGGTCTGAAAAATAGGAGGAGCATGAAGCCGTGTTGAAAAACATGAAGAGCCTGAAAAGGTGTGAAAAATAAAGAGCTTCAAAAGGTGTCAAAAATATGTGGAGCATATAACGGTTTGAAAAATAGGAGGAGCATGAAGCGGTGTTCAAAAACATGAAGATCCTGAAAAGGTGTGAAAAATACGAAGAGCTTCAAAAGATGTGAAATACATTAGGAGCATGAAACTGTCTGTAAAATAGGAGGAGCATGAGACGGTGTTGAAAAACGTGAAGAGCCTTAAAAGGTGTGAAAAATATGAAGAGCTTCAAAAGGTGTGAAAAATATGAGGAGCATGAAATGGTCTAAAAAAGAGAGGGAGCATGAAGCATTGATGAAAAACATGAGGAGCCTGAAAACGTGTGAAAAATATGAAGAGCTTCAAAAGGTGTGAAATACATGAGGAGCATGAAACGGTCTGAAAAATAGGAGGATCATGAAGCGGTGTTGAAAAATATGAAGAGCCTGAAAAGGTGTGAAAAATATGAAGAGCTTCAAAAGCTTTCAAAAATATGAGGAGCATGAAACGGTCTGAAAAATATGAGCAGCATGAAGTGGTGTTGAAAAACATGAAGAGCCTGAAAAGGTGTGAAAAATATGAAGAGCTTCAAAAGTTATGAAAAATAGGGGGAGCATGAAGCGGTGTTGAAAAACATGAAGAGCCTGAAAAGGTGTGAAAAATACGAAGAGCTTCAAAAGGTGTGAAAAATATTAAGAGCTTCAAAAGGTGTCAAAAATATGAGGAGCATGAAAAGGTCTGAAAAATAGGAGGAGCATGAAGTGGTGTTGAAAAACATGAAGAGCCTGAAAAGATGTGAAAAATATGAAGAGCTTCAAAATGTGTCAAAAATATGAGGAGCATGAAACGGTCTGAAAAACAGGAGAAGCATGAAGCGGTGTTGAAAAACATGAGGAGCCTGAAAACGTGTGAAAAATATGAAGAGCTTCAAAAATATGAAAAATATGAAGAGATTCAAAAGGTGTGAAAAATATGAAGAGCTTCAAAAGATGTCAAAAATGAGATGAGCATGAAACGGTCTGAAGAAAAGGAGGAGCATGAAGCGGAGTTCACAAAAATGAAGAGCCTGAAAAGGTGGAAAATATATGAAGAGCTTCAAAAGGTGTCAAAAATTTGAGGAGGATGAAACAATCTGAAAAATAGGAGGAGCATGAGTTGGTTTTGAAAAACATGAAGAGCCTGAAAACATGCGAAATATATGAAGCGCTTCAAAAGGTGTGAAATACATGAGGAGCATGAAACAGTTGAAAAATAGGAGGAGCATGAAGCGGTGTTCAAAAACACGAAGAGCTTGAAAGGTGTGAAAAATATGAAGAGCTTTAAAAGGTGTCAAAAATATGAGGAGCATGAAACGTTCTGAAAAATAGGAGGATCATGAAACGTTGTTCAAAAACATGAAGAGCTTGAAAAGGTGTGAAAAATATGAAGAGCCTCAAAACGTGTCAAAAATATGAGGAGTATGAAACGGTCTGGAAAATAGCAGGAGCATGAAGCGGTGTTGAAAAAGATGAAGAGCCTGAAAACGTGTGAAAAATATGAACAGCTTCAAAATTATGAAAAATATGAAGAGCTTCAAAAGGTGTCAATATTATGAGGAGCAGGAAACGGTCTGAAAAATAGGAGGAGCATGAAGTGGTGTTGAAAAACAGGAAGAGCCTGAAAAGGTGTGAAATATATGAAGCGCTTCAAAATGTGTCAAAATATTAGGAGCATGAAACGGTCTGAAAAATAGGAGGAGCATGAAGCGGTGTTCAAAAACATGAAGAGCCTGAAAAGGTGTGAAAAATATGAAAAGCCTAAAAACCTGTCAAAATTATGAAGAGCATGAAACGGTCTGAAAAATAGCAGGAGCATGAAGCAGTGTTGAAAAACATGAAGAGTCTGAAAACGTGTGAAAATACGAAGAACTTCAAAAATATGAAAAATATGAAGAGCTTGAAAAGGTGTGAAAAATATGAAGAGCTTCAAAAGGTGTAAAAATGAGATGAGCATGAAACGGTCTGAAAAATATGAGGAGCATGAAGTGGTGTTGAAAAAATGAAAAGCCTGAAAAGGTGTGAAATATATGAAGAGCTTCAAAAGGTGTAAAAATATGAGGAGAATGAAATGGTCTGCAAAATAGGAAGAGCATGAAATGGAGTTCAAAAACATGAAGAGCATGAAAAGGTGTGAAATATATGAAGAGCTTCAAAATGTGTCAAAATATTAGGAGCATGATACTGTCTGAAAAATAGGAGAAGCATGCAGTGGTATTCAAAAACATGAAGAGCCTGAAAAGTTGTGAAAAATACGCATAGCTTCAAAGCGTGTCAAAAATTAGATGAGCATGAAACGGTCTGAAAAATTGGAGGAGCAAGAAGTAGTGTTGAAAAATATGAAGAGCCTGAAAAGGTGTGAAAAATATGAAGAGCTTCAAAAGGTGTGAAATACATGAGGAGCATGAAACTCTCTGAAAAATAGGAGGAGCATGAAGTGGTGTTGAAAAACATGAAGAGCCTGAAATGGGGTGAAATATATGAAGACCTTCATAACGTGTGAAAAATATGAGGAGCTTCAAAAAGTGTCAAAATTATGAGGAGCATGAAACGGTCTGAAAAATAGGAGGAGCATGAAGCGGTGTTGAAAAATACGAGGAGCATGAAGAGGTGTTGAAAAAAATGAAGAGCCTGAAAAGGTGTGAAAAATATGAAGAGCTTCTAAAGGTGTCAAAAATATGAGGAGCATGAAAAGGTCTGAAAAATAGGAGGAGCATGAAGTGGTGTTGAAAAACATGAAGAGCCTGAAAAGTGTGAAAAATATGAATAGCTTCATAAGGTGTCAAAAATATGAGGAGCATGAAACGGTCTGAAAAAGAGGAGGAGCATGAAGCGGTGTTCAAAACATGAAGAGCCTGAAAATGTGTGAAAAATATGAAGAGCTTCAAAAGGTGTCAAAAATATGAGGAACATGAAACAGTCTGAAAAATAGAAGGAGCATGAAATGCTGATCAAAAACATGAAGAGACTGAAAAGATGTGAAACATATGAAGAGCTTCAAAAGGTGTAAAATACATGAGGAGCATGAAACAGTCTGAAAAATAGGAGAAGCATGAAGTGGTGTTGAAAAAGATGAAGAGCCTGAAAAAGTGTGAAAAATATGAAGAGCTTCAAAAGATGTGAAATACATGAGGAGCATGAAACGGTCTGAAAAATAGGAGGAGCATGAAGCGGTGTTCAAAAACATGAAGAGCCTGAAAAGGTGTGAGAAATATGAAGAACTTCAAAAGTGTGAAAAATATGAAGAGCTTCAAAAGGTGTCAAAATTATGAGGAGCATGAAACGGTCTGAAAAAAAGGAGGAGCATGAAGTGGTGTTGAAAAACATGAAGATGCTGAAATGGTGTGAAATATATGAAGAGCTTCAAAATGTGTGAAACATTTGAGGAGATTCAAAAAGTGTCAAAAATATGAGGAGCATGAAATGGTCTGAAAAATAGGAGGAGCATGAAGCGGTGTTCAAAAACATGAAGAGCCTGAAAAGGTGTGGAAAATATGAAGAGCTTCAAAATGTGTCAAAAATATGAGGAGTATGAAACGGTCTTATAAATACGAGGAACATGAAGAGGTGTTGAAAAAAATGAAGAGCCTGAAAAGGTTTGAAAAATATGAAGAGCTTCAAAAGGTGTCAAAAATATGAGGAGCATGAAACGGTCTGAAATATAAAGGAGCATGAAACGCTGATCAAATACATGAAGAGTCTGAAAAGGTGTGAAAAATATAAAGAGCTTCAAAAGCTGTCAAGTATATGAGTAGCATGAAACGGTCTGAAAAATAGGAGGAGAATGAAGCGGTGTTCAAAAACATGAAGAGCCTTAAAAGGTGTGAAAAATATGAAGAATTTTAAAAGGTGTCAAAAATATGAGGAGCATGAAACGTTCCGAAAAAGAGGAGGATCATCAAACGGTGTTCAAAAACATGAAGAGCATGAGAAGTTGTGAAAAATATGAAGAGCTTCAAAAGGTGTCAAAAATATGAAGAGCTTCAAAAGGTGTGAAAAATATGAAGAGCTTCAAAAGGTGTCAAAAATGAAATGAGCATGAAACGGTCTGAAAAATCGGAGGAGCATGAAGCGGTGTTGAAAATCATGAAGAGCCTGAAACGGTGTGAAAAATATGAAGAGCTTCAAAAGGTGTCAAAAATATGAAGAGCTTCAAAAGGTGACAAAAATATGAAGAGGATGAAACGTTCTGAGAAATAGGAGGAGCAAGAAGCGGTGTTCAAAAACATGAAGAGCCTGAAAAGGTGTGAAAAACATGAAGAGCTATAAAAGGTTTATAAAATAGGAGGAGCATGAAGCGGTGTTCAAAAACATGAAGAGCCTGAAAAAGTGTGAAAAATATGAAGAGCTTATAAAATTGTCAAAATATGAGGAGCATGAAACGGTCTGAAAAATACGAGCAGCCTGAAACCGTCTGAAAAATAGGAGGAGCATAAAGGGGTGTTCAAAAACATGAAGGGCCTGAAAACGTGTGAAAAATATGAAGAGCTTCAAAAGGAGTCAAAAATATGCGGAGCCTGAAACGATCTGAAAATTAGGAGGAGCATGAAGCGGTGTTGAAAACCATGAAGAGCCGGAAAAGGTGTGAAAAATGTGAAGAGGTTCAAAAGGTGTCAAAAATATGAGGAGCATGAAACGCTCTGAAATATAGGAGGATCATGAAGCGGTGTTGAAAAACATGAAGAGCCTGAAAAGCTGTGATAAATGTGAAGAGCTTCAAACGGTGTGAAAAATATCAGGAGGATGAAACGGTCTGAAAAAGATGAGGAGCATGAAACGGTGATCAAAAACATGAAGAGTCTGAAAACGTGTGAAAAATATGAAGAGCTTCAAACGGTGTGAAAAATATCAGGAGGATGAAACGGTCTGAAAAAGATGAGGAGCATGAAGTGGTCTTCAAAAACATGTACAGCCTGAAAAGGTGTGAAAAATATGAAGAGCTTCAAAAGGTGTGAAATACATGAGTATCATGAAACGGTATAAAAAATAGGAGGAGCATGAAGCTGTGTTCAAAAACATGAGAGCCTGAAAAGGTGTGCAAATATGAAGAGGTTTAAAAGGTGTGAAAAATACGAGGAGCATGAAACGGTCTGAAAAATAGGAGGAGCATGAAACGGTGTTCAAAACATGAAAAGCCTGAAATGGTGTGAAAAATATGAAGAGCCTCAAAACGTGTCAAAAATATGAGGAGGATGAAACGGTCTGAAAAATAGGAGGCGCATGAAGCGATGTTGAAAAACTTGAAGAGCCTGAAAACGTGTAAAATATGAAGAGCTTCAAAACGTGTGAAAAATATGAAGAGCTTCAAAAGGTGTCAAAAATGAGATGAGCATGAAACGGTCTGAAAAATAGGAGGAGAATGAAACGGTGTTGAAAAACTTGAAGACACTGAAAAGCTGTGAAAAATATGAAGAGCTTCAAAAGGGGTGAAAAATATGAAGAGCTTCCAAAGGTGTCAAAAATATGAGGAGCATGAAAAGGTCAGAAAAAGAGGAGGAGCATGAGCGGAGTTGAAAAACATGAAGAGACTGAAAAGGTGTGAAAAATATGAAGAGCTTCAGAAGGTTTGAAAAATAGGAGGAGCATGAAGCGGTTTTCAAAAACATGAAAATCCTGAAAAGGTGTGAAAAATACGAAGAGCTTCAAAAGGTGTCAAAAATATGACGAGCATGAAAGAGTCTGAAAAATAGGAGCAGCATGAAACGGTGTTCAAAAACATGAAGAGCCTGAAAAGGTGTGAAAAATATGAAGAGCTTCAAAAGGTGTGAAAATAGGAGGAGCATGAAGGGGTGTTCAAAAACATGATAAGCCTGAAAAGGTGTAAAAACCATGAAGAGTTTCAAAAGGTGTCAAAAATGAGATGAGCATGAAACGGTCTGAAAAATAGGAGGATCATGAAGCGGTGATCAAAAAGATGAAGAGCCTGAAAAGGTGTGAAAAACATGAAGAGTTTCAAAAGGTGTCAAAAATATGAGGAGCATGAAACGGTCTGACAAAGAGGAGGAGCATAAAGTGGTGTTTAAAAACATGAAGGGCCTGAAAAGGTGTGAACAGTATGAAGAGCTTCAAAAGCTGTCAAAAATGATATGAGCATGAAACGGTCTGAAAAATAGGAGGAGCATGAAGCGGTGTTCAAAAACATGAAGAGCCTGAAAAGGTGTGAAAAATATGAAGAGCTTCAAAAGGTGTGAAAAATGAGAGGATCATGAAACGGTCTGAAAAACAGGAGGAGCATGAAGCGGTGTTCAAAAACATGAAGAGCTGAAAAGGTGTGAAAAATATGAAGAGCTTCAAAAGGTGTGAAAAATGAGAGGATCATGAAACGGTCTGAAAAATAGGAGGAGCATGAAGCGGTGTTCAAAAACATGAAAAGCCGGAAAAGGTATGAAAAATATGAAGAGCTTCAAAAAGTGTCAAAAATATGAGGAGCATGAAACGGTCTGAAAAATAGGAGGAGCATGAAGCGTTGTTGAAAAACATGAAGAGCCTGAAAAGGTGTGAAAAATATGAAGAGCTTCCAAAATTGTCAAAAATATGAGGAGCATGAAACGGTTTGAAAAATAGGAGGAGCCTGAAACAGTCGGAAAAAAAGGAGGACATTGAAACGGTGTTGAAAAACATGAAGAGCCTGAAAAGGTTTGAAAAATATGAAGAGCTTCAAACGGTCTGAAATACATGAGGAGCATGAAACGGTCTGAAAAATAGGAGGAGAATCAAACGGTGTACAAAAATAAGAAGAGCCTGAAAAGCTGTGAAAAATATGAAGACTTTCAAAAGGTGTAAAAATTATGAGGAGCATGAATCGGTCTGAAAAATAGGAGTAGCATGAAGCGGTGTTCAAAAACATGAAGATCCTGAAAAGGTGTGAAAAATATAGAGCTTCAAAAGGTGTCAAAGATATGAGGAGCATGAAACGGTCTGAAAAATAGGAGGTGCATGAAACGGTGTTCGAAAACACGAAAAGCCTGAAAAGTTGTGAAAAATATGAAGAGCTTCAAAAGGTGTCAAAAATATGAGGAGCATGAAAAGGTCTGAAAAATAGGAGGAGCATGAAACGGTGTTCCAAAACATCAATAGCCTGAAAAGGTGTGAAAAATATGAAGAGCATCAAAAGGTGTGAAAAATATCAGGAGCATGAAACGGTCTGAAAAATAGGAGGAGCGTGAACCGGTGTTCAAAAACATGAAGAGCCTGAGAACGTGTGAAAAATATGAAGAGCTTCAAAAGGTGTGAAATACATGAGAGAAATGAAACTATCTGAAAAATAGGAGGAGCATGAAGCCGTGTTGAAAAACATGAAGAGCCTGAAAAGGTGTGAAAAATATGAAGAGCTTGTAAAGGTGTCAAATATAAGAGGAAAATGAACCGGTCTGGAAAATAGGAGGAGCATGAAGTGGTGTTGAATATGATGAAGAGCCTGAAAAGGTGTGAAATATATGAGGAGCTTGAAAATGTGTCAAAAATATGAGGAGCATGAAACGATCTGAAAAATAGGAGGTGCATGAAGTGGTGTTGAAAAACATGAAGAGCCTGAAAAGGTGTGAAAAATATGAAGAGCTTCAAAAGGTGTCAAAAATGACATGAGCTTGAAACGGTCTGAAAAATTGGAGGAGCATGAAGCGATGTTAAAAAACATGAAGTCCTGAAAAAGTGTGAAAAATATGAAGAGCTTCAAAGGTGTCAAATATATGAAGAGCTTCAAACGGTGTCCAAATTATGAGGAGCATGAAACGGTCTAAAAAATAGGAGGAGCATGAAGCGGGGTTGAAAAACATGAAGAGCATGAGAACGTGTGAAAAAATATGAAGAGCTTCAAAATGTGTGAAAAATATGAGGAGCTTCAAAATGTGTCAAAAATATGAGGAGCATGAAACGGTCTGAAAAATAGGAGGAGCAAGAAGCGGCGTGCAAAAACATGAAGAGCCTGAAAACGTGTGAAAAATAGGAGGAGCTTCAAAAGGTGTCAAAAATGAAATGAGCTTGAAACGGTCTGAAAAATTGGAGGAGCATGAAGCGATGTTGAAAAACATGAAGAGCCTGAAAAAGTGTGAAAATTATGAAGAGCTTCAAAAGGTGTTAAATATATGAGGAGCAAGAAACGGTCTGAAAAATAGGAGGTGCATGAAGTGGTGTTGAAAAACATGAAAAGGTGTGAAAAATATGAAGAGCTTCAAAAGGTGTCAAAAATATGAGGAGCATGAAACGGTCTGAAAAATAGGAGGAGCATGACGCGGTGTTGAAAAACATGAAGAGCCTGAAAACGTGTCAAAAATATGAAGAGCTTCAAAGGTGTGAAAAATATGAAGCACTTCAAAAGGTGTCAAAAATTAGAAGAGCATGAAACGGTCTGGAAAATAGGAGGAGCATGAAGTGGTGTTGAAAAATATGAAGAGACTGAAAAGGTGTGAAAAATATGAAGAGCTTCAAAAAGTGTCAAAAATATGAGGAGCAAGAAACGGTCTGAAAAATAGGAGAATCATGCAGCGGTGTTGAAAACTATAAACAGCCTGAAAAAGTGTGAAAAATATGAAGAGCTTCAAAAGGTGTCAAAAATATGAGTAAAATGAAACGATCTTAAAAATTAGGAGGAGCATAAAGCGGTGTTCAAAAATATGAAGAGCCTGAAAAGGTGTGAAAAATATGAACAGCCTCAAAACATGTCAAAAATATGAGGAGCATGAAACGGTCTGAAAAATATGAGCAGTATGAAACGGTGTTCAAAAATATGAAGAGCCTGAAAAGGTGTGACAAATATGAAGAGGTTCAAAAGGTGTGAAATTCATGAGGAGGATTAAACGGTTTGAAAAATAGGAGGAGCATGAAGCGGTGCTGAAAAACATGAAGAGCCTGAAAAGGTGTGAAAAATATGAAGAGCTTCAAAAGGTGTCAAAAATATGAGAAGCATGAAACAGTCTGAACAATAGGAGGATTATTAAACGGTGTCACAAAACATGAAGAGCCTGAAAAGGTGTGAAAAATATGAAGAGCTTCAAAAAGCGTGAAATACATGAGGAGGATTAAACGGTTTGAAAAATAGGAGGAGCATGAAGCGGTGCTGAAAAACATGAAGAGCCTGAAAAGGTGTGAAAAATATGAAGAGCTTCAAAAGGTGTGAAAAATATGAAGAGTTTCAAAAGGTGTCAAAAATTAGATGAGCATGAAACGGTCTGAAAAATAGGAGGAGCATGAAGCGGTGTTGAAAAACATGAAGAGCCTGAAAAGGTGTGAAAAATATGAAGAGCTTCAAAAGGTGTCAAAATTATGAGGAGTATGAAACGGTCTGAACATAGGAGGAGCATGAAGCGGTGTTGAGAAACATGAAGAGCATGAAAAGATGTGAAAAATATGAAGAGCATGAAAAAGTGTGAAAAATATGAGGAGCATGAAACGGTCTGAAAAATACGAGGAGCATGAAGCCGTGTTCAAAAACCTGAAGAAACTGAAAAGGTGTGAAAAATATGAAGAGCTTCAAAAGGTGTCAAAGTTATGAGGAGCATGAAACAGTCTGAAAAATAGGAGGAGCATGAAACGGTGTTCAAAAACATGAAGAGCCTGAAAGGTTGAAAAATATGAAGAGCATGAAAATGTGTGAAAAATATGAGGAGCATGAAACTGTGTTCAAAAAAATGCAGAGCCTGAAAAGGTGTGAAAAATATGAAGAACTTCAAAACGTGTCAAAAATGTGAGGAGCATGAAACTGTCTGAAAATAGGAGGAGCATGAAGCGGTGTTCAAAATCATGAAGAGCCTGAAAAGGTGTAAAATATATGAAGAGCTTCAAAAGGTGTTAAAAATATGAGGAGCATGAAACCTTTTGAAAAATAGGAGCAGCATGAAGCGGTGTTAGAAAACCTAAAGAGACTGAAAAGGTGTGAAAAATATGAAGAGCTCAAAAGTTGTGTAAAATATGAGGAGCATGAAACGGTCTGAAATATAGGAGGAGCATGAAACGGTGTTCAAAAATATGAAGAGGCTGAAAATTTGTGAAAAATATGAAGAGCTTCAAAACGTGTCAAAAATATGAGGAGCATGAAACAGTCTGAACAATAGGAGGAGCATGAAGCAGTGTTCAAAAACATGAAGAGCCTGAAAAGTTCTGCAAAATATGAAGAGCTTCAAAAGGTGTGCAAAATATGAGGAGCATTAAACGGTCTCAAAAATAGGAGAGCATGAAGCGGTGCTGAAAAACATGAAGAGCCTGAAAAGGTGTTAAAAATATTAGGAGCATGAAACGGTTTGAAAAATAGGTGGAGCATGAAGTGGTGTTGAAAAACTTGAAGAGCCTGAAAAGGTGTTAGCAATATTAGGAGCCTGAAACGGTCTGAAAAATAGGAGGCGCATAAAGCGGTGTTGAAAAACTTGAAAAGCCTGAAAAGGTGTGAAAAACATGAAGAGCTTCAAAAAGTGTCAAAAATATGAGGAGCATGAAACGGTCTGAAAAATAGGAGAAGCATGAAACGGTGTTGAAAAACATGAATAGCCTGAAAAGAGTGAAATATATGAAGAGCTTCAAAAGTGTCAAAAATATGAGGAGCATGAAATGGTCTGAAAAATAGGAGGAGCATGAAGCGGGGTTGAAAAACATGAAGAGCCTGAAAAGGTGTGAAAATTATGAAGAGCTTCAAAAGGTGTCAAAAAAATGAGGAGCATGACAGTCTGAAAAATAGGAGGAGCATGAAGCGGTGTTGAAAAACATGAAGAGCCTGAAAAGGTGTGAAAATTATGAAGAGCTTCAAAAGGTGTCAAAAATTTGAAGAGAATGAAACAGTCTGATAAATAGGAGCAGCATGAAGCGGTGTTGAAAAACATGAAGAGCCTGAAAAGGTGTTAAAAATATTAGGAGCATGAAACGGTCTTAAAAATAGGTGGAGCATGAAGCGGTTGTGAAAAACATGAAGAGCCTGAAAAGGTGTGAAATATATGAAGAGCTTCAAAACGTGTAAAAAATATGAGGAGCATGAAACGGTATTCAAAAACATGAAGAGCCTGAAAAAATGTGAAAAATATGAAGAGCTACAAAAGGTGTCAAAAAGATGAGGAGCATGAAACGGTCTGAAAAATAGGAGGAGCATCAAATGGTATTGAAGAACATGAAGATCCTGAAAAGTTGTGAAAAATATGAAGAGCGTCAAAAGGTGTCAAAATTATGAGGAGCATGAAACGGTCTGAAAAATAGGAGGAGCATGAAACGGTGTTGAAAAACATGAAGAGCCTGAAAAGAGTGAAATATATGAAGAGCTTCAAAAGGTGTCAAAAATATGAGGAACATGAAACGGTCTGAAAAATAGGAGGAGCATGAAGCGGGGTTGAAAACATGAAGAGCCTGAAAAGTTGTGTAATATATGAAGACCTTCAAAAGATGTGAAAAATATGAGGAGAATGATACGGTCTGAAAAATAGGTGGAGCATGAAGCGGTGTTCACATGAAGAGCCTGAAAAGGTGTGAAAAATATGAAGAGCTTAAAAAAGTGTCAAAAATATGAGGAGCATTAAACGGTGTTGCAAAACATGAAGAGCCTGAAAAGAGTGAAATAAATGAAGAGCTTCAAAAGGTGTCAAAAATATGAGGAGCATGAAAAGGTCTGAAAAGTAGGTGGAGCATGAAGGGTGAGGAAAAACATGAAGAGCCTGAAAAAGTGTGAAATACATGAAGAGCTTCAAAGGTGTTAAAATTTGAGGAGCATGATACGGTCTGAAAAATAGGAGGAGCATGAAGCGGTGTTGAAAAACATGAAGACTCTGAAAAGATGTGAAAAATATGAAGAGCTTCAAAAAGTGTCAAAAATATGAGGAGCATGAAACGGTCTGAAAAATAGGAGGAGCAAGAAGCGGTGTTGAAAAACCTGAAGAGCCTGAAAAGGTGTGAAATATATGAAGAGCTTAAAAAGGCATGAAATGTATAAGGAACCTGAAACGCTCTGAAAAACAGGAGGAGAATGAAGCGGTGTTGAAAAATATGAAGAGCCTGAAAAGTTGTGAAATATATGAAGAGCTTCAAAAGGTGTCAAAAATTTTAGGAGCATGAAACTGTCAGAAAAATTGGAGGAGCATGAAGCGGTGTTGAAAAATATGAAGAGCCTGAAAAGGTGTGAAATATATGAAGAGCTTAAGAAGGCGGGAAATATATGAGGAACCTGAAACGCTCTGAGAAACAGGAGGAGAATGAATCGGTGTTGAAAAATATGAAGAGCCTGAAAAGGTGTGAAATATATGACGAGCTTAAAAAGGCGTGAAATATATGAGGAACCTGAAACGCTCTGAGAAACAGTAGGAGAATGAAGCGGTGTTGAAGAATATGAAGAGCCTGAAAAGGTGTTAACAATATTAGGAGCCTGAAACGGTCTGAAAAATAGGAGGAGCATGAAACGGTGTTCAAAAACATGAAGAGCATGAAAAGCTGTGAAAAATATGAAGAGCTTCAAAACGTGTCAAAAATATGAGAAGCATGAAGCGATCTGAAAAATAGGAGGAGTATGAAACGGTGTTGAAAACATGAAGAGCCTGTAAATGTGTGAAAAATATGAACCGCTTCAGAAGGTGTGAAAAATATGAGGAGCATGAAACGGTCTGAAAAATAGGTGGAGCATGAAGCGGTGCTGAAAAACATGACGAGACTGAAAAAGTGTGAAATATATGAAGAGCTTCAAAAGGTGTTAAAATTTGAGGAGCATGATACGGTCTGAAAGATAGGAGGATCATGAAGCGGTGTTGAAAAACATGAAGAGCATGAAAAGGTGTTAAAAATATTAGGAGCATGAAACGGTTTGAAAAATAGGTGGAGCATGAAGTGGTGTTGAAAAACTTGAAGAGCCTGAAAAGGTGTTAGCAATATTAGGAGCCTGAAACGGTCTGAAAAATAGGAGGCGCATGAAGCGGGGTTGAAAAACATGAAGAGCCTGAAAAGGTGTGAAAAACATGAAGAGTCTGAAAATGTGTCAAATATATGAAGAGCTTCAAAAGGTTTGAAAAATATGAGGAGCATGATACTGTCTGAAAAATAGGAGAAGCAAGAAGCAGTGTTGACAAACATGAAGAGCCTGAAAAGGTTTGAAAAACATGAAGAGTCTGAAAAGGTGTGAAATATATGAATAGCTTCAAAAGGTGTCAAATATGTTAGGAGCATGAAGTGGTGTTGAAAAACATGAAGAGCCTGAAAAGGTGTGAAAAATATGAAGAGCTTCAAAATGTATCAAAAATATGAGGAGCATGAAGCGCTGTTTAAAAATATGAAGAGCCTGAAAAAGTGTGAAAAATATGAAGAGCTTCAAAAGGTGTCAAATATAGGAGGAGCATGAAACAGTGTTCAAAAACAAGAAGAGCCTGAAAAGGTGTGAAAAATATGAAGAGATTCAAAAGGTGTCAAAAATATGAGGAGCATGAAACGGTCTGAAAAATTGGAGGAGCATGAAGCGGGGTTGAAAAACATGAAGAGCCTGAAAAGAGTGAAATAAATGAAGAGCTTCAAAAGGTGTCAAAAATATGAGGAGCATGAAACGGTCTGAAAAATAGGTGGAGCATGAAGGGTGATGAAAAACATGAAGAGCCTGAAAAAGTGTGAAATACATGAAGAGCTTCAAAGGTGTTAAAATTTGAGGAGCATGATACGGTCTGAAAAATAGGAGGAGCATGAAGCGGTGTTGAAAAATATGAAGAGCATGAAAAGGTGTGAAAAATATGAGGAGCTTCAAAAAGTGTCAAAAATATGAGGAGCATGAAACGGTCTGAAAAATAGGAGGAGCAAGAAGCGGTGTTGAAAAATATGAAGAGCCTGAAAAGGTGTGAAATATATGAAGAGCTTAAAAAGGCGGGAAATATATGAGGACCCTGAAACGCTCTGAAAAACAGGAGGAGAATGAAGCGGTGTTGAAAAATATGAAGATCCTGAATAGTTGTGAAATATATGAAGAGCTTCAAAAGGTGTCAAAAATTTTAGGAGCATGAAACGGTCTGAAAAATTGGAGGAGCATGAAGCGGTGTTGAAAAATATGAAGAGCCTGAAAAGGTGTGAAATATAAGAAGAGCTTAAAAAGGCGGGAAATATATGAGGACCCTGAAACGCTCTGAGAAACAGGAGGAGAATGAATCGGTGTTGAAAAATATGAAGAGCCTGAAAAGGTGTGAAATATATGACGAGCTTAAAAAGGCGTGAAATATATGAGGAACCTGAAACGCTCTGAGAAACAGTAGGAGAATGAAGCGGTGTTGAAGAATATGAAGAGCCTGAAAAGGTGTTAACAATATTAGGAGCCTGAAACGGTCTGAAAAATAGGAGGCGCATAAAGCAGTGTTGAAAAGCTTGAAAAGCCTGAAAAGGTGTGAAAAACATGAAGAGCTTCAAAAGGTGTCAAAACTATGAGGAGCATGAAACGGTCTGAAAAATAGGAGGAGCATGAAACGGTGTTGAAAAACATGAAGAGCCTGAAAAGAGTGAAATATATGAAGAGCTTCAAAAGGTGTCAAAAATATGAGGAACATGAAACGGTCTGAAAAATAGGAGGAGCATGAAGCGGGGTTGAAAAACATGAAGAGCCTGAAAAGTTGTGTAATATATGAAGAGCTTCAAAAGATGTGAAAAATATGAGGAGAATGATACGGGCTGAAAAGAAGGAGGAGCATGAAGCGGTGTTGAAAAACATGAACAGCCTGAAAAGGTGTGAAAAACATGAAGAGCTTCAAAAGGTGTCAAAAATATGAGGAGCATGAAACGGCCAGAAAAATAGGAGGAGCATGAAGCGGTGTTCAGAAATATGAAGCGCCTGAAAACGTGGGAAAAATATGAGGAGCATGAAACGGTTTGAAAAATAGGTGGAGCATGAAGTGGTGTTGAAAAACTTGAAGAGCCTGAAAAGGTGTTAACAATATTAGGAGCCTGAAACGGTCTGAAAAATAGGAGGCGCATAAAGGGGTGTTGAAAAACTTGAAAAGCCTGAAAAGGTGTGAAAACCATGAAGAGCTTCAAGAAGTGTCAAAATTATGAGGAGCATGAAACGGTCTGAAAAATAGGAGGAGCATGAAACGGTGTTGAAAAACATGAAGAGCCTGAAAAGAGTGAAATATATGAAGAGCTTCAAAAGGTGTCAAAAATATGAGGAACATGAAACGGTCTGAAAAATAGGAGGAGCATGAAGCGGGGTTGAAAACATGAAGAGCCTGAAAAGTTGTGTAATATATGAAGAGCTTCAAAAGATGTGAAATATATGAGGAGAATGATACGGGCTGAAAAGAAGGAGGAGCATGAAGCGGTGTTGAAAAACATGAACAGCCTGAAACGGTGTGAAAAACATGAAGAGCTTCAAAAGGTGTCAAAAATATGAGGAGCATGAAACGGCCAGAAAAATAGGAGGAGCATGAAGCGGTGTTCAGAAATATGAAGGGCCTGAAAAGGTGGGAAAAATATGAGGAGCATGATACGGTGTGAAAAATAGGTGGAGCATGAAGCGGTGTTCACATGAAGAGCCTGAAAAGGTGTGAAAAATATGAAGAGCTTAAAAAAGTGTCAAAAATATGAGGAGCATTAAACGGTGTTGAAAAACATGAAGAGCCTGAAAAGAGTGAAATAAATGAAGAGCTTCAAAAGGTGTCGAAAATATGAGGAGCATGAAACGGTCTTAAAAATAGGTGGAGCATGAAGGGTGATGAAAAACATGAAGAGCCTGAAAAAGTGTGAAATACATGAAGAGCTTCAAAGGTGTTTAAATTTGAGGAGCATGATACGGTCTGAAAAATAGGAGGAACATGAAGCGGTGTTGAAAAACATGAAGATTCTGAAAAGGTGTGAAAAATATGAAGAGCTTCAAAAAGTGTCAAAAATATGAGGAGCATGAAACGGTCTGAAAAATAGGAGGAGCATGAAGAGGTGATCAAAAACATGAAGAGCCTGAAAAGGTGTGAATCATATGAAGAGTTTCAAAATTTGTCAAAAATATGAGGAGCATGAAACGGTATGAAAAATAGAGGGAACATGAAGCGGTGTTGAAATACTTGAAGAGCCTGAAAAGGTGTGAAAAATATGAAGAGCTTAAAAAAGTGTCAAAAATATGAGGAGCATTAAACGGTGTTTAAAAACATGAAGAGCCTGAAAAGAGTGAAATAAATGAAGAGCTTCAAATGGTGTCAAAAATATGAGGAGCATGAAACGGTCTGAAAAGTAGGTGGAGCATGAAGGGTGAGGAAAAACATGAAGAGCCTGAAAAAGTGTGAAATACATGAAGAGCTTCAAAGGTGTTAAAATTTGAGGAGCATGATACGGTCTGAAAAATAGGAGGAGCATGAAGCGGTGTTGAAAAATATGAAGAGCCTGAAAAGGTGTGAAAAATATGAAGAGCTTCAAAAAGTGTCAAAAATATGAGGAGCATGAAACGGTCTGAAAAATAGGAGGAGCAAGAAGAGGTGTTGAAAAACCTGAAGAGCCTGAAAAGGTGTGAAATATATGAAGAGCTTAAAAAGGCATGAAATGTATAAGGAACCTGAAACGCTCTGAAAAACAGGAGGAGAATGAAGCGGTGTTGAAAAATATGAAGAGCCTGAAAAGTTGTGAAATATATGAAGAGCTTCAAAAGGTGTCAAAAATTTTAGGAGCATGAAACTGTCAGAAAAATTGGAGGAGCATGAAGCGGTGTTGAAAAATATGAAGAGCCTGAAAAGGTGTGAAATATATGAAGAGCTTAAGAAGGCGGGAAATATATGAGGACCCTGAAACGCTCTGAGAAACAGGAGGAGAATGAATCGGTGTTGAAAAATATGAAGAGCCTGAAAAGGTGTGAAATATATGACGAGCTTAAAAAGGCGTGAAATATATGAGGAACCTGAAACGCTCTGAGAAACAGTAGGAGAATGAAGCGGTGTTGAAGAATATGAAGAGCCTGAAAAGGTGTTAACAATATTAGGAGCCTGAAACGGTCTGAAAAATAGGAGGCGCATAAAGCAGTGTTGAAAAGCTTGAAAAGCCTGAAAAGGTGTGAAAAACATGAAGAGCTTCAAAAGGTGTCAAAACTATGAGGAGCATGAAACGGTCTGAAAAATAGGAGGAGCATGAAACGGTGTTGAAAAACATGAAGAGCCTGAAAAGAGTGAAATATATGAAGAGCTTCAAAAGGTGTCAAAAATATGAGGAACATGAAACGGTCTGAAAAATAGGAGGAGCATGAAGCGGGGTTGAAAAACATGAAGAGCCTGAAAAGTTGTGTAATATATGAAGAGCTTCAAAAGATGTGAAAAATATGAGGAGAATGATACGGGCTGAAAAGAAGGAGGAGCATGAAGCGGTGTTGAAAAACATGAACAGCCTGAAAAGGTGTGAAAAACATGAAGAGCTTCAAAAGGTGTCAAAAATATGAGGAGCATGAAACGGCCAGAAAAATAGGAGGAGCATGAAGCGGTGTTCAGAAATATGAAGCGCCTGAAAACGTGGGAAAAATATGAGGAGCATGAAACGGTTTGAAAAATAGGTGGAGCATGAAGTGGTGTTGAAAAACTTGAAGAGCCTGAAAAGGTGTTAACAATATTAGGAGCCTGAAACGGTCTGAAAAATAGGAGGCGCATAAAGGGGTGTTGAAAAACTTGAAAAGCCTGAAAAGGTGTGAAAACCATGAAGAGCTTCAAGAAGTGTCAAAATTATGAGGAGCATGAAACGGTCTGAAAAATAGGAGGAGCATGAAACGGTGTTGAAAAACATGAAGAGCCTGAAAAGAGTGAAATATATGAAGAGCTTCAAAAGGTGTCAAAAATATGAGGAACATGAAACGGTCTGAAAAATAGGAGGAGCATGAAGCGGGGTTGAAAACATGAAGAGCCTGAAAAGTTGTGTAATATATGAAGAGCTTCAAAAGATGTGAAATATATGAGGAGAATGATACGGGCTGAAAAGAAGGAGGAGCATGAAGCGGTGTTGAAAAACATGAACAGCCTGAAACGGTGTGAAAAACATGAAGAGCTTCAAAAGGTGTCAAAAATATGAGGAGCATGAAACGGCCAGAAAAATAGGAGGAGCATGAAGCGGTGTTCAGAAATATGAAGGGCCTGAAAAGGTGGGAAAAATATGAGGAGCATGATACGGTGTGAAAAATAGGTGGAGCATGAAGCGGTGTTCACATGAAGAGCCTGAAAAGGTGTGAAAAATATGAAGAGCTTAAAAAAGTGTCAAAAATATGAGGAGCATTAAACGGTGTTGAAAAACATGAAGAGCCTGAAAAGAGTGAAATAAATGAAGAGCTTCAAAAGGTGTCGAAAATATGAGGAGCATGAAACGGTCTTAAAAATAGGTGGAGCATGAAGGGTGATGAAAAACATGAAGAGCCTGAAAAAGTGTGAAATACATGAAGAGCTTCAAAGGTGTTAAAATTTGAGGTGCATGATACGGTCTGAAAAATAGGAGGAACATGAAGCGGTGTTGAAAAACATGAAGATTCTGAAAAGGTGTGAAAAATATGAAGAGCTTCAAAAAGTGTCAAAAATATGAGGAGCATGAAACGGTCTGAAAAATAGGAGGAGCATGAAGAGTTGTTCAAAAACATGAAGAGCCTGAAAAGGTGTGAATCATATGAAGAGTTTCAAAATTTGTCAAAAATATGAGGAGCATGAAACGGTATGAAAAATAGAGGGAACATGAAGCGGTGTTGAAATACTTGAAGAGCCTGAAAAGGTGTGAAAAATATGAAGAGCCTTAAAAGAGTGAAATATATGAAGAGCTTCAAAAGGTGTCAAAAATATGAGGAGCATGAAACGATCTGAAAAATAGGTGGGTCATGAAGCGGTGTTGAAAAACTTGAAGAGCCTGAAAAGGTGTTAAAAATATTAGGAGCATGAAACGGTCTGAAAAATAGGAGGAGCATGAAGCGCTGCTGAAAAACATGACGAGACTTAAAAAGTGTGAAATATATGAAGAGCTTCAAAAGGTGTTAAAATTTGAGGAGCATGATACGGTCTGAAAGATAGAAGGAACATCAAGCGGTGTTGAAAAATATGAAGAGCCTGAAAAGGTGTTAAAAATATTAGGAGCATGAAACGTTCTGAAAAATAGGTGGAGCATGAAGTGGTGTTGAAAAACTTGAAGAGCCTGAAAAGGTGTTAACAATATTAGGAGCCTGAAACAGTCTGAAAAATAGGAGGCGCAAGAAGCGGTGTTGAAAAACTTGAAAAGCCTGAAAAGGTGTGAAAAACATGAAGAGCTTCAAAAAGTGTCAAAAATATGAGGAGCATGAAACGGTCTGAAAACTAGGAGGAGCATGAAACGGTGTTGAAAAACATGAAGAGCCTGAAAAGAGTGAAATATATGAAGAGCTTCAAAAGGTGTCGAAAATATGAGGAACATGAAACGGTCTGAAAAATAGGAGGAGCATGTAGCGGGGTAGAAAAACATGAAGAGCCTGAAAAGTTGTGTAATATATGAAGAGCTTCAAAAGATGTGAAAAATATGAGGAGAATGATACGGGCTGAAAAGAAGGAGGAGCATGAAGCGGTGTTGAAAAACATGAACAGCCTGAAAAGGTGTGAAAAACAAGAAGAGCTTCAAAAGGTGTCAAAAATATGAGGAGCATGAAACGGCCAGAAAAATAGGAGGAGCATGAAGCGGTGTTGAAAAACTTGAAAAGCCTGAAAAGGTGTGAAAAACATGAAGAGCTTCAAAAAGTGTCAAAAATATGAGGAGCATGAAACGGTCTGAAAAATAGGAGGAGCATGAAGCGGTGTTGCAAAGATGAAGAGCATGAAAAGGTGTGAAAATCATGAAGAGTTTCAAAAGGTGTCAAAAATATGAGGAGAATGAAAAGGTCTCAAAAGTAGGAGGAGCATGAAGCTGTGTTGAAAAACATGAAGAGCCTGAAAAGGTGTGAAAAATATGAAGAGCTTCAAAACGTATCAAAAATATGAGGAACATGAAGCGCTGTTTAAAAATATGAAGAGCCTGAAAAAGTGTGAAAAATATGAAGAGCTTCAAAAGGTGTCAAATATAGGAGGAGCATGAAACAGTGTTCAAAAACAAGAAGAGCCTGGAAAGGTGTGAAAAATATGAAGAGCTTCAAAAGGTGTCAAAAATATGAGGAGCATGAAACGGTCTGAAAAATTGGAGGAGCATGAAGCAGTGTTGAAAAACATGAAGAGCCTGAAAAGAGTGAAATATATGAAGAGCTTCAAAAGGTGTCAAAAATAGGAGGAGCATGAAACGGTCTGAAAAATAGGCAGAACAAGAAGCGGTGTTGAAAAACATTACGAGCCTGAAAAAGTGTGAAATATATGAAGAGCTTCAAAAGGTGTTAAAATTTGAGGAGCATGATATGGTCTGAAAAATTGGAGGAGCATGAAGCGGTGTTGAAAAATATGAAGAGCCTGAAAAGGTGTGAAATATATGAAGAGCTTCAAAAGGTGTCAAACAAGTTAGGAGTATGGAACGTTCTGAAAAATAGGAGGAGCATGAAGCGCTGTTGAAAAGCATGAAGAGCCTGAAAAGTTGTGAAATATATGAAGAGCTTCAAAAGGTGTCAAAAATATGAGGAGCATGAAACGGTCTGAAAATTTGGAGGAGCATGAAGCGGTCTTGAAAGACATGAATACCCTGAAATGGTGTCAAAAATATGAAGAGCTTCAAAAGATGTCAAAAATATGAGGCGCATGAAACAGTCTGAAAAACTGGAGGACAATGAATCAGTCTTGAAAGACATTAATTCCCTGAAAAAGTGTGAAAAATATGAAGAGCTTCAAAAGGTGTCAAAAATATGAGGAGCATGAAACGGTCTGAAAAAAAGGAGGAGAATGAAACGGTGTTGAAAAACATGAAGAGCCTGAAAAGGTGTGAAAAATATGAAGAGCTTCAAAAGGTGTCAAAAAATGAGGAGCATGACACTCTGAAAAATAGGAGGAGCATGAAGCGGTGTTGAAAAACGTGAAGAGCCTGAAAAGGTGTGAAAATTATGAAGAGCTTCAAAAGGTGTCAAAAATTTGAAGAGAATGAAACAGTCTGATAAATAGGAGCAGCATGAAGCGGTGTTGAAAAACATGAAGAGCCTGAAAAGGTGTTAAAAATATTAGGAGCATGAAACGGTCTTAAAAATAGGTGGAGCATGAAGCGGTTGTGAAAAACATGAAGAGCCTGAAAAGGTATGAAATATATGAAGAGCTTCAAAACGTGTCAAAAATATGAGGAGCATGAAACAGAATTCAAAAACATGAAGAGCCTGAAAAGACGTGAAAAATATGAAGAGCGTCAAAAGGTGTCAAAATTATGAGGAGCATGAAACGGTCTGAAAAATAGGAGGAGCATGAAACGGTGTTGAAAAACATGAAGAGCCTGAAAAGAGTGAAATATATGAAGAGCTTCAAAAGGTGTCAAAAATATGAGGAACATGAAACGGTCTGAAAAATAGGAGGAGCATGAAGCGGGGTTGAAAACATGAAGAGCCTGAAAAGTTGTGTAATATATGAAGACCTTCAAAAGATGTGAAAAATATGAGGAGAATGATACGGGCTGAAAAGAAGGAGGAGCATGAAGCGGTGTTGAAAAACATGAACAGCCTGAAACGGTGTGAAAAACATGAAGAGCTTCAAAAGGTGTCAAAAATATGAGGAGCATGAAACGGCCAGAAAAATAGGAGGAGCATGAAGCGGTGTTCAGAAATATGAAGCGCCTGAAAAGGTGGGAAAAATATGAGGAGCATGATACGGTCTGAAAAATAGGTGGAGCATGAAGCGGTGTTCACATGAAGAGCCTGAAAAGGTGTGAAAAATATGAAGAGCTTAAAAAAGTGTCAAAAATATGAGGAGCATTAAACGGTGTTTAAAAACATGAAGAGCCTGAAAAGAGTGAAATAAATGAAGAGCTTCAAATGGTGTCAAAAATATGAGGAGCATGAAACGGTCTGAAAAGTAGGTGGAGCATGAAGGGTGAGGAAAAACATGAAGAGCCTGAAAAAGTGTGAAATACATGAAGAGCTTCAAAGGTGTTAAAATTTGAGGAGCATGATACGGTCTGAAAAATAGGAGGAGCATGAAGCGGTGTTGAAAAATATGAAGAGCCTGAAAAGGTGTGAAAAATATGAAGAGCTTCAAAAAGTGTCAAAAATATGAGGAGCATGAAACGGTCTGAAAAATAGGAGGAGCAAGAAGAGGTGTTGAAAAACCTGAAGAGCCTGAAAAGGTGTGAAATATATGAAGAGCTTAAAAAGGCATGAAATGTATAAGGAACCTGAAACGCTCTGAAAAACAGGAGGAGAATGAAGCGGTGTTGAAAAATATGAAGAGCCTGAAAAGTTGTGAAATATATGAAGAGCTTCAAAAGGTGTCAAAAATTTTAGGAGCATGAAACTGTCAGAAAAATTGGAGGAGCATGAAGCGGTGTTGAAAAATATGAAGAGCCTGAAAAGGTGTGAAATATATGAAGAGCTTAAGAAGGCGGGAAATATATGAGGACCCTGAAACGCTCTGAGAAACAGGAGGAGAATGAATCGGTGTTGAAAAATATGAAGAGCCTGAAAAGGTGTGAAATATATGACGAGCTTAAAAAGGCGTGAAATATATGAGGAACCTGAAACGCTCTGAGAAACAGTAGGAGAATGAAGCGGTGTTGAAGAATATGAAGAGCCTGAAAAGGTGTTAACAATATTAGGAGCCTGAAACGGTCTGAAAAATAGGAGGCGCATAAAGCAGTGTTGAAAAGCTTGAAAAGCCTGAAAAGGTGTGAAAAACATGAAGAGCTTCAAAAGGTGTCAAAACTATGAGGAGCATGAAACGGTCTGAAAAATAGGAGGAGCATGAAACGGTGTTGAAAAACATGAAGAGCCTGAAAAGAGTGAAATATATGAAGAGCTTCAAAAGGTGTCAAAAATATGAGGAACATGAAACGGTCTGAAAAATAGGAGGAGCATGAAGCGGGGTTGAAAAACATGAAGAGCCTGAAAAGTTGTGTAATATATGAAGAGCTTCAAAAGATGTGAAAAATATGAGGAGAATGATACGGGCTGAAAAGAAGGAGGAGCATGAAGCGGTGTTGAAAAACATGAACAGCCTGAAAAGGTGTGAAAAACATGAAGAGCTTCAAAAGGTGTCAAAAATATGAGGAGCATGAAACGGCCAGAAAAATAGGAGGAGCATGAAGCGGTGTTCAGAAATATGAAGCGCCTGAAAACGTGGGAAAAATATGAGGAGCATGAAACGGTTTGAAAAATAGGTGGAGCATGAAGTGGTGTTGAAAAACTTGAAGAGCCTGAAAAGGTGTTAACAATATTAGGAGCCTGAAACGGTCTGAAAAATAGGAGGCGCATAAAGGGGTGTTGAAAAACTTGAAAAGCCTGAAAAGGTGTGAAAACCATGAAGAGCTTCAAGAAGTGTCAAAATTATGAGGAGCATGAAACGGTCTGAAAAATAGGAGGAGCATGAAACGGTGTTGAAAAACATGAAGAGCCTGAAAAGAGTGAAATATATGAAGAGCTTCAAAAGGTGTCAAAAATATGAGGAACATGAAACGGTCTGAAAAATAGGAGGAGCATGAAGCGGGGTTGAAAACATGAAGAGCCTGAAAAGTTGTGTAATATATGAAGAGCTTCAAAAGATGTGAAATATATGAGGAGAATGATACGGGCTGAAAAGAAGGAGGAGCATGAAGCGGTGTTGAAAAACATGAACAGCCTGAAACGGTGTGAAAAACATGAAGAGCTTCAAAAGGTGTCAAAAATATGAGGAGCATGAAACGGCCAGAAAAATAGGAGGAGCATGAAGCGGTGTTCAGAAATATGAAGGGCCTGAAAAGGTGGGAAAAATATGAGGAGCATGATACGGTGTGAAAAATAGGTGGAGCATGAAGCGGTGTTCACATGAAGAGCCTGAAAAGGTGTGAAAAATATGAAGAGCTTAAAAAAGTGTCAAAAATATGAGGAGCATTAAACGGTGTTGAAAAACATGAAGAGCCTGAAAAGAGTGAAATAAATGAAGAGCTTCAAAAGGTGTCGAAAATATGAGGAGCATGAAACGGTCTTAAAAATAGGTGGAGCATGAAGGGTGATGAAAAACATGAAGAGCCTGAAAAAGTGTGAAATACATGAAGAGCTTCAAAGGTGTTAAAATTTGAGGTGCATGATACGGTCTGAAAAATAGGAGGAACATGAAGCGGTGTTGAAAAACATGAAGATTCTGAAAAGGTGTGAAAAATATGAAGAGCTTCAAAAAGTGTCAAAAATATGAGGAGCATGAAACGGTCTGAAAAATAGGAGGAGCATGAAGAGTTGTTCAAAAACATGAAGAGCCTGAAAAGGTGTGAATCATATGAAGAGTTTCAAAATTTGTCAAAAATATGAGGAGCATGAAACGGTATGAAAAATAGAGGGAACATGAAGCGGTGTTGAAATACTTGAAGAGCCTGAAAAGGTGTGAAAAATATGAAGAGCCTTAAAAGAGTGAAATATATGAAGAGCTTCAAAAGGTGTCAAAAATATGAGGAGCATGAAACGATCTGAAAAATAGGTGGGTCATGAAGCGGTGTTGAAAAACTTGAAGAGCCTGAAAAGGTGTTAAAAATATTAGGAGCATGAAACGGTCTGAAAAATAGGAGGAGCATGAAGCGCTGCTGAAAAACATGACGAGACTTAAAAAGTGTGAAATATATGAAGAGCTTCAAAAGGTGTTAAAATTTGAGGAGCATGATACGGTCTGAAAGATAGAAGGAACATCAAGCGGTGTTGAAAAATATGAAGAGCCTGAAAAGGTGTTAAAAATATTAGGAGCATGAAACGTTCTGAAAAATAGGTGGAGCATGAAGTGGTGTTGAAAAACTTGAAGAGCCTGAAAAGGTGTTAACAATATTAGGAGCCTGAAACAGTCTGAAAAATAGGAGGCGCAAGAAGCGGTGTTGAAAAACTTGAAAAGCCTGAAAAGGTGTGAAAAACATGAAGAGCTTCAAAAAGTGTCAAAAATATGAGGAGCATGAAACGGTCTGAAAACTAGGAGGAGCATGAAACGGTGTTGAAAAACATGAAGAGCCTGAAAAGAGTGAAATATATGAAGAGCTTCAAAAGGTGTCGAAAATATGAGGAACATGAAACGGTCTGAAAAATAGGAGGAGCATGTAGCGGGGTAGAAAAACATGAAGAGCCTGAAAAGTTGTGTAATATATGAAGAGCTTCAAAAGATGTGAAAAATATGAGGAGAATGATACGGGCTGAAAAGAAGGAGGAGCATGAAGCGGTGTTGAAAAACATGAACAGCCTGAAAAGGTGTGAAAAACAAGAAGAGCTTCAAAAGGTGTCAAAAATATGAGGAGCATGAAACGGCCAGAAAAATAGGAGGAGCATGAAGCGGTGTTGAAAAACTTGAAAAGCCTGAAAAGGTGTGAAAAACATGAAGAGCTTCAAAAAGTGTCAAAAATATGAGGAGCATGAAACGGTCTGAAAAATAGGAGGAGCATGAAGCGGTGTTGCAAAGATGAAGAGCATGAAAAGGTGTGAAAATCATGAAGAGTTTCAAAAGGTGTCAAAAATATGAGGAGAATGAAAAGGTCTCAAAAGTAGGAGGAGCATGAAGCTGTGTTGAAAAACATGAAGAGCCTGAAAAGGTGTGAAAAATATGAAGAGCTTCAAAACGTATCAAAAATATGAGGAACATGAAGCGCTGTTTAAAAATATGAAGAGCCTGAAAAAGTGTGAAAAATATGAAGAGCTTCAAAAGGTGTCAAATATAGGAGGAGCATGAAACAGTGTTCAAAAACAAGAAGAGCCTGGAAAGGTGTGAAAAATATGAAGAGCTTCAAAAGGTGTCAAAAATATGAGGAGCATGAAACGGTCTGAAAAATTGGAGGAGCATGAAGCAGTGTTGAAAAACATGAAGAGCCTGAAAAGAGTGAAATATATGAAGAGCTTCAAAAGGTGTCAAAAATAGGAGGAGCATGAAACGGTCTGAAAAATAGGCAGAGCAAGAAGCGGTGTTGAAAAACATGACGAGCCTGAAAAAGTGTGAAATATATGAAGAGCTTCAAAAGGTGTTAAAATTTGAGGAGCATGATATGGTCTGAAAAATTGGAGGAGCATGAAGCGGTGTTGAAAAATATGAAGAGCCTGAAAAGGTGTGAAATATATGAAGAGCTTCAAAAGGTGTCAAACAAGTTAGGAGTATGGAACGTTCTGAAAAATAGGAGGAGCATGAAGCGCTGTTGAAAAGCATGAAGAGCCTGAAAAGTTGTGAAATATATGAAGAGCTTCAAAAGGTGTCAAAAATATGAGGAGCATGAAACGGTCTGAAAATTTGGAGGAGCATGAAGCGGTCTTGAAAGACATGAATACCCTGAAATGGTGTCAAAAATATGAAGAGCTTCAAAAGATGTCAAAAATATGAGGCGCATGAAACAGTCTGAAAAACTGGAGGACAATGAATCAGTCTTGAAAGACATTAATTCCCTGAAAAAGTGTGAAAAATATGAAGAGCTTCAAAAGGTGTCAAAAATATGAGGAGCATGAAACGGTCTGAAAAAAAGGAGGAGAATGAAACGGTGTTGAAAAACATGAAGAGCCTGAAAAGGTGTGAAAAATATGAAGAGCTTCAAAAGGTGTCAAAAAATGAGGAGCATGACACTCTGAAAAATAGGAGGAGCATGAAGCGGTGTTGAAAAACGTGAAGAGCCTGAAAAGGTGTGAAAATTATGAAGAGCTTCAAAAGGTGTCAAAAATTTGAAGAGAATGAAACAGTCTGATAAATAGGAGCAGCATGAAGCGGTGTTGAAAAACATGAAGAGCCTGAAAAGGTGTTAAAAATATTAGGAGCATGAAACGGTCTTAAAAATAGGTGGAGCATGAAGCGGTTGTGAAAAACATGAAGAGCCTGAAAAGGTATGAAATATATGAAGAGCTTCAAAACGTGTCAAAAATATGAGGAGCATGAAACAGAATTCAAAAACATGAAGAGCCTGAAAAGACGTGAAAAATATGAAGAGCGTCAAAAGGTGTCAAAATTATGAGGAGCATGAAACGGTCTGAAAAATAGGAGGAGCATGAAACGGTGTTGAAAAACATGAAGAGCCTGAAAAGAGTGAAATATATGAAGAGCTTCAAAAGGTGTCAAAAATATGAGGAACATGAAACGGTCTGAAAAATAGGAGGAGCATGAAGCGGGGTTGAAAACATGAAGAGCCTGAAAAGTTGTGTAATATATGAAGACCTTCAAAAGATGTGAAAAATATGAGGAGAATGATACGGGCTGAAAAGAAGGAGGAGCATGAAGCGGTGTTGAAAAACATGAACAGCCTGAAACGGTGTGAAAAACATGAAGAGCTTCAAAAGGTGTCAAAAATATGAGGAGCATGAAACGGCCAGAAAAATAGGAGGAGCATGAAGCGGTGTTCAGAAATATGAAGCGCCTGAAAAGGTGGGAAAAATATGAGGAGCATGATACGGTCTGAAAAATAGGTGGAGCATGAAGCGGTGTTCACATGAAGAGCCTGAAAAGGTGTGAAAAATATGAAGAGCTTAAAAAAGTGTCAAAAATATGAGGAGCATTAAACGGTGTTGCAAAACATGAAGAGCCTGAAAAGAGTGAAATAAATGAAGAGCTTCAAAAGGTGTCAAAAATATGAGGAGCATGAAACGGTCTGAAAAGTAGGTGGAGCATGAAGGGTGAGGAAAAACATGAAGAGCCTGAAAAAGTGTGAAATACATGAAGAGCTTCAAAGGTGTTAAAATTTGAGGAGCATGATACGGTCTGAAAAATAGGAGGAGCATGAAGCGGTGTTGAAAAACATGAAGACTCTGAAAAGATGTGAAAAATATGAAGAGCTTCAAAAAGTGTCAAAAATATGAGGAGCATGAAACGGTCTGAAAAATAGGAGGAGCAAGAAGCGGTGTTGAAAAACCTGAAGAGCCTGAAAAGGTGTGAAATATATGAAGAGCTTAAAAAGGCATGAAATGTATAAGGAACCTGAAACGCTCTGAAAAACAGGAGGAGAATGAAGCGGTGTTGAAAAATATGAAGAGCCTGAAAAGTTGTGAAATATATGAAGAGCTTCAAAAGGTGTCAAAAATTTTAGGAGCATGAAACTGTCAGAAAAATTGGAGGAGCATGAAGCGGTGTTGAAAAATATGAAGAGCCTGAAAAGGTGTGAAATATATGAAGAGCTTAAGAAGGCGGGAAATATATGAGGACCCTGAAACGCTCTGAGAAACAGGAGGAGAATGAATCGGTGTTGAAAAATATGAAGAGCCTGAAAAGGTGTGAAATATATGACGAGCTTAAAAAGGCGTGAAATATATGAGGAACCTGAAACGCTCTGAGAAACAGTAGGAGAATGAAGCGGTGTTGAAGAATATGAAGAGCCTGAAAAGGTGTTAACAATATTAGGAGCCTGAAACGGTCTGAAAAATAGGAGGAGCATGAAACGGTGTTCAAAAACATGAAGAGCATGAAAAGCTGTGAAAAATATGAAGAGCTTCAAAACGTGTCAAAAATATGAGGAGCATGAAGCGATCTGAAAAATAGGAGGAGTATGAAACGGTGTTGAAAACATGAAGAGCCTGTAAATGTGTGAAAAATATGAACCGCTTCAGAAGGTGTGAAAAATATGAGGAGCATGAAACGGTCTGAAAAATAGGTGGAGCATGAAGCGGTGCTGAAAAACATGACGAGACTGAAAAAGTGTGAAATATATGAAGAGCTTCAAAAGGTGTTAAAATTTGAGGAGCATGATACGGTCTGAAAGATAGGAGGATCATGAAGCGGTGTTGAAAAACATGAAGAGCCTGAAAAGGTGTTAAAAATATTAGGAGCATGAAACGGTTTGAAAAATAGGTGGAGCATGAAGTGGTGTTGAAAAACTTGAAGAGCCTGAAAAGGTGTTAGCAATATTAGGAGCCTGAAACGGTCTGAAAAATAGGAGGCGCATGAAGCGGGGTTGAAAAACATGAAGAGCCTGAAAAGGTGTGAAAAACATGAAGAGTCTGAAAATGTGTCAAATATATGAAGAGCTTCAAAAGGTTTGAAAAATATGAGGAGCATGATACTGTCTGAAAAATAGGAGAAGCAAGAAGCAGTGTTGACAAACATGAAGAGCCTGAAAAGGTTTGAAAAACATGAAGAGTCTGAAAAGGTGTGAAATATATGAATAGCTTCAAAAGGTGTCAAATATGTTAGGAGCATGAAGTGGTGTTGAAAAACATGAAGAGCCTGAAAAGGTGTGAAAAATATGAAGAGCTTCAAAATGTATCAAAAATATGAGGAGCATGAAGCGCTGTTTAAAAATATGAAGAGCCTGAAAAAGTGTGAAAAATATGAAGAGCTTCAAAAGGTGTCAAATATAGGAGGAGCATGAAACAGTGTTCAAAAACAAGAAGAGCCTGAAAAGGTGTGAAAAATATGAAGAGATTCAAAAGGTGTCAAAAATATGAGGAGCATGAAACGGTCTGAAAAATTGGAGGAGCATGAAGCGGGGTTGAAAAACATGAAGAGCCTGAAAAGAGTGAAATAAATGAAGAGCTTCAAAAGGTGTCAAAAATATGAGGAGCATGAAACGGTCTGAAAAATAGGTGGAGCATGAAGGGTGATGAAAAACATGAAGAGCCTGAAAAAGTGTGAAATACATGAAGAGCTTCAAAGGTGTTAAAATTTGAGGAGCATGATAAGGTCTGAAAAATAGGAGGAGCATGAAGCGGTGTTGAAAAATATGAAGAGCCTGAAAAGGTGTGAAAAATATGAGGAGCTTCAAAAAGTGTCAAAAATATGAGGAGCATGAAACGGTCTGAAAAATAGGAGGAGCAAGAAGCGGTGTTGAAAAATATGAAGAGCCTGAAAAGGTGTGAAATATATGAAGAGCTTAAAAAGGCGGGAAATATATGAGGACCCTGAAACGCTCTGAAAAACAGGAGGAGAATGAAGCGGTGTTGAAAAATATGAAGATCCTGAAAAGTTGTGAAATATATGAAGAGCTTCAAAAGGTGTCAAAAATTTTAGGAGCATGAAACGGTCTGAAAAATTGGAGGAGCATGAAGCGGTGTTGAAAAATATGAAGAGCCTGAAAAGGTGTGAAATATATGAAGAGCTTAAGAAGGCGGGAAATATATGAGGAACCTGAAACGCTCTGAGAAACAGGAGGAGAATGAATCGGTGTTGAAAAATATGAAGAGCCTGAAAAGGTGTGAAATATATGACGAGCTTAAAAAGGCGTGAAATATATGAGGAACCTGAAACGCTCTGAGAAACAGTAGGAGAATGAAGCGGTGTTGAAGAATATGAAGAGCCTGAAAAGGTGTTAACAATATTAGGAGCCTGAAACGGTCTGAAAAATAGGAGGCACATAAAGCAGTGTTGAAAAGCTTGAAAAGCCTGAAAAGGTGTGAAAAACATGAAGAGCTTCAAAAGGTGTCAAAAATATGAGGAGCATGAAACGGTCTGAAAAATAGGAGGAGCATGAAACGGTGTTGAAAAACATGAAGAGCCTGAAAAGAGTGAAATATATGAAGAGCTTCAAAAGGTGTCAAAAATATGAGGAACATGAAACGGTCTGAAAAATAGGAGGAGCATGAAGCGGGGTTGAAAAACATGAAGAGCCTGAAAAGTTGTGTAATATATGAAGAGCTTCAAAAGATGTGAAAAATATGAGGAGAATGATACGGGCTGAAAAGAAGGAGGAGCATGAAGCGGTGTTGAAAAACATGAACAGCCTGAAAAGGTGTGAAAAACATGAAGAGCTTCAAAAGGTGTCAAAAATATGAGGAGCATGAAACGGCCAGAAAAATAGGAGGAGCATGAAGCGGTGTTCAGAAATATGAAGCGCCTGAAAACGTGGGAAAAATATGAGGAGCATGAAACGGTTTGAAAAATAGGTGGAGCATGAAGTGGTGTTGAAAAACTTGAAGAGCCTGAAAAGGTGTTAACAATATTAGGAGCCTGAAACGGTCTGAAAAATAGGAGGCGCATAAAGGGGTGTTGAAAAACTTGAAAAGCCTGAAAAGGTGTGAAAACCATGAAGAGCTTCAAGAAGTGTCAAAATTATGAGGAGCATGAAACGGTCTGAAAAATAGGAGGAGCATGAAACGGTGTTGAAAAACATGAAGAGCCTGAAAAGAGTGAAATATATGAAGAGCTTCAAAAGGTGTCAAAAATATGAGGAACATGAAACGGTCTGAAAAATAGGAGGAGCATGAAGCGGGGTTGAAAACATGAAGAGCCTGAAAAGTTGTGTAATATATGAAGAGCTTCAAAAGATGTGAAATATATGAGGAGAATGATACGGGCTGAAAAGAAGGAGGAGCATGAAGCGGTGTTGAAAAACATGAACAGCCTGAAACGGTGTGAAAAACATGAAGAGCTTCAAAAGGTGTCAAAAATATGAGGAGCATGAAACGGCCAGAAAAATAGGAGGAGCATGAAGCGGTGTTCAGAAATATGAAGGGCCTGAAAAGGTGGGAAAAATATGAGGAGCATGATACGGTGTGAAAAATAGGTGGAGCATGAAGCGGTGTTCACATGATGAGCCTGAAAAGGTGTGAAAAATATGAAGAGCTTAAAAAAGTGTCAAAAATATGAGGAGCATTAAACGGTGTTGAAAAACATGAAGAGCCTGAAAAGAGTGAAATAAATGAAGAGCTTCAAAAGGTGTCGAAAATATGAGGAGCATGAAACGGTCTTAAAAATAGGTGGAGCATGAAGGGTGATGAAAAACATGAAGAGCCTGAAAAAGTGTGAAATACATGAAGAGCTTCAAAGGTGTTAAAATTTGAGGAGCATGATACGGTCTGAAAAATAGGAGGAACATGAAGCGGTGTTGAAAAACATGAAGATTCTGAAAAGGTGTGAAAAATATGAAGAGCTTCAAAAAGTGTCAAAAATATGAGGAGCATGAAACGGTCTGAAAAATAGGAGGAGCATGAAGAGGTGTTCAAAAACATGAAGAGCCTGAAAAGGTGTGAATCATATGAAGAGTTTCAAAATTTGTCAAAAATATGAGGAGCATGAAACGGTATGAAAAATAGAGGGAACATGAAGCGGTGTTGAAATACTTGAAGAGCCTGAAAAGGTGTGAAAAATATGAAGAGCTTAAAAAAGTGTCAAAAATATGAGGAGTTAAACGGTGTTTAAAAACATGAAGAGCCTGAAAAGAGTGAAATAAATGAAGAGCTTCAAATGGTGTCAAAAATATGAGGAGCATGAAACGGTCTGAAAAGTAGGTGGAGCATGAAGGGTGAGGAAAAACATGAAGAGCCTGAAAAAGTGTGAAATACATGAAGAGCTTCAAAGGTGTTAAAATTTGAGGAGCATGATACAGTCTGAAAAATAGGAGGAGCATGAAGCGGTGTTGAAAAATATGAAGAGCCTGAAAAGGTGTGAAAAATATGAAGAGCTTCAAAAAGTGTCAAAAATATGAGGAGCATGAAACGGTCTGAAAAATAGGAGGAGCAAGAAGCGGTGTTGAAAAACCTGAAGAGCCTGAAAAGGTGTGAAATATATGAAGAGCTTAAAAAGGCATGAAATGTATAAGGAACCTGAAACGCTCTGAAAAACAGGAGGAGAATGAAGCGGTGTTGAAAAATATGAAGAGCCTGAAAAGTTGTGAAATATATGAAGAGCTTCAAAAGTTGTCAAAAATTTTAGGAGCATGAAACTGTCAGAAAAATTGGAGGAGCATGAAGCGGTGTTGAAAAATATGAAGAGCCTGAAAAGGTGTGAAATATATGAAGAGCTTAAGAAGGCGGGAAATATATGAGGACCCTGAAACGCTCTGAGAAACAGGAGGAGAATGAATCGGTGTTGAAAAATATGAAGAGCCTGAAAAGGTGTGAAATATATGACGAGCTTAAAAAGGCGTGAAATATATGAGGAACCTGAAACGCTCTGAGAAACAGTAGGAGAATGAAGCGGTGTTGAAGAATATGAAGAGCCTGAAAAGGTGTTAACAATATTAGGAGCCTGAAACGGTCTGAAAAATAGGAGGCGCATAAAGCAGTGTTGAAAAGCTTGAAAAGCCTGAAAAGGTGTGAAAAACATGAAGAGCTTCAAAAGGTGTCAAAAATATGAGGAGCATGAAACGGTCTGAAAAATAGGAGGAGCATGAAACGGTGTTGAAAAACATGAAGAGCCTGAAAAGAGTGAAATATATGAAGAGCTTCAAAAGGTGTCAAAAATATGAGGAACATGAAACGGTCTGAAAAATAGGAGGAGCATGAAGCGGGGTTGAAAAACATGAAGAGCCTGAAAAGTTGTGTAATATATGAAGAGCTTCAAAAGATGTGAAAAATATGAGGAGAATGATACGGGCTGAAAAGAAGGAGGAGCATGAAGCGGTGTTGAAAAACATGAACAGCCTGAAAAGGTGTGAAAAACATGAAGAGCTTCAAAAGGTGTCAAAAATATGAGGAGCATGAAACGGCCAGAAAAATAGGAGGAGCATGAAGCGGTGTTCAGAAATATGAAGCGCCTGAAAACGTGGGAAAAATATGAGGAGCATGAAACGGTTTGAAAAATAGGTGGAGCATGAAGTGGTGTTGAAAAACTTGAAGAGCCTGAAAAGGTGTTAACAATATTAGGAGCCTGAAACGGTCTGAAAAATAGGAGGCGCATAAAGGGGTGTTGAAAAACTTGAAAAGCCTGAAAAGGTGTGAAAACCATGAAGAGCTTCAAGAAGTGTCAAAATTATGAGGAGCATGAAACGGTCTGAAAAATAGGAGGAGCATGAAACGGTGTTGAAAAACATGAAGAGCCTGAAAAGAGTGAAATATATGAAGAGCTTCAAAAGGTGTCAAAAATATGAGGAACATGAAACGGTCTGAAAAATAGGAGGAGCATGAAGCGGGGTTGAAAACATGAAGAGCCTGAAAAGTTGTGTAATATATGAAGAGCTTCAAAAGATGTGAAATATATGAGGAGAATGATACGGGCTGAAAAGAAGGAGGAGCATGAAGCGGTGTTGAAAAACATGAACAGCCTGAAACGGTGTGAAAAACATGAAGAGCTTCAAAAGGTGTCAAAAATATGAGGAGCATGAAACGGCCAGAAAAATAGGAGGAGCATGAAGCGGTGTTCAGAAATATGAAGGGCCTGAAAAGGTGGGAAAAATATGAGGAGCATGATACGGTGTGAAAAATAGGTGGAGCATGAAGCGGTGTTCACATGAAGAGCCTGAAAAGGTGTGAAAAATATGAAGAGCTTAAAAAAGTGTCAAAAATATGAGGAGCATTAAACGGTGTTGAAAAACATGAAGAGCCTGAAAAGAGTGAAATAAATGAAGAGCTTCAAAAGGTGTCGAAAATATGAGGAGCATGAAACGGTCTTAAAAATAGGTGGAGCATGAAGGGTGATGAAAACCATGAAGAGCCTGAAAAAGTGTGAAATAAATGAAGAGCTTCAAAGGTGTTAAAATTTGAGGAGCATGATACAGTCTGAAAAATAGGAGGAACATGAAGCGGTGTTGAAAAACATGAAGATTCTGAAAAGGTGTGAAAAATATGAAGAGCTTCAAAAAGTGTCAAAAATATGAGGAGCATGAAACGGTCTGAAAAATAGGAGGAGCATGAAGAGGTGTTCAAAAACATGAAGAGCCTGAAAAGGTGTGAATCATATGAAGAGTTTCAAAATTTGTCAAAAATATGAGGAGCATGAAACGGTATGAAAAATAGAGGGAACATGAAGCGGTGTTGAAATACTTGAAGAGCCTGAAAAGGTGTGAAAAATATGAAGAGCCTTAAAAGAGTGAAATATATGAAGAGCTTCAAAAGGTGTCAAAAATATGAGGAGCATGAAACGATCTGAAAAATAGGTGGGTCATGAAGCGGTGTTGAAAAACTTGAAGAGCCTGAAAAGGTGTTAAAAATATTAGGAGCATGAAACGGTCTGAAAAATAGGAGGAGCATGAAGCGCTGCTGAAAAACATGACGAGACTTAAAAAGTGTGAAATATATGAAGAGCTTCAAAAGGTGTTAAAATTTGAGGAGCATGATACGGTCTGAAAGATAGGAGGAACATCAAGCGGTGTTGAAAAATATGAAGAGCCTGAAAAGGTGTTAAAAATATTAGGAGCATGAAACGTTCTGAAAAATAGGTGGAGCATGAAGTGGTGTTGAAAAACTTGAAGAGCCTGAAAAGGTGTTAACAATATTAGGAGCCTGAAACAGTCTGAAAAATAGGAGGCGCAAGAAGCGGTGTTGAAAAACTTGAAAAGCCTGAAAAGGTGTGAAAAACATGAAGAGCTTCAAAAAGTGTCAAAAATATGAGGAGCATGAAACGGTCTGAAAACTAGGAGGAGCATGAAACGGTGTTGAAAAACATGAAGAGCCTGAAAAGAGTGAAATATATGAAGAGCTTCAAAAGGTGTCGAAAATATGAGGAACATGAAACGGTCTGAAAAATAGGAGGAGCATGTAGCGGGGTAGAAAAACATGAAGAGCCTGAAAAGTTGTGTAATATATGAAGAGCTTCAAAAGATGTGAAAAATATGAGGAGAATGATACGGGCTGAAAAGAAGGAGGAGCATGAAGCGGTGTTGAAAAACATGAACAGCCTGAAAAGGTGTGAAAAACAAGAAGAGCTTCAAAAGGTGTCAAAAATATGAGGAGCATGAAACGGCCAGAAAAATAGGAGGAGCATGAAGCGGTGTTGAAAAACTTGAAAAGCCTGAAAAGGTGTGAAAAACATGAAGAGCTTCAAAAAGTGTCAAAAATATGAGGAGCATGAAACGGTCTGAAAAATAGGAGGAGCATGAAGCGGTGTTGCAAAGATGAAGAGCATGAAAAGGTGTGAAAATCATGAAGAGTTTCAAAAGGTGTCAAAAATATGAGGAGAATGAAAAGGTCTCAAAAGTAGGAGGAGCATGAAGCTGTGTTGAAAAACATGAAGAGCCTGAAAAGGTGTGAAAAATATGAAGAGCTTCAAAACGTATCAAAAATATGAGGAACATGAAGCGCTGTTTAAAAATATGAAGAGCCTGAAAAAGTGTGAAAAATATGAAGAGCTTCAAAAGGTGTCAAATATAGGAGGAGCATGAAACAGTGTTCAAAAACAAGAAGAGCCTGGAAAGGTGTGAAAAATATGAAGAGCTTCAAAAGGTGTCAAAAATATGAGGAGCATGAAACGGTCTGAAAAATTGGAGGAGCATGAAGCAGTGTTGAAAAACATGAAGAGCCTGAAAAGAGTGAAATATATGAAGAGCTTCAAAAGGTGTCAAAAATAGGAGGAGCATGAAACGGTCTGAAAAATAGGCAGAGCAAGAAGCGGTGTTGAAAAACATGACGAGCCTGAAAAAGTGTGAAATATATGAAGAGCTTCAAAAGGTGTTAAAATTTGAGGAGCATGATATGGTCTGAAAAATTGGAGGAGCATGAAGCGGTGTTGAAAAATATGAAGAGCCTGAAAAGGTGTGAAATATATGAAGAGCTTCAAAAGGTGTCAAACAAGTTAGGAGTATGGAACGTTCTGAAAAATAGGAGGAGCATGAAGCGCTGTTGAAAAGCATGAAGAGCCTGAAAAGTTGTGAAATATATGAAGAGCTTCAAAAGGTGTCAAAAATATGAGGAGCATGAAACGGTCTGAAAATTTGGAGGAGCATGAAGCGGTCTTGAAAGACATGAATACCCTGAAATGGTGTCAAAAATATGAAGAGCTTCAAAAGATGTCAAAAATATGAGGCGCATGAAACAGTCTGAAAAACTGGAGGACAATGAATCAGTCTTGAAAGACATTAATTCCCTGAAAAAGTGTGAAAAATATGAAGAGCTTCAAAAGGTGTCAAAAATATGAGGAGCATGAAACGGTCTGAAAAAAAGGAGGAGAATGAAACGGTGTTGAAAAACATGAAGAGCCTGAAAAGGTGTGAAAAATATGAAGAGCTTCAAAAGGTGTCAAAAAATGAGGAGCATGACACTCTGAAAAATAGGAGGAGCATGAAGCGGTGTTGAAAAACGTGAAGAGCCTGAAAAGGTGTGAAAATTATGAAGAGCTTCAAAAGGTGTCAAAAATTTGAAGAGAATGAAACAGTCTGATAAATAGGAGCAGCATGAAGCGGTGTTGAAAAACATGAAGAGCCTGAAAAGGTGTTAAAAATATTAGGAGCATGAAACGGTCTTAAAAATAGGTGGAGCATGAAGCGGTTGTGAAAAACATGAAGAGCCTGAAAAGGTATGAAATATATGAAGAGCTTCAAAACGTGTCAAAAATATGAGGAGCATGAAACAGAATTCAAAAACATGAAGAGCCTGAAAAGACGTGAAAAATATGAAGAGCGTCAAAAGGTGTCAAAATTATGAGGAGCATGAAACGGTCTGAAAAATAGGAGGAGCATGAAACGGTGTTGAAAAACATGAAGAGCCTGAAAAGAGTGAAATATATGAAGAGCTTCAAAAGGTGTCAAAAATATGAGGAACATGAAACGGTCTGAAAAATAGGAGGAGCATGAAGCGGGGTTGAAAACATGAAGAGCCTGAAAAGTTGTGTAATATATGAAGACCTTCAAAAGATGTGAAAAATATGAGGAGAATGATACGGGCTGAAAAGAAGGAGGAGCATGAAGCGGTGTTGAAAAACATGAACAGCCTGAAACGGTGTGAAAAACATGAAGAGCTTCAAAAGGTGTCAAAAATATGAGGAGCATGAAACGGCCAGAAAAATAGGAGGAGCATGAAGCGGTGTTCAGAAATATGAAGCGCCTGAAAAGGTGGGAAAAATATGAGGAGCATGATACGGTCTGAAAAATAGGTGGAGCATGAAGCGGTGTTCACATGAAGAGCCTGAAAAGGTGTGAAAAATATGAAGAGCTTAAAAAAGTGTCAAAAATATGAGGAGCATTAAACGGTGTTGCAAAACATGAAGAGCCTGAAAAGAGTGAAATAAATGAAGAGCTTCAAAAGGTGTCAAAAATATGAGGAGCATGAAACGGTCTGAAAAGTAGGTGGAGCATGAAGGGTGAGGAAAAACATGAAGAGCCTGAAAAAGTGTGAAATACATGAAGAGCTTCAAAGGTGTTAAAATTTGAGGAGCATGATACGGTCTGAAAAATAGGAGGAGCATGAAGCGGTGTTGAAAAACATGAAGACTCTGAAAAGATGTGAAAAATATGAAGAGCTTCAAAAAGTGTCAAAAATATGAGGAGCATGAAACGGTCTGAAAAATAGGAGGAGCAAGAAGCGGTGTTGAAAAACCTGAAGAGCCTGAAAAGGTGTGAAATATATGAAGAGCTTAAAAAGGCATGAAATGTATAAGGAACCTGAAACGCTCTGAAAAACAGGAGGAGAATGAAGCGGTGTTGAAAAATATGAAGAGCCTGAAAAGTTGTGAAATATATGAAGAGCTTCAAAAGGTGTCAAAAATTTTAGGAGCATGAAACTGTCAGAAAAATTGGAGGAGCATGAAGCGGTGTTGAAAAATATGAAGAGCCTGAAAAGGTGTGAAATATATGAAGAGCTTAAGAAGGCGGGAAATATATGAGGAACCTGAAACGCTCTGAGAAACAGGAGGAGAATGAATCGGTGTTGAAAAATATGAAGAGCCTGAAAAGGTGTGAAATATATGACGAGCTTAAAAAGGCGTGAAATATATGAGGAACCTGAAACGCTCTGAGAAACAGTAGGAGAATGAAGCGGTGTTGAAGAATATGAAGAGCCTGAAAAGGTGTTAACAATATTAGGAGCCTGAAACGGTCTGAAAAATAGGAGGAGCATGAAACGGTGTTCAAAAACATGAAGAGCATGAAAAGCTGTGAAAAATATGAAGAGCTTCAAAACGTGTCAAAAATATGAGGAGCATGAAGCGATCTGAAAAATAGGAGGAGTATGAAACGGTGTTGAAAACATGAAGAGCCTGTAAATGTGTGAAAAATATGAACCGCTTCAGAAGGTGTGAAAAATATGAGGAGCATGAAACGGTCTGAAAAATAGGTGGAGCATGAAGCGGTGCTGAAAAACATGACGAGACTGAAAAAGTGTGAAATATATGAAGAGCTTCAAAAGGTGTTAAAATTTGAGGAGCATGATACGGTCTGAAAGATAGGAGGATCATGAAGCGGTGTTGAAAAACATGAAGAGCCTGAAAAGGTGTTAAAAATATTAGGAGCATGAAACGGTTTGAAAAATAGGTGGAGCATGAAGTGGTGTTGAAAAACTTGAAGAGCCTGAAAAGGTGTTAACAATATTAGGAGCCTGAAACGGTCTGAAAAATAGGAGGCACATGAAGCGGGGTTGAAAAACATGAAGAGCCTGAAAAGGTGTGAAAAACATGAAGAGTCTGAAAATGTGTCAAATATATGAAGAGCTTCAAAAGGTTTGAAAAATATGAGGAGCATGATACTGTCTGAAAAATAGGAGAAGCAAGAAGCAGTGTTGACAAACATGAAGAGCCTGAAAAGGTTTGAAAAACATGAAGAGTCTGAAAAGGTGTGAAATATATGAATAGCTTCAAAAGGTGTCAAATATGTTAGGAGCATGAAGTGGTGTTGAAAAACATGAAGAGCCTGAAAAGGTGTGAAAAATATGAAGAGCTTCAAAATGTATCAAAAATATGAGGAGCATGAAGCGCTGTTTAAAAATATGAAGAGCCTGAAAAAGTGTGAAAAATATGAAGAGCTTCAAAAGGTGTCAAATATAGGAGGAGCATGAAACAGTGTTCAAAAACAAGAAGAGCCTGAAAAGGTGTGAAAAATATGAAGAGATTCAAAAGGTGTCAAAAATATGAGGAGCATGAAACGGTCTGAAAAATTGGAGGAGCATGAAGCGGGGTTGAAAAACATGAAGAGCCTGAAAAGAGTGAAATAAATGAAGAGCTTCAAAAGGTGTCAAAAATATGAGGAGCATGAAACGGTCTGAAAAATAGGTGGAGCATGAAGGGTGATGAAAAACATGAAGAGCCTGAAAAAGTGTGAAATACATGAAGAGCTTCAAAGGTGTTAAAATTTGAGGAGCATGATACGGTCTGAAAAATAGGAGGAGCATGAAGCGGTGTTGAAAAATATGAAGAGCCTGAAAAGGTGTGAAAAATATGAGGAGCTTCAAAAAGTGTCAAAAATATGAGGAGCATGAAACGGTCTGAAAAATAGGAGGAGCAAGAAGCGGTGTTGAAAAATATGAAGAGCCTGAAAAGGTGTGAAATATATGAAGAGCTTAAAAAGGCGGGAAATATATGAGGACCCTGAAACGCTCTGAAAAACAGGAGGAGAATGAAGCGGTGTTGAAAAATATGAAGATCCTGAAAAGTTGTGAAATATATGAAGAGCTTCAAAAGGTGTCAAAAATTTTAGGAGCATGAAACGGTCTGAAAAATTGGAGGAGCATGAAGCGGTGTTGAAAAATATGAAGAGGCTGAAAAGGTGTGAAATATATGAAGAGCTTAAAAAGGCGGGAAATATATGAGGACCCTGAAACGCTCTGAGAAACAGGAGGAGAATGAATCGGTGTTGAAAAATATGAAGAGCCTGAAAAGGTGTGAAATATATGACGAGCTTAAAAAGGCGTGAAATATATGAGGAACCTGAAACGCTCTGAGAAACAGTAGGAGAATGAAGCGGTGTTGAAGAATATGAAGAGCCTGAAAAGGTGTTAACAATATTAGGAGCCTGAAACGGTCTGAAAAATAGGAGGCGCATAAAGCAGTGTTGAAAAGCTTGAAAAGCCTGAAAAGGTGTGAAAAACATGAAGAGCTTCAAAAGGTGTCAAAAATATGAGGAGCATGAAACGGTCTGAAAAATAGGAGGAGCATGAAACGGTGTTGAAAAACATGAAGAGCCTGAAAAGAGTGAAATATATGAAGAGCTTCAAAAGGTGTCAAAAATATGAGGAACATGAAACGGTCTGAAAAATAGGAGGAGCATGAAGCGGGGTTGAAAAACATGAAGAGCCTGAAAAGTTGTGTAATATATGAAGAGCTTCAAAAGATGTGAAAAATATGAGGAGAATGATACGGGCTGAAAAGAAGGAGGAGCATGAAGCGGTGTTGAAAAACATGAACAGCCTGAAAAGGTGTGAAAAACATGAAGAGCTTCAAAAGGTGTCAAAAATATGAGGAGCATGAAACGGCCAGAAAAATAGGAGGAGCATGAAGCGGTGTTCAGAAATATGAAGCGCCTGACAACGTGGGAAAAATATGAGGAGCATGAAACGGTTTGAAAAATAGGTGGAGCATGAAGTGGTGTTGAAAAACTTGAAGAGCCTGAAAAGGTGTTAACAATATTAGGAGCCTGAAA